>NW_025408671.1:3862131-5149508 GCF_020360975.1 Hirsutella rhossiliensis | reverse complement strand
AGAGGCCGGACTAGGAGCTGTCAGAGCTTCACGACGACGAGAGGGAGGGTGTGCGTACCAGGCCTATCATCATCCACCTGCTTGCTGAGACGTGCATCCAGTCGGGAAAGGTGTCGAGAAAGGGAATTATGTAAAGAAGTATGAAGGAAGCGATTGGGGCCTGGTTGTAGAGCAGTTGCATACTGCTCATCTGGAGTGTTCTGTGGTGGCTGGCGATCCACACGGTGTAAAGGGAGGAGGCGACGATGCCAACGAAGGCAAAGATGACGCCCAACGGGGACGTGGTCTTGATGCTCGCGTCGGCTGCTGGAAGGGAGTCGTAGTACGAGACCATGCCGACGCCTAGACAGGCGGGAACAAGGGTGGCGATGGCAAGCGGCGGCAGGGTTGCGCCGTAGAGGATATAGTTGATGAGGGCAACCGTGGGGGTGAGCAGGATGCGCGCGAGCTGGTAAAAGGTGACGGAAGAGAAGGCCAAAGAGAGATTGGGGAGGACGACATTGAGACACATGGCGACGGCGAGGGGGAGAAGACTGTGAATGGAGGCTCGGCGGGGCGTGAAGTAGGCGAAGGTCGGGCGCGACAGAGCGAAGAGGGTGATCCAGGTGACGAAGAAGTGAAAAGAGGCAAAGGTGAGCTGCGAGAGCCTCCAAGAAGAGTCGAGGAAGATGGCCTTGTTGGTGAAGACCTAGATAGCTGGGCGGTGAGCGGGTTTCACGGGCGTCTTGAACGGGACATGGACGCACGATGCCGACCGTCGCCAGGGTGTTTACGGTCATCCAGACGGCGGCGACGATGAGGCTCGGAGGGTCTGCGGGCGTCTGTCGGAGCAAGCCGGTCTCTGCATCATCAGGGCGCTCAAGGTCCTTTTCGCGCGACGGCGGCTCGGGGGTGAGCGGCTGGAAACGCTTGCTCATGGCTGCGAGTGCTCGAGTTGGGTGCGATGGGGTGGTCCGTCTTGGCCGTCGCGTGGCACGAGGGCGGCAGAGCGTGCGTCTGGGGGTTCGGGGGAGCAAATGCCTGGTGTTGGTCCATCTCTTCAGAGGTCACAGAGGCGCCTTCTTGTTTGGAGGCGAGCTTGACCGCCACAGCCCAGCTCTGTCTGGACTCGAGGAAGGCGGCGGAGGCCGGCACCGAAGAGACGCGAGCGGGCGGGGAAGGAAGGGTGAGGTCATGATGAATAGAAGCGAGCATGGACTGAGTGAGTTTGACGCGCAATTGGCGATGCTGGCGGCTCTCGGTGGCCGTGGTGTTTAGAGCCAACCGCCGCCGCTACTCGGTAAATGGGTTGAGCCTCGACTCGAGATAACTTACACCCGGTAATTAGTTGTGCTTCCTTTTTTTAAGACTGCCAAGTGCCAAGACTGCTGCCAGTCCCACATTTATCAACCCACTAATTACTACCTATTGGAGAAGAAACAACATCATCTTCAATCAACCTGGTTACAAACAGAGGTGTCTGGTGTAACTCAGTTGATACCTAGGGAGCCTTTTTTTTGGTTCACCCCTTGCATACCTACCTGCCTACCTACTGCGTTCCCGGCTACACGTGCCCGTACGGTAGGCCTCGTCGGCGGCAATCTCTCCTCGCCTCGTTTCAGCCGAATGACGCGGGCCGCCGGCACCAGTCGCGACCCTGACTCGGACGCAACGCATCTCCCCTTCCCTCTGATGCGACGCCGCCACGGCACCTCGGCGGCACCCTCGAGTCCCTCGCTCCTGCCACCATGACGCGGCGCCTTCTCAAAGATCTGCACTGGGGCGGCGGCCGCCGTCGTCCCCGGCGGCCTCACTCATCGCCACCTTCGCCTCGTCCTGCCAGCAGCCCCAGCAGCCCCAGCAGCCCCGAGCAGACGACGTCGCTAGCCACCGTCGCCATGGCAAACGCTGCGTGTCCAAGCACGGCCAGCATCTCCGATGGCCATCGCGCCAGGGTCAACGGCCATCGCGCATACTCGCAGGCCCTCGACGTCTGGAAGCGCGCCCCCGTCCTCAAGGGCACCTCCCGGTTCGAGCCCCGGCCCGATGTCCGCAACATCATGGTCACGGGCGGCGCCGGCTTCATGTGAGCCGCCCACTCGCTCGCGGCACCAGCAACTAACCGCAGCCGCAGAGCGTCGTGGGTCGTGCGCCACCTCGCCCTCACGTATCCCCTTGCCTACAACGTCGTCTCCTTCGACAAGCTCGACTACTGCTCCACGCTCAACAACACCAGAGTCCTCAACGACAAGCGCAGCTTTACCTTTTACCACGGCGATCTCACCAACCCCTCCGAGGTGCTCGACTGCATGGAACGCTACCACGTCGACACCGTCCTGCACTTTGCCGCCCAGTCGCACGTCGACCTCAGCTTCGGCAACTCGTATGGCTTCACCCACGCAAACGTCTATGGCACCCATGTCCTCCTCGAGAGCGCCAAAAAGGTCCGCGTCAAGCGCTTTGTCCACGTCTCAACCGACGAGGTCTATGGCGAGGTCAAGGAGGACGACGGCGAGCTGCTCGAGTCGAGCATTCTCGCCCCGACAAACCCCTACGCCGCCAGCAAGGCAGCCGCCGAGATGCTAGTGCAGTCGTACCAGAAGAGCTTCAAGCTCCCCACCATCATTGTCCGGAGCAACAACGTCTACGGGCCGCACCAGTATCCCGAAAGTGAGTCCACTCCTCCTGGTCGACCAACGTCTTGTGCTGACCCCCCCCCCCCAGAAATCATACCCAAGTTCGCCTGCCTCATCAACCGCAAGAGACCGGTGGTGTTGCACGGCGATGGCAGTCCCACGCGCCGCTATCTCTACGCCGGCGATGCGGCCGATGCCTTTGACACCATCCTCCACAAAGGCCAGGTGGGGCAGATCTACAACGTCAGCTCCTCGGACGAGATTTCCAACCTGGAGCTCAGCGGCAAGATTCTCGACGCCTCGGGCATTGGGGTTGACAATGCGGAGCGCTCCCGCAACTGGGTCAAGTGGACCAAGGACCGGCCCTTTAACGATCGCCGCTATGCGGTGGATGGCACCAAGCTGCGGAAGCTAGGCTGGCAACAGAGAACAGGGCTCGAGGATGGCCTGCGAATCACCGTTGACTGGTATCGGCGGTTTGGAGAGCTGTGGTGGGGAGACATCAGCCACGTCCTGACGCCCTTTCCCGTCGTCAGCGAGGAGGGCGAGGTGATGCCTGATGACGACAATTTCATGAAGGATGAGCCGCCAGTGCCCGGTGAGGAAGGCGAAACGACAGCGACGAAGAGCGACAAATGTTGACGACCATGTGTGTGGCGACTGAGCTGCAATATTTGCTGATGGCTTGCCAGAGACGGAACTTATAGACACGGGCGCTTGCTGGTTGCTTACCCCGGGGCAGAGACGAGAATCATAGACGCAAATGGATCCGGCGATTTGATGAGTCGGTTCCCTTCTAGACGCCACCACCAGTGACTTCTGACGGCCGATGGCCAGTGCTCTTAGGGCCGAGACGGGTCGATGACAGCTTGTTTGGCAGCGGCTGAGACACGAAGGCCAAGTCTTGTACAGATACAGTATTTTGTCAGTCCCCGGCTTTGCAAGCGCAGGCTGATTCGAAGTTGTGGCGGCGGGCGTTGCATCTGCCCTGGAGTCGACCGGGGTTCACGAGGTCGATGCCACACCGCCCACGCAGCGCAGGGGCACTACCGACAGCCGTTCTATAGCCAAGGGGGCCCGATATATGAGCTGTGACTGTTTGTACTCCGCACAAAGTACAGGTGACAAGTTCCTGCATGCTTCCCTCAGGGGAGACTTGGGCTCGGCAGGGGTGGGCAAGGGGAGTGTGTAACTTATACGGTAAGTTAATAATTAAGTGGCATCTCAACTCCACGGAGGGCACCAATCTTTGGCTACAATTCAGCCAGCCATACTGTACATAACCAGCGCTTTACCCAAGAGGCCCATGACGCTGACGCTAGCACCAGATGCCGGCCCTCTGGAGCTACCGGTACTCGCCAGCGTACAGTAAATCGCCGGGCTCGCCGTTGACTCTTGTCCAAAGCCGGCGCAGCGCTTCCTCGTCGTCCCCCTTGGAAGCACGAGCAACCAGGTCTTTGCTGACTTGCTTCTCCAGTTCCACTATCCGTTTACTCGATTAGCCCTTCACCTCGACTGTAGACTCCAGGCCACGAACCAGCCAGCAGATAAGGGGTATGGATGATATGGACCTACCGTGGATGTCGACGACGGCCCTCTTGCCAGTGTACAAGGCGTGCAGGACATTGGTGCTGCCGTCCGAGTTTGCGTCTCCGACGGCGTAGATGCCGGGGACACGGGTGCGCATGTTGCTGTCCACAGCCATCCTGTCACTGCGCAGCTCGACGCCCGTGTTCTTTCCGAGCGTAGATCGCTGCCCACTGGGGTAGTTGGCGAAGAGAACAGCGCGCTGCACACGCTCCACACCCGAAGAGCCGGCGAGCTCGACATCAAAGAGGTCATGCTCGGGGTTCGAGGGCAGCTTGGGGTCCGCGTGGGCATCGGCACCGTCTCGGAGCCGCGTGATGCCGGTAATGGTGCGGTTGTCCACCTTGACCTTGAGTTTCTGCAGATACGCAGAAGAATTGGGCGCAAACGTCTTGTCCGCGCGTGCCCGGTTCTCGGGCGTGTCGGTGCCGTTGGCGAAGACGATGATATCGGAATGCAGCGTGCGCACCTCGCCGACGGCCCCGACGGCCTGCTCAAACGAGCCCAGGATGCCCATCGGCTGGCCTGCGTGCTCCATGCCGTCGCACCACGGGCACCAGTAGATGCCCTTTCCAAAGTTTTCCTCGAGGCCCGGTGTTTGGGGGAGAAGGTCGCGCAGACCGGTCCCGAGTATGATCTTGCGCGCGGTATACGATGCGCAGGTGTTGTTGAAGAGCCTGACGTCGGCCGTAAAGAACTCGTCGTCTGCCGAAGACCGGATCTCGACCACGGTCCCGTTTGTGCCTTGGACGGTTCCGTAGCGGCGGATCTGCTGCATGGCGGCCCATCGGAAGTAGGACGGGGTAACCCCTGGGCGGCGGTTAGACACGACTGATTATGCTTCATCACTCGAGCACAGCTGCACACCGTCAGAGCCAGGCACATCGTGCATGCGTCGGGTTCGTGCATTGCGGTATTCGGCTGAATCGAGCATCAAGGCCCTGCGACCAACCCGGGCGAGGGCGCTCAAGGCGGCGATGCCCGAAGGACCGCCGCCCACGACGATGACATCGTAGACGGCCCACACGGCCGGAGCGGAGAAGTTGCAAGGCGCGGGAGAGGCGGCGGCGAGAGAGAAGACAAAGAGAAGGAGTCTGGACTTTGTGAGCCACATCTTGTCGTCTGCCGGAAGCCACCGAGGGGGAACAGCGACGAAAACGTGACGGCGAACAGGCTCAGACTTATATATATATATATATATATAGCACCTCTGAGAGGAATCAATTCAGGAATTTCAAAGGGCCCCTCTCGTATTTCGCTCCCATCCATCTAAAGAAGGGATATGCCGAGTGTTATCATGGTAGCTTTACCCTCACAAGTCCGGGATTGCCTGCTGACCACCATCTCCTCTACCTCGGTGGAAATACTGAAGGTGGCAACACAATAAGACAGGAGAGAGATACGAGGCTTGGCAGCGATATGTCCCCCGGCTTATAAGTACCAAAAAGAGAGCCGCAGCCCGGATTTCTTTCCGAAAGCATGACCTAGCAAAGAGGGCTCCTTTGGCCAACAGGCACGGAGACAGTGCCCAAGCGGTCCCCGGCCATTGTACATAAGACTTGCGCAACGATCTAGTTGCCAAGCATATCCATTGACAACCTCTCCAAGACCGCATCTGTCTTCCTGTAGCTCCTGATATACTCAAGATTACGGGTAAGCCATTGGGGAATTACACAACTTGCATTCAACAAGTAGACAGCCAGAGCTCTGGTTCCGCGTCCCCCAGTTATTCGCATGTAGCTGCCCTGTAAGAGCAACTGCATCAACCCCACAACAAGCATACACTAGTAGAGTGGATTTATTGCCGACTATTGAAGACCTCGATGACACCCAATAGACCGACAAATGGCGGTATTTGGGCCCACATTGGGTCCCGCAGTGAACAATGTACTGCCAAGCTCATGACGATCTAATAATTCGTTGAAATCCCTGTGAGTGACCGGAGGACTGCTGCTCCCCATTCAAAGGGTTGCGTCCGAGCCGAATATTTAACGTACGGTCGGCTCAGATGCAAAGGTATACGAAAGCCCAGCCAACTATAAAGTCATGGTTGGCTTAACTACGACGGTTTCTAGCTGTCGCAAAGGGGAGCAATAGTCGGCCCACAGGGAAGGGACGTCGGCTTGTCCATGTACTCTACTTGATGTCGTCGTACGAGAGCACAATTACACAATTACTCTTAGAAAAGAATTAGTAATGCACCCGAACCCTTCTGGTCTGATCACTCGGAAGGCGATCGTGGGCCCTATCGCCGGAGGTGCAGCATTGAGGGACAAGTGGCGGTCGGCGAGGCCGTTTCGGGCGTGGCTTGAGAAGCTGGCGATCGGTGGGACGTCAGTCTCTCGACAGGGCAGAGAATGCTACATGGTCGGTCTCTCCTTGACTGGCTGCGTGTACATGTCCTGCCTGGGAACCAGGCTTGAACGCCGTTGAGCATCTCGCCCGGCACTGGGGGTCTTTGTCACACCTCGACTCTGCACGGCCTACACGTGATGGACTTATGAAACAAAAGCATCTACGAGTTATTATAGTCTAGGTCAATGTGGCTATACGACTATACCCAGTAGTGGCGACAGAGCCGATCCCCAACCAATGCCGTGTTGAGGCCGTATTCGAAAGTAAATCTTATAGTATCCGAGGGCCCTCGTAAGTGGTTGGCTTGAGCTTTCAGAATCAACTCAACCTCGCTCCCGCGGGGCTGAAACCTCGGGAAGCCGTTTTAAAAGGGCTTCTATTCTCTAGACAAGGGACGACGAATAGCATGGACGAATCAACTTCTTTACCCCGTATTATTATTATTGAAATACGCCAGAGGCTTATTTGGCATCTAGAACATCTGCAGCAGAGAAAAACCCTGGCTTAATGCCTTTGGACGAAAACTTGGACTCCGCCTTACCCCTTTATTTTTCCTTGGAAAAGTTGATGACGTCTAGGCGCTGTGCATCGGCTATGGAGATACCATGGGGGACACCTCGGCGCCTTTATATTGCTTCATCTGGTTTATATAGAAAACCACTGCTGGTATTTGCACTTTCGCACATGTACTTACGGACACTTGCTCTGGTGCCGGCCAAGACGCTCGGCAGGGCCGGCCGTGCAGTGAGCGACCGTTGCCGGGTCATCCCAACGACTGACTTAAGCCCATTATGAGAGTATTGTGTTCGTAGATGCACTTGCCATTGCCCTCGTCACGACTAGCCCATCGACGCATCTCGTCCGGGTCAGCCACGGCTGGATATAGCTCGGCCGCGTCATCAGAATTGTTCTTCAGCCCGTGGTGGCAGCTGCTGACCGAGGGGACCATGAATGTGGCTTGCAGCCAGCCCAGGGCGTAAAAGGGAGCTGCTACGTATAGAGCGCGTAATTGGTTGGATCGTTGAAGCTCAGTGATGACCGACGTCTGCCCCCGCGGATCGGGCATGAAGAATCAACGGCGGGACCAACCAAGAACTTTGTCTGGCCAATACGCACGAGCCCCGTCTGTTCCTCGGCAAGGACCAGGATGGAATCGGCATCTCCCCTGCCGCAGCTCGCCCAACTCTGCGCCAGGTGCAAGGCTCTAGAATTGAACGAGGCCGTCCATGACCTGGGCTCCGACGACACCCACCAGTACCGGGAAATCAAGCTCGGCTGGGAGTTGGCCGACCAGATCCCTGAAATGTCCCAGGCCTCCAAACGAAGAGAAAAAGGCTGTGGGTTTTGTGGATTTCTTGATTCTCTTCTTTTTGCTTCACGCCTGGCGGTTTTCAGGAAAATGAGCAGCATGGCGGTCGTGATATCGCTTTGGTATGTCGTCTGCCGCAAAGGGGGCGGCGGCTATGGCCTCGCCTGTCTCAGAGTCAAGTTTCGTAGTGGTAAGAGCCGCAGGAACTGAATCCAAGGCCGTTTGTCCAACTAATCAAGGGCCACTCAGATGAAGGAAAGGACATCGTCTACTTTGATTGTCCCATCGCTTCTGCCACACGGCCCCTTCAAAACTCAGCGGTTGGTCTCGCCACGCCGCTGACCCAGCTCGACTCTGACCGCATACGGTGGATAACGTCAAAGCTGGAGGCTTGTGTTGCCCATGACCACCTTACAGCCCAGCCGGGCTTTGTTCCGGATCGACTCATCAAAGTGGACCAAGGGCAGCTGCGTCTCGTCCTCACCAACGATGCTGGCAACTCGGACTTCCATCCACCCCCGGGCGTCGAGCCGCCACGCTACGCTGCACTCACATATTGCTGGGGGCCGCTTCCCCATGCAGACAAGCAGCTCAAGACGCAAACTGGAAATCTCTCGCAGCACCTCCGCGAGATACCCGCATCGAAGCTGCCCCTAGTCGTCAAAGACGCCGTGTCTGCGGCCAGAGCATTGACTATCCCCTATCTCTGGGTCGATGCCCTCTGCATCCTTCAAGATGTCGGCTCAGACTGGGAGGCTCAGTGTATGCAAATGGACAAGATATACAGCAACGCATACCTGACCATCAGTGCTCCAGTGTCCAACAACTGCGAGGAGGGTTTCGTCGACAGATCAGATAGAGTCGTTCTTCCTCTGCATCAACGCCGTGGCCCGACTACCCCTATCATGTTCGCCATCTACCAGCCGTCTTGTAGCGCCACGTCGGCCTATGAGATTGCAGCAACAACTTGGATAGAAAGGGGCTGGACACTCCAAGAACGCCTATCCTCGACGCGCATGGTCTTCTTCGGACGAAACAACATCCATTTCCAATGCATCGAGGGACACTGCTCCATGGGAAGGTTCCAGCTCCCCTGTGAGTTTGGCATGCTGAACCGGAGACTGATCAACCAAGGCTCACCGTCTGTGCTACACAAGGAGTGGGCCGACGTTGCCGCCGAGTGTTCCTGCGTGTTTCCTGAATTTACGCGCCCAACCGACTTATGGCCGTCGATTGCCGGGATCGCGACCTTGTTTGCCGAGCGGCTGCGCGATGAATACCTGGCCGGCTTGTGGAAGGGGGATCTCAGCCGGTCTCTCCACTGGACCGGCGCTCGAAGCAATAGGCCCAAATATGCAGACCTGATGGCTCAGCTGGAGCATCCTTCGCAGTACATTGCTCCCTCCTGGAGCTGGGGAAGCCACTCGACCCTGGTCTCTTTCAGCCTGTACGCTGACCACACCGTGGACCACTGTCGACCTGAATACTCCATCTTGCGCGCTTCTGTCAAACTAAAAGGGGCCAATCCCTTCGGTGAACTCGAGAGCGCACATTTAGACATTTCAGCCAAGGTGTATACAGGCTCACGGCGTCTCGTTTTCGACGAACTCAAAGACACCGGTGGCATATCTAGGCAAACGCTGCGACTAGAGGGTCGATATCTAACGGACTTTGAGGCAGACTGCGAGTCTGAGGACTTGTTCGATCTAAGGGATGGGCAATATGGGTTGGAAGCGCCAGTCAGTTTCTTGCTGATTGGGAGCACGGTGAACGAAGACAGCAGCTCTCGTCCCGACAGGTTCCATGGATCGCCAAGCTCTCAGAAAAAGCTGGACGACGACCTTTACGGAGACTCTAGGCGGGAACCAGAGGTCCCCGATGCTTGCCACCCTGGGGGCGAGTATCTTGGTGATGGTTTCGCGGGCGAAAAGCCACGTGCTGCGTCGCCCTGTCTCGATGTCCAGGGGCCGCCTCGAAGTGAAGAGAAGACGGGGAAATATGGTGCAGCAGAACGGGTAGCCTATGGGCTCATGATTCATCCAGCAAACAAACCTGGCGAGTTCTATCGACTCGGAGCCTTCTTCTCCGAACCCTATGGGCGCGGGGGCCTTGCATTCTTCGATGGCTGCGAGACGAGGGCGATACGGCTTATTTAGAGGTCCTCCCTACACATCGGCAACGAAGGCCTAGAGGGGCCGGCAAAAAGCGAGGAGCCATGTTGATGAGTGAAAGAGTCCCGGCTCGGTAGCCCATGGGCGCCTGCGTTGTGTCGTCCGGACGGCTGACCATATAGCGCAGGCGATGAGGGTTTGCGAGCCCCTAGGAACCAAGGCATGGCCGATGGCAACAATTTGCTGGACGGTCTGGAGGATGTTCATGAACCTCAACTTAGACTATGGCAGGGTTTCTGCGGACTTCGTGTATCCAGCTTGCCTAGAAACACGGCGACATGGTTCCCATCAGAGTGTCTGTTGCGATAAGCTGTTTGTCTTCGCAAGACTCGTCTCCCTGCTCGGGGAGAGAGAGGCAACGGCAGGACAGAAGAGTCCACCAGGTGCTTTTGATGCCTTGAAATGGCAAAAGAGCGGTTCCTGCGGTGACCTGCCTCACCACCTGCTGACGGAGAGTGAGGCTGAGGCAGCAGGTTGACTTGTGAGGCTGCAGGTTGACTTGTGAGGCTGCAGGTTGACTTGTAAGGCTACAGCAAACACCCATTGTTGCCCTACCTCCTCTGCTTCGGATAATGAGAGCCCAAGAATACCCAATAGAACAGCATACCGTAGTGGTAGCGCACTGGAAGACAGCCGTCCAACGGAAGAGGAGGCCATCATAGTGCCCAACTACGGAGACGATGGCTCCATCCAGTCCAGCCATGCAGAGCTGGGCCATGCACATGGCCGTTTCGGGCTTGCATTGCAGGACACCAGTCGCTGACCCGGCTCCCGTTCTCGGGACCGGGGACTGCATCCACGTTACCACCTGTTGCTTCGGACCAAGACAGATCCGTTGCGTGAATATGCTCATCGTGCATATCGCTGGCTGCTACTGCAAGGATCTCATGCACGACCCAAGCAAGGCCCTACCCCGAGGGTGTCTCCAAGGGGCCGACCGATGACGGGAGCGGAGAGGTGGTAAGAGTAGAGATGGAAGCCTGCAAGCTCTGTGCTGACATCAAATGTTGACTCGGGACAGACACGACGCTCCGGGGGTATAGACCCCGTGCTTTCAGGGGCTGTCCGGCAGGACTGGGCAAAGGCCATTGACTACGCCGTCTCTAGGTACACCATAACGGCAAGGGAAATATAAAAGTTGGTAGCGTAGATGGCTTCAGAGGGAACTGTTGACGGGGGTGGATTCCCCCTTTCCGCTGCATACTGCCCGTTGGCTCTTCACTGTAGAGTGCGTGGTCTCTCCCGAGTAGCAGCCACGATGGCTCGAAGACCAAGGCTTTGAGCGATCGTTTGACCTTGTCTGCCATGGCCAAGGATATGAAAGCTCAAACGACTCGGTCCAGTAGACACATGTGCTCTTCACGCCATGCTTAACCCAAGGCCGCCCGGACTCAATCGTTTCTCTACCCGCGTCATGCAACCCGGACGAATGTGCGAACGAAACCACTGGAGCATGTGGCTCAAAGGGGCAACATTCCCCTGCTCCTACCCCAGCACTGGTCCTTTCTGCTCCGTCGGTAATTATGCCTCGTACGTGCTCTTGGCGTAGAAAGAGTCCCCAGAACAACGACACACACGTCAATGTCCGCCCAAGCCTGTTGAACCACTTGCCGGTCTGGCCTCTGCTTGCCATCGTTTCGTCTACTGTACCCCATATCGTGTCGCTGAGCCCCTTCCAGCGCCCGTTTCTCCACCGGCGATGCTGATGCATGGTGGTAACCTACCAGAAGACTCAATGGGGATCGATATCGGTGGAGAAGCTCTCGACGTGCCTCGGTCTTCGAATCTGTCCCACTTGGAGACTCATACCCTTTGCGTCGTCGCCGCGCGAGTGGAGTTGCCGGGCAACGGAGAGGTTGCTTGATGGCGTTGCATTGCCAAGCGCCCTGCTCGGACTTGGGTGTAAATAGCCCACGGTCGTCATCCTGTCTGCGGGCCTGGCGGTATCCATCCTCTGTTCACCCTTGATCCGTTGTTTGAATTGGTCGCAATGTCTGGTCTGGCCTACCTCTTCCTCTTCGGCCTCGTGGTAACAGCTGCCGGCCGCATTGTCGTCACACTTGGGTAATGGTTTGTCGTCGATAACAATGTTGGCCCTCGTTCTGGAGCCGCCAAGCTCACTATTGGTATTTACGCACATGTCAAGGCCACCTCAATACATAACTACCTCAGCGTGAGTGTCCACAGCTTTGCTTGCTGTATTTGACTGTAATGCTTACCCCCTTGGCAAGACACAGTCAACAAGCAAGTTAGAATCATAGGCCGCAGCTCCGCATCGGCCGACATTTCCTTTAACCTTGTTGACGCCGAGTATCGCGGGCAAGGACTCGATGAACATGATGTACGACAATGGCAAGGGGAGGCTCGAACTCTCAACCTCGACCTCGTCGACGACTTCCAGGCCTTCCCTGGACGAGCTGCGGAATACTCCACGCCCGACGCTCTGGCCAAGGACGTCGCCGGGTACAAGATAAACGTCTGGCTGCATGGTTGCCTCGTCTGCGGTTTCTAGAGACTCACTCACGCCCCAGGGCTAGAGGGCCTCAACGCGCTTGGCGCCTGGTTTGAGATCAGGAATGCCTTCGTCGGAGGCCGTGACGGCCTGGAAAATTCTTGCGAGGCAGAGCTCACATCCCACGACGCCGTGGCTGACCCGGCCCTGTCGCCCATCGTGCCGATCCAGCCGGTGAACGGAGACACTAGGCTGCCCTCGAGCAGGGCACTGACGCTAACGCGCTGCCACCCGACCGCTTCGGAAATCTGCGGCAGACGTGTGAGGAGGATTGCGGCGCCCCCTTTTCCTGCTACCGGGTCGAAGGGCCGGCTTCCAACAGTAAGCGTGCTGCAGGCGGCCAGGACATGAGTGTAGCAAACATGCCATGCACGGTCAGAACGAGGCTGCATGTTAAGGGTGGTACGAGGGGATGACGATTCTGGACGCTGACCCACGGGACGATGGCTAACAATGAGCGAGGGCCAGGGGTCAAGAGACCCCCTGTTGACCAGAATGCTGCTCAGACGATGGCAGAAGCAAGAGACGTCGAATCCCTTGTGCCATGCATGCTGTTGGCCTCGCACACATGCCCGGTGTGCTGTCAGCGTTGATACTTCTGACGTTGCACCTGCTATTCTGTCATGATTTCAGTCAACCTACCTTGACGAGGTGATGAAGTTCGAGGTCGAGCTGGGATCGAGCTCTATTCACGCGGGCGTGGGCGTAAGAATGTGTCGCGAATGTGCGGAGACGACTTTGCAGATGATAACTATACCTATTCGACACTTGCATAAGCACCTCTGTACAGAGTACATGCAGCTTATGCACATCAAGGGTCCCGGAGCGCATGTGCAGCCCGTTGGGACCGGGCTCATGGGCGTCAAGTACCGGTACTTGCCCTTGGTCCCGGCAACCAGACGGCTGGAGTAGGCCGTTGTCGGCTCACGTGACGGGAGCACTCAGACAGGAACGGTACCAAGGTACGAAGGACAAAGTCTATGCAGAATGACGCTTCCGTGGCCGTCTCAGGCTCAGACAAGAGGAAATGAGAGACAAGGTGTCTCCCAGCACGGGCTTGGCCTGCTGTCGAAGTGCGCCCGGGCTGCGGCTCTGATTGGGCCGCGCGTCCCAGCGGCGTCTGGAGGTGCATTTCAGAGCCAGGCTCCTGGTACGAGTATCTGGTACGAGTACCGTACTCGTACCTGGTACTCGGGTGTCGGTACACTTGCAAGATGAGTGCGGGCGTCAGCCGGGTATCGCCAACTTTGCCCTCCCCCCTCCCGATGGGACCTTGCATTCTCACGTATCCCGCACGGTACATAGCGGCGAGTACTCGATACATGCAGCACCATTCGTCCCCCAGGAGGCCGCACCCTGATCATCCCCCCCTCCCAACCAGCTGCCGTCGTCTCTCAGTCTCAAACAGGGCCTGTACAACACGGCGACGAACTATCGGGACGGCCTGATCGATCCATCCTTGGTCGGGACTGCTCAGTGCGCGGTACTTGCTCGTCTGGTTGGCGGGTGAATGTACCGGACAGTATCCATACCTGTTGGGCACGCGGCGGCCCGCAAGTACCCCGCCAGCAACTCTCAGTTCAGTTTGTCTCCAGCACTAATTACTAGTACAGCACTACTAGTACAGCACTACTAGTACGGCACAGCTGCTGCGCAGTACCTGTCCCTCGTCCCCGGGATCTGCCCACCGCGAGAGCCCCTCCAGTCTCCTCCACTTAAGCACCAAGTACCTGCTTGAACCTCCATCTCTCTCATCCGAGTTCCGACAAACCTGCACCCCCCCTTTCTCTCGCTCTCTCCCCCTCCCGTCCTCGTCTCCTGTGCATGCGCGCGCCACTGGCTGGTCCTCGAACCATTGCCGTCCTGCGACGCCATCCGCGGCTTCCTGTCTCTTGCCTCGGATCCCTCCGGGCGACTTCACTCACCTTTCCCGGCCGCCAGCTTCCGTCGACTCACCTCCACTATTTGCGTCTCGCCCCTTGAGCTTGCAATCCAACACTCATCCCTAGCTCGACCGCCTCGCCGTCGCTCCTCAGCCTCGTATCATGCCGCCGCACCTTTCCGCCGACCTGAGACCACGATAAGCCTGGCCATCCACGCCCGATGGCCAGGAAACAACGAATAAAACACAAAGACGGCGCGCAACCTGCCCACTCTGTCGCCATGGCGGCCCGAGATGACTCCTCATTCCCCCGTCCCACCCCCTGCGCCAGGCTCTCCAGCGACAGCACTGTCAGCGAAGGCGCCGCCAGCGAGGGCGCTCAAACGGCCATGACCAGCGTCGCCGACGAGGATCTCGATCGTAATCTGGACATGGCAGACGACGACGACGAAACCGCCGCCGACGAGAACTACGACTATCATGATGTCGACACTGCGTCCCTGTATCCCGTCAGCCACTATCCTCGCCCGGCCAGCCCGCATGGAACCCTCATGCAGCTCTATCTGGATGACCCCATGAATGCCTATTCAGACCAGTGAGTATAGTTCTCTCCCGTGTCGAATCCGAGGCCCTCACTCCTCGACGACATTCGACTGCTAACCCCCTCCAGCGCCGCGTCGACCCGATCCCTGTGGGTGCCGGATCTCGACTATCGCGAGATTCATGGCCGGCGCTACTGCAGAGATTACTACATGCCCAACGACGAGATTGAGCAGCTGCGCCTTTCCCTGCAGCACCAAGTCTTCCTGCATCTTCTCGAGGGCGACATGACGTGCGTCCCTCTCGACGACCCCAAAAACATACTCGACGTCGGCACCGGCACCGGCGAATGGCCCATCCGCATGGCAGAGCTCTTCCCCGACTGCGAGGTCGTCGGCACCGACATATCCGCCATTGCCGAGACCAAGAGCGTTCCCATGAACGTCTTCTTCGAGATTGAAGACGCCGAGGAGTGGGATAGGCCCCCGGACCACTACGATCTCATCCACTTCCGGTGCATGGAGGGAGCTTTCCGGGACTGGCCCTTCATATACGACTGCGTCTACGACTCGCTCAAGCCGGGCGGCTGGATCGAGTTGATCGACTTTGATAGCCTCGAGTCGGTCAAGATCTGGTTCACCGCCTTCTCCGAGGGCTCCCCCATCTTCGACATGGCCAGGGACCTCGAGATTGCTGCCGAGCAGATTGGCAGGAAGCGGGGCATCTCACACATGGACCCGCAGCTCTTGGTGGAAGCGGGCTTCGTGGATGTCCAGGTGACGGAGCACGCGATTCCCATGTTGGTGGGCGACAAGTCGGCAGGCAAGCTCTGGCTGATATCGTGCCTCGACGCCCTCGAGGCCAACTGCCTGCGCCTCCTGACGCAGCAAATGGGGTGGGACCCGGACAAGTGCAAGGTGGCGTGCGAGCAAGCGGCCCGCGAGCTGGCCAACCTCGCCAAGGATCCGGAAAAGGCAAAGGGCCTCTTGGTCAAGGCGCGCACTCTGGCCGCGCGAAAGCCGCTCGAGGCTGGCTCCGAGGCCCAGAGTACATCGGGGCCATCGAGGTCGCCCAGCGCCGAGCTGGTCGATGCTGCGCCTCAAGTCTCGTTCCAGCCGCCGCCGAGCCCGCGACACAGCAGCCGGGGCGGGGTGGAGTGGCAAGGGGAGTGGAAAAAGGAAGCGTAGATGTGAGGGCTTGAGAACTGGTCACGGG
Source organism: Hirsutella rhossiliensis (assembly GCF_020360975.1). Taxonomy (NCBI): domain Eukaryota; kingdom Fungi; phylum Ascomycota; class Sordariomycetes; order Hypocreales; family Ophiocordycipitaceae; genus Hirsutella; species Hirsutella rhossiliensis. The sequence continues at coordinate 5,133,322 of NW_025408671.1, read as the reverse complement.
CAACTATGCATGCGACTCATGGGCCCAGGCTCGACTGGATGGCATGATACATGTCACAACAAGACGCAAAAATGGGGGCATGATACGGCGTTGGATGCTCTGCCCTGCTTTGAAGGGAGTCGGCTCCTCCCTCATCCCCTGTATTGATGGTACCCTTTGGGGTATGTCTGTTTGAATCTCTCTGCTTGTTGTCAATCTGAGGATACACATCACCGAGACGTCGGCGTGTTTCGCGAATACGTATGGGTGACCCCTTTTTGAGGTTGTCACGCGCGCACTGTACATGACTGGCATGACATTTGGTTGGTGTTTGGTAGCGAGGGCGACACGACAATGACCAATTCGGACTTGAATGTTGAGATGTCGCATATTTGCTTGAGGGTGAAGAATTGATGGTGGGCGGGCAGATTTGTTGAAGATGCGGTGAAGATTAACAGATGGTCGTTTCTTTTTACCTGCCTCCATACGGACATATCCGTAATTAACTTACAGTACGGATACGTACGTAGTAATTACCTACCTAATTACCTCTTCGTACATGACGTGGTTGGTGTGGAGAGCTGTACCGTAGGTACTCCCGTACTCTTCCCGCCCCCATTTCCCGACCGAGCTGCGTACTTGGGGGGCGGAGGCAGCTTCCACCTGCAGCAAACAGACGTCCACCAAAACCAACGACAATCTTCGTCGCCCCAACCTCCGCCAACTGTCGCCGCCGACGAGTCCAAGGCTGGCTGCATCCCCCAGTCACTGCTGACCAGCCGCCGGCTCTCCGCTGGCACCGGCTGGGACCGGGAAGCACGCCTTTGGCTGGGCATGCAGGCCGTGCGACGCCGCCATGTCCCTCGACCTCAATGATGGCTTCGTCGCCGCCGACGCCGGCCCCGGACTCGACGACAACCTGCCCATTTTCACCGTCGAGCGAGTCCAGCTTCAGTTCTCCATCGCCGCCGACTTTGTCGCCGCGCAGGTGGCCAACAATGTCATCATCCTCGCCCTCTCCAACGGACGCATCCTGCGCATCGATCTCAACCGCCCAGAGGACATTGACGGTGAGTCCGCGCAGGGCATGCGCCATCGCCACGGCCGAAAACGCCTGGCGGTGAAGCGAATGAGGCTCACAGGCTTGCAGACATCGACTTGCCCAAGAAGTCGTCCGAGGTTGGCGTCATACGCCGCATGTTTCTCGACCCGACCGCGTCGCATCTCCTCATCTGCACTGCTCTGGGTGAAAACTACTACCTGCACTCGCAGTCGAAGCAACCGCGCCCGTTGGGCCGCCTGCGCGGCGTCACGATTGAGAGCGTTGCCTGGAACCCTTCCCTGCCGACTGCGTCTACGCGAGAAATCCTGCTGGGCGCCGCCGATGGCAACATCTACGAAGCCTTCATCGAAATGTCCCACGAGTTCTACAAGAAGGAGGTGAAGCATCTGAAAACCCTGCACAAGCTGCCCGATGGGCCCATCACGGGCTTGTGGGTCGACAACCTGCACACAAAGTCGGACCTGCGGAGGGTCGTCATTGCCACGCAGAGCAGGATATTCCACCTCGTCGGCAAGCTCGGCCATGCACACGACGGTAGTGGCTCGGCCTACACGAGGCTCTTTGAGTCGGAGCAGCCCGTCGTTCACGAGCTGTCTCGCCCGCAGTCGCCAGCCTACTCGACCCTGGCCCTGTCCCCAGACGTCCCCGAAATGAACCCATACTCCGAGGACGCCCCCGACCGAGCATACGCCTGGCTGTCATCCCATGGCATCTTTCATGGGAAGCTCTCCAACACCCCGGCGGACAACAGCCTGGGCTCGCGCGTGTTTTCCGAGTCAAAGATGCTGGGCGTGGCGCAGATGCTCACAGCGGAATCGTCGGGCAGGCGACGGCCGGCCTCGGAGACGATTGATGCCATGGCGCTCACTCAGTGGCACATCATCAGCCTCGTCGGTGGCCGCGTCGTTGCCACGAACCGTCTGACGGGCAAGTTGGTCTCGGAGCACGAGGTTCTCGGTGCTGGCCAGAGGGCCATAGGCTTCTCGGTGGATATGCAGAAAAACACCTTCTGGTTATTCACGTCGGACGAGATCCACGAGATTGTGGTGCGTGACGAGGACCGGGACATTTGGCAAATCATGATGGACAACAAGCAGTTTGAGCCGGCGCTGCAGCATGCGCACACTCGGACGCAAAAGGAGACGGTGGCAGCGGCATACGGCGATCATTTGGCCAAGAAGGGCCACTGGAACGAAGCGGCCACGGTATATGGCCGGAGCAACAAGCCGTTCGAGGACATTGCACTGAGCATTATCGACAACAACCAGCCCGACGCCCTCCGGCAGTTCCTCCTGACCAAACTGGCCACGGCCAGCAAGTCTGCCGCCATGCAGCGGATCATGGTGGCGGGCTGGCTGGTCGAAGTGTTCATGGCCAAGCTCAACTCTCTCGACGACACCATCATGACGCAGGCGGAGCTGTCGGAGAGCCTGAGCACGGGCGAGTCGCGGAAGCTGCTCGAGGCTGTGCGAAAGGAGTATGAGGAGTTTGTCGGCAAGTACAAGGGCGACTTGGACCGCAGCATGGTCTACGACGTCATCAGCAGCCACGGACGCGAAGCGGAGCTGCTGTACTTTGCCGACGCCGTCAACGACTACAACTATGTCCTGTCGTACTGGGTCCAGCGCGAGCGATGGCCCGAGGCCCTGGCCGTCCTCAAGAAGCAGACGGACCCCGACGTCTTTTACCGGTACAGCAGCGTCCTCATGACGCGCGCGCCGCAGGAGACGGCGGATATCCTGATGAGACACGCCGACCTCAACCCGCGCAGTCTCATCCCGGCCCTGCTCGAGTACAACCGCAACCTGCCTGGCGAGGTCAACGCGCAGAACCAGGCAATCCGATACCTCAACTACGTCGTCTTCCAGCTCAACTCCAAGGACGCGGCGGTCCACAACACGCTCGTGTCCATCTACGCCTCGCATCCCTCCAAGGACGAGTCGGGTCTCCTGTCGTACCTGCAAGCTCAGGGCGACGAACCGCGCTACGACCAAGACTTTGCCCTGCGGCTCTGCATCCAACACCACCGCACGCTCTCGTGCGTCCACATATACACCAGCATGGGCCAATATCTCCAAGCCGTCGACCTGGCGCTGTCTCACGACGAGGTGGAGCTGGGCGCGGTGATTGCCGACCGGGCCATGTCGAACCCGCAGCTGCGCAAGAGACTGTGGCTGGCGGTGGCGCGCAAGGTCATTGCCAAGTCGGACGGCATCAAGACGGCCATTGAGTTCCTCAAGCGATGCGAGCTGCTCAGGATCGAGGACCTGATGCCCTTTTCCCCCGACTTTGTCGTGATTGACGACTTCAAGGAGGAGATCTGCGGGGCGCTCGAGGACTACAGCCGCAACATTGACAACCTAAAGAAGGAGATGGAAGAGTCTTCGCAGACGGCGACCAACATCAAGCTGGATATTGCGGCGCTGGACCACCGATACGCGATTGTGGAGCCGGGGGAAAAGTGCTACGTGTGCGGGCTGCCGCTGCTCAGCAGGCAGTTTTTTGTCTTTCCGTGCCAGCACTCGTTCCACTCGGACTGCATGGGGCGCAAGGTGCTGGAGCAGTCTGGGATGAGCAAGTCGTCGAGGATCCGGGAGCTCCAAACACAGATTCACAAGGGCCTGGTCAACGGCTCCAAGAGGGAGGCCGTGGTGGCCGAGCTGGATTCTCTGGTAGCTTCCGCGTGGTATTTCCCCCAACCTTTCTCTCCATCCTTCCCTCCCTTTCACACATCACCGTCTCACGCCTCGGTTGCGCCTTTTCAGGGGAACCACTGAGAGTGCTGGGGCAATGGCCGTTTTACTGACTGGGCATTAGTATACTTTGCAGCGACTTTGCCATTAAGAGAATCGATGAGCCGTTTGTGACGCGAAACGACAACCGGGAAGAATGGGCTCTGTGATTTGGTGAGCCGAGAACCCCTGTCGCTTGAACTTGGACCTGTCGGCGGTTGAGCGAGGCACGAGCGAGGGCTCTACAACTACTTGGCGCCGATTGCCAGGTTGCGAATCACATGTATTCCCCCGTCAGTACTTGCACTGGGTGACGTCCATGGTAGAGCGCGTGATCATGAGGATTGACACGACGATGCCGTAGAGACCCAAGACCTCGGCGAAGATGAGGATGAGGACCATGCCAATATACAGGCGTGGCTGCTGGGTGCTCGCGCGGACTGCCAATATTGTCAGCGTCAAGAGCGCGGCCCCGCGGATCCGGAACGCACCGCCAGCGTCGCCGACTATGCCGATGGCGAAGCCGGCAGCCAGGCCGCAGAGACCGCAGGCCAACCCTGCGCCAAGATGGAGGAAGGCAGTGTGGGCGGGCATCTTCTCCATGGTGTTGTTTACGATGATGACGCTGGCGACCAGGCCGTATATGGAGAGGATCTGGGCCATGATGGCGCAGAGGCTGTCGGGACGGGAGCCGTCGGTCAGCCAGGCGCCTGAGAGTCCCGTTCCTCGCGGCATCTTGGCGGCAAAGGGGGACGCACATGTTCTGCATTAGCCGGTCAGGGCGCATGATGCCAGAGGCAAAGATGGCGCCGGCAGACTTTGCGGTGCCGTAGGAGGCGCCGAAGGTGGAGAGGATGATGGAGCTGGCGCAACCCATGGCACTGAAGAAGGACTAGGCGAGGCATGAGCGGATGTCAAGGTGGGCTGGAGAGGAGTCGACTGACAGCGTACATGGGGCTGGAATAGGAGGCAGGGAGCATCAGTCAAGGCCGGGAGGCGCGAGTATGGACAGGCAGACAGACCAGCGCTCCATGTTTGCGACAAAGGCGGGATCCATGTTTGTTGAAGACGGCAGCGTCGCGGGGTGGGAGACCCGGGGAGAGCAGAGCCGTGGAAGAGTTGAATGGGAGGTGGTTGGGCTACGGATTGGGGCTCCCTTTAGGTGGAGGCGAGGTAGATGTTATCTACAAGACGCCTTTGCTACGTCGTTGAAGGAGGGCTGTCTGCCTGGCTCCCAGCCCCGCGAGACTGGTCTTTCAGCCGCATCTCATAGCTTTGGAGCCTGGGAGAAACGGCTGCCTGGCGGTGGCTGCGAGTTGCAATTGGCCATATATTGTAGGGCCGCGTGTCGAGACGCCGTAAGACGGGAGTGTAGATGCGCCGGGGAGGGAGAAGTGAGGAGAGGGAGAGTGAAGGAGGAGGAGGAGGAGGAGGAGGAGGAGGAGGAGGGAGAGGAGGAGCAGAGCTATAAGGAAGTAGAAGGAGAGATAGGAGGAGATATGGAAAAAGAGATGGAGACGGAGGAGGATGGACAGAAGATCCAAACGAGATGCGACGGGAGAGGGCGCAAGATGAGCGAATACAAATGTCAACAGTACCTGGCCTGGGACTACCTATCCTACCTGCCACGTCGTCTATTCATCCCAGACGGTCAAGAAAAGGCGGCGAAGAAGCTACAGTCCTTGGCAAGTCAGCCAGGGCGTCTCATGTGTGTTTTGGGCATGGCAGATGCAGGGCAGGGGCCTTACGGCGTGCGCCTTACGGAGTACAGTACTGGTACAGTGGGTGCAGGAGGGCGGAGTGCGCTCGAAGTGGTTTTGTACCGCCTGTTCGCCACTGTAGGGATGTACTGTAGGCAAGTAGGTAGCCACTAAAAGAGCCCTAGAATAAATCAAATACAGCATGTGAACTCAGGGGTACCTAGCGAATGAACGTGCTTGTACCCTTGTACACGCATTTGTGTAACGGTGTATCAACCCCGTCCACGTCTTTGTCTATTCCTGGACACACACAACCCGCTCTCTTCTAACTTAGTTCTTCCTTTGTTCTACCTTCTCTGCATCGGGAGGGAGGACAGATTTGAGCTGTCGACGGGCTATTCCCATCTTATCCCCCCTGTTGCCGTCGCCCTTGACCATTGCCTTTTGGTGCCTCGGTTCCGGGAGGGGGTTGGTCAACGTCGGCTTGATTTGATGACAGCTTCGTCGTCGTCGTCGTCGTCATCGTCGGTCGACCACGGAAAACTCGGCTCAACCATTCGTCTACGCAACTGCCCCGACACGCACAAAATGACGCCGCCCAGAGGCAGACGGGCCCACGGCGGCGGCGGTGCTCCGTTTGAGGCTGGGCTTGCGCCCGGCCGTGCATCTTCGCACAGCAAGCGTTTCGGTCCGCGCGTCGTGAGTTGGCACGTTTGAGTTTAGCCTCTCTCGTTCTCTCCGTCTCTCTCTCTCCTGTGTCGACGTGACTAATCTTCTCCAGCTTCTCTCCCTCTCAGGAAAGAAGTCGTCGACGGCCCACCCGCACGAACCGTCGTCATGCCCGGGCCCGTTTCATCCAAGTATCGGGGGTATCATATTCTCCCGATGTGGAGAGCCCACGCCTGGCAGCTGGGCCTTTGCTCGGATCGTCGTCGACCTTCTTTGAGGCGAACTCCGTCGTGTCGTGCCCGGCAAATCGCTGCCGATTTGCCGCTCTCTCCGTCTCTCCTCGGCCTATCTTCGCCCGCCTGCCCTGTCCCTTCTCTTCACTACACCCACGGCGTCCTCGTTGAACTAGACGAGTTCTACCGTTCCGACTCCGACTCCGCCTCCGTCACCACCTCCTCGTCGTCGTCGCCGTCGTCGTCACCATCGACACCGTCACGTCTCCTCCTCGTCTATCCTCTCCTTCCTGTCCGTCTCTCCCTATCGAAGAAACATTCACGACCTCCACCACCTTTGGTCATTCACCTGTCTCTGCGAGACCTTCATCTTTGGCTCTTCGCAAACACTCTTCGGGATCGGCATTGGGCTTCCTTGTGCCGCTGCTTCGGATTCAACGATTTGCGTTTCCCGCTCTTTACAACTTCTCCTCCAGTGTCTGGTCCTCTAAGTCGGCATAAGTGAATCGACGAGGGTAATCGGAGAGCCAGCGCTCGGTGTTTGTTTTCTTTTCCTTCTCTTTTTGGAAAGATACTTGTGCCGGAATGAATCTTGGACAATGAAGTCGACGACGCTCCTTCTCGCCCTCGGCACCATCATCCCCACGCCCGCCGCCGGCCTGTCTCCCGGCAAACGCCAAGATGGCTCGCCACGCGTGCTTGGTCTCAACCTGCGTCGCCAGGTAGTCCGCGACCCGATAGCCAATGATGCCAAGCGGCTACGGAAGCGCGCCGGATCAGTCAACGCTACCATGGACAATCATGTAGGTTACCTCTGTTTGCCCAAGCTGCCCGTCATTCCTCTTCCATACGAGCAACAGCTGACAGCCGCAACCCCAGGAGATTCTCTACTTTCTCAACGGCACCCTGGGCAACCCGCCGCAGCCCGTGCGGATGCACTTGGACACTGGCAGCAGCGACCTGTGGATCAACACGGCCAAATCCGACCTGTGCTCGCTCAAGTCGCGGCCATGCGCCGCCTCGGGCACCTATAATGCCAACTCATCCTCATCTTACAACTACATCGGAAGCTTCTTCAATATCTCGTACGTGGACGGCTCCGGCGCCTCGGGCGACTATGTCACCGACACCCTCCGCCTCTTCGGCCAGGAGATCCAGAACTTTCAGTTTGGCGTCGGCTACACCAGCACCTCGCCCCAGGCTGTCCTCGGCGTCGGCTATCCCGCCAACGAGGCCCCCATCGCGCGCTTTAAAAAGACGCAGTACGACAACCTGCCGGCCAAGATGGCCAAGGACAGCATCATCGCCTCGAGTGCGTACAGCCTCTGGCTCAACGACATCGACGCCCAGGACGGCACCATCCTCTTTGGCGGCATCGACAAGGCGCGCTTCAAGGGCCAACTCGTCAGCCTGCCTATCCAGAAGGTCGACGACCAATTTGTCGAGTTCTACATCACCTTGACGGGCCTCAGCGTCGGCGGGACCACGGCGGGCGACAACATGGCCCTTGCCGTCCTCCTCGACTCGGGCTCCTCCTTCACCTACCTGCCCAACAACCTGATCCAGCCCATCTACAAGGCCCTCAACGCCCAGTTCGAGCAGGGTGACGGCGTCGCCTACGTGCCCTGCTCACTGCGCAACCAAGACACAAACCTAACCTTTCGCTTCAGCGATCCGGCCGTCATCGACGTGCCCCTCCGCGAGGTGGTCATCGACCCGACGGAGCTGCCCTCGGGTCGGCCCATGGCCTTTGGCGACGGCACGCCGGCCTGCTACTGTGGCATCCTGCCCTCTGACAACTCCATCAGCGTCCTTGGCGACACGTTTCTGCGCAGCGCCTACGTCGTCTACGACATGGGGAACAACAAGATCTCTCTGGCCAAGACGAATTTCAATGCCACCGGATCGGACATTGCGGAAATTGGCACGGGGGCCAACGCGGTGCCACAGGCCGTCGCGGCGCAGAAGCCGGTCGCGGCGACCTCGGGCATTCCCGACCGGTCGTCGCGCAACGGCAACTCGAACAAGAATGGCGCCGCGGGCGTCCCGGCGCCCTCGCTGGCCCCGGTGGCGCTGACCCTGGCCTTGAGCTTGCTGGTAGGATTCGCTGGCTTTGTTTCGTGAGCTGCGCTTTTGAGTCGGCGTCTCTTCCTGGGCGTTGTTGCTGCCGAGACTACGACAAATTGGCCAAGGGAGCCTAAGGGCAGGTTCCTTTACTTATATCCCCATCCCTCAGGATTTTTCCTCGCTTTTCTGGAAAACATTGCGTGCATGGCGACGGCGTTTTGAACGGCTGGGGCAAGCGGGCATGCCTGAAGGGCTGCTTGGTACACCATTTGGGATAGAACCCAAGAATGGTTTTTTTTTATTCAAGGTCAGGGATGGCGTCTACGGGCGGTGTGATGGTCATTCGCGACGTACATGGCTGGGCCGGGCTTGGCTGGATGCCGGGCTTTCACCATGGGAGTCGCATGGACGGGTGTCTGGACGGGCAGGTTGGGCAAGGCATGGGCGGCACTGTTAATGAAGTGAAGACGTTTCGATGCCGAGTTTGGTTGCCGCCTTGACTGCGCGTGCATGCAATGATGGACTACTGTCGTCTGCTGCCCTGTCCCGCACGGCGTGCATCTCCCAGCGCACTCTCGGCGCACTCCGTATTTGTGAAGTGAGCCCCAACTCCAGGCCCGAGCCGCAGTCCGGTTTGTCCAACGGCGCCGAGCCGGGAGGAAGAACGTGGGCGTCGTCCTACGCACGCCGCCTCGGTCAAGCTGTTTGACTCCCGCCCATGAGCAGCTCATCAAACACCACGCCATTGCAGCAGGTGGTGGGGGAATCAATCCGGCGGCGCCCGTCCCGTGTGGGGCCTGGTGGGGAGGGGGTCCCGGCTGCCGATTGCCGATTGCCGCGCCCGTGCGGCATTCGGGGTTTTTGGAGGCCCGGCTGTGCCGACTCTCAGCCCCACCGATGACGACGCGCGCAGCAAGCGTCTTCAGGGAGTGGATGATGGACTGCCGGCTGGGAAAAGGGGGCGGGGAGAGCAGCAAAGGAGTAGAGGAGAATGCCACTCGAGGCGAGAGAATTGGAATTGTATCCGTGGGTCATATGCCATGTCCAAGCCAACATGGCGATGCCAGGTTGACACATCTCGGCCTTCTCCATCGTCTAGGGTGGTGGTTAAACAGCTGGTGTCATGACGCCCCTCCTCTCCTCTGCGCCCATGCCGGCGCCTTCCTCCCCCATGTTCAAAGCCTACTTCGCATGCCCGCCTCCTTGCCCGACGCGTCATTCACCCTTCACCACGCCACCGTGCCAGCCCACCATCTCGGCCAGAAGCGCCCACACCATCTCGTTCTCGGCCTCCGGCGTTCCCGCGAAGCCCGGCACTGGCTGCGCCGTTACGCGATCCTGCAAAGGCCGCAGGTCAATGCGGTTCTCCTCGGAGGTGTTGCCGAGTCCTACGAGGCTTCCAATTGACGTGCTGGCCATGCCCTCTGGCGGTACCACTGTGTCGAGTCTTCCAGTTCTGGGCAACGAAGAGGGGGAGGAGCTTGATCGATCAAGAAGTACCAAGCTTCCCCCACCGCGCCGCCTCGCAACAGCCGCAGCCCAGATCCCGAGGGAGAGCCAGACGCCGCGCTCACCATCCGCTGCCCGCCAGCCGTCACGCCCCACGAGAGCTCTTCTCCCATGACGGCGTCGAGCGGGGCCGTGTCCCTGGCCGCATCGGGCTCGGGGGTTGTGGACACTTGCTTCCGCTTGTGGCTTGCGTGATCCGCCCGCTTGGGCGTCAGGTTGCGCGTCACGATGCGGACGATTGGCTGGAAGCAGTCTCCCCCGACAAGATCTCACAAGGCACCGAGGCCCCTTCCGGAACCCAGTTGCGGCTCGTTGCCACCCGCCGGCGTCAGATGGATCGGCGGAATGAGGCCCTGGGGGTTACCGGCAGCCTGCCCAACAATACGGGTGATAATTACTCTGTGTCCCTGAAGATGGAGCTTCGAACCAGCAAGGGAATGCTGCACTTGGCGTCGCTGGATGAGGCCCGGTACTTGCTGAGGCTCAGAACTTTGAGACAGGCGTCCAGTCCGTTCCCCTCAATGCCCAGGCACGCCTGTTGCAGGAAGTTGTAGGTCATCTCAAAGTGCCGGCCACCTTCATGGCGTGAGTGATGAGGCGCAGATTGGACGTGTCGAGCGGCGTCAGGCCGGGTCGTGGTTGTCCTTGGCCAAGTACACGCATGCAGCCACGGCGCAGTAGAGCGCCACTGCACACACGGGACTCCTTTATTGCAGCAGTCAGCAAGCCCGGAGAGGGGGGGGAGGGGGGCCAGAGACAAGTGGGCTGAAATTGGGCTTTGAGGAGGCTCCCGTACCAGGGCGGTGGATTGAGAACGTATCTTGACGATGCTGACAATCTTCTCTGCCGACGTTCTTAGACGACATACGCTGCTGCGCTTGACCGACTCAGGCAGGCTGTGTTTCTCCTGCATTCCGATGGCGGCGTGGTGCAGATTGAGGTTGGTATGGACGGTTGTCGGATAGCGGATGCTCTGCAGCAAGCGGAGATTGTTGGGCTGGAACATGAAGCCGTTGATGATCTTGTTGTCGAGGTCGCGTGGCGCTCCCAAAGGGAGTCCCGCAGCATGTCGTCGGTCCGTCCCGTCGGGCTCGGCCGGTGGGCGTGCCGGGAATGAGCCGGAACATATGGCGGGTGATGATGGTGTCGGTGAAGCTGTACTAGACAGCTCCCTCGAATACGACATCCGTAAACGGCGACGTATCCTCCTATCAAGAAGAGAAGGCCGCCTCGGAGGCCGGGAGCCGGGTCACGACCTGGCCTTGGCTGAGGGTGCTGGTGGCACAGGAGAGGGCGTAACTTACGTCGCTGGGATCGATCAAGCACGGCCAGCCCGTCCAAATGCTCGCGTGCGAGTCGTAGGTAAAGGTTCCCCAAAAGACACGGCGCCGTTCCTCTAGCTCGGCCCAGGACGTCGCGGGTGCCGAGACGGAGGCAGACGGTCCGTCGCCCCATCGAGCTGATCCAGACCCACCATCTGGACGAGCTGGACGCACTTGGCGCTGCTCAGCGAGGCCCTGGTGAACAGCATGCACTTTGCCTCCTAAGAAGTGATGATGGCCCTGGCTTGGGCGTGGGCAACGGTGATGAAGTATTCTCCGTGGCCCTGGTTCAGGAGATCCGGCCAGCACGCACGCCCTCCCCTCCCATGAACTAAACAGCCCAAGGACAGCTCACCATCATCTCGTCGGCCTCAGCGTACTGCCGGGTCCTTTGATAAAAGACTTGAGAATACCGGTTATACTTGGAGGGTCCGGTGGCCGTCATGGCCCAGATGGCATACTGCAAGCACATGGGCGGCTTTTGCAGCGGCCCGCGGTAGAACGGCTGATAGTAGCGACCCGCATGGATGACGAGAATAAATTGGTACTGAACGTTCAAGAAAGCGTGATTGCTACAGAGTAAAGAATGAGCAACAAGTAGCTACTCGGGGGAGGGAGGGGTTGGCTGCTTACAGCTCTTCCTGCACCTCGATCGGAGGGAGCGACTCTGAGTATCCAAAACCCCATAGACTGGCCACCGCCCTCGAAACCGCTGGTCCTGGCAAGACTGGCCATGTCAAAGGGATCGCCGGCTGGCTGGCCGTGCCGAAGTCGTCAGCGTCGGAGCTGAGCGGGCCACTCTCCGAGGTGAAATCTCTCATGCAAAGCAGAGGCTCGTCGGGGGCGTTGCGGACGAATTAGGGACGGCGCCGTCGACGCCGTCGCTACTGTTGCGGGTGCCATTCTTGCAGCCGCAGACATGGCTGAAATACTCTTCGACTTGAGCTGCGTATGGGGCATGAGAGGCGTGAGCTGAATATCTGTGTGGAAGGGAATTGGGGCGTATCAAGCCGAGCCTCGAGCTCCTTGACGTTCCTGTGCTGAAAGATCGGCTTCCTCCTCGCCTTGGGATAGATGCATTCGCAGCCTGCCCTTGGGTAGCGGGCGCAGGTTGGACTGGTGTGTTCACACTGGAGCTTTCGCAGGCGGCACGAGACGCACGCCAACGGCTCAGAGGCCACGCCGGAGCTGGGACCGGGGCCGGGACCGGAGACGGAGACGGAGACGGAGACGGCTGGGTCCGGCTTTGAAGCGAAGGAGACTCGAGACGTCTCGGTGTGATCCGCCGAGACTTGGGCAGCCCTCAGATGGCTGCGGAACCACGGCGGGTAGAGCGGCAGGGCGAGACCAGGAGCTTGCTTGCTTCTCGGGCGGTCCGTTGTTGAATTATCCACTGACCCGGTCTTTCGGTTTGCCGCCGTCAAGGCCCCAGCGGCCCGCGGCTACATGACGGGTTTACGGCGTCGGCCGGCGTTACTACGACGCCAAGTTACGTGCAGTGCATCTGGTAAAAAGTACTCTTGTACTCAAACCTCGGCGAAGCCTGCTTTGCCCGTCTGCCGAGAAGCATCCCGATAAAGAGAAAAAGGCCAAAGACGAGACGCAGCGCTGTGGAGAGGCATTCACTTTGGGGAGGTGAAAGGGGGGAGGGGGGGTTTGGTTCTCTTCCCCTGGACGCTTGGACAGTCTCCAGCCGCAGACTCGGCCACTTGGCTTTCAATGCGGACTCGTACGTTTGCCAGCCGTGCCTCCGTCACCACTCGGCACCAAGCGCGCCCAATAGTTCGGTCAAGCTCAAGCCGGAGCCAGGCTCTTGATGAAGCTCCCCCCCCTCCTTTTGGCTCGTTTGACACCACCCAGGAACCCGGCCGGGGGCTTGGGGCACGGCTCGCATCTGCATGTCTCATCACAAGACTGTCAGGAGACGCACGCTTCGTGTCAAGAAACCAACCCCCCCCGGCCGGGGGGAGGGGGGGGGGTGAGTTGAATGCAGCATAGCATCGTGACAGGGCGCAGCTGTGTTCGTAAACAGACCGTGCCTTGTACATGCAGCGTCTTTTCCGCGGTCGGAAGATCTCTCATCTCTTCGTGCCGCCGATGCAACGGCCAGCGCACACCTTGGCCGAGCAAGCGGCGCTGAAGACGCATCCTCGGCCGTTGGCCCATGGACCCACGGACTGGTTCCTGAAGGTTTCTGAACATGGCTAATGACCAGACAATGTTGAGCCAGTTGTCCAAGTTTTCTTGCTGTACTCCGTAGGGCTCTCAAAACCTCGCTCGCCCCCGCCGGCCCGGCACAGGCCCAATTCGGCAAGCAGCTTCCGCTCCCTTGTTTTATTCTTTGTTGTTTCGCCTTGGTTTTTTTCATTTAGTTGCCCTCGAGGGGTTTGCGGGGATGTCGTCGCAGGCAGGCCGGGATTGCCATGTCTCGTCGATGGCCCGACTAAACCTTGCTCAGCTGCGACCACTTTTTATTTTTCGCCTCTTTGTTCTGGGGGCGTGTGAGCACATATGTAGCGCGACAGACGAAAGAGGATCGGCGACGGCCACCCACCGGCGACATGGCTCCGTGGACGGGAGTGGATTTGTTTCGACGGCCCATCCTGGCAAAAGAAACAGGCAATCGCCCAGTCCGATTTGACAGGACGAATGCTCCAGGGGCATTGCCTGCTCCCCTGAGGGCATGGTGCCACCTGGGTTCCCCGGCTGCGGCATCTGCCAAGCTGGGATTTTGGTGTCATGCTGGTTCAGCTTCCCATCTGGGGCCCAACATCCGCATCGTCGGCTGCCAGTCACGCCGAGCCGGCATTGACGAACGCTTTGGTCAGCAAAGTCATGCGGCACCGAGCGGGCGGACGCCTGAGAGAGACACCTTGATGGACAGTGCCCGGCATGCCATGTACAGACGACGTTCCATGCACATGTTGCTGGTTTGCTTATAGGCAGCCATTTAGCGCCGTCAGCCGCGCTGACTGCATTCCACACGGCGACGTCGAAGCGGCCAAAAGCCAGCACGGGACCTTTGCTACCTTGGGGAAGGTGAAAAGGCCTTTCTTCATGTGGCCAACGGCAGGTACAAATGCATGTTGCACCGGCGTCGACATGACAGCATGCAAAGGCGGGAGGGGCTGCGCAGCGTATGCTAACCCTCTGGTAGGGATACTCGTACCAGTGATGCATGTGCTAAGTGCTATGCATGCATGTATGTGTCAGTTCGGGGGAAAAGGGCCACAGTCCGAAAATCCTCGGGTCGTCGAGCGGGGCTGGCCAGGCACGATAAGCGAGTTGCGCACCGTGGGCGAAGCTGGCAGGCTGGCCCTTGAAGATTCGCTCGACCAAGGTCGGCTGTCAGTGACGTGGAGGAACGAGACCCTTTCGGCTGGTGCTGGAACCACGTCAGCCTGGCAAAGGGACTACAGTAGTAGCGTGGCTAGCGATTGCCAACAAGTTCCCAGCATGAGTGAATCGGCATGTGAATACGGATGTACGAATACAGTCCGCGTTTTATGCGAGGCGAGGTTCGTCGATGAAGAAACGCACGTCCCCTCCTCTCTCTCCTTTCTGTCACCCTCGCCCCCTGAGGGGGGGAGGGGCCATGATGGCCAAGGCCTTGGGGGGGCGCGCCTGTCGCGCGGCTGTGATGCCTGCTGACAGCGGCAGAAAAGGGACTCGTCCGACTCTGAGGCTTGCCGGAGCCCGCGGGCATACACAGAATGGAGACGTTGGTCTGGACCGCCTGCAAGAGTCATTCAATAGCCGCCAGCCGCGGGGGGACGGTGGCGTACTGTGGAGTACCAACACGGACCGCTGCCACCCTAGGCACGGTCGACGATGAGGCCACGACGGTTGCATGGCCCATGGCTGGAGGCTCGGTTCGGCTGCTTGGTGGACGACTCGAGACTGGCATCAAGATAAGCGAGTCACAACTCAGTGCCTCTGTGGGTGCTCGGCTCGATCACGTGCCGACCAGCTGCTGCATGATGCGCAAAGTACAAAGTACATACGTATGCGCGGTAAGGCGTATGCCTAGTTGCCTACCCCCATAGATGCGATATGTCCGTAATTACTCTGTATACACTATACAGTATACACCAAGAATTCGATGCTTGGGTATCCCGGTAATTTCATACCCGCAACCCCAGCGCGCCGGCCAACCTTGCAAGTCTGTCTCGTCTCCAAACAGCTCTACGCGGCTCTACGCGGGAGGCAGCCGACTCGGCTAGCCGTCTTGCTGTGGCAAGTGATTCCAAGCTACTGTATCCATCCGTACATTGTCTTTGGTCTGGACCACGTCGGGAGAGGCTCGTCGGATGAGGGCCGGGCGGCCTCGGACCCCCTCGTGTGCCGCCGCCCATTCAGAGGACAGCCAGTTGCCCAACTTCCATTATCGGCTAATGAAGGAAGGCCTTGACCACTTCCTCGTATTGCCGCCGTCATCCATCTCTACAGCAGTCTTCAAGGTGCTTCATGCCATGATGAATCATGTCAGGGGCTGGCAGTCATGCAAACCCTAACCGCAGCAAGATCGGGCCAGAATCTGAGACAAAGGGTGGGCATGTACAGTCATGGTAAAAAAGGAAAGGGAAAATAAACATGCCCATCGGCCAACTAACCAGATAATCTCTGATCGCACGGTCCGTGCTTCTGTCTTGTCTCTGGCTGTCCATCCCCGCGGCATCCATCCATCTATTCACGCCTCCCCCTCCCCCTCCCCCTTCCCCCTTCCAGCCAAGAAACCTGTCGTCAACGCGAACCCTCCAACGTTCTACAGACTGACTCCCTTTCTTCCCAGTCATTTCTAAATAGGGCTGGCCCCTCTCAGACACACAGCCCATGCCGACCCCATATTTCTCTCAACCAGGACATCCATGTCTGGCTGACGACGATGATGGACGGCCTCGAAGAACCATGGACCAGCGGTCCCAGCAAAAAGACAGCTGCCCACACACACAAGAACAGACGAGCTCACACCCCTCCCTCCTAAAAGGCCCAAAGTGATTTTGGTAAAACACGGCCATTGACAAGTCACTTCGTTGCAACGGATGATTTACGCATCTCACTCTATCCCAAACAAGTATCCCGTCCCGGCTCCGACACCCATGCTCTCTCTCTTCCTCTCTCTCCCCCTCCCTCTCTCTCTCTCCCCTCTCCCCCCCCCCTCCCTATGCCACTCCGGAGCCCGCGCGCCGGCGAAACGGGCGGGCAGCCGCCGTCCGGGGCTTCCCCTGCAAATGCCCTTGGTCTCTTGGCCGCGGCCCGGCCAGCTATATCAAAGTACTCAATACCTATCATCTCATCCCGCGCCGCGCCGACGTCTCATTGCCTTTGCCCGCCGCTCCCCACAACGTACGCTCGCTCAACCCTTTCCACTTGCATTATATACACACGAATACCTACTCGACCATGTATACATGTGTCATTCTGCAAGATACATGTCCGGGCTGAGCTGTTAAAAAACAGAAGAAGCAAGGAGCACGCTGGCTCGTGATTCCACGCACTCACACAACCAAATCCGGCGCCCACCGAGTCCAGCAAAGTCCACCCCGGCAACGAAAAGGGTCAGGGTTCCTGGGTTTCGAGAAGAGCTGACGGCATCCTCCTCCACAAGGCAACCAGCCCCTCGTCCCAGCCCCGGTGCGGCCTTGGCTGACGCATCCAGTAAGTCCACGGAGGAGATCCATGACGAGCTCGGGTCACCATTTCCCGGCCTGCAGGTCCCTTGTTGTTGCACTGTATACGACGGAGCCTGGTTCCCCTAGGAAAGCGTTGAGCCCTCCACGTCAGAGGTGGAAGCGCCCAATGTGAGTGGTTTGTAATTACAATCTGCAGTTGCCTCGAAAATCCTTCACCACGATTGGCATCGGGTTGGTAAGGTTATTCCCACAGTCTCTCCCTCCCGTATGACCTTTGTTTTTCCTTGCCCGAAACCGCGGATATAGAAAAGTAGTTGCCGCCGCCATTGCCGGTGGCAGGCGTTTGTTTCACAACACAGCCGTCCCGACGTTGCACGGCACGCCCTCGGCCCGGCCAAAGCTGATTCGCTGCTTGAGGTTTCCACAGCTGGGCCTCTCTCTGCTTCAGAGACAGAAACAGGGAAAAGTAAAAAAAAAAGGAAACGGAGTCAGGGGAAGAAGAAAGGAGGAGGGAAGAAATGAAGACTTGACCGGTTCCGCGCGCTGAGAACGGCGCCTTTGGAGTAGATGCCGCAGATTTTGACTCTCGGTGCCTCCCTTTCGCCTGGCAAACTGCCGAATCCCGCTCTGCAGCTTTTCTCCACTGAGCAACAAGGACCCGGCCCCATGAGGCTGTTCCGAACCCTAACAAGATGAAAGGGGGGGATGAGGGGGAGTTTGTACTCCGTACACTAGAAACGTCTGGTCTACTCTTTGATATGCCGCGTACGGCAATATGTCAAGCCTGTTCTGCCGTACAGAATGCCTGCGGAGCCACGCGTGTCTTGCCGCACGTCTCGTATCGGTACATGCCCACCTCTCCATTCATGAGGCGAGAGGGAGATAGAAGCGCGATTCGTCACCCCCACAAGGTCCGTACGGAGTACCGGTGCTCTGCATCGCCAGACAGACAGTCCGGCTTTCTTTCAGGAGAGAGAAAGAGCAAGAGCTCAAGACAAGGCGAATAAGAGAGACAGCAAAGACGAAGAGCACGGGACCTCTTAAAAGGACGGAAGATATATTCAATACTGTTATGGGCAAAGTGTTAAAATCTAAACAATGTTATTCTTCGTCTTCTCCACATTAATAAGGGAACGAGGTCGCCGACTCTACAGCGCGCCGAGCCTCCACCGCCGCCACTTTCCCTCTCACCCTCTCAGCTCGGCAGCCCGTCGAAATCGCCGATAGCGTTGTGAGTGAAAGAGACCAATCACCAGTAGAAGAAAGAAAGGTCGCTGGAACCCCGGTCCTGGTTGAGTTCCCGACCTGCTCGTACATACATACGACACAGCCACGTCCACATCCACACACAATACACATCACGGGGACTGCCCTGCGGCCAGCCGCTCCGCAGCTCTTTCTCTCTGGCCCCTCGCTGATGAAACAAACCGTCCAATGGGTGTTCCAAAAGAAAAGTCAGTTTGTTAGTTCCGCTCTGACTACTTCGTGCTAAGGAACCGAGTGTTCGTACTACTCGGACCATCCATCCATTGCGTAGTCTAGAAAGGGTTCAAACGCGCAACCCCCCCGGGAGATACAAACGATTTCCTGACAAAGAGTCTAGTGTCAACTTGGTATCATTTTGATTCATATTTTACTGCGCTGGCCGTCCCATACATCATGTACCCGCATAATCGTGGGGCCCTCAAAGGCGTGATCGCTCGCTCAACTCGCCTTCCATGCGAAGTACCTGCTCTAGCAGCCGAGCCATTAGGGACAACAGGCCGGCAGCGTCCACAGGCTGTCGTCGTGCGTCTGGTATAAGTCACTCTCCGAGTGTTCAGGTAGAAACCAATCATCACACGCTCTCCCGGTTGAGGTCGCCCAGTCTTCGCTTGCGTAGACGGCCCATTTCCTCGTCATAGGCACTGCCCTCTCCATCGCTAACCGGCAGCGCCTCTCCGCGCTTGCCCGCGCCCCCGTAGTCGCCGGCACGCTCCGTCGAGGCCAGGATCTCGCCCTCTCCGCCAGCTCCGCCGCCGACTCGGCTATGCATGACGTCTGACTCGGCTCGTGCACTGTTGATCATGGCTGGCAGCTGCCGCCGCCGGGCGTTGATGAACCAGTTCGAGATTTGGTCTGTTGGGCCAGCGTTAGCTTTCCCGCGGCTTCGTAGTCCAGGACGCCGCCGCATAAACTTACTCATCTGAAGACCCGTCTGCCGCATCAGCTCCTGTTTCTCATCCTCGGTGGGATACGGATGCTGCAGATGCGCCACAAACCAAGCCCGGAGCTTGTCCGTCGTTTCCTTGGGCAGGTTTCCTCGACGCTTCCGTTGCTTCGCGTCGCCACCGACCTCTCCTTGCCGACCCATGTCTTGATAGTGCGGGTTGAAGTTCCCCCCAGCCGAAAAAGGCGTTCGGTCCTGGGGTCGGATGGAGCTCGTTGACAGAGATTGATAGCGATTAGGGTGATGATGATGACCGTAACTGTACTCTGGAACACGATAAGTCGGATGTCTATCCACGCCCGAAGAACTCGCGCTGATTGCGACATTCTCTCGAGGTCCGGGCATGGGTGCAGGCTCGCTGTCAAACGGCACAATGGTGGGTTGGGGCGGCAGAGTCGGTAGAGAAGGGCGCGTTTCCATTCTCAGGCCGTCCCGTTCGATGGGAGCGAGCACCCCGCCGCTGGACACAAAGGGGCTTGGCCGTGTTGTCGGACTCGTCCACGTTTCTGCTGTTGTAGACGAGGGCTGCTCTCGACGAGGCGGAGAAAGCCGTTGAGACAGGGGCCGCTCGGGGCTTTGGTACAGTCGTGGCACTTGCTTAGATCTCATGGCAGGCAGATCGTCCTCAATCGACAGCCTTCTCCGTTTGCTCGAACTGGGCGAATGGACGTATTCAGGGGATCCCAGCGCGCCGAGACCCGCGATGCTCGAGGACCGGGGAGGAAACGGCCTGCTTCCAAGCCCATCTGCCAACGACCCCTCTAGATGAAGATCGGGAAACGTCTGTTGGCACGGTTAGCTGTGCCGCAATGGCATATGGCTTCTGTTCAATCATACCTGACGGATAGACGGGAGGGCAATCGTCTTGTTCTCGGTGCGCGGTCGGGCGTAGTCGGAAGAGGGCTGGGCCATTTCCCATGGACTTTCGTCCCTGAACAAGGGCTGCGGCTGCGGCGCGGACATTGTGAGGATAGACATTTTTGGCTGTTGAGCTGGGTTTTTCTGAGAGTGAAGATTCGAGTGGGTAGGCCGCGATGGGCTATTGTCCATAACCACACCAACGCGGGCGGAGACTAAGACCAGCCGTCGGAATCGACCGGTGCCGCTGGTTGTTTCGAATTGGATGCCTCAGCTCAAAGTCTCTAGGCCGTGCAGTCTTTTGATGGTGCCGGGGATGAATCAAAGTCGAAGAGGCAAGCCAGGACTGAGCTGAGGAGTAATTCTCCAAGACTTCGGGTGGGGACGTTATATGTACGTCTTGAACATATGTTTGTCCTGTGAAGCACAGTCGCCGTGAACTCCTGTAGATGCGAACGCCGGAGCGATGAAAGCTAGATAATGAGTGACACCGGGTGACAGAACGACAAAGCACCGTCTCGGCCGACCAGGGTGAGAGAGGGATACCCGCGTCTTTTGTACAATCAGTGCCGGGGCCGCTAGTCCCGAGTGTACTGTAGACAGAGTGCAGACGCAGACAGAGACGGGGACCTCCTGGTGGGAGATCAACGTACTAAAAGGGGCACGGATCAAACATCCAGAAAAGGAAATAGTAGAGAGGTGGACCCGAGTGTGAGCAAGCAGAAGTCTTGGAAACGTCAGGCCTTGGTTGTCAATTTTAGAGGCAGCCTGCTTGCAAAGCTGATAGGTCAGGCTAATTTGAGTGAGGCGCGTCAGAGACTCCACGGCTCAGGGCCCGGCGGCCGTGACAAAACGATCGGGAAGTCCTTGGAATCCGTGCACGGCAGATGCATGCTGAAAAAACAAAAGGCACAAAGTTACCGAGCCTTGATGGTGACGAGCACAGACGAGGCACGCCGCCGGTACAGGTGTGGAAAGCCATCAAATAACCGGCGTACCCAGGCAGTAGCCGTTGCAGCGCCCGATCTGACAAACCGGTGAATGATGATGCTACTAAGGTTCTCGCTAGGAGGTGGCCCTGAGATGAGGCCAACTGAGGAAAAGGGGGAGGCGTGTGGTGGAGTGGGCGTCCGAAACTTGGATAGGGGTTCCTGGCCCACGAAAACAAGCTGGACGGACCCGCGCGTCGGAACTGCCAGATTCTCGATTCAGGAAGCCAGATGGAAAGACGACAGAAGCACGAACGAGCCGCTAGCAAGTTGGCCAACCAGAGCAGGGGTGTGCAGAGGTCGGGGTGGGGGGTGAAGCGTGCGCAGCCATGGATTAGTAGGGGGCGTGTGTATGACACCCTGCGGTGGCGCCTTGCTTTGCTTCCACCCTAGGCCCAAGATGACGGATGAGCACTTGCACGACGGGAAGAGGGCAGGGCCAGGGCCGCCTGCGCAACCATGAGACGGCGCGTTCCCTCTTCCTTGCTGATGCCCTGGCACCTGGCACAAGGCCACGGCCAGGGAGCTGCCCCGAGTCCAAGAGTGCCACACCGGGGAGGCGAATGTCCAGGAGCCCTGCAAGAAATCCCGACGCTGCTACCAAGCAGCGTGCGTCCTGGCCTTGACGGCCTGTTCAGCCCGGGGGCGGGCTGACCAAGTAGCAAGGCGTCGTCGGGACGGCTGCAACGGCGAAACCAAAGACGGGCCAGGGAGACAAAGGGACCGTGGCCTCTGCTGCTGGTTCCCCGAACCAGGCAACGAGACGCCCCCCACCGACGGGCTGGTTTCCTCGATGTCGATGGCAGCCGGAACATACGCTAGGGCGTGGCGCCTTAGCGCGGCGGCATTTCCGCCACGATAAATGGTCATGGTGACGATGCTGCCATGTGCCCGTTGGCCTTTGTGATTGGGGACGGACGGGCGGGCGGTCGCGTGTGCATGCTGTATAGTACTTGGAACAACAAGGTTCAGTGTGGGGACCGACCAAATGTTTGGACCGAAACGCACTCTGCCTCCTTGTCCTGCCGCCCAGACAGGCCAGTGGAGACGACAGGCTGGCCAAACAGTTGGAATTGCGAGCCGTACGAGCACACACAGGCGCTTTGCGCTGGTTATGGCCGCTGCACGTCCCCCGTCCTCGGACGTGACCTGACACCTGTCAAGCCGTCCGCTCGGAAGCATGATAGGAGCGACGAGCATGGCCTTCAGCTGCAGTCTGTTGACGAGCGAGAACGAGAACCAGCAGCCCGCCCGCCGTCTCCCGGGGACGGCAGCTCAACTCGCCGGCGCAGGGCAGGGCGTGTCCAGCAGACCGCGTTCGGTGATTGATGCATGTATGTATGTATGTTGCATGTACGCAGCTGGTTCTGCAAGATATCTCGGGTCACCATCCATGGGACCATGGTCGGCCTGCGGGTGAGTGCCAAGGGAGCGTCAGCAGGAGCTCGTGAAGGATGGCAGAGCTGCTGCAGGGCCAAGCACAGGCACGTCTTCGCAGGCATGTCCCCTGCCTGGTCCTTCGGGGGCTTGCCTCATCCACAGACATCCAGCACATCAATCGTTCGTGCTCTGCATGCTGTTCTGCAGAGCGCATTGCCCCATCCATGCCTCGCGCAGCGGCACGGCGCTGACGGTGACTTTGCGCGCGGACAGCCATGGTGAACTTCTCACCTCGGCTACCCGCCAACTTCCGAATTCCGCTGGGCAGATGATTTTTGAATTGTTGCCGGCTTTCCAGGCTCACGTCGCACGCCCCTGGCGAATGCCCTGCCCATTGCCACGCCGGTGCGAGCATGGCAACACCCCTGCGCCGCACCCCTTCTCCGGCATCCACGGGGTGAGCCAGTTCCCCCGTTTGTTTAACTTTTCCCAGTGCCATTGTCTCGGGCTGGCGCCCCCCCCTCCCCCCCCCCTCGTTGCCAGCGCCACCCCTGCGGGTGCGGTTCAGACTCGGACATCTGGGCTTTGTTTCCCAACGGCGGTCGTCGCCAGCAGCCTCGGCCGGGGTAAGCGGGGAAGGATGGGCAGGCGGCAGGCGTGGAAAGCCTGCAGCAGCATGTGCCCCGTGTATGGCATGTGCAAGGCATGTGTGCTCGACCCGCTGTGGCACAGCCTCTGGACTTCTGCAACAGCGTGCCGCCTCCAGCGTCGCAGCCAAGGAAGAAAAGAAAGGAAAAAGAGGAGCTGTCAAAATCGATCGCCCGGTCTGCAGCCAGCAGCTCCTCGTGAGCCGGTGATGGTGGTGACAGCCAACAGTGACAGGCCTGGCCGTCAATCCTGCATGCATTGACAGCTGTCGCAAGATCCAGACAGAAGAACCGACGCCAGCTGGGATGGCGGAATGCTGAGATGCGACTGGCTCATCCGGCCGGTGGTGCAAGGGTGGGCCGATGATCTATCTGTTGGGTCCAGATCGATAGTGCGTGCGTGGGCCGAGAGACCTGTCACCATCGTCGTCCTTGAGCGCGCCGAGGGTGCTTGTATCTCTTGTCAACGCCACGAGGTCATTGCTGCTCCATGATTTGGAAGAAAGGATGGGTGACTTTGGGGGCCGGAGAAAGTCGCCTCCGCACTAAGTTACGGTGATGCCGTTGCTGGCCTCAGGCAGCCCAACCATCATCCCCCCCCTCTCTTCCCAGGGCCCGCGGCTTCCCCGCTGACGATCATAGATTGCCGCCCACCGCCCACCGACCACCACCACCAACAAACGAGGCTGGAACATCTTCTCGTCCAAACCCGCCCGGCATTCGCAGCCTCGCCGGGATACAACCCTGTGCACCCCGGGGACCGACCCAGCAGCCCATCTGCGAGGCCCATGTCGTGTGACGGGCGACAGAGAGCCCTCGCACAGGCAACCGCGCAGCCTGGGCCAAGAAAAAAAATGACAAACCCCTCCGGGTAACAGATTGGCCTTTGCGCCCCCTGGGAGCAAGGACGCGAGCCCCCTCCACTCGTGCTCCCAATGGGCCGATAGCGACGTCACGAGCGGCTCGTGGGAGCTGAGTTAGACTTGGGCCAAGGCCAAGGGGCGCAGGCCGTGGCGTTAGCATCACGGGCCCAGGCTCACGGGTGGTGGCAGGCCACTCCGAACCTCGACAAGCACTGGCCCTCGGTTTGCGAGGAACTGGAGCAGGCCAATTATAGAGCGTGGGAAGACCCGCGGGCTCCCAGACGCTTGGGAGAGGGTAGCGTGCCTTGACAATTATGGAAACTCCCCTCTCGTTTCCCTCGTGCGGTGCGACGGACCGACTAGGGATTACGCTCTTGCTAGAGGTGAACGCCGAGGCACCTGCGAGCTTTCCCAACACACTCGGCGATTTGCGGGCGAGCCACGGTCCGGCGACCAGCAATGGAGCCCGCAAAGGGCTGGGCACAAACTCAAGTTGCCTGTGCTATCCGTCCTCGAGAGAAGGCTAGTCGAAACCGTGCCGCCCGAGCACGACGCCGTGCAGGGAGCCACCCCACGGATGTATCTGCATCACGAGTGTCATGGGTGACAACACAATCTCACGCACCCTCGCCAGATCGGTACTTGGGCTCGCGCAATGCCCTTCACGAAGCTGCAGGTGTGCTTGAAGCTGGAGTCCTCGCGCGTGCTGTCACAGGCTTTGGCACAAAGTCCCCTCAACATGCAGCCATGAGAACGTCAGCATTGCATCGAATTTCAGCTCCTGGCCTTCTCGACGCCCCCCCGGCCCGTGGATTGATCCCATCGCCTCCCGTCCAAATGTATCCTTAGGCCGCAGCACTGACGACCCGTCATCATCGCCAGGGCCTACCTGCCGTGTTTGGGCGATCCTCGAAAGTTGCTCGACGAGGCGGGTCCTGGCGGAGCTGCAACAGTTCGGCGCAGAAACTGGAGAGCTGAGGCATCATCCCTGAAAGTTCTCATGTGACGTCCGCCTTACGCATCCGTCCAATGGACCCCTTTTCCTCGGTGTGTCAGACTCACCCCGCCTAGGACCTAGTGGGCGGGCGGTTGGTTTCCGCAAGTCAGCCCTCGTCCAGTCTCTCGCATGACATGCCGTGGACCAACTAGCAAACCCTCATAAAACAGACATGCCAGCAACGCGAGGCTGCAGGAGCGTGGCCGCTTCGCAAGGTCGACTGCCCTTGGCAAGGGTCTGCGGTGCAAGAACCCGTTGGATCGGTTCTGTGTCGCCTCCCGCCATGGCTCCCATGAGCCTTGCTGCTTGCCGCACACGGACCGCCATCATGACCGGCTCGAGCTGTGACTTGCCGCGGCTGGTTTCACGGGCCGCTCTGTCGGAATGCAATGGGCCTGAGGTCGGACGCCGGGGCGAACTCCCGTCTCGGCCGCGAAGAGCTTGGGGGCTCGAGCCTTGGCCAGGAGAAGGGTTGCCCTGGTGCTACTCCGTCACCTTGGAGCTTGTCAACACCTGACTCAAAACCGCCAAAGTTGCTTGTTCCGGGCCACTGTGCGCTCCAGAGGCCAGGGCCCAGGGGTCGAGGACGAAGTCATCTGGACTCAAGTGGCTCCTACATCGAGACAGGCACATTGTAGACCGTGACGCCATGCAACCCCAACCGTGTTTCTGGGCTTGTAGAGCGGCTGACACACTGTCCGACTCGCTTTGAACAGTGGAATATATGTAGCTGTCCACCCCAATGGCAACCACCACGCCTTTGCCCGGACGTCACGCCACGTGTGCTCCTGATCTCCTCAAAGACCTCGACGCCGACCTTGTGATGTGTAGCTAGCTTTCGCCGACAAAGCCCTACCCCACGGCATGGATTACCACATTCGGGATCATCGTACGGCCTTGCATTTACCACAACAACCATCGCAGAGCCAGGCAGCGGGCAAGGAAGATGCCGTCGAGTCACACATCCCACTTGTGTATTCGACAGCTATTGGGGGTCACTCCATCGAATACCTATGCCGATGCGACACAGGACTTGCGAGGAGCTCATCCGCCAGCCCTGGTATCTACATTGTCGTGTCGTGACGGCGGCCCGCCTTGAATATCGAATACAGCACGCCTCGGCATTGCGTCCGACAAGTCTCTTACTGGAGCGTTAACCTGCAGAACACGAGCACTGCCGGTGTTGTATCCAGGGACACGGTGCCGCTCATTACGCCCATGCGGAGGTGAGCCTGGAGCAGAAACAGTGTTCGTGGTTGTGCCGGGGACATGAAGCTTTCGTGGCATGTGGTACGCAGAGATCTGGGGCATCCTCTTGAGCTACGATGCGCCTCGGCCCTTGGTGACAGACTCGGGACAAATGCCAGTCTTGGATGCTTCACGACGTGCGGGGGCGTGAAGGGGACACGCAGCACGAAGTATCTTACCATGCTCGTTCATCGGATATGCCATGGGTCAGGCTCGTGTGGCACGACCTCGACACGAGCTCACGTGTTCCCAGGCCCTCGCAACCTTGTCGCTTTCTTGTCTGACATGCATACAAAAAGACGAGTCGTGGACATTACTCGACATGGCCGACCCAAGATTCGGAAAGTGCGATTTCGGGGACACGGCGGCTCTGTGCACCATGCTTCGGAGGAGGGAGTGTGATGCAACGCTCTGTTCGACGAAGCAGCCCACGATGTGTCGACTGGTCCGGCGGTCGGGCCTGCGATAGATGCACTCTGGCACATGCGCAAGGAATCCGCATGTGCCGGCCTCGCTAGCAACGAGGGCATCTGACTGGACGTTCGCTCACCGACAAGGGGTAGAGACGGCCGCGGACGCACCAGGGACTCGGGGCATCTTGATTACACATGCACAGAGTCGACAATCCGCACAAGCAGCAAACCGCGCGCCCTGTACTCGCTGTCACGGCTTGTGTGGCTGTCCTGAGGGGATAGATACCAAATTCGAGCAGCGACATAAGCGAATCGATGACGACGACGCAGCGGTGATACGATGCGGGCCCGCACGATAATACGACGAGAATTGTATTTCCAACCAAGTCATTTTCCAGGCCTCTGCGGCCCCTCAGTCCGCCAGGCCCCTTGGCTCATGGCCTTTCTGAGGTGGAGGTGGCGAGTGGTGTGCTCCCGAGAACGACGGCCGCGTCTTGGAAGTCGGGTCATCCCAGGCTCTTTTCGGCGCTTTGCACATCAGCCGTATTGCGACGAGAAGCCTCAGGTGATGATGGAAAGATTGGGTTGTGATGGTCTGGCCCATCAAAGCATAACGGCTTTGGATGTCCAGTCGAGAAAAGCCATCCTACGGCAGGCTTGCAGTATGCAGACACGCTTTCCTCAAGGTTTCAAGAAGGAAAGGCGGTCACTAGCAACTTTGGAGAGTCGAGGCGAGGAGAGAAAATCAACCGCAGCGAGGGGTTCATCTCTTAACTGCCTGGTTTCTCGCCTGACCTGTCATGGACAATGCTTACTCTAGGAGGGATTATCTTCTGCCCCCTCTGCAAGTTCTTGTTTCCGAATGCCTCGTCTACTTGAGATGTGACGATACGAGACGAGGCCTGATGCGCCTCCGGGTGACTTGACATGCTTGTCTGCGTCCTCTCTCCTTGGGCACGGCTTGTGGAAGCCGGGATGCCAGGTGACCAAAATGTGACTGGGGCCACACGCGGCCGCAGAAAGCAAGTCTAGATGGACTGCTTCCTAAGCAGTTGATGGCCGGCCAGCCGATATCTCGAGGTAGAGAATCTGAATGCTGTCCGACGTCTCCATCAGCTATGCTCTGGCATCTGATGCCTTGGAGTGCTCTTTTTCAGTTCCGTCGGCGTACCATGGCAGCAAAGACATGTTGAGCCATGCAAAACGACACACGCGAACCTTGTACTTTGCCTCGGGCGCTTGGCTTCAGCTGCCGAGTCCTGGCTTTTGGTTCCCGGCTGTCTCTGAGAGCTCTTTAAAGATACGAGGAATGAATGGCCTGAATGGGCGTCATCATCCACACATGAGAGTCGTCCAAGGCGGCCTGCTGGGTTCTGCCGCCGATGTGGCGAGACGTGGAGCAAAGTTGTAGGTATTTGGTGGCACGGCCGTCGACTTTTGGTGAGCAATGAGGCGACAGAAGAAGAGGAAAATTGACCGAGATGAACATTGAATGGCGTTTGGTTACACTGTGCTGCACTGTACAGCTCCTTGGCACCTCGGGTTGCGACAACAGATTCTCATCAAGGCTTTTCCTATGCTGGATGCGGATCTCTGGTACTTGCAGGCGCGTCGCATGACAAGGCAGTGACGATAGGGCATACAGTGTAAAGTACAAGATGCACCCACTAGGTACATACTGTACCTCTACCAGTACAGCCCATGGAGCACGTGCACTCGAGCTCGCCTTTCCGCAGCTTCGACCACCTCTACTCAACCCTCAAACAACCAAACAAAAGCACAAGCTATCCAAACCCGGGACGGAGCCCGACTGCTGAGCATCACCGTCCTCGACTGCCGTGGAAAGAAAAGGACCGGTCGCCTGTTCCGAAATCTGCCCACAGGAGCCGTTGGCGGCAAACAATGCGCGAGAGAGTCACCTTTGTCCATCCCCAGGACACCGACGTCGACCCCGAGGCCCTCGATGTGCAGCCGGCAGGTCTCGTAGGCCCCTCGACCGACTCGGTCCGCCAGGATCGGTTGACTTTCAACTTGGATGAGCTGCCGCTGGAGCTCGCCAACCTTCTCCGAGGCCATGATGCGGTGCATCTGAGGTGGACAAGTCCTCGCAAGTACGACACGCTGGAGCCCTTTAGCTCTCGCCAGTCGCCGGGGCTTCATGTATTGTACACTCCAACAGCGCCTGGAGCCAACAACTGGTCAGTAGTCCGTGCTGCGATTGGTGTCCGGACAAGTTCGCTGATTGCTCGGCCAGTTCGAAGCTATGCGAGTTCCTCCAGAAAATAGGGCCCGTTGACTGCATGGCCCCAGAGGTACTCATTCCGTCCCATGCTCTCCTCTGATCAGCCTCCCCGTTGCTCTCGTTGGTTGGAGAGAGCCAGGTCTCATTGCTTTCTGACTTGGCCAATGTAGGCCTTCACCGCTGCCGATACCCGCCAGCATGGCCTCCCGGGGTCCATGTTCTTTTACCAAGAATTGGAGGATCTTTCCACTTTCATCGCCTCTGGGCTACAGGACATCTGCCCAGAACTCGACCCCATCTGTCTGTCCCGGCTGCGCAGCTTGATCACCGCCGCTAGCCTCGATCTCTCATTCGACTCTGCCGACCAGGCACTTAAAATTGCTGCATTCTGGCCTCTGAGAGTGCACTCACTGACCGTTCCCGGCTCATCAATGCGGAGAACCGAGGTGGGCATCTTCACCAAAGGCTCACCACCCAACCTCGGACCCCATGAAGTTGGCCTCGGCGGTGTCCTAAGCGTTCTCGGGGAGCAAACGGCGCCATCGCCCGTCTTGTTTGCCGCCTCATCCCGACATAGACTGAGCGATATGTCCTTTTCCTCAGAATTCCTCATGCCGGCCGGCCTGCATCCAACGCTGCAGTTAAAGCTGAGCACCAACAAGCCCCCGGTTCAAGACTCAGAGTGCGCTCCTTATGCCTACCTTACCCTTCCCAGAAAAATCTTTGCCGACCGCTACCAGTTCGAGGACAGGCTCTTCTTGGCATCTAAGAACCTGACTGCCTCAAGGTATACAACTCTGCCAGTCGACTTGGAGGCTCCCGAGTATACCACAAAGACATGGGGCTCCAATGTTCTTGTCGAGCTGGCCCCCCCCTTGCCCAGTAAGAAACAGGCTTGGACCGTCCAACTGCCACTTCATATCCGCTATCTCAAACCGACGGTTTCTGGATATGCACAGGTCGAGGTTCCGTATCCGGCCGTCTTTTGGGCGTGCGAGTCTGGAAGCGAGGGCGACTTTTCCACCAACCCGTTTGACCGCCGTCATTTAGGCTACGACGAGCTGTTCAGTTCCGAAACGACGTTTTGGCACGCTGCTCCGAAGCCCGAGGTCGGCAACCGGATCATGAGTTCAATCTCGGTCCCTGTGCTCAAGGAGGAGGGGGCTGCATGGGTTCGCCTAGGGACAACGGCAGTCGTGGGCCTGGGCTGTGCGTGGGTCATCTGGAAGCTCTTGGCTGCTTGGATAGGCTCGACGCAACAGGGAGGCAAAGACGAGCGCGAGAAGTCGAGGCAAAAGAAGGCCAATTGAGTGCGACCTTGTGGATGGCGCCGTTCAACGGTCACGTCGATGCCACACGTGGCTGGTGCGCCGTTGGAGGTTGGACACACGACATGTCATGTGCGATTCTTGTGTGTTTATAGAGAGCAGAACACATGCTTCTCATCCTACGGCGCACAATAAAGATCTGGTAACATGCGAGATGCAGTTTCGGTACCCGGGGCATCACCCAGCTCAGCCCGAGACTGGAGTCGAATCGCCACCACGTGACCGACGCGCGGGATTAGCGGCAATAAGAGGCTCGCGACACCAGCTCTTGCTCTCTTCCGTGCAGCATGCGAGAGACGCTGAGACTGGAGGCTTCACTGGACCGCCGGCCGCTTCCCCACCCGTCTGCAAAGAAAACACAGGGGGGGAGACGCCATGAGAGAGGATGGCGCCAACACCTCAGTCGGTGGACACGGCGACAACGCCGGGCAGCGAGGACCGGACGAAACGCAACGTGGCGTGCGTCAACTGCCGCAACTCCAAGGTGAGCCTTCTGCCGTCTTTGTCCCCAGTGGGTGATCACTGATGGGTGATCACTGATGGGTGATGGGTGATGGGTAATGGGTAATGGGTGATGGAGGGAGAAGCGGAGAAGGATGGGTCGAGCTGGCTGGCTGGCTGCTGCGTGGGAAATGAGAAAAGCCCCGTTGACGACGACAACCAGGTGCGGTGCAAGGCGAGCCAGATCGCCGGCCAGCCGTGTCAGCGGTGTGCCAAGCTGGACACGAAGTGCGTCGTCGACAAGACTCACAAGCGAATTACGAGGCGGAGGTGAGCCCATTCTGTTCCTCTCACTCGTAAGGGGCTCACTCACTCACGTCTCTTGGCCACAGCAAACTGGACCAGCTTGAACAAGAGCTGCAGAGCATCAAGCAAGCCGTCCACCCCAAGGCAGACGGCCCGTCGGCGTCGGCACCGGCATGGACTCCTCTCAGCCCCCGGGCCGCGACACACCCGGCCCCTCCGGAGCTACAGAGCCCGGCCCCCATCGGCCCCGGCACGCGGCCCCTGCCCGCGGACAGCAGCAAGAGTACCCTCGGGCCGCCGCCGCCGCCGCCGCCGCCGCCGGGTCAGGACGCGGGCCGACGTGCCAAGACGGGGCCGACGAAGGCGCGGGCGTTGGGCAGTCTCGTCGTGTCGGGCGAGGATATCGACTGGTACTTTATCAAGTAGGCCGTCGTCGCCGTGTGTGCGTGCTGGCTGCTGATTCTCCCCGTCCCGTCATCAAGGTTTCTCCAGTGCTACCACCCGTACCTGCCGATCCTGCGCAAAAAGGACCCGGACGAGTGCTTCGAGGCCAACGCGACGCTCTTCTGGGCCATTGTGTGCGTCGCCAGCCGGCGGTACCCCCGCGACGGGGCCGTGTCGCCGGCCGCGGCCGACCACGTGGGCCGCGAGGTGTGGGCCATGATGGCGGCGCCGGCGCTGGGGCTCGAGGCCGTCCACGCGCTGCTGCTGCTGTGCGCGTGGCCGCTGCCGGGCATCCGTTTCGTCACCGACCCGTCGTCGACGTTTGCCGCCGTCGCCCTCAACGCCGCCAAGCTGCTGGGCTGCCACGTCGGCCGCGGCGCCAACCCGCACTTTGCCGTCGGCCTGCGCCAGCACCTGCACTCGTCGGACGAGGAGGCCTCGTCCACTTGGCTGGCGTGCTGCATGCTCGCGCAGCGGTGAGCCTGACTGGCCCCCCCCCTATGCGCTGTGTAGATGCTTGTTGCGTCGAGGGGAGACGTGGATTTCGCAAACTGGAGAAAGACGTGCGCATATAAACCATCTAACTAACTAACTGTCCAATGCCCAGATCGGCATCGAGCATAGGCATCCCGCCCCCCTCGATCCAGCTCGCCGACGACGGGCCCCGGCGCGCGCTGCAGTCGCACCGCTGGACCGACTTGCTGGCCGTCTACGAGGCCCAGCGCTTCCTCAACCGCTTCTACGCCGCCATGGCCGCGCAGCTGGGCGGCGGCGGCGGCGGCGTGCCCGAGGCCGTCGTGGCCATGTGGGAGGCCGACTTTGAGGCGCTGAGGCCGCTGCTCGTCCGCTTCGACACAGGTGCGCCTCACGTCTGTTTCTCACGCAGTCCGCCTCGTCTCTGTCGTCTTGATGTGCGATGCGGCGTGGAGAGCTAATGCAAGCAAGACATATCCCGCTTCTGCCTCGTCGCCGCCCAGCTCGAGATCCAGACTCACTACTTCATCCCAACCACAGCCGCCCCCTCCTCCTCGGCGACGCCCTCGTCACCCCAGACCGACGCCCCCCGGCCCTCACTCCTGCGCAACACGGCCCGCGCCCTCGCCACGTCGCGCACCCTCGTCACCCTCGCCCTCGCCCTCGAGGCCCGCGCACAGCTCCTGACCCACGCGCCGCAGTGGGTCCTGCGCAGCCTCGTCGACGCCTCGGCCATCATCGTCGCCGTGCTCGCGCACCCATCCTCCTCGGCTCTCCTCCTCGCGCAAGACGCCGCTGCCGACGCCGGGGGCGGTCCAGACGCCGCCGCCGCCGACCATGACGCCCTCGTCCGCCAGGCCTGCGCCGCCATGCTCCGCTGCTCCGTCCGCGACGCCGACCTGCCCCACCGCGCCTGCGTCCTCATGGAGACCTTCTGGGCCGTCCGCAACCTCGTCGCCGTCGCCCCGCCGCCCCCGCTCGGCCCCGGCCCGTCCGCCTGGCCCGACCGCCTCGGCGCCGGCGTCACCTTCTGGTGCCTGGAGCGGTTCCGCCTGGGCCTCAGGGCCGCGCAGAGCAGCACCGACAGGGTCAACAAGGCCCTCGACCTGATTCGTGAGTCCCTGCCTCACGGTCCCCCACCCTGTTCTGAGACGCGCCGGGCCGGCGGAACGCAAAAGAAATCCGCAGCCGGCTCACTGACTCGCCCTCCTCCCATCTCTCCCTCGCAGAACACAACCGCCCCAACGCCTCCTCGAGCAACGACGCCGTGCCGGCGTCGAGCATCCCTCCCGCCAACGCCACCACCACAACGACGTCCAGCAACGCAGCTGGCCCTGCCGCCGCGGACAACACCGTCGACGACCCCGAGCAGCAGGCTGCTGTCCAGCCCGGCTCGGATCCCTTCCAAGACGTCGACTGGTCCATTTTCATGGATGAGTTTGGATGGACCGGCGAAGACGCTGTCTTGCTGGGTCTACCTTGACAAAATGGGGGGGGGCAACATAGTGCGCTGTATATAGGAGCTATAAAGCACACATTGCTTCACGTGTCCGTTCACATAGATATATATATACAAGCACATCATAGGTAATTCACACGGAAAGGAGGCGGCGACGTCTGTTTTATCAATAGTCAATTGACTCCATGACTAAGCTGGATCGACTATTCAAACTCATTCTCCCGTTATGCTCATCGCCGAGCCGTGATGTAACGCTTTTGCCTTGACGCCTGCCAACCACCATCATGTCCCGTTACGCCATTGCGCGTCCTCTTGTTAATCATAAATGTCCTCGTCCATGTTATCTCCAACCAGCTCATCAACAGCATCCTCCTCGTCGTCCTCCATCATGTCTTCGTCGTCGCCCATCTCGCTGTCCGGGTGATTCGCTAGCACCACAATCTTGCCGTCCACCATCTCGACCCGCGCCGTCTCGCCGTCGCGAACGTTGTTTCGCAGGATCAGGATGGCCAGCCTGTTGAGCACCTCCTTCTCAATGAGGCGCGAAAGCGGCCGAGCACCGTAGGCGGGCGAGTATCCCGAGTTGCCCAGGTAGTCCTTTGCCTCGTCCGAGACATCAATGTGTACCTTGCGCCCGTTGTCCTCCAGTCGTTTCTGGATCTCGCCGAGACGAATGTCGACAATCTTGCGAATCTCCCTGCGCGTCAGACGGTTGAAGATGACGACCGAGTTGATCCGGTTGAGGAATTCGGGGAGGAAGTAGTTGCGCAGGGCGTTGAGGACGAGTTCTCGGGTGGTGGTGTCGACTCTGCCCTCCTTGACGCCGGGCCGGGTGAGGTACTCGGCGCCCAAGTTGGATGTCATGACGACGATGCAGTTCTTTGCGTCAACGACTCTGCCTTGGCCGTCGGTGATTCTGCCGTCGTCCATGAGCTGCAGCAGGACCGTCAGAATCTCCTTGGCAGCCTTCTCCACCTCGTCGAACAAGAGGATGGAAAAGGGCTTCCTGCGAAGCGCCTCGGTCAGCTGGCCTCCAGCGTCGTGCCCGACGTAGCCCGGGGGCGCGCCAATCATCCTGCTCAGCGCATGTCGCTCTTGATATTCCGACATGTCGAAGCGAATCATCGACTTGGGGTCGTCAAAGAGAAATTCGGCCAGGGCCTTGGTGAGCAGTGTTTTTCCTGTGCCGGACGGACCGCAGAAGAGGAAGCTCGGTGGCTGGTTGGGGTTGCTGAGCCCAGAGCGCTGCAGGCGGATGGCGTTGGCGACGGATTGGACCGCCTCTCGCTGGCCGACAACCACCTTTCCCAGCACCTTTTCCATGTTGACGAGCTTCTCCTTCTCCGAGGTACGAAGTCGGGTTACCGGGATGCCGGTCCATCGCGCCACGATTTCGTTGATGTGGTCGGCCGTGACAATGTCGGTGACCATGGCTCCTCCAGTGTCGGCGCCGGTTGCGTTCAGGGCGGCATCGGCAGCGGCTTTCCGAGTCTCGAGGTCCTTGATGACGGCCTCCTGCTCGGGGATGGCCCCGTACTTGAGGTCGGCAGCCTTGGCATGCTCTCCATTGTTGGTCGCGTCCTCAAGCCGCTTCTCCAACTCATCTAGCTTGACCTTGGCCTGGTGGATTTGCTCGCTTCTCTTGATCTCGTTTTGGTACTTCTCCCGGAGTGGCTCCAGCTCTTCTTCGACATTCTTGGCATCTTTCCTGGCCTGTTGCAGTCGCGTCTTGGATGCCTCATCGTGCTCCTTTTCCAAGGCGGCGATTTCGATCATCAACTGGCGGAGTTTCCGATCCAACGAGTCGATAATCTCGGGCTGCGATTCTCGGGCCACCCGTACTGCGGCGGCGGCCTCGTCGACCAGGTCAATAGCCGAGTCGGGCATCCGCCTCGAGGTCAGGTAGCGCGCCGCCAGGTTGGCCGCCGCCACCAGGGCGCTGTCTAGAATAGTGACGCGGTGATGCCTGTCATACCTCTCCTTCAAGCCTCGGAGGATGGAAATGGTCTCGGGGATGGATGGTTCCTTGACCATAACTTGCTGGAAGCGGCGCTCAAAAGCAGCGTCCTTTTCGACGTACTTCCGGTACTCGGCCAGCGTGGTGGCGCCGATGCAGTGCAGCTGACCTCGGGCCAGCATGGGTTTCAGCAGATTGGCGGCGTCCATGCCGCCCTCGCCCGACGAGCCAGCGCCCATGAGCAAATGGATCTCGTCGACGAAAAGGACAATCATATCCTTGGAGTCCTGAATCTCCTTCAAAACACCCTTCATCCGCTCCTCAAACTCGCCGCGGTACTTGCTCCCAGCGACGAGCGCTCCGACGTCGAGGGAGAGCAGCTTGCAGTGCTTGAGATTGTCAGGCACATCTCGGTTGACGATTCGCTGGGCCAGGCCCTCGACGACGGTGGTTTTACCCACACCGGGCTCACCGATGAGGACGGGATTGTTCTTTGTGCGCCGCGAGAGGATCCGCACAACGCGGCGAATCTCCTCTTCGCGGCCGATGACGGGGTCGATTTTCTTGTCGCGGGCCATGGCGGTCATGTCAATGGTGAACTTGGACAGGTTTTCGTTTTCCTGCTCCGTGTCGGCTGTCTTGCTGTCCACCCGCTTGGTGCCGCGGATGGCCTGGACCGCGTCCTGGACCAGCTTGGCCTTGGGGACGTTGCCCTCCCGAAGGGCCGTCTGGATGTTGCCCTCATCGGCGAGGGCGGTGATGAGATGGTCGACGCCAATGTAGGTGTCTTTTTGGACCTTTTGCAGCTCCATGGCCTTGCGGAGGACGTTATGGTACGAGGGCGAAGGAGAAATTTGCTCTGGCGGGGGGTCTTGGCTCGGAAGGCGGACGAGCATCTTCTTGAGGGCGCGGTCAAAGAGCTGAGGGTCGCCGTGCGCTCTCTCGACAACCTGGCGGAAGAGGGTGACGGTGGGTTGTGAGGGTCCATTCTGCTGGTCTTTGGACTGGTCCAGGGGCGGGTCGAGCAGCGCGACAGCCAGGTGGACGGGGAGGAGTTGCGAGTGAGCATACTGCTGGGCCAGGGACATGGAGTCCTCGACTGCCTTTTGAGCCCTGTCGGTAAACTCCATTCTCGCGTTCATGCCCAGAGAGTCGTTGATGTGTGTCTTCCCCGCGAAGGTGTTGTGTGATGGCGCTCCTTTGCGCGGTGGTGGCTATGCTTGTGTGTCTCTTGTATTCTGTCTTGTATCAAAGAAAGCTCTTGACGTGTCGAGAGGTTGGGCGTTGGTCGTGATGCGTGTGTCGGGCACCAGCGTTGGGCAGATCAGTTGGGACTTGCAAGAGGATGACGATGAGTATATGGAGGAGAGCACAGAGCTGGCAGACGAGCAATTTATCTTGCTTGCGGGTGGAGCTCGAGTCGAAGCAACGACGGGAGAAATGGACTGATGGAGCAGCAGCTGGTCCAGGCGAGCAGCTCCTCGGGCCATCCAGAAGCCCCCCCGCCTTTCCAAGAGAGGCAGTCGAAGAACCCACCAGAAGCTTGGAGATACTGTACTTCGAGGCCAAAGGTGGGGATCCAGCGATTTGATTGGCTGTTTCAAGGGCGTCTGTTCCTATCTTATCAGCACCTGACCAAAAATCAATTATCAAGGAATGATCACCATTAGTCACATGACCTCGCGCTCGGTCCATTGATTTTCATCCAGCTGCGACCTCGCCGTCGCCGTCGAGCCCACCGCATACGCGCCGTCAACCACACCAACCCCCTGACCATGAACGCGGCACCCCCCGGGGCTCGCCTCGGCCTGCTCCCTTCCCTGCTGCGGACTTGCGTGCGCCAAGCCCACACCGGCCCGGCCCGCCGCCCTGCGCCCATGGGCTACCAGAGACCTGAGGGCCACGGCGAGAGAATCTGGGTCTTTGCCCACCGGAGAACAGAACAAGTCATCTTTTCCTTCAGGGACAGATTAGATGTCCGTCTTCAGCACCCTGGGAGAGAAGTAAAGCTCTGCTGACCCTCGAGCACAGGGCTTCCATGACCTCAAGCAGCTCCCTTTCAACGGCAAGCAGACCAAGCCCTCCAAGCTCCGCAAAGACTACTGGTCCCCCATGGCCATTATCCAGTTCCCAGCCGGCATGGGCTCTGTCGGCCGCTCCGTCTTCCAGAAGCTGCGCGAGCTCAAACACCTGCACGAGGTCTCGTGGCCCGACGAGTTCCGATACAAGCACGAGTCCGAGTACACAGAGGCCGACAAGCGCAAAATAGCAGACGAAAAGGCAAACGGCAGGTCCTACCGGCCCGTGCGGAGCAAGGCGGACCGCGGCAATGCCCTCAACGCGCAAAAGAAGAACGTCATCGCTGACATGGCCGTCGTGCTGGCGGGCAAGGGCGCCGGCAACAAGGTGGTCGTGACTAAGTCGGCAGATGCAGGCAAGGAGGACGGGCAGCTGGTGGCCGTCACCGTCAAGTGGTCCAACGACCAGGACATGGAATTTGCCGAGGTCTGGTCGCACAATGTCACCCATGCGCTCTTCGAGGAACCCGCCTACATGTCCAACCTGGTACCGAAACAACAAGTGGCCGAAGCGTCGCAAGAAGCCAAGGCAGAGGCATGAGTACCTAGATTTCCCACCAAGATCACCATGCAAAGGCCGGTCGGGCAGACAAATTCTACGCCACACCTCTACGAGCTACAAACAATGTATAAATACCAACATTTAGGTGGGCGGGATGGGGAAGTTCGACACACGCCCCCGCGCCTGGATGGGATTCACGCAAGAGACGCACGGGGCGATTCGCTCGTCCGTCATTGTACAACTAGCCTGATGCAAGCGCCACATGAGAGTCTTGTCCTTCTAGGGGCGTTTGTCCTCGATGCGCATGCAAAACTGCTTGAGGTACTCGTAGTGGGGAATGTTGTCGTCCACGACCTGGCGGATGAGTTTCTGGGCCTCGGGGCCGTACTTGTCTGCCCACTCCTGGTTCTCCGACTCTACCGTCGAAGTTTTCTGTCAAGCAACAAGTCAGCATGTCCCGCCGCGCGCCCTGCATTGCGGCGCAACGCCTCACCTGAGCATGTGATCGGCCATTGAGCCTCGTGCTGTCGAGGACGTCGTCGTGCCATCCGTTCCACTTGGCAAAGAGCTTCTTGGCGTGCTCGCCATCGGCCTCGTCCCAGACGAGCATGCCCGGGTCATAGTCGATGCCGGTCCTGTCGCAGAACTGCCGAATCATGTCCTCCGGGTGGTCCAGCAAGTCGTCGGCATCCACCACGGTGACGCGGTTCTTGTCGACGATGCCCTGTCGGACCAGAAAGTCAAAGAGGTGGGCGAGCTCCTTGTAGCCGGCTTCGCAAGGCATAAAGGGCGTGTAAGCCGTCTTTTCGACCAAGGGCGGGATGGTGCAGCGATAGTACGAGGGGATAGAGCGGCGAGGATGTCGGATAAGAAAGGTAAAGTGGAAGCGCTTGAGGGCCTCGAGTGGCATCACCGTCGGGTTGCCGGGCTCCTGTCCGCCGCCAAAGGACTGGGCGATCGGGGGCTGGCTTCCGTCGGGAGGGAAGAAGTAGTGGGCCATGTCCTTGATGAAGACACGCCTGCCCTGGTTTGCGCGTAAGCAGCAATTCCTCGCACGCCACTCGTCCGGTTGCACGGAGGGCTCGTCGTGTTGGGCGAGACACACGGCACGGCTGAAGGCTGCGCCGCGTCTGGGCCATGGAAGACTCGGGCTTTGACAAGGTGAGGGGGGCGCGACTGGGTTTAACAGTAGATTGGAAGTGAAGAAGAGGAGGGGGAAGATTGATGCCACTGTTGATGACATGCTCGGGCATCCCCACTTGGGGACGGGCGGTCGAGAGCCATGTGCGGAAAGAGGACGCGAACCTGTTTTTCCACCTTGTCAAAGTCACCGAGGATGGATTTGTACGTCTGGTGCGAGCCGGGAGCTGCCTGGCGAGTGGCAGCGTCGTCCCTGAAGCGGTTGCTCAGGAACTCGGGGCCGAAGTAGTAGGCGTCGGCAAAGGGCTCATGCTGGCTCTCGAGCACGTCACGGCGGGTCATGAAGACCTAGGATTCTCTCAGTCATTCTCGTCCTCGAGTGTGTCCATTGGCGAGTATCGAGATACTTCATACCCGTTCAAAGGCCGTGGAGCAGGCGCGCGGGTGCGTTGCGACGAAGACGGGAGGTTGCACCATTGTTTCTTTCCTGCCTCGGGATGTGCGACGGGCGATTGAGTGGTGACTGGTTGTGGACTGTGGCGTGAGGCTTGGATGGCGATGATCTGGGCAGTGGGAGAGGTGAGGGCTTTGAAGAGAAGGGGAAGAGGACGAGGGAAGAGGGAGGAGAGGAGGGGAGAGGAGGGGAGGCGGACCAGGTGTTTCTTGCACGTGGAGGCGAGACTTGGCTGGTTCGGTCGATTGAAGGGGGCGAGGGCCACAAGAGGAAGAGGAAGGGGAAGAGGAAGAGAAGGACAAGGAAAAGGAGTACGTCAGTCAATCGTGGAGAAATGTTGAAGAAAGCGCGCAAGTGTAAGGTGTAACGAGGATAAAGTGGACAAGCTTAAAACCAGAGCCGACGATGCCCTGAGCTGAAATGCACTGGTAAAGTCTACAGAGCAGCTACGCCCAGTCCTTGTAGCTGCGAGTACCACCTCCCCGCTGCCAAGCACCCGGGGCTCCTTGCAGCTACGAGTCAAAATGGGCGTTGCGAGGTATTGGTAGTGTATCTGGCCCTAACTACTCCGTACAGTAATTACAGAGAATGTGGCCCTGCAACCCCTCTTCCTCTTCCTCTTCCTCTTCCTCTTCCTCTTCCTCTTCCTCTTCCATCACTTCCTTCCTCTTCCATCACTTCTCGTTCGACCATGACGTGCCCGGCAAGGCAGAGAAAGCAGCTGTGGCTGGGGGATCTCCCGATCCAACTGCGAGACGAGGCATGCTGCAGCTTTCTCGTCCACGTTCGGTATCGCGCTGGATTGGTTGGCCCTCGTTTTCTTCAGCGCTTGTTGGTTTGTGGTGGGCCGCTCGACGTCATGCCCAACAGCCGAGGTAACAAGACGACGAGAGATGGCGCGGCTGCTGCACCAGCGGGCCGAGAGACATCACCGCGGTCCACGTACCAAGATCGATTCTCTGCGTCACGCCAAGATCGATTCTTGCGTCACGTCAAGATCGTTTCTGCGCCACGTCAAGATCGTTTCTGCGTCACGTCACACTACATACAGTACCTTTTTAATCAATCGAAACGTCCCTTCACCCCCAAAGCCCTGCCTCTTCACCCAAACCACCTTCTCCTCTCCTCAATCACCTCGGGCGCGTCGTCGGCAAAGTGCAGTGATTTCTTGCCCTTCTTCTTCTTGCTACTGAGCCCCCAAGGGTCTTGCATCGCCGACTCCTGCGTCGGCTCCTCGCCATAAGCATCGCGCTCTGCTTCCGGCTCCGGTTCCAGCGTCAATATCGACCCAATCTCTTCATCGGCCCGAGGTTCGGCGGCGACTTCACTCAAGCTGGCAGCCTCCTCCACCGGCACATCTTCCTCGGGTGGGGCGACTTCCTGCACCAGGGCATCTTCTTCCGCCAAGGGAGCCTCTTCCGGGAAGTCCTGCTCAGGTGCCACAGCGAGCTCCTCTGCCTCTGCCTCTGCGGGCATTGACACCTCTGCCTCTGCTGGCCCATTGGGCGCGTCAATGGGGACGTCAGTTGCCCGCTTCCCCTCGCCCCATGCCTCGCTACCGACATGGTTCTCTAGTTGTCCGTTAGAGACGGGAAGAGGCTCCTTTCCCGATTTTCTCTCTAACCCAAGCCCGTGGTCAGCTGGGGACTTTACATGTCGTGCCTCTCGTAACCTCGACAGTCCTGGGCCGAGGGAGTTGCAGAGATGGAGAAAATCCCTCTCACCCGTCACCACGGAGCGAAAGCTGTTCAGGCGCTTGAGCTCATGCAGGGCAGTCTCGAGGACGGCAAGCTTCTCGCCAAGATGGGCACGCTCATTCACAGTGGCCTCGCTGTCCGCCGCGAGGCTCGAAACCTCGTCGCCGCTCATGTCGTAAATCTTCTCGGGGTCAAAGATGGACGGGAGTTTCTGCAAAAGGCGGCACTCGATGGCAAGGGTGCCCACGGCGTCGACTGCGGTCTTGAGTGCTACCTGTCACGGCCGGTAATTCGTAAGTAAGGGGGAGGAAAAGGTCAAAGTGAGACCAACCTTGTAGTACGCCTCCATGTAGTCGACGGCCAAAGAGCTCCCGTACAGCTCCATGTCTATTTCGCTCTGCATGGCGAGCAGCTCCGAGAGATGACTTCCACTCACCATCAACACGTCTGCCTTGTCGAAAATACGCTGGCCATAGACTTTTTCGATGTGGGCAGTAATCTCTCGTCGGCGCCTCTCACTCTGGGCCTTTTGGACATTTCTGATGAGGTAATGATTGTAGGTAATGGGATGGACGCTCGTGTAGGGCTCCAAGACCTGCTCAAATGCGGCATCCAGCTCCAGCTTCAGATCCTCGATGCCGGTGTTGACAATCTGGAGGATCCGTTCCGCTGTTTCTTCGACGGCCACGTGATACAGCGCATCATGGCTCGTCTCGGACACGGCAAGCAAGATTTCGTCCTTGAGATCCATGGCGATTGCTGTCCACGGCCGGCACTGGTCCGCAAACAGCTCCCCGACAATAAGCGGGTTGAAGGTGCCCGGGAGCTCACAGCCCCGGTTGCGACGTATCAGATCCTTGACTTCTTTGACATAGTCTGATCGCAATACCTCTTCGCACTCTTGGGGCTCATGATGGTCGTCGCGGACTTCTACTATGCGTCGGCTGCGGCCCTTGTCGTACATCGTGTTCCGAAAGTCAGTCAGCGTGTTTTGCACGACGGCACGCAACCGTCGTCGATACCCCTTTTCCGTCCTGGCGCTACCAAAGAACCGGTCGTTGTACATGCCGTCCACCGCCGCCTGCATCAGCCGGGAGAAGTTCTGGCTGGTGTGAAGTAGATAGCGGCGCTGCTCGCGGACGGAGCCGCGGGGCTTGCCCAGCTTGTCAAGCTTCTCTTTACAGGTCCGGATCCCGTCCGAGACATCGCCAAGAAGGCTGGGGAGCTGGAGGAGGATCTGGTCCTTGAGGACGTTGCTGAGTCGAGGCTTCAGAGACGCCACGCCCAGGTGCGACGGGTCGATGCTGGTCCATGGTGCCCGGGAGAGGAAGTCGGCCTCGGCCTCATCGCGCTCCGCCGACGTGGCGTTGCGCATCTTGTAGTCGCGGTTCTTGAGCACATGCCAGCCCAGCCGGAACTTGACGTCCCGGTTCTGCGCGAGCTGCACGTAGGCGGCCTCGCTGGCCGAACCCTCATCCAGCGTGTCGGGCTTGGTAATGAGGCCGAGGGTGCGGACGCCGGCTGGGTCCAGCTCTCGCGCGATCCGCGTCACCTTTTGCAGGGCAAAGTCGCTTTTGGCGGAGACGACGGCCAGGATGATGCTCCTCGGCCTCATGAGGTAGCGCATGACCATGTCGGTGACGAGTTCGGCGTCTTCGTCCGACTGCGCGCTATTGCCGGCCTCG
This sequence comes from Hirsutella rhossiliensis, assembly GCF_020360975.1. Taxonomy (NCBI): domain Eukaryota; kingdom Fungi; phylum Ascomycota; class Sordariomycetes; order Hypocreales; family Ophiocordycipitaceae; genus Hirsutella; species Hirsutella rhossiliensis. Next base: position 5,090,604 of record NW_025408671.1, on the reverse strand, counting down.
AAGAGACCAGGGAGATCGACCATGGTCAAATGAGGCTGTTCGGGGCCGCTCATCTCAACGCGCAATATGTCGTCGCTGAAGACCTTTTTCGGCCCGTTCAGGCCCATGACCTCCTTGGCCTCTTCGATGACGTCGCCAAGCTGGGGATCCGAGGCGTCAATGGTGGGCTCGAACAGCTTCAGCTGCTTCTGCTCCTCCTCGGGACGATCTGCGTCGGGAACAATGGACACCTTGACGTTGACATGAGGAGAGCGACGCAGAATCAGCTCCGTTGCAAAGCGAGTGCAGAGATTGTCCTTTGTGGGAAAAGTCATCCCGGAAATGGCTTCCAGGACCGAGCTCTTGCCGGCGGACTGGTCCCCGGTGACGATGATCTCAGGCAAGTCGACATAGCGGCTGATCCCTTGAGCACGAAGCTTGTCGATGATGTCGAGGAGATGCCGGTGAGCTTGCGACTGGAGGTTGACGGCCATGGCTAGGGAGTATGTAGAGATGCGAAGGCAGGCGGAGGGTGCTCGCCAACGACGTGCTTGAGGTTGCGTACGGGATCAAAGCCAGCGGAGCAGAATGCGCAATCATGGCACGAAATGGAACTTTGAGCAGCAGCCAGGCCTGAGATCAAACGCTCTGGTTTATAGCTCTGCTGAGAGGCGGGACACGAGGCCATCGCAGACAGGTGGATGAGGTGCGCATATGCATTCACCAATGCATCGCCTAAGCGGACAAGGATGCTGATACGGCCACGACGCTCCACAACTGGAGAGAGACAACTCACGTAGACGGCGATCTGATCAATCGGATCCGGGGTGTGATTCTGCCCGCGGCGGCACAAGTGTCTGCTCTTTCCCATTGGCTGAGGTCGGGCACTCGTGCGTTGTGCGATGCGAGCTATAGGATTGGGCTATTCCTCGCAATGCGGACTCTTTAAGGCGGGCCTCGTGCCTCGAACTTTCTTTCGGCCTTGCGCCACTCCTTGGGCGCATTGAAGCCCAAGGCCCCGTGGGCGTCGCTCCCGGGCGTGATGGGCATTCCATGTCTCTTGGCATGCCAGCTGGATAGGGAAATGAGCTTCCTCTTGACGTGAGCGCAAGGGCCCCCGTCACCGGCGCGTCTCCCAGCTCCCCAGCCACCTAGAGCTCTCGGCGACGTCACGTATCTTGCTCAGCGCACTCTCCACCCTGCCATCCTGACCATACCTGTGGCCTCCGAGCTCGACAAAGAAGACGTACTGAAAGGGGGCCCGCAGACTGGGCCGACTGTTGATGCTCGTCAGGTTGAGGCCGCACTCCTTGAAGCAGCCCAAGACATCGGCCAAGGCGCCCGGGGAGTCGTGGGGCACCGTAAATGATACGAGGGACTTGGTACCTAGGGGGTCATTGTTGCCAGCAGGATTCGATTGGTTGGCACTGAGGGGTTCCTGGGGGGGGTTTTTTGTGTTGCGGATGATGAGGAAGCGCGTCACGTTGTCGTCGCGGTCTTGAATCGACTCGGCGAGCACGTCGAGGCCGTAGATGCTAGCCGCCAGCCTGCTGGAGATGGCAGCAGACGCGCCAGTCCCGTTTCGCCGCACAATCTCGGCGGCCCTGCTGGTGGAGCTGACCTCGTGGATTTCGGCGCCCTTGAGGTTCTGGGAGATGAAGTTGCGGCATTGGCCAAAGGCCTGAGGGTGAGAATGAATCTGCTTGATGCGTTGAAAGTCGGGCGCTGCCGCTGTCGGCGTGCCATCAGCCCCGGGAATGGTGGCGTTGCTCTCTCCCGGTGCCTTGAAGCCGAGAAGGCAGTGCCTGACGTCGACAAAGACCTCGCCTTCGACGGAGATGTCTTCGTAGCGGCCGTCTCTGTCGGCGAGGTTGTCGAGTGTGACCACGACACTCCCGTGGCTGGAGTTTTCAAAGGGCACAACCCCCTTGAGGACATGGCGGTTCTGCACTTGATCAAAGACGTCTAGAAGCGGAAGAGGCTGTCAGGGGCCGAGGAGCATGACGTTGACACGGCACGCCTACCGGTGATGGTTGTTGCCGGACGCAGCTCCCACCTCTCTTGAGGAAAGACCTGAAGCGTGGCCTACGTTTGCCCTCGCCGCAGTCAGCTACGTGAAGTAGCATTTGGGAGTAGAGAGGCGGATATCACCTGGTGCGTGTACGAGGCAGCAGGGCCGAGAAAACCCACGGGGGGCTTGGCAAGACTAAAGGCCATGGCGCTGGACAGGGGCGACAGAGGCTGGGATGATCGCTCGGCGTCGGCTGGAGGCGCGTCTTGGCCGTCTGCCGGTCTTGTCATGGCTGCCAGGAAGAGGCCAGCGGGTGGATGTGCAAGGTATGCGCTAGTAGAGTCTGTGTTGCTGCGGCACGGGACGGATGATTCCAACTAGACAAGGGAAGACCGTGTGGGCGTCAGGGCTTGTAGATGCAAGCGGCTGAGCGTTAAGTTTCGGGTAGTCGTTGACGTTGAGCCTTTATGTGCTTCTGAAGTTTGGAGTTCGAGATCCATATATTCCTGGCCTCGACATCGTGGAGGTTGGCCAGTCGAGCTTGTGATTGGCTCAACCTCAACCTTGAAGAGTTGAGACAGCCAATCAATCACGTGGGCTCGAGAGTACTTACGTAAGCTAAAGCACCTAGGTAGGTTCCTTATCTAGGGTACCCTAGAGAGGCTCATCATCGACGACGGCTTTCGACTGGAGAAGGTCATGACAGCGTCACTTCTCCCCCTCCTCCATCAACGCTCAGGGTCTTACCATGCGGCATTCAATGTCCAGGGGATCGACGTCTGGAGGCCAGCTCGTGTTCAGCTGTGCTGTTTGCTTGGCCAGCACCTCCTTCATGCAAGCGCATTTACTGCACGCCCTTGACCTTGGACCGGCATGAATCTTGATCTGTCATTCTATTTTTACCGGCCCGCCTCGTGCAGAACTCGGATGCCCGCAATCGCAACATGTCGGAGTCACGTGGTCCAGAAGGGATGACCTTGCCTCGGTCGTCATCCGTCCAGTCGGTAACGCAAGACTTTGCAGGTCACGCTGCCTGCGCCCTCTCGTCGGCCGTCATTTGCCTCGGCGCGGCGGTGAGCATGGTCAACTCGCCGAGACCCCGAGATCCGGAGAGACGGCTTCTCATTCTTTGGCGAGGCACGTGAGTCCGAGCATTCTGTGGTATACCTCGATATACCTCGCTGGGCTTGAGGATCTGGAACCACTACAGCGCCGCTCCGCCTCGTTTTCTGACACCGCTTCTTTGCCTGGGTCTTCCATGCGATGCGGCTTGGGTTGGACAAAGGGCAGTCAGTCTCGCATCTTCTCTCGTGCAGTGGCAAGCGCTCGCTGGCGCATACTTGGAAGTGGAATCATGGTTTCGGCCAAGGGTGTCGACCGAGGCTGGGCCCGTCTTCACTACTGGCTTGAAGATATGCCTCGGGTCCATGCAGGGAACTGTGGCCGGGCGGCTAGCCACATATTCTGAAACGTGCGCGACTACGTAGCTGAGGCATGCACATGCAGAGTGAAAAGAGGGTTTGGCTCGACAAGGGAGGAGGGATAATGGGCCGAGCTGGCTTCAAGTCAACGAAGGGACAAAGAGCAACGAAAAAAAAAGCTCGCATTCGGGCGCGGCACCTGAGGGAAGGGGGGGAGGGCAAGCAGCAGGCCCCCGCCCGCTGCCGGGTCAGTCCGTGCAGCGTGTCCGAGCGGAGAAAGAGAGGGCGAGAGAAAGAGAGAGAAGGAAGATGCAAAGAGAGCGATGTGCAGCAGATAAAACGCGCGGGGTATCTGGCGTTTTGCATTGGCTCGCGTTGATGGATGGATGGATATAGCCTCAACGCGTCATGGCACCCCGATCCCAAGGCAGTCTGACGGGATGAATTGCCTAATTTTGTCTGATGGAGCATGCAGACCCGCCGCCTGTCTACTGTACAGCAGATGCCTGCCAGCCACGGTTGTGAACAGTCTCTTCGTGGTTGTCCCGTCGACGACCGACCGACTCGTAGGTGCAACACAGCAGCACAGTCAGATGCGTAGCAGACGAGCTTGATTGGGCAGGCCAAGCTGTCGAAACATGGTTGGTTTCATCCTGCGCGGGCGTCGACCCTGCACCGGCGCCCACAGACGTGAACACAAAGGACCTTACTCGCCCGTCATCCCATCATCCCATGATCCTGCCATGTCTACCCCAAGTTACATGGCTAGGCATGTCTGTCTTCTTGATGCGCCGCAAGGCTGGCTGACCGCTCTCCCTCTCCCTCCATCCGCTGTTCTTGCTCCCACTTTCATGACCCTTGACTTTCATTTCACCTCGGTCCCCGCTCACAGCTATTCCGGGCGAGCTGACGTGTGTTGGGCCTCATTCTCGCAGGTGGGAGAGGCCCGGTTGAGCGAGTCAAGCAAGGCCCAAGGGGCTGTGAGGGATAGGGGAATGGCCGAGGCGACCAGTTGGGAACGGTGAGCCAAGGGAAAGGATGAGCCATGGATAGGTTAGCAAAGCAAACGGGGATATAATAGATCTTCATATACTGCTCGGTAACGGAACATGGGAAATGTGGATGGCCATGATCAGTTGGGGATAGAGTCCATCCAACATTGAGTGTACAGAGTGCGTGGGCGCGCCATCAGCCCGGCTGGCGTCATGCGCGCAAGGACAAGACGCCAAGTAATTCATGGCTCATCTTCGTCTGAAAGGGGAAGAACAAGGACGACGATCCCCGTTGATCGACCCATCCACCAAGACGGGGCCGACAAAGGACTCCGGTGGACCAGACGGTGTGCTCACGCACCACCAACCAAGATTGCACGGAGCTGGGCCATATGCCTCTCTCCATGACGATGCGATGCAGAGCGAGTCAAAACGCCGCCTTGGGCATTGCCGAGTTTCCGTCTCGCCGCTGCATGATGATGCTCCTCCAACGTCGTTGTTTGATTGAGGACTCCGGGCATGGCGATATGATGGCCCGGGCAAAGGACGCCGTCGTCATACCGCGGTAGCGAACAAAGTACGTATGTACTATGCAACAAAAAAGTCTTTCGAGCTGTCAAAGATGCCGAGGCAGGGGAAGAAGGGTGCTCGTCTCCTTCGAGAAGTCCCAGCAGGGCCCGCACGGTGTGCAGTCTCGGGTCAGGATCGCCCGTCGGCCGCCCACACCACACAGCCATCAATCAATCAATCATCCGGGGAGGAGGGGGGAGGACGGAGGGGGGAAGACGGGGGCGGTTTCACCTTTTGCCCTCTCTGGCTGGCAGCTGGCGCGCCACGAAAACGAGGCATGCAAACGAGACACGAAAACGAGGCATGTAAAAAACCGGCGGCAACTCGCTACCGGCAAACGGCGAGTTGCGACTCGCCCGCGCATGATGGAGATTCAGGGGATGCACGCTTGGCGGGCGGGGAGGGGGGTTGCATTTTACAGGGGCCTGCTACAGCGCGGAGCACCACTGGAAGGGTGGGTGGCTGCCTGCCTACTGTAAACGGCCCGGAGCTCACTTCCCCAAGCTACTAGTAGGTACTACAGTGCTATTACTGTAGTTACCTAGTACTGTAGCCCTCAGCGGACAGTGAGAGCAGCGGGCGGGGGGAAGGCCGACCCATTGCACCTACTGGACGGACGGGCGCCCACTGTAGCACCGCAAGGCGCCTACGGTACAGCGGGTACGGGGCCCTGCGGTGGCTCGTCTTCCGGTGGTGGCTCGACGCTGCTACCAGCCAGTCGAGGCCCAGCCAGTCGAGGCCCAGCCAATTTTACAGAGGCGGAATCTTCCAGCCACTCATCCACTCCCTCTCGCGCGTCGGCGCATCTCGTCTCGCGCCTGGCCAAGCTCGACGTGCCTACGAAGACAGACTACTGAGACGCGAGGTGCAGACAGACAATGGTTCCCCCAGAGTCGCAGCCCGTGTTCGAGGTGCCCGTGCCATGGCATCCAACCAGGTTGGCCCCGGCCACTGAGAGACGCCCAGGGCGGGGCACCGCCCCTCTGTAAACCGTGCCGTGGGTACCTCGAATGCTCCGTGCATTCCGTTTGCCTCTGTCCTCTCCTCGGGCATTTCATCCGTTCCTCTGCTCGCCATTCACAACCTCCACGGGCAGAGGCCACAAAACACATCCCTGGGCCTCCGTGGTCTCTCTCCCGCCCTCCCCACCGTCGTCGCCCGCCTTGTTTACATATCATCCTCTCCGCCTCCCCTCCTCGTCCGTTTCCTCCTCGTGCTATTGCCCGTCGCCCGCGTTGCTGCTGCTGCCGCATCTCACTTTTCTCTCTCTTTGTTCTTCGCTCGCTCTCGCTTTCCTCGCCCTTGAGCTGTTTTGCCGCCGTCTCTGCCGGCCCGGAAGCTCGGCGGCTCAAACGAACAGGGGAGAAAAAGTTCGCTCGCTACGGCAAACGAACTCTTTCGTCCTTGCCACCTCTTCGCCGTCTCGCCTCGTCTTCGTCGCCAGAACCCTCGCGACAGGCCAACGAGCACCGACTCCTGGACGCATTGTCCGCCCGCCTTTCTTCACCCACCCACATTCGGCGACGGCTGGCTGTTCCGTCACCTCCCCCAGACCATGGCCATGCTCGCGTCCAAAACGCCCTTTTCGGCCGCCCTCGGCTCCTCGGCCACCGTCTCCAGCAGCGCACCGCCCTCGTCTGCCCTGCCCGCGACGTCGCGGAGAGTCCCCCCTTCGGCCGCCGGAACCCAGACGTATCCCAGCCCCACAGAGTCCGACTTCTCCGACGCCGACGGCCCTAACTCGGTGAAGCATTGGGACGAGGACCGCGTGGCCGACTATCTACGGAGCATCAACTGCGGCGATTACGAAAAGCTCTTCAGGAAGAACCACATCAATGGCGAGAATCTGCTGGAGCTCGACAAGGCGGTGCTCCAGGAAATGGGCATCGACAAGGTCGGCGACCGCGTCCGCCTCTTCCTCGGCATCAAGAAGCTGAGGACCAAGGCCCATGCCAACCAGAAGAAGCGTAATAGGGTCAGTTGGCCCCCGCTTGACTCGGTCGCCCGCTATCGCTGACAGGCCGTGACCTAGGAATCCTTTGCTGCGCTTGAGATCCATTCCGCCCCGGCCTCTAGTGACCCTGCGAGACAACTCAGCGCGCGTACGACGCCCATGTCCACCACCAACAAGCGATACTCGCGTCAGATCGACCTGTCCGCGTCGCTCGATACTGGTAAGCCACCCTCCCCTCCATCTTCACCCCATGAGCGGTGCTAACTTTTCCTTAATCAGCTCGGCAGCCGCGCTTCCCCCCTGGCGCCGGCTTCGTCAACGGCATCGGATCCGGCACCGTCTCGTCCAGACTGCCTGCCTCGTCCTCGGATGGCCCGCCCGGACGCCTGGCGACTACGCATACCAGGAACAACTCGAGCATGGACGGCTCGCTGATGGCTGCCCTGCCGCAAAACCAAGACGTCATCCGAGTCATCTCGACCGGGGGCGTCACAAAGGTGGTCAAGATTGCCGGCTGCAGCACCTGCGAGGATGTCATGCGCGTGACGCTGCGAAAATTTGCCCTCCGCGAGGACCACGAGCGAAACTACTGCTTCTGGGTCCTGACCGGCATCGACCCCGATCCGACCCAGTGTCGGCGCCTGGGGGACACGGAGCTCTGGCGCATCATCAAAGACCAGCGTCGCCCGGAGCGGAACCGTCTCATCTTGCGAAGGGTCCCCGCCGCGGAGCCTGGCGATGCCGAGCTCCAGCGCGCCGCCGCCATCGCCATGGAGGAGGAGCAGCAAAAACACGCCAAGGCGCTTGAGTCGGTGGACAAGCGAAGCCAGCTCAAGGTGCAAAAGGTGCTGGGCGAGAAGTGGAACGACCAGCTCCAGCAGCCGCTGTCCCCCATCTCCTTCCAGGACCGGGAGCGCACCGTATCGCAGGCGGCCAAGGACCTGGAGCGACCGTCTACGAGCGACTCGTCGCGAAAGCCGCAGCGCCGCAAGGTCGGCCTCCGCCAGTTTGGCGGACTGCGCCCGCCGAGCGAGCTCATCGCCTCGGACCTGACGTCCTACTTCCCCGACCACCCCCGCGAGGACATTGACCGGACGGCCCGGCTGTCCATGAGGCGGTCGTCGCGTCTGAGCAAGGTCAACAGCCGGCTCAGTGTGGCCAGCAACCTCAGCTTCGCGTCCAGCATCCAGGACGCGCCGCCGATCCCGACCATTGCCGACGCCTGGCTCAACAATGGCAGCGCGCACGTGGCCAAGGTGCGGGCCAGCGACTCGACGCACGGGCGCATGCCGCACTTTTACAGCCGAGACTCGATTGCGTCGTCGATGCTCGACACGCTGCAGGAGGAATCGGCGCACGAGCCCGACCGCAAGTCATACGTGTCGTTTACCGAGAGCGGGTCGGACACGGCGGCGGTGAGCGTGACGGATCCCGACGGTAACACGACGAGGTCGAGCTTCTTCGCCGACAGCTCCATGACATCCGGGTCGTTCCAGGACCTGAAGCAGGCGCTGACGGACGACGGGGAGGAGGCGGACGAGGAGTTGCAGAGTTTTCTCGCCGGTGAGTCGTGGGACGACAACAAGTGGATGAAGGGGGCTCTCATCGGGCAGGGCTCGTTTGGGTCCGTGTACCTGGCGCTGCACGCCGTGACGGGAGAGCTCCTGGCGGTGAAGCAGGTGGAGACGCCGGCGCCCGGTGCTAACAGCCAAAGCGACACGCGCAAGAAGAGCATGATTGACGCGTTGAAGCGCGAGATCAGCCTGCTGCGGGAGCTGCGGCACCCCAACATTGTGCAGTATCTCGGGTGCAGCTCGTCGGCCGACAAGCTCAACATTTTCCTCGAGTACGTGCCGGGCGGGTCGGTGCAGACGATGCTCAACTCGTACGGGGCGCTGCCGGAGCCGCTGGTGCGCAGCTTTGTGCGGCAGATCCTGACGGGCCTGTCGTACCTGCACAACCGCGACATCATCCACCGGGACATTAAGGGTGCCAACATACTGGTGGACAACAAGGGCACCATCAAGATCTCCGACTTTGGCATCTCCAAGAAGCTCGAGGCGTCCAACATACTGAGCGGGGCCAACAACAACAAGCACCGGCCGTCGCTGCAGGGCTCCGTGTTTTGGATGGCGCCCGAGGTGGTGAAGCAGACGTCGTACACGCGCAAGGCCGACATCTGGTCGCTGGGCTGCCTGGTGGTGGAGATGATGACGGGCAACCACCCGTACCCGGACTGCAGCCAGCTGCAGGCCATTTTCAAGATTGGCGGCGGCAAGGCGGCGCCGACGGTTCCCGAGCAGGCCAGCCAGGAGGCGCAGGACTTTTTGAGCCAGACGTTTGAGATTGACCACAACCTGCGGCCCAGCGCCGACGAGCTCATGGTCAGCCCCTTTCTCGCGCCCATCACATAGATGCGCTCTGTTTCTTTTCTTTGCTATTCCGACTGTTGACGGGCCCTTGGCAGGAACCGGGGCACCTCTTGATCAGGCCCACCAGTATCTGACGTGTTCTTTCTTATGATTTGCTTGGACGCACTTGCAGCGGAGGCGATGAAGGAGGCCCGCAGGGCTCTTGGACAGAGGGCGGCGAAGGGGTAATGGCGTGTATGCTGGACCGGGTGCCTGGGCCCGGTATCGGGAGGCCCGGTGACGACGCGGCTGGCCGTCCTCGGAGGAGACGGGGGTGGCTGCAGGATGGATCAAGATTCACGACCGTCAATGTACATTAAACGATGGAAGGGAATAGAGACATGAATGATGACGGACTCGCGAGGCCAGGGTCTGCCGATGGCTGCGGTGGCTGGCCGTTGACCTCGGCTCGATTTGGCCATTCTTGCCGACGGGCGTAGACTTGGTTGGATTTGGTTGCCGCCTAATTATTTCCACTCTGGCCTGTTCGGCTTGGGCGTTGGTGCTGATGCTGCCTGGCCACGGCCTCTTTGGCCGCCTTTTTTTTCGTGCCCCAAGGCACATTCTTGCTTGCCTGTGACTCGTCTGCCACGTGCTCTCCCCTCGCTCTCTCGTCTTGTCCTTCCCCTTTTGCTCCATCCATTCTTTGACTCCATTTCATCCTGCTCCTTCGACCTTCAGAAGAGGCATAAACCTGTTTAAAATAAAAAGACAGCTTACGAGCACTCGCCGCCACCGCAAGCGGGGGTTCCAATCCACAAGTCTTACCCGCCAACATGGACATGGACTCGCCGCCGCAAGAGGACAGCCAGGCGTCGCAGAGCAGCGTCATGACGGTGACGCAGGAGAAGCGGCACGAGGTGCTGTACTTTGCCTACGGGAGCAACATGTCGACGGCGCAGATGCGGCAGCGGTGTCCGCACTCGACGCCCGTCGGGCTGGGCCTGCTCTCGGGCTGGGCATGGATCATCAACGAGAGGGGGTACGCCAACGTCGTCGTCGAGGACAGGGCCGAGGCCCCGGGCGTCTACGGCCTGCTGTACCTGCTCCCGCCGCGCGACGAGGAGCGGCTGGACGGCTACGAGGGCGTGCCGCAGGCGTACGAAAAGGTGGCTTGCGAGGCGCGGCGCGTGCGTGACGGCGACCTGCGGGCTGTCGACGAGCCGGTGACGGTCCTCGTCTATGTGGACAGGCAGCGGGTCGCGGAGAGCGTGCCGCGCCACGAGTATGTGGGTAGGATGGAGAGGGCGATTGGGGATGCGGTCGGCAACTGGGGGCTCGACGAGGGCTATGCGAATCGTGTCATGCGGAGGTTCTGGGCCAAGTGAGAGGAGTGCTTGGGGACGAGGCTCGGCGGAGCGATGCTGCCGTGGCTCACACGCAGCCCAGCGCGTGTCTGCCTGTGCGGTGACAGCCTTTTGATGACTCTTTGGCTGGCTGGTTACATTCAGCCAAGTCCTTTTCAACTGTTTTCTTGATTTCATAAAGTCTTGTCTGGGTATATGCTGCCTATCCCCCTCCTAACGGCTCGCGTCAGGACAAACATGGGGGGAAGAGGGGGTTTACAACGCCTGCTCCAAGCAAGCAGGGGGGGATAACAAAGAAAGAGATGATGGCCGAGGATAACACGTCTATCTAGAAAGCTCAAAGAGAAAAGCGGTCTAGCACTCCCACAGCGGGACGCACTGCTGGGCCGAGTCGACGCCCATCTCCTTGTAGACCTGCTCGTTCAGCGCGACGCGGGAGGGGTCGTCCTTTTTGGTGCCGACGCAGGTCTGGAGATAATCGCCGCAGCCATCGAGGCCGCCGTCGCGCAGCTTGGCCTTGACGGCCTGGTCGGCGCACTGCGTCTTGTGGAACCAGGCGGCGCTGGCAAAGTTGAGGTTGTCCTGGGTGACGAGGGCCATCATGGCCGCCTTCTGGGATTTGCCGAGGCCGTCGGCGTCGGTGGCATTGGCCAGGTCGTCGGGGAGCTTGGCGACGACGTCCTTTGCGTAGAGCAGATTGAACTTGGGCGACTGCATGTTGGCGGTGCCCTGGCCGAGCACGCCGGGGCTGGGGCTGACGTTGTGCTTGAACTGCAGGCCGGCCGACTCGAGCAGCATGAGGGAGACGAGGCAGGCGGCCTCCTGGACGCAGCTGATGTTGTGCGCGCGGAACGAGTCGACAATGTGCGGCGCGGCCTGGGCGGCGGTGCGGCACTCGTCGCCGCCGCCGTCCTGGGTGCCCGAGCACTGCTTGGTCGACGGCTTGGCGCGCTCCATGGCCCCGGCGACGTCGAGCGCCGCGGCGCAGAGGCGCCCGGCGGTGACGGCGGCGAGGACGCGCGAGGCGGCCGAGGCGAAGCGCATCGTGAGGGTTGCTGGCGGGCGAGGCTTTGGACGGGGGGCGGGTTTGGGGGACGGGGAGGGAAAATGAATGTCTGTAACGGCGTGTGTTCCTGGCTTTATCTGCTCTTCCTTTGCGAGGCGAAAGGCGTCTTTCTTATATCGTGGAAGAAGGGGTCGTGAGGGACGGCTTGGTCGGTTGACAAAGACTGAAGCGTGATGGGACAATGGGCGCTGCCGCGTTGTGCTTTATACCACAACAATAAAGACTGTGAATCGCAACAATGGACCAGCCAGGTGAATGAGTGATGGAGCGCCGGGTTTCAGTCGACGACGAAGCGGTGCCCTTGGGCCCTTTTAAAGACAGCGAAGGCACTCTCGCGCATGAAGGATGGATGAATGGATCCCGTCGTCCCAGCCCCTGAACCGGCCAACGCCCGTCTCCACGCTCGGTCAAAAGCTGCCGGCGCCCAGCGTCGATCCCCCTGCTGCGACGCCGCCCAACAGCGGAGGGGAAAAAGCAAGGAAGAAAAGGGGCGGCAAACAAGGAAGATGGAGATCCAGGGGTTTGGTCTCCAGATGCGCGCCGCCGACGGCACCGGACGTGGCCCAGAAAGAATGGGGGGCCTTTAGCCGACTTACATGCTCAAGCCTCACAAGGCAGGGAGCGAGGCGGGGGCACGGGCGTTTCAGCGTGAGCCCAGCCCCCTGGGAAAGAGTGGGATTCGTTGGCGACTCTCCGTCCAGTGTTAAGCCATCCGTACATGCGCCCCGGCTTGACGAGTGTTCTGGTTGGCTGCTGCTGCTGCCCGTTGGCTGTAGGCGCCGAGTATGTGTGTTTGTGTGTGTGTGTGTGTGTGTGTGTGTGTGTGTGGTGTGAACCGACCGGGGTGGGTTTCGGCCCTGTCCCTTCGGCTGCTGCTTTTCTCGTCCCACGGCCGGACGGTTCGTTCGGACGACAGCGAGGGGGGGTTCCGCTTCCTTTCTTCTACGGGGAAGAAGCGGAAGAAGCGTGTAGCAAGCAACAAGGCGCGCGATGGAGTGGCTCTTTGGGGGCTCCCTGTGGAGACGGTGTGTGAGGGATGGGAAACCGACGCTCATGCCCGCGCGGGATGCATTAGGCTTTGACGACTGGCCAGTCCTTGGAGCGGAGAGCGAGAGAGCGTGGCCTGTACAAAGCTGAGCGGCCTGTTACAAAGCAGAGAGCAGCAGAGAGAGAGTCGCGAGCCTGACCATGGCTGGCCCATAGCCGTCGTCGTCCATTCGCCGTTGGCGCTATGCGTATCCGCACATGCCTCAAACAGCGCCCCCGCGTGCCTGACGGGGCGGCTAAGCAGTGAGACAAACATGCTGCTGCTGCTGCTGCTGCTGCTCGCCGGATACTGGCGACAGCCACCCGCGTCCCACGGCGGCTGAGTGCAGGAGCAAGCCTTTTTCTCTCTCTGTGCTGTTTGTTTGCCGCCCGCACCGCCTTCTCGTCGAGGCTTGTCTGCTCTCTGTCGCACAGGGCGTGCGAGCGACGGGCAACCGGGAGCGTCAGGAGGTGGTGGCGTTTCTATACGAGGGAAGGGGGCGGCCAACAAGGGCAGAAGAGGCCGAGCTTCAAGGGAGGATCGAGGCCTATCGTCACGTAACAGTGGGAAAAATGGGGTCGTCACGTGGCGCGTCCCTCGGCGCGTCCCTCGGCGCCCGAGGCTCACTGGCCCCACACTTCTCCCGGTGCCCTCCGTCCCCCCTCCCCGGACAAGCCCCCGCCCCCCGGGGCCGCCCCCCTCCACCACCTTCACCACCGAGAGTGTCCCCGAGATGGCCCTGCTGCTGCCCCCGCCGCCATCTATGCACCGCGACGACGATGCCCCCGCCGCCCACATCCGCTGCCTCGCCATGTCCATGGGCCAGCCTCGCCGAGCCGTTCCGCTGACCCTGGCCCTCTGCTTGGCCGCCGCCGCCCGCATGCCCGGCACCCTCGCCGCTGCCGCTCTGGCCGCCGGCCCTCGTCCCGCTCCCCTGGGCAGCCCCCTGACCATTGCCCACCCCAGCGGCCGCCTCGACGTCGGCATCATCCTGCCCGGCAACGCCGAGACCATTGTGTCGGCCGAGCTGCTGCGGACGGCCCGCGTCCTCATGAAGGGCCATGTGTACTACTCGGCCTCTTCCTGACACGGCAGGGCTGGCCACTTTCAAGTCCGTGTAGAGCGCCAAAGGAATGCCCAGTATATTGGCCTGTTTGTACCATCATACACTATGTACTCGAGGACGTAGACTGTCTTTGGTCCTTTCCTCGTCGTCTCTCCATTGACACCCGCCGTACAGAGGAGTCACGTCGCTAACAAGCCATGACATCGCGCGTGCCAACCAGCCACTCGAGTCGTGGCCTTGGTTTCGTTGGCCTGCCGACATCACATCACGGGGCAGTTATCCTTGTTGGCCTGCCACGCAAGCTTGGCGTACGGTAGCAACAAGTCTGTAGCTTCGCATCAGTGGCCGAGTCTCGTCTTCGCAAGTTATCCCACCCCTGGTCACATGGGGCCGCTCACCTTGGGAGGAGAAGCTGCAGTCGATGTAGCATTGCACCGTGTCGGCAAATTCCTCGCCGAGATTGTCCAAAACGCGTTTCTTGATGCTACAACGGGGTCAGTCTTTCTTCTTATTCTTCGACCCTGATACGTCAGGCACGCTGTTCACGCACAAGTCGAGAAATATGACGTCGACCTTGTCTGGCTTACTGCCATCCTCCGGGAACGAGGCACGAGTCTCCCAGTAGTTGGGGATCTTGTGGCTAGGGATTTCCGAGTGCTCGGTGTCGTCGCCTGCAGAGTGTCAGCCACGCCTGCTTGGCCACCGCCCATGGCCAGGAATGAGACGCACCGTCATCGCCCCAGTCGTCAGAGGTTGCGTAGCCGGGCACAACGGCCTCTTGGCGACGGACAACGCCACGGGTTTCGCGCAGGTCGCGGCGACTCATAAAGCCCAGCGTCGGATCGGTGCATTCGTCGCGAGGGGTGGGCATAGACACAAGATGTCGCTTGTCGGCAGGGCCCCTGTTTAGCCTTGTTTACCATTGTCAGTCATGGTGTTGCAGGTTCGACAAGGGAGAGCTCACTGTTGGATGAGTCGGGAGGCCTTGTCAAACGGCACATCGGGGATGTACAGAAAGAGGTTGCGGAAAGGCGAGATGATGAAACTGTCGTCGTAGGTGAAGGGACCCTTGTGCAGGTCGAAGCGTATGGCCCCCGTGTTGCCGAGGATGATGCGCGACCTGTCGGCGCGCGTCTTGTTGACCACGATGGCCGACACGGCAGGATAGATGACGCCGGGGAAGATGTTTTTCGTCTTGTCATTGAAAGGCGCGCAGCGCATGCACCAGTCTTGCGGCGCACAGCCGTATACATCGCCCAGTCTCAACTCATCGCGCACCTCTGTGATGTCGCTCGTCACCCGTTGGCCGGAGTGGTGGTGGTCAAAAGCCTTGCTGCCGTCGTTGGAGTGGTACATGAACGTCTTGCGGTTCCAGTCGAGATAGCGCCGCGAGTAGACAAAGGGCGACTTGGACCCTTTCTTAGCCGGGCGTGAAGCGTTCTCGACACCTCCAAGTTTCGCGACACCGCAGTATCCGCTATTGGAGGGGTTGAAGCCCGACATGGAAAGCCAGCCAAGAGTCTCGCAGTAGCGGCCGGACTCGAGTCCGACAGCGGCGTCATCGTAGACTGCGAGGTCTCGAATATGGGTGTGCCCTCCAAAGATCTGAACTGGCGTCTCCGGATGCGCAGCGCGAATAGCATCGAAGACGACCTTGAAGGTGCTGGAGGGATCGGTTTGCCGAACGGGATTGTGACCAAAGAGGATAAACAGATCGACAGGCTCATTGGCGGTCAAGGTCTCGGCGAACCAGCTCTCTTTTACCATGTCCTTGGCCTTGAGAACCCGAGAAGCGTTCGAGTTGCCTTGGCGCCTCTCGAGTCAGCCAGCGATGCTCGCACAGGCCCCAGGAGAGTTCCGGGCGTACCTTTGAAGTCAAAGAGCACACCGAAAGCTTTGATACGCAAGCCCTGGGCGGTGGTAAAGTAGCGGTGGGTGGCGCCCACGTACTCGTATTTGCCCGACGTTTGGTTCAACACCTGGACGTTGGACGTGACATACTTGTCTCCCCACTTGCGAGCATACTCGTTGAACATTTGGTAGGCAACCTCGGACACGTAGAGCTCATGGTTGCCTGGGTCTCGGTTAGACAGTGACCGAGTTTGCACATAAGGGGCGGTCCGCGCTCACCGATGGCGAGGAGGTCGTAGTCGATCTCTTCAAAGATGGGCATCGACTTAGTGCCGTCGACCTTTGTGGCATCGGACAAGCCGGTCCCGTCATGGAGGTCGCCCGTGTCGACGAGCAAGAGATCGACGCCCATTTTGCCAGCAGTCTGTTTCATGCGGCGGGCAAAGGTGACAAAGTCGCCCCAGTCGGCGCCATAGTTTTTCTCCTTGAGATGGCCCTCGAGCCATCCATGCGTGTCCGTCTGGCGGGCAGTCAGTCAGCCGCCATGGCCCTTGACACGAGGAGCCGTACTGTATGGAGGAAATTGATCTGACCCCATTCCAGGGGAGCCTTGGGACCGTAGGCGGCATCCGGGGCACCGGGTTGCATGCGCTTCACATGGCGGACGTGCTCGACCTTGTTCATGGGCCCGTAGCAGCTGTTTTCCTCGCAGGCAGTGACGCCCGAGAGCAGGGCGGCGATGGCGCCTGCGATGGCGAGCGACTTGAACATGGCGACGGCGTTCGACGGCTGGGCTAGACGGCTTGGTGTCCGACGGTGTTCCTGTCGAGCTGCCACGGTGGGCGCGGGCGCTATATAAGACACGCATATCTAGTCCCGGGGCGCGGGCCCGATGCTCTGTAGGTTCCGTCTGGTGTCTCATCGGCGGCCGCTAGAGAAGTTGGTTGGCCTGTTGAGCGGAAGACCCCCTGTCCACAGCGGCATTGTCGGTGCCACCAAGGCGATGCCGAAGCCGATGTTGAGGGCTCACCTTCCCAAATCGTTGAGCGGGGTCTGAAGGGAGGGCAAGGTGACCGAGATGGCAGCCGACTTTTGCTCTTGTCATCCGTCGGGCGAGAAGCCAGCAAAGCAATCGCCTGCAAGCATTACGGGGGGGGGGGGCGGGGGGCGGGCGTCGGATGGCCCCTCTGTGTGTGTGCCGAGTCTCCCGGTTGTGCTCGCGACGAGTTATCGCCATCTGTTTGCTGACTCTCGATGTGTGGTCGAGGCCCTGAGCTCTGCCGTGACTCTCGTGGTTGAATCGGCCACCGTGCGTGCTGTGCGGTTGCTACCGGCTATGCCCAGGCCAGCAACAATGGTTGATGTCGAGAAAGGGGGAGGCCGCAACTTCTTTCCTTGCTTCTTTCCACTTCGTCCTCCAGCTCAACATGGCATGTACGTACTGCCGTCTTCTGAATGGGCGTTGGACGTAGGGTAGGGTCTCGGATCAGTCACGTGAATGCGGCCAGACCAGCTTGAATACCAAGGTCAAGCACAGAAACATCGTCGCCTGTCCTCATCAACACCACCACCGACAACGGGGTCCCGTCTCCATCGGCCTGTTCCTAGTGTCTGCTGTCTGGTCGCCCCGCCGGCTCGCCCCTGCTCCGCGAAATCATCTGCCGGCGCCCGAGTTTATTCACCGATCATGGCCTGACTTCGCTTCGCCGCCAAGGCGCGAAGCCTTGTTAAAGTACCATTGATAACGACATGGATCTGGCGAAAGATTGCCCCGGCGATGCAACATTGCTGGCGTTTGCTCATGTCTACCTACGTCCGCTGCGCATGGACTCGACGGCCTTGACGGACACGGCCAATCCCACCCATAGGTCGCAGCGCTCTGGCACATGGCTCGACAAATCAGGGCGGCCTGAGACTGATTCTCCCTCAACTCGCAGTCACCAAACAGCGGGGAATCGCCGTTGCTTGTCCATTCCAGCGTTGGTTGTTTTCCCCTTTGGCCATCAACATTGGCGGTCAAGGTGCGACTCTTGATGCCCATGGCCTTTGGTTCAGTGTGAGGTGCAAATGGCCGCCATGGGTGAGGGTAAGCCTGGATCAATCCAGTACACCACTCGCTGGTCAGCACGGTGAACCTTCTCGAGATTGCTGGGCCTCCTCTTCTTCTAAAACTTGCACGGGTCGCTGCATCCCCGGTCACTGGGGGAAACAGGAAATGAGAGGGAGAAAACCGCACCAGACGAGTGCACTCCCTCAGTATGGGATCGCCGAAGGACTACAAGTTCCGCTATCAGCCCTCCCTTGGGCTCTACCCTGGATATCTTCGAAACAGTCGAGTTACTGCCCGACGAATTATTATAAACACCCGCGACTGGCCCGCAAAAAAGCCGACGCCAGATCCTCTCGTCGTTTACAAAGCCCAATCTCCCAGGGGGCATGCAGAGCCAATGTCGCGCATCTCTCTCCTCTGAAAGCCAATGCTTCGGTCAAATCGACATTTGAATTACGGCCGCATGTGCGCGAGGACATTTTTGCATGCATGGTTTCCCACCGGCTGCTTGTGAGCAGCATGTATCAGTTCGGCACGCAGGAATGGCCCAAGCCGAACGGGTCGACCCCTTGATGCGTCGCCTAACAAGGAGGAATTCCAAACTCCTCCCAAGCCATTCCGCCCAGTGCGTCCGACGACTCATCCACAATGGAAGCCCTGGGGAACGCTGAGACAAGAGCGCGGTCACCTGCTAGACCCAGAGCAACAGACTTGGCATACATAAACGGCTCGGGAAACCACCAACTTCTCGCTGGTAGGACATCACGTTTACTTGGGCGCCGTACAATCTCCTTTCAGCGCCGACAGATATAGCCTGACATTGTCCATCATTCAGCCCGCAAAATGAAGTTAATATATCTTCCTCTCTTCCTCGCCGCGGCTTCGGCCAGCCCAGTGGAGGTGAGAAACCCCCGCTGCCTGTCTGGTATCTTGTTGATGTGCAAGTATAGCTAACCCAGTCATCAGCAGAGCGACACCAACATCAACACAGATGCTTCCGAGGGCCTGAACCTGGCAGCCCTCCTGCAAGAAGACGGGGAGGGCCTCCTTGGGGCTCTTGACGGTCTCGGTGTCAAATTCAATGACAAGCGTGACGAGGTTATTGATTTGGACGTCGGCAAACTTCTCGGCGGCTTGCTGCAAGGCTCGAGAAATACCCATCAAGGCAGCGAAAAGCGTGACGAGTCAGCCGACCTGCAGCTCAGCGCCAGCCTCGGAGATTTGCTGTCCACAGATGTGGTCGGCGGCGGCTTGCTCCGAGGCCTTCTGGACAACCAGGGCGAGAAAATCGAAAAGCGCGATGAGTCGGTTGACCTGGAGGTTGAAAGCACGCTCGGAGATCTGATGTCTAATGACGGGACTATTGGCGAATTGTTGGATGGCCTCCTCGGGCGCAAGGCGAAGCGTGACGAGTCGGGCAATCTAGACCTCGGCACCACTCTTGTCGATTTGCTGTCTACGGAAGGCCTTCTTGGCAGCCTCCTTGGTGGCTTCGGCGGCAATTCCAACGAGAAGCGCGACGAGTCGGCCGATCTAGACCTTAACGCCAACCTCGGAAACCTATTAACTGATAGGGTCCTAGGAAACTTGCTGGGGAGCCTTCTCGCCGGTAATTCTAATGACCAATCCAACGAGAAGCGCGACGAGTCGGTCGACCTAGACCTTAACGCCAACCTCGGAAATCTCTTGGGTGAGGGGGTCCTAGGAAACTTGCTCGGGAGCCTTCTCGCCGGTAATTCTAATGACCAATCCAACGAGAAGCGCGATGAGTCGGTCGACCTAGACCTTAACGCCAACCTCGGAAATCTCTTGGGTGAGGGGGTCCTAGGAAACTTGCTCGGGAGCCTTCTCGCCGGTAATTCTAATGACCAATCTAACGAGAAGCGCGATGAGTCGGTCGACCTAGACCTTAACGCCAACCTCGGAAATCTCTTGGGTGAGGGGGTCCTAGGAAACTTGCTCGGGAGCCTTCTCGCCGGTAATTCTAATGACCAATCCAACGAGAAGCGCGACGAGTCGGCCGATCTGGACCTTGAAGCTAACCTCGGAAACCTCTTGACTGAGGGGCTTCTTGGCAGCCTGCTGGGAGGCCTCGGCAGCAATTCCAATGACTATTCCAACGAGAAGCGCGACGAGTCGGCCCACCTAGACCTCACGGCCAACCTCGGAAATCTCTTGACTGAAGGGGTCCTGGGAGACTTGCTGGGGGGGCTCCTCAACCACGAGGGAAATGAAGACTTGGAAACTCTGGCGGGCCAGTTGGACGAGCAAGATACGGAAGGCAAGGTCGACGATGTGGAGAAGGCGGCTTCTGAGTCTTCGGAGCAGGCGCAGGAGTCTAAGCAACAGCTAGAGCAGGCGCAGGACAAGGAGGAGCCACCGACGAATGCAAACGCAGAGCAGTAGAAACTGGCAGGGTGATGGGTCAGCGGCGTTTGATGGATTCGAGAGGTGGTGAAAGAGGGACGGATATATATATATGGACGACGCATGATTTTGTTTCTGGTTAGCACGGAGTTGACCTGGGATCCGGGATCAGGGGTTAATTAGCGGGACGACGATGGGTAAAGTGACTCCGGCGTCTGCTCGATACATGATTGAGTCCACCGGACGAGCCTTCGGCATGTGCCTGCGCCTAGTGCTTGCCGCCGATGAGTGAGGAGGCGCAAAGACGGGCTGCCGGTCCCGCAGCGGAGCACGGCGCGCCAGCCGGGTGCCGTTCCGATGCCGTTCCGATGCCGAGCCGGGCGGAGGCTCCTTGTAGGTATGTACTTTGCTATCCGACGTCGAACCGAACTGTGCAACCTTGTTCTTGTCGCACGCCCAACGCAACCTCCTTCATCCCACGTCTGGATTCTTTTCACGCCCGGTCGCCGCCACCGTTGAGTGGACAAGGACGGCAAGTCGACCAAACGATGGTGGTGCAACAGGAAGACGTGGCGGCGGCGGCGACGGCGACGGCGACGCAGCACCCTTACTACCCGCGCACGGCGTCGATCCCGGGCTTCGTGGCCAACCAGTGGCCGATGGCCCAGCTCATGGCGGTCTTTGTGTGCGCGGCCGGAGCCATTGTCGTCGCCGCATACCGCGTGGCGGCAGTCCGCTGCTCTCGGCGTCTGGACCGCTTCGCCGCGGCTTGGTTTGCTCTGTGTGCGTTGTCCCGTCTCCCCCCTTTCCCCGCCGGAGCTTGCTTGAGCTCCCCCTCTTGTTTCTGCTGCTTGGACGGTGGTTGATGCGTAGAAACAAGGTTAGGCGGCGCTTTGCATGTCACCTTTGAAGGTTCGTCGTCTTGCCTGGGAACCGACCCTTTTTCTCCGTGCCCCTTCCGGGGAGAGGGCTGTGATGGGATGTCGAAGCTGAAAATGGAGCCTTGCATAGGATACTACATCCTGAACCGGACGAGCATTGCCGGGCAGCAGACGGTTCTGGCGCAGCTGTGGAAGGAGTATGCGCTGAGCGACTCGCGGTACCTGACGTCGGACGTTTTCACTGTCTGCGTCGAGACGATTACCGTGGTCAGTCTCGCATTCCCCATGCTTCCTCTCTCGATCTTTGTTCCCGTGTTCTCACTCTCTATATCTCACTACCATGTCCCCGACAAAGACGGAGACGCGGAGGAAAAGAGACCGACACGAGACAAGAGGTGTGGACTAGGAGAGAGTGAAAGCGCAAGAGCTGACTTGACCTCGCAGCTCGTCTGGGGCCCGCTCTGCTGGCTGACCGTCGGGGCGGTGCTCGGCCGCTCACCCGCCCGCCACGGCCTCCAGCTCGTCGTCTGCACGGCGCACCTGCACAGCGTCGCCCTCTACTACGCCACCAACTGGGCCGAGCACCGCGCCACCGGCCGCTGCTACAGCCGGCCCGAGTTCCTCTACTACTGGGTCTACTACGTCGGCTTCAACATGCCCTGGGTCGTGGTCCCCTCTGGTAAGGCTTCCCCTGCCCGTGGGTGGAGGGAAAAAACGGGAGAGGTGTACCGTGGGGCTGACTGACAGGACCACAACGTTTACTCGTCCGTTCTAGTCTTGTTCTGCGATAGCTTTGCGCATATGAGCCGCGCGTTCGCTGCCCTGGACGGGACGAAGCCTCGAAGCAAAGTGCAGTGAGTGAGTGGCAGTATCAGTGAGCAAAAGAGGGATGAAGGGTGACGCCCCCCTTCCATGGCCTTTATGAGAAGCCCTCGGCTCGCCATACGGCAGCGTTTCGTCTCGTTGGGGTATAAACGAGCCCCCCGAAGACCTGAGTCGTTGGCATTTGTGTGTATACGTGTGCAAGTTCATGCTTGGGCATCTCGCCAAACTACAATACGAGTTCATTGAACAAGAGAATGTGCGAAAACAATCAAAAACACATACAGCAGTCAACAGAATCTCGTTTGCAAACAAGTCAAGAAAAAAATGAAGAGCGAGAGAAAGCAGCTCACACCACGATGCCTCTCCCCTGTGCCCCCCCCCTTTTCGCATCCCCTGCTGCGTAACAACGCGACCAACCACCACACGCTCACACATACACAATGCACATGTACATCTGCACATGTGCATTGCAGACACGCAGCCGACGGCGTGGCAAACACGCTCTCGCGCCCAGGATCCAGGCTGCCGTTCCCCGAAGCCGCCTCCCGCTCCCCTGCTGCCGTCCTCCCCAAGCCGCCTCCGGGGCACAGCTTCCATGCCGCGAGGTCGTGTGCGTGTCCGGGTGGATGTGTTGTATATGTCCAAGTGCTCAGTATGATGCAGACGAGGCGAGTCGAGCAGGTCACAGCAGACACCAGGGCCTTACGTGTGGTGGAGTTATCGCTTGGGAGTAGAAGCACAGATGAGAAGCGACGAGTTTCACGCTGGCACGACCAATCATTCGAATAGAGACAGATACCTACATGTGCATTGATATAGCAAGCAGCCCCTTTCTCTGCGTGTCAAGGCGCCCCCCCTCCGGCCTCGCTCGACGCACACCCCCTTTTCCTGTCGTGACACGACGATGCTCGATATCCCACTCCAGCCCGCACCGGTACAACGCTGCCAACGCCGGCACCCGGGGCTAGCTAGCCGGGGCCACCCAGCAGCCCTCAGTCATCGCAGTAGACGACGTCGTGCTCGTCGCCGCGGACGTCGACAAAGACGTGCACCACTCGCGGCGCCGGCCCGACGCTCGCCACCACCATGGCCAGGCAGTCGTCGGCGCCCGCCAGGACAAACACCTGGCCGTCGACGCGCACCCTGCGCACCGCGACCTCGCAGCCCCCGGGCCGGGCCCCCGCCGGGAAGTGGCGCGGCGACGCGTTGCCGAACTCGCCCGCCCGCCGCGCCAGCAGCGTGCGCACCTTGCGCTGCACCGCCGTCACGCTGAGGTCGCACTCGTCGGCAAACGTGGCCTGCCCGTGGCCCGCCCAGTCGACCGTCAGGATGATGCTCATGTGTACCGGCGGGCTCATGGGCGGCGTCATGGTCATGGGCATTAGGTGGTGCGTCACGGGCCGCGCGCCGGGTCCCTTTAACAGGGGCGGCGGCGGCGGCAAATGCCCCGGAATCTTGGTATTGTTGGCGCCTCTGCCGGTGTCGCCCATGTTCCCCGTGCCTGGAAACCTTCCGGTAGGCCATCCCGGAGGCGGTCTGACGCCCAGGGGACCTGGAGGCGGTTGCGGGCCGGCCTTGTTGGCCCGGACCGGAGGTGGCGGCAGGCCCGTGTTCCATGGCCGGTGTGCGGCGCCATGTTCCACAGCCAAGTCGAAACCGGGCAGCTTCTTGGACCGCGCCTTAACCTTGTCCTGCTTCCGGCCCGACGACTTCTTAGGAGCCTCGATGACTTCCTCTCCTTCTTCCTCCTCTCCAGCCGAGGACGAAGAGTCAGAGCCCGAAGCCGACGCCGAGCTCGCCGTCAGCGTCGACATCGACGACGCGAGGCTCTTCTCCGAAGCCGACCCCTCCGTCGACACATCCCGCAGCCCCGACCGGCGACCGGGGCATCTCTTCCTGCCGCGCCGCCGCCCGGGCGTCCCCCTGGCGTCGAAGCCGTTGGCGGTCACGTACCGGTCCACGGCCTGCGCCGACTTGCGGTGCAGCTCCTCAAAGGCCTCGTGCAGCGTCGGCGCCGCCCCGCTGAGCACGGCGGTGCGCTTCCCGGCATCGTCGGTGCGCAGCACGTGGACCTGCCACCTGGTGCCCACGGCGTCGAGCTGCGACACGACGTCGACATCGATGTCGCCGCCCAGAAACGTCTGGCAGTTGCCTGTTGTTCTTGATGAGCACCCCGCGACCAAGTGGCGGTTGGAAAGGAAAGACGGGGAGGGTCTGGTTGCCTACTCTGTATGAGAGCCTGATATATGATGCCGGCCGGGCTCGAAAAGGCCATCGTGGTCGGTGCAGCGGGCGTGGTCGGGGCGGGACGATACGAAAGCGTCATGGGCGGCACGGTGGACGGGCCTGAGGAAGCGAGTCTCTGTGATGGCTCGTCTCCAGAGCACAGGGCACGCGCCTGTGCCTTATTTATAGATGGCCCATCGTCGGTACTGCGTCGCCACGCAGCTCGCAGGCAGCCATTCCTCCGGTGAGGGGAGTAGATGGAAAAGGGGGGAGGGTGGGGGAGACGTTGAGCAACACTCGCTTGCCCCCCCGGCGTGTCTTTCAACGTCCTCCGCCTCCTCCCACTTGCTGTCCCACCTATTCGTTCACGGTCTCGTCCGACGACGCGAGCAGGGACAAAAAGCAAACACCCCGGCCACTTCCCGATGGCCGGACGCAGCAGCAACGCCATGCACCCTGCTGTCCGTCCCCCAGTATATCACCAGTCACAGGCGGGCCAGAGGGCCTCTGCCTCCGGTTCGAGCCCTGCCCTGCCGCCGCATGTAGGCAGCCAGCTGTACATGGGCGTGGGCCTGTGCGATATGACGGAGCTGGTTTGCGTCGTGCTCTGGTCCGGCCCTACGGGAGCCGGTCGCTCGCACACGCTGCGCCTGCAAGCCACCTGCACAACCTTTTTGATTCACCGCACGACGAGGCCAACGCAGACGTGAATCCAGGCGCTAGCCGTCGTGGTCTGCGTGCGAAGGACGGCCACTGGCCCAGCGAGCTCGATGCAGCGCCGTCTGTGCGCCTCCGCACATCGCCCTGGCTGCTCATCAGCCCCCCCCCCTTTCTTCCTTTGGGCTTGTTCGTTCACGGCCTCAGCCCTGAGATTCACGCACCGGCTCCAGAGCCATAGCAAATGGCTGTGTCTCATGTATCGGCCGTGCAGCACGGTGAAGACAAAATAGCAATCATGCTTGTCTTGCTTTCGCTCTCAACCGGCCCGTGTTCGTGGTGCCATCGTATCGACCAAATAGGCCGCAGCAGCCTCATTTTGCAAGAGCCGATTGGTCGCCACGAGGCCAAGTCCCTGGCGACAGCCTCATTTTCCGCTCGCCTTTCTCCACCTCCGCAACCCTTTCCTGCTCCTCCGATTTGACGCCCCGCCCTGGGGCCGTTGCGGGTCACAGATCTCAGTCTCTGTCGGCAGCGACAAGTGCGCCATCCAGCTGCCGATCCCAGCACGACCTCATCCAACGGCACTTTGCCCGTGAAAGAGAGGGGGCAACCAGGAGCCTTTTCCCGCTTCATTCCCACCTCACTGGACAAGAGAGCGTGGTGCGTCGCGTCAAAAGGGGGGGAGGGGAAGGGGATACGAGGCAGAAAGACACAAACAGATGGAAGAGAGAGACAGAGGAAACTGGTCACTTTGCTTCTGGCTCATCTCTTCCCATAGACATCCTCCCGAAAGGCCGGCCCCCCACACATCCCCGTCATCTAATGTCAGCAAGTTGCATCGTCCGTCTTTAATCTCACACGTCGGCCTGTAGCCGCTCCAGCCGCGAGGTCAGCGCTTCGACCAGGGCCGTCTCCCTCGACAAGAGTCCTTGCACTTGCTGGAGCTTGCTCCGCCGGATATCCTGCGGAATCCTGATTTCCCCTGGCTTGGCCGCTTCGACATTGCCCGGCTTACTCAACGACCCCGCCTCGTCCAGCAGTTCGGTCTGCAGACTCGTCACTTCCTCCAGCCGCTTCCACGGTTGCTTGGCCTGCTGCCGAGCCCCAATCGCCTCGCCGCCCGCCTCGCCGCCCAAACTGGCATCCAGTATCCTGACTTCCTCCACAAACGCGCGTTCCTTGGTGCTCAGGTCCCTCGTCGTGGCTCGGCCCACGAGCTTTCGCAAGCTGTCCACCCGTTGCGCCAGCTTGTCCTGGCGAGTCTTGGCCTCGGAGATTCTTCGATCGTACGTCGCATTGTCCGTCTCGTGGTCGGGCCGGTGGGCTCCGCTAATCGTGTCCACCTTGCCCTTGACCTCGTTGGCCTTGCGAATCTGTTGCCGCAGCTCCGCCTGAAGCAGCTCGCATCGCCGAAACAGCTCGGCTGCCGCCATTCCAAGTCTAAAGGTCTCGTCGCTAAGGACCTTGTGGGCGTCCGTGAAGATCTGGAGCGTGAGCGGGCTCAGTTTCACTTCCTGGTTGACAACTGTCTTGTGACGAGACGTCCGCAGACGTTCGAGCAGTGTCGGCAGCGCTGAGCCTTGGTCAAAGGCATGCGGCGGGTTGAACACGGGGCGAGGCTCGTAAAATTCCAGCGGAGCCATGCTGGCCTCGCCGTCCAGAGGCGAGCTTTCTTGGCGTAGCGGCTCCGTCTCAATGTCCGGAGTCTCAAACGTCAAGGCCACCGGCTCGTAGGGCGTCGCAGAGAGCAAAAAGTAGCCCAGGTCGGGGTCGCGGATGGCCACGCAGGCAGCCAGGGGCACGGCGACGTCGGCTGTCGGCTGGGCGTAAATCCTGTCCCTACCGGATTGCGAGTTGACCAACAGTCCGATTCTAAAGTCTGTGCCTGCCTCGTGGTCACCGAGCAGCTCTCCCTCGAGGCGAAAGATCCACGACGTGAGAGAGATGAATGTGATGGCGGCATGGTGCGTGACGAAGAAGTTGTATCGAGACGTGACGTCGGTGCTAAACAGCGGCCAGCTCTCCTCGCTGACCTCGACGGGGCTCATGGTATCGATGGCTTGGAAGGCGAGGAGACTGGGCTCCGGCAGCACCGGGGTCCGACCCGGCCTCGACTTGCTCTTGGGCGGCAGCCACTGCGCTTGAACGCCGTCAAGATCCAGATATATTCGGACCTGACCGCTCGTGGAAAGCAGGCAGACGACGCCAAGCGACGACCCTTCTTGGTCGCCCTCTTCCAGATCGAGCTCCTCCTCCTCTCCCATCATGAGATCATCCGTCTCGGTTCTCTTGCCAATAACCAGGATGTCGGTAATCATCGTGTCCAGGTCATCGCCCGAGTCGGGATCTGAAATGAGATCAAAAGGGCCCTGGAGTCGTGGAATCACGCCAGGCCTCGACGGCCGTGTGTAAACCTCCAACAGAGGCTCGCCAGGAAGCCCCTCGATGACCTGAGGCTCCTGCGAGTCCAACTCGCCCATCCACTGTAGTTGTTGCTGTGCCAAGAGCTTTTCGTTTTCGTCGACGCTGGGGTCATCCTCGATGCTGGCGACCGTGGTCACAATGGAGACGGACAAGGACGGGATCAAGGTCGGCGGCGGTGCCCAGCGCTGCGGCAGTAAAGGGCACAGGGCATACAGGTCCCCTTCTCTCATAGCGATCCAGAGGGTCATGGGATTCCACCCCCCTGACCCTCTCGTCGCGAAGCTGGCCGCGGCCACCTCCATCTCAAACGAGTCCGGGGAAAAGGCCTTGTTGGTGGCCGCGTGGGACGCGGTGAAGTCTTGGTCCAACGTCATGCCGTCGGCCAGCTTCTTTAGATCGACCGAAGTCGAGGGCGAGTCGTAGGACCACCGATCGCTGGCAGACAGCTCCCACACGCGGACTATTGCGTCTGCCGTGACGGTGACGATGCAGGAGCCATTGACTCCCAGCGGATGCCACAGGGCGGACACAATGGGTGATCGAGACGTGACGTGAGTGGTGGGCCCAAGCGTGAAGATTTTTGGGCGCATCGGCCCCGTGTCCTCGCTCGTCAGGTGCGACGAGTCTGGAAGGACGCAGATGTGGATGGTGTGTGCCGTGAGGATGGCGAGATGCTGTGAGCTGGGCGAGATGATGAGCTGGCGGATGTCATCTGCCACGGGAGTCTTGAGCGTCTGCAAACCAAGTCAGCACCTCTGCCGGGTCAACGAGGGCAGCCCGGCTCACCCGAAACCCGGCGGCGTGTTCCGTCTTTCCAAAGCTCTCTATCGACTGTATCGAATCCTCTCTCTTGATGCTGCGAATGCCGGAGCCAGACCTCCCGCGCGACTGCTTGGCCGCCCAGTCATCTCTCATGTAGACCAAGTCGGCCCATCGAATCTCCTTGCCGACGGCAGCAAAGACTTCGGTGCCTCGCCGGGCAATGGTCCTCCGGGGCCCCGCAGCGGGCTTCTTCTTGGAGGAGTAGGATGGCGACAGGGCGCGCGATCGAATCGCCTCGGCCAAGGGCTCGAACAGCTGGTGGCCGGGGGCGTTGCCCGACAGCCAAGCTGCCGAGTAGTGCTTGACCTTGGGCATCGCGCAGCTGTGCTTGCGAGTCGGTGATGATGGTCCTCGTCCAGCTTCTCGTGACGTGGCGAGGGCGAGATGCGGCTGCAGGATCCAGCAGCGAGCGTGTGTTGAGGGCGATTGTGAAGAGAGAAAGTTGTGAGGATGAAGCTAACAAGGTTGCAAGGTTGAGCATGGGTCTGTACCTTGCGCTGCACGTGGAGAATGTACTGTACCCAAGGCACCATCGTACCGCTGAGTGTTTGCGTGGGCCGCTGTCTCGGAGGCTGTAGAGGTACAACTGCCGATCGCTGAGCAGGTACCCCTATCGCCTTACCTTACGTCTCCACTAAATAAAGAAGCTCGCAGCATCTCTGCCACACCTCCAACATTCACTCATCGCGCGTGCGAAAGAGGCTCCATCGCACCGCTCACGAGCCCCAATCGGCCTCTTCCCGCCGTCCGTCTTCGGCTCGCAACCCACGAGCAGCTTCCTCCTCTCCCGTCAACCCATCAGTCGACCTGTCGGGCACGTGAGGATCCCGTTGCTTCTCACCATGCGCCCGGGCACGAGGAGCACAGTCGACCGGCTCGACAGGCCGAGCGCATACTACCAAAGCAGGGTACGCCCTTCCCCAGATTCGGGCATCGCGATGCGATTCACTGGCTCACCCGTCTGCAGAACAAGCGGAGACGCGACCGCGACGACGACGCCATCGAGGAAAAGCCAGAGCCCGCCGTTGACCCCCTCGCAGACGCGACGACCCTCTACGTTGGCAACCTGTTTGTGCCCTTGTTACGCCCTGCGCCGTGTCCAGCCTTCCAGACTAACGTCTTTACCCTTCCGACGCAGTTCATTCTACACGACCGAAGAGCAAGTCTACGAGCTCTTCTCCAAGTGCGGCGAGATCAAGCGCCTCGTCATGGGCCTCGACCGCTTCCAAAAGACGCCCTGCGGCTTCTGCTTCGTCGAGTACTACACCCACCAGGACGCCCTCGACTGCATGAAGTACATTGGCGGCACCAAGCTCGACGAGCGTATCGTCCGTACCGACCTCGACCCCGGCTTTGAGGAGGGCCGCCAGTACGGCCGCGGCAAGTCGGGCGGCCAGGTGCGCGACGAGTATCGCGAGGACTTCGACGAGGGGCGCGGCGGCGTGGGCAGGGCGATACAGACCGAGAGGTTGAGGGACTACGACGACGAGGGGCGATACCTGCGCTAATCTTATTCAGTCTCTGGGGTTGAGTGGCCAGAGTTTGATGGATACCCAGAAAAGGGACAACAGGTACAGACTTTGTCCTTGCATCAATAAGTGAAGCTTTTGAGATATTGGTGATATAGAAGTCGAGCTGGCCATGCCGTCATCAGAGCGGCTTTTCCCTGGCCTCGGTATTCCCAAAGCCGTTCGGTATCTTCCTCGTCGGATCCGTGGATCCCTCCAGGGTGTTGTTCTATGTATACACGAGACTGTCGTATCTGTACGAACCTGTCTCCGCAGAGCATTGTTCCCCACGCGCAATCGCCATGGCATCCGAGTGTGCTGTTGCTGCTGCCGCCGCCGCCGTCCCACAGTGTGCCGCCTCAGTAACCGGGCGGGTTGAGTCTCTGCGAAACCCTCGTCCACTTGGGCAGTTCTGCAAGATCCAGGTTAGCCTTTCCAGCCCGAGCCTCAGGAGGCGGAGGAGAAGTGGTGGTAAAGGAAAGCTGGGCTGAACCCACTGTGAATGCCCTTGCGATACCTCTTGGCCTTGCGGTCAAAAATGGTGTACTTATCGCGCGGCAGCATCTCGGCCTCTGTCGGCATCTCGGCCTTCCACCGCTCCAGCGCCTCGAGCGTCTGCCCTTGCCTGGCCAGCGCGGCGTCGACGGTCGCGACCACGTCGTCGACGGCCCGCAGCCGCAGCCGGTGCCGTCTCTTCTGGAACTTGGACAGGCGCCAGGGAATCTTCCACAGCAGGCCGCCCGACAGGGGGTTGGTGATGCGGAAGGGGCCAAACATGGCGTTTGTGACGGTTGAGGGGGCCAAAGGCGCCCAGAGGGAGACGGCTGGTCTCGTCGGGGCGTTTGGCGCGGCGTCGGGAGGAGGATGCTTTGCTGGGGGCAGTGGCCTGGGGATTGATATCGAGGCTGGAAAATGCGCTGCAGCAGATGGTGGAACGGAATATTACAACGTCCGGTCAGTACCCGTACATACTGTAGAGTGAGTGGTGGGGTAGGCTGGGTAGCACTTGCATCCACTATCCCCGTTACGCTACAGACCAGAAGCCACCGTCTCGCCGCCTCAAGAGCCTCCTCTCCTGCGCCTGTCTCTCTCCAATCGGGGGTTTTGCACGACGACCCCTCTGCCGTCACAAATGCCTACCTCGGTCCAGCAGTAAGAGGCAGAGAGGTGCGCGCGCGGCATCGACGGGCCAGCACCAGCAGCGGTAGCAGCAGCAGCAGCAATGAGCTACTACTTCGCCATCGTCGGCGCCCAGGACAACCCGCTCTTCGAGTACGAGTTCGGCACCTCGAAGCAGGGCGGCGATGGCCAGTCGCGCTTCTCGGACCAGCTGCGCCATCTCAACCAATTCATCCTGCACTCGAGCCTCGATATTGCCGAGGAGGTTCAATGGGGCCACGGCCAAATGTGAGCCTTTCCCTCCCTGCTCCATTCTCCCCTCTCTTCGAAGGAAGGCCAAGGAGGGGCGGAAAGAGAGAAAACAAGGGAGATGAAATTTAGAGACGCTGACGAGCAGCCCGGGCCGAGGCGATGCGGAGACGCAGGTATCTCAAGTGCATCGACAAGTTCTTCAACAACTACATCTCGTGCTTCGTCACCGGCGCAAACGTAAAGTTCCTGCTGCTGCACCAGCCCTCGGCCCCATCCTCCACGGGCCCCTCGTCGTCGCGCTCCTCGACGGCCATCGGCGCCAACCCCACCAGTCCGGCCACCGAGGAGGCCATAAAGATGTTCTTTGCCGAGGTGTACGAGAACTGGGTCAAGGCCGTCATGAGCCCCTTTTACAAGGCGAACTCCGAGGTTCGCAGTCCCGTCTTCCGCGCCCGCGTCGCCGCCGCCGGCCGCAAGTATCTGTGAAGCGAGGGGGGGGGGGCTGGGAGGCGGATGCACGGTACCACACGAATACCCAGGCTTGAATTATCGGTAGAGACGCGTTTTCTAGGCCGGGGGTCACAATCATGGCCCCCTTCTCGGCACAACTGGCGACCAGGCAGACATTGCCCGTGCGAGTCGAGAGGCTGCGCGTTACGAGACACGTAGCAGAAGGTGGATGAATGAATCTTGCAGTGGTTTTCATTCAGTAATAGCGGATAAAAAATCGTCTCCCACGACGCGTCCGAACTTCATGTCCCGTTCCCCCCCAACGCCATAAATAAAATAGGTTCGTGTACAAAACCGTGCCATGCTATCACACATACACAGAGCGGCCAGCTACCCGCGTAGCAGACGCTCTAACCACCAAAACCGTAGAGGGTGCGGCCCTGGCGCTTCAGCGCGTAGACGACATCGAGCGAGGTGACCGTCTTGCGCTTGGCGTGCTCCGTGTAGGTGACGGCGTCGCGGATGACGCCCTCGAGGAAGCTCTTGAGAACACCGCGCGTCTCCTCGTAGATCACTGGAAGCGGACGGGGTTAGACGAGGACTGCGTGATGAGGGAACGGCTGGAAGCATGGCTACTCACTGGCAGAGATTCGCTTGACACCGCCACGGCGAGCCAGACGGCGGATAGCGGGCTTGGTGATGCCCTGAATGTTGTCTCGTAGAATCTTGCGGTGACGCTTGGCACCGCCCTTGCCGAGGCCCTTGCCGCCCTTGCCACCTGAAGCGGGCAAATGTCAGCAGCCATCATTACCAGGCCAGACTCGAGGCCGAGAGCGTCGGCCACGCATCGCGACCGACACCACCACGGCACACGAGAGAGAAAATAAAAAAGTCACTTACGTCCAGTCATGATGATGGGAGTAAAGAGGTATTGAAGGTGAGGTAGAGTCGCGTCGTTATCGCGTGTGACGTCTGCTGCAGACCAAGAACGTGTATGGGAACTGGGCGGAAAGAAGAGAGAGAGAGAGAGATGCGGGGGATGTCAGGGGGGGGGGGACGCGAGGTAGAGGGGGGGGGCCTGGAATAAATACGCGGCCGCAATCAGTAGCGGTTAACGCAGGGCGCGTGCATCAGTAACACGTTGCCTTTGTTAGCTCGGTACTCCGTACTTATTGTGTGGAAAATAAATGTCAATAAAAGGGTGGCTTCGATTTTTAGGGTTTTTGCGCTATGCCTGCTTCGGGTAGCCAAGGGGGCGTGTGGGCATTAAACTGGCAGGCACGCAAGTTCAATGCTTCAGGTGCCCTGTACTCCCCAGAGGAACGAAGTATCGGGATGTATCTTTTCAACTGCCTCTCTATGAGAGAGACACGTGCTGTATACGGAGCACAATAGAGCTGTAACCAACTCTTGTCTCAAGGGGAGAAAGGGCAGCTTTCGAATCGGCACTCACCTTCGTGTGACTCGCTTACACGCTCTGATCGTCTGCTCCCAGGCCAGATTTAACGATTGTTAACTGCCACCTCGCCACGGCATCGTCTATCATGTCTGTGCCTGCCTTGCTCCCTCCGTGCTGAACCCCGGCGAGTGACTCGGGTAAGCTTGTCAACCCATAATGGAATAACCTCACCCGGGCTAGGAGACGCGGAGGAATGCACGCGCCGTAACTTCAAGCCCATCCACTGCTCGCAGGCTCTTGATGCGCATGCTGCGGCTCGTGCCTGCCAACTACTGATACACCAAAGCCGGTACCTTCCTGTCCAGCGGCCCTCTTCGGTTCGTTTTCTTGAGCTACCCTCGCCTGAAAAAAGCCAACGCCGACGCCATGCATCAAGCCCGTCGTCTTCTCACGCTGCCAAAATCCTAAGCCTGTCCGCGCCGTCCCTTTCCATCCGTCCCCTTGGCCCGCCGCCTCTCTTCCATCTTAATTAATGCACGGTGCCATCGTCGCCAACGTCCAAAGAGCATAGCAAGCAACCATCCATCAATCGTGACCTCATGCCATCATCGAGTCGTCCATCGGTACGTCCTCGAAACTCTCGATCGCTTCTTTAATCTTGGGCGCAGCCTGCGGGCGAGCCAAGTTAGTCCCATTTCGCATCATCCAGAACGGGCACGGCTTGTTCCTTCTTACCTTTGGATCCAGAGACAGAGCAATCGTAAAATGCCGCACCGATAGCTGCTTCTCGTTGGTGTTCTTGTAGAGCGTGCCGAGCAAAAAGTGCACCGTCGCTTCTTCGGGGGCCAAGTCCTTCAAGATCATCAACTCCCTCTGCGCGGCCTCGACCTGCCCCACCGTTAGCAGGGCCCGGGCCTTCTTGTACCGGGTCTGAGCCGCCCGCGGCGCAAGGTCGGCCGCCCTGGTGTAGGCGTTGAGCGCCTGCACCATCTGCTTTTGCTTCTCCAGCGCCGTGCCCATGCAGCAGATGAGCACCGCATTGTTCGGGTTGATGATTTGCGCCGCGTAAAAGTGGTCGTACGCCTTGTCGTACGCCCCGAGTCGCTCTTGGACCCTGCCGATGCCGTAGTAGGCATTGTAGTGCCGCCGGTCGGCTGCAATGGCCTGCCGGTACGCCGTGAGCGCCTTTTCATATTCTTCGTTGCTGACGTGCTCGTGTCCCTGCAAGGTGAAGGCGTACGCAAACTTGGGATCCAACTGCGTGGCGCGCTTGAAGCACTTGAGCGCCTGCTCCGGGTCTCGGGCCAGCGACCACGCATTGCCCAGGGCACACCATGCCTGCGGCGAGTGCCACGCCGACTCGACGAGCTCGTGCGCCAAGAACGACAGGTCCGTCTCTCGCTTGAGGTGCCACAGGATGGTCGAGTACACCTCCATGTCTTGCAGCCGGGATGGCGCCTGCACACGCATTCTCCTAAAGAACTTTTCCGCCTCCGCGTACGAAGCCTGCTCGTAATGGGCGCGGCCCATCTGGGCCAGCACCCACGGCGTGCCTTGGTGAGCGGACGGCAGTGCGCTCAGCGCCTGCAGGGCTTCCTGGCACTGGAACCGCGAGAGCAAGTAGTATCCGCCGCCGAGCTTCTTGACGAGATCGAGGATCCACCTAAGCGCCTCCTCCATCTTGGCCGCGTCCGGCTCTGGCAGCCTCGATGCCGCGGGCTGCGGCGCCTCCTTGGTCCTCAGCAACTGCCCGTGATCGGCGTCACCGGGGTCTTCGAGGGGCTTCCGGTTGCCGCTGACTACCCTGCCAACACTGGAGCCGCTGGAACCCGGTCGAACGATGCGTGAGACCGGGGGCCTAGCCTTCTTCAGCTCGCGCCCGGCAGAGGCTCCAATCGTTGACGCTCCGGCGTTGGCCCTGGTCGAGGGCTTGAACATGTTCAGCCTGGCGCTGCGCCGCGTCGCCGGCTCCTCCGAGTTCGCCGACCGAGGCACCGGGTGTCCAGACAAGGTCCGTTTCCTATCGGCGGTGTTCAACGCCCCCGAGCGGAAGCCGGCCATCGGCGCGTTGGGCGCGTCAGACATGAGGTCTGGAGGCTGTTCTTGGCCCCTCTCCTGTGGCCTGACGTTCCTCTTTGCCCCTAGCCTGTAGTTCATCCGCGGCGGTGCCTCTATGCCATGGTCAATGGGCTGTCCGTTGCGTGCTCTTCGGGGCGGGGCTTGCGGGGGATCGTGTGATGGGTATCCCGAGCGCGAGGCGGTTGGATCTGTTAGCGGCGTCCCCGTGGGAGTATCCATCGCATCCACAGAAGGCTGGCTGTTGGTCGAGGCGGCGAGCCTTAGCCTGGCGCTCTGAATCTTGGACATGAAGTCATCACCGGGCTCAGTAAACATGTCGACGACCGGGCTTGACATGTCAGCATGGGGGAAGCTTCCATTGAACGGGTCAATGCCCAGTTCCGTCGTGACACTACGCGCGGCAGGTCGTCTCGACAGTGGATCCAGAGGGTTTGCCGAGATATTTTCGCGACCGTCGGCAAGGGCCGAGCCAGGCTCAAGCTCGAAGCTTTGTGTCAGGACCTCATTGGATCTGAAAATGTTTGGCACGCGGACATTGATGCCCATGTCGCAGAGAGCGGTAAACGCATCCCAGATGAAGGGATTCTTCTTGAGGGCCTCCTCGAAGCAGCTGACGGCCTTTTTCTTGTCTCC
Organism: Hirsutella rhossiliensis; assembly: GCF_020360975.1. Lineage (NCBI taxonomy): Eukaryota > Fungi > Ascomycota > Sordariomycetes > Hypocreales > Ophiocordycipitaceae > Hirsutella > Hirsutella rhossiliensis. The sequence goes on along the minus strand of NW_025408671.1, from coordinate 5,055,254 downwards.
GTAAGCACGATGCAGCTTGCCGAGGAGGCAGAGCACGGTGGGAATGTCAGGGTTCGCGGCTCGAGTCGTGGGCGAGTGCTTGCCAATGCTGCATTTCTGGGACCACAGACCCCTCGACTTCTCGAGTGCCACGATGCCGTCCTTGTAACGTTCCAAGGCCATGCATGCCTGCGCGAATACCCAAGCACAGCCCAGGTGAATGCCACGATATCCTATGGGCTTGGCCACGTCGTACGCGGAGCGGAAATCGCCGACTCGGAGATGACATAGGGCATAGAGATGAAGCGCGTCGCTCGACTTGGGCTCCTGGGCCGTCAGCCGTTCGGCGAAGAACAGGGCATTGTCGCACGAGGCATTGTCGAGGTGATAGTGTATGACCTGTCGGAGGAGGCCCCCAACAGCTATCGGGTTAGGTGCCATGCTGGGCGGGAGCGCTTGTTCCGAGCTGAAGGATGGAGGCCCTTTAGCTCAGCGGCGGTGCCATGGGAGCCAAAGAGGCGGACGGGATATATTGCTCAGAGACTTGAAGAATATCCCAAGCTTGTTGCCGTGCAGAGGCTGGCCGACGGTGACTGACGTTGAAGCACTCGAGGCGACGTGAACCCCGTGATTCGAGTCTCGGAGCAAACCACACGGACAGGCCGTATCAATTCGAAGAAGATGCCTCTCGTGCAAAAGGCAGAGCGAAGCAAGGCCGCAGTGAGAGGAGGGCGAACTTTGTCAATGCAGGCGTAGACAGGGACGGCGGTGGATCCCTGCGTGGACGCTTGCGGCGACAAAAACGCAGCAAGGGAGAGAAGACCGCTCACGGGAAGAGCCGCCGCATCGCCTGCGGCGTGTGTGCAAGCAGCGCTCGTCTGTTGCGGCGAGCCGGCGGCTGCTGCAGCTGCAAAAAGAGGGAGGGTTGCGAGCGGGAGCGCGAGACGGACGATGATGGTTCCCAGAGGGCACGGGAATGACGAAGAAGCGTGACGGCCAGTGGGCAGAGTAGAGGTGAAGGGGGGCAGGCCCAGGTTGGCCGGGAGGCGCGCAGTTGTCTGGCAGTTACTACTAGTGCCAGAGCCCGCCTGATTGGACGGGAGCGCGCCGTTAGGCTCTGTTGCCAGTGGTTCAGTGCCCGGCAACAGGCCAGCGAAAACAGTGGCCAGCCGCTAGAAATTTGGGGAATCGGGCTGGTTCAGCGGCAACCCACTGCGGCTGGGGCCCCATCCGTCCCGTCCGCTAAAGTACCCGTACCTAAACTAAAGTACCTACCTACCTCGGGGTCGCTGAATCAGCATCATCCCAACTCGACGGCTCGCTCACCTCGGCTTCCACCTAATTAATACCAGCCTCCCCTTTGTTCGTCCTCAAGACACTCACACCTTGCTACATCCGCCTACCTGAGAAACCCTGCCGCTGGCTTGCCCCGACTCGAGCAGAGCCACACATCATGGCGCAAAAGGCCAAGAAGGACCTGGCCAAGCACAACACGGCCGCCCTCAACGGCCTGCACCTCACCTCGCTCGCCGCCAACTGCATCTTCCTGCTCTTCCACTTCCTCCTCCGCCGCCGCTCCTTGCTCGCCTACGCCATTCTTTCGATCCCCTCATTCATCTGCGAGTACGTGCTCGAGGTCTCGGGCCGCCCCAAGTACGATGTCGCCACAAAGGCGCTCAAGAGCGCCGGGGAAGACATGGGCGCGCGAGGCTTGACCGAGTACATGTTCGACATCATCTGGGTCACCTGGACGTGTGCCGCCCTGGTCATGTTTGTCGGTAACTGGGGCTGGATCCTGTGGGCTGTGATTCCCGCCTACGGCGCCTATCTCGGCTCGGGCCTGTTGGGCATGGGCAGGCAGAAGATGGCCGAGATGCGGGGGGGTGGCCAGAACACTGCACCTCAGGGCAACCGCCGTTCGAGGAGAGCCGCGTAAAGCACTTTTATCCAGGGGAGCTCTCGCCACTGTCTATCCTGACATTCCGTCCAAAGGCCGTCCGTCTTTTTGCCCGCCGCACTATTCGATTCGTCCGCGCCGTTCTCCAGTCCAGCGCTCCAGAGTGTCGTCGCCGACATCGCGCACCAGGATGTGAAAGTGCTCGAGCGATCGGACGCTTTGCAGAGCAACCCAGTTCTTGAACCACAGGACCTGCTTCCCCCCGCCCGGCCCGAGCGCATCAACAAAGTACATCTTGACGAAGTTCTGTACAAGGGCTCTGCTCTCCGGCGTCATGTCGCCCGTCTCGGGATCCGTCGGTATAGGCGTCCGCGACCACACGACAATATGCGTTATTTCAGGGTCCAGCCCGTACGGCCAGTCGTTGAGGAGGACCTTGTAGTCTGCCGGGCTCGCAAAGGGAACCTGGGATGAAGGGGTGAAAGGGGGCTGACCCCAGGATTGGGGCAGGCGGTTGGCGAGGATGTACTGGGACATGGAGCCGTACTGCGCCTTGATGTCGGCTGTCCACTTTATGTATCGGCGGAGATCAGAGGGCTTGCGTTTGAGAACAGACAGGTTGTTGGTCTCTGCGCGCCCGGGGTGAAGGATGAGCTGGCGGCGTGAATAGAGGACGCACAGCTTGGGGCCTCACCTATGATCTGCTCCAGGTCTGTCCAGCCGTGTTTCTTGAACTCGTCGTCTGTCTGCGACAGAACCCATTTGTCTACATTGGTCAGGGGAAACGGCGCTTCCTCGGGGTGCGCCACGTTGTCGCCCATGATGCTGTCGTCTCGGCCCTCGTCGCAGTCTTTGATCAAGCACAGAGGCAAGAATATGTCCACGGTTTGCCGCCTTGAAAAATGGCGCTCGTCAACGGCGTCGAGGTCATTGTCTGGCCGACGGCGGTAGTCGGGCTCATTCGTCTTATATACGTGGCCGTGGGCGCTACTGGAGGACGCTGGTACGGAGGTATCTCGACATCAGCACCGGCTCGCCGCAAAGGACGTTACTGCTAATCAGAGTGCCCCTAGATAGGAGCATCTTTTTTTATATTATTACTCGCATGCAGCCTCTAGGGCCATGGCGAGGCTAATAGGGGCCTAGGCCCCTATTAGTAGTCCTAGCTAGCTATAGAGCCTAGGGGCTTATAACTAATTAGGGAAGGGGTAGCTATAAAGGTAAAGATAAAGGAAAGGTTATTCTAGTTCCTCCCGCGCGGTGTTTCCCCCCCCTAAGGGCCCTAGGGCCCCTAGGTTACTCCTTTTCGAGCTACTTAGCTATTCCTATCTCTATTTTAGCTAAGAAGGTTAAAAGGGCTTCCCTTTATTCCTTAGAGCTATAGAGAAAAGGTAGGCTAAGGGCCTCCTTTTATTTTTTAAAGGCTTAATAAAGGAATTTTCTTTCCCTCTTATAGTTCGGGTACCTTAAGATAAGGTGCCTAGCTATATACCTTCCTTAGCTATAGCGGTAGTTATCTTAGTCTACCTTATTAATCCTTTTTAAGAAGGAAAATAAAAAGCTAGCCTTAAAAAGGAGCTAGTAAAAGGCTAAAAGGGTCGGCCTAGGCCTCTTTATAAGGTCCTTTTCTAAGCTAAAGGCTAAGTAAAGGGTCTTTTAAATAAATATATAGTACTTACTTAGGCCCTTAGCTTTAAGGCTTTTAGCTACCTTAAAAGCTTAGAAGCCTTTTTAATAGTCCTTAATAGCTTACTAAACCTTTCTTTATAAGTAGCTAATAAAGACTAAAAGGGTCCCTTAAGTAAGGGCCCTTAAGCTTTTCTTAGTTAGCTAGTTAGCTAGCTTATTATTAAAGATCCTTAGGTAGCTAAGGTACTAGTATAGCTATATATTATAAAAGGCTTCTAAGCTAGTTAAGAGCCCTTTAATATATATAGCTAGGTCTAAGAAGCTTATAACCTTCTTTATAGTAGCTTAGCTATCTATAAAGATATAAGGCCTTTATAAAAGGGTTAAGGGGGCTAGGTCTTAAGGGCTAAGGCTTCTTAGCTAGGTCTTCTAAGACTCTTAGTATTATAAATAGCTTTATATTAGCTACTTTAATTAAGGGCCCTAGGTTCTTATAGTACGCCTTAATAAGCTTATTTTCTAAGCTTATTTTATAAAAGGAGTAAGTATTAGTTTTTATAAGAGACCCCTTAAGGTATCGCAAAGACTATTACGCTATATAGGTAAAAGTAAAACGCGCTTTAATAGGTACGCTATAATTAATATATATAACTAATAACTACGTTTTTCCGATATAGGGTACCCCTTAAAGCTATTAGTATAAAAGGCTAAGGGCTATAGCTTAAAGTCTTTTAAGCTAGCTAGGCTAGCTAAGAGGTATTAATACTATTTCTTAGCTAAGAGCTTAAGGGCCTTTATTATTATAATAAAGGCCTTAAGCTTTAAGGCTTATAAGGGCTCCTAGCTAGCTTTCTTTCTTTTTAAGTTATAATTAAGCCTTATAATAGCTACTAAGCTTTTAAGAAAGTAAAAGAGCTATATATAAAGCTTAATATTATAAGAGCTTTTACCTTATATAGGCCTAAACTAAGGTCTAAGCTAAGTCTATATATAAGCGGCCTTTACGCTTATATAAGCTAAGCCTATACTTCTCTTTCTTCCCCCCCTTATAGATTATTAACCTTCTTTTAATATACTATACCTAAGCCTATACCTTTACTTACTCTATAATAGTATAGTCTACCCTTTATTTTATCCTCCTTATATCCCTATAAATAAAATAGCTATTTTTAGCTACCTTTAAAACTAATATTTAATTACTTAGTTTAGTTAAACCGCCCGCGCTAATATATATATATATAAAATATCTATACTCCTATAGTTATAAAATTAAAGCAAACGTAATACTTAGTTCGCTTAAGTAATTAAGAGCTTCTTATAATAGTAAGGCTTTATACGACTAAAAGTAGTACTACTATACCTTAATAAGTTCGATAGCTCTTTTATAAAGCTCGAGCTATAGCTACTTTATATAAAAGTAAAACTCTATATTAATAGCGCTATAATAAGGGATATTTATACTTAATTTAACTATCTTTACGCGAGCCTATCTCTATACCTATAAAAGTATCTTTTACTATTTATATATATTAGTATAAATAAACTAGCTAACCTCCTTATAAAGCTTTATACTAATTATAGTAAACTTAATATAGCTAAGTTAGTAAGCTAAGAGCTTATAACGCTTTATTAAAAGTAAAATAAAGTAAGTAATTCTAGCTTACTTTATATAGTTTAAAGAGGTCCTATATTAAGTAGATATATATAGCTAGCTTAATATAGTAAAGTATAATTACCTTATTATAAGCTTAAATATAGATTGGTATACTTATATAAGTAAAAGGTCTATACTACTAAATATATATACCGATCTTATTTACCTCCTTTATAAGCTTAGTAGTAATAAGTTTCTTTTTTTATCCTCTTTTATAATATAAGAAAAGGATAATACTAGTAATACTATAGATATCTTTATCTTTACCTTAAGGACTAAGGATAGAAAGAGGTAGTAATAGGAAGGTTATTATATAGGCTATAATAGTAAATCTTATTAGTTTTTAAAGTACCTATACTAAGAGGCGCGGGTAAATATACTTTAAGTAGTAAAGGGGTATATACGCTAAGATAGAAAAGAGGTTAGGTTTAATAATAGTAACTTTAGTAATAAGTAATCTTAGTAATACCTTTATAGGCTTTATTAGTATTCCCTTATATATAGTAATAGCTATTATATAGATAGAATATATACTTATAGCAATTAAAAGGGCGGCTAAGATATAAGAAGGCTATTAATATAATATAAATATAGTAAAAGGGAGTGCCTATATAGCCCTATATAGGAGGGAGCGAAGCTTTATATATTAAAGTACTATCCTTTATATTAAAGTAATACTATTTATATAAAGATATATTGCTATTTATATAAAGGCCCTATTTTTAAGATATATACTAATACTAGCCCACCCTACCTATTTATACTACGCCTATATAATAGGTAGCGGTACTACTTAAATACCTACGCCCCCGCTTACTTATATATATATATATATAAGAAGTAATAAAGGCTATATAATATATACCTCTTAATTCGCTTAAATAATATATTTCTAGGCCTTAAGCTTAAAGTTATAATAATCGGCCCGTTAATTAATCTAGCTCCTCCTCTAGCCCTTATAGCTATATAGGCGGCGGCGGCGGCGGCGCCTTAATTATATCCTACTTAATAATCCCTCTAACGCTTAATAAAGCTAGCTGCCCTAATAAAGCTAGCGGCGCGCTCCTCTTACCGTATCCTCCTCTTAATCCCTTTCCCCTTATATTTCCTCGTATAGTTAATCCTTATTATAACGCTATAAGAGATCGCGGACTATAGCTAAGTTTATTAATTTTATTATACCCTTAGCGCCTTTAAATACTTACGTTAAGCCGCCTTAAGCTAGCTTAACTTAAATTAAGTAGCTATTATAATACTATTACTATTATCGCCGCCGCCGCTACTACTACCGCCGCTAGTTATAATACTATTCCTATAAGGGAACTATAAAAGTCTTTAACTATTATAGGTTATAAGCTTAATCTATAGCCTAAGCTATATAGTTATATATAGAGGGCTAGATCCTATATATATATATATATATAGGCTAGCTATATATAAAAGAGCGCTATATAGCTTATTAATATTATCTTATAAATAGTACCTATATATATACCTTTACTTACTTTATAATAGTATAAGCTATTAACTAATAGATCTAATAAATATCTCCTTAAAAAGGGTACCGCTTCCTTAAAGGAGCACCCTATTACCCCTTAAGCGGATAGGAAGTATTATAGCTATCCTAGAAGTAATTAAAGGTATAATAGCTAGTAAGAAGAATAAGGTTCTCGCTATATTAAAGGAGCCGTCTATAAGACTAGTATTAACCCCTATAACCTTTATAACGCCGGTTATAGCGGCGGTACTACTAACGTAAAAGCCGCTTCTTTAACCGACTTAGGACGGTAAGCCTAAGTCCTTTTACTTCTTCCTTAGCTAGCTATAGATAAAGTTTATAATAAATAAGAAATAAGGCTTAAATAGCTATTATAATATAGCGTAGTATTTATTCCTTTATATACTACGAGAGCCCTAAATATAGCGGATCTCTAGATTCTAAGATAAGGGCGGCCCTAAGGGTAGACGTAACTAATAAGACTTCTTTTAATACCTTATATATACGTTTAGTAATATATAAGAGTAAGAGAAAGTATAAGATAGGCTATAGACCCTTAAGTAAAAGGATAGGTAGACCTTTAATAAATTCCTTTTTAACTTTAAGGAGACGCTCTTATAAATAGTAGGAACTATAGTATATAAAGATAGCGCGAAGCTTATATAGTTATAGAACTTAATTACGCTAGCCCTATAAGAGCTACTTATCTTTATAATTATACCTATTAACTACGGCGAGTATATAAGCTAGTTAATAAAAGTAGTATAAGGCTATAAGTAAACGCTATATTTCTAAAAGCTCTATAAGTATATATTATATAATAGTAATAGGAATACCGCCCCTTTATAAAATAAATAGCCGGCTATTAATACTAATAAGGATACTTTAATATCGGCTACTTACTTAAACTAAGCTAAACGCGGTAGGAAGATACTATTAACCGCCCCTTATACCGCCCTATACTTTAATTAGTAGGTAAAGTAAGTAATAAGCGAGGAGATTAAGAAAAGGAAAGCTAACGGCCGCTACTTATATTATAGCGCGTTTATATACTTTATATTAAAATGCCCCTTCCTTTTAGCTAAGCGGCCTATAATAGTATAGGTAGCGAAGATAGAACCGCTTCTTACCTTAGATAATAAAGAGGACTCCGCTCTCTTAAGTATAAAGGAAAAAGAGTAGCTTTAAAGTAAAGATTAGCCCTAGAGCCTTAACCGCTAGTACTAGTAAAGGAAAAAAAGGAATTATCTACCTATATAAAAAAGGAGCTTACTTTAATATAGGTTATAGTTAATAACTCTTTACTTATCGCTGCCCTTATAGATAAGGGCTATTAGTACTATACTATAGTTAATAAAGCGCTTATATAAGAGATATAAGTACTAGTAAAAAGGATCGCTTTAAGGTAAGTAAAGGGCGCCTTAAGCGCGATAAAAGGTATAGAGATTAAGGATATTATATAGCTAGCTATAAAGGTTAATAGGTACTATAAACTTATCGTAGCCTATATAATCCCTTAGCTAGAGTTTATAAGTACTAGTAAAAAGGATCGCTTTAAGGTAAGTAAAGGGCGCCTTAAGCGTAATAAAAGGTATAGAGATTAAGGGTATTATATAGCTAGCTATAAAGGTTAATAGGTACTATAAACTTATCGTAGCCTATATAATCCCTTAGCTAGAGTTTCCCTTAATTCTTAGGAAACCTTAGTTATTATATATAAAGTTATACTTAATTCTATATTAAAAGAAGCTATAGTTTAGGCCTATATAATAGTAAGTCCGCTATAATAATAGTCTTATAAGCGTAGGACTAAGTATATAAGCGTTATACTTAGCCTAAGAAGTCCTTACCTTTATCTTTATAATAACTATATAATAAGTAAAGTAAGAGGAAAGCTAGGTAGCGGCTAATATAGCAGTCTATATAGTTAGCTTAGCTAATATTAATAAGGCCTTTTAGATAAAGAAGCTAAAGTCGCCTTTTAAACTATAGTAGTAGATTTTAAAGCGCTTCTATAACCTTCTACCGCTATTTAAGTCCTAAGAAGCGGATAAGCTTAACCTATATAAGCTAAGGGTAGACTATAAGGTTATACTCTATACTAATAAGAAGGGGTAGGAGCTACCTATACCGTTTAGGCCGCTTTATAGTATATTATATATAGAGCTATTAGTACTAAAGAAGACGCTAAGGGACCTCTTAAATAAGGGTTTTATTTAAGTAAGTAGCTTTAAAGTAAAGGCACTAGTCCTATTTATATATAAGCTAGGAAGCGGGATATAGTTCTATTATAATTATAGGGCCTTAAACGTAATTATAAGGCTAGACCGCTACCCTTTACCCTTAATCTTAAATACGCTCTATAACCTTTTAAAGGTAAAGTAGTTTATAAAGCTAGATATAAAGTAAGCGTTTTATAAGGTATAGATCGTAGAGGGAGATAAGTAAAAGATAGCGTTCTATATACGCTATAGCTTATTTAAGTAGCTTATAACGCCCTTTAGCTTTTTTAAAGCACTTACTACCTTTTAGTATTATATTAATAATATACTTTATACCCTTATAGTATAGTAGTTATATACCTAAGAAGCTTATTAGCTATAACGCTAAAGTCGGTTTAAATCTAGCTAAGGGCACGATTAATTTTTAGTTAGACTAGTAAACTACGCTAACCTACTTATTAATTAGCTAATTAGCGCTTTTAGAAGCGCTTATAAATATACTAGTAGTCTAGCCCCGCTATAAGTAGGCCGGCCCGGACCTCGCCTACCTAGACCTAGCGACGAATTCGTTAGGACCTCCCCTTAACCCCGGTCCGGGCCCCCTAACCGGGAAAATAAAAACCTAGGGCCGATACTAGTAACTTAATAAGTATAGCGCGAAGCCGGTACGATAACCTAACTACCGGCCCGGCTAAAGGCCGGCATTAATAAAAAATAGCCCGCTAAGCCTTATAGTAGAAAAATAAAGTAGAGCCTAGAAGATATTATTATAGGATAAGGTTAGAGATAATTATATAATTAACTATTAACTAAAAAAAACGCTCGTACTACCGATTAACGCTATATACCCCGCGTATATAAAGGAGTTACTTTCTAAGGTTACTTTATAGCGGGGCTAATATAATTCCGACTAACTATAATAATACCTAAGATAGCTGGCGTAAGATTCCTACGTATTATAACCGCGACCTAGTATAAGGGCAGACTAGCTACGAAAGAGAGGAGGGTTTTCCTTTAGGCAGTTTAGTTTTTCCCTCCTATTTAACGTCGAAGTTCTAGATACCTCTAGATAGGTTACTAGTATAATCTTAATATAATAATATACTTTAAGACTTCCTTAATAAGTTCGCCTTTATATATATAGATAATATCCTTATTTATATAAGCGGCTCTTATAAGGACTATATATAAAAGGTATAAAAGGTCTTAAAGCGCCTCTAGCTTTATAAGCTCTACCTTAACTTAGATAAGTATAAATTTAGGGTTAAGAAGGTAAAGTACCTTAGCTTTATTATTTATATTAGTATAGGTATATAAGTAGACCCTATAAAAATCTAAGCGATCTAAGACTAAGTAGCCTTAACTATATAAATAAGTATATAGAGCTTCCTAGGGTTTACGAACTATTATAAGATATTTATTAAGGGCTTCTCTTATATTATAATACCTTTAAATAAGATTACTAAGAAATAAACCGCTTTATATTAAGGGCTTATATAAGAAGGAGCGTTCTATATACTTAAGAACCTATTCTTATAAGCCTTAGTATTACTTTAATAGGACTTCGACTAGTTTATATTAGTTAAAGTAAACTATAATAGCTATACGCTTAAAGGGACGCTTTCCTAAGAAGTAAATAAGTAAAAGTAACTAGTAGCGTTCTACTCTTATAAGCTAACCTTAGTAGAGCGGAATTACGCTATTTACGATAAGGAGATACTAGCGATTATTAGCTACCTTAAGTAATAGTAAGTAAAGCTCTAAAGCTATAAGAGCTTTAAGGTTCTAATAAACTATAGGAACCTTAAGTATTTTATAACCCGCTAGTACCTCTTAAAGTAGTAAGCCCGCTAAGTAAAGTATCTTTTATACTTTAACTTTTTAATTAAGTACTAGCTTAAGTAGGACTCTATAGTCTTAAACGCGCTTTCTTAAAAGGATTAAGACTAGCTAATAAGAGCGGATATCGAGGCTTAGGATCTATAGCTTATCCTATAAAAAGAGCTATAGACTTATATAAGAGCTTCCTTAATAAAGGAAGGTATAGTACTAATAGATAAGCTTCCCTTTATACTTTTACCTTAGTCTAGTAAGGAGGGATAGACTAGCTTAAGGGCGCGCGTAGTAAGAGTATTTTAAGATATAGCCCTTTAACGCTTATAAGATAGTATAGCGGCTTTAGACTATACCTATAAGAGCGTACGCCGCGCTATAGAATCTAGCGCTTAATACTTAGATTTAAAGCTAAAGCTAAAAGTATAGGTAGTTTAATAGTAGCTATAGTATATACCTAAAGATATACCTATGCTAATAGTAATAGTAGTAGCTAGATACTAAAGGATAAGGGGGTCTAAGGGGAACGAAGGAAAAGAGAAAGTACTAGGTAAGGTAAAGTAAAGGTAAAGAGGGCTAAAAAGGTATATTAGTAAAAGAGGATATAGAAGAATATAATAATAGAAGGAGATAATAAAAAAAGATACTAATAAAAAGAGATACTAAGAAGAAGATAATAAAAGAAAATAATAAAATAAGATAATTATAGGAAGAAGATACTAATACTATTTACTAGCTAAGGAGGAAAAGAGACCTCTTTTATAAACTAAATTTTCCCTCCTTCTTCCTTAAATAAATAAGGGCTAAGGAATTATCTAATTAAGAAGAGAGCTAGCTAGAGACTCTACTAAGGATCCTACTAAGGACCCTACTAAGGACCCTACTAAAGACTTTACTACGCGGGCTATATATTCTTTAAGGTATAGATACCCTTATTAAAGTAGCTAACTATTATATTAACTTATAAGGGTATTTATACTAGTAAGGGAGATTATAAGTACTAGGCGTACTATATATTATAAAAGCTAAGGAAAAGGATAGACTACTAAAGCTAGATAAATAAAATAAGCTTTAAGGGAGGCTAGTTTAGTTTATTTATAACTTTAGTATTATAGGTTACCTAGGCTAGTAAGGTATAACGGTAGGCCTTATAAGGGACTTTTACTAGCCCCTTTTATAGTACTATATTTATTACTTCCTTTATAATTATAATATCTATAGCTATATAAAGATTTAAAAGGCATAGCTTAAAAGGCTACTTAAGTAGCTTTTAGTATTAAACTAGTTTTATATATATATATAGATAGACTTTATAATAGACCTCTTACTTATAAAGGGCGGTAACCGCTATATATTATTATAGAGTAGGTAGAGGTATATATATAAGTACTATCTATAAAATAATATTAATAAGCTATATAGAGCTCTTTTATACGCGGCTAGCCTATATATATATATATATAAGATCTAGCCCTCTATATATAACTATATAGCTTAGGCTATAGCTTAAGCTTATAACTTATAATAGTTAAAGACTCTTATATAATACCTTCTTTTAAGCGCGGCGCGGCGCTGCTTTATTAACGGCTTCTATATAATTAGGCTTATACTACTAGCTCTACCCTACCCTTTCCCGTTAATCGTACTAGCCCTACTAGCCCTATTATCCCTACGCTTAAAGGGCCGACTTAGCGCGCTAAAGAGCGCCGCTACCGATACTAAGGAGGAGGAGGAGGAGGCTAATAAGGACGACGATAATAATAATAGTAAGGGCAAGGGTAATAATAAGGAATAAGCTTAGGAAGTCTAAGAGCTCTACCTTAAAATAAACGCTATTTTTATCTCCGCTTATACTATTACGCTTATATTACTATAACTACTTACTCCGCTTCGCTTACTTTATAGTCTTAGCTTAAGCTATTACCGGTAGTTTACTAGTTTATTATTTTAGTTTACTAGCCTATATAAGGCCTTAAACTTATTAAGGGCTATAGCTCTTATAAACTTATATATAAGTTCCTATATAAGGTTAAGGTACCCGCGCTACTTAATAAGAACCTCCTAGCGTTTCCCTTAGCTTACCTTCTTTTAGCGTATAGCTTATATATCCTTAACCTTAAATTTATCGTCCCCCTCTACCTTAATTATAAGCGGTTAAGCGTTTACTATTTTTTATCTAAGTAGCGGGTTAAAGAAAGCTTAGTAAAGGAGGTTAATATTAATTTTATTATAGACCCTTATTAAGAGACTATTAAGCTTAACTACTTATAGGCTAATAACCCTTTATACTATAAACTTTATATATAGCTAGTTTAGCTTTTTCTTTAGTCGCGCTAACCTATAGTTATAAAGGTTAAGCTATACCTTATCTCTTACTATAAACCTATTTACTAGCGCTTTAGTTTTATTAGCGTGCTGCTCTTAATCTTATATTATAGTAGCTATCGCGGATTAATAGTATTCTATAGTTTCTTATAGCTTTTAAATAAATATAAAAGCGCGGCTCTTTAATAATATACTACTATACTACTCCGTTACTATATTAGCGGTAAATAAGATTAAGGAGGGCGGCTTAAAGCTATATATTACGAAAAAAGGGGCTATCTTAATAGAAGTATATAGTTTACTATTTAATGCGAGCTAAGTAGTAAGGAGCTAGTAGTCTTAGTCCGCTTAGTTATAGGCTATAACTACTTATAAGTATACTTATACTTCCTAGTTAACCTTCTTAGGTCCCTTATTAGTTTATAGGCAATAGGCTATACTAAGTAGCTATATAATTTAAAGTAGCTAGTATAGGTACTATTAAAAGCGGCTAGTTTAGTTTAACCCTTTATCGCTTATAATAAAGGCTAGCTAGCTATATAAGCAGGCCTAGTATTAAAGGAAGCGCTCTATATAAGCTTCTATATCTATAAATAGTATTAGCTTTAGTACTATTAATTTACTAAGTTAGTCCTTAATTACCTATATATAGTAGTTACTAACCTTTATAAGTAGGAGGTCTATTATAAAGTCTATATATATATATATATAGAACCGGTCTAGTACTAAAAGCTACTTAAGTAGCTCCTTAAGCTATGCCCTTTAGATCTTTATATAGCTATAGATATCGTAGTTATAAAGGAAGTAATAAATATAGTATTATAAGAGGGGCTAGTAAAAGTCCCTTATAAGGCCTACTACTATACCTTACTTACTTAGGTAACCTATAATACTAGAGTTATAGATAAGCTAAACTAGCCTCCTTTAAAGCTCGTTTTATTTATCTAGCTTTAGCGGTCTATCTTTTTCCTTAGCTTCTATAGTATATAGTACGCTTAGTACTTTAATAGGGACGAAGGTATATACCTAAAGTATATATAGTATACGGCTAAGGATTAATAAAGTAATTAACCGCGTAATTATCTAATTATCGGTCCTATATATAGCTCTAAGGGTCTTAGGTTATTAATATAAGTCTTAGAGATTTCTTTACTTTATACCTCTTTATCTTTATTAAAGTTATATAACTAGCGGCCTTTACTTTAAAGGGAAAAATAAATATTTAAATTAACTATAATTAAGGAAGATATTTAATTAAATAATCTATGCTTTTATAAAGCCTTTAAGTATACTTAGGGGGGGGGAGTAAATAGGAAGCGCTAAGGGTCTTATCCCTTTAACGGGCTAATATCTATAGGGGTACGATCTTACTTATTAAACTCCTCTTTAGCGACTTTCCGACCTAAGATACTAATAGAAAGGGCGCGATAATAATAAGTAAAGGCTCTTATCCTAAGTATATAAGTAAGTAAATAAATAAACTATTAATAGAACTTTTCTCCTTTACTATAATCCCTTCCCTTTATATTATTTATTTCTCCCTTTACTTATAAGCTACTTATTTAGCTCTTTCCTATCGTTACTTATATACTTCCTTCTTTAAATAATTATCTATTACCCCTTATATATACTCTTAAGTATTCGCGCTTATTATTCTTAGGGGCGTTAAGGAAATAAAGTAGTTAGTATCTTTACTAGTCTATAGCTTTAAGTATAGCTAGATTAAATAAGCTATAAAGTCTTATAGACTAATTATTATTATATTATTAGTAGTTTTATATAAATATATAAAGTTATAGTTATTATTATCTTAACGGTAGTTTTAATATATTCCTAGGTTTTTAACTCTTTTAACCTAAGTAGGTTTAAAGCTTAGTATAAACCTTATAAGGACTATAGCTAGAGAGGCTATTACTATACTTTATTTCTAGGAAGTAATAAGGCGCGCTATATACGTTATTAGAGTCTTTAGCCGTAAGGTAATTAACTATGCGCCTAGTAATTTCGAAGTCTTAAAGTAAGTTAGTAGCCGCGCTATCTACCTTTCTTCCCTATTAGCTTCTTATTAAGTTATTAGCGGGGGTATAGTTATAAGTCTTTTACTCCTTTATATATTCTAAGGAGTTATTAGTAGTAAGTAAAGAGTAAGCTTAATTAGCTATATATTTAAAGGGGAGAATAAAGGCGTTATTTTTATATAGATAAAGGGATTAGTAAGGGCGCTTAGCTCTCTCCTTTATAAACTCTAGGGTAGGGATCCTATCTTAAGGTTACTTAAGGAAAGGCTACTTAGTTTAAATAAGGAGCTTAATTTAGTTAACGCTTAAGGTAATAAAGGTCTAGGCTTATTCTTAATTCCTATTAGCGTAATTAAATAGTTAGGGGTCTTTTTAAGGAGGAGTTTTATAAAGAAGCCGCGTATAGCCTAAGCGATCGGGTTAAGTTACTTTATAAGGGTAGCTAATATAGATAGCTCTTTTCTCGCTCTCCTTATTATATAAGCTAGTTCTATATCTCTTTAAAGTAGTAGTTTCTATCTACTAAGCCTATCTAAGAGGTTAACTACCTTTAAGACTTCTTAAAGGTCTTATTTTTCTTAATCTCTTAGGATAATATAGTTATATTAGTAAATCCGTTTATACCTAGGAATCCTTATAAAAAAGACTTTACTAAAAGTTATTAAACCTTAATTAAATAGTATCCTTTATAGTTATTTAACCTTACTATTAAACTACTAAGAAACTCCGCTACTTTATAATATCGCTTATATATAATTAAGTTCGTTCGCCGCGATAGCTTAGATTCTATATATTAGCCTATCGATATAGCCTTTTATACTTATCCTCTTATCTAGCTTAAAGAAATACTAGTCTTAGTATAAGATTTTATCTATTTATAGGGCTTTTTACGTTACCTTATACCTTTACTCTAGAATTACTTTAACCTTTAAGTATCGCTACTTAATTATCTTAAAGTATAGCTTAACTATACCTTTAACTTAATATTAAATTATTATTAAGGCTAAGTAGCTATATTCCTACCCTTCTTACTAAGTAATATAAGGGACTAGTATATAGGTAAAGTTATAAGGAACTTAGAGGATATAAAGAAACTATTACTATACTTATAAGAATATATAAAGTTTAGTATACTATCTTTCTTTCTAAGTATTAAAAATAACTAAGTTTCCTTCTTTATAGTCTTAAAAGAACGCTCCTTAGTAGAGTCCCCTTTTATTTAGTCTTACTAAAAAGTTAATAACTTTAGTTATATACCTTTATTTATATATAAAGTAACTAAGGTTAAAGGTAAGAGTAGTAAACTTAATTAAATACTCCTTATTATTTAGGTATTTATAATACTTTATATATCTATCTTCTCTATCTTTAATAGGTTCCCTTTAATAGTTAGTATAAACTAATAGTAAGTAAGGTAAGAAGTATACTACGTTCTTAATACCTCTTATTAAGATCTTAATTATCGCGCTAAGGCTAAAGCTTATAGCTTATTATTTATCGATAGCTCTATAAAGAAAGTTATATATATTAACGATATACTCTTCTTAGCGGGCTTTATTCTTAGTAAATCCGTTTATCTTTTTAATACCCTTATATATTATCCGAGCGTTTTTAAGGGTAATATCCTATTATTTAATAGGGCCTATTAGTATTAAGTACTAACGATCTTTATAAATATATTAAGGCGGTTACTTCTACCTATAAACGTCTTATTAGTCTTAGTTTATAAACCTTTCCTTATCTTTAGCGTAAAAGCGCCCTTCGCCGCCTTTTACTTTAACTTTACTATAGTAAGTAGGTAAAATAAAGCTCTTACTCTTAAATAGTAATATATTAAAGAAAATAGCGGTATTCTTAGGGAGGTCTATAGCTAGGCCTAGGATACTATTTAGGTTCGCCGCTATATCTTAGGAAATAGTAAAGTAAGTAAGAGAAAAGAAGAAGTTAAGATTAAATAGTTAAGGTAAGTAGTTTTAAGTTATAACGCTAAGAGGCTAAGAGGGTTATATATATATATATATAAGAGTTATATTAGTAAAAGAGATTATTATAAATAAGGAAGCGTATAGAGTATATATATATATATAAAAAGAAGAAGAAGGAAGAAAGAAGGAGGGTATAGTAAGAGGAATAAATAGTTATTAAAGCGCGCGGTTATTAGTTACTTTAGCTAGCCTTTATAGCGGTAAGGTCTTAGGCGTATTTAAGGGTTACGCTTAAATAGCTTCTTTTACTAGTTATTAATTAAGGAGCTATTTAATCTTTACCCTTTTTTTCTCTTTTTTACTCTTTTTATTCCTTTTCTTCTTCTTTTTTTTTCTATCTTTTTTATTTCTTTAGACCGCTACCTCTTATCTTCTCCTTTTATAACTACCTCTTTTTCCTTATTATATCTTATAAGACCGCTAAACTTAAAACTAAAGAGCTATTAAATATCGTTAACTTCTCTTTAACTACTCTTCTATAACCTTCCTTTATTACTACTACTCTACTTACTTAAAATTATTATACTAAGGTCTTTCCTCTTTATATAGAGTACTTTTAAGTAATAACTATTTAACTTATTCAATCTTACTTAGCTTATTTTAACTATCTTCTTTTATAGATCTATAGTTACTTTAAGACCTAGGTCTATAGTAGAAATAATATTAGTTACTAAGGGTTTTTAATTTATATAGAAATTGCCTTTTAGTTATAGGTTCTATTAAAAGCTCTTAATATTATTAGGATTAAAGCACGCGGTCGCTCTCCTCTCTCTTACTTTCTTAAGAGCACGCTAAGTTAGTATAATTAAATTATCTTTTATACCCTTTATTATAGACGTTAGCTAGTAACTTATATCCTTATAGAAATTACTTATTTATATATTATTATTAAGATTTTGCTAGGGACCTAGCTAGAGGTATCTAGAACTTCGATATTAAATAGGAGGGAAAAACTAAAGTGCCTAGGGGAAAACCCTCCCTTCTTTTAGTATAGGTCCGCCTCGAACAAGGTTATAGTAGTAGTACGTAGGAAATTTATGCCGGCTACTACGGGCTTCTCCCGCGTATTTATATTTCGGTGTAAGCCCTCTTAGGCTATAGCCGCTACTATCCTAAGCGGCCGTAGCCCGGGCTCGCTAGCCTAGGCCTAGGGTTATAGGTAGTAGTCTCTCTTTAAGGGCCTAACTCGCGGGCGTATAATAACCGGTATTATTCCTAAGGGATAAACCTATTAAGGGGTTTATATTAATAGATATAATAGGGCGTAGTCTAAGTAATAATAAGTATATTATATTAGTAATAAGTTAGAGGTCGTAGACTATAGACTATAACTAAGTAATTAAAATTAAAGATAGAATTATAATAAAGATCTATATTAAAAGCTAGAGAGCTATTTATTTAAAGGAGTAAAAGTAGGTAGCTATATATACTTATAGAGACTATCCTTAGATTATAGGCCTAGCTATAATCCCTAACGTTAGATTATATAGAGTATAGTAATCTCGTTAATCCTAGATTACTTAGATCTCTATAATCCCCTCGATCCTATATCTATTAAATAGTTATACCGACTATTTATCTATTAGACTATATTACGTACTTAACGCGGTCGACCGTTAGCGGCTTAGTAGCTATAGTCGTAATATAATATCTCCCCTCCTTTTAGTCTTATCTATAAGACCTACTATAGCTACCTTAGCCGCCGTATATAAATATACCTTTATTACGTTATACGTAAGTATATCGTTCCTTATTTCTTTTATCCTTTTAGGATATACTACTAATAGTATATCTAGTTATATACTAAAAAATCATTCCTAAAAAGCCTCTAAGCGCGCTACTCTTACTAAATATATCGACTTAAGTAAAGATCCTATTAATATACTATATACTTAATACTTTAAGGCGAAGAAGATAAATTATTAGATAGCCGAAAATTCTTTACGCTATAATAATTATATTACTAGTAGTCGTCCTTATTATACTAGTATTTTAGTAGCCTCTTCTTATAGGTATCTTTTAATTCTTTCTATATATAGTAGCTAATATATTTCTTTTAGTAACTAAATTATTAGCGGAGTAGTATAGGCTATATTCTAAAGAGGAGGAAGCTAGGGAAGCCTTATTAAAGCTTTAAGTATAGCTTATAAACCTTTAGTCGTAAATATCTATTACTATTAATCGTTTAGCTTATATTTAGAAGATTTAGAATTATATAAAGGAAAAGAGTTCTAAGTTATTTTATCGCAGTATCTAAGAAGTAGATACTAAGGATAGCGTTTTGCCTACGCTCGATATATATAAGTATTAGGTAGTAAATAACTTATAATTATTAAGCGTTCCTAATAAGGCAAATTAGTCCTTATTTAGTATTAGCGAGGAGTTTATAGATCTTAGTCCTTTAATCCCTCTTAAACCTTCTAGTAAAATTATTAAAGTAGAGAACTATAGTAGGTTAAGTACTTAAGTAGTTCCTAAGTATTTTCCTTTAGTCTATATCCCTTTTACTTAATAAGGTATTCTTATTACTAACCTTATTTTCTTATATTTAGTACTTATTTTACTTTATATTCTTAATCGTTATTAACTTTGATTTTTTCCTATAGTTTAGCGTTTTATAGCGCTAGTTTTAATAATAAGATATAAAATATTAGGTATATCTATATTATTATTAGTAGCGAAAGTTTATAGTTAACTTTTAAAATAGTTTTCTTAACCTTAAATAGTCTAAGTTTCTGAAAATCTAATTTATTACTTAGTTATTTTATTTTAATATTTCGTTATATAAGGTAGACTATATCTCCCTCTTAAAAGATTAGTCCCTATAATCTTTTCTAATTATAGTAAGTAGATATTTATTCTCTAATAATTTAAAGTTCTTATTATATTTCTTTATATAATTTTTATAGCTAATCTACTTATAGTATCGCTCGTTCTACTTATAGTCCTTATTAAGTAACCTTAAATACTTCTAGGTTATATCTATAATTAGCGTATACTAGTAAGAGCTTAGTTATTTTTATAACTAAGCTATTATAAGCTAGTTACGCTATTAGTAGCTATTTAACTTAATTGTTTTATTTATAGCTAATATAGTATTATAAATATTATTTAAGCGTTTAGTTAAGTCGTTTTATTTATCTATCTATTTATAGGTAATAAGCTATACTAAGCTTATATTTCGTCCTTAATTATACTATAAGAGCTTACTAAAACTTAGCTATAAAAGTACTTTCTTTATTAAAGATAATCTTATTTAGTAGTCTATAATTACTAATAATTATTTATAGGAATATATATACTAGCTCTTTTATATTACTTACTTCTTTATATAGTAAAAAGTATCTATACTTTATTAGTCTATTAGTAATAACGAATATACTATTATATTTAACGTTAGTTATAAGTTCTTTTAATAGTAGTAGCTTTATAATATAGTTAAAAGCTATTAAATCCTATAGTTTCTTTAGTACTAGTAGCGGTTATAATTCTCTATATAGTTTATATCGTTTAGTATTACTTTATATATAAAGTTTATATTTTTTAATAACTTATCGTACTACTTCTTTAAGTTATAGGAAGTTATATTATTATTTAATCCGTTTTATTATTCTTTAGATTCCCTAGTATCTATATATTAAATATTTATATATATCTTATATAACTTTATCTTATAATTCTAATAATATCTAGATTTTATTTTTATATATTAAAACTTCTAAATATCCTATATTATATTTATTTAGTGCTTTATATTCTTTTATCTATTTTAGGATCTTTTAGTAAGTCGAGTTATTAGGTTATATTTTAAATATTATATTTAGCTATTATTACTAATAGTTTTTATTTTCGTTAATTTCTAGGAGCTATTCTTTCGCTATAAGTACTCTTATATTATAGTTACTTTATTAACTAAGGGTATTAACTTAACTATTTTCTATTCCTTTTCTATAGATTATTTTATAGTCGAATTTTAATAAATATTCGGCCTATTAGATCTATTATCCGTTTAATTATTATATTATTATAAAGTATAAGATATTCTTATAATCTATATAAACCTTAACTTTATACTTACTTTTAAGAAGGTAGTATCGAAATTCCTTAAAAGCTTAAATAATTATAAGGAATTCTTTATTATAGATAAGGTAATTAAGTTCTACGCTATATAGCTTTTTCGAGTAGAATATAATTAGTTATAGTCTTCCTTTATTATCCTTTTATTTAATTTATACTCTTAAAGTAAAGTCTAATATATTAGTTTTAAGTTCGATTTATCGTTTTAGATTAAAGGTAGTTAAGACTAGTTCTTATATAATTATAGTCTTAATATATTCGAAAGCCTCGTTAGCTTTATTATCTTATATAAATTCTTTTTCCTTCTTTATTAATATAACGACCGATGTTATTCCTAAGGGATAAACCTATCGAGGGGTTTATATTAGCAGATACAATAGGGCGTGGTCTAAGCAATGATAAGTATGTCACGTTGGTGATGAGTCGGAGGTCGTAGACCGTAGACTATAACCAGGTGATTAGAATCAGAGATAGAATCGTGATAAAGATCTATGTTGAAAGCTAGAGAGCTATCTATCTAAAGGAGTGAAAGTAGGTAGCTATATATACCCGTAGAGACTGTCCTTGGATCACGGTCCTGGCCGTGATCCCCTTCGTGGCTTACCATGGCTCACTCGTGAGCCATGCTCCTAAATAGTGATCCATCCATACAAGGCTCACTTGGCTCACGTACGCTCTAGGTGAGCCAAGCCTGAGTGACTTCTCGTCCCGACTATTGTTCCGAGCCGCCTTGTTACGTGAACGTGGCCGGCTCTCCTACGGCCCGCTGACCGTGGTCGTAACAATTAAGTCGTATAGTAGTACTATAATCTTTCTAAAATCTTTAATAAATCGTTAGTAGTAATTTATAAATCCTAGGAAACTTTATATATCCTTAATATTCTTTAGCGTTAGCTATTCTTTAACTAAGTTAATCTTATCTTATTATATTTATATCTCTCTTAGTAAGATTATATATCTAAGAAAGTCTACTTTCTATATATAAAACTTACTTTTCTTTAGTTTAACTAGTAACTTTATATTCTAAAGTATATAAAGTACCTTATAAACGTATTCTTTATATTCTTTTAAGGTATCTAAGAAGATCAAGATATTATCTAGGTATACTACTATAAATATATCTAAGTATTTATATAGGATATTATTAATTATCTATTAAAAGGTAGCTAGTATATTTATAAGTCTAAATAGTATTACTAGATATTTAAATAGTTTAAATTTCGTTTTAAAGGCTATTATCTATTTATATCCCTTTTTTATACGTATTAAGTTATAGGCGCCTTTAAGGTTAAGGGCTATAAACTATTTTTTACTATATAGTCGATCTTATAGTTCTAATATAAGCGGTAATAGTATTCGGTCCTTTATTATAATATCGTTTAAGCGTCTATAGTTAATAACTAGTTATAGCTTACTATTTTTCTTTAAAATAAATATAACTAAGTAGCTTACTTTAAATATTAATGTTTATATATATCCCTTTTATAGATTCTTATTAAGGTAGTTACGTAACGTTTATAGTTACTTTTTATTTAGGTTATAAATCTTATAGAACGTTAGCGTTATTCTATCCTTAAGATAAATTTTATAGTCTTATTAGTTATATTTAAGTAACCCTATCTTAAGTTCTTTCTTAAAGAGTTTATTATATTTCTAGTATTCTTAAGGGATATTCTTTATTTTATTTTATAGGCTTTATTCTTTCTTTTAAAAGCTAGTTTCTCTTAACTTAAGCTCTTTATTAATTTATTTAAGGTCTATCCTTAAAGTAGTAATAACTCTTTAGATCTTTATATTATATCCTTTATTCTATTTATATTAGATACTAAGTTATATAGCTATATTAGTTAGTATATAGGTCTTATTAGTCGATTTTATTATATCCGCTAGTTTAGTTACTATTTTCGTTTATATTACTAAAGCCTATAATAATTTACTTAAACGGTTATCTATTTTATCTTATTTAATAGCTAAATTATTATAAAATTTTACTTTCTTTTAAATCTACTAGTCCTAGAAACTTATATCTTTATTTTAACGTAGCTAGCTAGTTTTCTAGTTAATTAATAGGTTGCTCTCTTATAGCTATAGAAGCCTTAATATAAGGTTATATTCTTTAATATCTATAATATTAAAGTTAACTTATTCGTTATAGCCCTAGATATTAATATTAAGGTAATTAATCTTTATATTAATAATTCTATTATTATAGTTAAAGGCCTCTCCTTTAATATTTATAAGTTTATATAGATCTTTCTTATATCTTTATATAAGTTAGTAATAATTAATAACTTTAGGTAAAACGTAATTACCTATCGCGCTATAATCTAAAAGTATATATATATAATATCCTATAATTTAGATATTTAATACTATTTAGTTACTATAGCTTACTATTACTATATATAGGGTCCTTAGATCTTATTATATTATGCTAGTCTATAGCCCTTTTATAGATAGTATACCTCGTTTTTTACCTAGTTATTATTTATTTTATTTAGGTATTCTTCTTCGATTTATTATTAATATCGTTTCTTTATATTTTTATTGCGTAGTATTATATTAAGGCTTAAGAGACTAATTTCTTATAGCTAATCGAAGATTTCTTATTTCTTAACGCTATATTATTTATATTATACTACTTTATAGTTAATTATATACTATACTTTATAATTTTATTAGTTTTTATACTAAAGGTTAAGTTTTCGTTTTATATCTTTCTATTTTATATATAGTATTTTTATATTAATTCTTCCTTAGTTAAATATAGCTTATAGCCTTTATATATATTACTAATAATCTTTTAGTATATTATTATATCGTTTATACTATACTTATACTTTTTTATATTTATAAATTCTATAGTTTAAGTATATATATTCGTTATAATCTTCTTTATTATATTTAACTTATTATATAAGTCTTTAAAAGATTAAGGGTTTAGATACTTTAAAGTAAGTAGCGTTATACTATTCTTTTATTTTAGCGTATTTATAGATTTTATATATCTTTAAAAGATATCTCGTTAATAAACCGTAATTATCGTAGTATTTAAGTAGCGTACTATAATTAGGTTCTAATAATATAACTTAGTTATTTAGGTAGCGTTAATTAATTTTTTAGTAGTTTAGTTTTATACTTAAGTAGGGTTTTAAAAGTACTTATCCTTTAAACCTAACTAAGAAAGCATTATATTATACCTTTATTTAGAAGTATATTATATAATCTAGGTAAACGTATAATATCTATAAAATATACTTATAGTACTTATAAGTAAGTAGTATTTATAGATTATCTTTAAATTCTCCTTATAGTTACTATTCTCGTTATAGAGCTATAAAGGTATTAATTATAGCGATAGCTATAGCGTAGTCTCCTCTATATAGTACTAGTTAATATTAAATTAATATAGCTTATTAGTTTTCTATAAGAATTTAAGGTATTTATTAGGTTTTAATTTTAAGTATTTCTTTAAATTCTTTAAAGTATAGAGCGTATTCTTTAATCGTAGTATTTTCCCTTAGTAGTAAGGGTAGTAGTATAAGTTTATTCTCGTTTTCTATTTCTTTAAGTATTTCTTATTTTTTAGAGCTTATATCGTCGATACTTTATTATTCCTCCTTAAGTTATTATCTAAGTTTTATAAGTATAAGGGCTATATCTATATCTTCTTTATTATATTATTTATAGACTACCTATTATTATTATCGATTTTTATTTTATATATCTTCTTAAAATCGTTTACTATTCTTCTTAATTTAGTTTTAAGAGACTCTTTTAATATAAAGGTATTCTAGTTCTATAAATTTAACTTATTTTTATATTTTAGGATCCCTTTATTATATTATTATAAGGGTTTTCTTTAATAGCTTTAAGAACTATCCGGTATTATTTTTATCGCTAAAGTATATTATATATTCTTTATTATAGTATATAGTCTAACTAAGGAGTTTATACTTTAGTTCCTATCTATTAATAGCGTTTAAGTATTTCTTACCTTTTAAGGCTAGTACCTAATAGGTTTTCTTCTCCTTATAAGGTTATCTATATTTTTTAAAGTAATATCTAGGTTTCTTATAATTAAAATACTTTTCTTTACTTTTCTATATTATATCTAGATCTATCTTACTTAGGTTAGTTATATAAGTATAAGTAATAAGAGTTTCGCGCTTCTTCTTATAGTTAGCGCGTTAGTTAAAGTTATTCTTATAAGAAGGGTTCTAGTTTCCTCTTCCTTATTTCTTTTCTTAGCGTTATATATACTATCTATCGTCGATTTATACTACTATAGTAATATAGTCCGAGAGGTTATTAGGTCGATTTTCCTTATAAAGCTCGTCCTTAACTTCTTCTTTAAGCCTATCGTAGAATTATAATATAAGAGGTTCGTCGTCTTAATTAAGCTTTAAGGTAACTTAATAGAACTTCGTAGTATAATCTAATATTAAGATCCTTTATTAAAGTTCTTAAAGTTTTTATTTAGCTTCTTATTCCTCGTTAGTTATTTTAAATACCTTTATAATAGCTTCTTTAAATCCTTAGAAACTAGTAAAGACTTTATTTATTTTATTATCTTATCGCGCTAGTTAGTTATTAAGAAAGTCCCTTATAATAAGTCTAAACTAAGCGAGTACCGTTCTAAATAAATAATTTCTTATATAAAGTACTTTTTTAACTAGGTCTAAAAGTTTAGTAGGGTAAAACTAGTAGTAGGCCTTAAGTTAGGTAAGAAAGTCTTAAAGCGTATTATAAGTACTATTAAATAGTCCTAGCTATTTTAGTTTAATTACTTCTCTAAGGTCCTTAACTTATCTATTACCTTCTTTATTCTTAAGTAACTATACCTTATATCGAAGGGTAATAATCTCGTATATTATATCTTAAGGTAATATAGTAGCTCTAGAGTTAGTTAATCTAGCTTACTATATAGGTATATTAATAGTTATAATATTACTTAGAGTAATATAGTATTATATTAAATAAGAGCTTTTAACGTATAATAACCGGTATTATTTCTAAGGGATAAACCTATTAAGGGGTTTATATTAGTAGATATAATAAGGCGTAGTCTAAGTAATAATAAGTATATTACGTTAGTAATAAGTTAGAGGTTATAGACTATAGACTATAACTAGGTAATTAAAATTAGAGATAGAATTATAATAAAGATCTATATTAAAAGCTAGAGAGCTATTTATTTAAAGGAGTAAAGGTAAGTAGCTATATATACCTATAAAGACTATCCTTAGATTATAGGCCTAGCTATAATCCCTAACGTTAGATCGTATAAAGCGTAGTAATCTTATTAATCCTAGATTACTTAGATCTCTACGATCCCCTTAATCCTATATCTATTAAATAGTCGTGCTAACTATTTATCTATTAGACCGTATTACGTGCTTAACGCGGTTAACCGTTAGCGGCCTAGTAGCCGTAGTCGTAATATAAAGATAGAGATATCTATAGTATTACTAGTATTATCCTTTTCTTATACTATAAAAGAAGATAAAAAAAGGAACTTATTTTTACTAAGCTTATAAAAAAGGTAGATAAGATTAGTATATATATATATTAATATAAACCTTTTACTTAAATAGGTATATTAATCTATATTTAAGCTTATAATAAAGTAATTATACTTTACTATATTAAGCTAGCTATATATATCTACTTAATAAAGTACCTCTTTAAACTATATAAGGTAGGCTAAAATAGCTTTACTTTACTTTTAATAAAGCGTTATAAGCTCTTAGTATAAAAGTCTTTAACTATTATAGGTTATAGGCTTAGGCTATAGCCTAAGCTATATAGTTATATATAGAGGGCCGGATCCTATATATATATATATAGGCTAGCCGCGTATAAAAGAGCTTTATATAGCTTATTAATATTATCCTATAAATAGTACTTATATATACGCCGCTATTAACTCTATAATAGTATAAGCTATTAACTAATAGATCTAATAAATATCTTTTTAAAGAGGGTACTACCTTCTTAAGAAAGTACTCCGCCCCTTCTTAGATAGATAGGAAGTATCGTAGCTATCCTAGAAGCGATTAAAAGTATAATAGCTAGCGAGAAGGATAAGGTTCTCGCTATACTAAGGGAGCTATCTACGAGACTAGCTTTAACCCTTATAACCTCTATAACGCCGGTTATAGCGGCGATACTACTAACGTAGAAGCCGCTCCCTTAGCCGACTTAGGACGGTAAGCTAAAGTCCTTTTACTTCTTCCTTAGCTAGCTATAAATAAAGTTTATAATTAATAAGAAATAAGGCCTAAATAGCTATTACGATATAGCGTAGTATTCGCTCTTTTATACGCTACTAGAGCCTTAGATATAGCGGATCTCTAGATTCTAAGATAAGGGCGGCCCTAAGAGTAAACGCGACCTATAAGACTTCTTTTAATACCTTATATATACGTTCGGCAACGTATAAGAGCGGGAGAAGGTATAAGATAAGCTATAGACCTTTAAGTAAAAAGATAGATAAACCTTTAGTAAATTCCTCCTTAATTTTAAAGAGACGCTCTTATAAATAGTAGGGACTATAGTATAGGAAGATAGCGTAAAGCTTATATAGCTATAGAATTCGATTACGCTAGCCCTATAGGAGCTACTTATCCCTATAATTATACTTAATAACTATAGCGAGTATATAAGCTAGTTAATAAAGGTAGTATAGGGCTATAAGTAGACGCTATGTTTTTAAAAGCTTTATAAGCGTACGCTATATAGCGGCGATAGGATTACCGCCCCTTTATAAGATAAATAACCGGCTATTAATATAGATAGGGACACCTTAATATCGGCTACCTATATAGACCGGGCTAAACGTAGTAAGAAGACGCTATCGACTACCCCTTATACTACCCTATACTTTAAGTAGTAGGTAAAGTAGGTAACGAGTAAGGAAATTAAGAAGAGGAAAGCTAACGGCCGCTACCTATATTATAGCGCGTCTATATACTTTATACTAAAATACCCCTTCCTTTTAGCTAAGCGGCCTATAGTAGTTTAAGTAGTAAAGATAGAACCGCTCCTTGCCTTAGATAATAAGGAGGACTCCGCCCCCCTAAGCCTAAAAGAAAAAAAGTAGCTCTAGAGTAAAGATAGGCTCTAAAACTTTAATTACTAGTACTAGTAAAAGAAAAAAAGGAATTATCCGCCTATATAGAAAAGGAGCTTACTTTAATATAGGTTATAATTAATAACTCCTTACCTATCGCCGCCCTTATAGATAAGGGCTATTAGTACTATACTATAGTTAACGAGGCGCTTATATAAGAGATATAAGTACTAGTAGAAAAGATTGCCTTAAAGTAAGTAAAGGGCGCCTTAAGCGCGATAGAAGGTATAGTAATTAAGGGTATTATATAGCTAGCTATAGAGGTCGACGGCTACTATAAGCTTATCGTAGCCTATATAATCCCTTAACTAGAGTTTCCCTTAATCCTTAGGAAACCCTAGTTATTATATATAGAGTTATACTTAGTTCTATACTAAAAAAGGCTATAGTTTAAGCTTATATAATAGTAGGTCTACTATAATAATAGTTCTATAGGCGTAGGACTAAGTATACGAGCTTTATACTCGGCCTAAGAAGTCCTTGCCTCTATCTTTATAAGAACCGTATAATAAGTAAAGCGGGAGGAAGGCTAAGCAGCGGCTAATATAGCGGTCTATATAGTTAGCTTAGCGGATATTAATAAAGCCCTCTAGATAAAGAAGCTAAAGTCGACCGCTAAGCTATAGTAGTCTTAAGGTATATAAGTAAAAGCGGAATTTTAGGAAATTAAGGAATTATATAAGACTATATAATAGAGGGGAAGAAGGAGTATAAGGTAGGATTTTCAACGAAATTTATTAGTAGTATATTAGTATATAGAAGAGGTATTAAAGTTAATAATTCTCTCTCTATTTACTAGCGGATATACTGTCTTATATAGACAATTATAGCTAAACGGAAGAACCTTTCGGGACTAGATTTAGGCTGCCGTATAGCCCTAAGACTAGGAAATTCCGTGATACCTCGAGTAAATCTAGACGTGTCTTAGTTCCTCTAATATTCGTGTTTAAAGGAGGTTGGTCGTGCCGGTGTTCTTAAGAGGTCTTAGCTAGCATTCTAAGCTAGCTCTATTCCTTCGATTCCCGATTATACGATAACCGGCAACCCGTTTAATATATAATAACATATAAAATAACGAGCGATTCTTACTCTATAAGATAAGACTTTATCTATAATTAATATACTACTTATTAGCTTATATAATTAGGAGAGTATATTATAGCTGCTTTATTTATAGTAGGAACACCGTTCCTTATAGCCTCCCTTAAAGAGTAGATTTATATACTCTTTACTAATTTATTTATAGTAGTATATATATAGGGTAAAAACCTAATATAGGAAAACTATTCTTATACCTTAATAGGATATATAAAAACCTATTCTTTCTTAGGAAAAAGATCCTTAGGTATATACTAATAGAAAAACCTATAGTAGGAAAAATCTATAGTTATAATAATTATTTATAGGATAACCTTATATAAGGTAAAACCTATTATTACTAGGAAAATCTTAATAGATAAAAACCTAGTAAATATTTCTCTAGGAAACCTAAAAGGAAAAACCTAGTAAGGGAAAGATATAGAAAGCATAAGAAATATCTAAAAACCCCTTTTAATTGCTTAGGAACTTATATTAAGGATAGACCGTCTCTAAATTTATAGAGTAATCTAGGTCTTAATTCCTTTATAAAAATATTGGCTATATTATCTTCTAATTTAATATAAAAAACTCTAATTTCCCCTTCCCTTACACTAGTTCTAGTATAATAATAGGCTAATCTTATATAATTAGACCTTTTATAAAATTCCGGATTTTCTACTAATTTAATAGTAGTAGTATTATCCGTTAAAATAGGAGGTATAGTATTAGGAATCTTAATAGATAGATCCTTAGTAATATTTTTAAAAAGCATATTTAAATAAATAGCTTCTTTATTTGCCTCCTTAAGGCTAATATACTCTACTTTATAAGTAGAAAGAGCAACGGCTTTCTGCTTAGAGTAAGCCTAGCTTATTATATTATTATATATATAAAAATAGTAACTAGAAAAGGATTTTCCGTCCGTTAAATCCGACGCCTAGCTAGAGTCGGTAAAACCCTTTATATATAGATAGGTAAAAGGGATATTATAATTACATTTAATCTTTAGGCTAGGGAATTTATTTAAATATTTCTAAATTATATTTAAAGCCTTAAAATACGTCTAGTCGGGCTTAGCCGCGAATCTAGCGTAGGAAATTACAGAATATAAGATATCTAGCCTAGTAAATAAGGCTAAGTAAAATAGAGATCCTATTTCTTTCTAAAACTATAATATATCTTCCTTAGAAGGTAATTCCTTTGCTTTTATAAGCTTAAAGCCTATTATAGCGGGTAAATTCGAAGTTCCTAAACCTTCTTTATTAAATTCCTTTAATTTATTTAAGGTATAATTTTCTTAGGATATATATAGCTCTTTATTCTCTCGGTTTATTATAATATTTAGACCTAAGAAGTCTTTTATATCTCCTAAGATAGTAAAATCTAGGAATTTAGATAATTCTTTAAATAATCTTTCTTCTATTATAGATTTAGAGGGCCCTACTATAAGAAAGTCGTCGACGTAAATTACTAAGGCTATACTATAGCCCTTATTTATAAATACTCCTTTATCTATTAAAAGAGGAAGAAATCTAAGTTTATTTAGTATAATTTTTAAATAATTATACTAGAGCTTAGGACTTTATTTTAGGCTATATAATGCTTTCTTTAGCTTTGCTTTAATTTAACCGGTTTTATATAGGTCTAGGAATTTAGTTAATTTAATTCCTTTAGCTTTATAAGCTAATCTATATTTTAAATAATATTCTTTAAAAGCGTATTCTTCGTAGCCTATAAGAAGATCGATATATACTTCGCAATCTATATTAGTATATACGAAGGCATTTATTATATCTATTTATAAAGCTTTGAATTCGTAGATAATAGCTAAAATAAGTAGAATTCTAATAGATTTAGGTCTAGCCGTAGTTAAGAAGGTATCTAGGAAATCTAAGCTATAGATCTACTTAAATCCCTATATTACGAAACGGGCTTTATATTTTATTATATTATTTTAACTATCCTTCTTAATAGTATAGACCTAGCGGCCTCCTATAGCCTCCCTATCCCTAAGGAGGTAGGAAAATTCCTAAGTTTTATATTTAATTAGCTAGATAATTTCCTTAATTATAGTATCTTTCTAAAATACTATTTTAGGGCTATTTATTACCTATTTATAGGTCTTTAGAGTTTTTAGATCCTGATTTTCTATACTAGCTAGAATTAACTTTATAAAATCATAGTTTAAAAATAAATTAACGTTAGGGTATTCGATATAGTTAGAATCGAACCCTTCTAGCTTCTTAGGTAATTCTACTACTATTTTACTAATAGTAGGAATAGGATCGTTATTTAGAGACTCTTCTTCTATAAAGGGCGAGGGACTTTTATCTCTAGGTTCTCTAGTAGCTTCCTCTATAGGGATATAGCTTCCTAGCTTATCTTTATTTAGAATAGAATTAAAATTAAAGGTATTATTACTACTAGAGATTTCTAGACTTTTTATAAATTTATTTTCTAGTATAGTAATATCTCTAGAGATAGTAATCTTTTTCTTAGAAAAATCCTAGATTTTATATGCATTTTCTAAATAGCCTATTATTATTCCCTTAAAAGCTCTATTATCTAGCTTATCTTTAAGGTCTTTATTCTTATAATATATAAGGCTTCCGAAGGTCTTAATTTTATTTAAGGTCTTAAAGGGTAGTATTATATTATCCTCTTTTCTATAGGACTTTAAATCCTATCGTAGAATACGGTAATCTATTATATAAATAGGTAGCTATTAAAACAGCTTCTCCTTATAGATATTTAGGAAGCCTAGCAGTAAATAAAAGAGCTCGTACTTTTTCTAATATAGTACGATTTATTCTTTCTATTCTACTATTAGATTCCGGCGTCCTTAGAGGACTAGAATTAAAGGTAATTCCTTCTTTTTCGCAATAGAGCTTTATTTTATATATAAATTCTTTAGTATTATTAGAAAATGCTTCTTTAATCCTAGTATTTTTAGGGTTATTTTCTACCCTATTTTTAAATTCTAGGAACCTATCTAGAGCTTCTTTTTTGAAGAAGGTATATTTCTAGATATCGGGTTCCTACGTCTAGGAAAGAAATATAATAGTAATATTTATTATAAGTAGGCACTTTAATTAGCCCCTAAATATCTAATACTATTTTTTCTAAATAAGAATAAGACTTATACAAAGGTTATTTATTAACCTTATTCGTTGCTTTAGCTTTAATATATATTTCGCATTACCTTATTTTATTTTCCTCTTTTAAAGGTATTTTTATATCCTTATTATATCTTTTTAATATTTCTAAAATAGCCCTACTATTTATATGCCCTAAGCGTAAGTACTAAGTATAAAAATCTATATCCTTTGCTTTTAAAGACGTAATAAGGATTAATTGGCTTTTTAATAAAGGTTCTATAGGAATATAATATAATTTATTTCTAAGAAATCCTTTAGTAAGGACCTTAGCCTTATTATCTAATAAAAGGACTTTATTTCCTCCTATTAAGGCATAGGTATTATTAAAATAAGATTAGGATAGTATATTTACCCTAATTCGGGTATATAAAAGCAGTCTCGAAGGATATACCTTTTCTACTATATAGGAACTTAAATACTAAGTCCCCTTTCCTTTACTAATATAAAGGAAGCTTTTCCTAGTAAACTTTAGACTTAATTTCTTTATAGTTAATAAGGAAATTCTTATTGGATACTATATACCTAGTAGCTCCGGTATTATATATAAAATTAAAGATCCTTTTATTCTTATAACTAGGAAATCCTCCTTCTCTTACCTTTAAGACTAACTCCTTTATTCTAGGAATCGAGGCTTCTAGAGGTCCTAAAAGAGAGTCTTTATTAGCTTCTACTATATAGGTATTTATAGAGGTTAAAATTACCTCTAAATCCTTAGACGTTTATATAGGGGTCGGAGCCCTAGAAAGGTCTATACGGTCGATATCTAGGTCTATATTTTCTTATAAAGCTATATTTGAGACCTTATTACTATCGTCTAAATCGGACTCTAGCTCTATAATTCGAGCCTTCCTTCTTTTATTAGTAGTAGAAACACTACTAGAAGGGGATTTCTTCTTAGAAGAAGAAGATAAAGAAGAAGATTTTCTCTTCTTAGAAATTCGAGTCCTATCGTCCTTCTTTCCTTTATTTAAAACCTAATAAGCAGGAGCCTTATTCGGGTATAATTTATAGTAATTTACTATAAAATGCCCTGGTTTTTTGCATTCCTTATAATAAGGAGTATCTATAGAATTTCTATAGGATTTCTAAGGCTTCCTTCGTATTAAGAAGGCTTTCTCCGAAGATTTATCTATATCCTCTATTCTTCTAGCTTCGTCTAAAAGACTAGCTGTTAGGGATTCGAGGGTAAACGCCGTAGAATTATACCTAAGGCTCTACGTAATATTTATAATATAGCTTCTAAATTCCTTATTAAGGCAATTAAGAATCTATGCTATAAGGATAACTTCTAGAATTTCTATGTTATAGGATTTTAAATCCTCGTAGATTTCTTTTACCTTATAAAGGTATTTCTCTAAATTAGAGCCCGAGGGACTAAGATTAAAGAGCTGCTTTATAAGCAAATAATTTAACGAGAAATTCGACGGATTATATAGCTTTATAAGCTTATCCTAAGCAGCTTTAGCATTTATTAAATACTTAATTTGTATTAAAGGGCTATCTTTAACTTAAAGAAAAATCTAGGATAAAGCTTCTATAGTCTTTATATGATTTTCTTACTCTAAGGTAGCGATAAGCTTTTCCTTAGTAAGGATAGCTCTTATCCTCGTAGTCTAAAGAGTATAATTTAAATTTCCCTTAAGTCTAGAGAATTTATATTCTTTCTATCTACCTATTTTATATAAATTCGGTATTATTTCGTTTATAGGGATCGAGAAGTTTAGACGGGAGTTTAAGAGCGTAGGAAGGTAAAAGAAGTTAGGGGGAATTTCGAAAGGAATTTTAATTGAATATTTCGACGAGGAATTTCAAAGGTATAAGTAGTTAATTTCCCGGCTTAAAAGGAGTAAGCCGGGCTTATAACCTCTTAAGGTATATAAGCAAAAGCGGAATTTTAGGAAATCAAGGAATCACGTAAGACTACGTAATAGAGGGGAAGAAGGAGTATAAGGTAGGATTTTCAACGAAATTTATTAGTAGTGTATTAGTGTATAGAAGAGGTATTAAAGTTAATGATTCTCTCTCTATCTACTAGCGGACATACTGTCTTATATAGACAATTGTAGCTGAACGGAAGAACCTTTCGGGACTAGATTTAGGCTGCCGTATAGCCCTAAGACTAGGGAATTCCGTAATACCTCGAGTAAATCTAGAAGTGTCTTGGTTCCTCTGATATTCGTGTTTAAAGGAGGTTGGTCGTGCCGGTATTCTTAAGAGGTCTTAGCTAGCATTCTAAGCTAGCTCTGTTCCTTCGATTCCCGATTATACGATAACCGGTAACCCGTTTAATATATAATGATATGTAAAATAACGAGCGATTCTTGCTCTATAGGATAAGATTTTATCTATAATTAATATACTACTTATCGGCTTATATAATCAGGAGAGTATATTATAGCTGCTTTATTTATAGTAGGAACACCGTTCCTTATAAGTAGTAAATACTAAAGCGCTTCTATAACCTTCTACTACTATTTAAGTCCTAGGAAGCGGATAAGCTTAACCTATATAAGCTAAGGGTAAACTATAAGATTAAACTCTATACTAATAAGAAGGGGTAAGAACTACCTATACTATTCGGACCGCTATATAGTATATTATACGCGGAGCTACTAGTACTAAAGAAGACGCTAAGGGACCTCCTAAATAAGGGTTTTATTTAAGTAAGTAGCTTTAAAGTAGGAGCGCTAGTCTTATTTATATATAAATTAAGGGGCAAGATATAGTTTTATTACGACTATTAAGCTTTAAACGTAATTATAAGGCTAAACCGCTACCCCTTACCCTTAATCTTAGATACGCTCTATAACCTCTTAAAAGCAAAGTAGTTTATAAAGCTAGATATTAAATAAGTATTCTATAAAGTATAGATCTTAAAGGGTAATAAGTAAAAGACAGCGTTCTATATATACTACAGCTTATTTAAGTAGCTTATAACGCCCTTCGGCCTCTTAGGAGCGCCCGCTACCTTCTAGCGTTATATTAATAATATACTTTAGGACTTCCTTAATAAGTTTACCTTTATATATATAGATAATATCTTTATCTATATAAGCGGCTCCTATAAGGACTATATATAAAAAGTATAAAGAGTCCTAAAGCGCCTTTAACTTTATAGGCTCTACCTTAACCTAGATAAGTATAAATTTAAGGTTAAGAAGGTTAAGTACCTAAGCTTTATTATCTATATAAGCGTAGGTATATAAGCGGATCCTATAAAGATCTAGGTAATTTAAGACTAAGCGGCCTTAACTACTTAGATAAGCGTATAGAGCTTCCTTAGGTTCGCGAACTATTATAAGATATTTATTAAGGGCTTCTCTTATATTATAATACCCTTAAATAAGATTACTAGGAAGTAGACCGCTTTTTATTAAGGGCCTATATAAGAAGGAGCGTTCTATACGCTTAAGGACCTATTTATATAAGCCTTAGTACTACTTTAGTAAGACTTCGATAGGTCTATATTAGTTAAAGTAGACTATAGCGGCTAGGTACTTAAAGGAACGCTCTCTTAGGAAGTAGATAGGCGGAAGTAACTAGTAGCGTTCTACTCTTATAAGCTAACCTTAGTAAAGCGGAATTACGCTATTTATAATAAAGAGATATTAGCGATTATTAGCTACCTTAAGTAATAGTAAGCAGAGCTCTAGAGCTATAAGAGCTTCGAGGTTCTTATAAACTATAGGAACCTCGAGTACTTTATAACTCGCTAGCACCTCTTAAAGTAGTAAGCCCGCTAAGCGGAGTATCTCTTACGCTTTAACTTCTTAATTAAGTACCGGCTAAGGTAGGACTCTATAGTCCTAGATATACTTTTCTAGAGGGATTAAGACCGGCTAACGGGAGTAGATATTAAGGCCCGGGATCTATAGCTTATCTTATAAGAGGCGCTACGGACTTATATAGGAGCTTCCTTAGTAGAGGGAGGCGCGGTGCTAATAGATAAGCTTTCCCTTATACTTTTACCTCGGTCCGGTAAGGAGGGATAGACCGGCCTAGGGGCGCGTATAGCGCGGGTGTTCTAAGATAAGGTCCTTTAACGCTTATAGGATAGGATATCGTCTCTAGACCGTACTTATAAGAGCGTACGCCGCGCTATTAAGTCTAGCGCTT
Organism: Hirsutella rhossiliensis; assembly: GCF_020360975.1. Lineage (NCBI taxonomy): Eukaryota > Fungi > Ascomycota > Sordariomycetes > Hypocreales > Ophiocordycipitaceae > Hirsutella > Hirsutella rhossiliensis. Next base: position 5,018,648 of record NW_025408671.1, on the reverse strand, counting down.
AACGCCTTAATCCGAAGCTAAAGCTAAAGGTATAAGTAGCCGACTATTATATCGACCTATAAGGGCATTTACGTTAGCGGGGGAGACTATAGGTACCGGGCGCGCTATATACTATAGAAGCTAAGGAGAAAGATAGACCGCCGGAGCTAGATAAACGGAACGAGCTCTAAGGGAAGCTAGTCTAGCTCGTCTATAACTTTAATATCGTAGGCTACCTAGGTCGGCAGGGCATAGTAGTAGGCCTCGTAAGGGATTTTTACTAGCCCCTCCTATAGTACTACGTTCGCCGCTTCCTCTATAACTACGATATTTATAGCCGTATTAAGATTTAAAGGGTATAGCTTAAGGGGCTACTTAAGTAGCTTCCGGTGCCTAACTAGTTCTATATATATATATAGATAGACTTTATAATAGACCTCCTACTTTAACGGTAACTACGGTATATACCTAAAGATATACCTACGCTAATAGCAATAGCAGTAGCTAGATACTGAAGGACGAGGGGGTCTAAGGGGAACGAAGGAAACGAGAAAGCACTAAGCAAGGCAAGGCAAAAGCAAAGAGGGCTAAAAAGGTATTTTAGTAAAAGAGGATATAGAAGAAGATAATAATAATAGAAGAAGATATTATCTACTAGCTAAGGAGGAAAAGAGACCTCTTTTATAGACCGAATTTTCCCTCCTTCTTCCCTAGATAAACAGGGGCCAAGGGATCATCTAATTAAGAAGAGGGCTAGCCAGAGACTCTGCCAAGGATCCTGCCAAGGACCCTGCCAAAGACTCTGCTGCGCGGGCTATGTGTGTTCCTTAGGGTATAGATGCCCCCGTTAAACTCCTCCACAATAAAGAACAGACGCCCTCGTCTGCTAGGTAAGCAAGTAGGCAGGCAACAGCTAAGGAATAAAGAAATAGACAAGCAGCTAAGCAGCTAAGCAGGCAAGCAGGCAAGCAGGCAAGCAGGCAAGCAGGCAAGAAATAGCCCAACGGGAGACTAAGGAATAGACTAAGCAACGGGCTAAGGAATAGGCCAACGAGAGACCAAGGAATAGACTAAGCAACGGGCCAAGGAATAGGCCAACGAGAGACTAACGGTAAGAAATAGTAATAGAGGAAGAAAAGAGATCCTTATAGGCAAAGGAAAGAAGAAGCTAATAAGGAAGGTAGAGGAAAGAAATCTTAGAGAAAAAGGGGGAAAAAGTCCCTAAAGAAATACCTAGTAAAATTATTTAAAATTTAAAAATTATACCCTCTTTTCCCCTAGCGACTTTTACGTCTAGCTAGCTTTACCTAGGCAAATACCTATACCTAGGAGGAGAATACCGGAGATTGCTGCTCTTATCTTATTTATTTTAGGTATTTTAAAAAGGGGGGATTTTTTACACTTTCGTTAAGACTGCTTAAAGGTGCCTGCCGCGTTAGCTGCTATAGACCGTGCCGGGAAGGGCAGAAGGAAGGATCTCTTGCGTATGCTATTATTGCTGTCGGAAAGGTCGTCTATCACGGAAGTCGTCTGCCAAGGAAAAGGTCGAAGAAGCTATCTACTAAGGAAAGGTCCGTCTACTACAAAGGAATTTATCTGCCGAGAGAAGACTATCTACTAGGACGTCTGCCGGGAAAAGACTGTCTACTAGGACGTCTGCTAAAGAGGAAATCGCCTGCCGGGACGGAAAAGGTTGTCTGCCGGCATCGTCTGCTAAGGAAGAAATCGTCTACCGGGACGGAAAAGGTTGTCTATCGGCATCTTCTGCCGGGAAATCTACTAAAAGGGGGGGGAAACAAGGCAAAAGAGAGGTGCCTGCAGTCTCTAGGTGCGTAATCGGATAGTTAGAATAGGTGCTAAGGGGAGCCGTTAGTCCGGGCCGTTGGTGCTAAAGGGAGCTATTGGTCCGGGCTATTAGTGCCGAATAAGCCGTTAGGACCATCTAATCGTGCGAGAAGGAATAAAATCAAAGGAAGCTGCCGTGCTAGACGAAGAAGTCTGCCGTGCTAGAGGCGAAGACTACCGTGCTAGAGGCGCTGCCGAGGAAATTATCGAAGATTGCCGAAAGAAGAGACTGCCGAAGAAGAAGACTACTAAAGAAGACTACTATAGAAAGAGCTTGCAAAAGACCGTAGCCGAGGGGCTGTCGAGACCGTAGCTAAGGAAGCTAGCGGGCTGTGGCCGAAGGAGCTATCGAGACTATAGCTAAGGAAGCTATCGGGCTATGGCCGAAGGAGCTGTCGAGACTGTGGCCGAGGAAGCTATCGGGCTATGGCCGAAGGAGCTGTCGAGACTATAGCTAAGGAAGCTGTCGGACTATAGAGACTGCCAGTCCCGTAGAGCTGTTGGTCCCGTGGAAGCTATTGGTCCCGTAGAGCTATTGGTCCCGTGGAAGCTGCTAAAGAAGTTGTCGTATTGGCAGAGAAAGAAAAACTAGAAAAATGTCCGCTACTACTGCTTGCGTAGGTGTCTTCCCTCCACAACAAAGACCAGACGTCCCCGTCTGCAACTAAAGTAGCTGCCGTAGATAGAGCCTGCCGGGGAGGAAAGTTCGGTTCGTTAAAAAAAGAAAGTTCCGTCTAGTGCAAGGGACTCCGGCTAAGGCAGGGGACTTCGGCCGGGCAGGGGACTTCGTCCGGGATAGGGGCAAGGGACAGGGACAGGAGCAGGGGCTATGGTCTGGGCCAACGGCTGGGCCAACGGCTAGGGGAAAAGAAAAAAAGTCGGTGAAATCTTTCCCTGCCTAGCGCTTATCTCGACGGGAAAAGTGCGGCAGCACCGGCGCAGTTCGTTTAGCTCTGCCCTTCTCGTATCTTCTTCCTCTTCTCGAGAGAGAGAGAGAGAGAGAGAGACAGAGGGAAAGGGAAACAGAAGCTTCACGCCCTAGAGACCAGTTTTAACGGTGACTGCGGCACACACCTAAAGACATACCCACGCTAACGGCAATAGCAGTAGCTAGATACCGAAGGACGAGGGGGTCTAAGGGGAACGAAGGAAACGAGAAAGCACTAGGTAGGGTAAGGCAAAGGCAAAGAGGGCTAAAAAGGTATTTTAGTAAAAGAGGATATAGAAGAAGATAATAATAATAGAAGAAGATGCTATCTGCTAGCTAAGGAGGAAAAGAGACCTCTTTTATAGACCGAATTTTCCCTCCTTCTTCCCTAGACGAATAGGGGCCAAGGGATTATCTAATTAAGAAGAGGGCTAGCTAGAGACTCTACTAAGGATCCTGCTAAGGACCCTGCTAAAGACTCTACTACGCGGGCTATATATATTCCTTAGGGTATAGATGCCCCTATTAAACTACTTATAGAGGGCGGTAACCGCTATATATAGGTAATTAAGGACCGACTTAGTAAGTCTATAGTATTAAAGCCGATAGCGTCTATAAATATAGAGTCCTATATAGAGCGCTTCCTATAGTACTAGGCCCGCTTATATAGCTAGCTAGCTTTTATTATAAGCGATAAGGGATTAAATTAAACTAGCCGCTTTTAATAGTACCTATATTAGCTACTTTAGATTATATAGCTACTTAGCACGGTATATTACCTATAGACTAACGGAGGGCCTAAGAAGGTTAACTAAGAGGCGTAAGCTTACCTATAGGCTATCGTAGCCTATAACTAAGTAGACTAAGACTAGTAGCTCCCCGCGGCCTAACTTACGTTAAATAGTAAACTATATACCTCTATTAAGATAGCCCCTTTCTTTATAATATATAGCTTTAAACTACCTTTATTAGTTCCCTTTACTATAGACGTAGTAGCGGAGTAGTATAGTAATTCGTTACTAGAGGGCCGCGCCTCCGCGTTCGTATAAAAGCTATAGGAGACCACGGATTATTACTAATCTATAATAGCCGCCGCGGCGTAAGATTAAAAGTAGCACGCTAATAAGACTAGGGCTCTAGTAGATAGGTTTATAGTAGGTAATAAGGTATAGCTAGACCTCCGTAACTATAGGTCGGTATAGCTAAAGAAGAAGCTTAACTAGCTATATATAAAGTTTATAGTATAGAGGGTTATTAGCCTATAGGTTATAGAGCTTAATAGTCTCTTAACTAGGGTCTATAATAAGATTAACGTAGACCTCCTTCGTAGAGCCTCCTTTAACCCGCTACCTAAATAAGAAGTAGCGGACGCTTAACCGCCTATAATTAAGGTAAAGGGAGAGGATAAGTTCGAGGTTAAAGAGATATAGGCCGCGCGCTAGAAAAAGGTCGGTAAGGGGAAACGCTAGGAGGTCCTCGTTAAGTAGCGCGGGTATCTTAACCTTACGTAGGAACCTATACGCGAGTTTACGGGAGCTATAGCCCTCGATAAGTTTAAGGCCTTATTTAGGATAGTAGACGAGAACGATAGACTAATAGACTACCGATAGTAGCCTAGGCTAGGACTATAAGGTAAGTAAAGCGGAGTAGGTAGTTACGATAACGCGAGCGTAATAATATAAGTAGAGATAAAAATAGCGTTTATTTTAGGGCGGAGCCCTTAGACTACCTAGACCTACTCCTTATCCTTATCGTTATCGTTATCCTTATCCTCGTCGTCCTCCTCTACCTTATTAGCGGCGGCGGCGCTCTCTAGGGCGCTTAGGCGGCCCTCTAAGCCCGCGAGCTAGTCGGCGGCAGCGGCGGCTCTAGGGGCCCTAGGGGTAGGGGGGGCCCGGCTAGTAGCAGCGGCGGGGGCGGCGGCGGGCACGGCTAAGGGGACCGCCGATAGGGCGACGGAGGTAGTATCCCTAGTACCGGGAGAGTTAGTAGCGGAAGTAAAAGAGCTAGAGGAGAGGAACTTACTTAGGGATAAGGCTGCTATAACGTATAATATCGACGGGTAATATATTACCGGGCCGAACTCCTATCGCGAGCTTACTACGGTTTAGTACTTCTTTATTATACTACCTAGCTAAGATACTATCCGAGGGAGCAGACTAACGGTTAAATCTACGTACGTATAAACCCTAGTAAAAGAGGCAGGTAATATATAGGGACTTAAGTCGGGTATCGATATAGCAGAGGAATATTTCCCTAATTAGGATACGCGGGAATTAGCCTTAATTTAGGGCCTCTATAGGTTTACGAGAGGTATCTATTCGTATAAATACCCCCTTAATATCGTATAGATAGATAGAAGATATATATTATCGTTTAGACTTAATTATGCCTGCCCTTACCCTCCCGCCCGCGCTCTTAGCTTACTAAGAGATACCTATATACTTATACTTTAGGCCCCTCGAGGCCGGTCTAGAGCCCTAAATTAAGATCACCTTAGATAATTATAAGTAGAATCCTATCCGTTAATAAGCTAGATATACGGACGTAGATATATATCTCCTTCCGTTAAAGCTCGCAATATTATCTTTAGGGGTAGACCTAAGCGCTGCTAGGAGATGCGGGGTATAGTATATTGCCCGAGTGTATCCGTCGTAGCGTACTATAGTGTTCGGAGATTCTCTCGCGTAGGTGTTAAGAAGAAGGTCCGAATAAGTTAAGGTCTCTAGGTCTCTCTAGGTAATACAGCTTGAAACTAGGTAAGAGGGGAGGTCTATAGACTATTATTTCTTCTTTCTAGACTACTAAGGGGTCTAGAGGATCTCCTATTCGAACGGGGATATTTTAAGGAGTCCGGTATAACTCTTACTAGCTCGGGGACCTCGGGGGACTAAACTATCGATCTACTAGTTAGACGAGCTATTTAATCGGAGAGATCGAGCTATTATTAATAACGTAAATAACTTACGTGGCCTTTAGTAAGTAGTAAGAAGTGCCCTCTTCTTAATAGAATATATACTATGCCTAAAGACGGGATATTAAACTTAGGAGATAATTCGAGGGAAATAAAACGGCCGTTTAGATAGGAAAAGGGCAACGGGGGCAGAAAAAGAATATATATATTATAAATATATATATTAGATAGATCACCTAACTATATATAAGAACCTACCTACGAAAAGTCCCTTTATTTTCTTTTTATACTTACTTTTAATTTCTCCTTCGCGAGAGTAAGTAACGCCTCTCTATTCGGGACTTTATTACCGTAGGACGTTAGCTATTATAGTATTAGCGGTTAAAGGGTTAGTTTCTTTTTCTACTAGGCTCTTCTATGTCTCCGACTACCGTTAATACCGTGCCTCTACCTACCGTGTCTCGGACTAACGTGTTTAATAATAACCCGAAAAATAGGACTATAAATACCTTAATAGCCTATTACTTCGCTTAACCTAAAGCGGTAGAACACGAAAATATTTCTAGTAGCCCTTATCTATAAAAGCGTTAATAATATTTATTTAATCTAGCTTAAGGTTAAATTCTACTACTATAGCTATAAGGGTCTAAAAAGATATCCTTACTAAGGTAGTTACCTTAGTAAAAAGATACCCTTTTTCCTATTAGTTTTTATAAATAACTAGCTAAGCTTTATACTTTTAAAGAAAGCTATATTTATTAGTCTTATAAATAAAGATATATTTATAGCCTAAGACTTATTTTCCTCTTAATTATTTCTTAAGGACCTCTTTAAAAGACCCTATCTCTTTATATAAAGCTAAGTAGTCTTTCTAGGCTTAGAAAAACTAGTTTTTAAAGGGGTAATTTTCTAGTTACTTTTACGTTATTAATAGGTCTAAGAGGTCTCTTTTATATACCTTCCTTACTAATAGCTATAGCTTAAAAAGCTAGCTTACTATAAAGGCTCTATAAGAACCGTCTTTTATAAGTATAAGGTAAAAGTTAGGAAAATAGTTAAAATAAAAGTAAAATTAGTCTTCTTTAGTATTAAGCCTTATTATATATAGACTAAGTACTATAACTATTAATTACGTACTACTTATAGGAGCGCGCGTTTTACTTTTAGTATAATAAGCCTTATATCTTTCTTAGCTTCTTAAAGTAAGGATAAAAAAGCAGCTAGATAATCCTTTAAAAGAGGTGCCTTTTCTACCCCTTTAAGAGTTAAGATAGAAAGACTAATAAAAAAAGCTACTTTTATATCTTTTTAATTTATTAAAGGAGGGGTAGGAAGGTAAGTATATTCTAGGTTTACCGCTTTCCTATAGTTTCCTTTTTTATCTAGATTATTTAATCTAGTAGTATCTTCTTCTTTAAAGTTAGCGTTATCTATAATTACTTTAATATTAATTTCTTTTTTTATTTCCTTATCTAGGATTACTTCTTAAGACTATTAAAAAAAAGGGATTTTAATCTTTTAAATTAGCTAATATTAAAAGAGTAAGAAGGGATCTTAGTTATAAGGGCTTTTACCCTATATAGGCCTAGACTAAGGTCTAGTCTAAGTCTATATATAAGCGGCCTCTACGCCTATATAGGCTAGGCTATACCTTTCTTCCTTTTCCCCTTTATAGATTATTAACCTTTTTTTAACGGACTATACCTATACCTATACCTCTACTTACTCTATAATAATAGTATAATCTACCTTTTATTTTACCCTCTTTATATCCCTATATATAGAATAGCTATTTTTTAGCTGCCTTTAAAGCTAATATTTAATTACTTAGTTTAGTTAAACTACCTACGCTAGTATATATATATATAAAATATCTATACTCCTATAGTTATAAAATTAAAGTAAACGTAATACTTAGTTCGCTTAGGTAATTAAGAGCCTTTTATAATAGTAGGGCTTTATATAACTAAGAGCGGTACTATTATACCTTAGTAAGTTTAATAGCTTCTTTATAGAACTTAAGCTATAGCTACTTTATATAAAAGTAAAGCTCTATATTAATAGCGCTATAATAAGGGATATCCGCGCTTAATTTAACTATTTTTACGCGAGCCTATCTTTATACTTATAAAGGTATCTCTTACTATTTATATATATTAGTATAAATAGACTAGCCGACCTCCTTATAAAGCTTTATATTAATTATAATAAACTTAATATAGCTTAGTTAGTAGGCTAAGAGCTTATAACGCTCTATTAAAAGTAAAGTAAAGCTATTTTAGCCTACCTTATATAGTTTAAAGAGGTACTTTATTAAGTAAATATATATAGCTAGCTTAATATAATAAAGTATAATTACTTTATTATAAGCTTAAATATAAATTAGTATCCTTTATAAGCGAAAGATCTATACTATTAGATATATATACCGATCTCGTTTACTTCTTTTATATACTTAATAATAATAAGTTTCTTTTTTTATCTTTTTTTATAGTATAAAAAGAAAATAACGCTAGTAATACTATAGATATTTCTATCTTTACTTTAAGGACTAATAATAAGAAGGGATAGCAATAAGAGGGTCGCTATATAGGCTATAGTAGTAAATCCTATTAGTTTTTAAAGTACCTAGGCTAAGAGGTATAGGTAAACGTACTCTAAGTAATAGAGAGGTATATATACTAAGATAGAAAGGAGGTTAAGTTTAATAATAATAACTTTAGTAATAAGTAATCTTAGTAATACCTTTATAAGCTTTATTAGCGTTCCTTTATATATAGTAGTAGCTACTATATAGTATTACGGAGTAAGTAAAGGCATAGGCTTAGGTACGGTCTATTAAAAGAAGGTTAATAATCTATAAGAGGGAAAAGGAAGAGAAGTATAGGCCTAGCCTATATAAGCGCGGAGGCCGCTTATATATAGACTTAGCCTAGACCCTAGTCTAGGCCTATATAGGGCAAAAGCCCTTATATTATACCCCTACTTAGCTTTTAAAGAGGCGCGCCTCTAAATAATACTTAATACTACGCCTAAGGGGAGGGACGGAACCCTCGCGCGGACTATATACGCTTAGTTATAGAAAAAACGTTAGTAAATAATATATAATACCCTCTTAAGTAAGCTTCTTAGATAGACTATATTATTAGTAGGGGCCGCGCCTTAAGAGTCGGGCTTTAGTACTTTTAGCTAAGGAGTAAAGGTATATAGAACGGCGCATAGCTAGCTTTAGTAAGCTTATAGTATCCCGCCCCCCCTATATCGGCGTACGGTAGTAGCTCTTAGTACCGTAACGTAGGGGACGGTACTTTAGTATATAAGGCTCTGCTCCCTCCCGTATAGGGCTATATAGGCACTCCCTTTCGCTATAGTTATATTATATTAGCGGCCTTCCTATATCTTAGCCGCCCTTTCGGTCGCTGCGGGCATACGTCCTATCTATATAGCAGCTACTACCGTACGCGAGGGGACGCCGACGAAGCCTATAGAGGCGTTACTAAGATTACTCGTTGCTAGAGTTACTATCGTCGATCCTAACCTCCTTTCCGTCCTAGCGCGTACGCCCCTCTACTACTTAGAGTGCGTTTACCCGCGCCTCCTAGCGCGGGTACTTTAAAAACTAGTAGGATTTACTACCGTAGCCTATATAGCGACCCTTCTATCGCTACCTCTTTCTATCCTTAGTCCTTAAAGTAGAGATAGAGATATCTATAGTATTACTAGCGTTATCCTCTTCTTATATTATAGAAGAAGATAAAAAAAGAAACTTATTACTACTAAGCTCGTAAAGAAGGTAGATAAGATCGGTATATATATTTAGTAGTATAAACCTTTTACTTAAATAGGTACGCTAATCTAAATTTAAGCTTATAATAAGGTAATTATACTTTACCGCGTTAAGCTAGCTATATACGTTTACTTAATAAAGCACCTCTTTAAACTAATATAAGGTAGGCCGGAATAGCTTTACTCCGCTTTTAATAAAGCGTTATAAGCTCCTAGCCTACTAACTTAGCTATATTAAGTTCGCCGTAATTAGTACGGAGCTTCGCGAGGAGGTTAGCTAGTTTATTTATACTAATACGCGTAAACGGTAAGAGATACCTTTATAGGCGTAAGGATAGGCTCGTATAAAGATAGTCGAATTAAGCGCGGATATCCCTTATTATAGCGCTATTAGTATAGAGCTTCGCTTTTATATAAAGTAGCTATAGCTCGAGCTTTATAGAGGAGCTATCGAACTTACTAAGGTATAGTAGTACTACTCTTAGTTATATAGAGCCCTACTATTATAAGAGGCTCTTAATTACCTAGGCAAACTAAGTATTATATTTACTTTAATTTTACGACTATAGGAGTATAGATATTTCGTATATATATATACTAGCGCGGGCGGTTTAACTAGACTAGGTAATTAAACGTTAGCTTTAAAGGCAGCTAAAAATAGCTATTTTATATATAGGGATATAGAGAGGGTAAAATAAAAGGTAAATTATACTATTATAGAGTAAGTAGAGGTATAAGCTTAGGTACGGTCTATTAAAAGAAGGTTAATAATCTATAAAGGGGAAAAGGAAGAGAAGTATAGGCCTAGCCTATATAGGCGTAGAGGCCGCTTATATATAGACTTAGCCTAGACCTTAGTCTAAGCTTATATAGGGTAAAAGCTCTTATATATAAATAGGATATATACTTATAGCGACTTAAAAGGTAGCTAAGATATAAGAAGGCTATTAATATAATATAACTATAGTAAAAGGGAGTACTTATATAGCCTTATATAAGAGGGAGCAGAGCCTTATATATTAAAGTACTATTCCTTATATTATAGTACTAAGAGCTATTACTATACGCCGATATATAAAGGGCGGGATACTATAAGCTTACTAAAGCTAGCTATATACTATTTTATATACCTTTACTCCCTAGCTATAAGTACTAAAGCCTAAGTCTTAGGGCGCGGCCCCTATTAATAATATAGTTTATTTAAGAAGCTTACTTAAGAAGGTATTATATATTACTTACTAGCGTTTTTTCTATAACTAAGTATATATAGTCTATATAAGGGTTTCTATCCCTTTAAGTATAGTATTAAGTATTATTTAAAGTCGCGCCTCTTTAAGCTATATAAGGGTATAATATAAGGGCTTTTACCTTATATAGGCCTAAACTAAGGTCTAGGCTAAGTCTATATATAAGCGGCCTTTACGCTTATATAAGCTAGGCTTATACCTTTCTTCCTTTTCCCCCTTATAGATTATTAACCTTCTTTTAATAGACTATACCTAAGCTTATACTTTTACTTACTTTATAATAATAGTCCTTTATTTTATTAAAAAATCTAGATTTATTAAAATTTTTATTCTTAGTAAAAATAACCTTTCTTAAAAAAGAAATCTAGATCTAAAAGATATTTATAGAATTATAACTAATAAGGTATTTAATAAAAGTATATAAAGCTTTCTTTAGTTATAGGTATTTATAGTATTATTCTCTATACCCTTACTAGTAAAGAGATTATTCTTAGTAACGTCGTTATTAGTAATAAGGTTATTTAATATAAGAGTTTAAGCGTTACTTAGATAGTTAATAAGTATATAGTTAATAAGTATAGTTAATTAATAAGCTAGGTAGCTTAGTTAATTCGTTACCTTTTATTATATATATATAATATATTATATATAGTAAACGGAGGGTAGTAGCGCGACTATAGCCTATACCTTCTTAGGTTTACTTTATAATATACTAACTAAGCTACCTACTAGTTATAAGTTTAAGTCCTTATACGTTAGGCTAAATAAGCGCGTATATATATAGGCGCTATAGCCTAAAAGTATATATATAGCGTAGGTAGTAGGGGATCTTAACCTAAGCTAATAGGTAGTATAGTGCTTAAGGGTTATAGCCTATTAACTAAAGGGAGAGAGTATAAAAAGAAACTATATATAAAAGTCTAAGCGTTACTTAGATAGTTAATAAGTATATAGTTAATAAGTATAGTTAATTAATAAGCTAAGTAGCTTAGTTAATTTATTACTTTTTATCGCGTATATATAATATATTATATATAGTAAAGGGGGGGTAGTAGCGCGACTATAGCCTATACCCTCTTAGGTCTACTTTATAACGTTTAATATAACTTTAAATAGTAGCTATTAAACCGCTTTAAGTATAAAGATACGCTATTAGACTCTCTAAGGCGGCTTAATATTAAAATATAAAGCTTACTAGTAAAGTTAAAAGGTCTTTAAGGTTATAAGTAGCTTAGCTCCGCTATATCTACTTATTTTAATATCCTTTAAAACGAGCTACTCCTAGCCGCTAAGTACTTAAGCGTAGTATATAATAAGCTATTTAAGGCTATATATTACTATATTAGTAACTAAGAGCTATACTAATAGGTTAGTTATAATAGTAACTTAGTACTATAGCGGTAGCTTTACCTTAATAAGGACGATCTATAACTCTCGCGAAGAGAGATATAAGAAGTATATATAAAATATATAAAGGTAAAAGTAAAAGTAAGGGGTCGGATAGGTAAGGTAGAGATATTTATTTCCTACGGTAGCAGTAATTATAGTAGGGGAGTAATTATTATATTGCCTTAATTATCCTTCTTTCCTTTATTTAACGCCCTTCTTTATACCTATTTAGTATCTTAATTAATAAAGAAGATCCTACTTAAAGAAGCTACTAATATCCTTTTAACTACCGAGCTTTTTACTAATTTTTCCCCTCCTTTCTAGCCGTTACTAGTATATCCGTCTTATCTCTCGCTACCTCTATAAGAAGCTATCGCTACTTTTACTTCCCCTTATACCCCTACCCTCCTCTCTATAACTCCTTTTAGCTCCTTCTTTCTTCTTTTATACTAGGTGTTTTTAGCTTCCTAGGTCCCTCTTACTATAGGATATCTCTAAGAATATAAATTAGGCTATACTTCGTAATAATAACTAGCTATTTATTTTAGTTTAATTACGTCTAGCGATTTAGTTATAAAGTCTAGGTATTATAAAGTAAGTAAAAGTATAAGCTTAGGTATAGTTTATTAAAAGAAGGTTAATAATCTATAAAAGGGAAAAGAAAGAAAGGTATAAGCCTAGCTTATATAAGCATAGAGGCCGCTTATATATAAACTTAGCTTAGACTTTAGTCTAGGCCTATATAGGGCAAAAGCCCTTATAATATACCCCTACCTAGCTTTTAAAAAGGCGCGACTTTAAATAATACTTAATACTATACTTAAAGGGATAGAAACCCTTATATAGACTATATATACTTAGTTATAGAAAAAACGCTAGTAAATAATATATAATACCCTCTTAAGCGAGCTTCTTAAATTAACTATATTATTAGTAAGGGCCGCGCCTTAAGAGTTAGGCTTTAATACTTATAGCTAAAAAGTAAAGGTATATAAAATAGTATATAGCTAGCTTTAGTAAGCTTATAGTATCCTACCCTTTTTATATTAGTATAAAATAGTAGCTCTTAATACTATAATATAAAGGACGGTACTTTAATATATAAGGCTTTACTCCTTTTTATATAAGGCTATATAAGTACTTCTTTTTACTATAGTTATATTATATTAACGGCCTTCTTATATCTTAGCTACCCTTTTAATTACTATAAGTATACGTTCTATTTATATAGTAGCTACTACTATATATAAGGGAATACTAATAAAGCTTATAAAGGTATTACTAAGATTACTTATTACTAAAGTTACTATTATTAAACCTAACCTTTTTTTTATCTTAGTATATATACCCCTTTATTACTTAGAGTATATTTACCTGCGCCTCTTATTATAGGTACTTTAAAAACTAATAGGATTTACTACCCTTATAATATAGTAGTTATATACCTAAGAAGTTTACTAGCTATAACGTTAGAGTTAGTTTAAATCTAGCTAAGGGTATAATTAATTTTTAGTTAAACTAGTAAACTATACTAACCTACTTATTAATTAGCTAATTAGCGCTTTTAAAAGCGCTTATAAATATACTAGTAGTCTAGCCCCGCTATAAGTAAGCTAGCTTAGACCTTACTTACTTAAACCTATAAAAGTAGCCTTTAAAAGTTATTAGCTATATTAAATTAGACCTTATAAGGAAAAAGGAAGTAGTAAAGTAAATAGAGTGCCCTATATGCGATTTTATATAGTAGCCGCCCCTCCGCTTTTCTTAATATTCCCGATAATAATAAGGCGAATAATAGATATCGCGACTTAAGCCCTTATTATAGTACTTTAAGGCGGCGGGAAATCGGCTACTAAAGTTACTGCCTTAACTAGCGTGCCTCTTAGAACAGTTAAATATATCTATATACGAGCTCTTTAACGCGGCTTTAAGCTAGATACGCTGCCCTTAACCCTTTAAGACGAGTAGCTTTAAGATACCCCTCGTTCTAGCCGTCCCTCTAAGTAGCTTATAATCTAAGATAAGGTTCTTACGAAGGTTCGCCGCAATAAATATAAAAGGGAAAAAAACTACGCTAATATTACTAGCGAGCTAAGCTTAGTAGGGCACCCGGTCTTAGCAACGACTATATAGCGAGTCCTTTACTTAGTAGGCTTCTAAAAGATAAAGCTTATAAGGAAGCTAAGCTTAATAAAGAAGATATAAAAAGAATAACTAGCCTAGTATATTATATACTAAGATTAAACCCTCGAGGACTAAAAGAAGGTAATTTAGTTAAACGAGACTTTTATTATCTTACTATATCGATAAGGAGGCAATTATATATAAAGGAAAGCTAATAAGCGCTTTACTTAAAGCTATATCCGCGAGAGATAGAAAGGCGCCTTAGAATTTATATTCTAGGGCTACTTTTTATATAATAAGAAGGGCCTAAGCTACTACTAAGTACTAAAGACTACTGCTAAGAAGAAGGTAGTAGATAAAGCTATTATAATAATAAATAAAGAACTTAAGCCCCTATTAAAAGAGGAGTAGGAACTTAATAACGGCTTACGAAGACTATATCTCTATTAACTTCCTAGACCTAAACCTTAATAGAAATTTAACTAGAAGTTAAGTAAGCTTGCACGAGGCTCTAGTATAGCGGAATCGACTAGTTCCGCTACTAAAAGAAGATTCTTCTTCCTAAGCTCTTTCCCTTTACTAAAGAGTATAAGGCTAAGCTTTCTAGGACGATTATATAAGAAGATAAGGCTCCTATCTATAACTACTATATTTAGCAACGATTCTATAATTCTTATAATATTTAATAGCTTTATTAGTATAGTAACTCGCCTAACCTTAATACTATTAAGCTAGCTTAGCTATAGATAAAAAGAACGACTATAAAGAAGAGCGCGCTAAAGAGCCGAGCTAAGGCTATTATAGCTTAGGATCTTACTTAGAAAGAGCTATTATAAGAGAAGATATAGGCTTAGATTAAACGAATCCCTCGTTATATATAAAAAATAATTAAACTTAAGGGCGGTAATAAATATCGCGAGGGTAGGCTAGATTAGGTATAAGCTAGGAACGGTGCTATAGTAATTTAGTTACTACTTCCTTTTCCTTATACGGTTTAATTTAGCGTGGCCGATAACTTTTAAAGGCTTCCTCTATAATAACGAATTTATTAGGACCGCCCCTTAACCTTAGTCTAGGCCTCTTAACTAGGAAAATAAAAACCTAGGGCCGATACTAGTAACTTAATAAGTACGGCGTAAAGCTAGTATAATAACCTAACTACTAGCTTAGCTAAAGGCTAGTATTAATAAAAAAAATAGCCTACTAAGCCTTATAGTAGAAAAATAAGTTAGAGCCTAGGAAGATATTATTATAAGATAAGGTTAAGGATAATTATATAATTAACTATTAACTAAAAACGCTCGTACTACCGATTAACGCTATATACCCTATATATATAAAGGAGTTACTTTCTAAGGTTACTTTATAATAAGGCTAACGCGATTCTAACTAACTAAAATAATACCTATAATAGCTAGCGTAAGATTACTATATATTATAACCGCGACTTAGTATAAGGGTAAACTAGCTATAAAAGAAGGGAGGGTTTTCCTTTAAGTACTTTAATTTTTCCCTCTTATTTAACGCTAAAGTTCTAAATACCTTTAAATAGGCTACTAGTATAATCTTAATAATAATAGGATTTACTATTATAGCTTATATAGCGACCCTCCTATTACTACCTCTTTCTATCCTTAGTCCTTAAGGTAGAGATAGAGATATCTATAGTATTATTAGTATTATCTTTTTCTTATACTATAAAAGAAAATAAAAAAAGAAACTTATTACTCCTAAGCTTATAAAAAAAGTAAATAAGATCGGTATATATATTTAGTAATCTATATAAGGGCTTTTACCTTATATAAGCCTAGACTAAGGTCTAAGCTAAGTTTATATATAAGTAGCCTTTATACTTATATAAGCTAAGCTTATACTTTTCTTCCTTTTCTTTTTTATAAATTATTAACCTTCTTTTAATAGACCGTACCTAAGCCTATACCTTTACTTACTTTATAATAGTATAATTCTTATAAAGAGAGATATAAGAAGTATATATAAAATACGCGAAGGTAAAATTAAAAGTAAGGGGTCGGATAAGTAAGGTAGAGATATTTAAATCTTATAGGGGCAGTAATTATAGTAGGGGAGTAATTATTATATTGCCTTTTATTCTCCTTTTCTCCTCTATTTAATACCCCTCTTTATACCTATTTAGTATCTTAATTAATAAAGAAGATCCTACTTAAATAAGCTACTAATATCCTTTTAACTACTAAGCTTTTTACTAGTTTTTCCCTTCCTTTTTAGCTGTTACTAACTTATCTATCTTATCTCTCGCTACCTTTATAGGAAGCTATCGCTACTTCTACTTCCCCTCTTACCCCTACCCTCCTCTCTATACCTCCTTTTAGCTCTTTCTTTAAAACCTGTTTTTTAGCTTCCTAGGTTCCTCGTACTATAGGATATCTCTAAGAATACGAATTAAGCTACGCTTCGCGATATACCCGCTTAGCTATACCCTACCCTTATAGAAAGGGTAAAGCTAAATACTTAGGCCGGTAAGCGTATAAAGGAGGTCTTAGTCTATACTTATCCCTTGCTCGAGAAATCTAGGTTTTAGCCCTAGGCTCCTTTAGACCTGCTTTTAGGAAAAGGGGGCCTAAGGAGGATATTAAGTCCTATAAGAAAGGGGGGCTTCTCTAAGGATAAATCCCTAAAAAAGGGGCCTTTAAGAAGAATAAGTCCTAATTAAGCTAGGGGCCCTCCTCTAAAATAAGTCCTAATTCCTTTCTTCGGCTATAGACGTCTCCTTCCTCCTACGTGCTATTAGCTCCTCTTATAGACTCTTAAGGCAGGCTTCTAAGGATAGCTTCTCTTAAACGTCTTCTAGCTTAATTTACTATAAAAAGACAGCTAGCTTTTACTTTAGTAAGGGCTTTATAAGACTATCGGCTTTTATTAATACTATTAAAACCTAATAGATAGAAATAAGTCCCTTTTAGACCTCTTAGCATAACTAATATTAGTAGATATCGATATACTATAGCTAGGTTAATAGCTTACTATTTTCCTCTATAAGGATCTATATAGTCTATATATTATTATATTTTATAGCTAATAGGGACGGAATTTATAGTTATAAAGATATTAGTAGCTAACTAAGGAAATTCGCTTCTTTTAACGCTTTTAAAAGAGCTAGTAGCTCTGCCTCTATACTTAAATTCGTAACGGTAGCTTACTTTAAAGCTCTCTAAGTAATAGTTCCTCTAAAAGGGGATATAATATACCCTTATAAGCTCTTTCTATTTAATAAATTATCCGTAAAGAACGAATCGCTCGAATAAAAGAAGATTTTAGTAGCTAGTTTCCTTCCCTACCCTTCTAAGCGTAGACTATATAATCTCGTTAAATAGAGATAAAGGATAGCTTTATTTACTACTTCTTAATGCCTAGGGCTAGGATTCTAGTTATACCTAGCTAGCTAGGAGACCGTAAAAGAAATATCCGGTTTAGTAGAAATAGCTAAAAAAAAGTAAGGAGCCTACCTTCTATTAATATTAGTATTTCTCTTACTCCCTAGCTTAAAAGAACGGATTAAGTAAAAGCTCTTTATCTAATATAGGTATAAAGGGAAGCTTCTTATTAAGGGAATTAAAGAGGAATTTATAAGCGACCTTATCGATATAGGCGTCTTAGGTAAGCTAGATAGTCTATTAGGACTTATTCTAAAAGATTTATATCCCTAGGAACTACTTTAGCTCCCCTAGCTTAGTTATCTTATACTTTTATTATAGGCCTTATATTATTACGAAGTATAGCTTAATTTCGTAGTTCTTGGAGATATCTATTAGTAAGAGGGACTAAGGAAGCTAAAAATACCCGGTATAGAAGAAGGAAGAAGGAGCTAAAAAGAGGTATAGGAAGGAAGGTAGGAGTATAAGGGGAAGTATAAGTAGCGAGAGATAAGAAGGATAAGCTAGTAACGGCTAAAAAGGAAGGGAAAACCGGTAAAAGGCTCGGTAGTCGAAAGGACATTAGTAGCTTCTTTAAGTAAGATCTTCTTTATTAATTAAGGTACTAGATAGGTATAAAAGGGGGCGTTAGATAAAGGAAAGAAGGATAATTAAGGCAATATAATAATTACTCCCCTACCTTAATTACTGCCCCCTTAAGAATTAGATAGCTTAGCCCTACCTATCCGTCCCCTTACTTTTAATTTTACCTTTATATATTTTATATATACTTCTTATATCTCTCTTCGCGAGAGTTATAAGCCCGGGAGGAATAGTATTCCTATACCTTCCGGCTACTATAAAAGGCACCTTTCTTATATCCCTTATAGCTTCCTTTTACCCCTCTTACTAGAAAAGCCGATTTTTACCTAACTTTTCTACCCTTCCCTATAATAATAACGAAATCCGACTCTGCCGTCCCTATAGTCTATAGGACGATTCTAGCAAAGCCCTAAGATTAGGATAAGTAGGTAAAGGAGCTACGGGCTCGTATAGATAGAACTATCTATAATTTAGTCTTCTTTAATAAGTAGGACCCTCTCGAGCCCCCTCTTTATCCTAGGGCAACGGACTTTATAGAGGGAGCTACCCTCTTCTCTAAGCTAACCTCTATATAGTAAAGAGCTTTTTCTACTACCTTAGGTAACTACGAAAGTTATTAAAAGGAATACCTTTACGAGACGAAGCTACTAACTACTACTTATACGGCGATAACGGAATCCGTTAATACCGTAAAGCTAATCTCTCTTCGAGAGGAAGAGACTCCTAGGTAGTAGCTTTTAAAGCTCGAGACCTCGATAGCTCCCTCGAGGGGCTATATAACTAACTATATTAGGAAGACCTATACGGTATACCTTAGAGCCTTTTCTACTAGGAACCTACTAGCTTCTTCGTAGCTAGCTAAGTAGGAAGAAATCCTCGAGGAAGCTAACTAATACTTCTTAATAAAAGCTCTTTCCGGCTAGTAGCTATAGGATATATCTCTACTAATAAAGCCTATTAGTAACAGTTACTCGACTATCTTTTAAGAGGCTAGCCGGGAACTAGACGAAGAGGCTACTAGAGTATAATAGTAAGTAGTCTTATTCCTTCGTAGCTAGCACTCGACCTAGACAGCTCGACCTATAGCTGCTATAGCCCCTATTGCTGCGGCCCCCGCTGCTGCTACTATAGCTATTGCTCCTTCGGCTCCTCCTCCCTCGAGAGCCTTAAGCCCGTCTTTAACGGCTGCCCTACTCCCGGCCCTAGCTCTGCCTTTTACTCTGGGCCCGGTCCCGTCTATTAAACTAGCCCGACTAGTCCCCTAATAGACCTTTTAGTCCGTTAGTAGAAAAATCAGGGAACTAGTCGAAATCGAACCTTATTAATATTAGCAATAAGGGGTAAAAAGGGGGGGTTTTTAAGTAGACCTTCCGGACTAAGACGAGGATTCCTTAAAGAAACGAACGAGGAGGAATCGACCTACCTACTAAGTATATAAAAAGCCCTATCGGCTAGAGGACTACTAGTAGGTCTTCGAGGAAAACCGACCTAAAGGAGTTAACCCTTTAAAGAGGCTATAAGAAATAGTATAATAGTCTCTTAAGGAGGACCCCTCGTTATAAAAGAAGATAGACGAGATTCGGGTTACTAAGAAATAGCAACTAACGCCGCTGCCCTTATTCGAGCTATAAATTTAAAGAAAAATCGTTAGTATAGTAAATCCGGTACTTGTCTTCCTTATAGATTAGTAAGACTAACCGTTAGGACCCTCTAATTATCCCCTACGAAAATCAGCTATCCTTAACTCTAGTACTTCCCTTAATATCTATAATATACTCTTACGATTCCGGTCCTTTAAGAAGGCACGAAAGGAATATCTTATTACTAGGGAATTAACCGTATAGATAGAGGGATATAGAAGGGTAAATTTTACGATAAAATTACCTAACGGGTCTATACGAATTCTTTAACGAAAAAGGGTAGCTTTTTACCCTCGATTTTTAACGAGCCTAATTTCCTTCTACTTTCTTCGAAAGGAAGGAGTCTTCTAAGACACGACGTCTAAGCCTATAAAGCTAGTCTAGAAGAATTAGATAATTAGGCTTATCGAAGAGAAATTTAGTTAATTTATTCTCGAATTCCGACCTATTCTTAGGAAGGAACCTCTTAAGAAGTTAGCTTTCCCTACTAGGAGGAATAGGTCTACTATAAAGGACCCTCTTCTA
Source organism: Hirsutella rhossiliensis (assembly GCF_020360975.1). Taxonomy (NCBI): domain Eukaryota; kingdom Fungi; phylum Ascomycota; class Sordariomycetes; order Hypocreales; family Ophiocordycipitaceae; genus Hirsutella; species Hirsutella rhossiliensis. Next base: position 4,998,276 of record NW_025408671.1, on the reverse strand, counting down.
GCAGCCTAAGGAGACGGCCTTCTTTAGTACGTACGACTTAGTTACCCGGGCCCCTTAGCTTTATATAAGCTAGGCCTATAATAAGGCGTATAAATAAGGGGCCTAAAGACCGTCGAATATAAATACTATAGCTAAGGAAAGACTAGGAGACGAATTTCTAGACGAACCCCTTTATAGCCGGACTAGCCGTATAAGGAAATTTAGGTCGACTAGACCGACGTCTCTAAGGACTAGGAAAGCTTCGTTAGGGTAATGTTTTTTATAGACGCCTTTTTAGGGATAGTTTTCCCTTATTTCTTACGGACCTACTTAAGTAAGTATAACTAGTCTACCCTTAGGGACTTCGTTAACTAGATAAAATCCTACTTCGGCTACGAGGTAAAGAAGATACGGTCTAATAGAGAGCTATTTACGAAAGATATCTTAAATTAGCTATAAAAAAGGGGCATTCTACCCCTCCTATTAGCACCGAATACCTAGGCCTAGAACGGAGGGGTAGAAAGATTAAGGGGTGCTATAATAGAAAGGGCCTATATAATAAGACTTACTATAAGGCTTCTATATAACCTTTAAAGGGAAGTTATTAAGACCGCCTATAACCTTTAGAACCGGACCCTAAGGGACCCTAGGGGACTAAGGGACTATAGGGACCTAGAGACCCTTTTTAAGACCTAAGGAATAGATTAGAAATCCCCCTTCGAGCTCTTTAAGAAGAAAAGGGCCTCGCTAGCCTACCTTCGTGCCTATAGCTATAAGGTATATATAATAACTACCGATATATAGCTAAAAAGAAAGAAGAAAAGAAAGCTTAATCTTAGAGCCTTTATTAGTTACCTCGTTAGTTATAATTCTACGAATATCTTCTAGATCTAGATTCCTTTTCTATAGAAGGTTATTTCGACTAGGGATATAATTTTCGATAAATCTAGCTTCTTTAACGGAAAGAGGGATTAATAGCCCTTCTTACTCTTATAACGTTAGCTAATTTAGAAGATTTAAATCCCCCCTTCTTAATAGTCTTAAGAAGAGGCCTTAAACGAGGAAACGGAAGAAGAAACTAACGTCGAAGTAGTTAAGGATAACGCTAACTTTAAAGAGGAAGCTACTAGATTAGATAATCTAAACGAAGAAGGAGACTATAGGAAAGCGGTAGAGCTAGAATACGCTTACCTCCCTACGCCTCCTCTTATAGAATAAGAAGAAGATCTAAAAGTAGCTTTTTTAGTTAGTCTTCCTATCTTAAACCCTAAGGGGGTAGGAAAGGCACCTCTCTTAAAGGATTACCTAGCTGCCTTTTTATCCCTACTTCGAGAAGTAAAGGAAGGTATAGGGCCCGATATAAAAGAAGACTAGTTTCTCCTTTATTTCGATCGTTTTTCTAACTTCTATTTAATGCCTATAAAAGATAGTTCCTATAGAGCATTTATAGTAGGCTAGCTTTTTAAGCCTTTATTAGTAAGGAAGGTATATAAAAGAGACCTCCTAGACCTACTAGCAAACTAAAAGCAGCTAGAAAGATACCCTTTTAGAGACTAGTTTTTCTAGGCCTAGAAAGACTACCTAGCCTTATATAAAGAGATAGGGTCTTTCGAAGAGGTCCTTAAGGAAAAAGTAAGAGGAAAATAGGTCCTTAGCTATAAGTAGGTCTTTATCTATAAGACTAATAAATATAGCTTCCTTTAAAAGTATAAAGCTAAGCTAGTTATCTATAGGAACTAATAAGAAAAAGGGGATCTTCTTACTAGGGCAACTACCTTAGTAGGGATGTCTTTTTAGACCCTTATAGCTATAGTAGTAGAATTCGACCTCGAGCTTAATTAGATAGATATAGTTAACGCCTTTATTAACTGCTTACTTAAGGAAGAAGAAGTTATTTATATACGCCTTCTACTAGGCTTCTAATAGCTAGGAAAGGTTCTATAGCTTAGGAAAGCTTTATATAGACTACGAAGATTACCCCTTTTTTAGTAATAGCATTTAATAGGTTCCCTTAAAGCCCTAGGCTTTAAGAAAGTCCCTTAGGAACCGTATATAATATAAAAGGGTAAAATCACGGTCTTCTTTTACGTCGACGATATTATCTAGGCCTACCTAAAAGAGGAAGAGGCTGCTACTAGGGAGGCTATACGAGGCCTATAATAAAGGTATAAGATAACTAAGCTAGGGGAGCTAAAGTAGTTCCTAGGGATACGAATCTTTTAGAATAAGTCCTAATAAACTATCTAGCTTACCTAAGACGCCTATATCGATAAGGTCGCTTATAAATTCCTCCTTAATTCCCTTAATAAAAAGCTTCCCTCTATGCCTATATTAGATAAAGAGCTTTTACCTAATCCGTTCTTTTAAGCTAGGAGTAAGAGAAATACTAATATTAATAGAAGGTAGGCTCCCTGCTTTTTTTAGCTATTTCTACTAGACTAGATATATCTTTTACGGTCTCCCGGCTAGCTAAGTATAACTAGAATCCTAGCCCTAGGCATTAAGAAGTAGTAGATAGAGCTATCCTTTATCTTTATTTAATAAGATTATATAGTCTACGCTTAGGAGGGTAGGGAAGGAAATAAGCTGCCGAAATCTTCCTTTATTTAAGCGATTCGACCTTTACGGATAATTCCTTAGATAGAAAGAGCTTATAAGGGTATATTATATCCCTTTTTAAAGGAACTATTACTTAGAGAGCTTCGAAGTAAGCTACTATTACGACTTTTAGTATAGAGGCAGAGCTACTAGCTCTTTTAAAATCGTTAAAAGAAGCGATTTTCCTTAGCTAGCTACTAATATCTTTATAACTATAAATTCTATCCCCGTTAGCTATAGAATATAATAATATATAGACTATACGAATTCTTATAAAGGAAAATAGTAAGTTATTAACCCGGCTATAGTATATCGATATCTACTAGTATTAGTTATACTAAGAGGTCTAAAGGGGACTAATTTCCGTCTATTAGGTTCTAACGGTATTAATAAAAGCCGACGGTCTTATAAAGCCCCTACTAAAGTAAAAGCTAGCTATCTTTTTATAGTAAATTAGGCTAAAAGACGTTTAAGAAAAGCTATCTTTAAAGGCCCGCCTTAAGAGTCTATAAGAGGAGCTAATAGCCTGTATAAGAAGGTAACGTCTATAACTAAAGAAAAGGAAGAGGTTTTTCCCTGTAAAGGGCCCCCTATTTAATTAGGTTTTTCCCTTTTAAGAAGGCCCCCTTTCTTATAAGACATTCCCCTCTTTAGGCCCCTATTCCTTAAGTAGGTCTAAAAGAGCCTAGGGACCTAAAAGGGCCCCTACTTTCCTTAAGTAAAGGGAGAAGTATAAAGCTAAGAACCTCTTTTATACGCTTACTAGCCTAAAGCCGTATTAGCTATGCCCTTACTATAGGGGTAGGCTATAGCTAAGGGGGTATATCGCGAAGCGTGGCCTAATTTCGTAGTTCTCGGAGATATCCGTTAGTAAGAGGGACTAAGGAAGCTAAGAATACCTAGTATAGAAGAAGGAAGAAGGAGCTAAAAAGAGGTATAAGAAGGAAGGTAGGAGTATAAAGGGAAGTATAAGTAGCGAGAGATAAGAATAATAAGCCGGTAACGGCTAAAAAGGAAGGGAAAACTAGTAAAAGGCTCGGTAGTTAAAAGGATATTAGTAGCTTCTTTAAGTAGGATCTTCTTTATTAATTAAGGTGCTAGATAGGTATAAAAGGGGGCGTTAGATAGAGGAAAGAAGGATAATTAAGGTAATATAATAATTACTCCCCTACCTTAATTACTGCCCTCGTAAGAATTAGATAGCTTAGCCCTACCTATCCGTCCCCTTACCTTTAATTTTACCTTTATATATTTTATATATACTTCTTATATCTCTCTTCGCGAGATATATAGCTTCCTTACTATTACTTCTTCCTCTTTTAGGTAGGCTTAGATAATATCGTCGACGTAGAAAAAGACTATAATTTTACCCTTTTATATTATATACGGTTCCTAAGGGACTTTCTTAAAGCCTAGGGCTTTAAGGGAACCTATGAAATACTATTACTAAAGAAAGGGTAATCTTCGTAGTCTATATAGAGCTTTCCTAAGCTATAGAACCTTTCCTAGCTATTAAAAGCCTAGTAGAAGGTATATATAGATAACTTCTTCTTCCTTAAGTAGGCAGTTAATAAAGGCGTTAACTATATCTATCTAATCGAGCTTAAGGTTAGATTCTACTACTATAGCTATAAGGGTCTAAAAAGATATCCTTATTAAGGTAATTACCTTAGTAGGTAGATCCCCCTTTTCCTATTAATTCCTATAAATAACTAGCTAGGCCTTATACTTCTAAAGGAAGCTATATTTATTAGTCTTATAAATAAAGACCTACTTATAGCTAAGGATATATTTTCCTCTTACCTTTTCTTTAATAACCTCTTTAAAAGACCCTATCTCTTTATATAAGGCTAGGTAGTCTTTCTAGGCCTAGAAAAACTAGTCTTTAAAGGGGTATTTTTCTAGCTGCTTTTAGTTTCCTAGTAGGTCTAGGAGGTCTCTTTTATATACCTTCCTTGCTAATAGCTATAGCTTAAAGAGCCGGCCTACTATAAATACTCTATAGGAACCGTCTTCTATAAGCGTTAGATAAAAGTCGGAAAAACGATTAAAATAAAGGAGAGGTTAGTCTTCTTTAGTAACTATATCGGGCCCTATACCTTCCTTTACTTCTCGAAGCAAGGATAAAAAGGCAGCTAGGTAATCCTTTAAGAGAGGTGCCTTTCCTACCCCCTTAGGGGTCGAGATAGGAAGACTAATAAAAAAAGCTACTTCTAGATCTTCTTTTTATTTCGTAAGAAGAGGCGTAGGGAGGTAAGCGTATTCTAGCTCTACCGCTTTCCTATAGTCTCCTTCTTTATCTAGATTATTTAATCTAATAGCTTCCTCTTCTTCTTTTTCTTTAAAGTTAGCGTTATCCTTAACTATATTAATATCGGTTTCTTCTTTTATTTCCTTATCTAGGACCTCTTCTTAAGACTATTAGGAAAGGGGGATTTAGATCTTCTAAATTAGCTAACGTTATAAGAGTAAGAGGGGCTATTAATCCCTCTTTCTATCGAAAAAGCTAGATTTATCGAAATTTATATCCCTAGTTAAAATAACCTTCTTTAAAAAAGGAATCTAAATCCGAAAGATATTAATAGAATTATAACTAATAAGGTAACTAATAAAGGCTCTAAGATTAAGCTTTCTTTTCTTCTTCCTTTTTAGCTATATATCGGTAGTTATAGCGTATGCCTTATAGCTATAGGCACGAAGGTAAGCTAGCGAGGCCTTCTTCTTTATAAAGAGCTTAAGGGGGGATTTCTAGTCTATTCCTTAGTTTAGTTCCTTAGGGTCCTTAGGGTCCCTAGGGGTCTAGTTCTAAAGGTAATAAGCGGTCTTAACGACTTCCCTTTAAAGGTTATAAGGAAGCCTTATAGTAAGTCTTATTATATAGGCCCTTTTTATTATAGTACCCCTTAATCTTTCTACCCCTCCGTTCTAAGCCTAGGTATTTAGTACTAATAGGAGGGGTAAAATACCCCTTTTTTAAAGCTAATTTAAGATATCCTTTATAAATAGCTCTCTATTAAACTATATCTTCTTTACCTTATAGCTAAAGTAGGATTTTATCTAGTTAACGAAGTCTTAGAAGGTAAACTAGTTATACTTACTTAGGTAAGTCTATAAGAAATAAGGGAAAACTATCCCTAAAAAAGCGTCTATAAAAAGTATTACCTTAACGAAGCTTTCCTAGTCCTTAGAGACGTTAGTTTAGTTAACTTAAATTTCCTTTTATAGCTAGTCCGGCCGTAAAGGGGTTCGTTTAAAAATTCGTCTCTTAGTCTTCCCTTAGCTATAGTATTTATATTTAACGGTCTTTAGGCCCCTTATTCGTACGCCCTATTATTAGCCTAGCTTATATAAAACTAAGGGGCCCGGGTAACTAAGTCGTATATATTAAAGAAGGCCGTCTCCTTAGGCTACTAAAAGAGGGTCCTTTATAGTAGACCTATTCCTCCTAGTAAGGAAAGCTAACTTCTTAAGTAATTCCTTCTTAAGGATAGGTCGGAATTCGAGAATAAATTAACTAAATCTTTCCTTAATAAGCCTAATCGTTTAATCCTTCTAGACTAGCCTTATAGGCTTAGACGTTATATCCTAGAAGATTCCTTCCTCTTAAAGAAGGCGGAAGGAAATTAAGCTTATTATAAATTAAGGGTAAAAAGCTACCCTTTTTTATCGAAGAATTTATATAGTCCTATTAGGTAATTTTATTATAAAATTAACCCTTCTATACCCCTTTATCTATATAGTTAATTCCCCGGTAATAAGGTATTCCCTTTATACCTTCTTAAAGGACCGGAATTATAAGAGTATATTATAGATATCGAGGGAAGTACTAGAGTTAAGCATAGCTGATTTTTATAGGGGATAGTTAGAGGGTCCTAACGGGTGGTCTTACTAATCCGTAGGGAAGATAAAGGCCGGATTCGCTATACTAACGAATTTTCCTTAAATTTATAGTAGCGGCGTTAGTTACTATTTTTTAGTAACTTAAATCTCGTCTATCTTCTTTTATAACGAGGGGTCCTCCTTAAGAGACTATTATACTATTTCTTATAGCCTCTTTAAAGGGTTAACTCCTTTAGGTCGATTTTCCTTAAAGACCTATTAGTATTATAATAACCGATAGCCTAGGGATTTATAAGCTAGGTAGCTATTTTATTTAGTCTTTCGTTTCTTTAAGGAATCCTCGTCTTAGTCTAGAAGGTCTACTTAAAAACCCTACTTTTTTACCCCTTATTACTAATTTTAATAAAAAGGTTCGATTTTAACTAGTTCCTTAATTTTTCGACTAACGGACTAAAAGGTCTATTAGGGGACTAGTCGGGCCGGACGGACTAACGGGGCTAGGGCCGGGCCCGGAGTAAAAGGCAGAGCCGGGGCCGGGAATAGGGCAGCCGTTAAAGATAAGGTTAAGGCTCTCGAGGGAGGAGGAGCTAGAGGGGCAGCAGCTATAGTAGTAGTAGCGGGGGCCATAGCTATAAGGGCTATAGCAGCTATAGGGGCAGTAGGTCGAGCTATCTAGGTTAAGTGCTAGCTACGAAGGAATAAGACTACTTACTATTATACTTAAGTAGCCTCTTTATTTAGTTCTTAGCTAGCTTCTTAAAAGATAGTTAAGTAACCGTTACTAATAAGCTTTATTAGTAGAGATATATCCCGTAGCTACTAGCCGGAAAGAGCTTTTATTAGGAAGTATTAGTTAGCTTCCTTAAGGATTTCTTCTTACTTAGCTAGCTATAAAGAAGCTAGTATATTCCTAGTAGAAAAGGCTCCTAGGTATACTATATAGGTCTTCCTAATATAGTTAGTTATATAGCCCCTCGAGGGAGCTATTAAGGTCTCGAGCTTTAAAAGCTACTACTTAGGAGTCTCTTTCTCTTAAAGAGAGATTAGCTTTATAGCACTAACGGATTCCGTTATTACTATATATATAATAGTTAGTAGCTTTATCTTATAAAGGTATTCCTTACGGTAACTCTTATAGTTACCTAAGGTAGTAGAAAAGGCTCTCTACTATATAGAGGTTAGCTCGGAGAAGAGGGAAGCTCTTTCTATAAATTCCGTTACCCTAGGATAAAGAGGGGGCTTAAGAGGGTCCTACTTATTAAAGAAGACTAAATTATAGATAGTTTTATTTATACGAGCCTATAGCTCCTTTACCTACTTATCCTAATCTTAGGGCTCTATAAGAATCGTCCTATAGACCGTAGGGGCGGTAAAGGAATCGTTTTTTAATATTATTATAGGGGAAAGGTAGAAAAGTCGGTTAAAAATCGGCTTTTCTAGTAAAAGGGGTAAAAGGAAGCTATAAGGGATATAAGAAAGGTGCCTTTTATAGTAGCTAGAAGGTATAAGAATACTATTCCTCCCGGGCTTATAACTCTCGCGAAGAGAGATATAAGAAGTATATATAAAATATATAAAGGTAAAATTAAAAGTAAGGGGTCGGATAGGTAGGGCAGAGATATTTAAATCTTATAGGGGTAGTAATTACGGTAGGGGAGTAATTATTATATTATCTTTTATTCTCCTTCTTTCCTTTATCTAACGCCCTTCTTTATACCTATTTAGCATCTTAATTAATAAAGAAGATTCTACTTAAAGAAGCTATTAATATCCTCTTAACTACCGAGCTTTTTACTAGTTTTTCCCCTTCTTTCTAGCCGTTGCCGGCTTATCTATCTTATCTCTCGCTACCTTTATAGGAAGCTATCGCTACTTTTACTTCCCCTCTTACCCCTACCCTCCTCTATATACCTCCTTTTAGCTCCTTCTTTAAAACCTATTTTTTAGCTTCCTAGGTCCCTTATACTAAGGGATATCTCTAAGAACTACGAAATTAAGCTATACTTCGCGATAATAATCTACCTTTTATTTTACCTTCTTTATATCCCTATATATAGAATAGCGATTTTTAGCTACCTTTAAAGCTAATATTTAATTACCTAGTTTAGTTAAACTATATATACTAGTATATATATATATAAAATATCTATACTCTTATAATTATAAAATTAAAGCGAATATAATACTTAGTTTACTTAAGTAATTAAGAGCCTCTTATAATAGTAAGGCTTTATATAACTAAGAGCAGTACTATTATATCTTAGTAAGTTTAACGGCTCCTTTATAAATCTTAAGCTATAGCTACTTTATATAAAAGTAAAGCTTTATACTAATAGCGCTATAATAAGAAATATCTACGCTTAATTTAACTATCTTTATATAAGCTTATCTTTATATTTATAAGGGTATCTCTTACTATTTACGCGTGTTAATATAAATAAACTAGCTAACCTCCTTTTAAAGCTTTATACTAATTATAGTAAACTTAATATAGCTAAGTTAATAGGCTAAGAGCTTATAACGCTCTATTAAAAGTAAAGTAAAGCTATTTTAGCTTACTTTATATAGTTTAAAGAGGTACTTTATTAAGTAAATATATATAGCTAGCTTAATATAATAAAGTATAATTACCTTATTATAAGCTTAAATATAGATTAGTATACTTATTTAAGTAAAAGATCTATACTATTTAATATATATATTAATCTTATTTACTTTCTTTATAAGCTTAGTAGAAATAAGTTTCTTTTTTTATTTTATTTTATATTATTAAAAAAAGATAACGCTAGTAATATTATAGATATCTTTATTATTACTTTAAGGACTAAGGATAGAAAGAGGTAGCGATAAGAGGGTCGCTATATAAGCTATAGTAGTAAATCCTATTAGTTTTTAAAGTACTTATACTAAGAAGCGCGGGTAAATATACTTTAAGTAGTAAAAGGGTATATACGCTAAGATAAAAAGAAGGTTAGGTTTAATAATAGCGACTTTAATAATAAGTAATCTTAGTAATACCTTTATAGCTATTATTAGTATTCTCTTATATATAGTAGTAGCTATTATATAAATAGGATATATTCCTATAGTAATTAAAAGGGCAGCTAAGATATAAGAAGGCTATTAATATAATATAACTATAGTAAAAGGGAGTACTTATATAGCTTTATATAAGAGGGAGTAAAGCCTTATATACTAAAGTACTATCTTTTATATTATAGTACTAAGAGCTATTATTATATACTAATATAAGGGGGGCGCGATACTATAAGCTTACTAACGCTAGCTATATATTATTTTATATACTTTTACTTCCTAGCTATAAGTACTAAAGCTTAACTCTTAAAGCGCGGCCCTTACTAATAATATAGTCTATTTAAGAAGCTCGCTTAAGAGGGTATTATATATTATTTACTAATAGTTTTTCCGCGACTAAGCGTATATAGTCCGCGTAAGGGTTCTATCCCCTTAAGTATAGTATTAAGTATTATTTAAAGTCGCGCTTCTTTAAAAGCTAGGTAAGGGTATAATATAAGGGCTTTTACTTTATATAGGCCTAGACTAAGGTCTAGGCTAAGTTTATATATAAGCGGCCTCTACGCTTATATAGGCTAGGCCTATACCTTTTCTTTTCCTTTTATAGATTATTAACTTTCTTTTAATAGACCGTACTTAAGCCTATACCTTTACTTACTTTATAATAATATAGACCTTTTACTTAAATAAGTATATTAATCTATATTTAAGCTTATAATAAGGTAATTATACTTTACTATATTAAGCTAGCTATATATATTTACTTAATAAAGTACCTCTTTAAACTATATAAGGTAGGCTTAAATAGCTTTACTTTACTTTTAATAAAGCGTTATAAGCTCTTAGCTTATTAAATTAGCTATATTAAGTTTACTATAATTAATATAAAGCTTTAAAAGGAGGATAGCTAGTTTATTTATATTAATACGCGTAAATAGTAAGAGATACCTTTATAAATATAAGGATAAGCTTATATAAAGATAGTTAAATTAAGCGTAGATATCTCTTATTATAGCGCTATTAATAAAGAGCTTTACTTTTATATAAAGTAGCTATAGCTTAAGCTTTATAAAAGAGCTATTAAACTTACTAAGGTATAGTAGTATTACTCTTAGTTATATAGAGCCCTACTATTATAAAAGGCTATTAATTACTTAAGTAAACTATATATTATATTTACCTTAATTTTTATAAGGAATAGTATTCCTATTATAAATAAAGTAGCTATAATATACTCTCCCGATTATATAAGCTAATAAGTAGTATATTAATTATAGATAAAACCTTATCCTATAGAGTAAGAATCGCTTATTATTTTATATGTTATTATATATTAAATAGGTTACCGGTTATCGTATAATCGGGAATCGAAGGAATAGAGCTAGCTTAGAATACTAGCTAAGACCTCTTAAGAACACCGGCACGACTAACCTCCTTTAAACACGAATATTAGTAGAACTAAGACACTTCTAGATTTACTCGAGGCATCACGGAATTCCCTAGTCTTAGGGCTATACGGCAGCCTAAGTCTAGTCCCGAAAGGTTCTTCCGTTTAGCTATAATTATCTATATAAGACAGCATGTCCGCTAGTAGATAGATAGAGAATTATTAACTTTAATACCTCTTTTATATACTAATATACTACTAATAAATTCCGTTAAAAATCCTACCTTATACTCCTTCTTCCCCTCTATTACGTAGTCTTACGTAATTCCTTAATTTCCTAAAATTCCGCTTTTGCTTATATACCTTAAGTATTTTATAACTATAAGAGTATAGATATTCTATATATATATATACTAGTATAAGCGGTTTAACTAAACTAAGTAATTAAACGTTAGCTTTAAGGTAGCTAAAATAGCTATTTTATATATAGGAATATAAAGAAGGTAAAATATAAGGTAGATTATACTATTATAAAGTAAGTAAAGGTATAAGCTTAGGTATAGTCTATTAAAAGAAGGTTAATAATCTATAAAAAGGAAAAGGAAAAGAAGTATAAGCCTAGCTTATATAAGTATAGAGGCCGCTTATATATAGACTTAGCCTAGACCTTAGTCTAGGCCTATATAAGGTAAAAGCCCTTATACTAAGGAAGATTATAATACTATTATAATAAAGGAAGGCGCTATTATATTTAAGATAAAAGGTATTAGTATCTAAGATACCTTCTTATATATTATAATAAAAAGCGCGTATAATTATATAGATAGCTATAAAAGTAAGTTATAGTAGCGCTATACTACTACTATAGTAGCTACTTATATAAAGGTAGTTTTAAGCTACTAAGTACCTTTTATACTTATAGGTATATAATACTATACTATTTAAAATACCTATTAATCGTTTAGTAATAAAGCTAACTTAGATATTACTTATTAGTCCTTATTATATATAGTTTAATTAACTAAAACTATTCTAAGCTAATACTTTCTTATACTATTAGTAGTTATTATTCTATATCTTAAGAGTAAAATATTTATCGGCCGCGATACTATACTTATAAAGCTTTAAGAAAGACTTTTAATATCTTTATAACTAAGGATCGCGCTCTTTAGTCTTAGTAGTATTAAGTTAGTTAGTATAGCTAAATAACGTTTCCTTACTAATATATATTAGAAAACCTAAATAGCTATTATATATATATATTAGCTATATAAAACTTACCTTAAAATATTAGTTTTTTAGGTTTATATAAGTAATATAAAACGGTTCCGCTAAGTATATATAACTATTATACGAGAATATTACGTCCTTAGTTTAAATAACCTTAAGGTAGATATATTAGTATTAGTAAAATTATAGTTAAAGAAAATATAGTAAAGTTATTAGCTAATAGTTATTAATAATACTAATAATAAGTAGGTCCTTTATATATTACTTATTATAAAGTAGGTAAAGGCGTATATATAAGTACTATTTATAAGATAATATTAATAAGCTATATAAAGCTCTTTTATACGCGGCTAGCCTATATATATATATATAAGATCTAGCTTTCTATATATAACTATATAGCTTAGGCTATAGTATAAGCTTATAGCTTATAATAGTTAAAGACTCTTATATAATGCCCTCCCTTAAATATAGCGCGGCGCTACCCTATTAATAGCTTCTATATAATTAGGCCCTAGGCTCCTTATACTACTAGCTTTACCTTACTCTTTCCCGTTAATTATACTAGCCCTACTAGCTTTATTATCTCCGCGCTTATTAGCCTAGGTAGCTAGAACCTAGCTTTATACTTATTAGCTAGCTAGCTATTTAAATAAGGGCGTAACCTAACCCTCGTAGTATAGTAGTTATATACCTAGGAAGCTTACTAGCTATAACGCTAAAGTCGGTTCGAATCTAGCTAAGGGCAAGATTAATTTTTAGTTAGACTAGTAGACTACGCTAACCTACTTATTAATTAGCTAATTAGCGCTTTTAGAAGCGCTTATAAATATACTAGCAGTCTAGCCCCGCTATAAGTAGGCCGGCCCGGACCTCGCCTACTTAGACCTAGCGACGAATTCGTTAAGACCTCCCCCTAACCCTAGTCCGGGCCCCCTAACCGGGAAAATAAAAACCTAGGGCTAATACTAGTAACTTAATAAGTACGGCGTAAAGCTAGTATAATAACCCGACTACCGGCCCGGCTAAAGGCCGGCATTAATAAAAAATAGCCCGCTAAGCCTTATAGCGGAAAAATAAAGCAGAGTCTAGGAAGATATTATTATAGGATAAGGTTAGAGATAATTATATAATTAACTATTAACTATTAATTAAAAAACGCTTATACTACTAATTAACGCTATATACCCTATATATATAAAGCAGTTACTTTCTAAGGTTACTTTATAGCGGGGCTATAAGATTCTAACTAACTATAACGATACCTAAGATAGCCGGCGTAAGATTCCTATATATTATAACCGCGACCTAGTATAAAGGCGGACTAGCTATAAAAGAAGGGAGGGTTTTCCTTTAAGCACTTTAGTTTTTCCCTCCTATTTAACGTTAAAGTTCTAGATACCTCTAAATAGGTTACTAGTATAATCTTAATAATAATAATAAGGGCGTAACCTATTATATACGCTCTTAAGTAACTAGCGGCTAGCTTAGACCTATATAAGCTTTAGGTTACCTATCCCCTTAGCCTTAAGTAGCCTTCTTTACTAAAGGGTATATAAGGTAGTATCTTTTCTTTCTTTTTTTCCTTTCTTTTCTCCCTTCTTTAACTATAGTAGTAGTAGTAATAAGTAAGTTCTACTTTACTTAAAGTATTAGTTTATTCTTAGCTATATAGGCCGCTCTATTAATATATACTTATAGTAATAGCTATAGTAATAATAATAGCCCTAATAATAATAATAACTTTAACTAATAAGTTCCTTACTTTATAAAGTAAGAAGCTATATTTTATTATACTAACTTTTATAATAAATATATCTACCTCCCCCTCCTTTACTTCTTCCTTCTTAAAGTATATAAAGTTATTTATCGACGTTATACTAAGCACGGCTAATAATAGCTCCGCTACTACCTCTACTACGCTAGCTACCCTTACGTTGCCCTTAAAGGTAACGACGCCGTTCCCGCCGCTACTTATAACGCCCGGCCTCTTAGCCCCTACGTCTATCTCCGCTACCCTTATAAGTCTATAGTTAAGTAAGTATAATAAACGACTTCCGTTAACCTCTTAAAGTATAAGCGCTAGGTCTAGGCCGGAGCCGCCTATATAGCCCCCTATATATAGTATATATTATAGGAGCTCGCTTACGCTAACTAAGTTAAGCGCCGCTACGGCGGTAGTTATTAATAGTATATATATACTAGCCGCGCCTATAAAGCGGCGCCTCCTATCCTACTTACTATAGTATTAGCTTAGAAGGCTAGCGTATATAGGTAGGTATAGGGGGCTACTAAGAAGCGCCTTACTATTACTATACTAGCCTACTATAACCTTTATACCCTAAAGTACTAAGGGCTTATCCCTAAGTAGGTTCTTTCCTCTTTACTCTCTTACCTTTACTACTAACTCCCTTAGTACTAAGGATACTACCTTTATTACCTTATCGGCGGTCCCCTTAGCTATGCCCGCCGCTACTATTACTATTACTCTTACCGCTACTACTAGAGCTAGCCGCCGCCCCTTTACCCTTAGAGCCGCCGCCGCTACCTACTAGCGTATAGTCTTAGAGGGCTAACTTAGCGCGCTAGAAAGCGCCGCCGCCGCTACTAAAAAGAAGGAGGAGCCTAATAAAAATAACGATAATAATAATAGTAAGGATAAGGGTAATAATAAAAAATAAGCTTAAGAAGTTTAAGGGCTTTACCTTAAAATAAACGCTATTTTTATCTCTACTTATATTATTATACTTATATTACTATAACTACTTACTTTACTTTACTTACTTTATAGTCTTAGCTTAAGCTACTATTAATAGTCTATTAGTTTATTATTCTTATTTATTAGCTTATATAAAGCCTTAAACTTATTAAAGGCTATAGCTCTTATAAACTTATATATAAGTTCTTATATAAGGTTAAGGTACTTATACTATTTAATAAGAACCTCTTAGCGTTTCCCTTAGCTTACCTTCTTTTAATATATAGCCTATATCCCTTTAACCTTAAATTTATTATCTCCTTTTACTTTAATTATAAGCGGTTAAGTATCTACTATTTCTTATCTAAGTAATAGGTTAAATAAAGCTTAGCGAAAGAGGTTAACGTAAATCTTATTATAGACCCCTATTAAGAGACTATTAAGCTTAACTACTTATAGGCTAATAACCCTTTATACTATAAACTTTATATATAGCTAGTCTAGCTTCTTTTTTAATCGCGCTAACCTATTATTATAAAGGTTAAGCTATACCTTATCTCTTACTATAAACTTATTTACTAGCGTATTAGTTTTATTAAATTACTACGTTTAATCTTATACTATAGTAGCTATCGCGGATTAATAGTATTCTATAGTTTCTTATAGCTTTTATATAAATATAAAAGCATAGCTCTTTAGTAATATACTATTATATTACTTTATTATTATATTAATAGTAAATAAGATTAAGGAGGGTAGCTTAAAGCTATATATTATAAAGAAGGGGGCTATCTTAATAAAGGTTTATAGTCTATTATTTAGCGTAAGCTAAGTAATAAAGAGCTAGCGGTCTTAGTCCGCTTAGTTATAGGCTATAATTACCTATATATATACTTATACTTCTTAGTTAACCCTCTTAAGTCCCTTATTAGTCTATAAGTAATAAGCTATACTAAGTAGCTATATAATTTAAAGTAGCTAGTATAGGTACTACTAAAAGTAGCTAGTTTAGCTCGACCTTTTATTGCTTATAATAAAGGCCGGCTAGCTATATAAGTAGGCCTAGTATTAAAGAAAGCGCTTTATATAAGCTTTTATATTTATAAATAGTATTAGCTTTAATACTATTAATTTACTAAGTTAGCTCTTAATTACTTATATATAGCGGTTACTACCTTTTATAAGTAAGAGGTCTATTAAAAAGTCTATTTATATATATATATAAAACCGGTTTAGTACTAAAAGCTACTTAAGTAGCCCTTTAAGCTATACCCTTTAAATCTTTATATAGCTATAAATATTATAGTTATAAAGGAAGTAATAAATATAGTACTATAAGAGGGGCTAGTAAAAGTCCTTTATAAGGCTTACTACTATACCTTACTAGCTTAAGTCACCTATAATACTAAATTTATAGATAAGTTAAACTAGCTTCCCTTAAAGCTTATTTTATTTATCTACCTTTAGCGGTTTATCCTTCTCCTTAGCTTCTATAGTATATAGTACGCTTAGTACTTATAGTCTCCCCCGCTAGCGGAGATGCCCTTATAGGTTAATATAGTAGTCGGCTACTTATACCTTTAGCTTTAGCTTTAGATCTAAGTATTAAGCGCTAGACTTTATAGCGCGGCGTATACTTTTATAGGTATAGTTTAGAGCCGCTATACTATCCTATAAGCGTTAAAGGGCCTTATCTTAAAATACTCTTACTATGCGCGCCCTTAGGCTAGTCTATCCCTCCTTATTAAACTAAGGTAAAAGCGTAAGAAGAAGCTTATCTATTAATACTATACTTTCCTTTACTAAGGAAGCTCTTATATAAGTCTATAGCGCTTCCTATAAAATAAGCTATAGATCCTAGGCCTTAATATCTATTCTTATTACTTAGCCTTAATCCTTTTAAGAAAGTATATCTAGGACTATAAAGTCCTACCTAAGATAGTACTTAATTAAGAAGTTAAAGTATAAGAGGTACTTTACTTAACGGGCCTACTACTTTAAGAGGTACTAGTAGGGTTTTTTTTTATATTATTACTTATATATAGCTTTTAGGGCTATAATAAGGCCAGTAGGGGCCTAGGCCCTTATTAGTAGTCCTAGCTAGCTATAGAGCGTAGGGGCTTATAATTAATTAAGGAAAGGGTAGCTATAAAGGTAATAATAAAGGAAAGGTTAATTTAGTTCCTCCTACGCGGTGATTTTCCCCTTTAAGGGCCCTAGGGCCCCTAGGTTACTCCTTTTTAAGTTACTTAGCTATCCTTATCTTTATTTTAGCTAAGAAGGTTAAAAGGGCTTCCCTTCCTTTCTTAGAGCTATAGAGAATAAGTAGGCTAAGGGCCCCCTTCTATCTCTTAAAGGTCCGGTAAAGGACCTTTCTTTCCCTCCTATAGTTCGGGCACCTTAAGATAAGGTGCCTAGCTATATACCTTCCTTAGCTATAGCGGTAGTCGTCTTAGTCTACCTTATTAGTCCTTTTTAGGAAGGAAAATAAGAAGCTAGCCCTAAAGAGGAGCTAGTAAAAGGCTAAGAGGGTCGGCCTAGGCCTCCTTATAAGGTCCTTTTCTAGGCTAAGGGCTAAGCGGGGGGTCTTTCGAATAAATATATAGTGCTTACCTAGGCCCTTAGCCTTAAGGCCTTTAGCCGCCTTAGTAGCCTAGAGTCCCTTTTAATAGTCCTTAATAGCTTACCGGACCTTTCTTTATAAGTAGCTAATAGGGACTAAGGGGGTCCCTTAGGTAGGGGCCCCTAAGCCTCTTTTAGCTAGTTAGTTAGCTAGCTTATTACTAAAGATCCCTAGGTAGCTAGGGTACTAATATAGCTATATATTATAAAAGGCTTCTAAGCTAGATAGGAGCCTTTTAATATATATAGCTAGGTCTAAGAAACCTATAACCTTCTTTATAGTAGCTTAGCTATCTATAAAGATATAGGTATCTATAAGGGGGTTAAGAGGGCTAAGCTTTAAGGGCCGAGGCCTCTTAGCTAGGTCCTCTAAGACCCTTAGTATTATAAATAGCTCTATATTAGCTACTTTAATCGAGGGCCCTAGGTTCTTATAGTACGCCTTAATAGGCCTATTTTCTAGGCCTATTTTATAGAAAGAGTAAGTATTAGTCTCTATAAAGGACCCCTTAAGGCACCCTTTAAAGCCGTTAATATAAAAGGCTAAGGGCCGTAACTTAAAGTCTTCTAAGCTAGCTAAGCTAGCTAAGAGGTATTAGTATTACTTCTTAGCTAAGGGCTTAAAGGCCTTTATTATCGTAATAAAGGCCTTAGGCTTTAAGGCCTATAAGGGCTTCTAGCTAGCTTTCCTTCTTTCTAAGTTATAATTAGGTCCTATAAGGGCTACTAAGCCTTTAAGGAGGCGGAAGAGCTATATATATAGCTTAATATAGCTTAAGGCCTATAAGTTAGAGCCTAAGTCGGCGAGGTTATCTTATATAGCTAGGTCGTAAGCCTGCCTTATAATTTAACTAGGTAGGAAGTATAGGGTCTAAAGGGTATAAGAAAGGTATACCTTTTTAAATCGTACCTTATAACGGCTAGTATTATTCTTAAGGGATAAACCTATTAAGGGGTTTATATTAATAGATATAATAGGGCGTAGTTTAAGTAATAATAAGTATATTACGTTAGTAATAAGTTAGAGGTTATAGACTATAGACTATAACTAGGTAATTAAAATTAAAGATAGAATCGTAATAAAGATCTATAATATATTAAAAGCTAAAGAGCTATCTATTTAAAGGAGTAAAAGTAGGTAGCTATATATACCTATAAAGACTATCCTTAGATTACGGTCCTAGCCGTAATCCCCTTTATAGCTTACTATAACTTACTTATAAGCTATGCTCCTAAGTAGTAATCTATCTATATAAGGCTTACTTAGCTTATATACGCTCTAGGTAAGCTAAGCCTAAGTAACTTCTCGTCCTAACTATTATTCCGAGCTACCTTATTACGTAAACGTAGCTAGCTCTCCTATAGCCCGCTAACTATAGTTATAATATACCTTTAGTAGCGGTAGGGCCGCTTTAGCTTTTAAAGCCCTAATAAGGGATCCTTTAAAAGCCCTTAAGACCTTTAAAAGAGCTTAGTTTTATAGCCTTTAAAATAGCTTTATAAGGCCCTTAAGGGTTTTAGGCCCCTTATATTAAAGCTAGGCCCTATAGTCTACTATAGAGGTTATATAGGCCTAGTAGAGCTATTTAAAGGCTCTAAATAATAAGCCTTTTTATATAGAGGTTAAGCGGGATAGTCCTTTAAAGGTAGCTTATATAGAGGCTACCTTCTTCTTAATATATTATTTAAATAGGAGCTTAAGATTAAAGAAGACCCCTAGCTACTATACTAAGGGCTTTACCTTAAAAAATAAGCCTCTTACTATTATACCCTTTAAAATAAGCTACCGTTGCCTATTAAAGTAGATACGTTCTATCTTTAAGGGGTTAAAGTAGACCCCTTAGTCTTTAGCTTATTTAAATAGGTTAGTAGCTATTACTTCTAGCTATCGAACGTTCTTCTTAGCTAAGGTTAACGTTATAGAGATACTAAAGTTATTTATATAAGATAGCTAGTATCCCTTAGCCGCTAGTATCCCCCTTATATATAAGAGGAATAAAATAGGGCTAATAGGGGACCCTTAGGGCACCCTTATTACTAGGTTTATAAGGGGCTAGACTTACCCCTTAAAAGCTAGCTAGATCTTTCTTTTAGTAAGGAAGTAGTCTACCTAGCTTATAAGGGCCTTAGGGAGGTTTAATCCTCTTAGGACCCTTATAAGCTATTCCTTTAATATAAAATTAAAGGCGCCCTTTATATTTAATAAGAAGGTACTAGTAATAGCTTTCTTATTAAACTCCTACTTCTTTTAGATATAGTATAGAAGGAGGAAGGCTATATTTATAGCTAACCGCTATTTTCGTCCCCTTAGCTACGTAGGGTTTAAAAGCCCGGCCGTATTAGCTAAATAGCTTAGCCGGGTAGCGTATAGCTTTTTAAGGACCTTTCCTAAGTAGTTAAGTAGACTTATAACCCTATAGGCCTTAGGGATAATATAGTCTAGCTTATTTTACTTAAGAAGTATAATTCCTATAGCTTCTTTCTATACCTTAAGGTAGTATCCTTAGTTAAATAGAGCTTTATAGGCCTTATTAAAGACCGTAAGGATAGCCTTATATATATATTAGATAAGGAGGAAGCTAAGGGAGTCCGGGCTAAGGGCTTTCTTATTAAAAGAGCTAAAAATAGCTCTCTTAATCTTAGGGTCCTTTAGCTCTAGCTAGTCCTACTTAACTATACCCTTACTACCTATATAGCCCGGGGGCTCTTCTTTTTCTAAGCTTTAAGGGGGGCTAAAGGGAGGGCTAGGGCTAAGGGTCTAGGGTCGGAAAAAGGGTTATTAGGAAGGCCTTATATTTTTCTATAAAGGTATTAGCTTTTACCTCTATCCCTTCTTTCGTATATAAGATCCTAGGAAGGGTAGGGTTAGCTCTAGCTTTATTATAAGAAAAGGCCGTAAATATATCCTTTCTTATTACTTTTATTATAAAGCTCTCTTAGTATTGCTTTTTAATAGCCTTAATAGTATACTTAAAGCTATTTCGGGCCTTTATAAAGCTCTTCTAGCTCTCTTTATCCTAGGCTAGCCTATAAGCTTATTAGGCTAGGCTTAGGGCTTTCTAAAGGTAGGTTAGCTTATTAGTTTACTAGGGCTTAGATCCTTTATAAGGCCTCTTTTTCGGTATCGCTATATTCGAGGCCTCTATAAGGGTTCTTATTAAAAGGTAAGCTATCCTTTTTAAGTCGTTTCTTTTTATAGCCCTCTCTATAACTATAAGGAGGTCTTATTCCTTCTTAGCTAACTATTCTAAAAATACCTTTTAGTTTACTTTCCTATAATTATAGGTAGTAGGCCTAGCTAGTAAGGGCTTATTAAGGCCCCTTAAGCTAGCTTTAAAGGCTATAGGCTTATAATCTAAGCCTATAGCTTTTAGGAAGCGGAAGTTAGCCTAGGTTAGCTATTTAAAGGGGCTATAAAAAGTAAGGTCTATAACTAAGGCCCCTTTTAAGCCTTTCCTTTAATAAGTACCTTTTATAGCTACCTTAAGGTCTATTAATAAGGAAGCCTTATAGCGGTTAAGCTAGCTAATAAGGGCTTTTACTTTATAGGCCTTAAAAGGTTCTATAAAAAGGTTTTATTAAGGGTAGTATAAGTTAAAGTCCCCTACTAAGAGGAAGGGCTATTATAGGAGTTAGGCTATTAATAGTAGCCTTTCTATTATAAGGGGCCCTTACTAGCTTTAGCTAGCTAAGGCCCTTTTAACCTCTTTTTCGTTATATAGGTTAATAAGGGTAAACGGTTTAATACCTTTTACCTTTATAGCCTATATATTAAGATCGTAAAAGAAGTTAAAGCTAGGGCTAGCTTTTATCTAGGCTTCCTTCCTCTTATATACTATAACCCTAGGCCTCCTAGTAAGCTTAGGGAAGTCGGTAGAGGGGATAAGGGTTATAACGTTATAAGCTAGATACTATATAGGGATATAGCTATTATTAATCTTATAAAGGTAGGGCTCTTATAATAAAATAAGGTCTACTCTTATTTCTAGGGCCTACTCTAAGATTAATTAGTTAGCTATTTCCTACTTATTAGTATTATACTATATAATACTAATAAGGTTATAATTAAGCCTAAGGGGCCTTATAAGTATAATGGGGCTAGGCTATTAAGTATTAGTTATTCCTTAATAGACTCTATATTATACCTTATTAGTTATAAGGTGCTCTCCCTTATAGTTATAGTATTAAACCTTAAAGTAAGAGTAGCTTTAGCTAGCTTTATAGCTAAGGTAGTTATAGTCCTTAGTTAGGTGCTTTTCTAAGTAAATGGCATACTTAATAGGCTACTAATAGGTCTAAGGGTTATAGCTAAAAGAAAGGCACTTATAGTACTATATATATATAGTATATTCCTTATAGGCCTTAACTTAAATTTATAGGCCTACTATATAAAGGCCCTTTTTTTAGTATTTAGCCCTTATAGCCTTTAAAGGGACTATAAAGATAATAGATCCTACCTTTTACATTAGGCCTAAGGTACCTAGCTACCTAGGCTGCCCTAGGATATTAATCCTACTAAAGGTTTTAGCTTCTATAGTAAAGATATCGAGGATAGGGGTCTAAAGGAGGTTAGGGACGCTCCGGGCTACTAGCTTAGTCTAGCTAGTAAGAAGGTCGGCCGATTTAATAGGTAGCTCCTTAAGGTATAGGGACTACTTTTCCCGCTACTTTAAAAGCTTCTTTACTATATATAGGGCCTTTATTATTATAATTATATTACCTTTATTTAAGGTCGATAGAGCTAATATAGCTAGTTCCCCTATAGCCTTATTAAGCTTATTATAAAGAGTAATAAGGTTAATAGTAAGCGTTAGCGATTCCTTTTTTAGCTTTAAGATAAGTTAGAAGTCCTCTTTTACGTTCCTCTTAGCTAAGGCCTTAGTTAGGGCTTTTACTAGAGCCTTAGCTAGGGTCTTAGCTAGGGCCTTAAGCGCCTTTATTATAGTAACCTTAGCCTACGAGCTTACTTTAAGGTTTCCTTAGGTAGCCTTAAGCTACTAAGCGGCCTTAGGCTAGTATAGGGGCTATTATAGGGGCTATTACCGGTCTAGGGTTCTTATAGCTGCCTTCTTAAGCCCTTTTATAAAGGTCTTATAAAAGGGTTCGATTTTTTAGGCTTCCTTAAGGGCCTAGAAGGCCTACTAAAGGAAGCCCTAGGCCTAGTCCTTAGGGAAGGGGTGCTAGGGCTAGGGCTAGGTCTACTATAAGTATTAGAACATAGGTCGGATAAGCGTAGGGCTAATAGGGCTACTAAGGGTAGCTTTCTTTTACCCCTTTACTTACTTTAAGGGCTAGTTAGGCTAAAAGTAGCTAGCCTAAGGCAGGGCTAGGCTAGGCTTAAAGAGGCTAGTTTTTAGTATAGGCTAAGTATAATCTTCTATCTCTATATCCTTTAGGTCCTAGTCTTAGGTCCTAGGCCTTTCTTCTAAGGTCTTTAAAGGGCGTTAGCCTTTTAAAGCTTCTTTTAAGCGGGCCCTAGCCTCTAAGGTACTTATTTCGACCCTTAGGTTAAGGGGTTAAAGTTAAAGGGGCCCTCCTTAGGTCTAGGCTAGGGTCCTAAGTCGGGTCTAGGCTAGGGTCCTAAGTCGGGTCTAGGCTAGGTCCCGTTAGTAGGGGGTATATACCCTTAGTTAGCGAGGGCAGGGAAGGGTTTTCTACCTATATAAAGGAGAACCTCGCTTAATTTATAATCTTTAGTAGTATATTATATACCCGCTAGTAGCTATATAAGGCTATACTTAGGGGGGCGTAATATACTATTTATAGCGGTTCTAAGCGTATACTTTTTTTTATATTTTAAGCTTAGTTTCGAAAAGTTAGCTAAGAAAATATAATAATACTTTTACCTTAGGAAATAGCTAGCCTTAATTACTAGTAATAAGGGTACTAATTAAACCGGCCGCTTTTAATAGTACCTTTATAAGCTATTTTAGGTTACTTAGTTACTAAGTATAGCCTACTACTTATAGACTAATAAGGGGCTTAAACGCCTTAACTAAGAAGTATAAGCTTACTTTTAAGGGGTAATAGCCTATAACTTAGTAGACTAAGATAAGTAGCTCCTTATAGCTTAGATAGCGCTTAATAGTAGGTCGAACTCCTTTATTAATATATCCCCTTTCTTTACGCTATATAGGTTTAAACCGCTATTAGCGTAGCCTATTACTATAGATATAAGCGTAGAGCGCTACCTAGCTAGCTCCTTAAAGGGTAGGGCGTCCGCCTTTATATAGAAGCTATAATAAGTTATAGAGTTTTACTAATCCTTAATAGCGTTTACCGCTTAGGACTAAGAGCGGTAGGCTAATAAGTCGCGGGATCCTATAAATAAGTTCGCGGTAAAGAATAAGGTCTAGCTAGACCTCTATAACTATAGGTCGATAAAGCTAAAGAAAAAGCTCGACTAGCTATACGCTAAGTATATAGTAAAGAAGGTACTAAGTCTATAGACTATAAAGCTAAAGGGGCTACCCTTTAGTATTTATAGTATAATTAACGTTAACCTTTTTTATCGTACTACTATAGACCCCTTATTAAGCTAAGAAATAATAGATCTTTAACTAGCTACTATCCTTATTAAAAGGGAGAAGGAGTTCTTAGTAAAAGAGTTATAAGTAGCCTATTAAAAGAATATAAGCCGTAGTAAAAAGTATAAAGTCCTCGTTAAGTAGCGTAGCTACTAAGACCTAATATAAGAGCCGGCTTTTAAGTTTAAGGGCGCGGTAGCTTTAAATAGGTTTAAGGCTATTTATAGGCTAATAAAGGAGAGTAACGGCCTAGTAAGAGAAGCTACCCCCTTAGCGGTAAAGTAGCTAGCACCCTAAGGCGTAGGGGAGACTACGCCCCGCCTTTAAAGAAGTAGCGGGGCACTAAGCCTACGGCGGTCGCTATATTAATATAAGCTATAAGTATATATTATAGATACCGCGACTATAAATAATAAGCGGGGCGTACTTAGGTTAGCGGTAATATAGACGAATCGTATTAGCCCTTATAAGCGCGCTTAAGGGTATATAAACTAGGCCTAGCGGGCCTTCTTCTTTAGCGGGGTCTTAACTACTAAATAGTTATCCTCGTCCTCCTCCTTATCTTCCTCCTTAGTATAAAGCGCGGCCCTAGCCTTAAGGGCGCGGATCTAGCCCTCTAGGCTACCTAGCTAAGAGGTAACGGCGGCGGCGGTACCGGTAGTAATAGTAGAGGCGGCGGCGGTAGAGGTAGTAGGGGCGGCTAGGGCGGCGGCGACGGTGCCCCTAAGAGAGAGGGAGTTAGCGTAGTAGAGAGTATAGGTAAGGGAGCTTATATACTTAGGCACGAGGGCGGCGCGCTTAAGGAACCGTAAGTTATAGTAGGCGGCGGCGGCAGCGGTTAAGGCGCGCTTAGCCTTATTCTAGTCCTTACCTAGCTCCGTAGCGCTCTAAGCTATAGTAGTATAGGTAAGGACGGGCGGCGTAACCTTATAGGCGCGGCTAGCCTAGGCGTATAGGAAGTAGCTGCCCTAAAGGCGGCCGGCCTAGTCGGCGTAGGGGAGGGACTACGAGGCATACTATATATAGGGGGAATCGCGGTAGGCGCCCTAGGCTACGGCGGCGCGGGTAGTAGAGTTAACGGCTAAGAAGCCGGGCAGCGGGTAGCGCGGAGCAGCGGCGGGCGCGACTAGGGCGGCGGGGGCTATAGGAGGGGTAGCGGGCGAGGCGAGGGTATAGTTAACGAAGTCGTCGATCTTAGCAAAGAAGTAAGATAAGGTAAGGGAAGATATATTAAATTATTTAAATAACTAATAAGGGTATAGGTTAGCTTATATATAAGCGGTAGCGTATAGCTAGGCGCTAAGAGACTTATAGTTATAGTTATAGCTACTACTACTAATATTAATAATAATAGTATAGTTAAGAGGAAAGAGTAATAAGGGCGCGCTAGTAGGTTATTTATCTCTTAGCCGCGTACCGAGGTATAGGATTAACGTTATAAGGGACCGCTTATAAAGAGAAGGGCGGGGACCTTATATAAGGGTATTTACTCTTAGTATATATCTAGGTATTAGCCTAGACTTTAGCCGATAATATTATAAGGTAAGGTAAGCTATATATATAAACGCGTATTTAGTAGCGGTAAGCGCGGCGTATAGTTAGATCTTATATAGCTTATTATAATATAATAGAAGGTACTTATAGTAAGACCCTTTACTTACCCTATAATACCTTATAATAATAAGATATAGCTAATAAGTATAAGTAAGAAGTTAAGAGAAGAGAAAGAAGTAAAAAATATAAGGTACTTGGTAACTAATAGTAAGTATTAACCTTAAGAGCTAGTATTAAGGTAAGTTCGCCCTATCGCCTTAAAGTAAGAAGTTTTTAGAGTAATACTATATTATAAGTAAGTGCTATTAATACTCCTTACCTTAGGGAAGTATTTCCGTATTTTTATAAGGGATAGAAACGCTAATAATCTAATATATCTATTAGGGCGGCTATATTTATTATCTAATTAAAGGGAGATATAAAGGAGGGCTATATAATTAAATTTTTTAAATAACGCGGCTATAAGGCTTAATCGACTTATATTTTAGCGAGTAAGAAGCGCTATACTATTATATATACTTTATCTCTTATATAAAATAATAACCTTAGTACTAGAGCTTATTTAAATCTTACGTTATTATTAAATAGCGGCGTAAATACTAAGGCTTTTAGTCCTTATACTAGTTAGATATATCGTTCTATAATATTAGATAATAAATAGCGAGCGACCTAACGCTAACTTAATATATACTTATATAGTACTATTACTACTTATAGGTTCTTATACCTCCTAATAATCTAAGGACTAAGTCCTAATATATTTATACTACGCGGTAATTAAGATAATAAATAGATATAATCGTATAAGAAGTATATTTAGCTATAATAAGACCGTAGTAGGATCGTAGCTTATCTTATAATACCCTCTTAGAAAGCCGCCTTACTATAGCGAATATAGGATTCTACCTTTATACTATCTTCTATAGATAATAATTACTAAACCTATAGGGTTCTTAAACCCGCCGCCCTTTATATATTATAACGTTAAGGGCGGCGGCGTAATACTATCTCTAGCGCCCTTTATAGCTTTATAAGTTTTAGTGCCTACTAAATTTAGAATTAAATCCTATAAACGTAAGGCCCTATATAATTATTAACTATATAAGTATTATAAGAAATTTAGCTAAACCGACTATTATAATAAATACTATACTTAATAAGGGCATACGCGTATTATTAGTAAGCTAATATACTATAGCTAAGATCTACGATATACGATAAACGCTACTTATAGCGAAGCTCTAGAACGTACTACTTAGAATTCTTATATATATTATACCGTAAGTTTATAAGGAGGTTAAGATATAAGTAGCTACTAGCCCGCGGTATTCTATATACTATAATATCTAACTAAGCATAGTCTACGCGGGGGCTTTTATAGAAAAAGAGCTAAAGTTAGCTATTATCTATACTTATTAGTATAATCATTTAAGAGAGAAAGGTTAGATTGCGAAAAACTAGCGGATCTATGGTACTTTTATAGACAGACTGACCCTCCTAATGTTATCGCCGTGACGTATCAGTGCTTCCTCCCCAACAAGGCGCAGCCCTTCCACTCGTTATGGGAGTTATGAGCAGCAACAAGCCGGCGACCAGGTCATCAGGCCCCCTATACTTTTGTGTTCTAACTTCAGACACTCGCGCGGCTTGAATCCCACTGGCCGACACTCCCTTTTATCCCCACAAACAACGCTTCCCCTATACCCCCGAGTTACGTTGCACCGCGACGGGATGCAGCTGCTCTTGCAGCTGCTAATGCGGGATATCAGCGGCACAGCTCGGATGTCACCGAGGTTTCAGGGGAGGGTTCCGGCTCGTCATACAGCGACAACGACCCCTTGGCGTGGGACTATTACAATCCAGAGGCTGCTGTCATTTCCTGGACGCGCACGGCGAGTGGAATCTCACCATCAAATTGGCTCATTGGTGCCTGTCTATGATGGCGACAAACGGCGATGGCTTTATCGATTATTCGCACCCCGATCTAGACAGTTGACGCCGCGCAAGCAAGGGATACGTCCACGACACTTCAGGCATCACCTACTCGGGGTTGTCCGAAGGCGACTCTCACCATGAACCTGACCCCGAGAGACGGAAGGGAGACCACGATACGCGGAAAGCCGTGCGTGAGACGATTTTGGCCACGCAGGAAGAGGACGACGAGAACACGCCGCAATTTAGCCTAGCCGGAAGCAGCTTAGACGACTTTACCGGCCAAGCTTACACCAAACGCGATAGGTAATATGTCCAGAATTACGATAGCGGGAAAGAAAGGGCAAACCCCCTGCGGCAGGGCCTTCGAGCCATCAATCTCTACAGCCGGACGAGCGAACCAAAATCGGGGCCTCCTGTAGGCACCACAAGCGCGACAACCACCCAACATGTCACGATTCAGCAGCACAAAAAGAGTGCGGGGCTTTATTTTGTAGATTGCAATCCACAAGTTATATCATCCTGCTTTGGCATCGACAGGCGAGATATTGTGCGCAACCGGAAGAGTTATAGCGGATGTACTAATCGCTAAGAAGTTTACTTTCTCTCATGTTGGCCTATAAAGTTTATATATACTCAATGACTCTCAAAGGTGTGGTTATCATGCATGAACCGAACCCCAATCCTCAGATTATGTATTACATGGTGGACTCTAGAGAAATTTCGGCGAGAGTCAATCCATACAGCACCTACGAGAGCCTCCATAGTTGAAGCTCCTGTCGTCCGAGGTACGTGTCCTTTCTGAGCCGAAGACGTCTTGATGAATCTCGAAAAATCCCATTTCATTTCGATCGCGTAAAGGGCGTTATTAGAAGTCTCAGCAGCGCATACTTTCTGGCATTTGGCTAGAATGCCGTGAGAATAGATTCGGGCATGAGTTTTTCGGACCGCAGAGCTTACCCGTAGTTGCTCCCTCAGCTATACCATCATCGACGACTACAAGGCGAAGAAGGGCATCCCCAATTAATGCAAGTGCCTTGTTTCCATTCTTTCTTACGTTGTTGGGCGGTTTTGAAGGTGCGGCGTCGGCAGCCGTAAGCGCTTCCTCTAGGAGTCTGGCGTCTTGGAACTGATATTGTAGAATATTCTCGATTTCCTTGTGCGATGCCATGTTTCGAAGACGCCTTTCCAGCCAAAGTTTGGTTCAACGTGATGTCCAATGAGGCTTAAGACAGTCTTATTATTCTTGGGTTTAGGTGCCTGAGAGCCATGAACGGTTAGCAAATGCTTAAGGGTGTCATCATCTCTACCTTGGAATCTACAAACCGTGTGTATGATAAGGAGCATAAACACGATGAAGCAGAGAGTGAAGCACGGGGGACGATGATCCAGTCCTTGATCTCTAAAAAACCCATGCAACTCTTGAGATACGGTGGCCTTTAAACCCAATAGCATCCTCCGTTTTTTTGACGGCTTCCCTCCGAGATGTCTCGTAGGTTTGCCTTTAGCTGGTGCGTGACACTGAGATCTTCAGATTAAAGCACGACAAGGTTTAGATGAAGCTAGAAGGCACGCCTAGCTACAAGATTAACACTTTAATAAGGTAGATTGCATCATAAAGATGCACCATAATTAGATTGCACGCTCTAAGAGCCTTATCATAGAATGTCAAAGAGCCTCTAAAAGGCAAAAACTCTATTTAAGCAGGAAAATTACGCGGTCCAGATAACTGCTAAGACTTTCATCTAGTCACCTTTATTGCGTGGTGTTAAGCTAGCCAAACTCCTTTAGCTAATGGAAATCTATGCTTTAGGTTTAGTAATAAATGATAGGAAACTATATGCCTTTTTCTTAGCTAGAACCGTCGATTTTAAGAAATCATGGCATGATCAACTGTTACGCGGTTGGCCTAATACAGTAAACGGTCAAAGCTTAAGGACGTGAATATACCTTGAAGTTAGCGAAGCTACTTATATCGAAAGATCTTTTGTCGATCTTCTTAACTTCGTCGGAGGAGATTCGCCATATTATGCGGCGGCCATGATTTTCCATCCCTCGCGCCGGATAGGATGCCTAAAGCATAACTAGTACAAACGGTGGGTGCGACCTGCTAGTCAAGCTATCAAGCAGCTTTGGGGTGACTTTAAAGCCTGAGACAACGTCAGCCTACCAGTTCGTTACGACAAGCCTGTGTCCACCTCCACGGGTAGCCTGGAAACGTTTGATCTTATTGCCGAAAAGCCTAAGAATTCTCCACAGCCACAAAGCAGGGATGAATACGAGGAGTACATCGGCGAGCCGGCCATCCTCATCGATATTCCTGCCCTTCAGTGGTGGCTAGATGCGCAGCAGCGTAAGCGTCGGCCGAAAGTGTCGCAGCTTGCAGTTAATATATTGTCGATTCCCGCAATGAGTGCAGAGGCAGAACGAGTATTCTCTGGAGCGCGGTGAACTATATCATGGGAGAGGATGAGGCTGGGGGAGGACACTATTGAGAAGGTAGAATGTTTGAAGTACTGGAAGAAAAATGGCGTGATACGGAACGAAAGGTAGTTCACTTTCGATACATGTCCTTAATTACTGGATTGCTCTTGCAATTTGGTGGGATGGTACGTGCACATCGATATCGACGATCTCGGTATCGTATCGTATCGTATCGATCTTATCGACGACCACCCTGCTCTGGTGACTGGTTATGAAGGATAGTATCTAATGTGCACCGAATCGAGGCAGTCACAATACGTCACTGGAGTTCAAGCGTGTGTGCCGTACCGTCCTTCCTGTGTAGGCAATTTTGTGCCCAACAGGAAGTAATAGGTATGAACTGGCGAGATTAAAAGTTGCCGAGTCTAGATTGACGAGGTTTAGAACTGCAAGGTTTAGCGTGACAAGGTTTAGCGTGACAGGGTTTAGCGTGGCAAGGTTTAACATAGCAAGGTTTGACATGACAATGTTTGATATGGCAGGGTAGAAGGGTACCACCAACTGAACCAAACTGGTCCATTCGCGCTAATATTAACAGCCATTTACGCAGCCCTTCATTCCTTCCTACCATAATCTGCCGTTCGACATTGTCAACACCGAGCGGTTCCAGCGGTTCCTTCTCTACGGCAAATCTGCTTCTTGATGCGATCCATATTCCCTCTGCAAAGACGCTACTTCGCATGCTCGAGTCTGAGTATGGGGGTGCCGTCGGGCCGGTAACAGAAGTACTTCGCAGCACTCTATCCCAGATTCACTTCTCCTTCGACGGTTGGACATCTAAGTTATACACTTCGTTTCTCGGGGTCAACGCTCAATTCATTGATCACAATTTTGTCCAACACCGAATCCTCGTTGGGCTGCGACCTCTCCCGGGCAAACACAACGGGGGCTTCGCTTGCTAATGAGGTCGCCGATACGCTGGCATTCTGGCAGATTAACGACTCGGACAAGGTTGGCTACTTCACACTAGACAATGCTACCAACGATGACGCCTGCATGGAAGATCTTGCCTGTGAGCACGGCTTCTCACCCGAAGAGCGACGGATCCGCTGCGCTGCGCATATTTTTAACCTTGTGCGGGCAATGCTTTACGGTTCGAAAAGAGAGAACTTTGCTGCAATCGTCGCTGCCGATAGTGACGATCAAGATGACGAGGAGCAGGTTGATGAAGCTATCGACGAGGCCCTGGAAGAAGAGATAGAAGGCGGCCTGGATGAAGACTTCCAAGCGAACCGGCCGTTGGTATCCTAGAAGAGGGCCTACTATTATCTGCCGGAGGATATAGGAGATGCTAATTTTTTTTCCACCTTTAAAAGGGCAGCGGCGAGCACTAAGATGGAAGACAATACCTAGCCTATACTAAAGACTAGCCTCTTAAGGCCTAGCCTAGCCCTGCCTTAGGCTAGCCACTTCTAGCCTAACTAGCCTTTAAAGCAAGCAAAGGGGCGAAAGAGAGCTGCCCTAAGCAGCCCTATTAGCCCTACGCCTATCCGACCTACGTTCTAATACTCGTAGCAGACCTAGCCCCGGCCCTAGCACCCCTTCCCTAGGGACCGGGCCTAGGGCTTCCTTTAGCAGGCCCTCTAGGCCCTTAAGGAAGCCTAAAAAATCGAACCCTTTTATAAGACCCTTATAAAAGGGCTCGAGAGGGCAGCTATAGGGACCCTAGACCGCTAACAGCCCCTATACTAGCCTAAGGCTACCTAAGGAAACCTCGAAGCTAGCTCGTAGGCTAAGGTTACTATAAAGAAGGCGCCTAAGGCCCTAGTATTAAGCGAGTAAAATACCGCTATACTATATAAAATAAGGGCACCCTTAATAGAGGTATTACTAACGCGTATTATAGGCCCTTTCTTATCTTAATACCTAGCTAAGGCCCTAGCTAAGAGGAACGTAAAGGAGGTATTATATAAAGGATAAGTAAGTAAGTATAAAGATTAAGGACTAAAAGACTCTTAATTCTCCTATCTAAAGTATATAATATATTATATCTTTATAGGTAATATAAGTAAATAACTAAAACCTAATAAAAGGTTTTATAACTATTAAGCTAGTAACTACTATATAAGTTAGGGTTTTAGACTATTAAAGGCTAATATACTTTATATAATAAGAGGACTTCTAGCTTATCTTAAAGTAAAAAACGTAATCGCTAACGCTAACTATTAGCCTTATTACTCTTTATAATAAGCTTAATAAGGCTATAAGGGAACTAGCTATATTAGCTTTATTAACTTTAAATAGAGGTAATATAGTTATAAAGATAAAAACCCCTTATATAGTAAAGAAACCTTTTAAAGTAGTAGGATATATAAGAGAGTTACTAGGAGGTACGGGCTAATAAAGCACTTAGGTATATAGGACCGAGGTATTAGTAGGGTATTAGTAGGGAATCGTATATACCCCGCTCGCGAGTTATAAGTAACTCGCTACGCTAACTAAGGAAGAGAAAATCCCTCTTTTAGTAAGCTTTAGTCTTATAATAAGAGAATATAATATATATAGTATAGTACCTTTAGTTATCTCTACTACCTAACTAATCGAACCGTAATATATATTTATTATATCTAAGGATATATTAAGGGTCTTTATAACGTCGTTAGTAAGTAGTAATATCGAACCTTTTAAATAATAATATTATTTAAGCGGCTTAGGTAGCGATATAATATTGCTACCCTAAGGTAGCTATAGGTAATAAAACTATAAGAAGTCGCTTTTATTAAAGATAAGGAATAAAGAGGGAGAGCGGTTATATATATAATAATCTCTATATACCTTTTTATACTTATAATATAATACCTAGCTATAAAGCTAGCTAAGGCTACTCTTACTTTAAGGTCTAATACTATAACTATAAGAAAGAGCACTTTATAACTAATAAGGTATAATATAAAGTCTATAAGGGAATAACTAATACTTAATAGCCTTAGCCCCTTTATACTTATAAGGCCCTTAAGGCCCCTTAGGCCCCCTAGGCCTAACTACGACCTTATTAATATTATATAGTATAATACTAATAAGTAGGAAATAGCTAACCTATCGATCCTAGAGTAAGCCCTAGAAATAAAAGTAGACCTTATCTTATTATAAGAGCCTTACCTTTATAAGATTAATAATAGCTATATCCCTATATAGTATTTAGCCTATAACGTTATAACCTTTATCTCTTTTACTAACTTTCCTAAGCTCGCTAGGAGGCCTAGGGTTATAGCTTATAAGAGGAAGGAAGCTTAAATAGAAGCTAGCTTATTATATAGAGTATATTAGCCTTTAATAGTCTAAAACCCTAACTTATATAATAGTTACTAGCTTAATAGTTATAAAACCTTTTATTAGGTTTTAGTTATTTACTTATATCGCTTATAAAGATATAGTATATTATATATTCTAGATAAGAGGATTAAGAGTCTTTTAGCCCTTAATCTTTATACTTACTTACTTATCCTTTATATAATAGTTATTAGCCCGGTCTACTATTAACTAAGTATCTTATTTTTATTTATTCCGCTATATATAAATAGCTTCTATAATAAGCTTAGCTATTAATCTTAATAGCTCTTAAAGGGCACCTATAAGAGTCTTTAACTATTATAAGTTATAGGCTTAAGCTATAGCTTAAGCTATATAGTTATATATAGAGGGCCGGATCCTATATATATATATATAGGCTAGCCGCGTATAAAAGAGCTCTATATAGCTTATTAATATTATCTTATAAACGGTACCTATATATATACCTTTACTTACTTTATAATAGTATAAGCTATTAACTAATAGATTTAATAGATATCTCTTTAAAGAAGGTACTACTTCCTTAAAGGAGTACTCTGCCCTTCCTTAGACGGATAGGAAGTATTATAGCTATCCTAAAAGCGATTAAAAGCGCGATAGCTAGCGAAAAGGACGAGGTTCTTACTATACTAAGGGAGTCGTCTATAAGACTAGCTTTAACCCCTATAACCTTTATAACGCCGGTTATAGCGGCGATACTACTAATATAGAAGCCGCTCCCTTAGCTAACTTAAGATAGTAAGCTAAAGTTCTTTTACTTCTTTCTTAGCTAGCTATAAATAAAGTTTATAACTAACGAGAAATAAGGCCTAAATAGCTATCGCGATATAGCGTAGTATTCGCTCTTTTATACGCTACCGGAGCCCTAGATATAGCGGATCTCTAGATTCTAAGATAAGGGCGGCCTTAAGGGTAGACGCGACTTATAAGACTTCTTTTAATACCTTATATATACGTTCGGTAACGTATAGGAGTAGGAGAAGGCGTAAGATAGGCTATAGACCCTTAAGTAAAGAGATAGATAAACCTTTAGCGAATTCCTCCTTAATTTTAAAGAGACGCTCTTATAGGTAATAAGGACTATAGTATAAGAAGATAGCGCGAAACTTATATAGCTATAGAATTTAATTACGCTAGACTTATAAAAGCTACTTATCCTTATAATTATACCTACTAACTATAGTAAGTATATAAGCTAGTTAATAAAGGTAGTATAGGGCTATAAGTAGACGCCGCGTTTTTAAAAGCTTTATAAGTATACGCTATATAGCGGCGATAGGATTACTACCCTTTTATAAGATAAATAGCTAGCTATTAATATAGATAGGGATACCTTAATATCGGCTAACTATATAGACCGGGCTAAACGTAGTAAGAAAACGCTATCGACTACCCCTTATACTACCTTATACTTTAAGTAGCGGGCGAAGTAAGTAATAAGTAAGAAAATTAAGAAGAAGAAGGCTAACGGCCGCTACTTATATTACAGCGCGTTTATATACTTTATATTAAAATGCCCCTTCTTTTTAGCTAAGCGGCCTATAGCGGTTTAAGTAGCGAAGATAAAACCGCTCCTTACTTTAAACGATAAGGAGGACTCTACCCTCCTAGGCTTAAAGGAAAAAGAGTAGCTCTAAAGTAAAGATAGGCTCTAGAGCTTTAATTACTAGTACTAGCGAAAGAGTAAGAGGAGTTATCCGCTTATATAAAAGAGGAGCTTACTTTAATATAGGTTATAATTAATATCTCTTTACTAGTCGCTACCTATATAGATAAGGGCTACTAGTACTACGCTATAGTTAATAAAGCGCTTATATAAGAGATATAAGTACTAATAGAAAGGATTGCCTTAAGGTAAATAAAGGGCGCCTTAAGCGTAATAAAAAGTATAGTAATTAAGGGCATTATATAGCTAGCTATTAAGGTCGATAGCTATTATTCTTATAAAGAGAGATATAAGAAGTATATAAAAATATATAAAGGTAAAATTAAAAGTAAGGGGTTAAATAGGTAGGGCAGAGATATTTAATTCTTATAGGGGTAGTAATTATAGTAAGGGAGTAATTATTATATTACCTTAATTATCCTTCTTTCCTCTATCTAACGCCCTTTTTTATACTTATTTAGTATCTTAATTAATAAAGAAGATCCTACTTAAAGAAGCTATTAATATTATAATAAGGTATAAGTAATAAGCGTAGGATTAGGTAATCGATAACGTAAGTAAAAAGGGCGATCGAAGGAGTATAGGGTAGGATTTCGTCCGGAATTTATAATAAGTATATAAGGGGCTAAATAATATATTAAAAGAATAGCGTTATAAAAGATACTTATAAACTTACTTATTCTATCTACTACTCCTAGGGAAATCCTTTGTCTTTTATAGACTATTGCTCGCTTACTAGTAGACTAATTAGTTAGCTTTCTAGCCTATTCTATAGTACTTAGAAAGCTCTATCTATAGTTTATCTTCCTAACTTAGTAGGTAGTCTAATTATAACGTAATAGTTAACGTAAGACTATAGGTTCTAGTATAAGTAGTAGATTTAACTAGAATGTTCTATGCCCTACCTATTCTCGTATCGCGGATATCTTCGGAACCGCTAGGCTAAAATAGGTAATAGGGTATCCGTTCTACTTATAATTAACTTATATATTTTATATATATTTATAATTATTAGGATAAGCTTATCTTAACCCGCTTTTCCTAAAGGAAGGTATAGATATCTAGTAGAGGTCTTTTATCTTAAAGGGTTATTCCCTTAGACTATATTATAGAGCCTCTTTTTACTAGCTTATTCTATAGAGCTTCCCTATACCTATTATTTCTTAATAATAGTAAAATAGGAATATAAAGGTATATTCTTATAGCCTTACTTTAAGAGTACTAGGTAAATAGTACTCTTTACTAGTTATTTCTTTTATAGTAGAATTATCCTTATTAAGAATAAGGTATATAATAAGAATATAAGGGAAAATTTTAAACCCCTTTCTAAGTAAAACCTTTATAGGAAAAATCCTAGTTATAGTTATAATATTTCTCCTCTTTTTAGGTAAACCTTTATAAGGAAAAAGCCTTATAGGGTTATTATAGGAAACCTTTAATAAGGAAAACCCCTATTTTTATAAGTTGTTTTTTACTAATAGGAAACCTTTTTTAAAGGAAAAAACCTATTAGTTATATATAAAGGAAAAGCTATAAAAGCAAAAGATAGCTAGAAAACCTCTATTAAAGGGATATAAGCTTTTCTTTTAAGGCTCTTTTAATTCCCTAAGGGAAATAGTTAATAAAGGCGTTAACTATATCTATTTAATTAAGTTCGAGGTTAAATTCTACTACTATAGCTATAAGGGTCTAAAATAATATCCTTACTAAGGTAGTTACCTTAGTAAGAAGATCCCCTTTTTCCTACTAGTTCCTATAAATAACTAGCTAGGCTTTATACTTTTAAAGGAAGCTATATTTATTAGTCTTATAGATAAAGACCTACTTATAGCTAAGGACCTATTTTCCTTTTATATCTTTTATAAGAACCTCTTTAAAAGACCCTATCTCTTTATATAAAGCTAAGTAGTCTTTCTAGGCCTAGAAAAACTAAACTTTAAAAGGGTGTCTTTCTAGCTGCTTTTAGTTTACTAGTAGGTCTAGGTAGTCTCTTTTATATACCTTCCTTACTAATAGAGGCTTAAAAGGCCGGCCTACTATAAATGCTTTATAGGAACTATCTTTTATAAGCGTTAGATAGAAGTCGGAAAAACGATCGAAATAAGGGAGAGGTTAGTCTTCTTTTATATCGGGCCCTATACCTTCCTTTACTTCTCGAAGTAGGGATAAAAAGGCAGCTAGGTAATCCTTTAAAAGAGGTGCCTTTCCTACCCCCTTAAAGGTCGAGACGGGAAGACTAACTAAAAAAGCTGCTTTTAGATCTTCTTCTTATATAAGAGGAGGCGTAAAGAAGTAGGCGTATTCTAGCTCTACTACTTTCCTATAGTCTCCTTCTTTATCTAGATTATCTAATCTAGTAGCTTCCTCTTTTTCTTCGAAGTTAGCGTTTTCCTTAACTACTTTAATATAGGTTTCTTCTTCTATTTCCTTATCTAAGACCTCTTCTTAAGACTATTAGGAAGGGGGGATTTAGATCTTTTAAATTAGCTAACGTTATAAGAGTAAAAGGGGCTATAGATCCCTCTTTTTATTAAAGAAGCTAGATTTTTTAAAAATTATATCCCTAGTCGAAATAACCTTTTATAGAAAAGGAATCTAGATCTAAAAGATATTAGTAGAATTATAACTAATAAGGTAACTAATAAAGGCTCTAGGATTAAGCTTTCTTTTCTTCTTCCTTTTTAGCTATATATTAGTAGTTATAGTATATACTATATAGTTATAGGTATAAAGGTAAACTAGCGAGGCCCTTTTCTTTATAAAGAGCTTAAAAGGGGATTTTTAGTCTATTCCTTAGTTTAGTTCCCTAGGGTCCTTAGGGTCCTTAAGGGTCTCGTTTTAAAAGTAATAAGCGGTCTTAACGACTTCCCTTTAAAGGTTATAGGGAAGACTTATAGTAAGTCTTATTATATAGGCCCTTTTTATTATAGTACCCCTTAATCTTTCTACCCCTCCGTTCTAGGCCTAGGTATTCGGTGCTAATAAGAGAGGTAAAATACCTCTTTTTCGAAGCTAATTTAAGATATCTTTTATAAATAGCTCTCTATTAGACCGTATCTTCTTTACCTTATAGCTAAAGTAGGATTTTATCTAGTTAACGAAGTCTTAGAGGGTAGACTAGTTATACTTACTTAGGTAGGTCTATAAGAAATAAGGGAAAACTATCCCTAAAAAAGCGTCTATAAAAAGTATTACCTTAATAAAGCTTTCTTAGTTCTTAGAGACGTTAGTCTAGTCGACTTAAATTTCCTTATACGGCTAGTCCGGCTATATTAGGGTTCGTTTAGAAACTCGTCTCTTAGTTTTTACTTAGCTATAATATTTATATTCGACGGTCTTTAAGCCCCTTATTTATACGCCCTATGATTAGCCTAGCTTATATAAAGCTAAGGGGCCTAGGTAACTAAGTCGTATATACTAAAGAAGACCGTTTCCTTAGGCTACTAAAAGAGGGTATTTAAAACCTACCCTCTTAGTAGGGAAAGCTAACTTCTTAAGAGGTTCCTTCTTAAGTATAGGTTAGAAGTCGAGAATAAATTAACCGAATTTTTCCTCGATTAGCTTAATCGTCTAATTCTTTTAGAATAGCCTCGTAGGCTTAGACGACGTATCTTAAAAGATTCCTTCCTCTTAAAAAAAGCAGAAGGAAATTAAGCTCGTTAAAATTCAAGGGTAAAATACTACCCCTTTTTACTATAGAATTTATATAGTCCTATTAGGTAATTCTATCGTAAAATTCACCCTTTTATACCCTTCTATCTATACGGTTAATTCCCTAGTAATAAGGTATTCCCTCTATACCTTCTTAAAGGACCGGAATTATAAGAGGGTATTATAGATATCGAGGGAAGCGCTAGAGTAAAAGATAGCTAATTTTCGTAGGGGATAGTTAGAGGGTCTTAATAGGCGGTCTTACTAATCCGTAGGGAAGACGAATGCCGGATTTACTATACTAACGATTTTTCCTTAAATTTATAGCTCGAATAAGGGCAGCGGCGTTATTTATTACTATTTCTTAGTAACCTAAATCTCGTCTATCTTCTTCTATAACGAGGGGTCCTCCTTAAGAGACTATTATACTATTTCTTATAGCCTCTTTAAAGGGTTAAATCCTTTAAGTCGGTTTTCCTTAAAGACCTATTAGTATTATAATAACTAATAGCCTAGGGATTTATAATCTAGGCAGCCGTTTCGTTTAGTCTTTCGTTTCTTTAAGGAATCCTTATCCTAGTCTAAAAGGTCTACTTTAAAACTCCCCCTTTTTACCCCTTATTACTAATTTTAATAAGGTTCGATTTCGACTAGTTCCTTAATTTTTCGACTAATAGACTAATAGGTCTATTAGGGGACTAGTCGGGCCGGACGGACTAACGGGGCCGGGGCCGGAGTAAAAGGCGGAGCCGGGGCTAGGACTAGGGCAGCCGTTAAAGACGGTGTTAAGGCTCTCGAGGGAGGAGGAGCTAGAGGGGTAGCAGCCGTAGTAGTAGTAGCGAGGGCTATAGCAATAACGGCTATAGTAGCTATAGGGGTAGTAGGTTAAGCTGTCTAGGTCGAGTGCTAGCTATAAAGGAATAAGACTGCTTATTATTATACTTTAGTAGCTTCTTTATTTATTTCCTAGCTATCTTCTTAAAAGATAGTCGAGTAACCGTTACTAATAGGCTTTATTAGTAGAGATATATCCTATAGCTACTAGCTAAAAAGAGCTTTTATTAGGAAGTATTAGTTAGCTTCCTTAAGGATTTCTTCTTACTTAGCTAGCTACGAAGAAGCTAGTAGGTTCCTAGTAGAAAAGGCTCCTAGGTATACCGTATAAGTCTTCTTAATATAATTAGTTATATAGCCCCTTAAGGGAGCTATTAAGGTCTCGAGCTTTAAAAGCTACTACTTAGGGGTCTCTTCCTCTTAAAGAGAGATTAGCTTTATAGTACTAATAGATTCTATTATTGCTATAAGTATAGTAGTTAGTAGCTTCGTCTTATAAAGGTATTCCTTACGATAACTCTTATAGTTACCTAAGGTAGTAGAAAAGGCTCTCTATTATATAGAGGTTAGCTTAGAAAAGAGGGAAGCTCCCTCTATAAATTCCGTTGCCCTAGGATAAAGAGGGGGCTAGAGAGGGTCCTACTTATTAAAGAAAACTAAATTATAAATAGTTCTATCTATATAAGCCTATAGCTCCTTTACCTACTTATCTTAATATTAGGGCTCTATAAGAATCGTCCTATAGACTATAAGGGCGGTAAAGGAATTATATTTCAATATTATTATAAGAGAGGGGGTAGAAAGGTTAGTTAAAAATCAGCTTTTTTAGTAAGAGGGGTAAAAGGAAGCTATAAGGGATATAAGAAAGGTGCCTTTTATAGTAGCTAAAAGGTATAGGAATTCTATTCCTCCTAGGCTTATAACTCTTACGAAGAGAGATATAATAAGTATATAAAAATATATAAAGGTAATATTAAAAGTAAGGGGTTAGATAGGTAGGGTAGAGATATTTAATTCTTATAGGGGTAGTAATTATAGTAGGGGAGTAATTATTATAATGCCTTAATTATCCTCTTTTCCTTTATTTAACGCCCTTCTTTATACCTATTTAGTATCTTAATTAATAAAGAAGATCCTACTTAAAGAAGCTATTAATATCCTTTTTACTTCTAAGCTTTTTACTAGTTTTTCCCCTCCTTTTTAGCCGTTACTAATATATCTAAATTATCTTTCGCTACCTTTATAAGAAGCTATCGCTACTTCTACTTCCCTTTATACCCTTACCCTCTTCTCTATACCTCCTTTTAGCTCCTTCTTCTTTCTTCTATACTAAGTGTTTTTAGCTTCCTAGGTCCCTCTTACTATAGGATATCTCTAAGAATATAAATTAAGCTACGCTTCGCGATAACTATAAGCTTATTATAGCTTATATATTCCCTTAACTAGAGTTCCCCTTAATTCTTAGGAAACCTTAGTTATTATATATAGAGTTATACTTAATTTTATACTAAAAGAAGCTATAGTTTAGGCCTATATAATAGTAAGTCTACTATAATAACGGTTCCGCGAGTATAAGACTAAGCGTATAAGCTTTACGCTTAATATAAGAGGTCCTTACCTCTATCTTTATAAGACCTATATAATAATTAAAGTAGGAGGAAGGTTATATAGTAGTAGATATAGTAGTCTATATAGTTAGCTTAGTAGATATTAATAAGGCCCTTTAAATAAAGAAGCTAAAGTCGCTAGCTAAGCTATAATAATAAATACTAAAGCGCTTTTATAATCTTCTTTTACTATTTAAGTCCTAGGAAGTAAATAAGCTTAACCTATATAAGCTAAGGGTAGACTATAGGGTTATACTCTATATTAATAAAAAGGGGTAGGAACTACTTATACCGTTTAAGCCGCTATATAGTATATTATATATAGAGCTACTAGTACTAAAGAAGACGCTAAGGGACCTCTTAGATAAAGGCTTTATTTAAGTAAGTAGCTTTAAAGTAAGAGCGCTAGTCTTATTTATATATAAGCTAAGGGGCGGGATATAGTTCTATTATAACTATAGGGCTTTAAATATAATTATAAGGCTAGACCGCTACCTCTTACCCTTAATCTTAAATATACTCTATAACCTCTTAAAGGCAAAGTAGTTTATAAAGCTAAATATAAAATAAGTATTCTATAAAGTATAGATCTTAGAAAGTAACGAGTAAAAGATAGCGTTCTATACTTACTACGGCTTATTTAAGTAGCTTATAACGCCCTTTAGCCTCTTAAGAGCGCCTACTACCTTCTAGCGTTATATTAATAATATACTTTAGGACTTCCTTAATAAGTTCGCCTCTATATATATAGATAATATCTTTATTTATATAAGTAGATCTTATAAAGACTATATATAGAAAGTATAAAAGGTCTTAGAGCGCCTTTAACTTTATAGGCTCTACCTTAACTTAAATAAGTATAAATTTATAGTTAAGAAGGTTAAGTACCTAGGCTTTATTATTTATATAGGTATAGGTATATAAGTAGACCCTATAAAGATCTAGGCGATCTAAGACTAAGCGGCCCTAACTATATAAATAGGTATATAGAGCTTCCTTAAGTTCGCGAACTATTATAAGATATTTATTAAGGGCTTCTCTTATATTATAATACCCTTAAATAAGATTACTAAGAAGAGGACCGCTTTTTATTAAGGACCTATATAAGACGGAGCGTTTTATACGCTTAAGGACTTATTTTTATAAGCCCTAGTACTACTTTAATAGGACTTTAACCGGTCTATAATAGTTAAAGTAAACTATAGCGGCTAGGCGCTTAAAGGTACGCTTTCCTAAGAAGTAAATAGGCGGAAGTAACTAGTAGCGTTCTACTCTTATAAGCTAACCTTAGTAAAGTAAAATTACGCTATTTATAATAAGGAGATACTAGCGATTATTAGCTACCTTAAGTAATAGTAAGTAAAGCTTTAAAGTTATAAGAGCTTTAAGGTCCTTATAGATTATAAAAACCTTAAGTACTTTATAACCCGCTAATACCTCTTAGAGCGGTAAGCCCGCTAAGCGGAGTACCTTTTACGCTTTAACTTCTTAATTAAGTACTAGCTAAGGCGGGACTCTATAGTCTTAGATATGCTTTCTTAAAGGGATTAAGACCGGCTAATAAGAGCGGATATTAAGGCCTAGGATCTATAGCTTATCCTATAAGAAGAGCTATAGACTTATATAAAAGCTTCCTTAGTAAAGGGAGGCATAGTACTAATAGATAAGCTTTCCTTTATACCTTTACCTTAGTTTAGTAAGGAGGGATAGACCGGCCTAAGGGCGCGTATAGTATAGGTATTCTAAGATAAGGTCCTTTAACGCTTATAAGATAAGATATTATCTTTAGACTATACTTATAAGAGCGTACGCCGCGCCGTTAAGTCTAGTACTTAACGCTTTAATCTAAAGCTAAAGCTAAAGGTATAAGTAGCTAACTATTATATTAACTTATAGGGGTATTTATATTAGTAAGGGAGACTATAAGTACCGGGTGCGCTATATATTATAGAGGCTAAGGAGAAAGATAGACCGCTAGAGCTAGATAAATAAAATAAGCTCTAAGGGAAGCTAGTCTAGCTCGTTTATAACTTTAGTATTATAGGCTACCTAGGTTAGTAAGGTATAGTAGTAGGCCTTATAAAGGATTTTTACTAGCCCCTCTTATAATACTATATTTACTACTTCCTTTATAACTACGATATCTATAGCTATACTAAGATTTAAAGGGTATAGCTTAAGGGGCTACTTAAGTAGCTTTTAATACCTAAATAGTTCTATATAGCTACTTAGTATAGCTTATTACCTATAAACTAATAAGGGACTTAAGAAGGTTAACTAAGAAGTATAAGTATACTTATAAGTAGTAATAGCTTATAACTAAGCGGACTAAGACCGCTAGCTCCCTATAGCCTAGCTCGCGTTAAATAGTAAACTATAGACCTTTATTAAGATAGCCCCCTTTATTACTATATATAGCTTTAAGCCGCCCTTCTTAATCCCGTTCGCTATAAATATAGTAGTAAAGTAATATAGTAGTTTATTACTAAAGAGCCGCGCCTTTATATTTATATAGAAGCTATAGGAAAGTATAGAATACTACTAATCTATAATAGCCGCCTTAATATAAGATTAAGAGCGGTACGCTAATAAGACTAAGGCCTTAGTAGATAGGTTTATAGTAAGAGATAAAGTATAGCTTAACCTCTATAACTATAGGTTAGTATAGCTAAAAAAGAAGCTAGACTAGCTATATATAAAGTTTATAATATAAAGGGTTATTAGCTTATAAGTAGTTAAGCTTAATAGTCTTTTAATAAAGGTCTATAATAAGATTATCGTTAACCTTCTTTACTAAGCCTCCTTTAACCCGCTACTTAGATAAGAAGTAGTAAACGCTTAACCGCTTACTATTAAAGTAAAGAGGGATAATAAATTTAAGGTTAAGGAGATATAGGCTATATACTAAAAAAAGGTTAGCTAAGGGAATTGCTAAGAGGTCTTTATAAAGTAGCGCGGGTACCTTAACTTAATATAAGAACCTATATATAAGTTTATAGGAGCTATAGCCCTTAATAAGTTTAAGGCCTTATATAAATAAATAAATA
Organism: Hirsutella rhossiliensis; assembly: GCF_020360975.1. Taxonomy (NCBI): domain Eukaryota; kingdom Fungi; phylum Ascomycota; class Sordariomycetes; order Hypocreales; family Ophiocordycipitaceae; genus Hirsutella; species Hirsutella rhossiliensis. The sequence continues at coordinate 4,954,293 of NW_025408671.1, read as the reverse complement.
AGAATAATAGACTAATAAACTATTAATAGTAGCTTAAGCTAAAACTATAAAGTAAGTAAAATAAAGAGGGTAGTTATAGTAATATAAGTATAATAATATAAGTAAAGATAAAAATAGCGTTTATTATAAAGTAAAGCCCTTAAACTACCTAAGCTTATTCCTTATTATTATTATTACTCTTATTATTATTATTATTATTATTATCTTTATTAGCCTTCTCTTACTTATTAGCGGCGGCGGCGCTCTTTAGGGCGCTAAAGCGGCCCTTTAAGCTTATAAGCTAGTCGGCGGCGGCGGCGGCTCTAAAGGTAAAAGGGTAGCGGCTAGCGTCGGCGGCGGCGGTAGGGGTAGTAGTAGTAGCGGAGGCGGGCACGGCTAAGGGGACCGCCGATAGGGCGACGGAGGCGGTATCCCTAGCACTAAGCGCGTTAAAAGCGGAAGTAAGGGAGTAAAGGAGTAAGGACTTACTTAAGTATAAGGCCCTATCGCTTAAGGGCGTAGAGGTTACGGTATATAATAGCGGTAGCGGTAAGGCGCTTCTTAGTAGCCTCCTACGCCTACCTATATATACCGGCCTTTTAAGCTAACGCCGTAGCGAGTAGAATAAGAGGCGGTACCTTATAAGTATAGCTAGCGCGCGCGTACTAGTAGTAGCTACCGCTATAGTAGCGCCCGACCTAGTTAAAGTAGTTAAGCTCTTATAACGTATAATATATATAAGGGGCTAAGCGGGCGGCGCTAGCTTATACTTAGTACTTATACTATAAGAGGTTAGCGGAAAATATTTATTATACTTACTTAACTATAGACTTATAAGGGTAGCGGAGATAGATATAGGGGCTAAAGGACCGGGCGTTGTAAGGGGCGGCGGGGATAGTATTATTACCTTAAAGGGCGACGTAAGGGTAGCTAGCGTAGTAGAAGTAGTAGCGGCGGCGGTAGGCGTAGTAGTAAGGGCGCGGGTAAGGGCGGCGGTAGTAGTAGAGCCGTCGTTAGCCGCGGCTAGTATAGCGTCGACGAATAACTCTATATACTTTAAGAAAAAGAAAGTAAAAGAGGGAGAGGTAGATATATCTATCGCGGAAGTTAGTATAATAGAATATAGCCTCCTACTTTATAAGGTAAGGAACTTACTAGTTAAAGTTATTATTATTATTAAGGCTATTATTACTACTATAGCTATTATTATAAGTATATATTAATAAAGCGGCTTATATAGCTAGGAACGAACTAACGCCTTAGGTAAAATAAAACTTATTTATTACTACTATTACTATAGTTAAAGAAAGGAGAGAAAAAGAAAAAGAAAGAAAGGGGGGATACTACTTTATATACCCCTTAGTAAAGGAGGCTACTTAAGGCCGAGGGGATAAGTAACCTATAGCTTATATAGGTTTAAGCCGGCCGCCGGCTACTTAGGGGGCGTATATAATAGGTTACGCTCTTATTTAAATAGCTAGCTAGCTAATATATATAAAGCTAGGTTCTAGCTACCTAGGCTAATAAGTATAAGGATAATAGGGCTAGTAAGGCTAGTATAATTAACGGGAAAGGGTAGGGTAAAGCTAGTAGTATAAGCTTAGTTATATAAAAGCTATTAATAAGGTAGCGCCGCGCCGCGCTTAAAGGAGGGTATTATATAAAAGTCCTTAACTATTATAAGTTATAAGCTTAGGCTATAGCCTAAGCTATATAGTTATATATAAAGGGCTAGATTCTATATATATATATATAGGCTAGCTATATATAAAAGAGCTTTATATAGCTTATTAATATTATCTTATAAACGGTACTTATATATATACCTTTACTTACTTAATAATAGTACTATCTTTAATAGCCCTTTTAATTAAAAATAATAGATTTCTATTATTAAGAAATTCGCCTTTTCTTATAACCTTTAGGATATACTTAACCCTATAATCTAAGGTAAGCTAGTTCTTTAAAAGCCTATTAAGCTAACCTTTTACCTACTTAATATAAATATATTTAATTTAGCTAATCTTTCTTTAAAAGAATTCTAATAACTTAAATTCTTATATACTTAGTACTATAATAAGCTATAAAAGTATAAAGACTAAGTAAAGGCCCTTACTAGCCTTTAATAATATATTATTAAGACTATTAGAAACTATTATAGTACTATTACTAAAGAATATAACGTTATAAAGTAATTATCTTTACTTTAAGTATAAGTCGCTCTTATAGACTAAGTACTTAAGAAGAAAGTTCTTTAATATTATTATTTAACTCTTTAATCGCTAAATAAGACTAAGATTAAAGCTTAAATTATTTAATATAAGGGCTTTTACCTTATATAGGCCTAGACTAAGGTCTAGGCTAAGTCTATATATAAACGGCCTCTATACCTATATAGGCTAAGCTTATACTTCTCTTCCTTTTCCCTTTTATAGATTATTAACCTTCTTTTAATAGACTATACCTAAGCCTATACCTTTACTTACTCTATAATAATATAACCTACCCTTTATTTTACCCTCTCTATATCCCTATATATAGAATAGCTATTTTTAGCTGCCTTTAAAGCTAATATTTAATTACCTAGTTTAGTTAAACCGCCCGCGCTAGTATATATATATATAAAAATATCTATACTCTTATAGTTATAAAATTAAGGTAAATATAATACTTAGTTCGCTTAGGTAATTAAGAGCTTCTTATAATAGTAAGGCTTTATATAACTAAGAGTAGTATTACTATACCTTAGTAAGTTCGATAGCTCCTTTATAGAGCTTAAGCTATAACTACTTTATATAAAGGTAAAGCTCTATACTAATAACGCTATAATAAGAGATATCTACGCTTAATTTAACTATCTTTACGCGAGCCTATCTTTACGCTTATAAAGGTATCTTTTACTATTTATATATACTAGTATAAATAAACTAGCTAACTACCTTATAAAGCTTTATATTACCTATAGCAAACTTAATATAGCTAAGTTAGTAAGCTAGGAGCTTATAACGCTCTATTAAAAGTAAAGTAAAGCTATTCTAGCTTACCTTATATAGTTTATAGAGGTGCTTTATTAAGTAGATATATATAGCTAGCTTAACGTAGTAAAGTATAATTACCTTATTATAAGCTTAAATATAGATTAGTATACCTATTTAAGTAAAAGGTCTATACTATTAAATATATATACCGATCTTATCTACCTTCTTTATAAGTATAGTAATAATAAGTTCCTTTTTTTATTTTCTTTTATAGTATAAAAAGAAGATAATACTAGTAATACTATAAATATCTTTATCTCTACCTTAAGGACTAAGGATAAGAAGAGGTAGTAATAGGAGGGTCCTTATATAAGCTATAGTAGTAAATCCTATTAGTTTTAAAAGTACTTATACTAAGAGGCTTAGGTAAACGTACTTTAAGTAGTAAAGGGGTATACGCGCTAGGATAGAAAGAAAGTTAAGTTTAACGATAGCGACTTTAGTAATAAGTAATCTTAGTAACGCTTTTATAAGCTTTATTAGCGTTCCCTTATATATAGTAATAGCTATTATATAGATAGGACGTATACTTATAGTAATTAAAAGGGCGGCTAAAATATAGGAAGGCCGTTAATATAATATAACTATAGTAAAAGGGAGTGCTTATATAGCCCTATATAAGAAGGAGCGGAGCCTTATATATTAAAGTACTATCCCTTATATTATAGTACTAAGACCTACTATTATATACTAATATAAGGGGGGCGGGATATTATAAGCTTACTAAAGCTAGCTATATACTATTTTATATACTTCTACTCCTTAGCTATAAGTATTAAAGCCTAACTCTTAGGGCGCGGCCCTTATTAATAATATAGTCTATCTAAGAAGCTTACTTAGGAGGGTATTATATATTATTTACTAACGTTTTTTCCGCGACTAAGCGTATATAGTCCGCGTAAAGGTTCTATCCCCTTAAGCATAGTATTAAGTATTATTTAAAGTCGCGCTTCTTTAAAAGCTAGGTAAGGGTATAATATAAAGGCTTTTGCCTTATATAGGCCTAGACTAAGGTCTAGGCTAAGTTTATATATAAGCGGCCTCCGCGCTTATATAGGCTACGCTTATACTTCCTTTTTTTTCCTTTTTATAGATTATTAACCTTCTTTTAATAGACCGTACCTAAGCCTATACCTCTACCTACTTTATAATATAAATCTCTGCTTTTATAGTCTATTTATATTAAATATATACTTATTAATATCTATTAACTACCTTAAGATTATTACTTTTATTTCTATTTATTTATATTACGCCTTCTTATACTTTTACTTTCTCCGCCCCTTAATTATATACTAAGGTAGTCGTCCTAAGAGTAGGATCTCCTTTACTATAAGCGAGATATATACACCGCCCGCGTTACCTATAAAGCTAGTCGGCCGCCTCTTACGTCGTTTACTTACTAAGCTCCTCTAGCTAGGCCTACGCTATTATTATCTCCTTAGGCACCTAGTTCTTAACTAGATCCCGCTCCTATACCTCTAATATAAGTATAATACCGTCGAGCGTTAAGTACCGCGATAGCTATATATATAAGCTATATAGGTTATATAGTAATAGCACCGCTCTTTACTCGACTATCGTTATCCTCGCCCTTTATAGCTTTAGCGCTATATATTCTAGCGTCCCGCCCTATACCTTATAGTCGGTATAAGCGAAAGCCGCCGCGTATAGTAGGCCCCTCTAGCTAAGACCTAGTAGCCGAGGAAGGCCCGGTTAAGGATATCGTCTACCGCTATATAGCCGGCCCCGTTTACTAGCTTTAGCCCTTAGTATATATTCTAGTTTACGACGACTAGTATACCGGGCACGAAAACAAAGACGGCTAGCACCGGCGTCGCGCTATCGTCGCCTTAATATAGTATTTATACCGTCTCCTCCTCTATTAGTAGGCTCTCCTTCTACTTATACTTAGATAGGAAGATACGCGCCGCCGTCCGCCGCCGCGCTTAAAACGCGAGCGCCGCCCCTACGTTAAGGTTCTAGCGGTTATAGTTAAGAGGTATAAATACTATTAAGCCCGTCTCTTATAGGATCTACTTACCTAGCCGGTAGTACCTTAAGCTAAGTAGCTCTAGGTTATTATAACTACGGTCTAATAAACCGTAGGGACTAGTATATATTATAAGGGCACGTAACGTAGGGAGCAAGGAATATTAGATAGAATAATAGGCTAATTAAGTTTAGAGCAATAGGTTACTCTAGCGCTTTAATACTCTATAGCTAGGATCGTAGGATTGCTTTAGCGCTCTAGCGCTCCTAGGCTATAGGATTACCTAGTACTCTTAGCGATCTAAGAAAGCTCTTACGGTATATAAAGAAGGAACGGAATACTCCTTTAGATAGATAGCTTAATAGCTTTTAATATTATAATTATTATAATCTCTATTATAATCTTATCTTTAATTCCGATTACTTAATTACTTAATTATAGTCTATAGTCTATAACCTCTAACTTATTACTAACGTAATATACTTATTATTACTTAGACTACGCCTTATTATATCTATTAATATAAACCCTTTAATAGGTTTATCCCTTAAGAATAATACTAGTTATTATACGTTAAAAGCTTTTATTTAGTATAATACCGCGTTACTTTAAGTAATATCGTAACTATTAATATACCTATATAGTAAACTAGATTAACTAACTTTAGAGCTACTATATCGCCTTAGGATACAATACGCGAGATTATTACCCTTTAATATAAGGTATAGTTACTTAGGAATAAAGGAAGCAATAAATAAGTTAGGGACCTTAGAAAAGTAGTTAAACTAAAATAGCTAGGACTATTCGATAGTACTTATAGCACGCTTTAAGACTTTCTTACTTAACTTAAGGCCTATTACCGGTTTTACCCTACTAAACTCTTAAACCTAGTTAAAAAGGTACTTTATATAGGAAATTATTTATCTAGAATAGTACTCGCTTAGTTTAAACCTATTATAAGGGATTTTCTTAATAACTAGCTAGCGCGATAAGATAACGAGATAGATAAAGTCTTTACTAGTTTCTAAGGATTTAAAGAAGCTATTATAAAGGTATTTAGAATAACTAATAAGGAATAAGAAGCTAAATAAAAACTTTAAGAACTTTAATAAAGGATCTTAGTATCGGATTATACTATAAAGTTCTATTAAGTTACCTTAAAGCTTAATTAAGATAACGAACCTCTTATATTATAATTTTATAATAGGCTTAAAGAAGAAGTTAAGGACGAGCTTTATAAGGAAAGTTAACTTAATAACTTCTTAGACTATATTACTATAATAGTATAAATCGATAATAGATAGTATATATAATACTAAGAAAAGAAATAAGGAAGAGGAAACTAAAACCTTTCTTATAAAAATAACTTTAACTAACGCGCTAACTATAAGAAGAAGCGCGAAACTCTTATTACTTATACTTATATAACTAACCTAAGTAAGATAGATCTAAATATAATATAGAAAAGTAAAAGAAAGTATTTTAACTATAGAAAACTTAGATATTACTTTAAAGAATATAGATAACCTTATAAGGAGAAGAAAACCTACTAAGTACTAGCCTTAAAAGGTAAGAAATACTTAAACGCTATTAATAAATAAGAACTAAAGTATAAACTCTTTAATTAAACTATATACTATAATAACGAATATATAGTATACCTAAGCGATAAGAATAGTACTAAATAGTTCCTAAAACTACTAAAGAAAACCCTTATAATAATATAATAAAGGGATCCTAAAATATAAAAATAAGTTAAATTTATAGAACTAAAATACCCTTATCTTAAAGGAGTCTCTTAAGACTAGATTAAGAAAAATAGTAAATAATTCTAAGAAGATATATAAAATAAAAATCGATAATAATAATAGGTAGTTTATAAACGATATAATAAAGAAAATATAGATATAGCCCTTATACTTATAAAACTTAGATAATAACCTAAAGAGGAATAACGAAGTATTAATAATATAAGCTTTAAAAAATAAGAAATACCTAGAGAAATAAAAGATAAGAATAAACTTATACTACTACCCTTATTATTAAAGGAAAATACTACGATTAAAGAATACGCTCTATACTTTAAAGAATTTAAAGAAATACTTAAAATTAAAACCTAATAAATACCTTAAATTCTTATAGAAAACTAATAAGCTATATTAATTTAATATTAACTAGTACTACGCGGAGGAGACTATACTATAGCTATCGCTATAGTTAATACCTTTATAGCTCTATAATAAAAATAGTAACTATAAAGAGAATTTAAAGATAATCTATAAATACTACTTACTTATAAGTACTATAAGTATATTTTATAGATATTATATATTTACCTAGATTATATAACATACTTTTAAATAAAGGTATAATATAACGCTTTCTTAGTTAAGTTTAAAGGATAAGTACTTTCGAAGCCCTACCTAAGTATAAGAGTCTTTAACTATTATAGGTTATAGGCTTAGGCTATAGCCTAAGCTATATAGTTATATATAGAGGGCCGGATCCTATATATATATATATAGGCTAGCCGTGTATAGGAGAGCTCTATATAGCTTATTAATATTATCTTATAAACGGTACCTACGCGTACGCCTTTACCTACTCCGTAATAGTATAAGCTATTAATTAATAGATCTAATAGATATCTTTCTAGAAAGGGCGCCTCCCCCTTAAGGAAGCACTCTGCCCCTCCTTAGATAGATAGGAAGTATCGTAGCTATCCTAGAAGCGATTAAAAGCGCGACGGCTAGCGAGAAAGACAAGGTTCTCGCTATACTAAGGGAGCCGTCTACGAGACCGGCTTTAACCCCTACGACCTCCGTAACGCCGGTTATAGCGGCGATACTACTAACGAGGAAGCCGCTCCCTTAGCTAACTTAGGACGGTAAGCTAGAGTCCTTTTACTTCTTCCTTAGCCGGCTATAGATAAAGTTTATAACCGACGAGAAATAGGGCCTAAATAGCTATCGCGATATAGCGTAGTATTTGCTTCTTTATACGCTACTAGAGCCCTAGATATAGCGGATCTCCGGATTCTAGGATAAGGGCGGCCCTAGGGGCAGACGCGACCTATAAGACTTCTTCTAATACCTTATATATACGTTCGGCAACGTATAAGAGCGGGAGAAAGCATAAGATAGGCTATAGACCCTTAAGTAAAGAGACGGATAAACCTTTAGCGAATTCCTTCTTAATTTTAAAGAGACGCTCTTATAGGCAGCGGGGACTACGGTATAGGAAGATAGCGCGAAGCTTATATAGCTATAGAATTCGATTACGCCGGCCTTATAAGAGCTACTTATCCTTATAATTATACCTACTAACTATAGCGAGTATATAAGCCGGTTAATAAAGGTAGCTTAGGGCTATAAGTAGACGCCGCGTTTCTAAAAGCTCTATAAGCGTACGCTATATAGCGGTAATAGGATTACCGCCCCTCTATAAGATAAATAACCGGCTATCGATATAGACGGGGATACCTTAATATCGGCTACCTATATAGACCGGGCTAGACGCTATAAGAAGACGCCGTCGACTACCCCCTATACCGCCCTATACTCTAAGTAGCGGGCGAAGTAGGTAATAAGCGAGGAAATCGGAAAAAGGAAGGCTAACGGCCGCTACCTACGTTACGGAGTATCTACGTACTTTATATTAAAATGCCCCTTCCTTTTAGCTAAGCGGCCTATAGCGGTTTAAGTAGCGAAGATAGAACCGCTCTTTGCCTTAAACGATAAGGAGGACTCCGCCCCCCTAGGCCTAAAGGAAAAAAAGTAGCTCTAGAGTAAAGATAGGCTCTAAAGCCTTAATTACTAGTACTAGTAAAGGAGAAGGAAGAATTATCCGCCTATATAGAAGAGGAGCCTACTTTAATATAGGTTATAATTAATAACTCTTTACCTATTACCGCCCTTATAGATAAGGGCTACTAGTACTATACTATAGTTAACGAGGCGCTTATATAAGAGATATAAGTACCGGTAGAAAAGATCGCCCTAAGGTAAGTAAAGAGCACCTTAGGCGCGATAAAGGGTATAGTAATTAGGGGCATTATATAGCTAGCTATAAAGGTCGACCGTTACTATAAGCTTATCGTAGCTTATATAATCCCTTAACTAGAGTTTCCCCTAATCCTTAGGAAACCCTAGTTATTATATATAGAGTTATACTTAGTTCTATACTAAAGGAAGCTATAGTTTAGGCCTATATAACGGTAGGTCTACTATAACGACGGTTCTATAGGCATAGGACTAAGTATATAAGCTTTATACTTAGTATAAGAAGTCCTTACTTCTATCTTTATAGGAACCGTGCGATAGGTAGAGTAGGGGTAAGGCCGGGCAGCGGCTAACGTAGCGGTCTATATAGTTAGCTTAGCGGATATCGATAAGGCCCTTTAGATAAAGAAGCTAAAGTCGCCCTCTAAGCTATAGTAATAAATACTAGAGCGCTTTTACGACCTCCTACTACTATTCGAGTCCTAAGAAGCGGATAAGCTTAACCTATATAAGCTAAGGGTAGACTATAAGATCGTACTCTATACTAATAAGAAGGGGCAAGAACTACTTATACTATTTAGACCGCTATATAGTATATTATACGTAGAGCTATTAGTGCTAAAGAAGACGCTAAGGGACCTCTTAAATAAGGGTTTTATTTAAGTAAGTAGCTTTAAAGTAAGAGCGCCGGTCTTATTTATACGTAAACTAAGGGGCGGGATATAGTTCTATTATAACTATAGGGCTCTAAACGTAATTATAAGGCCGGACCGCTACCCCTTACCCTTAATCTTAGATATACTCCGTAACCTTTTAAAGGCTAAGTAGTTTATAAAGCTAGATATAAAATAAGCGTTTTATAAGGTATAGATCTTAGAGGGTAATAAGTAGAAGATAGCGTTCTATATACGCTATAGCTTATTTAAGTAGCTTATAACGCCCTTTAGCCTCTTAAGAGCGCCCGCTACCTTCTAGCGTTATATTAATAATATACTTTAAGACTTCCTTAATAAGTTTGCCTTTATATATATAGATAATATCCTTATTTATATAAGCGGCTCTTATAAGGACTATATATAGAAAGTATAGAGGGTCCTAAAGCGCCTCTAACTTTATAGGTTCTACCTTAACCTAGATAAGTACGAATTTAGGGTTAAGAGGGTTAAGTACCTAGGCTTTATTATCTATATAGGTGTAGGTATATAGGCGGACCCTATAAAGATCTAGGCAATTTAAGACTAAGCTACCCTAACTATATAGATAAGCGTATAGAGCTTCCTTAGGTTCGCGAACTATTATAGGATATTTATTAAGGGCTTCTCCTATATTATAATACCCTTAAACGAGATTACTAGGAAGTAGACCGCCTTTCGCTAGGGGCCTATATAGGAAGGAGCGTTCTATACGCTTAAGGACCTATTCTCTTAAGCCCTAGTATTACTTTAATAGGACTTCGACTAGTCTATATTAGTTAAAGTAGACTATAGCGGCTAGGTACTTAGAGGAACGCTCTCCTAGGAGGTAGATAGGCGGAAGTAACTAGTAGCGTTCTACTCCTATAAGCTAACCTTAGTAGAGTAGAATTACGCTATTTACGATAAGGAGATACTAGCGATTATTAGCTACCTCGAGTAATAGTAAGCGGAGCTCTAAAGCTATAAGAGCTTTAAGGTTCTTATAGACTATAAGAACCTTAAGTACTTTATAACTCGCTAGCACCTCTTAAAGTAGTAAGCCCGCTAGGTAGAGTATCTCTTACGCTTTAACTTCTCGATTAAGTACCGCCCTAGGTAGGACTCCGCGGTCTTAGACGCGCTTTCTTAGAGGGATTAAGACCGGCTAATAAGAGCGGATATCGAGGCCTAGGATCTATAGCTTATCTTATAAGAAGCACTATAGACTTATATAGGAGCTTCCCTAGTAAAGGAAGACGCGGTACTAGCGAATAAGCTTCCCCCCGCGCCTTTACCTCGGTCTAGTAAAGAGAGATAGACCGGCCTAGGGGCGCGCACGGCGAGAGTGTTCTAAGATAAGGCCCTTTAACGCTTATAGGATAGGATAGCGGCTCTAGACTATACCTATAAGGGCGTATACCACGCCGTTAAGTCTAGCGCTCGACGCCTAAATCCGAAGCTAAAGCTAAAGGTATAGGTAGCCGACTACTATATCGACCTATAAGGGCATCTACGTTAGCAGGGGAGACTATAGGTACTAGGCGCACTATATACTATAGAAGCTAAGGAGAAAGAGGGACCGCTAGAGCTAAATAAACGGAATAAGCTTTAAGGGAGGCTAGTCTAACTTATCTATAACTCTAGCGTCGTAGGTTACCTAGGTAAATAGGGTATAGTAGTAGGCCTTATAAGGGACTTTTACTAGCCCCTCTTATAGTACTATATTCGTTGCTTCCTCCGTAACTATAATATCTATAGCTATATAAAGATCTAGAGGGCGTAGCTTAAGGGGCTACTTAAGTAGCTTCCGGTGCCCGACTAGTTCTATATATATATATAAATAGACTTTATAACGGACCTCCTACTTATAAAGGGCGGTAACCGCTATATATAGGTAATTAAGGACCGACTTAGTAAGTCTATAGTATTAAAGCTAATACTATTTATAGATATAAAGTCTTACGTAGAGCGCTTCCTATAATACTAGGCCCGCTTATATAGCTAGCTAGCCTTTATTATAAGCGATAAGGGATTAAATTAAACTAGCCGCTTTTAATAGCACTTATACTAGCTACTTTAGATTATATAGCTACTTAATATAATATATTACCTATAGACTAACGGAGGGCCTAAGAGGGTTAACTAGGAAGCGTAGGCTTATCTATAGGCTATCGTAGCCTATAACTAAGTAGACTAAGACTAGTAGCTCCCTATAGCCTAACTTACGTTAAATAGTAAACTATATACCTCTATTAAGATAGCCCTTTTCTTTATAATAAATAGCTTTAAACTACCCTTATTAGTTCCCTTTACTATAGATATAGTAGTAAAGTAGTATAGTAATTTATTACTAAAGGGCCGCGCTTTTATATTTATATAAAAGCTATAAGAGACTATAGATTATTACTAATCCGCAATAGCCGCCGCGGCGTAAGATTAAGAGCGGCACGCTAATAAGACTAGGGCCCTAGTAAATAGGTTCGCGGTAAGAGATAAGGTATAGCTAGACCTCTATAACTATAGGTCGGCACGACTAAAGAAAAAGCTTAACTAGCTATACGTAAAGTTTATAGTATAGAGGGTTATTAGCCTATAGGTTATAGAGCTTAATAGTCTCTTAATAAGGGTCTATAATAAGATTAATATAGACCTCTTTTATAGAGCCTCCTTTAACCTATTACCTAGATAAGAAGTAGTAGACGCTTAACCGCCTATAATTAAGGTAAAGGGAGAGGATAAGTTTAAGGTTAAAGAGATATAGGCTACGCGCTAGAAAAAGGTTAGTAAGGGGAAACGCTAAGAGGTCCTCGTTAAGTAGCGCGGGTATCTCGACCCTATATAAGAACCTATATATAAGTTTATAAGAACTATAGCCCTTAATAAGTTTAAAGCCTTATTTAAAATAGTAGATAAGAATAATAAACTAACGGACTATTAATAGTAGCTTAAGCTAGGACTATAAAGTAAGTAAAGTAAAGTAAGTAGTTACGATAACGTAAGCGTAATTATATAAGCAGAGATAAAAATAGTATTTATTTTAGGGTAAAGCCCTTAGACTACCTAGACCTACTCTTTATCCTTATCGTTATCCTTATCCTTATCCTTATCGTCCTCCTTTACCTTATTAGCGGCGGCGGCGCTTTCTAAGGCGCTTAGGCGGCCCTCTAAGCCCGCGAGCTAGTTAGAGGTAGCGGCGGCTCTAAGGGCTCCGGGGGCGGGGGGGGGCCGGCTAGTAGTAGCGGCGGGGGCGGCGGCGGGCACGGCTAAGGGGACCGCCGATAAGGCGATAGAGGTAGTATCCCTAGTACTAGGAGAGTTAGTAGCGGAAGTAAAAGAGCTAGATAAGAGGAACTTACTTAGGGACGAGGCCCTAGCGCTTAAGGGCGCGGAGATTATAGTAGACGGCGGCGGCGGCGGTAAGGCGCTTCTTAGTAGCCCCCCGTGCCTACCTATACGCGCCGGCCTTTTAAGCCGACGCCGTAGCGAGTAGGATAGGAGGCGCCGCTTTATAGGCGCGGCCGGCACGCGCGTACTAGTAATAACTACCGCTATAGCGGCGCCCGATTTAGTCGGCGTAGGGGAGCTCCTACGACGCGCACCGTATATAGGGGGCCGCGCGGGCGGCTCTAGCCTATACTTAGCGTTTATACTTTAAGAAGTTAGCGGAAAATAGCTACTACGCTCGCTAGGTAGCGGACTTACGGGGGTAGTAGTAGCGGAGGCGGGGGTAGAGGGGCCGGGCGTTACGGCCGGCGGCGGGGATAGCGTCGTTACCCGGAAGGGCAATATAAGGGCGGCTAGCGTAGTAGAGGTAGAGGCGGCGGCGGTAGGCGCGGTCGCGGGGGCGCGGGTAGGAGAAGCGGCAGCGGCGGAGCCGTCGTCGGCTATACCTAGTATAGCGTCGACGAACGACTCTATACGCTCCGAGAAGGAGGAAGCGGGGGAGGGGGAGGTAGATATATCTATCGCGGAAGTTAGTATTATAGATTACGGCCTCCCGCTCTATAGGGCAAAGAACTTACTAGTTAAAGTTATTATTATTAGGGCTATTATTACTACTATAGCTATTATTATAAGTATATATTAATAAGGCGGCCTATATAGCTAGGAACGAACTAACGCCCTAGGTAGAGCGGAACTTACCTATTACTACTATTACTATAGTTAAAGAAGGAGGAGAAGGAAAGGAAGGAGGAAGAGGGGGATACCGCCTTATATACCCCTAGGTAAAGGAGGCTGCCTAAGGCCGAGGGGACGAGCAACCTAAGGCTTATATAGGTCCGGGCCGGCCGCCGGCTACCTAGGGGCGTATATAATAGGTTACGCCCTTATTTAAATAGCTAGCCGGCTAATAAGTATAAAGCCTGGTTCCGGCTACCTAGGTAAATAGGCGTAGGGATAATAAGGCTAGTAGGGCTAGCACGATTAACGGAAGCCGTTAATAAGGCAACGCCGCGCCGCGCTTAAGGGAGGGCATTATATAAGAGTCTTTAACTATTATAGGTTATAGGCTTAGGCTATAGCCTAAGCTATATAGTTACGTACGGAGGGCTAGATCCTATATATATATATATAGGCTAGCCGCGTATAAGAGAGCTCTATATAGCTTATTAATATTATCCTATAGATAGCACCTACGCGTACGCCTCTACCTACTCTATAATACTAAGTATAAAACTAAACTACTAGAAAATCGATTAACGCTACTTAAACGACTAAGTTATATTATTAAAACCTAATTATAGTATATTACTTAAATACCGCGATAATTATAGTTTATTAATAAGATATCTTTTAGAGATATATAAAATCTATAAATACGCTAAAATAAAGGAATAGTATAATGCTACTTACTTTAAGGTATCTAAACCCTTAATCTTTTAAAGACTTACGTAATAAGTTAAATATAATAAAAAGGATTATAATAAATATATATACTTAAACTATAAAGTTTATAAATATAAAAAAGTATAAGTATAATATAAACGATATAATAGTATACTAAAAGATTATTAGTAATATATATAAAGGCTATAAGCTATATTTAACTAAGGAAAAATTAATATAGAAATACTATATAGAAAATAAAAAGATACTAAATAAAAACTTAACCTTTAGTATAATAATAAATAAAATTATAAAGTATAGTACGTAATTAACTATAAAGTAGTATAATATAAACGATATAGCGTTAAGAAATAAGAAATCTTTAATTAGCTATAAGAAATAAGTCTCTTAAGCCTTAATATAATACTACGCGACGAAAATATAAAGAAACGATATTAATAATAAATTAAAGAAGAATACTTAAATAAAATAAATAAGGACTAAGTAAAAAACAAGGTATACTATCTATAAAAAGGCTATAGACTAGTACGATATAATAAGATTTAAGGACCCTATATATAGTAATAGTAAGCTATAGTAACTAAATAGTATTAGATATTTAAATCGCGGGATATTATATATATATACTTTTAGACTATAGCGCGATAAGTAATTATATTTTACCTAAAGTTATTAATTATTGCTAACTTATATAAAGATATAAGAAAGATCTATATAAACTTATAAATATTAAAGGAGAGGCCTTTAATTATAATAATAGAATTATTAATATAGAGATTAATTACCTTAATATTAATATTTAGAGCTATAATAAACGAGTTAACTTTAATATTATAGATATTAAAGAATATAACCTTATATTAAGACTTCTATAGCTATAGGAAAGTAACCTATTAATTAACTAGAAAACTAGCTAGCTACGTTAAAACGAAGATATAAGTTTCTAAGATTAATAGACTTAAAAGAAAGTAAGATTTTACGATAATTTAGCTACTAAATAGGATAATAAGGATAACCGTTTAAGTAAATTATTATAGGCTTTAGCAATATAAACGAAAATAGTAACCGAACTAGCGGATATAATAAAATTAACTAATAAGACCTATATACTAACTAATACGGCTATATAACCTAGTATTTAATATAAATAGAATAAAGGATATACTATAAAGATTTAAAGAGTTATTACTACTTTAAGGAAAGACCTTAAATAAATTAATAAAGAGCTTAAGTTAAAAGAAACTAGCTCTTAAAAGAAAGAATAAAGCTTATAAGATAAAATAAAGAATATCCCTTAAGAATACTAAAAATATAATAAACTCTTTTAGGAAGAACTTAAGATAAAGTTACTTAAATATAGCTAATAAGACTATAAAATTTATCTTAAGGATAGAATAATACTAACGTTCTATAAAATCTATAACTTAAACGAAAAGTAACTATAAACGCTACGCGACTACCTTAATAAGAATCTATAAAAGGGATATATATATAAACGTTAATATCTAAAGTAAGCTACCTAGTTATATTTATTTTAAAGAAAAATAGTAAGCTATAACTAGTTATTGACTATAGACGCTTGAACGATATTATAATAAAAGACTAAATACTATTACCGCTTATATTAAAACTATAAGATCGATTATATAGTAAAAAATAGTTTATAGCCCTTAACCTTAAAAGCGCTTATAACTTAATACGTATAAAAAGGGGTATAAATAGATAATAGCCTTTAAAACGAAATTCGGACTATTTAAATATTTAGTAATATTATTTAAACTTATAAATATACTAGCTACCTTTTAATAAATAATTAATAATATCCTATATAAATACTTAGATATCTTTATAGTAGTATACCTAAATAATATCTTAATCTTCTTAGATACCCTAGAAGAATATAAGGAATATATCTATAAGGTACTCTATATACTTTAAAATATAAAGTTATTAGTTAAACTAAAGAAAAGTAAGTTTTATATATAGGAAGTAGACTTCCTTAAATATATAATCTTACTAAGAGAGATATAAATATATTAAAATAAGATTAACTTAGTTAAAGAATAGCTAACGCTAAAGAACGTTAAGGATATATAAAGTTTCTTAGGATTTATAAACTACTACTAACGATTTATTAAAGATTTTAAAAAGATTATAGTACTACTATATAACTTAATAAAAAAGGAAAAAGAATTTATATAAGATAATAAAGCTAACGAAGCTTTTAATTATATTAAGACTATAATTACGTAAGAACTAATTTTAACTACCTTTAATCTAAAACGATAAATCGAACTTAAAACTAATATATTAGACTTTACTTTAGGAGTATAAATTAGATAAAAGGATAATAAAAGAAGACTATAATTAATAATATTTTACTTAAAAAAGCTATATAGCGTAAAACTTAATTACCTTATCTAAGATAAAGAATTCCTTATAATTATTTAAGCTTTTAAGGAATTTTAATACTACTTTCTTAAAAGTAAGTATAAAGTTAAGGTCTATATAGATTATAAGAATATCTTATACTTTATAATAATATAATAGTTGAACGGACGATAGATCTAATAGGCCGAATATTTATTAGAATTTAACTATAAAATAATCTATAAAAAAGGAATAGAAAATAGTTAAGCTAATACCCTTAGTCGATAAAGTAACTACGATATAGGAGTACTTATAGTAAAAGGATAGCTCTTAGAAATTAACGAAAATAGAAACTACTAATAACGATAGCTAAATATAATATTTAAAGTATAACCTAATAACTTAATATACTAAAAGATCCTAAAATAAATAAAAGAATATAAAGTATTAAAGGGATATAATATAGAATATTTAGAAGTTTTAATATATAAGAATAAAATTTAGATACTACTAGCGTTATAAGATAAAGTTATATAAGATATATATAAATATTTAATATATAAATACTAAGGAATCTAAAGAATAATAAAACGGATTAAACGATAATATAACTTTTTATAGCTTAAGGAAGTAGTATAATAAGTTATTAAAAATTATAAACTTTACGTATAAAGTAAAGCTAAATAATATAAACTATATAGAGAATTATAACCGCTACTAATACTAGAAAAACTATAGGATTTAATAGCTTTTAACTATATTATAAAGCTATTACTATTAAAAGAACCTATAACTAATATTAAGTATAATAGTATATTCGTTATTATTAATAGATTAATAAAGTATAGATACCTTTTACTATATAAAGAAGTAAGTAATATAAAAGAGCTAGTATATATATTCCTATAAATAATTATTAGTAATTATAGACTACTAAATAAGATTATCTTTAATAAAGAAAGTATATTTATAGCTAAGTTTTAGTAAGCTCTTATAATATAATTAAGGACGAAATATAAGCTTAGTATAGCTTATTACCTATAAATAAATAGATAAATAAAACGACTTAACTAAACGCTTAAATAATATTTATAATACTATATTAACTATAAATAAAACAATTAAGTTAAATAGCTACTAATAGCGTAACTAGCTTATAATAGCTTAGGTATAGAAATAACTAAGCTCTTACTAATATACGCTAATTATAGATATAACCTAGAAGTATTTAAGGTTACTCGATAAGGACTATAAGTAAAATAAGCGATATTATAAGTAGATTAGCTATAAATATTATATAAATAAATATAATAAGAACTTTAATTTATTAAAGAGCGAATATTTACTTACTATAATTAGAAAAGATTATAAGGACTAATCTTCTAAGAGGGAGATATAGTCTACCTTATATAATAAAATATTAAAATAAAACGACTAAGTAATAAATTAGATTTTAAGAAACTTAAACTATTTAAGGTTAAGAAAACTATTTTAAAAGTTAACTATAAACTTATACTACTAATAATAATATAGATATACCTAATATTTTATATCTTATTATTAGAACTAGCGCTATAAAATACTAAACTATAGGAAAAAATTAAAGTTAACGATAATTAAGAATATAAAATAAAATAAATACTAAATATAAGAAAATAAGGTTAATAATAAGAATACCTTATTAAATAGAAAGGATATAGACTAAAGGAAAATACCTAGGAGCTACTTAAGTATTTAACCTACTATAGTTCTTTACTTTAATAGTTTTACTAAGCGAACCCTTACTTAGAAATATAGGGTTACTAAGAATAGTATCTTAGTTTAATACGTTTAAGGTACTAAACGATTAAACCTTACTAATAGTAATAGTTTCCTTATTTAATAAATAAACTAATTCGTTTTAAAGAGAACGCGTTATACTATCTTCTTTATTAATAGCTTATATACCCCGCTAAAATAACTTACTACCTTAGTCTTTTAAGAAACGCTTTTATTTCTTAATCCGAGCTAGGCGAGCTATCGCTTCCTTTAACGCTTCTTTTACTTTCCGTTTATTTAAATTAATCTTTTACTATTAATTTATAATATAATAAACTAGAAAAAAAAGAATATTAGTAAAAAGAATAATAAGAAAGGAAAGGGATAAAATAAATAAGTAAACGCTATATTATAACTATTATAAGAACGGCCTATAAAGGTATATTTAGAATACTAATTAAAACGTTCGCCGACCTTATAAGTTAGGCCTAACCGAAAATAATAAGAGTAATATATAATTTTAATACTATAGATCTTAGTTTAGAACGCTAGCTTTAATCGTTAATACGATTTATTAAAATTATAAGAATAGGATTTTTAAATATAACTAGATATACTATTAATAGTATATCCTAAAAGGATAAAGGAACGAGGAACGATATACTTACGTACGACGCGATAAGGGTATATTTATATATAGCGGCTAAGGTAGTAGGTCTTAAAGGTAAGACTAAAAAGAGGGGAGGCATCCTATTACGACTATAGTCTAATAAACCGCGGGGACTAGTATATATTATAAGGGCACGTAACGTAGGGAGTAAGGAATATTAGATAGACTAACGGGCTAATTAAGTTTAAAGCGACGGGTTACTTTAGCGCTTTAACGCTTTATAGCTAGGATTATAGGATCGCTTTAGCGCTCTAGCGCTCTTAGGCTATAGGATTACCTAGTGCTCTTAGTAATCTAAGGAAGCTCTTAAGGTATATAAGGAAGGAATAGAATACTCCTTTAGATAGATAGCTTAATAGCTTTTAATATTATAATTATTATAATCTCTATTACGATCTTATCTCTAATTCTAATTACTTAATTACTTAGTTATAGTCTATAGTTTACGACCTCTAACTTATTACTAGTATAATATACTTATTATTACTTAGACTACGCCCTATTATATCTACTAATATAAACCCCTTAATAGGTTTATCCCTTAAGAATAATACCGGTTGTTATATAGGTCCGACTAGTCTTACCCCCCTTAGCGGATCTACCTAAGTAGCCGCCGTAGCTCTAGGTTACTAGCAGCCTATATCTACTTATTTAATATAACGACTATTATAAACCGCCGCTATAGTACGTATACTTTATCGTGCTACCGCTACTTAGCCGCGAACGCCCTATCCTTATCTTATACTACCGCCGCGCTTAGTAGTAGGATCGACCGCTCTTATACTAGCTAGAACTAGTAAAAGTTACTATAGAAGATTACTACTAAGATACCGCTAAAGTCTCGCGCTAACCCTTATAGCTTATATAGCTACTTATTAATAGTATATAGCGTCCGCGCCCTTATAATAACTAGTATTATTCCTAAGGGATAAACCTATTAAGGGGTTTATATTAATAGATATAATAGGGCGTAGTCTAAGTAATAATAAGTATATTACGTTAGTAATATATTAGAGGTTATAGGCTATAGACTATAACTAGGTAATTAAGTAATTAGAATTAAAGATAAGATCGTAATAGAGATTATAATAATTATATTAAAAGCTATCGAGCTATTTATCTAAAGGAGTAAAAGTAGGTAGCTATATATACTTATAAAGACTATCCTTAGATTATAGGCCTAGCTATAATCCCTAACGTTAAATCGTATAAAGTATAGTAATCTTATTAATCCTAGATTACTTAGATCTCTACGATCCCTTTAATCCTATATTTATTAAATAGTCGTGCTAACTATTTATCCGTTAAACTATATTATATGCTTAACGCGGTCGACCGTTAGCGGCCTAGTAGCTATAGTCGTAATATAATTATTATAAAGCGTAGCCT
This sequence comes from Hirsutella rhossiliensis, assembly GCF_020360975.1. Lineage (NCBI taxonomy): Eukaryota > Fungi > Ascomycota > Sordariomycetes > Hypocreales > Ophiocordycipitaceae > Hirsutella > Hirsutella rhossiliensis. The sequence continues at coordinate 4,933,573 of NW_025408671.1, read as the reverse complement.
AATTTCGTAGTTCTTAGAGATATCCCTTAGTACGAGGGACTAAGGAAGCTAAAAACACTTAGTATAGAAAAAGGAAGAAGGAGCTAAAAAGAGGTATAGAAAGGAGGGTAGGGGTATAAGGGGAAGTAAAAGTAGCGAAAGATAAGACGGATATACCGGCAACGGCTAGAAAAGAGGGGAAAAACTAGTAAAAAGCTCGGTAGTCGAAAGGATATTAGTAGCTTCTTTAAGTAGGATCTTCTTTATTAATTAAGATACTAGATAGGTATAAAGAGGGGCGTTAGATAGAGGAAAGAAAGAGAATTAAGGCAATATAATAATTAATCCCCTACCTTAATTGCTGCCCCTCTAAGATTTAAATATCTCTACCCTACCTATCCGACCCCTTACTTTTAATTTTACCTTTATATATTTTTATATACTTCTTATATCTCTCTTTATAAGATAATATCTCCCCTCCTTTTAGTCTTATCTATAAGACCTACTATAGCTACCTTAGCCGCTATATATAAATATACCTTTATTATATTATATATAAGTATATTATTCTTTATTTCTTTATCTTTTTAAGATATACTACTAATAGTATATCTAGTTATATACTAAAAAATCGTTCTTAAAAAGCCTCTAAGCGCGCTACCCTTACCGAATATATTAACTTAAGTAGAGATCCTATTAATATACTATATACTTAAACTTTAAAGTAAAGAAAACGAATTATTAAATAGCCGAAAATTCTTCGCGCTATAATAATTATATTACTAATAGTCGTCCTTATTATAATAGTATTTTAGTAGCCTCTTCTTATAAGTATCTTTTAATTCTTTCTATATATAGTAGCTAATATATTTCTTTTAGTAACTAAATTATTAGTAGAGTAGTAGAGGCTATATTCTAAAAAAGAGAAAGCTAGGGAAGCTTTATTAGAGCTTTAAGTATAGCTTATAAACCTTTAGTCGTAAATATCTATCGCTATTAATTATTTAGCTTATATTTAGAAGATTTAGAATTATATAAAGGAAAAGAGTTCTAAGTTATTTCGTCGTAGTATCTAAGAAGTAAATACTAAGGATAGCGTTTTACCTATACTAGATATATATAAGTATTAAGTAGTAAATAACTTATAATTATTAGGCGTTCTTAATAAGGCGAATTAATCCTCGTTTAGTATTAGTAAGGAGTTTATAGATCTTAGTACTTTAATCCCTCTTAAACCTTTTAGTAAAATTATCGAAGTAAAAAGCTATAATAGGTTAAGTGCTTAAGTAGTTCCTAGGTATTTTCCTCTAGTCTATATCCCTTTTACTTAATAAGGTATTCTTATTACTAACCTTATTTTCTTATATCTAGTATTTATTCTACTTTATATTCTTAATTATTATTAACTTTAATTTTTTCTTATAGTTTAGCGTTTTATAGCGCTAGTTCTAATAATAAGATATAAAATATTAGGTATATCTATATTATTATTAATAGCGAAAGTTTATAGTTAACTTTTAAAATACTTTTCTTAACCTTAAATAGTCTAAGTTTCTTAAAATCTAATTTATTACTTAGTTATTTTATTTTAATATTTCGTCGTATAAGGTAGATTATATCTCCCTCTTAAAGGATTAGTTCCTATAATCTTTTCCGATTATAATAAGTAGATATTTATTCTCTAATAAATTAAAGTTCTTATTATATTTCTTTATATAATTTTTATAGCTAATCTACTTATAGTCCTTATTAAGTAACCTTAAATACTTCTAGGTTATATCTATAATTAGTATATACTAGTAAGAGCTTAATTATTTCTATACCTAAGCTATTATAAGCTAGTTATACTATTAATAGCTATTTAACTTAATCGTTTTATTTATAGCTAATATAGTATTATAAATATTACTTAAGCGTTTAGTTAAGTTATTTTATTTATCTATTTATTTATAAGTAATAAGCTATACTAAGCTTATATTTCGTCCTTAATTATACTATAAGATTTTATTAAATTTTAGCTATAAATATACTTCCTTTATTAAAGATAATCTTATTTAGTAGTCTATAGTTACTAATAATTATTTATAGGAATATATATACTAGCTCTTTTATATTACTTACTTCTTTATATAGTAAAAGGTATCTATACTTTATTAATCTATTAATAATAACGAATATACTATTATACTTAATATTAGTTATAGGTTCTTTTAATAGTAATAGCTTTATAATATAGTTAAAAGCTATTAAATCCTATAGTTTCTCTAGTACTAGTAGCGGTTATAATTCTTTATATAGTTTATATTATTTAGCTTTACTTTATATATAAAGTTTATATTCTTTAATAACTTATTATACTACTTCTTTAAGCTATAGGAAGTTATATTATCGTTTAATCTATTTTATTACTCTTTAGATTCCTTAATATCTATATATTAAATATTTATATATATTTTATATAACTTTATCTTATAATTTTAATCGTATTTAGATTTTATTTTTATATATTAAAATTTCTAAATATTCTATATTATATCCGTTTAGTACTTTATATTCTTTTATCTATTTTAAGATCTTTTAGTATATTAAGTTATTAGGTTATACTTTAAATATTATATTTAGCTATCGTTATTAATATCGTAAAGCGTGGCCTAATTTCGTAGTTCTCGGAGATATCCCTTAGTACGAGGGACCTAGGAAGCTAAAAAAACAGGTTTTATAGGAGGTATAGAGAGGAGGGTAGGGGTATAAGGGGAAGCAGAAGTAGCGATAGCTTCCTATAGAGGTAGCGAAAGATAAGATAGATATACCGGCAACGGCTAGAAAAGAGGGGAAAAACCGGTAAAAAGCTCGGTAGTCGAGAGGATATTAGTAGCTTCTTTAAGCAGGATCTTCTTTATTAATTAAGATGCTAGACGGGTATAAAGAAGGGCGTTAGATAGAGGAAAGAAGGAGAATTAAGGCAATATAATAATTACTCCCTTACCGTAATTGCTGCTCCTATAAGAATTAAATCTCTCTGCCCTGCCTATCCGACCCCTTACTTCTAATTTCACCTTCGTGCATTTTTATATACTTCTCGTATCTCTCTTCGCGAGAGTTATAAGCCTAGGAGGAATAGAATTCCTATACCTTCCGGCTACTATAAAAGGCACCTTTCTTATATCCCTTATAGCTTCCTTTTACCCTTCTTATTAGAAAAGCCGATTTATACCTAACTTTTCTGCCCCCCCCTCTTCCGTAATAATAACGAAAACCGACTCCTCTACCGTCCCTATGGTCTATAGGACGATTCTTATAGAGCCCTAAGATTAGGATAAGTAGGTAAAGGAGCTACGGGCTCGTATAGATAGAACTATCTATAATTTAGTCTTCTCTAATAAGTAGGACCCTCTCGAGCCCCCTCTTCGTCCTAGGGCAACGGAATTTATAGAGGGAGCATCCCTCTTCTCCGAGCTAACCTCTATATAGCAGAGAGCTTTTTCTGCTACCTTAGGCGACTACGAGAGTTACCGAAAGGAATACCTTTATAAGACGAAGCTGCTAACTGCTATACGCACGGCGATAACGGAATCCGTTAGTGCTATAAAGCTAATATCTCTTAAAGAGGAAGAGACTCCTAGGCAGTAGCTTTTAAAGCTTAAGACCTCGATAGCTCCCTCGAGGGGCTATATAACTAACCGTATTAGGAAGACCTATATAGCCTACCTAGGAGCCTTTTCTACTAAGAACCTACTAGCTTCTTTATAGCTAGCTAAGTAGGAAGAAATCCTCGAGGAAGCTAACTAATACTTCCTTATAGAAGCTCTTTCCGGCTAGTAGCTATAGGATATATCTCTGCTAATAAAGCCTATTAGTAACGGTTACTCGACTATCTTTCGAGAAGCTAGCCGGGAACTAAACGAAGAGGCTACTGGAGTATAATAGCAAGCAGTCTTATTCCTTCGTGGCTAGCACTCGACCTAGACGGCTCGACCTACTGCCCCTATAGCTGCTGCAGCCCCTATTGCTGCGGTTCCCGCTGCTGCTACTGCGGCTGTTGCCCCTCCGGCTCTACCTCCCTCGAGAGCCTTAACACCGTCTTTAACGGCTGCCCCGGTCCCGGCCCCGGCTTCGTATCTTGCTCCGGGCCCGGCACCGGCCCCGTTAGTTAGACCGGCCCGACTAGTCCCCTAATAGACCTTTTAGTCCGTTAGTCGAAAAATCAGGGAACTAGTCGAAATCGAACCTCTTTATTAAAATCAATAATAAGGGGTAAAAAGGGGGGGTTTTTAAGTAGACCTTCTAGATCGGGACGAGGATTCCTCGAAGAAATAAAAGACTAGGCGAAACGGCTGCCTAGCCTATAAATCCCTAGGCTATCGATTATTATAATACTAGTAGGTCTTCGAGGAAAACCGACCTAAAGGATTTAACCCTTTAAAGAGGCTATAAGAAATAGTATAATAGTCTCTTAAGGAGGACCCCTCGTTATAGAAGAAGATAGACGAGATTCGGGTTACTAAGAAATAGTAACTAACGCCGCTGCCCTTATTTAAGCCGTAAATTCGAGGAAAAATCGTTAGTATAGTAAATCCGGCCTTCGTCTTCCCTATAAATTAATAAGGCTAAGACCAACCGTTAGAGCCCTCCGATTATCCCCTACGAAAATCAGCTATCCTCGACTCCGGTGCTTCCCTCGATATCTATAATATACTCTTACGATTCCGGTCCTTTAAGAAGGCACAGAGGGAATACCTTATTGCCGGGGAATTAACCGTATAGATAAAGGGATATAGAAGGGTAAATTTCACGATAAAATTACCTAACGGATCTATATAAATTCTTCGATAAAAAAGGGTAGCTTTTTACCCTCGATTTTTAACGAGCTTAATTTCCTTCCGCCTTCTTTAAGAGGAAGGAATCTTCTAGGATACGACGTTTAAGCCTACGAGGCTAGTCTAGAAGAATCAGACTATTAGGCTTATCGAGGAGAAATTCGGTTAATTCGTTCTCGAATTCTAACCTATTTATAAGAAGGAAATACTTAAGAAGTTAGCTTTCCTTACTAGGAGGAATAGGTCTACTATAAAAGACCCTCTTCTAGCAGCCTAAGAAGACGGCATTCTTTAGCACGCACGACTCGGTTACCCGGGCCCCCTAGCTTTATATAAGCTAGGCCAATAATAGGGCGTACGAATAAGTAGCTTAAAGACCGTCGAATGCGAACACTGCGGCTAAGGAAAGACTAGGAGACGAATTTCTAGACGAACGCCTTTACGGCCGGACCAGCCGTATAAGGAAATTTAGGTCGACTAGACCGACGTCTCTAGGGATTAGGAAAGCTTCGTTAAGGTAATGTTTTTATAGACGCCTTTTTAGGGATAGTTTTCCCCTATTTCTTACGGACCTACCTAAGTAAGTATAACTAGTCTGCCCTCCGGGACTTTATTAACTAGATAAAATCGTACTTTAGCTACGAGGTAAAGAAGATACGGTCTAACGGAGAGCTATTTACGAAGGATATCTTAAATTAGCTTCGAAAAAGGGGCATTTTACCCCTCCTATTAGCACCGAATACCTAGGCCTAGAACGGAGGGGCAGAAAGATTAGGGGGTACTATAATAGAAAGGGCCTATACGATAAGACTTACTATAAGGCTTCCCTACGACCTTTAGAGGGAAGTCGTTAAGACCGCCTATTACCTTTAGAACCGGACCCCTAGGGACCCTAAGGACCCTAGGGAACTAAACTAAGGAATAGACTAGAAATCCCCCCTTAAGCTCTTTACGAAGAAGAGGGCCTCGCTAGCCTACCTTCGTGCCTACGGCTATAAGGCATACGCAATAACTACCGATATATAGCTAAAAGGGAAGAAGAAAAGAAAGCTTAATCCTAGAGCCTTTATTAGTTACCTCGTTAGTTATAATTCTATAAATATCTTCCGGATCTAGATTCTCTTCATAGAAGGTTATTTCGACTAGGGATATAATTTTCGACGAATCTAGCTTCTTCGACGGAAAGAGGGATTAATAGCCCCTCTTACTTTCTTAACGTTAGCTAATTTAGAAGATTTAAATCCCCCCTTCCTAATAGTCTTAAGAAGAGGTCCTAGATAAGGAAATAGAAGAAGAAACCGACATTAAAGTAGTCGAGGATAACGCTAACTTCGAAGAAGAGGAAGCTACTAGATTAAATAATCTAGACGAAGAAGGAGACTATAGGAAAGCGGTAGAGCTAGAATACGCCTACCTACCTACTCCTCCTCCTACGTAAGAAGAAGATCTAGAAGTAGCTTTTTTAGTTAGTCTTCCCGTCTCGACCCCTAAGGGGGTAGGAAAGGCACCTCTCTTAAAGGATTACCTAGCTGCCTTTTTATCCTTGCTTCGAGAAGCAAAGGAAGGTATAGGGCCCGATACGGATACTAAAGAAGACTAACCTCTCCCTTATTTCGATCGTTTTTCCGACTTCTACCTAACGCTAATAAAAGACGGTTCCTATAGAGCGTTTATAGTAGGCTGGCTTTTTAAGCCTCTATTAGCAAGGAAGGTATATAAAAGAGACCTCCCGGACCTACTAGTAAACTAAAAGTAGCTAGAAAAACACCCCTTTAAAGACTAGTTTTTCTAGGCCTAGAAAGACTACCTAGCCTTATATAAGGAGATAGGGTCTTTCGAAGAGGTCCTTAAGGAAAAGGCAAGAGGAAAATAGGTCCTTAGCTATAAGTAGGTCTTTATCTATAAGACTAATAAACATAGCTTCTTTTAGAAGTGCAAAGCCCGGCTAGTTATCTATAGGAATTAATAGGAAAAAGGGGATTTACCTACTAAGGCAACCACCCTAGTAGGGATGTCTTTTCGGACCCTTATAGCTATAGTAGCAGAATTCGACCTCGAACTTAATTAGATAGATATAGTTAACGCCTTTATTAACTGCCTACTTAAGGAAGAAGAAGTTATCTATATACGACTTCCTCTTAGTTTCTAATAACTAAGAAAGGTTCTATAGCTTAGGAAAGCTCTATATAGACTACGAAGATCACCCCTTCTTTAGCAATAGCATTTAATAGGTTCCCTTAAAGCCCTAGGCTTTAAGAAAGTCCCTTAGGAACTATATATAATATAGAAGGGTAAAATCACGGTCTTCTTCTACGTCGACGATATTATCTAGGCCTACCCGAAAGAAGAAGAGGCTGCTACTAGGGAGGCTATACGAGGCCTATAATAAAGGTATAAGATAACTAGGCTAAGGGAGCTAAAGTAGTTCCTAGGGATATAAATCCTTTAGAATAGGTCCTAACGGACTATCTAGCTTACCTAAGACGCCTATATCGATAAGGTCGCTTATAAATTCCTCCTTAATTCCCTTAATAAGCTTCCTCTACGCTTATATTAGACAAAGAGCTTTTACCTAATCCGTCCTTTTAAGCTAGAGTAAGAGAAACACTAATATTAATAGAAGGTAGGCTCCTTACTTTTTTTAGCTATTTCTACTAGACCGGATATCTCTTTTACGGTCTCCTAGCTAGCTAGGCATAACTAGAATCCTAGCCCTAGGCATTAAGAAGTAGTAGATAGGGCTATCCTTTATCTCTATTTAACGAGATTATATAGTCTACGCTTAGGAGGGCAGGGAAGGAAATTAGCTGCTAAAATCTTCCTTTATTCGAGCGATTCGTCCTTTACGGATAATTCCTTAGATAGAAAGAGCTTATAAGGGTATATTATATCCCTTTTTAGAGGAACTATTACTTAGAGAGCTTCGAAGTAAGCTACCGTTATAACTTCTAGTACGGAGGCAGAGCTACTAGCTCTTTTAGAAGCGTTAAAAGAAGCGATTTTCCTTAGCTAGCTACTAATATCGTTACGACTATAAATTCCGTCCCCGTTAGCTATAGAATGCGATAATATATAGACTATATAAATTCTTACGGAGGAAAATAGTAAGCTATCGACCTAGCTACGGTATATCGATATCTACTAGCATTAGTTACGCTAAGAGGTCTAAAGGGGACTTATTTCCGTCCGTTAGGTTCTAATAGTATCGATAAAAGCCGACGGTCTTACGAAGCCCCTACTAAAGTAGAAGCTAGCTATCTTTTTATAGTAAATTAGGCTAGAAGACATGCGAGAGAAGCTATCCTTAGAAGCCCGCCTTAAGAGTCTACGAGAGGAGCTAATAGCACGTAGGAGGAAGGAGACGTCTATAGCTAAAGAGAGGAATTAAGACTTATCCTAGAAGAGGGCCCCTAGCTTAATTAGGACTTATTCTTCTTAAAGGCCCCCTTTTTAAGGACTTATCCTTAGAAGCCCCCTTTTCTTATAAGACTTAATTTCCTCCCAAGGCCCCTTTTCCTAAAGTAGGTCTAAAAGAGCCGGGCTAAAACCCGGATTTCTCGAGTAAGGGATAAGTATAGACTAAGACCTCCTCTATACGCTTACCGGCCTAGGTATTTAGCTTTACCCTTTCTATAAGGGCAGGCTATAGCTAAGGGGGTATATCGCGAAGCGTGGCCTGATTTCGTAGTTCTTAGAGATATTCCTTAGTATAAGGGACCTAGGAAGCTAAAAAACAGGTTTTATAGGAGGTATAGAGAGGAGGGTAGGGGTATAAGGGGAAGTAGAAGTAGCGATAGCTTCTTATAAAGGTAGCGAAAAATAAGACGGATATACCGGTAACGGCTAGAAAAGAGGGGAAAAACCAGCAAAAAGCTTAGTAGTCGAGAGGATATTAGTAGCTTCTTTAAGTAGGATCTTCTTTATTAATTAAGATACTAAACGGGTATAAAGAAGGGCGTTAGATAGAGGAAAGAAGGAGAATTAAGGCAATATAATAATTACTCCCCTACTATAATTGCTACTCCTATAAGAATTAAATCTCTCTGCCCTACCTATCCGACCCCTTACTTTTAATTTTACCTTTATATATTTTTATATACTTCTTATATCTCTCTTCGCGAGAATTAATAGTTCCTATTTTCGTTAATTTCTAAGAGCTATCCTTTTACTATAAGTGCCCTTATATTATAGTTACTTTATCGACTAAAGGTATTAGCTTAACTATTTTCTATTTCTTTTCTATAGATTATTTTATAGTCGAATTTTAATAAATATTTAGCCTATTAAATCTATTATCCGTTTAACTATTATATTATTATAAAGTATAAGATATTTTTATAATTTATATAAACCTTAACTTTATACTTACTTTTAAGAATATAGTATCGAAATTCTTTAAAAGCTTAAATAATTATAAGGAATTCTTTATTATAGATAAGGTAATTAAGTTCTACGCTATATAGCTTCTTTAAATAAAATATAATTAGTTATAGTCTTTTTTTATTATCTTTTTATTTAATTTATACTCTTAAAGTAAAGTTTAATATATTATTATTATTATTAAGATTATACTAAGGACCTAGCTAAAGGTATCTAGAACTTTAATATTAAATAAGAGGGAAAAACTAAAGTGCCTAAGGGAAAACCCTCCCTTCTTTTAGTATAGGTCTACCTTAAACGAGGTTATAGTAGTAGTATATAGGAAATTTACGCTAGCTACCGCGGGCTTCTCCTATATATTTATATTTTAGTATAGGCCTTCTTAGGCTATAGCCGCTACTATCCTAAGCAGCCGCGGCCCGGGCTCGCTAGCTTAGGCCTAGGGTTATAAGTAGTAGTCTCTCTTTAAGGGCTTAGCTTATAGGCGCTTCTATTCTCTATAGCTTCCGCGTTACTACCGCGTAGCCGCGGCGGCGGCGGCCGCGTCGGCCTATTAGTCTATTAGTTAGTAGAGCAGGTAATATCCGGTTACTAGGCCGGGCGCTAGTATAGGTCGCTCTTAGGTAGGGCCGGCTAATTAAAATTCGGTCGGCCGGCTCCGTTAATTAAAAATCGGTTCCCGTCTAGCTACGCGACTTCCTAATTAAGGGCGCGGCGGCCTATATTTACTATCTATCGCGTAGTTACTAATTACGCGCGCTTAGCTCGCGTATATATATACCTACCCTCCCTCTTTAGTTTCGTTCCTATCTCCTCCTACCTCTTTATTCGTTATCTCTTTTATAAGCCTTAGTTCCTTACCTATATCGTTTCTATATCCTTAGTTCTCCTTAGCACTATATTTAATTCGTTTACTATTATATTACTATATCTAACTAAGAAGCTAACTTAGGTAGTAGTAGCTTACCTCCTTTAAAACCCCCTTCTTATAAGAAAGTCGCTATTATAGTAGGATCGGAGCGCTCTATCCTATATTTTATATATATTAAGCGCCTTATTAGCGAGCTTACCTATAAGTCCTTCGCTAGCTATTAAAACTAGTCCTATAAGTATTAGTCTTAGTCCTATCTTAGGTTAGTCTTACCTTTAGTACTTTTCGCTAACTTTACTAGCTATAAAGGCTAAAGCGTATATTACTTACGCTAACTTTAACTAGTCTTATTACTAAGTAAGTAACCCCGCCCTACTATAGTATAGTTTAAGTTTAATATTAATCTATATTCTAGATTACCCTTTAAGGGTAAGGAGGCCGATTATACTTTCTACTAAGCTTAGTCTAAGGTCAATAGTCCCTCCCTTATTAAGGGCTTAGTATAGGAGCGCCTTTACTATACTACTCTAGAAACTTATATTCGCGCTAGTTAAAAGGCCCCCGCCGCTAAGGGTAAGGGCGCGTTAAGTAAGTCTACTCTTAATCTAGCTATAGTCGCTAAAAATATTAAGATACTTACTTTAGCTTTTACTTATTTTATAGACGATACCCGCTATATATATAAGTCCTTAGAATAGTACCTAAGTAAGTTTAGCGATACTATTAAGACCTTAGCCTAAGTCGGGCCTAAGTTACTCTTAGTTACTTAAAAGACTTTTATAGTAGTTAACGATCTCGCTAACTATTTCTATCTTATCGCTAGTAATAACTATAATAGTAAGGGTAACGGTTTTAACCTTACTAAGCTTAGTCTAGCCCTAGCCTTTTTTAATAAAGGGAAGGGTAAAGGTAAAAGTAAAGGTAAGGCGGCTATTACGTTTAAGGCTTTATTTAAGGCTAAGGCTAAAGAGTCCGCTACTATTATTATACTTATAGTTATCTTAAAGCTAATATAAGAGCCTACTACGTTACCTTTTATTAGCTCTAACGCTAAGTTATAGCCCGGTAGTTCTCTTAGCGCTAAGCTTACCTTAAAGTATCTTTATCTTATATTACTTATTAACCCTATTAACGCTCTTAACTTTATTTAGTAGCGTCTTTATAGCTATCGCGGTTTAGTCTTAGCTAAGATTATTACTAGTCTTAACCTTAATTAGATCTATAGTTATTGTGGGTAGGCACCTGCGGCAGCTGCTGCAATGAGACGGTACTAGGGTTAGCCTGTGATGTTGTATTCGTCTTGATTCTCTATCTAAGGAGGCAGAGGCCAGCGTGGAGAAAGGGGGCACGCTGCCCTCAGCCGCACACGTGACCGTACGGGTCACGTGCCAACCATGGTTGGTCACACCACTAGATAGATACATTCCTACACAGGCAACTCTTCTTTTGCTGTGAGAAGCACAGCAACACCTTGAACAGGTCTAAAGGATAGTAGCGTTAAGGCCGTGAAGGAATGTGCCGTGAGGGCGTGTGTCATTATTGCCAAAAGTGGGTCCGACGTCTTGTTCTTAGCTGTAGATATCTGGGAAGAAGTGAAGGGTCTTCCTGATAGGAGCAATCATTTGATCATAGGTATAAGGAGCGGTTAGGAACGTTGTACGTATCCTTCGACTCGAATTGTCAGACTATTGGTATCGATGAAGCGTTCCAGGGCTCGGTTTGGTGATGCTTTCGTCATTGCATCTGCTGGGTTGTCTGCGCCGTTGATCCAACGAATATCTGTTATCTCTCTCTTCTCGTATGACTGGCGAAGGGCCATGATATCAATCATCAATCGTTTTTCCTTCGTCGTACCGAGCTTGACTAGGCATTCGTAGAGAGAGTACGAATCCGTACAGACGATGAGAGGGATAGGAGGAAGGTTGAGTCGTTCCGTAATTATCTTCATAGTCATCGCAAGGGAGATGCCTATGTCGAATCCGTTGGCCATACCGTAGATCTCTGATGCTAGGACGCTACGGGTAACACGTTTGCACTTTGTTGAACTCCAGTGTACGATGTTACCACTAATCTCGAACTGTTTTTCTTTGTGGTTTGTCTCGTTAACGAGGGTAATGACGAATCCTAGTTGGGAGGATAAGTCCTTGTTGTTTGCGAAAGAACCATCGGTGAAAACCATCAGCTTTGCAGTAGCTAGATCAATTGGTTTGTACGTGAGGCCACGTAGTTGGTGATCCATTTGCCATTGCAGTCGCTTGTTCAAAATTGCGTAATCTTTATCCTCAGGGTCTGTACTTGGGCGGCGACTGAAACATCGAAAGAAGCTTCCGGTTGAGCAATTGAAGCAATGTATGAGGCTCGCGCTCGTTCCTCAACGTAGCGCTGGTGACGATCAATTGCTTTAGGGTCAATGGTGGTCATTTTGCTGCTTGTCCCTTCTGTTGAAGTAAAGGGATCCTTTCTTAAGGGGTTATTATTCAGCAACGTCAGTCTTGCACCATTAAAGTCAACCGTTGTTCCGTATGTGATGTCAGTCTTGGGCTTGGAACGAAATTCTGCCTTTGTAGCTCTTCTTCTTCACGGGTAGAAAAGTTGTTCGTTCCAAGGATGAGGTGTCATCAGTTTGCATTCAACAATACCGAGCGTGTCAGGGCCAGTATTCGAAATCAGTAGGCAGGAGTCATAGGTGGAGGTAGACATATCCAGCTTTTCGAGGTGATGCTGCTGATATGTGCGGAACCAATGGACTCCGGCTTCTGCGATACCGTACAGGGCTTAATAACACGAATAATTGTTCCGTTAGGGTATTTGCCTTGTAGTTCCGTGGGCAAATACGTAAGAATGGTCCGGAAAGCTTGGTCTGGGATTGCGGGTATGCCTGAGTGATATCACGGAGGGAGAGGGTTATGCCGTAGTTTTGAAGAAGTCCGGGGCAATAGCGAGGATGAGTCTCTGGCTAACGCGTTGAATTGTCGGAGATTGCGTCAGGAGGGTGGTCTTCTCAAAGTCGTTATGTCCTTGAATAACAAGTCGAGACTTTTCGTAGGGCTTAGTGTTGATTCCTTTGACTTCACGAACCATTCGAGAGCGAAAGATTCTATAGTTTCCATGACTCATTTGATCGTATCGTTCAAATTGGAATACACCGCGGCCAACGAGGTCAGTAATCTCTTTGTTATCGGATTCTTCGAAGGGGTCACCAGGAGAGGTGATTATGCCATCAGACCGTAGCTTGAGGGAAAGAGCTTGTGCATCTTCCTCCTTTTGGGTCAAGAAGCTCTGGTCTACGGCTTGGGCCATCATGATCAAATCCTTTGGCTTGTTCTTTGATCCTGGTGGGCGTCCTCTCTTGCGGGGGGCGGGGGGTTCGGGTCGGGCAGGCAGGTCCGTTAGGGTCTTAACGGGGTCTTGAGCCGGTTGTTCATTAAGATCTGAACGAATGCCTGAGGGTCTGTGTCGTGTGTAGGGTCGGAAAGAGTGGTATCATCACGCAGATACGGTTGTACAAGGGTCGATCGAAAGACTTGGGGCCGTTGACTGTGTCAATGGTGATGTTATGGCTATCAATCGATGCAATCTTGAAGGGTCCTTGCCAACCGTCTTTCTCTCCAAACGCGAACTTCACTTTGCAGCGGGAGGGATAGCACTTCTGTCGTGCTCGGGCCGTTGCGTGCATGGAGGGCATCCTTAACTCGTCTTTCTGCCGAGAGTTGGCGGAGCATTTTCATCGCTTTCTGCATAGCTTCCGATCTTTTGAGGGTGGAAGCGGAAGGGGCGAGTCTGTAGATACGCGAGGGTATGCGCCGAAAACAAGCAACGTAGGCACAAGACCGTCAGGTCCTGCCGTATCATTGATTGCTTTAACAGCCATTTGAAGGACTGTTTCGGCGGAAGTGGTGTGGCCAATCTCAGCATGGAGGATGTTAAAGGCGCGTCGGGGTATCTTTAGCTGACATTGACGGTAAAAATCTGGCTCCTTGGAAAGCAGTAGCTGAGTCCACAACGTGTAGAACAGGGCGTTGTGGTGTTCCTAGGTGCATCACATCAACGATGATTTCGTAGTTGAATTCTTGATCATCGTTAAGGGTGAACTTGAAGCGGCGTGGGGCTTGTGAGTGCATTTGACAGTGGTGACAGAACTTAGAGATAGTCTCTAATGTGTCTATCGAGACGTCACTGTGCCCGGCTTGCTTCAAGAGGTGATGGAGCCTAGGGACTGCTGGGTGTCCAAAGCGTCGGTGAAGTGTACGAATCTCTGTTTCCGTAAGAAACGAGATAGACTCTTCATCTTTCGTAAGGAAGAACCAGGGATGTCCCCATTTGCGGATGACTGGGATGCTGGTAGGGCGATTAGTACAATGATTACTACAATTGATGGTATCTGTGATGTTATTGAAATAGATACCAAGTCGATCCATATCAGCAAGGCAGAGCAAAAAGGGAGTTGGGGTTTGAAGGATGTGGAACGTGATCCTTCCGAGGGTGTTTTAGGCAACTGTGCCAAGGAGTTAATCGTGTCGCCGTTGCCAAATTTGATGGAGGCCTGGCCGGATGTAGAGCTGTCGAGAGCTACAGAAGGATCTTCTCGTTGTAGGGCGATGTACTGAGAATATCCTGCTGTGGAGAATGTTGCTGCACCTGTGTCGATCATGATACCTTGGAATCTATCCCTTGAATAGCGATCTTCAATAATAAATTGCGAGGCTGGAACAACGGTTTGATCCGTCTGATAGACGTCTTCTCCTGTGATCAAATGATTGAATGCCTGTTGACAGAGCATTTGGCTTGCTTGCCATTGTTCCGGGTGATCGTTGGTGCTATTGTCATGTTCTTCCCATGTATCTTCAGTGTCATCAAAGCTGCTCATCTCATGACCTTCGTAGTCTAGAATATAGCCTCCGATGTCCGTGAGTTGTACACCTATGAAGTGGCATTGAGTGATATGTTGGTCCTTGGCCTTTTGTCGTTCATCCGTAGAGTGTTTAGTTGACCAACAGCCTTCTTGTCCACAAACAAAACACTTCTTTGTCCAGTTGCGGTTATTGTAGCTAGGATTGTAGTTACTACGGCTTTGAGGCCGGTAGTTTCCACGGTTGTAGCTTTGTCCGTATCCGCGGCTGGGTCGTTGACCTGAATATCCGTATCTGCCTCGAGAGCGGTTGTTATTGTATCGACGGTCGAGGTAGTACTGATGGCGTGGATCGTTATGATCGAATGATCCAGCAAAGTCAAGGGAAATTGAGAAGTTGTTATGAGGGCAAGATGGGTTTCAACGGATGCACGAAGATCTGCAAGAAGGTGCTCGACGTTATCGGCGGGTTTGAAAAGAGCGTATTGGAGTTCGGGTACTCCACGGCATGCTTTCATAAGCGTTGTACGCAGTAGAAGGTCTCCTCCGTACTCCTGCCAAGGGCTCGTTGGCAGAGCTGAAGCTTATCAAAGAGGGTTTGAAGCACTTCGTGGGGTCTTCGAAGCATCTTGGGCACGGATGGAGTTAAAGGTTATTGTTGTCCAGTCAGTATGGTAGTGGACATGGTTGACTTCCGTGTCAAAGTGTTGTTTGAAGATATCATACGCTTGTCGGAACGTCGTAGCCCATGTGATCTTATCAAGATAGAATCTTTGGGCTCTTCCATCAAGGATCCGGGGAAAGAGTGCGTGAAATTGTGACGGTTTCACTTGGATATGAGAGCAGTTGCTTAAGAAGAGGCGGAGCTTATCATCAAGGAGATCGTACGGCTCTCCTGTGTAGTTCCGATCTTTGTTCCAGGTCTTCATAAACTTCTGCTGGATGTCGCTATCGACGATAGCGTTCGGGATGTTATCCGGGGGGAGTTTCATGTATTCTCCAAAGGTTGCAGGGCCGGATAAGTGTTCGGGGATGGGGTTGGTGACGGGTTGGACGAGATCGGGGTTCTGGAAGCGGTAGGAAGTCGGATGAATAGTAAGAGAGGTCGGAGCAGGTTTATCTTGGATAGTCGGAGCAGGAGTAGGTGCGTTAGGAGGGCTCGTTAGGGTCTTAATAGGTTGTGGTTCGTTAAGACCTTGATGAGGTGCTGCTAAGGGCGTAACTGATGGTGAAGGAGGTTGAGACGGATGGGGATTAGTGGAAGCATTTGATCCTAGTAATGCTGTCTGCCTCCTGAAGGCAGCAGTCCTCTCATCAAACACCATCTCCGTAAACTCCTGCTCTGGCCAGGTTTGTGGGTTCTCGATAGTTTGTAATATGAGAAATTGTGTTGCGAATTTCCCCTTTGTGAACCTGTGTAGATACCTCTTTTCCTTAGTAGTTTCCTGAGGGCTCTCTTGTATTCATTCGGGGCGCGGTCCCATGTGTCTTCGGTCCATTCTTCAAAATGCTGTTGGAAGTAACCAAGGAGGTCGTATCCTTGATCACTGCCAGATTGAACGATGAATATGAACTTTGCCACATATGTCGTTACTGCGATCTTGTCCTTTTCGTCGTGTGTGATATCGTTGTCCCAAAGGTCGATATTAATTTGTCGGAATGCGGATGCTTGGATGTCTAGTGCCTGCATCTGGTCGCATATTTCTTCGAGCTGGGCTTCTGGGGACATAGCTCGGGCGGTCGGGGCTATCGTGATCAAATGAATGAGACGATGTGGGGTTCGTATTGGTCTCTTCGTATACGAGTTGTCGCTAATAGGAGGTCGAGCGTCGCGTACTAAGTAGGTCGTTCGCGGCCAGACTGAACTGACGGGGATCTTGCTACTTAACGTCAAGGGTCGAACGTTCTTACTAGTTGTTTGCGATGTGGTCGCCTGTCGATTCCGGTGCTCACGGCTAGGCAAACTAGCGGGCGATCGTAATCAACAGTTGGAAGGACTCTCGCGCGGCTGGGCAAACCAGCGGGAGATTCCTTGTTCTTAGCACAAATAACCTTCTTCTGAGCGCTACTCAGGGCCACAGTAAAGTGACGCGGACTATAGCACCTTCGAAGGTTGAGGAATTTGTCTCTTCTACTTAGCTGTCTGTGACGGGCGTGGGCCGGTCACTGATCAGTGTGGTAGGCACCTGCGGCAGCTGCTGCAATGAGACGGTACTAGGGTTAGCCTGTGATGTTGTATTCGTCTTGATTCTCTATCTAAGGAGGCAGAGGCCAGCGTGGAGAAAGGGGGCACGCTGCCCTCAGCCGCACACGTGACCGTACGGGTCACGTGCCAACCATGGTTGGTCACACCACTAGATAGATACATTCCTACAGTTATAGTATAAGCTATAGTAAACGCCTCTACGCCGCCGCCGGTATAAGTCCTACCTTAGTATAGACCCTAGTCGTTACTTTATCTTATAAGCTAGCCGTCTAAACTAGCTTTAGTTTAGGTTTAAGGTTAGGCCTAGCTAGTTATTATTAAGCTTCTTATAGTAGTAGTAGTCCTTATACTCCTTATAAGTCTTAGGTTACTCCCTCCTATACCTTATATACTACCTTAAAGGGGTCTTATTATTCCCGCTATAATAATAAGGTAAACGTTACTACTAATAAGTTAAGCTAAGGTTATAGTTTAAGGGCTAGTTATTAGCTCTATCTTAGTTTAGTTTTAGGTTAAGTCTTATTTAGTTATAGTCTTTTAGTAGTAGGTCTTATTTTATAGCTATTAAGGCTAGCTTAGTTAAGTTATATTAGTTTTATTTAGTTTATAGTTTAAGTAGCGAGGTTTACGCTTATTTTAAGTTTAGTTCGGTCGATACTATAGACTTATTATTATAAGTCTTCTCCCTTTCTTAGATCGCTTTAATAAAGGAGGTAGTTAGCTAAGGTAGTCTTAGTTAGGGCCGCTCTATCTTTAATATAACCCTAGCCCTATTATCCGGTATATCTATATATAGCCTCTAAGCTAGGTCGAACTAGTAGAGCCTACCTAAGCGGAGGAACTATTACGCTAGTAGCGCTACTATCTTTTTCCTTTAAAGGCTTACTCTTACGTTACCTATATCCTAGGCCTATATTAAAAGAGACTCCCTTACCTCCTTTATTAATAGATAGTCGATTATCGCGTAATAGATAGTATTTTATTTTTATCTATAAGTATATATTAATAAGACTATACTAAGGACCTATTAGTTAAAGAGGAAGTTATTAAGCCCGATCTTTCCTATATATATCTAAGTAATTACTATATTAATATACTTAGGGAGGCCCTCGTAACGGTCTAGTATTATCGCTTTATCGAACTATAGTAGGAAGTTAGCGAGGTAGAAGGTAGTTTAGTATTATTAGATTGCGTCTTCCTTAGTATTTTATTAAGCGGCCTATTCCTTATTTAGCTTTTTAAGCGACTTAGCTTTATCTAAGAGGTCGTCCGATCCTATCTAGCTCTAGACCCCCCTTATCTCCTTTATAAAGGAGGGCCTACTAAGTAATAGCACCGCTAGAGGCCTACTTACTCTTTAATATCGCTTCCTCTTAAGTATACCTATAACTATATTAAATATATATCGAATTTAGCTTAAGAGCCCTAAATCCTTTAACCTTTAAAGGGTATCTATTATTCTTTAGTTTAAGTAGAGGTCGATTAAGGGCACCTATGCCTCTACTTCTACTTAGTAAACTAAGGTTACGTAGTAAGCGCCCGTTACTACTTAAAGGTAAGCTAACTAGTCCTATACTAGGTCCCGCGCGATCCCGCGTAGTTTCCCTTTTATAGGCGTTATCTTATAGAATATAACTATAGCGTAGGAGATTAAGGACCGGATTACCTTACTATAGACTTCCTTAGCGCGTAGTAGGGTATAGCCCTATATAGATAACGCGAGCCTAGTTAGGGCTATAGTCTAGCGCTTTATCTTCGCTTAGAGCTATTTTAGGTATACCTTTTAGCGTAGTTTCTAGTATACCTAAACCCTTAGTAGGCGGGCCTCTTAGACCGGTATTACTACGTTAGTCCTAAAGCGGACTAGCGTTATTATCGCTTATCTCCTTTATATAAAGTATATTAACTCGCTCTTTAATAGTTTAAAAATAACCGCGAACTTAGCCGCCTACTCTACGTATACCTTCTAAGCCTCCTTTAAGTATACTACTATTATAGCCTTATTAGGTCTAATACTAACTATATTTATATCGTTAACGAAGCTAATAGTATAAATACTATATATTATACTAAGCTTCTTATATAAGGGGGTTATATAGTATAGAAATAAGATCGGGGATAGGAGGGAGCCTTAAGGGACTCTTATTAGTACTTAAGTTAGCTTTAAAGTCCTCTTATTAAAGTAAAGGGTCGATCTTCTATTGCTTATAAAGCTTTATTTTAAGCTTATAAGCTATCTAAGGTATCCCTAAAGCTTTAGTTCCCTTATAAGCTTATTATAGTTAACTATATTAAATATACCCTTAATATTTAGCTATAAGAATAATACGATGCCTCTTTAAGCCTAGGTCGCGTATATTAGTTCTATTACTAGTAAGATCGCCGCTTTTATAGAGCGCTCCCTTTTATTCTTTATTTATCTATTTAGTAGGATACCGTTCGCCTTTATAGCTCCCGCGATCTTTTAAGCTAGTATCTACTTAAGTACTTTCCTTACTATAAGTAGGAGGGAAATTAGTTTCTATCCCCTTACTATATAGTAAGCTTCTAGCCTTTTACTTAGCTTTTAAATTACTACTACGTTTACGCTATAAAACTATTCTAGGAAATATAAGAGTTAAGTATAGGCGTTAAAGATTATAGCTAGTCGCTAGACTAAGGCTAGTCTATACTTCTTAATAAACCTTAAGGGGACGCCGTTTAGACCTACCGCTTTCTAGCTTACTATCTTACTTAGCGCTACTATAACGTTTACTAGCTAGATCTATTAGTTAACTATAAGGGTCGCCTCGGCTATAGGCTAAGGTAGCCCTTAAGTTATACTAGCCTTTACTAAGAAGAACTTAGCGGCTAATATCTAGGCCTTCCTTTTAAAGGTTTCTATTAGTCGGTCCTTACCTTCTTTAACTAGCGGTAGGATATAAGTCGGTTTTAGTAGTAGCTTATTATAAAGTCTAGCCTACCTTTTTATATTTTAAAGCTTAGTATTATCGGCGCTAAATTCCTTTAAGAACTCGCGCTAGTAGGCCCTCCTCGCCTTATAGATAGTCTACTTCTAAGCTATAAACGCCTTATATAGGTCTTCTTAGTTTACCCTACTCCTTTCCCGCTTATACTTCCTCCTTACCCTCTTAGCCTCCCTCGTTACCCTCTCTACCTCTAGGGTAAACTATATATTACCCTTAAGTAATACTTACCCTTAGTATAAAACTATAGCTATTACGATCTATACTAAAGTAGTAAAAACGTAGTCTAGGTCTTAGTCGATATCTTTAGGCGTTTAGAGCGTTAGCTAGTATAGTCCTAGCTAGGACGTAGTCTTAGCTTTAACTAGCTTTACTTTTGCTTCTTTCTACCTTAAGGCTAGTTTAAGTACTAAGGCTTAGGTATTAACCTATAATATAATAGTCTAAGGGATATAGTCTAACTTAGTTAGGTCTAGGTCGGGCCTAGTATACTATATCCTAGTCTTTAACGTTACCTAAGCTAGGTCGATAGTACTATCCCTTTAGCTATAGAAAAATCTTATATACTCCCTTCTTAAGGTAGTAAGTTTAAGTCGTAATCTTATTGCCTCTTATATAAGTTATATTACGCTATCTAAGGTTTTATTATATCCGTCCTAAAGTAAGTAATAAATATTAAAGTCCCTTACTATTACTATAAGGTACTTTAGTTCGATTATACTTAGGTTATATAACGCTCTAGCCCTTATAGCCCTTAGTAGTAAGTAAATCGCTTATAGTTTAGTACTATCCCTAAAAATTACCTCGCTTTAGTCTAGTTTAGACTAGGGCTACTAAGTCCTTAGCCTAAGCCTTTTATATATATATAGCGCGTACCTCCCCTCCTTATAGACTAAGCTATAAGGCGCCGCTTTAAGGGGGGGGGGGGCCGCCTCTTAAAGTAGCTTTTACTTCTTATAGTACTATTAGGTTAAAGCTAGCTTAGTAGTAAAGCGCTAACTAAGCTAGCTTATATCTCTTTTATATATTCTAGAATAGTACTTTTAGTTATATATAGGTAGGGTTAAGGTAAAAGGGGTTATCTATATAAGGAGGGAGGCGCTCTATCTCTTAGTACTTTTCTATCTATTATACTTATAAATATCGTTTATACTTAGTTCGGCCTCCTTAGCCTTACTAGCTAGCGGGTATCTTAAGCTTAACCTCTTATCTTAGCGCGGTCTACTTAGTCCTTACTTTTTTGACCGCGGTTAATTTAAGAACGCCCTAGGTTTTAATAGTAGGAAGTACTTATTACTTAGCGTATATCTAAGTATTTACGAACTATTAAAGTTATCGTAGGTAGTTTTCCCTTACTTTTTCCTAGGCTTTATTTACTATAAGGTAAGTCTAGGTCTATAATAAGTAGTCCCCTTAATATAAAATATAGTTATAAGGGATTTCGCCCTTCTTAGCTTTATATTTATCCTTGCCTTTATTATATACTATACTCTTATATTAACTATAGAGTTATATCGATATATACCGTCTAGTAATATAGCTATATACCGTTTAGTAATATAGCTATACTTATAGTAATTATAATACCTCTATAGTTAGACCGACTTATTATAAGGTTTATATTAAAAGATTTATACTTTAAAGACTAAGCCTAGGTTATAGAGCTTATTAGCCTCCTTTAGGCTACTAACCTTAATAAGTATAGTCGTCGCTATCGATATCTTAGATTAAGGGCGTAGTACTTAGGCCTAAAAGACCTTAACTTTATTTACCTTTATAATCTTATAAAGTAATCGCTCCTTATTTACTATCGCTACCTTTAAAAGGATATTCTTAGCGACTACTATATATATATAGCGGGTAATTATAGCCTTTAGTCTAAATATAGCCTTAACCTAGCCTTAGTCCCTTTAATAGGCTCTCGCCGCGGTATTAAATATAACCGCGATATCTCTACTTTAAAGGCGCCTCGCCGCTATAGCGCTTATAGCTTTTAGGGCTTATTTACTACCTTTATTATATCCTTCGGTTCGCGGCTTAGGATTTTAGGCGGTGCCTTAGTAAAGACTACGATAATCTTATATTTATAGCGTAGTAGGACCTATTTTACTATAGCTTTATATTAAGTTAGTCCCTTAGTCTTAGCTATAACCGCGGCCTAGGTTTACTTAGGGCCCCCTAGGCCTAAAGCGATACCTAGGCGGAGTTCTTCCTTAACTACCTCCTTAATTGCTTTTTAGATTATCGTCTTAAAGCTCTCGTTTATATAAAGCACCGCCGATAACGCGCTATTAGCGCGGCTTTTTACCTTAAAGAGCCGTTCGACTATTGCCTATACCCTATTAAACTATATACTTAGGATAAAGCCTATAAGTTTATTATATACTACTTTTTCTATAAGGTCGCTTAGCGCTTAAGCCGGTATTATATTACTACTTTAAGTTTATTAACTCGCCCTATTAAGGTATATAAATTTAAGTAGCGTCTTTTTACGCTATATACTTTAATCGAGCCTAGTATATTAATAGCCGCTACTATATTTACTTACCTCTTAGCCTTAGTATAGTATTATTACTAAGGGTAATTAATACTACTAAATTAATTCCTAGTATTAGTTAGTATTTTAGTTACGATACGTACTTACTATAGGTATATATTAGTTTTATAAGAAGAAATTTTTTTTTTTAGTTTAATATATTAGTTTTAAGTTCGATTTATTATTTTAAATTAAAGGTAGTTAAGACTAGTTCTTATATAATTATAGTTTTAATATATTTAAAAGCTTTATTAGCTTTATCGTCTTATATAAATTCTTTTTCCTTCTTTATTAAGTTATATAGTAGTACTATAATCTTTCTAAAATCTTTAATAAATTATTAATAGTAATTTATAAATCCTAGGAAACTTTATATATCTTTAACGTTCTTTAGCGTTAGCTATTCTTTAACTAAGTTAATCTTATCTTATTATATTTATATCTCTCTTAGTAAGATTATATATCTAAGGAAGTCTACTTTTTATATATAGAACTTACTTTTCTTTAGTTTAACTAGTAACTTTATATTTTAAAGTATATAGAGTACCTTATAGATATATTACTTATATTCTTCTAAGGTATCTAAGAAAATTAAGATATTATCTAAGTATACTACTATAAAGATATCTAAGTATTTGCGTAGGATATTATTAATTATCTATTAAAAGGTAGCTAGTATATTTATAAGTTTAAAGAGTATTACTAGATATTTAAATAGTCTAAATTTCGTTTTAAAGGCTATTATCTATTTATATCCCTTTTTATATATATTAAGTTATAAGCGCCTTTAAGGTTAAAGGCTATAAACTATTTTTTACTATATAATCGATTTCGTAGTTCTAATATAAATAGTAATAGTATTTAGTCCTTTATTATAATATTATTTAAGCGTCTATAGTTAATAACTAATTATAGTTTACTATTTTTCTTTAAAATAAATATAACTAGGTAGCTTACTTTAGATATTAATATTTATATATATCCCTTTTATAGATTCTTATTAAGGTAGTCGTATAGCGTTTATAGTTACTTTTTATTTATATTATAGATCTTATAAAACGTTAGCGTTATTCTATCCTTAAGATAAATTTTATAGTCTTATTAGCTATATTTAGGTAACCCTATTTTAAGTTCTTCCTTAAAGAGTTTATTATATTTCTAGTATTCTTAAAGGATATTCTTTATTTTATTTTATAGGCTTTTTTCTTTCTTTTAAGAGCTAGTTTCTCTTAACTTAAGCTCTTTATTAATTTATTTAAGGTCTTTTCTTAAAGTAGTAATAACTCTTTAGATCTTTATATTATATCCTTTATTCTATTTATATTAAATACTAAGTTATATAGCTATATTAGTTAGTATATAGGTTTTATTAGTCGATTTTATTATATCCGCTAGTTTAGTTATTATTTTCGTTTATATTACTAAAGCTTATAATAATTTACTTAAATAGTTATCCTTTTTATTTTATTTAATAGCTAAATTATTATAAAACTTTACTTTCTTTTAAATCTATTAGTCTTAGAAACTTATATCTTTATTTTAATATAGCTAGCTAGTTTTCTAGTTAATTAGTAAGTTACTTTTTTATAGCTATAAAAGTCTTAATATAAGGTTATATTCTTTAATATCTATAATATTAAAGTTAACTTATTTATTATAGCCTTAGATATTAATATTAAGGTAATTAATCTCTATATTAATATTCTATTATTATAGTTAAAAGCTTTTCCTTTAATATTTATAAGTTTATATAAATCTTTCTTATTTCTCTATATAAGTTAGTAACGATTAATAACTTTAAATAAAACGTAATTACTTATTATACTATAGTCTAAAAGTATATATATATAATATCCTATGATTTAGATATTAAATACTATTATAAAGTAGGTAGAGGTATAGGCTTAGGTACGGTCTATTAAAAGAAGGTTAATAATCTATAAAAGGGAAAAGAAAGAGAAGTATAGGCCTAGCCTATATAAGCGTAGAGGCCGCTTATATATAGACTTAGCCTAGACCTTAGTCTAGGCCTATATAAGGTAAAAGCCCTTATATTATACCCCTACCTAGCTTTTAAAGAAGCGTGCTTTTAAATAATACTTAATACTACGCTTAAAGGGATAGAACCCTTATATAGACTATATACGCTTAGTCGCGGAAAAAACGTTAGTAAATAACGTATAATACCCTCCTAAGCGAGCTTCTTAGATAGACTATATTATTAATAGGGGCCGCGCCCTAGGAGTTAAGCTTTAGTACTTTTAGCTAAGGAGTAGAGGTATATAGAACGGCGTATAGCTAGCTTCGGTAAGCTTATAGTATCCTACCCCTCTTATATCGGCGTACGGTAGTAGCTCTTAGTGCTATAACGTAAGGGATAGTACTCTAGTATATAAGGCTCTGCTCCCTCCTATATAGGGCTATATAGGCACTCCCTTTCGCTATAGTTATATTATATTAGCGGCCTTCCTATATCTTAGCCGCCCTTTTAGTCGCTATAGGCATACGTCCCGTTTATATAGTAGCTGCTGCTATACGTAAGGGGATGCCGACGAAGCCTATAAAGGCGTTACTAAGATTACTCGTTACTAGAGTCGCTATCGTCGAACCTAACCTCCTTTCCGTCTTAGCGCGTACGCCCCTCTACTACTTAGAGTATATTTACCCGCGCCTCCTAGCGCGGGCACTTTAAAAACTAATAGGATTTACTACTATAGCCTATATAGCGACCCTCCTATCGCTACCTCGTTCTATCCTTAGTTCTTAAAGCGGAGAAAGAGATATCTATAGTATTACTAGCGTTATCCTCTTCTTATACTATAAAAGAAGACGAAAAAAAAACTTATTATTACTAAGCTCGTAAAGAAAGTAAACGAGATTAATATATATATTTAGTAATATAGACCTTTCGCTTAAATAGGTATACTAATCCGAATTTAAGCTCGTAATAAGGTAATTATACTTTACTATATTAGGCTAGCTATATACGTTTACTTAATAAAGCACCTCTTTAAACTATATAAGGTAGGCCGGAATAGCTTTACTCTACTTTTAATAGAGCGTTATAAGCTCCTAGCCTACTAACTTAGCTATATTAGGTTCGCTATAATTAGTATAAAGCTTTACGAGGAGGTCGGCTAGTCCGTTTATACTAGTACGCGTAAACGGTAAGAGATACCTTTATAGGTATAGGGATAGGCTCGCGTAAAGATAGTCGAATTAGGCGCGGATATCCCTTATTATAGCGCTATTAGTATAGAGCTTTACTTTTATATAAAGTAGCTATAGCTCGAGCTCTATAGAAGAGCCGTCGAACTTACTAAGGTACGGTAGTACCGCTCTTAGTTATATAGAGCCCTACTATTATAAGAGGCTCTTAATTGCCTAGGCGAACTAAGTATTACGTTCGCTTTAATTTTACGACTATAAGAGTATAGATATTTCGCGTATATATATACTAGCGCGGGCGGTTTAACTAAACTAGGTAATTAAACGTTAGCTTTAAAGGCAGCTAAAAATAGCTATTCTATATATAGGGATATAGAGAGGGTAAAATAAAAGGTAGATTATATTATTATAGAGTAGGTAGAAGTATAAGCTTAGGTATAGTCTATTAAAAAAAGGTTAATAATCTATAAGAGGGAAAAGAAAGAGAAGTATAGGCCTAGCCTATATAAGCGCGGAGGCCGCTTATATATAGACTTAGCCTAGACCTTAGTCTAGGCCTATATAGGGTAAAAGCCCTTATAAATACTATTTAGTTACTATAGCTTACTATTACTATATATAAAGTCCTTAGATCTTATTTTATTATACTAGTCTATAGCCTTTTTATAAATAGTATACCTTATTTTTTACTTAGTTCTTTTTCGTTTTATTTAAGTATTCTTCTTTAATTTATTATTAATATTATTTCTTTATATTTTTATTATATAGTATTATATTAAAGCTTAAGATACTAATTTCTTATAGCTAATTAAAGATTCCTTATTTCTTAACGCTATATTATTTATATTATACTACTTTATAGTTAATTATATACTATACTTTATAATTCTATTTATTTTTATATTAAAAGTTAAGTTTTTATTTAGTGTTTTTTTATTTTTCGCGTAATATTTTTATATCGATTCCTCCTTAGTTAAAGATAGCTTATAGCCTTTATATATATTACTAATAATCTTTTAGTATACTATTATATTATTTATACTATACTTATACTTTTTTATATTTATAAACTTTATAATTTAGGTATATATATTTATTATAATCTTCTTTATTATATTTAACTTTTTATATAAGTCTTTAGAAAATTAAGGGTTTAAATACCTTAAAGTAAGTAGCGTTATACTATTTGTTTATTTTAGTATATTTATAGATTTTATATATCTTTAAAAGATATCTTATTAATAAACTATAATTATTACGGTATTTATATAGTATACTATAATTATTACGGTATTTATATAGTATACTATAATTAGGTTTTAATAATATAACTTAGTTATTTAAGTAGTATTAATCGATTTTCTAGTAGTTTAGTTTTATACTTAAGTAGGGTTTTAAAAGTACTTATCCTTTAAACCTATCTAGGAAAGCGTTATATTATACCTTTATCTAAAAGTATATTATATAATCTAAGTAAACGTATAATATTTATAAAATATACTTATAGTACTTATAAGTAAGTAGTATTTATAAATCGTCTTTAAATTCTCCTTATAGTTACTATTCTTATTATAGAGCTATAAAAGTATTAACTATAGCGATAGCTATAGTATAGTCTCCTTTATATAGTACTAGTTAATACTAAATTAATATAGCTTATTAGTTTTCTATAAGAATTTAAGGTATTTATTAAGTTCTAATTTTAAGTATTTCTTTAAATTCTTTAAAGTATAAAGTATATTCTTTAATTATAGTATTTTCCCTTAATAGTAAAGGTAGTAATATAAGTTTATTCTTATCTTTTATTTCTCTAAGTATTTCTTATTCTTTAAAGCTTATATTATCGATACTTTATTATTCCTCCTTAAGTTATTATTTAAGTTTTATAAGTATAAAGGCTATATTTATATCTTCTTTATTATATTATTTATAAACTACTTATTATTATTATCGATTTTTATTTTATATATCTTCTTAGAATTATTTACTATTTTTCTTAATTTAGTCTTAAAAGACTCTTTTAAGATAAAGGTATTTTAGTTCTATAAATTTAACGTATTTCTATATTTTAAGATCTCTTTATTATATTATTATAAAGGTCTTCTTTAATAGCTTTAAGAACTATCTAGTACTATTTTTATCGCTTAAGTATACTATATATTTATCGTTATAGTATATAGTTTAATTAAGGAGTTTATACTTTAGTTCCTATCTATTAATAGCGTTTAGGTATTTCTTACTTTCTAAGGCTAATACCTAGTAGGTTTTCTTCTCCTTATAAGGTTATCTTTATTTTTTAAAGTAATATTTAAGTTTCTTATAGTTAAAATACTTTCTTTATTTTTCTATATTATATCTAGATCTATCTTACTTTAGTTAGTTATATAGGTATAAGTAATAAGAGTTTCGCGTTTCTTTTTATAGTTAGCGCGTTAATTAAAGTTATTCTTATAAAAAGGGTTTTAGTTTCCTCTTCCTTATTTCTTTTCTTAGTATTATATATACTATCTATCGTTAATTTATATTATTATAGTAATATAGTCTAAGAGGTTATTAGGTCGATTTTCCTTATAAAGCTTATCCTTAACTTCTTCTTTAAGCTTATTATAGAATTATAATATAAAAGGTTTATTATCTTAATTAAGTTTTAAGGTAACTTAATAGAACTTTATAATATAATTTAATATTAAGATCCTTTATTAAAGTTCTTAAAGTTTTTATTTAGCTTCTTATTCCTTATTAGTTATTTTAAATACCTTTATAATAACTTCTTTAAATCCTTAGAAATTAATAAAGACTTTATCTATCTTATTATCTTATCGCGCTAGTTAGTTATTAAGAAAATCCCTTATAATAGGTCTAAACTAAGTAAGTATTATTTTAGATAAATAATTTCCTATATAGAGTACCTTTTTAATTAAGTCTAAGAGTTTAATAAGGTAAAACTAATAGTAGGCCTTAAGTTAAGTAAGAAAGTCTTAAAGTATACTATAAGTACTATTAAATAGTCCTAGCTATTTTAGTTTAACTACTTTTCTAAGGTCCTTAACTTATCTATTACCTCTTTTATTCTTAAGTAACTATTCTCGCGAAGAGAGATATAAGAAGTATATAAAAATATATAAAGGTAAAATTAAAAGTAAGGGGTTAGATAGGTAGGGCAGAGAGATTTAATTCTTATAGGAGTAGCAATTACGGTAGGAGAGTAATTATTATATTACTTTAATTATCCTTCTTTCCTCTATCTAACGCCCTTCTTTATACCCGTTTAGCATTTTAATTAATAAAGAAGATCCTACTTAAAGAAGCTACTAATATCCTTTTAACTACTAAGCTTTTTACTAGGTTTTCCCCTCCTTTCTAGCCGTTGCCGGTATATCCGTCTTATCTCTCGCTACCTCTATAGGAAGCTATTGCTACTTTTACTTCCCCTCTTACCCCTACCCTCCTCTTTATACCTCCTTTTAGCTCCTTCCTTAAAACCTATTTTTTAGCTTCTTAGGTCCCTCGTGCTAAGGGATATCTCTAAGAACTACGAAATTAAGCTACGCTTCGCGATATACCCCCTTAGCTATAGCCTGCCCTTATAGAAAGGGTAAAGCTAAATACCTAGGCTAGTAAGCGTATAGAGGAGGTCTTAGTCTATACTTATCCCTTACTTAAGAAATCCGGGTTTTAGCCTTAGGCTCTTTAGACCTACTTTAGGAAAGGGGCCTTAAAGAGGAAATTAAGTCCTATAAGAAAGGGGGCTTCTAAGGATAAGTCCCAAAAGGGGCTTTTAAGAAGAATAAGTCCTAATTAAGCTAGGGGCCCTCCTCTAGGATAAGTCCTAATTCCTCTCTTTAGCTATAGACGTCTCCTTCCTCCTACGTGCGATTAGCTCCTCTCGTAGACTCTTAAGGCGGGCTTCTAAGGATAGCTTCTCTCGAACGTTTTCTAGCCTAATTTACTATAAAAAGATAGCTAGCTTTTACTTTAGTAGGGGCTTCGTAAGACCGTCGGCTTTTATTAATACCGTTAGAACCTAACGGACGGAAATAAGTCCCCTTTAGACCTCTTAGCGTAACTAATACTAGTAAATATTGATATACTATAGCTAGGTCGATAACTTACTATTTTCTATAAGAATTCGTATAGTCTATATATTATTATATTCTATAGCTAATAGGGTCGGAATTTATAGTTATAGAGATATTAGTAGCCGGCTAAGGAAAATCGCTTCTTTTAACGCTTCTAAAAGAGCTAATAGCTCTACCTTTATACTAAAAGTTATAACGGTAGCTTGCTTCGAAGCTCTCTAAGCAATAGTTCCTTTAAAAAGGGATATAATATACCCTTATAAGCTCTTTTTATCTAAGGAATTATCCGTAAAGGACGAATCGCTTAAATAAAGGAAGATTTCGGTAGCTGATTTCCTTCCCTACCCTCTTAGGCGTAGACTATATAATCTTATTAAATAAAGATAAAGGATAGCTCTATCTACTACTTCTTAATACCTAGGGCTAGGATTCTAGTTATGCCTAGCTAGCTAGGAGACCGTAAAAGAGATATCCGGTCTAGTAAAAATAGCTAAAAAAAGTAAGGAGCCTACCTTCTATTAATATTAGTATTTCTCTTACTCCCTAGCTTAAAAGGACGGATTAAGTAAGAGCTCTTCGTCTAATATAGGTATAGAGGGAAGCTTCTTATTAAGGGAATTAAGGAGGAATTTATAAGCGACCTTATCGATATAGGCGTCTTAGGTAAGCTAGATAGTCCGTTAAGACCTATTTTAAAGGATTTATATCCCTAGGAACTACTTTAGCTCCCTAAGCCTAGTTATCTTATACCTTTATTATAGGCCTTATATAGCCTCCCTAGTAGTAGCTTCTTCCTCTTTTAGGTAAGCCTAGATAATATCGTCGACGTAGAAGAAGACCGTGATTTTACCCTTCTATATTATATACGGTTCCTAAGGGACTTTCTTAAAGCCTAGGGCTTTAAGGGAACCTATTAAATACTATTGCTAAAGAAGGGGTAATCTTCGTAGTCTATATAGAGCTTTCCTAAGCTATAGAACCTTTCTTAGTTATTAGAAACTAAGAGGAAGTCGTATATAGATAACTTCTTCTTCCTTAAGTAGGCAGTTAATAAAGGCGTTAACTATATCTATTTAATTAAGTTCGAGGTCGAATTCTGCTACTATAGCTATAAGGGTCCGAAAAGACATCCCTACTAGGGTGGTTGCCTTAGTAGGTAAATCCCCTTTTTCCTATTAATTCCTATAGATAACTAGCCGGGCTTTGCACTTCTAAAAGAAGCTATGTTTATTAGTCTTATAGATAAAGACCTACTTATAGCTAAGGACCTATTTTCCTCTTGCCTTTTCCTTAAGGACCTCTTTAAAAGACCCTATCTTTACATATAAGGCTAGGTAGTCTTTCTAGGCCTAGAAAAACTAGTCTCTAAAAGGGTGTTTTTCTAGCTGCTTCTAGTTTACTAGTAGGTCCGGGAGGTCTCTTTTATATACCTTCCTTGCTAATAGCTATAGCTTAAAGAGCCGGCCTACTATAAACGCTCCGTAGGAACCGTCTTCTATTAGCGTTAGGTAGAAGTCGGAAAAACGATCGAAATAAGGGAAAGGTTAGTCTTCTTTTATATCGGGCCCTATACCTTCCTTTGCTTCTCGAAGTAGGGATAAAAAGGCAGCTAGGTAATCCTTTAAGAGAGGTGCCTTTCCTACCCCCTTAAGGTTCGAGACGGGAAGACTAACTAAAAAAGCTGCTTCTAGATCTTCTTCTTATTCTATAAGAGGAGGCGTAGGGAGGTAGGCGTATTCTAGCTCTACCGCTTTCCTATAGTCTCCTTCTTTATTTAGATTATTTAATCTAGCAGCTTCCTCTTCGAAGTTAGCGTTATCCTTAACTACTTCGACATCGGTTTCTTCTTTTATTTCTTTATCTAGGACCTCTTCTTAAGACTATTAGGAAGGGGGGATTTAAATCTTTTAAATTAGCTAACGTTAAGAGAGTAAGAGGGGCTATTAATCCCTCTTTCCGTCGAAGAAGCTAGATTCGTCGAAAATTATATCCCTAGTCGAAATAACCTTCTATAGAAGAGGAATCTAGATCCGGAAGATATTTATAGAATTATAACTAACGAGGTAACTAATAAAGGCTCTTAGATTAAGCTTTCTTCTCTTCTTCCTTTTTAGCTATATATCGGTAGTTATTACGTATACCTTATAGCTATAGGCATAAAGGTAGGCTAGCGAGGCCCTCTTCTTCGTAAAGAGCTTAAGAGGGGATTTCTAGTTTATTCCTTAGGTAGTCCTTCTAAGGGTCCGGTTCTAAAGGTAATAGGCGGTCTTAACGACTTCCCTCTAAAGGTCGTATAGAAGCCTTATAGTAAGTCTTATCGTATAGGCCCTTTCTATTATAGCACCCCCTAATCTTTCTGCCCCTCCGTTCTAGGCCTAGGTATTCGGTGCTAATAGGAGGGGTAAAATGCCCCTTTTTCGAAGCTAATTTAAGATATCCTTCGTAAATAGCTCTCCGTTAAACCGTATCTTCTTTACCTCGTAGCTAAAGTAGGATTTTTTTTAGTTAACGAAGTCCTAGAGGGCAGACTAGTTATACTTACTTAAGTAGGTCCGTAAGAAATAGGGGAAAACTATCCCTAAAAAGGCGTCTATAAAAAACATTACCTTAATAAAGCTTTCCTAATCCCTAGAGACGTCGGTCTAGTCGACCTAAATTTCCTTATACGGCTAGTCTAGCCGTAAAGGCGTTCGTCTAGAAATTCGTCTCTTAGTCTTTTCTTAGCTAGAGTATTCGCATTCGACGGTCTTTAGGCCCTTTATTTATACGCCCTATTATTATCCTAACTTATATAAAGCTAGGGGGGCCGGGTAACTAAGTCGTACGTACTAAAGAAGACCGTCTCCTTAAGCTACCGGAAGAGGGTCCTTTATAGTAGACCTATTCCTCCTAGTAGGGAAAGCTAACTTCTTAAGTAGTTCCTTCCTATAAATAGGTTAGAATTCGAGAATAAATTAACTGAATTTCTCCTCGATAAGCTTAATAGTCTAATTCTTCTAGACTAGCCTCGTAGGCTTAGACGTTATATCCTAGAAGATTCCTTCCTCTTAAAGAAGGCGGAAGGAAATTAGGCTCGTTAAAAATCGAGGGTAAAAAGCTACCCTTTTTCGTCGAAGAATTTATATAGACCCGTTAGGTAATTTTATCGTAAAATTCACCCTTCTATACCCCTCTATCTATATAGTTAATTCCCCGGTAATAAGGTATTCCCTCCGTGCCTTCTTAAAGGACCGGAATCGTAAGAGTATATTATAGATATCGAGGGAAGTACTAGAGTCGAGGATAGCTAATTTTCGTAGGGGATAATCGGAGGGCTCTAACGGGTAGTCTTACTAATCCGTAGGGAAGACGAATGCCGGATTTACTATACTAATGATTTTTCCTTAAATTTACGGCTCGAATAAGGGCAGCGGCGTTAGTTACTATTTCTTAGTAACCTAAATCTCGTCTATCTTTTTCTATAACGAGGGGTCCTCCTTAAGAGACTATTATATTATTTCTTATAGCCTCTTTAAAGGGTTAAATCCTTTAGGTTAGTTTTCCTCGAAGACC
This sequence comes from Hirsutella rhossiliensis, assembly GCF_020360975.1. Classification (NCBI taxonomy): domain Eukaryota; kingdom Fungi; phylum Ascomycota; class Sordariomycetes; order Hypocreales; family Ophiocordycipitaceae; genus Hirsutella; species Hirsutella rhossiliensis. Next base: position 4,900,170 of record NW_025408671.1, on the reverse strand, counting down.
TACTAGTATTATAATAATTAATAACCTAGGGATTTATATACTAGGCAGCCGTTTCGTCGTTTAGTTTTCTATTTCTTCGAGGAATCCTCGTCCCGATCTAGAAGGTCTGCTTAAAAACCTCCCCTTTTTACCCCTTATTGCTAATTTTAACGAGGTTCGATTTCGACTAGTTCCTTGATTTTTCGACTAACGGACTAAAAGGTCTATTAGGGGACTAGTTAGGCCGGTCTAACTAACGGGGCCGGGGCCGGGCCCGGAGTAAGATACGAAGCCGGGGCCGGGACCGGGGCAGCCGTTAAAGACAGTGTTAAGGCTCTTAAAGGAGGTAGAGCTAGAGGGGCAACAGCTATAGCAGCAGCAGCGGGAGCCGTAGTAATAGGGGCTGCAGCAGCTATAGGGGCAGCAGGTCGAGCCGTCTAGGTCGAGTACTAGCTATAAAGGAATAAGACTACTTACTATTATACTTTAGTAGCCTCTTTATCTGGTTCCTAGCTAGCTTCTCGAAAGATAGTTAAGTAACCGTTACTAATAGGCTTTATTAGCAGAGATATATCCTATAGCTATTAGCCGGAAAGAGCTTCTATAAGGAAGTATTAGTTAGCTTCCTTAAGGATTTCTTCCTACTTAGCTAGCTACGAAGAAGCTAGTAGGTTCCTAGTAGAAAAGGCTCCTAGATATACCGTATAGGTCTTCTTAATACGGTTAGTTATATAGCCCCTTAAGGGAGCTATCGAGGTCTCGAGCTTTAAAAGCTACTACTTAGGAGTCTCTTCCTCTCGAAGAGAGATTAGCTTTACGGCACTAACGGATTCCGTTATTACTATCCGAGCGGTAGTTAATAGCTTCGTTTTATAGAGGTATTCCTTTCGGTGACTCTTATAGTCGCCTAAGGTAGCAGAAAAAGCTCTTTACTATATAGAGGTTAGCTCGGAGAAGAGGGATACTCCCTCTATAAATTCCGTTGCCCTAGGACGAAGAGGGGGCTCGAGAGGGTCCTACTTATTAGAGAAGACTAAATTATAGATAGTTCTATCTATACGAGCCCGTAGCTCCTTTACCTACTTATCTTAATCTTAGGGCTTTATAAGAATCGTCCTATAGACCGTAGGGATAGTAAAGGAGTCGGTTTTCGTTATTATTATAAGGAAGGGTAGAAAAGTTAAGTAAAAATCGGCTTTTCTAGTAAGAGGGGTAAAAGGAAGCTATAAGGGATATAAGAAAGGTGCCTTTTATAGTAGCCGGAAGGTATAGGAATTCTATTCCTCCTAGGCTTATAACTCTCGTAAAGAGAGATATAAGAAGTATATAAAAATATATAAAGGTGAAATTAAAAGTAAGGGGTTAGATAGGTAGGGTAGAGAGATTTAATTCTTATAGGAGTAGTAATTACGGTAGGGGAGTAATTATTATATTACCTTAATTATCCTTCTTTCCTCTATCTAACGCCCCTCTTTATACCTATCTAGCATCTTAATTAATAAAGAAGATCCTGCTTAAAGAAGCTACTAATATCCTTTTAACTACTAAGCTTTTTACCGGTTTTTCCCCTCCTTTCTAGCCGTTACTAGTATATCCGTCTTATCTCTCGCTACCTTTATAGGAAGCTATCGCTACTTTTACTTCCCCTCTTACCCCTACCCTCCTTTTTATACCTCCTTTTAGCTCCTTCCTTAAAACCTGTTTTTTAGCTTCCTAGGTCCCTCGTACTAAGGGATATCTCTAAGAACTACGAAATTAAGCTATGCTTCGCGATAACTATACCTTATATTAAAGAGTAATAATCTTATATATTATATCCTAAGGCAATATAGTAGCTCTAAAGTTAGTTAATCTAGTTTACTATATAAGTATATTAATAGTTATAATATTACTTAGAGTAACGCGGTATTATATTAAATAAGAGCTTTTAATATATAATAACTAGTATTATTCTTAAGGGATAAACCTATTAAGGGGTTTATATTAATAGATATAATAGGGCGTAGTCTAAGTAATAATAAGTATATTACGTTAGTAATAAGTTAGAGGTTATAGACTATAGACTATAACTAAGTATTTAACTTATTATAGTTCTTTACTTTAATAGTTTTATTAAGCGAACCCTTACTTAGAAATATAGGGTTACTAAGAATAGTATCTTAGTTTAATATATTTAAGGTACTAAACGATTAAACCTTACTAATAGTAATAGTTTCCTTATTTAATAAATAAACTAATTCGTCTCGAAAAGAACGCGTTATACTATCTTCTTTATTAATAGCTTATATACCCCGCTAAAATAACTTACTACCTTAGTCTTTTAAGAAACGCTTTTATTTCTTAATCTAAGCTAGGCGAGCTATTACTTCTTTTAATACTTCTTTTACTTTCCGTTTATCCGAATTAATCTTTTACTATTAATTTATAATATAATAAACTAAAAAAGAAGGAATATTAGCGAAAAGAATAATAAGGAAGGAAAAGGATAAAATAAATAAGCGGACGCTATATTATAACTATTATAAGAACGGCCTATAAAGGTATATTTAAAATACCGATTAAAACGCTCGCTAACTTTATAAGTTAAGCTTAACTAAAAATAATAGGAGTAAGGTATAATTTTAATACTATAGATCTCGGTCTAAGATACTAGCTTTAATTATTAACGCGATTTATCGGAATTATAAGAATAGGATTTTTAAATATAACTAAATATACTATTAGTAGTATATCCTAAAAGGATAAAGGAACGTAGAACGATATACTTACGCACGACGCGATAAGGGTATATTTATATACGGCGGCTAAGGTAGTAGGTCTTAAGGGTAAGACTAAAAGGAGGGGAGGTATCTTATTACGACTATAGTCTAGCGAACCGCGGGGACTAGTATATATTACGAGGATATATAACGTAAGGAGTAAGGAATATTAAACGGACTAATAGGCTAATTAAGTTTAAAGCGATAGGTTACTTTAGCGCTCTAACGCTCTATGGCTAGGATTATAGGATCGCTCTAGCGCTCTAGCGCTCCTAGGCTATAGGATTACCTAGTGCTCTCGGCGATCTAGGGAAGCTCTCGAAATATATAAGGAAGGAACGGAATACTCTTTTAGATAGATAGCTCGATAGCTTTTAATATAGATCTTTATTATAATTCTATCTTTAATTCTAATTACCTAGTTATAGTCTATAGTCTATAACCTCTAACTTATTACTAATATAATATACTTATTATTACTTAGACCACGCCCTATTATATCTACTAATATAAACCCCTCGATAAGTTTATTACTTAGGAATAATACTAGTTATTATACTTATCTAGTAAGTTACTATAGCTCTAAAAACGTCTTTAATAGCACCTTTTAGTTAATTAACTAAGACTTATACGTTAGTTTCTAGGATAAAATATATACTATATAGGTATATTCTTAGTCTTTTAAGCGTACTTAATATAGCCTTATACTCCCTCTTTATTATATTATATTTAGTTTCTACTAATAACTATATTATACTTTCGAACCTTATAAGGCGCTTCTTTCTATTAACGATTTATATTAAGACTACTCCCTAGCTAAGTAGACTAGTATTATATATTAAAATAATATCTCCTTTTCCTAAGCTAACGTTAAGGGATACTAAAAAGACTAGATTAATAATAGCTTCCTTAAAGGTAGCTATTACTTTTACTTATTTATCTCCTTACTCTTAGTAGACTTCTTTCTTTAATAGGTCTATAAGGGGTTTTACTAAAATAGTAAACTATTTAATTTAGATTCGATAGTATCCTATAATACTAAGGAAAGCTTTAATATAAATTATATTAAGGTATCTTATCTATTCCTTAATCTTAATAACTTTAGCTTTTATAAGGTACCTTCTATTTATTCTATAGATATAACTAATAACTTCGGTTACTTATTAATAGAATTTCGATTTAGCCCTTATAATTATATAACTAAAGAGTTCGACGTTAACTAAGACTTTATTAAGGTTAATAAGGTATTTAAAGATAAATCTCTTTACTCTTAGCGCCTCTTCTTTATTACTATATATTATATTAGGCCCTTTAATACCTATATTATTAAGGAAATTCCTATAGATATTTAGTATAAGGTCTTATAAGATTCTTTATATTATCCTTATAAATTAGCCGACTAAGTTTATAGCCCTTTAAGGAAGTATATATATATATATAAGAGGCTAATAGGTATCGCGAATATCGTTAAGTTATAGCTTTTAATATTAAGAGGGATCTAATTATAGCCTAAAAAAAGGTTTAGGAGGGAAAGGATCTTATATATTAAGAAGTAGTTACTAAACTTATTTATATTTAGCGGTAGGTTTATATCTCTTATTATAACGGTATTTATATATATAGCGGAATTAATTAAGTATAGCCCTCTATCTTTCTTTACTATAAGGAAAAAGGGGTTCCTATAAAGCCTATGCCCTTCTTTAAGGACTCTTATTTTTAGTTTAATTTTAAGGATATCGATAACTTTCTACTCTATTGCTTTTAGGATTAGAATTAAGGCTACTTACTATGCCTTATATTCTATTATCCTAATAACCTATAGGGGGGCTATAGCTAGGTCGACTTTACCTCTTTCTATAAAGTCCTAAGATAACTCTACTTCCTTATTAAATAGAATACTATTAAAGATCCGGATTTCTACCTTTATAAGAAAGCCCTTAAATTATTCGTAAACTACTTTAAGTCTCTCTTATATTAGCCGCTTTCCTTTCTATATACTTAAGAATTTTCCTATTAAGTATTCTAGGTAGGGTCTAGGCTATATCTTATCTTTAATAGTATTCTATTTAGTCTTCTTTTAGTTAGGGTCCCCTTCTAGTATTAAGCCGTTTAATAGAGTATTATTATTAAGGTTAATCTTATTTACTTTTCTTTTAAAGAGAGTATTAACTCTTAGATTATATAATCTAATAGGTCGTTTCCTCCCTATCTTAACTTTAACCTTCTAGATCTTTTTAAACTTTTTTCTAGCTCTAATAATATTTTTCTTAAATTCTCTTATAGCCTTTATAACTATAACTTTAATAATCTCTTTTATTATTTTAGATCTAATAGCTAGAATCGCCTTATTTCCTTTATTTATAATTAATTACTATTATACTAGTACTATTAAGGGCTCGTTTACGTTAGTATAGGCTAGGTTAAGGACTTAGTTAGCGCCCCCTCTATAACTAAGGATCTTACCTCTTAGTAAGAGAATCTTAGCCGTTAAGGTATCTAAAAAGGGGTTTCTCTATAATTATTAAGTAGCTCCTAGGTTATCTTCTTTAACCTCTATTACTAAAGCTTAAAAGAAATTTCTTAGGAGCTAGGTAGCTATTTCCTATATAGTCTCCTTAAGCTTTAGTCTTTTATATACGTCTTTATTAACTATTAAGGTTATAGTTTTTTAGTATACGGCGGCTGAGAGCCCCTAACCTTAGTTTTGAGTTTGCACTAAGGCCGATTGCGCTATAGGAGCCCGCATCCTCCGTCCAGCACATATCGAAGTTCTTCGGAGAATAACCCCTAACCATAGAACTCTTACTATTACAGTGACGCGGGTCTAAATGTTTTAGACTAAGCGTCCACGTAGCATGTGCGCAAAGGAGGTCCCACTATACGCTCTCGGTCTGCTCCTTAGGTAGCTCGGTCGCGTGTCTCACGCCAGGTCCCACCCTGCCCGACGACAGGCAGCAAGGCAGTTTTAAATCAGAGCCGCCAGTTCCTAATGAGAACGGCAAATCGGATCTTCTCCGAGCGCCAACTCTCGGCTGTAGAGGTCTGTTACTACCTCCTTTGATATGACACCGACTTCACCAACGTGCCGCATTGGTCCTTCCTGAATCTTTTTTTTATTCATTACACGTATGTGGCCGTCTAGGCACGGACTTCTTCATTGCCGGCTGCTCTGTGGGAGGGTAGATGCCCTTTTTTCGAAGCCCCCTATGATATAACACGCTGCGAAGCCCTCTATGAACCCTTCCCAGAAAGACTCGAGGAAATCGTGCCTCGTGAAGTTCAGCTTCCCTGACTCGATGAATTCATGTCACACAACAGGATGCACGGACAGTGTGGGTGACTGAGCAACGATCGGGAAGAAGATCCCCTATAAATCGGGCAACGAAAGACTCTTGGTTTCTATCTAAATAAAAGACATATCTCTCTCTTATATACATGAGTAGAGAGACTAAGAGCACAGGCAGCAGCTTGGCTAGTGTGACTGCCTATTAGGCAGTAGGCAGCACCGTGAATGAGCGTCTTGATATTGACAATTCAAGTAAGATTGTCTGCTGTGCGTGCTTAAAAGGCTGGAAAACGCCTACATCGAGCGGCTGAAGGTTAAGCGTTGGATGCGGAGGGAACACCGCGACGATAATGTTAAATTTGATGCAATATTGGATGAAATCGAGGCCTATATGCCAAGTGAAGCCTTCGATGACGAGAAGACGATGAATTCGCTTGTTTTCCGGGAAAGGGCGTGGCTCCGCCTCGAGGAAGGGATATTCGGGCTCTATATACCACTTATCTACACCAAACCACTCCTCGAGGGTCTTTCCGGTGCGTTAGGCACGGGCAGACCGCTTCTAAGACTATATATTAAATTAGTATATCTAATTAAACGTTATTTCGCTATTGCTAAAGCCTATGTCGGATCGTGCGAATCGTATATCGTCGGGGGCGTTGATCTCGGCCTAAGACTCGCAAGGGAAGGTCTTGAACACCAGCCAAGGCGGGATCGTGTCCCTAACCGCGTTGGCAGTGGCAATAAGCGTATAAGACTCGCGATTCCCTAGGTCAGAGACTTAAGGGTGTTGATGACGCGTTGTATGCACTATAACGACGTGAATGCGTTCTCGTGGGCTTCTAATACGGATGCCGCACTCGTCTTCGTTCTAGACCTCTAAGGGGCCGATTCCGTACGAGCTAACGATCTCCTTAAGCCTTAAGAAGAGCTTCTCGACGTATGACACATCGTTGGCCTCAAATACCTTCCTAGACTTCTCTACGGCCTTTAAATATATAGTTCGAAGCTCTAGGTGGTCCTAAAGCTAACGACGATACTAGTTTTGGCTTAGTGGCTTCGCGTTAGGGTTACGGCGCTGAAGGAGCGTTAGAGCGGCCGATCTAACCTATATCTTGCTCGCTGGGAAGCTAGAGCGTTATAGCCATATCACACAGGCGGCCATGGCATCATCTTCGTCGTCTGAGAGCAGCCTTGGCCGGCCACGGCTTCGAACGCGACCCTAAAGCTATCGTAGATGCCGCTTGACGCCGTCTTGTACCGTAGAGCTCGGTACACCGAAGATCTGAGCCGCCTGCCGTATTGTGACTGCGTTCGGGAGCGCGCGGCGCGTCTGACGGCGCCGCCCTTGTGCGAGGGCATCGCGAGAATCTATAACTAGCTCCACAGCCCTTAACATGGCCGTCGGCTCAAGCCCGACGCATTGAGACATTGAAACACGCAATAGATATGAACGTTTTGGCACTGGGGTGGTCTAGCGATAGTCGGCCCATCCGAACCAAGTCCTTATGCGCGATCTCAGAAGCAGCATAGCCAAGCATTCGCGGGTTCAACCAACCCAAAAGAGGTCCTGAACAGTAAAAAGGCACCTTGTATTGGCACAACCCATAACCTCAGCCTTAGCTGCCCACCGACCTATATCGGGGAGTCGCCTACATATACCAACAACTACTCAATCCCTGGCGAGGCAACAAATCAGAATGCCCTCGTACAGCGTCAGTTGTCGCCCGCATCCAAGGGACGCGCCGTTGGCGAAAAGAGTTTGCGGCAGTCACCATTCGCTGCACTGAGCAGGCTCTTGGGAGCGACAGATATTGATGCGCTCACGGTAGATGTTCCGTGAAATAAACGTACTTCTCTCCTTGATATATCCAACCATGGGGATCCTGGTTGCGGGTCCATTCCGACCTCCTCGTCTTCCTTAGCTTCTTTTTCTTGTCGTAGAAGCAGAACAAACCATCTCTTTTTTTCACTTCGACTCGAGTAGCCTTACGCGTCGACTCGGAATGAGCAGATGGATTGGTTTGCATGTCTCGTCCTGTCTCTGCATCTTCAGTTTCGCTCGCGGGATAGTTGGAGGGACCTGCGCTGGTCGAGTCCTGCTGAGGCTCCTGCTGAGGTTCTTGGAGGCCGCAAAGTGTTGCATTGGCTGGCAATATTGTCGCAACCCGGCCGGACGTATTGTGGACGAACCTGTGCCGGCTCTCCTGCCTCCAGCTATCCAAAGGAGGGTAGTCATAGCCGACCCTGCCATTTTCGCCAGCTGCCATGAGGCACAAACAGAAAAGAGATAACTTCACAGTAAGCCGGCCCCTGCCGTGTGCGCCTTGAGGTATGATAGCGAACTCTGGAGGCAGAAACTCAGAATTTGCAGCATTCGCCAAATCGTCTTCGGCATAGGATTGGGCGCCAAAAGAGTCGAGGGACATGGATTCCATGACAGAAGATAAATCAGTATCGCCAGATGCGTACCGCTGGTGGGTTCCCCTAGTTGAGCGGGCTGAAGCCAGTCCATCGCCAACTCTTTCTCTTGTGAAGCGTAACACCACGAGCTCTTCGTCTGTTATGATGAAGCCATAGCGACATGCGCTCTCGGCGGCGTATGTGTTGACTTGAGACAAAGGCAATGTCCACTGCTGTCGCTCGGTCGCATTGGGTGACTGTTCCATGTCTGGCCTCCATTTAGCTGAGAGCTTCGTGTCTCCCGGGAGCAAGTTCCAGAACCTCCCCTCGGACTTCCTCAGGCTGGACACCAAGGACCAGTCTGGCGAACCGTCGCCATGGCACCAGCTTCCTGTACCGAGGTAAAACGCTTCCCTTCCCCATTCAAGGATATAGTTGGCTTCCCTGAGTGCTGCATTGACATAGGGCCACATATACTTGACTAAGAAGAAGTCTAAACTTCTCTCGTCACAGATATGTGAGTCGAAACCAGCAGTCATATCAACAGTTGGGGGAGGGGCTCTCCAGGTTGAATTGAGCGGCTGCCGGAAGATGGACAGCAAATTGTCGTAAGTGAAGTCCACCCACGGTTGCCAGTCCGTCACTGGTATCCAATCGTTACCATATGTGTTCGAACCAGCAGGAACGGAGCGCGAGTCCAGGCTAGGATTCGGCTTCACTAGAACGTCGAGAATGGTTTGAGGCATCGCGGGTTTAGCCCTTTGGTGATAGAACCTATCCGTTGCAACCAATACAATTACGTGAGTATGGCTCTTGTCGCGTGCTTCTACGATACTTGTATTTATAGCGTTTGTATCCTGACACAAATGGTCCCCAGTGTCACCTGCGTGCAAAGCCACTGAGTTGTGGTGCTTGACCTTTGAGCACCTGAATGTGACTCCGTCCCTAGAGCCACTGTGCTATGCGGCACGGCATACTGTACATACCCAGCATTAGTGACTGAATGTGAACTGCCTGCAGGACCGCAGTGTTGTGGTTCTTGGAGTATGCAGCACGCGTTTAAGCCACGCCGATGCAAGAACCGCAAGTCTGCGGTCTTGACTGAATGCCTGTCAAGTGACCACACAACTGTGGTCTGCACGTCAATTGTGGGGCACAGCATGATTCGCTCCATACCCTTCAGAGTGCCAGAAGCGCATGCCGTCGGTAAGCGACGACGGTGGTATCGGCCGAGATGTTTTTCCGTGCGCCATCTTCCATGTTCAGGCAACCCCTCACTGACCTTGTCGGCATCTTCATGTCCAACGTCATGGCGCTGTCCCAGTTGTCTCAAGAGGCGACAGAACAGTCTCTGCTAGAGGACGGGTACTATTGCTGGGAAGATGTATCTGCAGGCAATCGTGTATCAGAGATGGAAAGGAGGAAGTTCCCTTACTATTCGGAGTACGGGTTGGATTTCTGCGCCGACTTTGCATTCGATCCAGTAAGCGAAACAAACGCACTTTTGGTTGCAGAAGCTAAGCCGCTGCAGCGCATCCAGTCCATACTAGAATCCTCGCTCGAAGCATGTGTCCTCGGCCACTGGCTCAGATACGGAGAGAACGCCAGCCATATCGAATGCTTCAGACGTGGGGGACGAGAGGCAGGTCGACGAGTGTTCGTGGTCCAGGTATGGTCCAAAGGTTCGCAGGTTGATTATTATGGGGGATCGCACCTGCATAGCCTGAGTACTACGAAGGGGTTGAGGTCCGTGTATGAGGTCCCATCGTCAGAATTGGATCGCGTCGGCTGTGAACCAGACCATAGGAACTTTCCGGATGGAGGTTTGTAGGTCACCCAGGTACCCGCAAGATTGTTCACGCTAATAAATTAAAGAGTAATAGCGGACGCCCGATTAGCGTTCGAAATCAAGAGCGGATACGCGATCACATTCCTATTTGCAACGGAGGAGGTAGTGGCGAGATGGGCCAAGATAATCATTCCGCATTCTGCGGCGCTTGCAGAGAAGGTGGCGAGTATTGAGAGAAAAAGCGCGCAAATCACGTTGAACTTCCAAGTTTCAGGAACCCAATAACCAGACAGAAGGGGAAGACATCAGAAAAGCTAGTAGGCAGACGCATCGTTACCTGAAATCACGCTACCGTGCTGTGCCTCCACTTCCCACTGGCCGACAAGCAACGGGACTCCGTTCATAATTTGCATCAGCGGCGCATCAAAGTCTTCCACCGAGTCCAAAGCGGTAATCTGGCCAGTCGAATTCTCCAATGCTTGTTGCTGGTCCTGCAGGGTGTCCAGATTTGTTGTATGGGTTGTTGTACTGTCTGCGGGCGCGTCAAATGTGGACAGCATCTCTGCCGAGCCCCTTTTGCTTCGTTCGAGTCGTTTCTCGCGTTCTAATCCTGAATTAGGTCTGCGGGCCTTGAATTGTGGTTGCGACGCCTCAGTATCCATGTCAGACTCATGCAGTGCTCGTTTTCTGGCTCTTTTCCTCAGCGCAATATCAAGTTGCTCGTCCGCTAGTTCGCGAAGTTGGTCGCTTGTTTGCTTCATGTATGCCGTCTTTCTCTTATTGTCGTCGGTACATGTCTCGGTGTGCCTTCGAACTTCTCGAACCGACCTAAAAAGCCTTGTACAGCATACGCAAACCTCGTGGCAAGGAACATCTGCATATATCCAAGGTCAGTCTCGTATCTGTTGCCCAAGAGATGGTGGAGGATACGTTGTTCGTAATGCAGCCGAAGCTTCTGCCTTGTAATGAATGGCTTTGTTCGTTCGCAAGACGGACAACGAAGCTCGGCTGAAGTGCTCGGTTCCATAGTTCGAAGTATGTTACTGCGACTGTCACTGGGCCGAAGATTGCTTTCATCGGATGGTTCATTGTCTGTTACTCTTCCATGAGAGCGATATCTCCGCACTTCGGTTTCCAACCATTGTATCCACTGGACGCGAAACTGCCAGCGGTATTGTGTCAGTCATGATATTATGGGGTTTTGGGGGAACGGACCCGTTCTTGCTCTATGTTTTCATCGAGGTGCCTCTGCAGATCATCCTCCGTCTCAAAGGAGGCCGAACAAGTACATTGTGGACGGTTCACGGTGGTCGGGCACATAGGGATACACCTGTGTATTGAGGATGAATGCACTTGAAGTCTTTGCCAGGAATGGACCACCTTTTTGACTGTGCAACGGCGGGAAATTGTCTGGTGACGCTAACACGTGCGCTTGTCTGGGTCCATATCTCTTAACGCCGAGCGCCAATCAGCATCCAGTAACGTTACTGAAGGCTGGGCAGCAACACTTTTTGCCCTGCAGATCATCCGTTTAAATACTGGGCTGCCTTGCCACTGGCGCTGGCACACACCCAACATTTCCCGACCGCGCAACATCATCTACAAAGTCTATTGTGCTGCAGCAAACATGGAAGGGTGCGAGACTTGCGGAGGCGAAGGGACCGTCAACGGCATTACATGCCCAACTTGCCTCGGAAAGAAGAAATGAACCTTTTCGGAGAGGTGTGTCACAACTGAGGTGCCATCCACACACTGTTCTACCAGCACTGACAAACGCAGCAACGGCGACGGCAACGGCAACGGCAACGACATCCCCTAGAATCGAAGCGAGAAATACAAGTGGTAGTCGCTAGTTGCTCTCAGGACAGCTTGTCCTACAAAGTGCTGTTATAGATAAGCAATACTATATTATCTCTTCTGCTTGTCGTCGCCTGTATAGTGAGGAGAACCATCCAGCTTGCCAGGGACATATGAGGTCCGCAAGATCCAACAAAATTCCAGGGCCCTTCCAGTTCTCCGAACGCAGCGGGACCATGCAGAATCCACTGAGCCAAAAGAAGTCTAACTGAGATTGCAGTACGTCTGCAGCGAGAGCGCAGGAATTATCGGGTAGAAATTCATAAAGGACGGCGTAATATGACTCGGTTGGTGAGATCCCACGCGCAAGGCCATCCATCTTCACTTCGGGGGGGCGCGCATCTGGGCGCAAGGCGCAGAGGTCCTCGCCCCTGACGGTCGTCCACCCAAAGCATTTCCTCGTCCGTGGAGTATTGGTATTATTGACAGCGCCTGGCACGTCTCGAAACAGTTTTTGCTGACGGCCCTCGTTAGAAAACGCGTGTAGATTGCGTACGGCATCGGAAAATGTTCTCGGGTTCGGCTTAAGCCAGATTGAGTTGGGGTAATGCTCGGTTGCGAAGTGTATCATCTGAAGGAGAGACGCATTCTGGCACTCCCGTTGCATCGCCCAATATCGGGTGTCTTCCGGAGCCTCAGTGTCCCAGAACTGTCCAACATGAGCCAACGGTTGTGTTGAGCGCAGTGTAGAACTTACTACTTTGAGGGCCGCGATACGATTGTCGATTTCCACTTTCCACACGATGCCATCCAGCCCATAGCCAACTAGATCGATGAAGGTCAGGTTGTCTTGTAGATTACACCGCCTCAGCATAGGGCGCCTGAAGTCTGACCAGGTGCAAGTGATTTCGCGCTCGTCCATCAATCTCTCGTCGAGGAATCGCTGCTGCTTCGCCTTTCGACATCTTTTCTCGAAGGCCGACACCAATGGGCTTTTTCCGGGGGGCCGCCAGCGTATACGTTCCGATAACGACATTGCACGAATGGAGTTCGTAGTGGTGAAGGGAGGCTGGCTCTGCAATTCGGTCTCGCTTTTGGAGTTGACTCATCGGCAAATTGTAGGTCCGCCCCCTCAGGTTTGGCTTAGTAATTGCGCCAACGCGGCCCACTCATCCTGGGTGGGGGGCTAACACAGACCCCACGCCTGTGCTGCATAGACAGGGACCGCAACTTCGTGGCTGGGCGATAAGCATTGTGAGACAGGGACCACAAAATTGCGGTCTTGAGGGCATTGTGCCACGACCACACAGTTGTGGTTCATGTCACAAGTGCAGGGACTACAATCTTGTGGTCGTGCCAACTGTACGGACTTTCGTCTCGGTGAGGGGCTGGGAACTTCGGATCACTGTGGCTTACATGAACGGGCCATAATCAAGTCGGACTGTCACCGCGAGAAAGACGGGGAGACGGATCGCCGATATTTGCCTTGTCCTCAATTGTTTTCTCGAGATGGAGGATGAGTACGGGACAGAGTTTCGGTGGATACTGGCATTGGAGCCCTATATAGCTCCCAGCCATCCAGGCTCCTGTGAGCTTCTAGGTATCTGTCGATGGACTGTTATTCTGGTACTCATGAGGTAGGGGCAGCACAAGAAGGGATAAAGATGCATGATCTAGCTAGAAAGAATCGGCCACAGGGCCCTATTTATGCCGTAGTCAGAGGGACCCTCAGGTGACTTACATAGGCACCAAACTGGCCCCATACGTGAGGTCTTTATGGGTCCCCAATACATGGCCTCATAATGATCCTTCAGGTGGCCCTCCCTTGATCCTTCAGGTGACCTACTAAGTCAGCACACCTAGCTTCCGGCACCCCCCACTTCCGGCACCCTTCGCAGCACCAAGGCAGGCATATTCCAAACGCAATTAAAGCCGCATTTTAATATCACGATAATTAAATTTAGTGTTTCTAGCTATTAAATCCTACGTTCTAATTGGCTGTGGCGGCGGCAACCGGCTCAAGCGTGCGCTCGAGCTATTTCTTTATCTTTATAACTTATTTAATCTATACGAACCGCCTATTAGGGTCCTAAGGGACCTTTTTCTATTTTTAAGGCCGTAGACGATATAATTAATACTCTAGCTGCTATATTCGAAGCTAGGAGGCTATAAGCTGCTAATTTTACTTATTAAGGCTACGGCCAACCTTACTAAAGAGTAGTCGGATCGTACGGTTAACTTAACCGCGGTTTTCTAGCCCTATAATAAGGCGACGGACTTCTTATAATCGTTTAAGCGTTTTAAGGGCATTATAAATAGCTAGGGTACTAAAATTCTTTCTTTTTAACGGCGTTAACGGCGTTAACGGCTATAGTAAGACGAACCGGCTTAGTAAGGGCTTTACTATATTAACTAGCTATAGTCCTAACTTACGCTACCCGCCCTTAATATTCTTTTCGGTTAGACCGGCCTATTAAGCCTAATAATATACTTAGAGGAAGGTAGCCTTACTAATTAGTACTATATCGTCGAAAGATACGATTTTTTTAAGTTAACGTTAGTAGGTAGCCTTAATTAGCGAGAAAACCGAGATATTAAGAGGTTAAAGGATATAGGAAGAGTATACTAGTAGAAAAAGAAGATAAATATAATTATTAAAGTATTTATATATAAAATCGTCGGTCTAATAGCTCCTATAGCTATTAACGATAAGGAGAACGTTCCCTTATAGGTAGCGCCTTATTTAAGGGATAAACACTTACTTAAGCTATTAAATAGCGATAGAATCGCTTATCTAGCCCTTTAAGGAAGTAATAAAGTCTTAATCTTTTAGAAAATCGAGTTTATTAGGGAACTATTACTATTAAAGGTCTTAGCCCTTAAAGATTATAAGGGGGGTTAAGGCCTAGCCTATTATAAAGATATATTCGACGATTATAGTCTAATAACGCGATCTAAGCCGCTTCTTAATAGCCTCCTTCTTCTCTAAGCTCCCTAGTACTAGCTTATTATAGCTAAGGCCCTTAAGGATGCTTATTTCGTTTATATTAAAGCGTAATTTTAGTAGGATTGCCTATATAGCCGGTAGCTTAAGTAATTAAAACTATTCCTTAATCCCGCTAATAAAGGCGCCGTTAATATAGGCAGAATTAAGAGATTTACCTTTAATCGTACTAATCTCTAGGTTTTAAGCTAAAAAGCTCGAAACCTAGTATTTTCTAAGCGGGCGGGGGTCTCTACTAGCTACGATAATACGGCCAGCGAATTCCCTAAGTTAATAATACGTTAGAGGCAGCCTAAGGGCCGCTTAGGTAAGAACCTATTTATAGAGGTGTTTTTCCTACTCTCGACTAAGCCTTTAAAATACCTCTTTTGCCTCCTTTATAGGTAGGGCTCCTTTAAAACGCGTCTAAAGGGTTATTCTTAGAATACCCTACTTACGACTAGCTTAGAGCTAAGGTATACTATTATTAATAGCTTCGAGCGCTTCTTAGAGCTGGTTTCTCGGTATATTTAGAAAGATAAGGTATTACTAATTTAAATAATATTTATTTTATAATTATTAAATACGAGATATACTAGAAAACGCGGTTACGATATAGTAGGTAGTTAACGCGATAGTAATATAGGGAGGTACGGGAAGTAAGGGGTGCTAGAAGCTAGGTATACTAACTTAATAGCGGTGCCTATAATACTAGCCGATAGATAGACTAAGTAGCGACCGTATATAGAAAGGCCCGCGTCTCGCTACCGTACGGCAATAATTTAGTAGTGTCCCTAAAAGAGCCTAGCCTCTTCGAGCTATAGCTAAGTTAGCGACGTAAGAGACTTTTCGACTCCGTACGGGAAATAGCACCCTTCCCGTTATTATCTATTACCTAGCGGCTAGAACGACGTAGGGTAAGGCGCTATAGCCGTATTTAGCCTTAGGAGATAGTATCTATAGTAAGAATAGTAACCTTCGTATTAAATCTATATATAGTATTATTTTTATGCCCTATAATAGTGGCTCTAGAAGTCGCTTTATTATTTAAAATATACTATATTTAGCATAAAAGCTTAAAGAGCCTATAGAGAGGAGGTAGGCGACGCGGCTAATTATAGCCGTTAAAATAAGAGATTTATAAGTAGAGAGGTATTATAGCTAGAAAGAAGGGTAGTCTTACTATACCCCGTGAATTTTAGTCTAAGCTCGTCCTAGCTTACTCTTATAAATTAGGGTACGAAAATATATATTAGTACTTTATAACTTATACCCTCTACCCTATAATAATTAAGCGGGGTTAACTTACGTACTCTAGCCTATAATAAGCTTAGCTATCTAAAGCGCGCTACGCTTAGAGTCTCTTACTATTAGTTTAAGGCGAACGCTTAGACGCGTTTAGACCGGTTTCCTCTATATAGTATAGCTCGCTTATTAAAGCGGCGTATAACTAGAGGGATAAAAGTTAAGAAGCTTCTAAGTCCCGCTTAAGTTACCTAACGTATACTATATATATCTAGCTACCCCCTAAGTTATAGGTTAGCCCCGTCCTCTCTCTCTATCTTTATAACTTCGATAACGCTTAAAGATAGGCCTAACGATATCGTAAATTAAGTAATTTATTAATTACTACTTACTCTAAGCTAATATCGGATAACTATTAAAAGTAAGTATTAATATTAAATATATATAAAACTATACTACGGTATCCTTCCTCTTAGATAAAAGATAAAACGATAATAACTAACTAGCGACCGTAGCGAAGAAATAGTAAATTAAGTATAAGGAGGTCGTCGATAAAGCTTTACGTCCGCTACTTACTCGACGCCTTAATAGAAGCTATATTCGAGCGTATAAAACGTTTAAATATCTTAGCTATCGTAGCTATAGTCTTATTTAAGGTCTTTTACGTTTTAGCTATATTAATTATTATAGCTTTTAAAAGTATAGCGCGAAGCTAGTACGATAACCTAACTACCGGCTTAGCTAAAGGCCGGTATTAATAAAAAATAGCCCGCTAAGCTTTATAGCAGAAAAATAAAGTAGAGCCTAAGAAGATATCGTTATATAATAAGGTTAAGGATAATTATATAATTAACTATTAACTAAAAACGCTTATACTACCGATTAACGCTATATACCCTACGTATATAAAGGAGTTACTTTCTAAGGTTACTTTATAGCGGGGCTAACGCGATTCCGACTAACTAAAATAATACCTATAATAGCTAGCGTAAGATTCCTATATATTATAACCGCGACTTAGTATAAGGACGGACTAGCTATAAAAGAAGGGAGGGTTTTCCTCTAAGTACTTTAGTTTTTCCCTTCTATTTAACGCTAAAGTTTTAGATACCTTTAGATAGGTTACTAGTATAATCTTAATAATAATAATAACCTATATTAAAGTAAGCTTATTATATACTAGTCCTTTAATATAAAGCGAGTACTTTAACCTTACTATTTACCTAAATCTAATATAAGTCTAATAAGTAATTAAATAGACTAGCTACTATATATAATTAAACGTATTATATAAACTAGCTATTATACGTTATTATATATATTAAATATAAACTAGCTACTAGTCTTATAAGTTAAAGTAAGAGTAATAATAACTATCTATATTTTTTTCTACTTACTTAAGATCTAATTCTTATAAAGAGAGATATAAAAAGTATATAAAAATATATAAAGGTAAAATTAAAAGTAAGGGGTTAGATAAGTAGGGCAGAGATATTTAATTCTTATAGGGGCAGTAATTATAGTAAGGGAGTAAATATTATATTTCCTTAATTCTCCTTCTTTCCTTTATCTAACGCCTTTCTTTATACCTATCTAGTATCTTAATTAATAAAGAAGATCTTACTTAAAGAAGCTATTAATATCCTTTTAACTACTAAGCCTTTTACTAGTTTTTCCCTTTTATTCTAGCCGTTGCTAGCTTATCCGTCTTATTTCTCGCTACCTTTATAGGAAGCTATCGCTACTTTTACTTCCCCTCTTACTCCTACCCTCCTCTTTATACCTCCTTTTAGCTCCTTCTTTAAAACCGGTTTTTTAGCTTCCTAGGTCCCTCGTACTAAGGGATATCTCTAAGAACTACGAAATTAAGCTACGCTTCGCGATATACCCCCTTAGCTATAGCCTGCCCTTATAAAAAGGGTAAAGCTAAATAATTAAGCTAGTAAGCGTATAGAGGAGGTCTTAGTCTATACTTATCCCTTACTTAAGAAATCCGGGTTTTAGCCCTAGGCTCTTTTAGACTTACTTTAGGAAAAAGAGGACTAAGGAGGATATTAAGTCCTATAAGAAAGGGGGGCTTCTTTAAGGATAAGTCCCTAAAAAGGGGCATTTAAGAAGAATAAGTCTTAATTAAGCTAGGGGCCCTCTTTTAAGATAAGTCTTAGTTCCTCTCTTTAGCTATAGACTTCTCCTTCCTCCTATATACTATTAAGTCCTCTCGTAAACTCTTAAGGCGGGCTTATAAAGATAGCTTCTCTTAAACGTCTTCTAGCCTAATTTACTATAAAAAGATAGCTAGCTTTTACTTTAGTAAAGGCTTTATAAGACCGTTAGCTTTTATTAATATTATTAGAACCTAATAGATAGAAATAAGTCCCTTTTAGACCTCTTAGTATAATTAATACTAGTAGATATCGATATACTATAGCTAGGTTAATAGCTTTACGTTTTCTATTAGAATTTATATATTCTATATATTATTATATTATATAGCTAACGGGGACGGAATTTATAGTTATAAAGATATTAGTAGCCGGCTAAGGAAAATCGCTTCTTTTAACGCTTTTAACAGAGCTAGAAGCTTTACCTTTATACTTAAAGTTATAATAGTAGCTTATTTCGAAGCTCTTTAAGTAATAGTTCCTCTAAAAAGGGATATAATATACCCTTATAAGCTCTTTCTATCTAAGGAATTATTTATAAAGGATAAATCGCTTAAATAAAGGAAGATTTTAGTAGCTAGTTTCCTTTCCTACCCTCTTAGGCGTAGACTATATAATTTCGTTAAATAGAGATAAAGGATAGCTTAGTCTACTACTTCTTAGTACCTAGGGCTAGGATTCTAGTTATAGTTAGCTAGCTAGGAGACTATAAAAAAGATATCCGGTCTAGTAAAAATAGCTAAAAAAGAAAGGAGCCTACCTTTATTAAGAGGTATAAGTAATAAGCATAGGATAGGGTAATCGATAACGTAAGCGAAAAGGTCGGTTAAAGGGGTATAGGGTAGGATTTCGTCTAGAATTTATAACGAGTATATAAAGGGCTAAATAATATATTAAAAGAATAGCGTTATAAAAGATACTTACTAACTTACTTCTTCTATCTACTACTCCTAGGGAAATCCTTTATCCTTTATAGACTATTACTCGCTTACTAGTATACTAATTAGTTAGCTTTCTAGTATATTTTATAATACTTAAAAAGCTTTATCTATAGTATATCTTTTAGACTTAGTAGGTAGTTTAATTATAGCGTAATAGTTAACGTAAGACTATAGGTTCTAGTATAAGTAGTAGATTTAACTAGAATGTTTTATGCCCTACCTATTCTTATATTATAGATATCTTTAGACCTACTAAGCTAAAATAAGTAATAGGGTATCTATTCTACTTATAATTAACTTATATATTTTATATATATTCTTATTTATTAAGATAGGCTTATCTTGACCCGTTTTTCTTAAAGGAAGCTATTATAAGGGCTTTTGCCCTATATAGGCCTAGACTAAGGTCTAGGCTAAGTCTATATATAAGCGGCCTCTACGCTTATATAAGCTAGGCCTATACTTCTCTTCCTTTTCCTCCTTATAGATTATTAACCTTCTTTTAATAGACCGTACTTAAGCCTATACCTTTACTTACTCTATAATAGTATAATCTACCCTTTATTTTACCCTCTCTATATCCCTATATATAAAATAGCTATTTTTAGCTACCTTTAAAGCTAACGTTTAATTACCTAGTTTAATTTAACCGCCCGCGCTAGTATATATATACGTAAAATATCTATACTCCTATAGTCGTAAAATTAAGGCGAACGTAATACTTAGTTCGCTTAGGTAATTAAGAGCCTTTTATAATAGTAGGGCTCTATATAACTAAGAGCGGTACTACTATACCTTAGTAAGTTTAACGGCTCCTTTATAAAGCTCGAGCTATAGCTACTTTATATAAAAGTAAAGCTTTATACCGATAGCGCTATAATAAGGGATATCCGCGCTTAATTTAACTATTTTTACGCGAGCCTATCCTTATACTTATAAAGGTATCTCTTACTATTTACGCGTATTAGTATAAATAGACTAGCCGACCTCCTTATAAAGCTCTATATTAATTACGGCGAACCTAACGTAGCTAAGTTAGTAAGCTAAGAGCTTATAATACTTCGTTAGAAGCGGAGTAATACTATTCTAGCTTACTTTATATAGTTCGAAGAGGTACTTTATTAAGTAGATATATATAGCTAGCCTAACGTAGTAAAGTATAATTACCTTATTACGAGCTTAAATATAGATTAGCGTACCTATTTAAGTAAAAGGTCTATACTACTAGATATATATACTA
Organism: Hirsutella rhossiliensis; assembly: GCF_020360975.1. Classification (NCBI taxonomy): domain Eukaryota; kingdom Fungi; phylum Ascomycota; class Sordariomycetes; order Hypocreales; family Ophiocordycipitaceae; genus Hirsutella; species Hirsutella rhossiliensis. The sequence goes on along the minus strand of NW_025408671.1, from coordinate 4,879,589 downwards.
ATCTTATTTACTTTCTTCGCGAGCTTAGTAGTAATAAGTTTCTTTTTTTATCTTCTTTTATAGTATAAGAAGAGGATAACGCTAGTAATACTATAGATATCTCTAACTCTACCTTAAGGACTAAGGATAGAAAGAGGTAGCGATAGGAGGGTCGCTATATAAGCTATAGTAGTAAATCCTATTAGTTTTTAAAGTACCTATACTAGGAGGCGCGGGTAAATATACTTTAAGTAGTAAAAGGGTATATACGCTAGGATAGAAAGGAGGTTAGGTTTAACGATAGTAGCTTTAGTAATAAGTAATCTTAGTAACGCCTTTATAAGCTTTATCGGCGTTCCCTTATATATAGTAGTAGCTACTATATAAAAGGGATATATACCTATAGCGACTAAAAGGGTAGCTAAGATATAGGAAGGCCGCTAATATAATATAACTATAGCGAAAGGGAGTACTTATATAGCCCTATATAAGAGGGAGCAGAGCCTTATATACTAAAGTACCGTCCCTTATATTATAGTACTAGGAGCTACTACTATACGCCGATATAAAGGGGGCGGGATACTATAAGCTTACTAAAGCTAGCTATATACTATTTTATATACTTTTACTCCTTAGCTATAAGTACTAAAGCCCGACTCTTAAGGCGCGGCCCCTACTAATAATATAGTCTATCTAAGAAGCTCGCTTAAGAGGGTATTATACGTTATTTACTAATGTTTTTTCCGCGACTAAGCGTATATAGTCCGCGTAAGGGTTCCGTCCCCTTAAGCGCGGTATTAAGTATTATTTAAACGCGCGCCGCTTTAAAAGCTAGGTAAGGGTATAATATAAGAGCTTTTACCCTATATAGGCCTAGACTAGGGTCTAGGCTAAGTCTATATATAAGCGGCCTCTATACTTATATAGGCTAGGCCTATACTTCTCTTCTTTTCCCCTTTTATAGATTATTAACCTTCTTTTAATAGACTATACCTAAGCCTACGCCTCTACTTACTTTATAATAGCTATAGATATTTAGTAAAGGTCTTTTATCTTTTAAAGGTTATTCCCTTAGACTATATTATAGAGCCTCTTTTTACTAGATTATTTTATAGAGCCTCCCTATACTTATTATTTCTTTATAATAGTAAAATAGGAATATAAGGGTATATTCTTATAACCTTTTATTAGTATAAGTATTTCTCTTACTTCCTAGCTTAAAAGAACGGATTAAGTAAAAGCTCTTTATTTAATATAAGCGTAAAGGGAAGCTTTTTATTAAGGGAATTAAGGAGGAATTTATAAGCGACCTTATTAATATAAGCGTCTTAGGTAAGCTAGATAGTTTATTAGGACTTATACTAAAGGATTTAAATCCCTAGGAACTACTTTAGCTCCCTTAGCTTAGTTATCTTATACTTTTATTATAGGCTTTTTATAGCCTCCCTAGTAGTTACTTCTTCCTCTTTTAAGTAGGCCTAAATAATATCGTTAATATAAAAGAAGACTATAATTTTACCCTTCTATATTATATATAGTTCCTTAGGGACTTTCTTAAGGCCTAGGGCTTTAAGGGAACCTATTAAATGCTATTACTAAAAAAGGGGTAATCTTTATAGTCTATATAGAGCTTTCCTAAGCTATAGAACCTTTCCTAGCTATTAAAAGCTTAGTAGAAGCCGTATATAAATAACTATTTCTTCCTTAAGTAAGTAGTTAATAAAGCTATTAACGGTATCTATTTAATTAAGTTTAAGGTCGAATTCTACTACTATATCTATAAGGGTCTAAAAGGATATCCCTATTAAGGTAGTTACCTTAGTAAGAAGATCCCCTTTTTCCTACTAGTTTCTATAGATAACTAGCTAGGCTTTATACTTCTAAAGGAAGCTATATTTATTAGACTTATAAATAAAGACCTACTTATAACTAAGGACTTATTTTCCTCTTACTTTTTCCTTAAGGACCTCTTTAAAAGACCCTATCTCTTTATATAAGGCTAGGTAGTTTTTCTAGGCTTAGAAAAACTAGTTTTTAAAGGGGTGTTTTTCTAGCTACTTTTAGTTTACTAGTAAGTTTAGGAGGTTTCTTTTATATACCTTCCTTACTAATAGCTATAGCTTAAAGAGCCGGCCTACTATAAATACTTTATAGGAACCGTTTTCTATAAGCGTTAAATAGAAGTTAGAAAAACGATTAAAATAAAAGAGAGGTTAGTCTTCTTTAGTTACTATATTAGGCCTTATACCTTCCTTTACTTCTTAAAGTAAGGATAAAAAGGCAGCTAGGTAATCCTTTAAGAGAGAAAGAAGTACCTTTCTTACCCCCTTAAGGGTTAAGATAGGAAGACTAATAGAAAAAGCTACTTTTAGATCTTCTTTTTATTTTATAAGAGAAGGTATAAGAAGGTAGGTGTATTCTAGCTCTACTACTTTCTTATAGTCTCCTTCTTTATCTAGATTATTTAATCTAGTAGCTTCTTCTTTTTCTTCGAAGTTAGCGTTATCCTTAACTACTTCGACGTTAGTTTCTTCTTCTATTTCCTTATCTAAGACCTCTTCTTAAGACTATTAAAAAGGAGGGATTTAGATCTTTTAAATTAACTAACGTTATAAGAGTAAGAGGGGCTATTAATCCCTCTTTCTATTAAAGAAGCTAGATTCGTCGAAAATTATATCTATAGTTAAAATAACCTTCTATAAAAAAGGAATCTAGATCTAAAAGATATTAATAGAATTATAACTAATAAGGTAACTAATAAAGGCTCTAGGATTAAGCTTTCTTTTCTTTATTCTTTTTAGTTATATATTAGTAGTTATAGCGTATACCTTATAGCTATAGGTATAAAGGTAGGCTAATAAGGCCCTCTTCTTTATAAAGAGCTTAAGGGGAGATTTCTAGTTTATTCCTTAGGTCTTAAAAAGGGTCTCTAGGTCCCTAGGGTCCCTTAGGCCCCTAGGGTCCCTTAGGCCCCTAGGGTCCCTTAAAGTCCGGTTTTAAAAGTAATAAGTAGTCTTAACGACTTCCCTTTAAAGGTTATAGGGAAGCCTTATAGTAAGTCTTATTATATAGGCCCTTTTTATTATAGCACCCCTTAATCTTTCTACCCCTCCGTTCTAGGCCTAGGTATTTAATATTAATAGGAGGGGTAAAATACCCCTTTTTTAAAGCTAATTTAAGATATCCTTTATAAATAGCTCTCCGTTAAACCGTATTTTCTTTACCTTATAGCTAAAGTAGGAATTTATCTAGTTAACGAAGTCTTAGAGGGTAGACTAGTTATACTTACTTAGGTCGGTCTATAAGAAATAAAGGAAAACTATCCTTAAAAAAGCGTCTATAAAAAACATTACCTTAATAAAGATTTCTTAATCCCTAGAGATAATTTCCTTTTATAGCTAGTTTAGCTATAAAGGGGTTCGTTTAGAAACTTATCTTTTAGTCTTCCTTTAGCTATAGTATTTATATTTAATAGTCTTTAGGCCCCTTATTTATATACTTTATTATTAGCTTAGTTTATATAAAGCTAAGGGGCCTAGGTAACTAAGTTATATATACTAATAAAGACTATCTTTTTAGGCTACTAAAAGAGGGTCCTTTATATTAGACCTATTCCTCTTAGTAAGGAAAGCTAACTTCTTAAGAAATTCCTTCTTAAAGATAAGTCGGAATTTAAGAATAAATTAACTAAATTTCTCCTTAATAAGCTTAATCGTTTAATTCTTCTAGACTAGCCTTATAAGCTTAGACGTTATATCTTAAAAGATTTCTTTCTTTTAAAGAAAGTAAAAGGAAATTAAGCTTATTAAAAATTAAGGGTAAAAAGCTATTGTTTTTTACTATAGAATTTATATAGCCCCGTTAGGTAATTTTATCGTAAAATTCACCCTTCTATACCCCTCTATCTATACGGTTAATTCCCTAGTAATAAGGTATTCCCTTTATACCTTTTTAAAGGACTAGAATTATAAGAAGGTATTATAGATATTAAGGGAAGTACTAAAGTTAAGGATACCTAATTTTTATAAGGGATAATCGAAGGGCTCTAATAGTTAGTCTTAGCGTTATTAATTTATAGGGAAGATAAAGGCTAGATTTACTATACTAACGATTTTTCCTTAAATTTATAGTTAAATAAAGGCAGCGGCGTTATTAGTTACTATTTCTTTATAACCTAAATATTATCTATCTTCTTCTATAATAAGGGGTCCTCCTTAAGAGACTATTATATTATTTCTTATAGCCTCTTTAAAAGGTTAAATCCTTTAAGTCGGTTTTCCTTAAAGACCTACTAGTATTATAATAACTAATAGCCTAGGGATTTATAGGCTAAGTAGCTATTTCGTTTAGTCTTTCGTTTCTTTAAGGAATCCTTATCCCGATCTAAAAGGTCTACTTAAAAACCCCCCCTTTTTACCCCTTATTACTAATTTTAATAAAGAGGTTCGATTTCGACTAGTTCCTTAATTTTTTAACTAATAGACTAAAAGGTCTATTAAAGGACTAGTTAGGCCGGATAGACTAATAGGGCTAGGGCTAGGCCTAGAGTAAAAGGCAGAGCTAGGGCTAGGACTAAGGTAGCTATTAAAGATAGGGTTAAGACTCTTAAGGGAGGAGGAGCTAAAGGGGCAGCAGCTATAGTAGTAGTAGCGGGGTCTATAGTAGAAGGGGCTATAGCAGCTATAAGGGTAGTAGGTCGAACTATCTAAGTTAAGTGCTAGCTATAAAAAAATAAGACTACTTATTATTATACTTTAATAGCTTCTTTATTTAGTTCTTAGCTAGCTTCTTAAAAGATAGTTAAGTAACTATTATTAATAGACTTTATTAGTAGAGATATATCTTATAGCTACTAGCTAGAAAGAGCTTTTATTAAGAAGTATTAGTTAGCTTCCTTAAGGATTTCTTCTTACTTAGCTAGCTATAAAGAAGCTAGTAGGTTCCTAGTAAAAAGGGCTCCTAGGTATACTATATAGGTCTTCTTAATACGGTTAGTTATATAGCCCTTTAAAGGGGCTATTAAGGTCTTAAGCTTTAAAAGCTATTACTTAAGAGTCTTTTTTTCTTAAAGAGAGATTAGCTTTACGGTACTAATAGATTCTATTATCGCTATATATATAGTAGTTAGTAGCTTTATCTTATAGAGGTATTCCTTATAGTAACTCTTATAGTTACCTAAGGTAGTAGAAAAAGCTCTTTATTATATAGAGGTTAGCTTAGAGAAGAAGGAAGCTCCCTTTATAAATTCTATTACCTTAAGATAAAAAAGGGGCTTAAGAGGGTCCTACTTATTAAAGAAGACTAAATTATAAATAGTTCTATTTATATAAGCCTATAGCTCCTTTACCTACTTATCTTAATCTTAGGGCTTTATAAGAATTATCTTATAAACTATAAGGGTAGTAAAGGAATCGTTTTTTAATATTATTATAAGAGAAGGGGTAGAAAAGTTAGTTAAAAATCGGCTTTTTTAGTAAGAGGGGTAAAAGGAAGTTATAAGGGATATAAGAAAGGTGCCTTTTATAGTAGCTAGAAGGTATAGGAATTCTATTCCTCCTAAGCTTATTATTATAAAGTAAGTAAAGGTATATATATAAGTACTATTTATAAGATAATATTAATAAGCTATACTAAGCTTTTCTATATATAGCTAGCCTATATATATATATATAGGATCTAGCCCTTTATATATAACTATATAGCTTAGGCTATAGCTTAAGCCTATAACCTATAATAGTTAAAGACTCTTATATAATACCCTCCCTTTAGCGCGGCGCGGCGCTGCCCTATTAACGGCTTTTATATAACTAGGCCTTAGGCTCCTTATACTACTAGCTCTACCTTACCCTTTTCTATTAATTATGCTAGCCCTACTAGCCCTATTATCCCCGCGCTTATTAACCTAGGTAGCCGGTACCTAGCTTTATACTTATCGGCCGGCCGGCCGTATAAATAAGGGCGCGGCCTATTATATATGCCCTTAAGCGGCTAGCGGCCGGCCTAGATATACGTAGGCCTTAGGTTACCCGTCCCCTTAGCCTTAGGTAGCCTCCTCTACTAAAGGGTATATAAGGGGGCATCCCCCTTTCTTTTTTCTCTTCCTTCTCCTCCTTCTTTAACCGCTATAGTAGTAGTAATAGGTAATTTAACGGGGACGAGGGCATATACCTAAAGCACGCGTAGTATATAGCTAAGGATTAGTAGAGTAATTAACTACGTAATTATCTAATTATCGGTCCTATATATAGCTCTAAGGGCCTTAGGTTATAGATATAAGTCTTAGAGATTTCTTTACTCTATGCCTCTTTATCTTTACTAAAGTCGCGTAACTAACGGCCTCTACTTTAAAGGGGAAAAACAAAAATTTAAATTAACTATAATTAAGGAAGATACCCGATTAGATAATTAAGGTCTTTATAAAGCCTTTAAGTATACTTCGAAGTAAGTTAGAAGGGGGGTACTAGGGGTCTTATCCTTTTAACGGGCTAATATCTATAGGGGTACGATCTTACCCGTTAAACTCCTCCCTAGCGACTTTCCGACCTAAGATACTAATAGAAAGGGCGCGATAATAACGGGTAAGGCTTTCTTCTTAAGTATATAAGTAAGTAAATAAACTATCGATAGAACTTTTCTCCTTTACTATAATCCCTTCCCTTTACGTTATTTATTTCTCCCTTTACTTATAAGCTACTTATTTAGCTCTTTCCTATCTTTACTTACGTACTTCCTTCTTTAAATAATTATCTACTACCCCTTATATATACTCCTAAGTATTCGCGCTTATTATTCCTAGGGGCGTTAAGGAAATAAAGTAGTTAGTATCTTTACTAGTCTATAGCTTTAGGTATAGCTAGATTAAATAAGCTATAAAGTCTTATAGACTAGTCGTTATTATATTACTAGTAGTCCTATATAAATATATAGAATTATAGTCGTTAATATCCTAGCGGTAGTTTTAATATATTCTTAGGTTTTTAACTCCTTTAACCTAGGAGGGTTTAAAGCCTAGTATAAACCTTATAGTAACTATAGCCGGAAAGGCTATTACTATACTTTATTTCTAGGGAGTAATAGGGCGCGCTATAGGCGTTACTAGAGTCTTTAGCCTTAGGGTAATTAACTAAGCGCCTAGTAATTTTAGAGTCCTAGGGTAAGTTAGTAGCCGCGCTATCTACCTTTCTTCCTTACTAGCTTCTTATTAGGCTATTAATAAGGGTACGGTTATAAGTCTTTTACTCCTTTATATATTTAAAGGGATCGTTAGTAGTAGGTAAGGAGTAGGCTTAATTAGCTATATATTTAAAGGGGAAAATATAAGCGTTATTTCTATATAGATAAAGGGACTAGTAAGGGCGCTTAGCTCTCTCCTTTATAGATTCTAAGGTAAGGATCCTATCTTAAGGTTACTTAAGGAAAGGCTACTTAGTTTAAATAAAGAGCTTAATTTAGTTAACTCTTAAGGTAATAAAGGTCTAGGCCTATTTTTAATTCCTATTAGCGCGATTAAATAGTTAGGGGTCTTTTTAGGGAGGAGTCTTATAAAAAAACCGCGTATAGCTTAAGCGATTAAGTTAGGTTACTCTATAAGGGTAGCTAGCGTAGTTAGCTCTTTTCTCGCTCTCCTTACTATATAAGCTAGTTCTATATCTCTTTAAAGTAATAGTTTCTATCCGCTAGGCCTATCTTAGAGGTTAACTACTTTTAGGACTTCCTAAAAGTCTTATTCTTCTTAATCTCTTAAAATAATACGGTTATATTAATAAATCCGTTTATACCTAGGAATCTTTATAAGAAAGACTCCGCTAAAAGTCGTTAAACCCTAATTAAATAGTATCCTTTATAGTCGTTTAACCCCGCTATTAAACTACTAGGAAACTCCGCTACCTTATAATATCGCTTATATATAATTAAGTTTATTTACCGCGATAGCTTAGATTTTATATATTAGCCTATCGACGTAGCTTTTTATGCTTATCCTCTTATCTAGCTTAAAGAAATACTAGTCTTAGTATAAGATTTTATCTATTTATAGGGCTTCTTATATTGCCCTATACCTTTACTTTAGAATTACTTTAACCTTTAAGTATCGCTACTTAATTATCTTAAGGCATAGCTTAACTATGCCTTTAACCTAGTATTAGATTATTATTAAGGCTAAGTAGCTATATTCCTACCCTTCCTACTAAGTAGTATAAGGGACTAGCGTATAGGTAAAGTTATAAGGAACTTAGAGGATATAAAGAAACTACCGCTATACTTATAAGAACGTATAAAGTCTAGTATACTATCTCTCTTTCTAAGTATTAAAAACAACTAAGTTTCCTTCCTTATAGTCTTAAAGGAACGCTCCTTAGTAGAGTCCCCTTTTATTTAGTCTTATTAAAAAGTTAATAACTTTAGTTATATACCTTTATTTATATATAAAGCGACTAAGGTTAAAGGTAGGAGCGGTAAACTTAATTAAATACTTCCTATCGTTTAGGTATTTATAGTACTTTATATATTTATCTTTTGTATCTTCGATAGGTTCCCCTTAATAGTCGGTATAAACCGATAGTAGGTAAGGTAAGGGGTATACCGCGTTCTCGATACCTCTTATTAAGATCTTAATTATTACGCTAAGGCTAAAGCTCGTAGCCTATCGTTTATCGATAGCTTTATAAAGAAAGTTATATACGTCGACGATATACTCTTCTTAGTAGGCCTTATTCTTAGTAAATCCGTTTATCTTTTTAACGCCCTTATATATTATCCGAGCGTCTTTAAGGGTAATATCCCGGTATTTAATAGGGCCTATTAATATTAAGTATTAACGATCTCTATAAACGTACTAAGGAGGTTACTTCTACTTATAAACGTCTCGTCGGTCTTAGTCTATAAACTTTTCCTTATCTTTAGCGTAGAAGCGCCTTTCGCCGCCTTTTACTTTAACTTTACTATAGTAAGTAAGTAAAATAAAGCTCTTACTCTTAAATAGTAGTACGCTAAAGAAGATAGTAGTATTCTTAGGGAGGTCTATAGCTAGGCCTAGGATGCTATTTAGGTTCGCCGCTATATCTTAAGAAAGGGTAGAGTAAGTAAAAGAGAGGGAGAAGATAAGATTAAATAGTTAAGGTAAGTAGTTCTAAGTTATAACGCTAAGAGGCTAAGAGGGTATTATATATATATATAAGAGTTATATTAGTAAAGAGGATCGTTATAAATAAAGAAGCGTATAGAATATATATATATATATATATATAGAAAGAAGAAGAAGGAAGGAAGAAGGAAGGTATAGTAAGAGGAATAAATAGTTATTAGAGCACGCGGTTATTAGTTACTTTAGCCGGCCTCTATAGTAGTAAGGTCTTAGGCGTATTTAGGGGTTACGCTTAAATAGCTTCTTTTACTAATTATCGATTAATAAGCTATTTAATCTTTGCTCTTTTTTTCTCCTCTTTACTTTTTTTATTCCTTTTCTTCCTCTTTTCTCCTCTATCTTTTTTATTTCTCTAGACCGCTACCTCTTATCTTCTCTTTTTATAACTACCTCTTCTTCTTTATTATATCTTATAAAACCGCTAAACTTAAAACTAAAAAGCTACTAAATATCGTTAACCTCTCTTTAACTACTCTTCTACGACCTTCCCTTATTACTACTACTCTTCTTACTTAAAATTATTATACTAAGGTCTTTCCTCTTTATATAAAGTACTTTTAAGTAATAACTATCTAACTTATTTAATCTCGCTTAGCTCGTTCTAACTATCTTCTTTTATAGATCTATAATTACTTTAAGACCTAGGTCTATAATAGAAATAATATCGGTTACTAAGGGTTTCTAATTTATATAGAAATTGCCTTTTAGTTATAGGTTCTATTAAAAGCTCTTAATATCGTTAGGATTAAAGCGCGCGGTCGCTCTCCTCTTTCTTACTTTCTTAAAAGCACGCTAGGTCGGTATAATTAAATCGTCTTCTATGCCCTTTATTATAGACGTCGGCTAGTAACTTATATCCCTATAGAAATCGCTTATCCGCGCGGATACTTCTTTTCTTAGCTTAGTTTAAGGCGGTAAGAATACTCTTAAGTAGTCCTAATTACTTTATATAGAACTTATAATCCTCGCCTTTATTAAGGGTATATTCGAACTTATTAAATAACTATAACTTCCGCTTATAAGTATATTATATTTCCTTTTTATAAGTATATTTCTCTTTTAAGTACTACTAGCGGTTCTTATACTAACTATATCTAGGATTTAACTAAGGCGCCTATTTATAAATAGCGGTACTTCCTTAGATATTATAGGGCTACTTATAACCTTAATAGATTCGCTAACTATATATATAGTTATAATTTCCGTACTAACCTTAAGACTAATAAATTTTATAATAAGTATATTAGTAATAAGACTACCTTTTATCTTCTTTATAATATCCTTAATCCTTTTAGTCCTACTAAGGATTTAAAGGAAGGGAAGGAAATTAACCTTATACCTATTTTACTTAGAAAGAGATTATATAGGTTTAACGAGCTCTCTCTTAAGTAATAATTAAATAGTCTTTAAGTTCGCTTTATAGTAGTCTATAGTAGGTTTACTAAGAGTAGGTAGCCTTATTTAGTCGCTATCTTTAGTAGTAAAAGTTTTTCTCTTAAGGTTATATACGTTTAATCTAGTAAGTTAAAAATATATTAAAATTTATCTTATAAGCGCGTTTATTTTCGCTATAGTAGGTCTCCCTTTTTATAATAAAGAATAGATATCCCTATCTATAAAGTAAAAAATCCTATTTTTAAGGGAGGTAGGTAGTAAGAATATTTATTTTCTTACTTTATTATTTAATTATATCTTTATTTATCTTCTTTAAGGTAGTAGAGGGTAGGTTATTATTAAGGAAAGGTAGGAAATATTATCTTTATTTACTTAGGGAGCTTTAAGTAGAAAATTTAAAACGGTAAGGTAGTAAGTAAGGCGCTTATAAATATCTCGGCTACTATAGTCGTCCTTCGATTAGATAGTTAGACGGTGCCTTAGTTACTAGTTAGGTTCTAGCGTGCTTCTTATAATAGTTATAGATTTTTATCTTTACTTCTCGCGAAGAGAGATACGAGAAGTATATAAAAATGCACGAGGTAAAATTAGAAGTAAGGGGTCGGATAGGTAGGGCAAAGAGATCTGATTCTTACGGGAGCAGTAATTACGGTAGGGGAGTGATTGTTATATTGCCTTAATTATCCTTCTTTCCTCTATCTAACGCCCCTCTTTATACCTATCTAGTATCTTAATTAATAAAGAAGATCCTACTTAAAGAAGCTACTAATATCCTTTTGACTACCGAGCTTTTTGCCGGTTTTTCCCCCTTATTTCTAGCTATTGCCGGCACATCCGTCTTATCTTTCGCTACCTCTATAGGAAGCTATCGCTAATTCTACTTCCCCTTATGCCCCTACCCTCCTTTCTATACCTCTTTTTAGCTCCTTCTTCCTTCTTCTATACCGGGTGTTTTTAGCTTCCTTAGTCCCTCGTGCTAAGGGATATCTCCGAGAACTACGAAATTAGGCCACGCTTCGCGACACACCCCCTTAGCTATAGCCTGCCCCTTAAGGGCATAGCTAATACGGCTTCGGGCTAGTAAGCGTATAGAGGAGGTTTTAGTCTATACTTATCCCCTACTCGAGAAATCCGGGTTTTAGCCCCGGGCTCTTTTAGACCTACTTTAGGAAAAGGGGCCTAAGGAGGAAATTAAGTCCTATAAAGTCCTAATTAAGCTAGGGGCCCTCCTTTAAGATAAGTCCTAATTCCTCTCTTCGGCTATAGACGTCTCCTTCCTCCTACGTGCTATTAGCTCCTCTCGTAGACTCTTAAGGCGGGCTTTTAAGGATAGCTTCTCTCGAACGTCTTCTAGCCTAATTTGCTATAAAAAGACAGCTAGCTTCTGCTTTAGCAGGGGCTTCGTAAGACCGTCGGCTTTTATCGATACCGTTAGAACCTAACGGACGGAAATAAGTCCCCTTTAGACCTCTTAGCGTAACTAATGCTAGTAGATATCGATATACTATAGCTAGGTTAATAGCTTGCTGTTTTCCTCTATAAGAATTCGTATAGTCTACGTATTATCGTATTCTATAGTAAACGGGGACGGAATTTATAATCGTAACGATATTAATAGCCGGCTAAGGAAAATCGCTTCTTTTAACGCTTCTAAAAGAGCTAGTAGCTCTGCCTCTATGCTTAATATAGTAACGGTAGCTTGCTTCGAAGCTCTCTAAGCAATAGTTCCTCTAAAAAGGGATATAATATACCCTTATAAGCTCTTTCTATCTAAGGAATTGTCCGTAAAGGACGAATCGCTTAAATAAAGGAAGATTTCGGCAGCTAGTTTCCTTCCCTACCCTCCTAGGCGCAGACCGTATAATCTCGTTAAATAGAGATAAAGGATAGCTCTATCTACTACTTCTTAATGCCTAGGGCTAGGATTCTAGTTATACTTAGCTAGGGAGACCGTAAAAGAGATATCCGGTCTAGTAGAAATAGCTAAAAAAGCAGGAGCCTACCTTCTATTAATATTAGTGTTTCTCTTACTCCTAGCTTAAAAGGACGGATTAGGTAAAAGCTCTTCGTCTAATATAGGCGTAGAGGGAAGCTTCTTATCGAGGGAAGTAGGGAGGAATTTATAAGCGACCTTATCGATATAGGCGTCCTAGGTAAGCTAGATAGTCCGTTAGGACCTATTCCTAAGGATTTATATCCCTAGGAACTACTTTAGCTCCCCTAGCCTAGTTATCTTATACCTTTATTATAGGCCTTTTATAGCTTCCTTAGTAGTTGCTTCTTCCTTTTTCGGGTAGGCCTAGATAATATCGTCGATATAGAAAAAGACCGTGATTTTACCCTTCTATATTATATACGGTTCCTAAGGGACTTTCTTAAAGCCTAGGGCTTCGAGGGAACCTATTAAATGCTATTGCTAAAGAAGGGGTGATCTTCGTAGTCCGTATAGAGCTTTCCTAAGCTATAGAACCTTTCCTAGTTATTAGAAACTAAGAGGAAGTCGTATATAGATAACTTCTTCTTCCTTAAGTAGGTAGTTAATAAAGGCGTTAACTATATCTATCTAATCGAGTTCGAGGTCGAATTCTACTACTATAGCTATAAGGGTCCGAAAAGACATCCCTACTAGGGTAGTTGCCCTAGTAGGTAGATCCCCTTTTTCCTATTAATTCCCGTAAATAACTAGCCGGGCTTTATACTTTTAAAGGAAGCTGTGTTTATTAGTCTTATAGATAAAGACCTACTTATAGCTAAGGACCTATTTTCCTCTTACTTTTTCCTTAAGGACCTCTTCGAAAGACCCTATCTCTTCGTATAAGGCTAGGTGGTCTCTCTAGGCCTAGAAAAACTAGTCTCTTAAAGGGTGTTTTTCTAGCTTCTTTTAGTTTGCTAGTAGGTCCGGGAGGTCTCTTTTATATACCTTCCTTACTAATAGCTATGGCTTAAAAAGCCGGCCTGCTATAAACGCTCCGTAGGAACCGTCTTCTATTAGCGTTAGGTAGAAGTCGGAAAAACGATCGAAATAGGGGAGAGGTTAGTCTTCTTTCGTATCGGGCCCTATACCTTCCTTTACTTCTTAAAGTAAGGATAAAAAGGCAGCCGGATAATCCTTTAAGAGAGGTGCCTTTCCTACCCCCTTAGGGGTCGAGATAGGAAGACTAACTAAAAAAGCTACTTTTAGATCTTCTTCTTATATAGGAGGAGGCGTAGGTAGGTAGGCGTATTCTAGCTCTACCGCTTTTCTATAGTCTCCTTCTTTATCTAGATTATCTAATCTAGCAGCTTCCTCTTTTTCGAAGTCGGCGTTATCCTCGACTACTTCGACATCGGTTTCTTCTTCCGTTTCCTTATCTAGGACTTCTTCTTAAGACTATTAGGAAGGGGGGATTTAAATCTTCTAAATTAGCTAACGTTAAGAGAGTAAGAGGGGCTATTAATCCCTCTTTCCGTCGAAGAAGCTAGATTCGTCGAAAATTATATCCTTAGTCGAAATAACCTTCCATAGAAAAGGAATCTAAATCCGGAAGATATTTATAGAATTATACCTAACGAGGTAACTAATAAAGGCTCTAGGATTAAGCTTTCTTTTCTTCTTCCTTTTTAGCTATATATCGGCAGTTATAGCGTATACCTTATAGCCGTAGGCACGAAGGTAGGCTAGCGAGGCCCTCTTCTTCGTAAAGAGCTTAAGGGGGGATTTCTAGTCTATTCCTTAGGTAGTCCCTCTAAGGGTCCGGTTCCGTAGGTAATAGGCGGTCTTAACGACTTCCCTCTAAAGGTCGTATAGAAGCTTTATAGTATGTCTTATCGTACGGGCCCTTTCTATTATAGCACCCCCTAATCTTTCTGCCCCTCTATTCTAGGCCTAGGTATTCGGTGCTAACGGGAGGGGTAAAATGCCTCTTTTTCGAAGCTAATTTAAGATATCCTTTATAAATAGCTCTCTATTAGACCGTATCTTCTTTACCTCGTAGCTAAAGTAGGATTTTATCTAGTTAACGAAGTCCTAGAGGGCAGACTAGTTATACTTACTTAGGTAGGTCCGTAAGAAATAGGGGAAAACTATCCCTAAAAAGCGTCTATAAAAACATTACCCTAACGAAGCTTTCTTAATCCCTAGAGACGTCGGTCTAGTCGACCTAAATTTCTTACACGGCTAGTCCGGCCGTATTAGGGTCCGTCTAGAAATTCGTCTCCTAGTCTTCCTTAGCCGTAGTATTCGCATTCGACGGTCTTTAGGCCCTTATTCGTACGCCCTATTATTAGCCTAGCTTATATAAAGCTAGGGGCCTGCAACTAAGTCGTGCGTGCTAAAGAATGCCGTCTCCTTAGGCTACTAAAAGAGGGTCCTTTATAGTAGACCTATTCCTCCTAGTAGGGAAAGCTAACTTCTCGAGAGATTCCTTCCTAAGGATAGGTCGGAATTCGAGAATAAATTAACCGAATTTCTCCTCGATAAGCCTAATAGTCTAATTCTTCTAGACTAGCCTTATAGGCTTAGACGTTGTATCCTAGAAGATTCCTTCCTCTCGAAGAAGGCGGAAGGAAATTAAGCTCGTTAAAAATCGAGGGTAAAAAGCTACCCTTTTTCGTCGAAGAATTTATATAGTCCTATTAGGTAATTTCATCGTAAAATTCACCCTTCCGTACCCCTCTATCTATATAGTTAATTCCCCGGCAATAAGGTATTCCCTCTATACCTTCTTAAAGGACCGGAATCGTAAGAGTATATTATAGATATTAAGGGAAGTACTAGAGTTAAGGATAGCTAATTTTCGTAGGGGATAGTCGGAGGGTCCTAATAGTAAGTCTTATTAATTCGTAGGGAAGACGAATACTAGATTTACTATACTAACGATTTTCCCTTAAATTTACGGCTCGAATAAGGGCAGCGGCGTTAGTTACTATTTCTTAGCAACCTAAATCTCGTCTATCTTCTTTTATAACGAGGGGTCCTCCTTAAGAGACTATTATATCGTTTCTTATAGCCTCTTTAAAGGGTTAAATCCTTTAAGTCGGTTTTCCTTAAAGACCTACTAGTATTATAATAATCGATAGCCTAGGGATTTATAGGCTAGGCAGCCGTTTCGCCTAGTCTTTCGTTTCTTTAAGGAATCCTTATCCCGATCCGGAAGGTCTACTTAAAAGCCTCCCCTTTTTACCCCTTATTGCTAATTTTAACGAAGAGGTTCGATTTCGACTAGTTCCCTGATTTTTCGACTAACGGACTAAAAGGTCTATTAGGGGACTAGTTAGGCCGGTCTAACTAACGGGGCCGGGGCCGGGCCCGGAGTAAGATACGAAGCCGGGGCCGGGACCGGGGCAGCCGTTAAAGACGGTGTTAAGGCTCTCGAGGGAGGTAGAGCTAGAGGGGCAACAGCCGTAGTAGCAGCAGCGGGAGCCGTAGTAATAGGGGCTATAGCAGCTATAGGGGCAGCAGGTCGAGCCGTCTAGGTCGAGTACTAGCTACAAAGGAATAAGACTGCTTATTATTATACTCTAGCAGCCTCTTCGTCTAGTTCCCGGCTAGCCTCTTAAAAGATAGTCGAGTAATCGTTACTAATAGGCTTTATTAGCAGAGATATATCCTATAGCTACTAGCCGGAAAGAGCTTCTATAAGGAAGTATTAGTTAGCTTCCTCGAGGATTTCTTCTTACTTAGCTAGCTATAAAGAAGCTAGTAGATTCCTAGTAGAAAAGGCTCTTAGATATACTATATAGGTTTTCCTAATACGGTTAGTTATATAGCCCCTCGAGGGAGCTATCGAGGTCTCGAGCTTTAAAAGCTACTACCTAGGAGTCTCTTCCTCTCGAAGAGTAATTAGCTTTACGGCACTAATAGATTCCGTTATCGCCGTACGTATAATAGTTAGTAGCTTTATTTCGTAGAGGTATTCCTTTCGGTGACTCTTATAGTCGCCTAAGGTAGCAGAAAAAGCTCTTTACTATATAGAGGTTAGCTTAGAAAAGAGGGAAGCTCCCTCTATAAATTCCGTTACTCTAGGACAAAGAGGGGGCTTAAGAGGGTCCTACTTATTAAAGAAGACTAAATTATAGATAGTTCTATCTATATAAGCCCGTAGCTCCTTTACCTACTTATCTTAATCTTAGGGCTCTATAAGAATCGTCCTATAGACCGTAGGGATAGTAGAGGAGTCGGTTTTTATTATTATTACGGGGAAGGGTAGAAAAGTTAAGTAAAAATCGGCTTTTCTAGTAAGAGGGGTAAAAGGAAGCTATAAAGGATATAAGAAAGGTGCCTTTTATAATAGCCGGAAGGTATAGGAATTCTATTCCTCCTAGGCTTATAACTCTCGCGAAGAGAGATACGAGAAGTATATAAAAATATATAAAGGTAAAATTAAAAGTAAGGGGTCGGATAGGTAGGGCAGAGAGATCTAATTCTTACGGGAGTAGTAATTATAGTAAGGGAGTAATTATTATATTGCCTTAATTATCCTTCTTTCCTTTATCTAAAGCCCCTCTTTATACCTATCTAGCATCTTAATTAATAAAGAAGATCCTACTTAAAGAAGCTACTAATATCCTTTCGACTACTAAGCTTTTTACCGGTTTTTCCCCCTTATTTCTAGCCGTTGCCGGTATATCTATCTTATCTTTCGCTACCTCTATAGGAAGCTATCGCTACTTCTACTTCCCCTTATACCCCTACCTTCGTTTCTATACCTCCTTTTAGCTCCTTCTTCCTTTTTCTATACCGGGTGTTTTTAGCTTCCTTAGTCCCTCGTACTAAGGGATATCTCCGAGAACTACGAAATTAGGCTACGCTTCGCGATATTACTACCTTTTCCTCCTTAGCTCCTTTTTACCTCCTCCTTTTCTCGTTAAATTAGCGTCTTTAGGGCTTTTATATAGAAATCCTTTTTTACTTTACTAAGTTATAGTAGCTAAACCTCGATCGTATACCTTAGGCCTTTCTTAGGTATTTATAGTCGCTCTTCTTTCTCTTCTTAGCTTTAATCCTTCTAAGGTTTATTAAGGAGTTATTATAACTATAGTACTATTTAATCTAAGGCTTCTCTACTTAGTAAGAGTAGTAAATTATCTACTTTATCTATTATTTCTTCTTTCTTCTTCTTATTAAGAGTAATCTTATCTTAAAGTAACTAGTTATCCTTAGTAGAGTACTACTAACCTTCCTTATCCTTTTTAAACTTCTTTAAATACTTTCTTAAGATTATCTTATTAAGTACGATTTTATCTAAAGTCTTAATCCTATACGCCTTAAACTATTCTAAGCGCGATATTACTTAAAATGGACCGTTTTACCTTATTTAATACTTAGCTTACCTCCCTAGATTATTTAATCGTCTTACGTTAAATAGTAAGATAAGGTCTCTAGGTTATAGGCTTTCTTTCCTTATTATATACTTATTAGCTTTATCTATCCTCTTTATTAATCGATTCCGATATCTTATTACTCTTTTCTTAGCTTCTTTTATATCTTTTTCTTTCCTTTTTAAAACTTATACTTATACTTTAAATAATTCTTCTCTTATCTTTACTTCGTCCTAGTTAATTAATCGCTAAGTTAGGTATTCTACCTTAAGAGGTAGTACTAGTTCCTATCTATATAGTAGGTAGAAAGCTAATATTTTATAAGACTCTTTAACTATTATTTGGTCTATAAGGATTACTTAGTTAAGGTATTTAATCTACTTACCCTTTTTCTCCGCTATTTTTATAAGTACTATTATTAACCTTTAGTACTTTTATTCTACTACTACGTTCGCCTTTGGATTATATACTAAAGTTTAGATAACTTTAACGCTTATATCCTCTAGGATATACTTAAAGTCTTTCTTTATTTTAAGCCCTCTATTAATTATAGCGTATAGTATTACGCTATACCTATAAATAATAAAGAGTATAAATTTAGTTATAGCTCTTATAGTAATTTCCTTAACTAGGGTTACTTCTACCTATCTAATAAGGTTATTTTATACTTCTATAAGGTATAAATACCTATAATTAGATAGTATATACTAGCTATTAAAGTAAATCTTACTTATAGGGTAGCTAGGCGCGGTCGCGGTTATAACTTCTTAAGGTCTCTTAGTTATAAAGTATTAGTATTCTTTATAAGAAGAGATTACGCTATAAATATCGTTTTAAAAGCTAGCCTATTAATACCTATTCTTTACGAACGGATATATAACTTATCGTCCTTTATATCTTATTTACGCGTAGTACTTTACGATAATCCTTTTCCGTTCTTCTAGGTTATCTATAATTAGTATTAGTCCCCTTTCTTCCTTCCTAGGGAGTCGCTAAAGCTTTTAATCTTTAACGTAGAAATTTAGACTTTTTAAATATAGCTTCCTATAGTCTTATTTAGAAAGGCCCTCCGGCCGTTTTAACGTTTAAAGGAAGTCTATAATTATCCTCGATTCCTTTAAGTAGTCCCCTTATAGCTTAGTCCCTTATACTACGTTTAAGTAGAAGTCTATAAATTCTTTAATATCGCCTTTTATTTCCCTATCTAATACGTTAGAAGGTCTTTTAGGCTTTCTTAAGAGTCTATTAGCTACGCTATTTTTCTTGCCTTCGATATATTATATAGTAAAGTTAAAGAGGAAAATATAGCTTATCTAGCGAGTTACTATAGCTCTAGGGACGCCTTTAAGGGCACCTTTTAGTTAATCGACTAAGACCTATATATTAGTTTCTAGGATAAAATATACGCTATATAGGTATATTCTTAGTCTCCTAAGCGTACTTAATATAGCCCTATACTCCTTCTTTATCGTATTATATTTAGTTTCTATTAATAACTATATTTTACTTTCGAACCTTATAGGGCGCCTCTTTCTATCGACGATTTATATTAGGACTACCCCCTAGCTAAGTAAACTAATATTATATATTAAAATAATATCTCCTCTTCCTAAGCTAACGTTAAGGGATACTAGAAAGACTAAATTAATAATAGCTTCTTTAAGGGCAGCTATTACTTTTACTTATTTATCTCCCTATTCCTAATAAACTTCTTTCTTTAGTAGGTCTATAAGGGGTTTTACTAAGATAGCGAACTATTTAATCTAGATTTAATAGTATCCTATGATACTAAGGAAAGCTCTAATATATATTATATTAAGGTATCTTATCTATTTCTTAATTTTAATAACTTTAGCTTTTATAAGGCACCTTTTATTTATTTTATAAATATAACTAATAACTTCGGTTACTTACTAGTAGAATTTCGATTTAGCCCTTATAATCGTATAACTAGAGAGTTTAACGTTAACTAGGACTTTATTAAGGTTAATAAGGTATTCGAAGATAAATCTCCTTACTCTTAGCGCTACCTCTTTATTATTATATATTATATCGGGCCCCTTAATACCTATATTATTAAGGAAATTCCTATAGATATTTAGTATAAGGTCTTATAAGCTTCTTTATATTATCCTTATAAATTAGCCGACTAAGTTTATAGCCCCTTAAGGGAGTATATATATATATAAGAGGCTAATAAGTATCGCGAATATTATTAAGTTATAGCTTTTAATATTAAGAGGGATCTAATTATAGCCTAAAAAAAGGTCTAAGAGGGAAAGGATCTTATATATTAAGAAGTAGTCGCTAAACTTATCTATATTTAGCGGTAGGTTTATATCTCTTATTATAATAGTATTTATACGTATAGCGGAATTAATTAAGCGTAGTCCTTTATCTTTCTTTACTACTAGAAAAAAAGGGTTCCTATAAGGCCTATGCCCTTCTTTAAGGACTCCTATTTCTAGTCTAATTTTAAGGATATTAATAACTTTCTACTCTATTACTTTTAGGATCCGGATTAAGGCTACTTACTATACCTTATATTCTATTATCCTAATAACCTATAGGGGGGCTATAGCTAGGTCGACTTTGCCTCTTTCTATAAAGTCCTAGGATAACGCTACTTCCTTATTAAATAGAATACTATCGAAGATCCGGATTTCTACCTTTATAAGAAAGCCCTTAAATTATTTATAAATTACTTTAAGTCTTTCTTATATTAGCCGCTTTCCTTTCTATATACTTAAGAAATTTCCTATTAAGTATTTTAAGTAAGGTCTAGGCTATATCTTATCTTTAATAGTATTTTATTTAGTCTTCTTTTAGTTAAGGTCCCCTTTTAGTATTAAGCTATTTAATAGAGTATTATTAATAGGGTTAATCTTATTTACTTTTCTTTTAAAGAGAGTATTAACTCTTAGATTATATAATCTAATAGGTCGTTTTCTCCCTATCTTAACTTTAACCTTCTAGATCTTTCTAAACTTCTTTCTAGCTTTAATAATGTTTTTCTTAAATTCTCCTATAGCCTCTATAACTATAACTTTAATAATCTCTTTTACTATCTTAAATCTAATAGCTAGAATCGCTTTATCTCCTTCGTTTATAATTAATTACTATTATACTAGTACTATTAAGGGCTTATTTACGCTAGTATAAGCTAGGTTAAGGACTTAGTTAGCGCCCCCTCTATAACTAAGGATCTTACCTCTTAGTAAGATAATCTCGGCTATTAGGGTATCTATAAGGGGTTCTCTTTATAATTATTAGGTAGCTCCTAGGTTATCTTCTTTAACTTCTATTACTAAAGCCTAAAAATTTTTTCTTAGGAGCTAGGTAGCTGTTTTCTATATAGTCTCCTTAAGCTTTAGTCTTTCGTATACGTCTTTATTAACTATTAAGGTTATAGTCTAAAAGGATTTTACTATATCGACCTTATCTAGAAGCTCCTATTTAATAGCTCCTACCGCTAGTATAACTACCTAGATAGTACCGATCTAATATTTAACCTATATATCGCCGTTTCTTAGGGAATAATTAAATAATATACGCGCGGCTCTAATAAATAGTATACTTAAGATAAAAGGGACTAAGACTCCGTTTAGCGTAATATAAAGACGGATTAATATCTAGGCTATACCTAGATAGAGATTAGTCTCTACCTCCCTAACTATATTTATAAGGGACCTAGTATACGCTATTATTAATGCTCTTATTAATAGGATTTTAAGCTTATATACGTTTATATATCTTTTAGTAATAAGGTTTCCTTTAAACTTAGTATCGATTAAGGCGCTTAAAACTTTAGCTTTTTAGCTACTAAGCTATACTTAAATATAGGGTAGGTCTTATATATACTTAAGCGAGCGGAAAGGTATAAGGACTATATTTATACGTATTATAGGAATCGCTATAAGGTCCTTTAAAGTTATCTCCTAGTATCTTATTAAGAGTACTACTTCTTATATAATAAATTTATCTTTCTTTAGTCTTATTACCTTTAGAGTTTATTAATTAAATAGTCCTTAAGCTAGTTACGTTACGCTAATTATATTAGTTATAAACCTAACTTCCTTTAGTACTTATTAAACCTTAATTATAATTATAATTCGATTCTTTATAAGTAAGGTAAGTAAGCTTAATCGGTTTAACTTAGTATTCTTTATCTTATTCTTTAACTTATACTAAAGCTACTATAAGTTTTCCTTATAGATATTTAAGGAGGAGTAAACTACTCTTTATATTATCTTCGGCTACTTTTATAACTATTATCGTAGCTCTATAATATCTTATATTACTCTTTACTTTCTCTAAGGTCTAGAATTTAGTATTTTCTATACCTTAGGCTATATCTACGTATCTTATACTAAGTCTCTTACTTAGTTAGGGAATAAAGTCGATTAAGTAATTTAAAGGGATTAAGATTCTTTTATATATAATTTCTCTAACGATTTTATCTATAAGTTTATCGAACTTCTTATCTAGATCTACTCTATATCTATAGTATATAGGGATAATCTTTAAGCTAGTTTTTATTATTCTCGTTATCTTAATTTCCTCTACGTCCTCTTTAACTCTTTATCTTTTCCCCTTATAGGCATTAATCCCTATTATAGTTATATAGATTATCTAATTATATATATCGCTTTATTATATATTATCCGTAATTATAATAACCGATATCCTTCCTACTTCTTTTCTTATATCGCTTACTTCTAGATTCCTTAGCTTCTACTTATATAGGCTTCTATATCTCTAGAACTAGTCTAAGAAACCGGATTCTCTTTTACTAGTAGCTTAATTTAAGTAAGATAGTATAACGTTAGCTTTAACCTATTTTATAAGTAGTAATATAAAGGAGTCTAGCTATATATCTACCTAGTATATAATAAGCCTTTAAATATATATACCTATTTAAGAAAACCTATTAATAAATACTAAGGGAATTATACTTCTATTACTTTTTCTTTTAAGGTAAAGAGTCCTATTTACTACTTTATATATTATAAATCCGATCTTATAGTCCTAAGAGTATACCTTATACTTATTAGGGTAGTATCTTTCTTTACTATAATAAAAGTATCTCCTAGGCCGGTTAAAAGTATTAACCTAAAACTATATATATTAATTAGATAGGTAGTAAAATCCAATAGTATTTACGCTACCTCCTTATCTATAACTTAAAGAGTAGCCTTTACTACTAACGTGTCTTTATTCCCTATTAAGCTAGTTAAATATCTACTCTTACTAGCGAGTAAGGTTAATCTTTATATCTTTAAAGGCTTTTATTAAGTCTAAGATCTCCTTTATAGGCTATCTAGGTTTCTTATCTATTTTCTTTAACTTTTTAAGAAGTTTTTCTTTGCCTTTATTAGATTTAGCTTCCTTTATTACTTCGTTAATTTCCTTAAAAAGCTAGTCTTTCTTTAGGTTCTTAAGCTTTTAATTATAGACTTTAGATACTATATCTTATCGCTTAACGTCCTAGTAAGGTACTAAGTAGTTATTAATTATATAGATAAGGCTTTTATATAAGAGTTTCGAGATAACTTTAAATATCTTTTTATTTCTTTTTATAACGTTAATAATAAGCTCCTTTAGTATTATATAGTAAATAAAGTATAACTAAACTATAGATTCTTCTTAGCCGTTAAGTTATACCTTACGCTATAGGTATAAGTAAAGACTAAGCTATTCTATAACTTCTATAATAGTTTTAGGCTTTTTAGTATTATAATAGTTTAAGCGGTCGTTAGTAGTTTCTAGTTATTTAATATTATATATATAGTAGTATTAAAGGAGTCTCTTCTTTACTTCTTCTTAAGTAAGTCCGTCTATAAGAATTTTAATAGTAAGGGCTTATATAAAAGAGATATAGACTTTAAGCTAGTTTATTTTATCCTTATCGTAGATACGGTTAATATATATCTCTTATTTAAACTTCTTAAGGAATTTAATTACGTTTTTACCGTTAAATTTACTAATAAGTAAGAGTTATAGTTAGCGGAGTCTTCCTATAAGGTTATCTTAGCTTCTAGTAAGTATATCTCTAAGTCTATTAGCAGTCTTATTAATATCTACCTTAATTTTCTTTATATTGCTAGTAGTAAGATTAAATAATCCCTCTTAATATCTAGCGTTTCTAGATATAATATACCTATAGATTATAAGGTTACGAAATTTAAAGTTAGAGTTTTCGGAGTTAAAGGATATCTTATTATAACTATCTTATTACTTACTTTCTTATCTATTAGCGGGAGGTAAGCGTTCTCTATAAGCTACTACGTAGAGGAGAGCTAAGGTTAAGGTTATTAAGGTATCCCTTATTAGTACCTATATTAGTATTATTAGTATATATATAAGTAAGAGGTCTTAGTAAGGTTTTAGAATAGTTTAGATTACGCTATTATCGTTATTTATATCTTTTAAAGTATTATATAAGGATCGTAGTTTCTTAACTAAGTCGCTAGTATTAAGGGTTATAGGGCTAATAATAAGAGCTTAGGGTTTTTTAGTATTAGCTTATTACTTTTCCTTTACTACTAGCGAAGGCATTATCTAATTATTTATTTCCTAGTAAGTCTATTACCTTATTAGGTCCCTAACTTTAGCTATTAAGGTAGTTACTACTTTAATTATTAAATCCCTAGATTTTATTTTTTCTAAATAGTACCGTCGTCCTCTAGGTATTCTCGGCTTTATAAAGCTACTTATCGCTATATAAATAAAACGGAATAATAAGTTTACGCCCTAAAGACTAGTTTTAATAGGGATAAGGGTATATACCTAAAGCACGCGTAGTATATAGCTAAGGATTAATAGAGTAATTAACTATATAATTATCTAATTATCGGTCTTATATATAGCTCTAAGGGCCTTAGGTTATAGATATAAGTCTTAGAGATTTCTTTACTTTATACCTCTTTATCTTTATTAGAGTCGCGTAACTAACGGCCTTTACTTTAAAAGGGAAAAACAAAAATTTAAATTAACTATAATTAAAGAAGATACTTAATTAGATAATTAAGGTCTTTATAAAGCCTTTAAGTATACTTCGAAGTAAGTTAAAAGGGGGGTACTAAGGGTCTTATCCCTTTAATAGGCTAATATCTATAAGGGTACGATCTTACCTATTAAAGTAAGTTTTACTTTACTTAAGGCATTAGTTTATTCCTAGCTATATAAGCTACTTTATTAATAAGTACTTATAAAAAGAGCTATAGTAATAATAATAGTAATAGTAATAATAATAGCTTTAACTAGTAAGTCCCTTATCTTATAAAGTAAAAGGCCGCGGTCTACTATACTAACTTTTATAGTAGATATATTTACTTCTTTCTTTCCTTTTTTATCTTTCTTAAAGTATATAGAGTTATTTATCGACGCTATATTAAGCGTAGCTAATAACGACTCCGCTACTACCGCTGCTCTTACCTACGCCCCCGCGACCGCGCCTACTACCGCCGCCTCTACCTCTACTACGCTAGCCGCCTTTATATCGCCTTTCTAGGTAATAACGCTATCCCCGCCGCCGCTTATAACGCCTAGCCCTTTTACCCCCGCCTTTACCTTTACTACCCCTATAAGTCCGCTACCTAGCGAGTATAATAGCCCTTTTTTACTAACTTCTTAAAGTATAAGCGCTAAGTATAAGCCGGAGCCGCCTACGCGGCCCCCTATATATAGTATACGTTATAGGAGCTCCCTTACGCTAACTAAGTTAAGCGCCGCTATAGCGGTAGTTATTACTAGTACGCGTATACCGGCTATGCTTATAAGGCAGCGCCTCCTATCTTACTTACTATAGCGTTAGCTTAAAAGGCTAGCGCGTATAGGTAAGTATAGGGGGCTACTAAGAAGCGCCTTACCGCCGCTACCGCCGCCTACTATAATCTCCGCGCCCTTAAGCGCTAGGGCCTTATCCTTAAGTAGGTTCCTCTCTTTTAGCTTCTTTACTTTTACTACTAACTCCCTTAGTACTAGGGATACTACTTCTATCGCCCTATCGATAGTCCCCCTAGCTATGCCCGCCGCTGCCCCTACCGCTACTACTAGCCGCTTCCCCCTTACCTTTACCGCTCTTAGAGCCGCTGCTACTATTAACTAGCTCGCGGGCTTAAAGGGCCACTTAAGCGCCTTAGAGAGCGCCGCCGCCGCTAATAAGGTAAAGGAAGGCAATAAGGATAAGGATAAGGATAACGATAAAGGTAAGGATAAAGAATAGGTCTAGGTAGTTTAAGGGCTTTACTTTAAAATAAACGCTATTTTTATCTTTATTTATATTATTATACTTATATTATTATACTTACTTACTTTCCTTTATTTACTTTATAGTCTTAGCTTAGGCTACTATTAATAGTTTATTAGTTTATTATTTTTATTTACTAGCTTAAATAAGGCCTTAAACTTATTAAGGGCTATAGCTCCTATAAACTTATATATAGGTTCCTATATAAGGTTAAGATACTTATACTATTTAACGAGGACCTCCTAGCGTTTCCCCCTACTAACCTTTTTCTAGTACGCGGCCTATATCTCTTCGACCTTAAACTTATCTTCTCCCTTTACTTTAATTATAGGCGGTTAAGCGTTTACTACTTCTTATTTAAGTAGTAGGTTAAAGGAGGCTTTATAAAAAAGGGTTATATTAATCTTATTATAGACCCCTATTAAAAGACTATTAAGCTTTATAACTTATAGGCTAATAACTCTTTATACTATAAACTTTATATATAGTTTAATAGGGACGAGGGTATATATTTAAAGTATACGTAGTATATAGCTAAGGATTAATAGAGTAATTAACCGCCTAATTATCTAATTATCGGTCCTATATATAGCTCTAAGGGTCTTAGGTTATTAATATAAGTCTTAGAGATTTCTTTACTCTATACCTCTTTATCTTTACTAGAGTTACGTAACTAGTAGCCTTTACTTTAAAGGGGAAAAATAAATATTCGAATTAGCTATAATTAAGGAAGATATTTAATTAAATAATCTAGGCTTTTATAAAGCCTTTAAGTATACTTAAGGGGGAGGAGGTAAATAGGAAGCGCTAAGGGTCTTATCCCTTTAACGGGCTAATATCTATAAGGGTATAATCTTACTTATTAAACTCCTCCTTAGTAACTTTCTAACCTAAGATACTAATAGAAAGGGCGCGATAATAATAGGTAAAGGCTCTTATCCTAAGTATATAAGTAAGTAAATAAATAAACTATCGACGGAACTTTTCTCCTTTACTATAATCCCTTCCCTTTATATTATTTCTTTCTTTCTTTACTTATAAGCTACTTATTTAGCTCTTTCCTATCTTTACTTATATACTTCCTTTTTTAAATAATTATCTACTACCCCTTATATATGCTCTTAAGTATTCGCGCTTATTATTCTTAAGGGCGTTAAAGAAATAAAGTAGTTAGCGTCTTTACTAGTTTATAGCTTTAAGTATAGCTAGATTAAATAAGCTATAGAGTCTTATAGACTAATTATTATTACGTTACTAATAGTCTTACGTAAATATATAAAGTTATAGTCGTTAATATCTTAGTAGTAGTTTTAATATATTCCTAGGTTTTTAACTCCTTTAACCTAAGTAAGTTTAAAGCCCGGTATAAACCTTATAGGGACTATAGCTAAAGAGGCTATTACTATACTTTATTTCTAAGGAGTAATAGGGCGCGCTATAAGCGTTACTAAAGTCTTTAGCCTTAGGGTAATTAACTAAGCGCCTAGTAATTTTAGAGTCTTAGGGTAAGTTAGTAGCCGCGCTATCTACCTTTCTTCCTTACTAGCTTCTTATTAGGTTATTAGCGGGGGTATAGTTATAAGTCTTTTACTCCTTTATATATTTTAAGGAGTTATTAATAGTAGGCGAGGAGTAGGCTTAATTAACTATATATTTAAGGGGGAGAATAAAGGCATCGCTTTTATATAGATAAAGGGACTAGTAAGGGCGCTTAGCTCTCTCCTTTATAGACTTTAAGGTAGGGATCCTATCTTAAGGTTACTTAAGGAAAAGCTACTTAGTTTAAATAAGGAGCTTAATTTAGTTAATACTTTAGGTAATAAAGGTCTAGGCCTATTCTTAATTCTTATTAGTATAATTAAATAGTTAGGGGTCTTTTTAAGGAGGAGTTTTATAAAGAAACTATATATAGCTTAAGCGATTAAGTTAAGTTACTCTATAAAGGCAGCTAGTATAA
This sequence comes from Hirsutella rhossiliensis, assembly GCF_020360975.1. Classification (NCBI taxonomy): domain Eukaryota; kingdom Fungi; phylum Ascomycota; class Sordariomycetes; order Hypocreales; family Ophiocordycipitaceae; genus Hirsutella; species Hirsutella rhossiliensis. The sequence continues at coordinate 4,851,566 of NW_025408671.1, read as the reverse complement.
ATAGCTTTTTTCTTACTTTCTTTACTATATAAGCTAGTTTTATATCTCTTTAAAGTAGTAGTTTCTATCTACTAAGCTTATATAAGAGGTTACCTACCTTTAAGACTTCTTAGAGGTCTTATTCTTTTTAATCTCCTAGGATAATACGGTTATATTAGTAAATCCGTTTATACCTAGGAATCCTTATAAGAAAGACTCCGCTAAAAGTTATTAAACCTTAATTAAATAGTATCCTTTATAGTCGTTTAACCTTACTATTAAACTACTAAGAAACTCCGCTACCTTATAATATCGCTTATATATAATTAAGTTTATTTACCGCGATAGCTTAGATTTTATATATTAGCCTATCGATATAGCCTTTTATACTTATCCTTTTATTTAACTTAAAGAAATACTAGTCTTAGTATAAGATTTTATCTATTTATAGGGCTTCTTATATTACCTTATACCTTTACTCTAGAATTACTTTAACTATTAAGTATTACTACTTAATTATTTTAAGGTATAGCTTAACTATACTTTTAACTTAGTATTAGATTATTATTAAAGCTAAGTAGCTATATTCCTATCTTTCTTATTAAGGGGTATAAGGGACTAGCGTATAAGTAAAGTTATAAGGAACTTAGAGGATATAAAGAAACTACTACTATATTTATAGGAATATATAGAGTCTAGTATACTATCCCTCTTTCTAAGTATTAAAAATAATTAAGTTTCCTTCTCTATAGTCTTAAAAGAACGCTCCTTAGTAAAGTCCCCTTTTATTTAGTCCTATTAAAAAGTAAATAACTCTAGTTATATACCTTTATTTATATATAAAGCGACTAAGGTTAAAGGTAGGAGTAGTAAACTTAATTAGATACTCCTTATTATTTAAGTATTTATAGTACTTTATATATCTATCTTTTATATCTTTAATAGGTTCCCTTTAATAGTTAGTATAAACTAATAGTAGGTAAGGTAAGGGGTATACTATATTCTTAATACCTTTTATTAAGATCTTAATTATCGCGCTAAGGCTAAAGCTTATAGCTTATTATTTATCGATAGCTCTATAAAAAAAGTTATATATATCGATAATATACTCTTTTTAGCGGGCCTTATTCTTAGTAAATCCGTTTATCTTTTTAACGTCCTTATATATTATCTAAGTATCTTTAAAGGTAATATCTTACTATTTAATAGGGCCTATTAGTATTAAGTACTAACGATCTCTATAAATATACTAGGGCGGTTACTTTTACTTATAAACGTCCTAATAGTCTTAGTCTATAAACCTTTCCTTATCTTTAGCGTAAAAGCGCCTTTCGCTACCTTTTACTTTAACTTTACTATAGTAAGTAAGTAAAATAAAGCTCTTACTCTTAAATAGTAATACGCTAAAGAAAATAGCGGTATTCTTAGAGAGGTCTATAACTAGGCCTAGGATACTATTTAGGTTCGCCGCTATATCTTAGGAAAGGGCGGAGTAAGTAAGAGAGAGGGAGAAGTTAAGATTAAATAGTTAAGGTAAGTAGTTTTAAGTTATAACGCTAAGAAGCTAAGAGGGTTATATATATATATATAAGAGTTATATTAGTAGAGGAGATCGTTATAAGTAAGGAAGCGTATAGTATATATATATATATATATATAGAAGGAAGAAGAAGGAAAGAAGAAGGAGGGTATAGCGAAAGGAATAAATAGTTATTAAAGCGCGCGGTTATTAATTACTTTAGCTAGCCTTTATAGCGGTAAGGTCTTAGGCGTATTTAAGGGTTATACTTAAATAGCTTCTTTTACCGGTTATTAATTAAGGAGCTATTTAATTTCCGCCCTTTCTTCCCTTTTTTACTCTTTTTATTCCTTTTCTTCCTTTTCTCTTCTCTATCTTTTTTATTTCTTTAAACCGCTACCTCTTATCTTCTCTTTTTACGACTACCTCTTCTTCCTTATTATATCTTATAAGACCGCTAAACTTAAAACTAAAGAGCTATTAAATATCGTTAACCTTTTTTTAACTACTCTTTTATAACCGTTCCTTATTACTACTACTCTCCTTACTTAGAATTATTATATTAAGGTCTTTCCTTTTTATATAAAGTACTTTTAAGTAACGACTATCTAACTTATTTAATCTCGCTTAGCTTATTTTAACCGTTTTCTTTTATAGATCTATAGTTACTTTAAGACCTAGGTCTATAGTAGAAATAATATCGGTTACTAAGGGTTTCTAATTTATATAGAAATTGCCTTTTAGTTATAGGTTCTATTAAAAGCTCTTAATATTATTAAGATTAAAGTATATAGTTTCTCTCCTTTCTCTTACTTTCTCGAGAGTACGCTAGGTCGGTATAATTAAATCGTTTTTTATACCCTTTATTATAGATATTAGCTAGTAACCTATATCCTTATAGAAATTACTTATCTATATAAATACTTCTTTACTTAGCTTAGTTTAAGGTAGTAAGAATCCTCTTAGGTAGTCCTAATTACTTTATATAGAACTTATAACCCTTGCCTTTATTAAGGGTATATTCGAACTTATTAAATAACTATAACTTCCGCTTATAAGTACGTTATATTTCCTTTTTATAAGTATATTTCTCTTTTAAGTACTATTAATAGCTCTTACGCTAACTATATTTAAGATTCGACTAAGGCGCTTATTTATAAATAATAGTACTTCCTTAGATATTATAAGGCTACTTATAACCTTAATAGATTTACTAACTATATATATAGTTATAATTTCTATACTAACCTTAAGACTAATAAATTTTATAATAAGTATATTAGTAATAAGACTACCCTTTATTTTCTTTATAATATCCTTAATCCCTTTAGTCTTACTAAGGATTTAAAGGAAGGGGAGGAAATTAACCTTACGCCCGTTTTACTTAAAAAGAGATTATATAGGTTTAACGAGCTCTCTCTTAAGTAATAATTAAATAGTCTTTAAGTTCGCTATATAGTAGTCTATAATAGGTCTACTAAGAGTAGGTAGCCTTATTTAGTCGCTATCTTTAATAGTAAAAGTTTTTCTCTTAAGGTTATATACGTTTAATTTAATAAGTCGAAAATATATTAAAATATATCTTATAAGCACGTTTATTTTTACTATAGTAGGTCTCCCTTTCTATAATAAAAAATAGATATCCTTATTTATAAAGTAAAAAATCCTATTTTTAAAAGAGGTAAGTAGTAAGAATATTTATCTTCTTACTTTATTATTTAATTATATCTTTAGTTATCTTCTTTAATATAGTAAAGAGTAAGTTATTATTAAGGAAGGGTAGGAAATATTATTTCTATTTACTTAAGGAACTTTAGGTAGAAAATTTAAAAAGATAAGATAGTAAGTAAGGCGCTTATAAATATCTTAGCTACTATAATTATCCTTTAATTAAATAGTTAAACGGTGCCTTAGTTACTAGTTAGGTTTTAGTATACTTCTTACGATAGTTATAGATTTTTATCTTTACTACCTTTTCCTCCCTAGCTCCTTTTTACCTCCTCCTTTTCTTATTAAATTAGCGTCTTTAGGGCTCCTATATAGAGATCCTTTTTTACTTTACTAAGCTATAGTAGCTAAACCTTAATTATATACCTTAGGCCTTTCTTAGGTATTTATAGTTACTCCTTTTCCTCTTCTTAGCTTTAATCCTTTTAAGGTTTATTAAGGAGTCGTTATAACTATAGTACTATTTAATTTAAAGCTTCTCTACTTAATAGGAGTAGTAAATTATCTACTTTATCTATTATTTCTTCCTTCCTCTTTTTATTAAGAGTAATCTTATCTTAAAGTAACTAGTTATCCTTAGTAGAGTATTACTAACTTTCTTTATCTTTTTTAAACTTCTTTAAATACTCTCTTAGGATTATCTTATTAAGTATAATTCTATTTAGAGTCTTAATCTTATATACCCTAGACTACTCTAAGCGCGATACTACTTAAAAAAGACTATTTTATCTTATTTAATACTTAGCTTACCTCCTTAGATTATTTAATCGTCTTATATTAAATAGTAAGATAAGGTCTTTAAGTTATAAGCTCTCTTTCTTTATTATATACTTATTAGCTTTATTTATTCTCTTTATTAATTAATTTTAATATCTTATTACTCTTTTCTTAGTTTCTTTTATATCTTTTTCTTTTTTTTCTAAAACTTATATATATACTTTAAATAATTCTTCTCTTATCTTTACTTTATCTTAGTTAATTAGTTACTAAGTTAAGTATTCTACCTTAAGAGGTAGTACTAGTTCTTATTTATATAGTAGGTAGAAAGCTAATATTTTATAAGACTCTTTAGCTATTATTTAGTTTATAAGGATTACTTAATTAAGGTATTTAATTTACTTACTATTTTTCTTTACTATTTTTATAAGTACTATTATTAACCTCTAATACCTTTATTTTACTACTATATTTACCTTTAAATTATATACTAAAGTTTAAATAACTTTAACGCTTATATCCTTTAAGATATACTTAAAGTCTTTCTTTATTTTAGGCCTTCCATTAATTATAGCGTATAGTATTACGCTATACTTATAAATAATAAAGAGTATAAATTTAGTTATAGCTCTTACGGTAATTTCTTTAACTAGGGTTACTTTTACTTATTTAATAAGGTCGTCTTATACTTCTATAAAGTATAAATACTTATAATTAGATAGTATATACTAGCTATTAAAGTAAATTTTACTTATAGGGTAGCTAGGTATAGTCGCGGTTATAACTTCTTAGGGTCTCTTAGTCGTAAAGTATTAATATTCTTTATAAAAAGAGATTATATAGTAAATATCGTTTTAAAGGCTAGCTTACTAATACTTATTCTTTATAAATATATATATAACTTATTGCCCTTTATATCTTATTTATATATAGTACTTTATAATAATCCTTTTTTAATTTTTTAGGTTATTTATAACTAGTATAGGTCCCCTTTCTTCCTTTTTAGGGAGTCGCTAAAGCTTTTAATCTTTAATATAGAAATTTAAACTCTTTAAGCATAGCTTCCTATAGTCTTATTTAGAAAGGCCCTTCGGCCGTTTTAATATTTAAAGGAAGTCTATGATTATCCTCGATTCTTTTAAATCGTCCCCTTATAGCTTAGTCCCTTATACTACGTTTAAGTAAAAGTCTATAAATTCTTTAATATCGCCTTTTATTTCCCTATCTAATATATTAAAAGGTCCTTTAGGTTTTCTTAAGAGTCTATTAGCTATACTATTCTTCTTACCTTTAACGTATTATATAGTAAAGTTAAAGAGGAAAATATAGCTTATTTAGCGAGTAACTATAGCTCTAAGGATATCTTTAAGGGCACCTTTTAGTTAATTAACTAAGACCTATACGTTAGTCTCTAGGATAAAATTATCGCGAAGTATAGCCTAATTTCGTAGTTCTTAGAGATATCCCTTAGTAAGAGGGACTAAGGAAGCTAAAAAATAGGTTTTAAGGAAGGAGCTAAAAGGAGGTATAGAGAGGAAGGTAGGGGTAAGAGGGGAAGTAAAAGTAGCGATAGCTTCCTATAAAGGTAGCGAGAAATAAGATAGATATACTAGTAATAGCTAGAAAAGAAAGGGAAAACTAGTAAAAAGCTTAGTAGTTAAAAGGATATTAATAGCTTCTTTAAGTAGGATCTTCTTTATTAATTAAGATACTAAATAAGTATAAAGAAGGGCGTTAGATAGAGGAAAGAAGGATAATTAAGGTAATATAATAATTACTCCCCTACTATAATTACTACCCTTATAAGATTTAAATATCTCTGCCTTACCTATCCGACCCCTTACTTTTAATTTTACCTTTATATATTTTTATATACTTCTTATATCTCTCTTTATAAGAGTTATAAGCCTAGGAAGAATAGTATTCCTATACCTTCTAGCTACTATAAAAGGCACCTTTCTTATATCCCTTATAGCTTCCTTTTACCCCTCTTACTAAAAAAACCGACTATTTTACCCTTCCCCTATAATAATATCGAAAAATAACTCTGCCGCCCCTACGGTCTATATGACGATTCTTATAAAGCCCTAAGATTAGGATAAGTAGGTAAAGGAGCTATAGGCTTATATAAATAGAACTATCTATAATCTAGTCTTCTTTAATAAGTAAGACCCTCTTAAGCCCCCTTTTTATCTTAAGGCAACGGAATTTATAGAGGGAGCTTCCCTCCTCTCTAAGCTAACCTTTATATAGTAGAGAGCTTTTTCTACTACCTTAGGTAACTACGAGAGTTACTAAAAGGAATACCTCTATAAGACAAAGCTACTAACTACTACTTATATAGTAATAACGGAATCCGTTAGTACCGTAAAGCTAATCTCTTTTTAAGAGGAAGAGACTCTTAAGTAGTAGCTTTTAAAGCTTAAGACCTTAATAGCTCCCTTAAAGGGCTATATAACTAACTAGATTAAGAAGACCTATATAGTATATCTAGGAGCCTTTTCTACTAGGAACCTACTAGCTTCTTTATAGCTAGTTTAACGGGTAAGATTATACCCTTATAGATATTAGCCCGTTAAAGGGATAAGACCCTTAGTACTCCCCTTCTAACTTACTTCTAAGTATACTTAAAGGCTTTATAAAGACCTTAATTATTTAATTAGGTATCTTCCTTAATTATAGTTAATATAAATTTTTATTTTTCCCTTTTAAAGTAAAGGCCGCTAGTTACGCGACTTTAGTAAAGATAAAGAGGCATAGAGTAAAGAAATCTCTAAGACTTATATTTATAACCTAAGGCCCTTAGAGCTATATATAGGACCGATAATTATATAATTACATAGTTAATTACTCTACTAATCCTTAGCTATATACTACGCGTGCTTTAAGTATATACCCTTATCCTTATTAAAACTAGTCTTTAAGGCGTAAACTTATTATTCCGTTTTATTTATATAGCGATAAGTAGCTTTATAAAGCTAAGAATACCTAGAAGATAATAATACTATTTAGAAAAAATAAAATCTAAGGATTTAATAATTAAAGTAGTAACTACCTTAATAGCTAGAGTTAGGGACTTAATAAGGTAATAGACTTACTAGGAAATAAATAATTAGATAATACCTTTACTAATAGTAAAGGAAAAGTAATAAGCTAATACTAAAAAACCCTAAGCTCTTATTATTAGCCCTATAACCTTTAATATTAGCGACTTAGTTAAGAAACTATAATCCTTATATAATACTTTAAAAGATATAAATAATAATAATAGCGTAATCTAGACCGTTCTAGAACCCTACTAAGACCTCTTACTTATATACGTATTAATAATACTAATATAGGTACTAATAAGGGATACCTTAATAACCTTAACCTTAGCTCTTCTCTATATAGTAGCTTATAAAGAACGCTTACCTCTTACTAATAAATAAGAAAGTAAGTAATAAGATAGTTATAATAAGATATCCTTTAACTCTAAAAACTCTAACTTTAAATTTTATAACCTTATAATCTATAGGCATACTATATCTAGAATCGCTAGCCGTTAAGAGGGATTATTTAATCCTATTATTAATAATATAAAGAAAATTAAGGTAGATATTAATAAGATTACTAATAGACTTAGAGATATGCTTACTAGAAGCTAAGATAACCTAATAGGAAGACTCCGCTAACTATAACTCTTACTTATAAGTAAATTTAACGGTAAAAATATAACTAAATTCTTTAAGAAGTTTAAATAAGAGATACGCATTAACTATATCTATAATAAGGATAAAATAAACTAGCTTAAAGTCTATATCTCCTCTATATAAGCCCTTACTATTAAAATTCTTATAAATAGACTTACTTAGAAAGAAGTAAAGAAGAGACTCCTTTAATACTACTATATATATAATATTAAATAACTAGAAACTACTAACGACCGCTTAAACTATTATAATACTAAAAAGCTTAAGACTATTATAGAAGTTATAAAATAGCTTAGTCTCTACTTATACCTATAGCGTAAGGTATAACCTAATAGCTAAGAAGAATCTATAGTTTAGTTATACTTTATCTACTATATAATACTAAAGGAGCTTATTATTAATATTATAGAGAGAAATAAAAAGATATTTAAAGTTATCTTAAAACTCCTATATAAAAGCCTTATTTATATAATTAATAACTACTTAGTACCTTGCTAGGACGTTAAGCGATAAGATATAGTATCTAAAGTTTATAATTAAAAGCTTAAAAACCTAAAGAAAGACTAGCTTTTTAGGGAAATTAATAAAGTAATAAAAGAAGCTGAATTTAATAAGGGTAAAGAAAAACTTCTTAAAGAGTTAAAGAAAATAAATAAGAAACCTAGATAGCTTATAAAGGAGATCTTAGACTTAATAAAAGCCTTTAAAGATATAAAGATTAACCTTACTTACTAATAAGAGTAGATATTTAACTAGATTAATAGGGAATAGAAACGCGTTAGTAGTAAAGGCTACTCTTTAAGTCGTAGATAAGGAGGTAGCGTAAATACTATTAGATTTTACTACCTATTTAATTAATATATATAGTCTTATATTAATACTTTTAACTAGCCTAAGAGATATTTTTATTATAGTAAAGAAAGATATTACCTTAATAAGTATAAGGTATACTCTTAGGACTATAAGATTAAATTTATAATATATAAAGTAGTAAATAGGACTCTTTACCTTAAAAGAAAAGATAATAAAAGCGTAATTCCCTTAGTACTTATTAATAGGTTTTCTTAAATAGGTATATATATTTAAAGGCTTATTATATACTAGGTAGATATATAGCTAGACTCCTTTATATTACTACTTATAAAATAGGTTAAAGCTATAGTTATACTATCTTACTTAAATTAAGCTATTAGTAAAAGAGAATCCGGTTTCTTAGACTAGTTTTAAAGATATAGAAGCCTATATAAGTAAAAGCTAAGGAATTTAAAAGTAAGCGATATAAGAAAAGAAGTAGGAAGGATATTAGTTATTATAATTACGGATAATATATAATAAAGCGATATATATAATTAGATAATCTATATAACTATAATAAGGATTAATACTTATAAGGGGAAAAGATAAAGAGTTAAAGAGGATATAAAGGAAATTAAAATAATAAGAATAGTAAAAACTAGCTTAAAGATTATCCTTATATACTATAGATATAAAGTAGATCTAAATAAGAAGTTTAATAGACTTATAGATAAAATCGTCGAAGAAATTATATATAAAAGAATCCCGATCCCTTTAAATTACCTAATTAACTTTATTCCTTAACTAAGCGAGAGACTTAGTATAAGATATATAGATATAGCTTAAGGCATAGAAAATACTAAATTCTAGACCCTAGAGAAAGTAAAGAGTAATATAAGACCTTATAAAGCTACGATAATAGTTATAAAAGTAGCTAAAGATAATAAAAAAAGTAGTTTACTTCTCCTTAAATATCTATAAGGAAAACTTATAGTTATCGCGAAGCGTGGCCTGATTTCGCAGTTCTCGGAGATATCCCTTAGTAAGAGGGACCAAGGAAGCTAAAAAACACCCGGTGTAGAAGAAGGAAGAAGGAGCTAAAAAGAGGTGCAGAAAGGAGGGTAGGGGCATAAGGGGAAGTAGAAGTAGCGATAGCTTCCTATAGAGGTAGCGAGAGATAAGACGGATGTGCCGGCAACGGCTAGAAAGGAGGGGAAAAACCGGCAAAAAGGTCGGTAGTCGAAAGGACATTAGTAGCTTCTTTAAGCAGGATCTTCTTTATTAATTAAGATGCTAGAAGGGTATAAAGAGGGGCGTTAGATAGAGGAAAGAAGGACAATTAAGGCAATATAACAATTACTCCCCTACTATAATTACTGCCCCCGTAAGATTTAAATATCTCTGCCCTGCCTATCCGACCCCTTACTTCTACTTTTACCTTTATGTATTTTATATATACTTCTCGTATCTCTCTTCGCGAGAGTTATAAGCCCGGGAGGAATAGTATTCCTATACCTTCCGGCTGCTATAAAAGGCACCTTTCTTACACCCCTCGTGGCTTCCTTTTACCCCTCTTACTAGAAAAGCCGATTTTTAACCGACTTTTCTACCTTTCCCCGCAACGATAACGAAAACCGACTCCTCTGCCGTCCCTACGGTCCGTAGGACGATTCTTATAGAGCCCCAAGATTAGGATAAGTAGGTAAAGGAGCTACGGGCTCGTATAGACAGAACTATCTATAATTTAGTCTTTTCTAATAAGCAGGACCCTCTTAAGCCCCCTCTTCGTCCTAGGGCAACGGACTTTATAGAGGGAGCTACCCTCTTCTCTAAGCTAACCTCTATATAACAGAGAGCTTTTTCTGCTGCCTTAGGTAACTACGAGAGTCACCGTAAGGAATACCTTTACGAGACGAAGTTACTAACTACTGCACGCACGGCGATAACGGAATCCGTTAGTGCCGTAAAGCTAATCACTCTTCGAGAAGAAGAGACTCCTAGGCAGTGGCTTTTAAAGCTCGAGACCTCGATAGCTCCCTCGAGGGGCTATATAACTGACCGTATTAGGAAGACCTATACGGCCTACCTAGGAGCCTTTTCTGCTAGGAACCTGCTAGCTTCTTCGTGGCTAGCTAAGTAGGAAGAAATCCTTAAGGAAGCTAATCAATACTTCCTTATAGAAGCTCTTTCTAGCCAGTGGCTACGGGATATATCTCTGCTAATAAAGCCTATTAGTGACGGTTACTCGACTATCTTTCGAGAAGCTAGCCGGGAACTAGACGAAGAGGCTGCTAGAGTGCAACAACAAGCAGACTTGTTCCTTCGTGGCCAGCACTCGACCCAGACGGCTCGACCTGCTGCCCCTGCAGCTGCTGTAGCCCCTGTTGCTACGGCTCCCGCTGCTGCTGCTGCGGCTGTTGCTCCTTCGGCTCCTCCTCCCTCGAGAGCCTTAACGTCGTCGTCAACTGCAGCTGCGGCCCCGGCTCCGCCTCTTGCTCCGGGCCCGGCCCCGGTCCCGTTAGTCAGACCGGCCCGACTAGTCCCCCAATGGACCTTTCAGTCCGTTAGTCGAAAAATCAGGGAACTAGTCGAAATCGAACCTCGTCAACATCAGCAACAAGGGGTAAAAAGGGGGGGTTTTCAAGCAGACCTTCCGGACCGGGACGAGGATTCCTCGAAGAGACAACGTACGAGAAGGAATCGACCTACCTACCAAGCATGCAATAAGCCCCATCGGCTGGAAGACTGCTGGCAGGTCTTCGAGGAAAACCGACCCGAAGGAGTTAACCCTTTAAAGAGGCTACGAGAAATAGTACAACAGTCTCTTAAGGAGGACCCCTCGTTGCAGAAGAAGATAGACGAGATTCGGGTTGCTAAGAAATAGCAACCAACGCCGCTACCGTAAATTCGAGGAAAAATCGTTGGTATAGCAAATCCGGCCTTCGTCTTCCCTACGGATTAACAAGGCCAAGACCAACCGTTAGAACCCTCCGACTATCCCCTACGAAAATCAGCTATCCTTGACTCTGGTGCTTCCCTCGACATCTGCAATACACTCTTACGATTCCGGTCCTTTAAGAAGGCACGAAGAGAATATCTTATTGCCGGGGAATTAACCGTACGGATAGAGGGATACGGAAGGGTAAATTTCACGATGAAATTACCTAACGGATCTATACGAATTCTTCGAAGAAAAAGGGTAGCTTTTTGCCTAAGCCTACGAGGCTAGTCTAGAAGAATTAGACTATCGGGCTTATCGAGGAAAAATTCGGTTAATTTGTTCTCGAATTCCGACCTATCCTTAGGAAGGAATCTCTCGAGAAGTCAGCTTTCCCTGCTAGGAGGGTAGGATCTAAGGATCCTCTTCTAGCAGCCTAAGGAGACGGTCTTCTTTAGCACGCACGACTTGGTCACCCGGGCCCCCTAGCTTTGCATAAGCTAGGCCAATAATAGGGCGTACGAATAAGGGGCCTAAAGACCGTCGAATGCGAATACTGCGGCCAAGGGAAGACTAGGAGACGAATTTCTAGACGAACGCCTTTACGGCCGGACCAGCCGTGTAAGGAAATTTAGGTCGATTAGACCGACGTCTCTAGGGATCAGGAAAGCTTCGTTAGGGTAATGTTTTTATAAACGCTTTTTTAAGGATAGTTTTCCCTATTTCTTACGGACCTACCTAAGCAAGCATAACTAGTCTGCCCTCCGGGACTTCGTTAACTAGATAAAATCCTACTTTAGCTACGAGGTAAAGAAGATACGGTCTAACGGAGAGCTATTTACGAAGGATATCTTAAATTAGCTTCGAAAAAGGGGCATTTTACCCCTCCCGTTAGCACCGAATACCTAGGCCTAGAACGGAGGGGCAGAAAGATCAGGGGGTGCTGTGATAGAAAGGGCCCATACGATAAGACTTACTGCGAGGCTTCCCTACGACCTTTAGAGGGAAGTCGTTAAGACTGCCTATTACCTACGAAACCGGACCCTAAGGGACCTAAAGGACCCTAGGGGACTAAACTAAGGAATAGACTAGAAATCCCCCCTTAAGCTCTTTACGAAGAAGAGGGCCTCGCTAGCCTACCTTCGTGCCTACGGCTGTAAGGCATACGCTATAACTGCCGATGCATAGCTAAAAAGGAAGAAGAAAAGAAAGCTTAATCCTAGAGCCTTTATTAGTTACCTCGTTAGTTATAATTCTACGAATATCTTCCGGATCTAGATTCCTCTTCTACGGAAGGTTATTTCGACTAGGGATGTGATTTTCGACGAATCTAGCTTCTTCGACGGAAAGAGGGATTAATAGCCCCTCTTACTCTCTTAACGTTAGCTAATTTAGAAGATTTAAATCCCCCCTTCCTAATAGTCTTAAGAAGAGGTCCTAGACGAGGAAACGGAAGAAGAAACCGACGTTAAAGTAGTCGAGGATAACGCCGACTTCGAAGAGGAAGCTACTAGATCAAATGATCTAGACGAAGAAGGAGACTATAGGAAAGCGGTAGAGCTAGAATACGCCTACCTCCCTACGCCTCCTCTTACGGAATAAGAAGAAGATCTAGAAGCAGCTTTTTTAGTTAGTCTTCCCGTCTCGAACCCTAAGGGGGTGGGAAAGGCACCTCTCTCGAAGGATTACCCGGCTGCCTTTTTATCCCTGCTTCGAGAAGCAAAGGAAGGTATAGGGCCCGATACGAAAGAAGACTAGTTTCTCCCCTATTTCGATCGTTTTTCCGACTTCTACCTAACGCTAATAGAAGACGGTTCCCACGGAGCGTTGATAGCAGGCCGGCTCTTTAAGCCATAGCTATTAGCAAGGAAGGTATATAAAAGAGACCTTACGGACCTACCAGCAAACCAGAAGCAGCTAGAAAAACACCCCTTTAGAGACTAGTTTTTCTAGGCCCAGAAAGACCACCTAGCCTTACATAAAGAGATAGGGTCTTTCGAAGAGGTCCTTAAGGAAAAGGCAAGAGGAAAACAGGTCCTTAGCTATAAGTAGGTTTTTATCTATAAGACTAATAAACACGGCTTCCTTTAAAAGTGTAAAGCCCGGCTAGTTATCTATAGGAATTAATAGGAAAAAGGGGATCTTCCTACTAGGGCAACTACCCTAGCAGGGATGTCTTTTCGGACCCTTATAGCTATAGCAGTAGAATTCGACCTCGAGCTCGAATAGATAGATATAGTTAACGCCTTTATTAACTATCTACTCGAGGAAGAAGAAGAAGTTATCTATATACGCCTTCTACTAGGCTTCTAATAGCTAGGAAAGGTTCTACGGCTTAGGAAAGCTCTATACGGACTATAAAGATCACCCCTTCTTTAGCAATAGCATTTAATAGGTTCCCTTAAAGCCCTAGGCTTTAAGAAAGTCCCTTAGGAACCGTGTATAATATAGAAGGGTAAAATCACGGTCTTCTTCTACGTCGACGATATTATCTAGGCCTACCCGAAAGAGGAAGAAGCAACTACTAGGGAGGCTATAAAAGGCCTATAATAAAGGTATAAGATAACTAGGCTAGGGGAGCTAAAGTGGTTCCTAGGGATACGAATCATAGGAATAGGTCCTAACGGACTATCTAGCTTACCTAGGACGCCTATATTAATAAGGTCGCTTATAAATTCCTCCTAATTCCCTCGATAAGAAGCTTCCTCTACGCCTATATTAGACGAAGAGCTTTTGTAATCCGTCCTTTTAAGCTAGGAGCAAGAGAAACACTAATACTAATAGAAGGTGGGCTCCCTGCTTTTTTTAGCTATTTCTACTAGACCGGATATCTCTTTTACGGTCTCCCGGCTAGCTAGGCACAACTAGAATCCTAGCCCTAGGCATTAAGAAGCAGTAGATAGAGCTATCCTTTATCTCTATTTAACGAGATCACATGGTCTGCGCCTAGGAGGGCAGGGAAGGAAACAAGCTGCCGAAATCTTCCTTTATTCGAGCGATTCGTCCTTTGCGGACAATTCCTTAGATAGAAAGAGCTTATAAGGGTATATTATATCCCTTTTTAGAGGAACTATTGCTTAGAGAGCTTCGAAGTAGGCCACCGTTACGACTTCTAGTACGGAGGCAGAGCTACTAGCTCTTTTAGAAGCGTTAAAAGAAGCGATTTTCCTTAGCCGGCTATTAATATCTCTACGACTGTAAATTCCGACCCTATTAGCTATAGAATGCGATAACACGCAGACTATACGAATTCTTACGGAAAATAGTAAGCTATCGACCCGGCTACGGCATATCGATATCTACTAGCATTAGTTACGCTAAGAGGTCTAAAGGGGACTTATTTCCGTCCGTTAGGTTCTAACGGTATTAATAAAAGCCGACGGTCTTACGAAGCCCCTACCGAAGTAGAAGCTGGCTATCTTTTTATAGTAAATAGGGCTAGAAGACGTTCGAGAGAAGCTGTCCTTAGAGGCCCGCCTTAAGAGTCTACGAGAGGAGCTAATAGCACGTACGAGAAGGTAACGTCTATAGCCGAAGAAAAGGAAGAGGTTTTTCCTTTTAGAGGGCCCCTATTTTAATTGGGTTTTTCCTTCTAAGAAGGCCCCCTTTCTTATAGGACTTTCCCTTCTTTAGGCCCTTTTCCTTAAGTAGGTCTAAAAGAGCCTAGGGACCTAAAAGGGCCCCTACTTTCCTCGAGTAAAGGGAGAAGTATAGAGCTAAGAACCTCCTCTATACGCTTACTAGCCCGAAGCCGTATTAGCTATGCCCTTACTATTAGGGCAGGCCATAGCTAAGGGGGTGTGTCGCGAAGCGTGGCCTGATTTCGCAGTTCTCGGAGATATCCCTTAGCAAGAGGGACCAAGGAAGCTGAAAAACACCCGGTGTGGAAGAAGGAAGAAGGAGCTAAAAAGAGGTATAGAAAGGAGGGTGGGGGCATAAGGGGAAGCAGAAGTGGCGATGGCTTCCTATAGAGGTGGCGAGAGATAAGACGGATATGCCGGCAACGGCTAGAAAGGAGGGGAAAAACCGGCAAAAAGCTCGGTAGTCGAAAGGATATTAGTGGCTTCTTTAAGCAGGATCTTCTTTATTAATTAAGATGCTAGAAGGGTATAAAGAGGGGCGTTAGATAGAGGAAAGAAGGATAATTAAGGCAATACAATAATTACTCCCCTACTATAATTGCTGCCCCCGTAAGATTTAAATATCTCTGCCCTGCCTGTCCGACCCCTTACTTCTACTTTTACCTTCGTGCATTTTATATATACTTCTCGCATCTCTCTTCGCGAGAATAGTAGCTTTAGTATAAGTTAAAGAATAAAATAAAAAATACCAAGTTAAACCGATTAAGCTTACTTACCTTACTTATAAAAAATTAGATTATAAGTACCTTAAAGTCTAATAAGTACTAAAGAAAGTTAGGTTTATAATAAATATAATTAGCGTAATATAACTAGCTTAAGGACTATTTAATTAATAAACTTTAAAGGTAATAAAACTAAAGAATAATAAATTTATTATATAGAAAGTAATACTTTTAATAAGATACTAAGAAATAACTTTAAAGGACCTTATAGCGATTCTTATAATATATATAAATATAGTCTTTATACCTTTCCGCTCGCTTAAGTATATATAAGACCTACCTTATATTTAAGTATAGCTTAGTAGCTAAAAAGCTAAAGTTCTAAGCTCCTTAATCGATACTAGGTCTAAAGGAAACCTTTTTACTAAAAGATATATAAATATATATAGGCTTAAAATCCTACTAATAAGAGTATTAATAATAGCGTATACTAGGTCCCTTATAGATATAGTTAAGGAGATAAAGACTAATCTTTATCTAAGTACGGCCTAGATACTAATCCGTTTTTATATTACGCTAAATAAAGTCTTAGTCCCCTTTATCCTAGGCATACTATTTATTAGAGCTATATATATATTATTTAATTATTCCTTAAGGAATAGTGATATATAGGTTAAATATTAAATCGGTATTATTTAGGTAGTTATACTAATAGTAGGAGCTATTAAATAAGAGCTTCTAAATAAGGTTAATATAGTAAAATCCTTTTAGACTATAACCTTAATAGTTAATAAAGATATATATAAAAGACTAAAGCTTAAGGAGATTATATAGGAAATAGCTACCTAGCTCCTAAGAAATATTTTTTAGGCTTTAATAATAGAAGTTAAAGAAGATAACCTAGGAGCTACTTAATAATTATAGAGAGAACCCTTTATAGATACCTTAACGGCTAAGATTCTCTTACTAAGAGGTAAGATCCTTAGTTATAAAAGGGGCGCTAACTAAGTCCCTAACCTAGCCTATACTAGCGTAAACGAGCCCTTAATAGTACTAGTATAATAGTAATTAATTATAGATAAAGGAGATAAGGCAATTCTAGCTATTAAATCTAAAATAGTAAAAGAGATTATTAAAGTTATAGTTATAGAGGCTATAAGAGAATTTAAGAAAAACGTTATTAAAGCTAGAAAGAAGTTTAAAAAGATCTAGAAGGTTAAAGTTAAGATAAGGAGGAAACGACCTATTAGATTATATAATCTAAGAGTTAATACTCTCTTTAAAAGTAAAGTAAATAAGATTAACCTTATTAATAATACTTTATTAAATAGCTTAATACTAAAAGGGGACCCTAAATAAAAGAAGACTAAATAAAATACTATTAAAGATAAGATATAGCTTAGACCCTACCTAGAACACTTAATAAGAAAATTCTTAAGTATATAAAAAAGAAAGCGGCTAATATAAGAAAGACTTAAAGTAATTTACGAATAATTTAAGGGCTTTCTTATAAAGGCAGAAATCCGGATCTTTAATAGTATTCTATTTAATAAGGAAGTAGCGTTATCCTAAGACTTTATAAAAAGAGGTATAGTTAACCTAGCTATAGCCCCCCTATAGGTTATTAGGATAATAGAATATAAAGTATAGTAAGTAGCCTTAATTCTAATCTTAAAAGTAATAGAGTAGAAAGTTATTAATATCCTTAAAATTAAACTAAAAATAAGAGTCCTTAAATAAGAGCATAGGCCCTATAAGAACCCTTTTTTCTTAGTAGTAAAGAAAGATAGAGGACTATACTTAATTAATTCCGCTACGCGTATAAATACTATTATAATAAGAGATATAAACCTACTACTAAATATAAATAAGTTTAGCGACTACTTCTTAATATATAAGATCCTTTCCCTCTTAGACCTTTTTTTAAGCTATAATTAGATCCCTCTTAATATTAAAAGCTATAACTTAACGATATTCGTAATACTTATTAGCCTCTTATATATATATATACTTCCTTAATAGGCTATAAACTTAGTCGGCTAATTTATAAGGATAATATAAAGAATCTTATAAGACCTTATACTAAATATATATAGGAATTTCCTTAATAATATAAGTATTAAGGGGCCCGATATAATATATAATAATAAAGAGGTAGCGCTAAAAGTAAGGAGATTTATCTTTAAATACCTTATTAACCTTAATAAAGTCCTAGTTAACGTTAAACTCTTTAGTTATATAATTATAAGGCCTAAATCGAAATTCTACTAGTAAGTAACTAAAGTTATTAGTTATATTTATAGAATAAATAGAAAGTGCCCTATAAAAGCTAAAGTTATTAAAATTAAGGAATAAATAAGATACCTTAATATAACGTATATTAAAGCTTTCCTTAGTATTATAGGATACTATTAAATCTAGATTAAATAGTTCGCTATTTTAGTAAAACTCTTTATAGACCTATTAAAGAAAGAAGTTTATTAAGAATAGGGAGATAAATAAGTAAAAGCGATAGCTACTCTTAAGGAAGCTATTACTAATCTAGTCTTTCTAGTATCCCTTAACGTTAGCCTAAGAAGATAAGATATTATTTTAATATATAATACTAGTTTGCTTAGCTAAGGGGCAGTCTTAATATAAATCGTCGATAGAAAGAGGCGCCTTATAAGGTTCGAAAGTAAAACGTAGTTACTAGTAGAAACTAAATATAATATAATAAAGAGGGAGTATAAGGCTATATTAAGTACGCTTAAGAGACTAAGAATATAGTTATATAGTATATATTTTATCTTAGAAACTAACGTATAGGTCTTAGTCGATTAATTAAAAGGTACCCTTAAAGACGTCCTTAGAGCTATAGTAACTTACTAGATAAGCTATATTTTCCTCTTTAACTTTACTATATAATACGTTAAAGGTAAGAAGAATAGTATAGCTAATAGACTCTTAAGAAAGCTTAAAGGACCTTTTAACGTATTAAATAGGGAAATAGAAAGCGATATTAAAGAATTTATAGACTTTTACTTAAACATAGTATAAGGGACTAAGCTATAAGGGGACTACTTAAAGGAATCGAGGATAATTATAGACTTCCTTTAAACGTTAAAACGGCTAAAGGGCCTTTTTAAATAAGACTATAAGAAGCTATATTTAAAGAGTCTAAATTTCTATATTAAAGATTAAAAGCTTTAGCGACTCCCTAAGAAGGAAGAAAGGGGACCTATACTAGTTATAGACGACCTAAAAGAATAGAAAAGGATTATTATAAAGTACTATACGTAAATAGGATATAAAGGACGTTAAGTTATATATACGTTTATAAAGAATAGGTATTAATAAGCTAGCTTTTAAAATAATATTTATAGTATAATCTCTTCCTATAAAGAATACTAATACTTTACGACTAAGAGACCCTAAGAAGTTATAACCGCGACTATACTTAGCTACCTTATAAGTAAGATTTACTTTAATAGCTAGTATATACTATTTAATTATAAGTATTTATACCTTATAAAAGTATAAGATAACCTTATTAAATAAGTAAAAGTAACCTTAGTTAAAGAAATTACCGCGGGAGCTATAACTAAATTTATACTCTTTATTATTTATAGGTATAGCGTAATACTATATACTATAATCGATAAAGGGCCTAAAATAAAAAAAGACTTTAAGTATATCTTAGAGGATATAAGCGTTAAAGTTATCTAAACTTCGGTATATAATCTAAAGGCGAACGTAATAATAAAATAAAGGTACTAAAGGTTAATAATAATACTTATAAAAATAGTAAAGAAAAAAGGTAAGTAGATTAAATACCTTAACTAAGTAATCCTTATAGACTAAATAGTAGTTAAAGAGTCTTATAGAATATTAGCTTTCTACCTATTATATAAATAAGAACTAGTACTACTTCTTAAGGTAGAATACTTAACTTAGCGACTAATCGATTAAAACGAAGTAAAGATAAAAGAAGAATTATTTAAAGTATAAGTATAAGTTTTAAAAAGGAAAGAAAAAGATATAAAAGAAGCTAAAAAAAGAGTAATAAGATATTAAAATCGATTAATAGAGAGGATAGATAAAGCTAATAAGTATATAATAAAGAAAGAAAGCCTATAACTTAAAGACCTTATCTTACTATTCGATATAAGATAATTAAATAATCTAAGGAGGTAAGCTAAGTATTAAATAAGGTAGAACGGTCCCTTTTAAATAGTATCGCGCTTAAAGTAGTCTAAGGTATATAGGATTAAGACTTTAAATAGAATTATACTTAGTAAGATAATCCTAGGAGAGTATTTAAAGAAGTTTAAAAAGGATAAAAAAGGTTAATAGTATTTTACTAAGGATAACTAGTTACTTTAAGATAAGATTACTCTTAATAAGAGAAGGAAGAAAGAAATAATAGATAAAGTAAATAATTTACTACTCCTACTAAGTAGAGAAGCTTTAGATTAAATAGTACTATAGTTATAATAACTTCTTAATAAACCTTAGAAGGATTAAAGCTAAGAAGAGAAAGAAAAGTAATTATAGATACCTAAGAAGGGCCTAAGGTATATAATCGAGGTTTAGCTACTATAACTTAGTAAAGTAAAAAAGGATCTTTATATAAGAGCCTTAAAAACGCTAATTTAATAAGAAAAGGAAGAGGTAAAAAGGAGCTAAGGAGGAAAAGGTAGTAAAGATAAAAATCTATAACTATTATAAGAAGTACGCTAGAACCTAACTAGTAACTAAGGCACCGTTTAACTATTTAATCGAAGGACGATTATAATAGCTAAGATATTTATAAGCGCCTTACTTACTACCTTATCGTTTTAAATTTTCTACTTAAAGCTCTTTAAGTAAATAAAGATAATATTTCCTACCCTTCCTCAATAATAACCTACCCTCTATAACCTTAAAGAAAATAAATAGAGATATAATTAAATAATAAAGTAAGAAAATAAATATTCTTACTACCTACCTCCCTTAAGAATAGGATTTTTTACTTTATAAATAAGGACGTTTATTCTTTATTATAGAGGGAGAGACCTACTATAGCGAAAATAAACGCGCTTATAAGATAAATTTTAATATATTTTCGACTTACTAAATTAAATATATATAACCTTAAAAGAAAAACCTTTACTACTAAAGATAGCGACTAAATAAGGCTACTTACTCTTAGTAAACTTACTATAGACTACTATAAAGCGAACTTAAAGACTATTTAATTATTACTTAAAAGAGAGTTCGTTAAACCTATATAATTTCTTTTTAAGTAAAACGAGTATAAGGTTAATTTCCTCTCTTTCCTTTAAATCCTTAGTAAGACTAAAAGGATTAAGGATATTATAAAGAAGATAAAGGGCGGTCTTATTATTAATATACTTATTATAAAATTTATTAGTCTTAAGGTCGGTACGGAAATTATAACTATATATATAGTTAGTAAATTTATTAAGGTCGTAAGTAGCCCTATAGTATCTAAGGAAGTACCGCTATTTATAAACGAGCGCTTTAGTTAAATTCTAAATATAGTTAGCGTAAGAACCGCTAATAGTACTTAAAAGAGAGATATACTTATAAAAAGGAAATATAATATACTTATAAGCGGAAGTTATAGTTATCTAATAAGTTTAAATATACCTTTAATAAAAGCAAGGATTATAAGTTCTATATAAAGTAATTAGGACTACTTAAGAGTATTCTTACCGCCTTAAACTAAGCTAAGAAAAGAAATATCTACGTAGATAAGCGATTTCTATAAGGATATAGGTTACTAGCCGACGTTTATAATAAAGGGTATAGAAGATAAATTAATTATACTAACCTAGTATACTCTTAAGAAAGTAAGAGAAAAGAGAGCGACCACGCGCTTTAATCTTAATAATATCGGGAGCTTTTATTAGAACCTATAATTAAAAGGCAATTTCTATATAAATTAAAAACCCTTAGTAACCGATATTATTTCTACTATAGACCTAGGTCTTAAAGTAACTATAGATCTATAAAAGAAGATAGTTAAAATAAGCTAAGTAAGATTAAATAAGTTAGATAGTTATTACTTAAAAGTACTTTATATAAAGAGAAAAGACCTTAGTACGATAATTTTAAGTAAGAAGAGTAGTAGTAATAAGGGAAGGTCGTAAAAAAGTAGTTAAAAAGAGGTTAACGATATCTAATAGCTTTTTAGTTTTAGGTTTAGCGGTCTTATAAGATATAATAAGGAAGAAGAGGTAGTTATAAAAGGAGAAGATAAAAGGTAGCGGTTTAAAGAAATAAAGAAGATAGAGGAGAAAAGAGAAAGAAAAAGGATAGAAAGAGTAAAAAGGAAAAGAAAAGGGCGGAGATTAAATAGCTTATTAATTAATAACTAGTAAAAGAAGCTATTTAAGCGTAACCCTTAAATATACCTAAGACCTTACTACTATAAAGGCCGGCTAAAGTAACTAATAACCGCGCGCTTTAATAACTATTTATTCCTCTCGCTATACCCTCCTTCTTCCTTCCTTCTTCTTCCTTCTATATATATATATATATATATACTCTATATACTTCCCTACTTATAACGATCCCCTTTACTAATATAACTCTTATATATATATATAATACCCTCTTAGCTTCTTAGCGTTATAACTTAAAACTACTTACCTTAACTATTTAATCTTATCTTTTTCCTCTCTTTTACTTACTCTACCCTTTCCTAAGATATAGCGGCGAACCTAAATAGCATCCTAGGCCTAGCTATAGACCTCCTTAAGAATACCGCTATCTTCTTTAGTATACTACTATTTCTTAAGGTATATAAGTAAAAGCGGAATTTTAGGAAATTAAGGAATTACGTAAAACTACGTAATAAAGGGGAAGATGGAGTATAAGGTAGGATTTTCAACGGAATTTATTAATAGTATATTAGTATATAGAAGAGGTATTAAAGTTAATAATTCTCTATCTATCTACTAGCGGACATACTATCTTATATAGATAATTATAGCTAAACGGAAGAACCTTTCGGGACTAGATTTAGGCTACCGTATAGCCTTAAGACTAGGGAATTCCGTAATACTTCGAGTAAATCTAAAAGTATCTTAGTTCTACTAATATTTATATTTAAAGGAGGTTAGTCGTACTAGTATTCTTAAGAGGTCTTAGCTAGTATTCTAAGCTAGCTTTATTCCTTCGATTCCCGATTATAGAATAACTAGCAACCCGTTTAATACATAATAATATATAAAATAATAAGCGATTCTTACTCTATAGGATAAGATTTTATCTATAATTAATATACTACTTATTAGCTTATATAATTAGGAGAGTATATTATAGCTGCTTTATTTATAGTAGGAATACTATTCCTTATAGCCTCCTTTAAAGAGTAGATTTATATACTCTTTACTAATTTATTTATAGTAGTATATATATAGGGTAAAAACCTAATTTAGGAAAACTATTCTTATGCCTTAATAGGATATATAAAAACCTATTCTTTCTTAGGAAAAAAATCCTTAGGTATATACTAATAGAAAAACCTATAGTAGGAAAAATCTATAAGTATAATAATTATTTATAGGATAACCTTATATAAGGTAAAACCTATTATTGCTAGGATAATCTTAATAGATAAAAACCTAGTAAATATTTTTCTAAGAAACCTAAAAGGAAAAACCTAGTAAAGGAAAGATATAGAAAGTATAAGAAATATCTAAAAACCCCTTTTAATTGCTTAGGAACTTATATTAAGGATAGACCGTCTTTAAATTTATAAATTAATCTAGGTCTTAATTCCTTCGTAAAAATATTAGCTATATTATCTTTTAATTTAATATAAAAAACTCTAATCTCCCCTTCTCTTATACTAGTTCTAGTATAGTAATAGGCTAATCTTATATACTTAGACCTTTTATAAAATTCCGGATTTTCTACTAATTTAATAGCAGTAGTATTATCCGTTAAAATAAGAGGTATATTATTAGGAATCTTAATAGATAGATCCTTAGTAATATATTTAAAAAGCATATTTAAATAAATAGCTTCTTTATTTACCTCCCTAAGGCTAATATACTTTACTTTATAGGTAGAAAGGGTAACGGCTTTCTACTTAGAGTAAGCCTAGCTTATTATATTATTATATATATAAAAATAGTAACTAGAAAAGGATTTTCCGTCCGTTAAATCCGACGCTTAGCTAGAGTTAGTAAAACCCTTTATATATAGATAGGTAAAAGGGATATTATAATTATATTTAATTTTTAAGCTAGGAAATTTATTTAAATATTTCTAAATTATATTTAAAGCCTTAAAATATATTTAGTTAGGCTTAGCCGCGAATCTAGTATAGGAAATTATAGAATATAAGATATGTAGCCTAGTAAATAAGGCTAAGTAGAATAGAGATCCTATTTCTTTCTAAAATTATAATATATCTTCCTTAGAAGGTAATTCCTTTACTTTTATAAGCTTAAAGCCTATTATAGTAAGTAAATTCGAAGTTCCTAAACCTTCTTTATTAAATTCCTTTAATTTATTTAAATAATTTTCTTAGGATATATATAGCTCTTTATTTTCTCGGTTTATTATAATATTTAGACCTAAGAAGTCTTTTATATCTCTTAAGATAGTAAAATCTAGGAATTTAGATAATTCTTTAAATAATCTTTCTTTTATTATAGATTTAGAGGGCCCTACTATAAGAAAGTCGTCGACGTAAATTGCTAAGGCTATACTATAGTACTTATTTATAAATACTCCTTTATCTATTAAAAGAGGAAGAAATCCGAGATTATTTAGTATAATTTTTAAATAATTATACTAAAGCTTAGGACTTTGTTTTAGGCTATATAATGCTTTCTTTAGCTTTGCTTTAATTTAACCGGTTTTATATAGGTCTAGGAATTTAGTTAATTTAATTCCTTTAGCTCTATAAGCTAATCTATATTTTAAATAATATTCTTTAAGAGCGTATTCTTTATAGCCTATAGGAAGATCGATATATACTTCGCTATCTATATCGGTATATATAAAGGTATTTATTATATCTATCTATAAAGCTTTAAATTTATAGATAATAGCTAAAATAAGTAGAATTCTACTAGATTTAGGTCTAGCTATAGTCGAGAAGGTATCTAGGAAATCTAAGCTATAGATCTACTTAAATCCCTATATTACGAAACGGGCTTTATATTTTATTATATTATTTTAACTATCCTTCTTAATAGTATAGACCTAGCGGCCTCTTATAGCCTCCCTATTATTAGGGAGGTAGGAAAATTCCTAAGTTTTATATTTAATTAGCTAGCTAATTTCCTTAATTATAGCTTCTTTCTAAAATACTACTTTAGGGCTATTTATTACCTATTTATAGGTCTTTAGAATTTTAGATCTAATTTTCTATACTAGCTAGAATTAACTCTATAAAATCGTAGTTTAGAAATAAATTAACGTTAGGGTATTCGATATAGTTAGAATCGAACCCTTCTAGCTTCTTAGGTAATTCTACTACTATTTTACTAGTAGTAGGAATAGGATCGTTATTTAGAGACTCTTCCTTTATAGAGGGCGAGGGACTTTTATCTCTAAGTTCTTTAATAGCTTCCTCTATAGGGATATAGCTTTCTAGCTTATCTTTATTTAGAATAGAATTTAAAATCAAAGGTATTATTACTACTAGAGATTTCTAGATTTTTTATAAATTTATTTTCTAGTATAGTAATATCTTTAAAGATAGTAATCTTTCGCTTAGAAAAATCCTAGATTTTATATATATTTTCTAAATAGCCTACTATTATTCCCTTAAAGGCTCTATTATCTAGCTTATCTTTAAGGTCTTTATTCTTACAATATATAAGGCTTCTAAAGGTCTTAATTTTATTTAAGGTCTCGAAGGGTAGTATTATATTATCCCTCTTTTTTATAGGACTTTTAAATCCTATCGTAGAATACGGTGATCTATCATATAAATAGGTAGCTATTAAAACAGCTTCTCCCTATAGATATTTAGGAAGCCTAGTAGTAAATAAAAGAGCTCGTACTTTTTCTAATATAGTACGATTTATTCTTTTTATTCTACTATTAGATTCTAACGTCTTAGGAGGACTAAAATTAAAGGTAATTCCTTCTTTTTCGTAATAGAGCTTTATTTTATATATAAACTCTTTATCATTATTAGAAAATGCTTCTTTAATCCTAGTATTTTTAGGGTTATTTTCTACCCTATTTTTAAATTCTAGGAACCTATCTAAAGCTTCTCCCTTTTTTCGAAGAAGGTATATTTCTAGATATCGGGTTCCTACGTCTAGGAAAGAAATATAATAGTAATATTTATTATAAGTAGGCACTTTAATTAGCCCCTAAATATCTAATACTATTTTTTCTAAATAAGAATAAGACTTATACGAAGGTTATTTATTAATAATATTTATTACTTTAGCTCTAATATATATTTCGTATTACCTTATTTTATTTTCCTCTTTTAGAGGCATTTTTATATCCTTATTATATCTTTTTAATATTTCTAAAATAGCCCTACTATTTATATGCCCTAAGCGTAAGTACTAAGTATAAAAATCTATATCCTTTGCTTTTAAAGACGTAATAAGGATCGATTAGCTTTCTAATAAAGGTTCTATAAGAATATAATATAATTTATTTCTAAGAAATCCTTTAGTAAGGACCTTAGCCTTATTATCTAATAAAAGGACTTTATTTCCTCCTATTAAGGCATAGGTATTATTAAAATAAGATTAGGATAGTATATTTACCCTTAATTTAGGTATATAAAAGCAGTCTTAAAGGATATACCTTTTTCTACTATATAGGAGCTTAAATACTAAGTCCCCCTTTCCTTTTACTAATATAAAGGAAGCTTTTCCCTAGTAAACTTTAGACTTAATTTCTTTATAGTTAATAAGGAAATTCTTATTAGATACTATATACTTAGTAGCTCCGGTATTATATATAAAATTAAAGATCCTTTTATTCTTATAACTAGGAAATCCTCCTTCTCTTACCTTTAAGACTTATTCCTTTATTCTAAGAATTAAGGCTTTTAGAGGTCCTAAAAGAGAGTCTTTATTAGCTTCTACTATAAGGGTAATTATAAAGGTTAAAATTACCTCTAAATCCTTAGACGTATATATAGGGGTCGGGGCCTTAGAGAGGTCTATAAGGTCGATATCTAGGTCTATATTTTCTTCTTATAAAGCTATATTTAAGACCTTATTACTATCTTCCGAATCGGACTCTAGCTTAGTAATTCGAGCCTTCCTTCTTTTATTAGTAGTAGAAATACTACTAGAAGGGGATTTCTTCCTAGAAAAAGAAGAAGAAGATTTTCTCTTCTTAGAAATTCGAGTCCTATCGTCCTTTTTTCCTTTATTTAATACCTAATAAGCGGGAGCCTTATTCGGGTATAATTTATAGCAATTTACTATAAAATGCCCTGGTTTTTTATATTCCTTATAATAAGGAGTATTAGTAGAATTTCTATAGGATTTCTAAGGCTTTCTTTATATTAGGAAGGCTTTCTCCGAAGATTTATCTATATCCTTTATTCTTCTAGCTTCGTCTAAAAGACTAGCTATAAGGGTTTTAAGGGTAAACGCCGTAGAATTATACCTAAGGCTCTATATAATATTTATAATATAGCTTTTAAATTCCTTATTAAGGCAATTAAGAATCTATACTATAAGAATAACTTCTAGAATTTCTATATTATAGGATTTTAAATCCTTATAGATTTCCTTTACCTTATAAAGGTATTTCTCTAAATTAAAGTCCGAGGGACTAAGATTAAAGAGATGCTTAATAAGTAGATAATTCGATAAAAAGTTCGACGGATTATATAGATTTTTAAGCTCATCCTACGCTTCTTTAGTATTTTTTAGATGCCGAATTTATATTAAGGGACTATCTTTAACTTAAAGGAATATTATAGATAAAGCCTCTATAGTTTATATATAATTTACTTACTCTAGAGCAGCAATAAGCTTTTCTTTTATAAGGATAGCTTCTATCCTTATAGTTTATAAGGTATAATTTAAATTTCCCTTAAGTCTAGTAAATTCGTATTCTTTCTATCTACCTATTTTATATAAATTCGGTATTATTTCGTTCGTAGGGCGTAATAGAGGGGAAGAAGGAGTATAAGGTAGGATTTTCAACGGAATTTATTAGTAGTATATTAGTATATAGAAGAGGTATTAAAGTTAATAATTCTCTATATATCTACTAGCGGACATACTATCTTATATAGACAATTATAGCTAAACGGAAGAACCTTTTAGGACTAGATTTAGGCTTCTGTATAGCCCTAAGACTAGGGAATTCCGTGATACCTCGAGTAAAGCTAGAAGTGTCTTAGTTCTACTAATATTTATATTTAAAGGAGGTTAGTCGTGCCGGTATTCTTAAGAGGTCTTAGCTAGCATTCTAAGCTAGCTCTATTCCTTCGATTCCCGATTATACGATAACCGGCAACCTATTTAATATATAATAATATATAAAATAACGAGCGATTCTTACTCTATAAGATAAGGTTTTATCTATAATTAATATACTACTTATTAGCTTATATAATCGGGAGAGTATATTATAGCTGCTTTATTTATAGTAGGAACACCGTTCCTTATACTATTTAAGAGTAGGAGCTTTATTTTACCTACTTACTATAGCGAAGTTAAAGTAAAAGGCAGCGAAGGGCGCTTCTACGCTAAAGATAAGGAAAAGTTTATAGACTAAGACTAATAAGATATTTATAGGTAAAAGTAACCTCCTTAGTATATTTATAGAGATTATTAGTACTTAATACTAACGGGCCTTATTAAATAGCGGGATATTACCTTTAAAGATACTTAGATAATATATAAGGGCGTTAAAAAGATAAATAGATTTACTAGGAATAAGGCCCGCTAAGAAGAGTATATCGTCGATATATATAACTTTCTCTATAAAGCTATCGATAAACGATAAGCTATAAGCTTTAGCCTTAGCGCGATAATTAAGATCTTAATAAGAGGTATTAAGAACGCGCTATACCCCTTACCTTACCTACTATCGGTTTATACTAACTATTAAAGGGAACCTATTAAAGATATAGAAGATAGATATATAAAGTACTATAAATGCTTAAATAATAAGGAGTATTTAATTAAGTTTACCGCTTTTACTTTTAACCTTAGTCGCTTTACGTATAAATAAAGGTATATAACCGGAGTTATTAACTTTTTAATAGGATAAGATAAAGGGGGACTTTACTAAGGAGCGTTCCTTTAAGACTATAGGGAAGGAAACTTAGTTGTTTTTAATACTTAGAAAGAGGGACGGTACGCTAAACTCTATACGTTCTTATAAGTATAGTAGTAGTTTCTTTATATCCTCTAAGTTCTTTATAACTTTACCTATACGCTAGTCCCTTATACTACTTAGTAAGAAGGGTAAGAATATAGCTACTTAGCCTTAATAATAATCTAATATTAAGTTAAAGGTATAGTTAGGCTATACTTTAAGATAATTAAGTAGTAATACTTAAAGGTTAAAGTAATTCTAAAGTAAAGGTATAAGGTAATATAAGAAGCCCTATAGATAGATAAAATCTTATACTAAGACTAGTATTTCTTTAAGCTAAATAAGAGGATAAGTATAAAAGGCTATATTAATAGGCTAATATATAAAATCTAAGCTATTATAGTAAACGAACTTAATTATATATAAGCGATATTATAGGGTAGCGGAGTTTCTTAGTAGTTTAATAGTAGGGTTAAACGACTATAAAGGATATTATCTAATTAAGGTTTAATAACTTTTAGCGGAGTCTTTCTTATAAAGATTCCTAGGTATAAACGAATTTACTAATATAACTATATTATTCTAGGAGATTAAGAAGAATAAGACCTCTAGGAAGTCCTAGAGGTAATTAACTTTTAAAATAGGCTTAGCGGATAAAGACTATTACTTTAAAGAGATATAAAACTAGCTTATATAGTAAAGAGAGCGAGAAAAGAGCTAACTACGCTAGCTACCCTTATAAAGTAACCTAACCTAATCGCTTAAGCTATACGCGGTTTCTTTATAAGACTCCTTCTTAAAAAGACCCTTAATTATTTAATCGCGCTAATAGGAATTAAGAATAAGCCTAGACCTTTATTACCTTAAGCGTTAACTAAATTAAGCTCCTTATTTAAACTAAGTAGCTTTTCC
Organism: Hirsutella rhossiliensis; assembly: GCF_020360975.1. Classification (NCBI taxonomy): domain Eukaryota; kingdom Fungi; phylum Ascomycota; class Sordariomycetes; order Hypocreales; family Ophiocordycipitaceae; genus Hirsutella; species Hirsutella rhossiliensis. The sequence goes on along the minus strand of NW_025408671.1, from coordinate 4,821,714 downwards.
TTAAGTAACCTTAAGATAGGATCCTTACCTTAGAATCTATAAAGGAGAAAGCTAAGCGCCCTTACTAGTCCCTTTATTTATATAGAAATAACGCTTTTATTTTCCCCTTTAAATATATAGCTAATTAAGCTTACTCCTTACCTACTACTAACGACCCCTTTAAATATATAGAGGAGCGAAAGACTTATAACTATACCCCCGCCGATAGCCCGATAAGAAGCTAGTAAGGAAGAAAGGTAGATAGCGCGGCTACTAACTCGCCTTAGGACTTTAAAATTACTAGGTGCTTAGTTAATTACCCTAAGGCTAAAGACTTTAGTAACGCCTATAGCGCGCCCTATTACTTCCTAGAAACGAAGTATAGTAATAGCCTCTCTAGCTATAGTCCCTATAAGGTTTATACTAGGCTTTAAACCCTCTTAGGTTAAAGGAGTTAAAAACCTAGGAATATATTAAAACTACCGCTAAGATATTAATAACTATAATTCTATATATTTATATAGGACTATTAGTAATATAATAATAACTAGTTTATAAGACCCTATAGCTTATTTAATCTAACTATACTTAAAGCTATAAACTAATAAAGATACTAACTACTTTATTTCCTTAATACCTCTAGGAATAATAAGCGTAAATACTTAGGAGCGTATATAAGGGGTAGTAGATAATTATTTAAAGAAGAAAGTACGCGAGTAAAGATAGGAAAGAGCTAAATAAGTAGCTTATAGGTAAAGGGAGGAATAAATAACGTAAAGGGAAGGGATTATAGTAAAGGAGAAAAGTTCCGTTAATAGTTTATTTACTTACTTACGTACTTAAGAAGAGAGCCTTACTTATTATTATCGCGCCCTTTCTATTAGTATCTTAGGTCGGAAAGTCGCTAAGGAGGAGTTTAATAAGTAAGATCGCACCCTTATAGATATTAGCCTATTAAAAGGATAAGACCCCTAGCACTCCCTTTTTAACTTACTTCTAAGTATACTTAAAGGCTTTATAAAGACCTTAATTATTTAATTAGGTATCTTCCTTAATTATAGTTAATTTAAATTTTTATTTTTCCCTTTTAAAGTAAAGGCCGCTAGTTATACGACTTTAATAAAGATAAAGAGGCATAGAGTAAAGAAATCTCTAAGACTTATATTTATAACCTAAGGCCCTTATAGCTATATATAGGACCGATAATTAGATAATTATATAGTTAATTACTCTATTAATCCTTAGCTATATACTACGCGTGCTTTAAGTATATACCCTCGTCCCTATTTAACTAGCTAAGTAGGAAGAAATCCTTAAGGAAGCTAACTAATACTTCCTAATAAAAGCTCTTTCTAGCTAGTAGCTATAAGATATATCTCTACTAATAAAGCCTATTAGTAATAGTTACTTAACTATCTTTTAAGAAGCTAGCTAGGAACTAAATAAAGAAGCTACTAAAGTATAATAATAAGTAGTCTTATTCCTTTATAGCTAGCACTCGACCTAGATAGCTCGACCTACTACTACTATAGCTGCTATAGCCCTTCCTATTACGGCTCCCACTACTACTATAGCTATTGCCCCTCTAGCTCTACCTCCCTTAAGAGCCTTAATACTATCTTTAACGGCTGCCTTAGTCCCGTTAGTTAGACCGGCCCGACTAGTCCCTTAATAGACCTTTTAGTCCGTTAGTCGAAAAATTAAGGAACTAGTCGAAATCGAACCTCGTTAATATTAGTAATAAGGTATAAAGAGGGGGGGATTTTAAGTAGACCTTCTAAAAAGGGATAAGGACTCCTTAAAGAGATAACGAATAAGGAGGAATCGACTTACCTACTAAGCGTGCAAAAGGCCCTATAAGCTAGAAGACTACTAATAGGTCTTTAAAGAAAGTCGACCTTCTAGAAGTACGCCTTTTAAGGGACTAAAAGACGTTATTAAAAAAGTCTCTTAAGGAGGACCCCTTATTATAGAAGAGGATAGATAAGATTTAGGTTACTAAGAAATAGTAGCTAACGCCGTTGCCTTTATTCGAGCTATAAATTTAAGGAAAAATCGTTAGTATAGTAAATCTAGTATTCGTCTTTCCTATAGATTAGTAAGACTACCCGTTAGGACCCTCTAATAATCCCCTATAAAAATTAGCTATCCTTAACTCCGGTGCTTCCCTCGATATCTATAATATACTCTTATAATTCCGGTCCTTTAAGAAGGTATAGAGGGAATACCTTATTACCGGGGAATTAACTATATAGATAAAGGGGTATAGAAGGGTGAATTTTACGATAAAATTACCTAACGGGACTATACGAATTCTTTAACGAAAAAGGGTAGCTTTTTACCCTTGATTTTTAACGAGCTTAATTTCCTTCCGCTTTCTTTAAAAGGAAGGAATCTTCTAGGATATAACGTCTAAGCCTATAAGGCTAGTTTAGAAGAATTAGACTATTAGGCTTATTAAGGAGAAATTTAGTTAATTTATTATTAAATTCCGACCTATCCTTAGGAAGGAATTACTTAAGAAGTTAGCTTTCCCTACTAAGAGGAATAGGTCTATTATAAAGGACCCTCTTTTAGCAGCCTAAGGAGACGGCCTTCTTTAGTACGTACGACTTAGTTTCCTAGGCTACCTAGCTTTATATAAGCTAGGCCTATAATAGGGCGTACGAATAAGGGGCCTAAAGACCGTTAAATATAAATACTATAGCTAAGGAAAGACTAAGAGACGAATTTCTAAACGGACCCCTATATAGCCGGACTAGCTATATAAGGAAATTTAGGTCGATTAAACTAACGTCTTTAAGGACTAAGAAAGCTTTATTAAGGTAATGTTTTTTATAAACGCCTTTTTAAGGATAGTTTTCCCCTATTTCTTATAGACCTACCTAAGTAAGTATAACTAGTCTACCTTCTAGGACTTCGTTAACTAAATAAAATCCTACTTTAGCTATAAGGTAAAGAAGATATAGTTTAATAGAGAGCTATTTATAAAGGATATCTTAAATTAGCTTTAAAAAAAGGGCATTTTACCCCTCCTATTAGCACTAAATATCTAGGCCTAAAACGGAGGGGTAGAAAGATTAGGGGGTGCTATAATAGAAAGGCCCCGTATAATAAGACTTACTATAAGGCTTCCCTATAACCTTTAAAGGGAAGTCGTTAAGACCGCTTATTACCTTTAGAACCGGACCCCTCGGGACCCTAAGGACCTTAGAGGGACTACCTAAGGAATAGACTAGAAATCCCCCTTTAAGCTCTTTATAAAGAAGAGGGCCTCGCTAGCCTACCTTCGTGCCTATAGCTATAAGGTATACGCAATAACTACCGATATATAGCTAAAAAGGAAGAAGAAAAGAAAGCTTAATCCTAGAGCCTTTATTAGTTACCTTATTAGTTATAATTCTATAAATATCTTCTAGATCTAGATTCCTCTTTTATAGAAGGTTATATTAACTAGGGATATAATTTTCGATAAATCTAGCTTCTTTAACGGAAAGAGGGATTAATAGTACCTCTTACTCTTATAACGTTTACTAATTTAGAAGATCTAAATTCCCCCTTCTTAATAGTCTTAAGAAGAGGCCCTAGATAAGGAAATAAAAGAAGAAACTAACCTTAAAGTAGTTAAGGATAACGCTAACTTTAAAGAAGAAGAGGAAGCTACTAGATTAGATAATCTAGACGAAGAAAGAGACTATAGGAAAGCGGTAGAGCTAGAATACGCCTACCTCCCTATGCCTCCTCCTACGTAAAAAGAATATCTAAAAGCAGCTTTCTTTATTAGTCTTCCCGTCTCGACCTTTAAAGGGGTAGGAAAGGCACCTCTATTAAAGGATTACCTAGCTGCCTTTTTATCCCTACTTTAAGAAGTAAAGGAAGGTATAGGGCCCGATACGGTTACTAAAGAAGACTAACCTTTCCCTTATTTCGATCGTTTTTCCGACTTCTATCTAACGCCTATAAAAGACGGTTCTTATAGAGCGTTTATAGCAGGCCGGCTTTTTAAGCTACTATTAGCAAGGAAGGTATATAAAGAGACCTCTTAGACTTACTAGTAAACTAAAAGCAGCTAGAAAGTCACCCCTTTAAAGACTAGTTTTTCTAGGCCTAGAAAGACTACCTAGCTTTATATAAAGAGATAGGGTCTTTTAAAGAGGTCCTTAAGGAAAGGGTAAGAGGAAAATAAGTCCTTAGCTATAAGTAGGTCTTTATCTATAAGACTAATAAATATAGCTTCCTTTAAAAGTATAAAGCCTAGCTAGTTATCTATAGGAATTAATAGGAAAAAGGGGATTTACCTACTAAGGTAACTACCTTAATAGGGATGTCTTTTTAAACCCTTATAGCTATAGTAGTAGAATTCGACCTTAAGCTCGATTAGATAGATATAGTTAACGCCTTTATTAACTACCTACTTAAGAAAGAAGAAGTTATCTATATACGCCTTCTACTAGGCTTTTAAAAGCTAGGAAAGGTTCTATAGCTTAGGAAAGCTCTATATAGACTATAAAGATTACCCTTTCTTTAGTAATAGTATTTAATAGGTTCCCTCGAAGCCCTAAGCTTTAAGAAAGTCCTATAGGAACTATATATAATATAGAAGGGTAAAATTATAGTCTTTTTTTATATCGATAATATTATCTAGGCCTACCTAAAAGAGGAAGAAGCTACTACTAAGGAGGCTATATAAGGCCTATAATAAAGGTATAAGATAACTAAGCTAAGGGAGCTAAAGTAGTTCCTAGGGATATAAATCTTTTAGAATAAATCCTAATAGACTATCTAGCTTACCTAGGACGCCTATATCGATAAGGTCGCTTATAAATTCCTCCTTAATTCCCTCGATAAGAAGCTTCCCTCTACGCCTATATTAGATAAAGAGCTTTTACTTAATCCGTTCTTTTAAGCTAGGGAGTATGAGAAATACCTATACTAATAGAAGGTAAGCTCCTTACTTTTTTTAGCTATTTCTACTAGACCGGATATCTCTTTTACGGTCTCTTAGCTAGCTAGGGATAACTAAAATCCTAGCCCTAGGCACTAAGAAGTAATAGACTAAGCTATCCTTTATCTTTATTTAATAAGATTATATAGTCTACGCTTAAAAGGGTAGGGAAGGAAGAAATTAGCTACTAAAATCTTCCTCTATTTAAGCGATTCGTCCTTTATAGATAATTCCTTAGATAGAAAGAGCTTATAAGGGTATATTATATCCCTTTTTAGAGGAACTATTACTTAGAGAGCTTCGAAGTAAGCTACCGTTATAACTTCGAGCACGGAGGCAGAGCTACTAGCTCTTTTAAAAGCATTAAAAGAAGCGATTTTCCTTAGCTAGCTACTTAGATCTTTACGACTATAAATTCCGACCCCGTTAGCTATAAAATATAATAATATATAGACTATATAAATTCTTATAAAGGAAAATAGTAAGCTATTAACCTAGCTACGGTATATCGATATCTACTAGTATTAGTTATACTAAGAGGTTTAAAGGGGACTTATTTCTATCTATTAAGTTCTAACGATATTAATAAAAGCTAACGGTCTTATAAAGCCCCTACTAAAGTAGAAGCTAGCTATCTTTTTATAGTAAATTAGGCTAGAAGACGTCTATAAGAAGCTATCCTTAGAGGCCCGCCTTAAGAGTCTATAAGAGGAGCTAATAGCCCGTATAAAAAGGTAACGTCTATAGCTAAAGAAAAGGAAGAGGTCTTCCCTTTAAAAGGCCTCCTATTTAATTAGGTTTTTCCCTTCTAAGAAGGCCCCCTTTCTTATAGGACTTTCCCCTCTTTAGGCCCCTATTCCTTAAGTAGGTTTAAAAGAGCCTAGGGACCTAAAAGGGCCCCTACTTTCCTTAAAAGTAAAGGGAGGTATGAAACTAAGAACCTCCTCTATACGCTTACTAGCCCGAAGCTATATTAGCTATGCTGGCAAGGGGCAGGCTATAGCTAAGGGTATATCATGACGTAGCTTAATTTTATAGTTCTCGGAGATATCCCTTAGTAAGAGGGACTAAGGAAGCTAAAAAATAGGTTTTAAGGAAGGAGCTAAAAGGCGGTATAAAGAGGAGGGTAGGGGTAAGAAGGGAAGTAGAAGTAGCGATAGCTTCCTATAGAAGTAGTAAGAGATAAGATAGATATACTAGCAACGGCTAGAAAAGAAGGAAAAAACTAGTAAAAAGCTTAGTAGTTAAAAGGATATTAATAGCTTCTTTAAGTAGGATCTTCTTTATTAATTAAGATGCTAGATAGGTATAAAGAGGGGCGTTAAATAAAGGAAAGAAAGATAATTAAGGCAATATAATAATTACTCCCTTACTATAATTACTACCCTTATAAGATTTAAATATCTTTACTTTACCTATCTAACCCCTTACTTTTAATTTTACCTTTATATATTTTTATATACTTCTTATATCTCTCTTTACGAGAAAAATATATACTATATAGGTATATTCTTAGTCTCTTAAGCGTACTTAATATAGCCCTATACTCCCTCTTTATTATATTATATTTAGTTTTTATTAGTAACTATATTTTACTTTTAAACCTTATAAGGCGCCTCTTTCTATCGACGATTTATATTAAGACTACTCCCTAGCTAAGTAAACTAGTATTATATATTAGAATAATATTTCTTCTTTTTAGGCTAACGTCGAAGGATACTAGAAAGACTAGATTAGTAATAGCTTCCTTAAAGGTAGCTATTACTTTTACTTATTTATCTCCTTACTCCTAGTAGACTTCTTTCTTTAATAGGTCTATAAAGGGTTTTACTAAGATAGCGAACTATCTAATTTAGATTTAATAGTATCTTATAATACTAAGGAAAGCTTTAATATATATTATATTAAGGTATCTTATTTATTCCTTAATCTTAATAACTTTAGCTTTTATAGGGCACCTTCTATTTATTTTATAAATATAACTAATAACTTTAGTTACTTATTAGTAGAATTTCGATTTAGCCCTTATAATTATATAACTAAAGAGTTTAATATTAACTAGGACTTTATTAAGGTTAATAAGGTATTCGAAGATAAATTTCCTTACTCTTAGCGCTACCTCTTTATTATTATATATTATATTAGGCCCTTTAATACTTATATTATTAAGGAAATTCCTATAGATATTTAGTATAAGGTCTTATAGGATTCTTTATATTATCCTTATAAATTAGCTAACTAAGTTTATAGCCCCTTAAGGGAGTATATATATATATAAGAGGCTAATAAGTATCGTAAATATTATTAAGTTATAGCTTTTAATATTAAGAGGGATCTAATTATTATTGCGAAGCGTAGCCTAATTTCGTAGTTCTTAAAGATATCCCTTAGTAAGAGGGACTAAGAAAGCTAAAAACACCCAGTATAAAAGAAGGAGCTAAAAAGAAGGTATAGGAAGGAGAGTAAGTTTTAGGGGAAGTATAAGTAGCGAGAGATAAGACGGATATACCGGAAACGGCTTTAAAGGAAGGAAGAAACCGGTAAAAAGCTCGGTAGTTAAAAGGACATTAGTAGCTTCTTTAAGTAGGATCTTCTTTATTAATTAAGATACTAGACGGGTATAAATAAGGGCGTTAGATAGAGGAAAGAAAGATAATTAAGGCAATATAATAATTACTCCCCTACCTTTATTACTGCTCCTATAAGAATTAAATCTCTCTGCCCTACCTATCCGACCCCTTACTTCTAATTTTACCTTTATATATTTTATATATATTTCTTATATCTCTCTTTATAAGAGTTATAAGCCTAAGAGGAATAGAATTCTTATACCTTCTGGCTACTATAAAAGGTATATTTCTTATATCCCTTATAGCTTCCTTTTACCCCTCTTACTAAAAAAGCCGATTTTTAACTAACTTTTCTACCTTTCCCTATAATAATAATAAAAATCGACTCCTTTACTATCCCTATAGTCCGTAGGACGATTCTTATAGAGCCCTAAGATTAGGATAAGTAGGTAAAGGAGCTACGGGCTCGTATAGATAGAACTATTTATAATTTAGTCTTCTTTAATAAGTAGGACCCTCTCGAGCCCCCTCTTCGTCCTAGGGCAACGGACTTTATAGAGGGAGCTACCCTCTTCTCTAAGCTAACCTCTATATAATAGAGAGCTTTTTCTACTGCCTTAGGCGACTATAAGAGTCACCGAAAGGAATACCTCTATAAAACGATACTACTAACGGCTGCTCGTATAGTAATAACGGAATCCGTTAGTACTATAAAGCTAATCTCTCTTTAAGAGGAAGAGACTCCTAGGGAGTAGCTTTTAAAGCTCGAGACCTTAATAGCTCCCTCGAGAGGTTATATAACTAACTATATTAGGAAGACCTATACGGCCTACCTAGGAGCTTTTTCTACTAGGAACCTACTAGCTTCTTCGTAGCTAGCTAAGTAGGAAGAAATCCTTAAGGAAGCTAACTAATACTTCCTTATAGAAGCTCTTTCTAGCTAGTAGCTATAGGATATATCTCTACTAATAAAGCCTATTAGTAACGGTTACTCGACTATCTTTTAAGAAGCTAGCTAAGAACTAGATAAAGAGGCTGCTAGAGTATAATAGTAAGTAGTCTTATTCCTTCGTAGCTAGCACTCGACCTAGGCGGCTCGACCTATAGCTGCTGCAGCCCTTATTGCTGCGGCCCCCGCTGCTGCTATTGCGGCTGTTGCTCCTTTAGCTCCTCCTCCCTCGAGAGCCTTAACCTAGTCTTTAACGGCTGCCCTAGTCCCGGCCCCGGCTCCGCCTTTTACTCTAGGTCTGGTCCCGTTAGTTAGACCGGCCCGACTAGTCCCCTAATAGACCTTTTAGTCCGTTAGTCGAAAAATTAAGGAACTAGTCGAAATCGAACCTCTTCGTTAAAATTAGTAATAAGGGGTAAAAAGGGGGGGTTTTTAAGGAGACCTTCTAGACCGGGACGAAGATTCCTTAAAGAAATAAATAAGAAGGAATCGACCTACCTACTAAGTATATAAAAAGCCCTATCGGCTAGAAGACTACTAATAGGTCTTCGAGGAAAACCGACCTAAAGGAATTAACCCTTTAAAGAGGCTACGAGAAATAGTATAATAGTCTCTTAAGGAGGACCCCTCGTTATAGAAGAAGATAGATAAGATTTAGGTTACTAAGAAATAGTAACTAACGCCGCTGCCCTTATTCGAGCTATAAATTCGAGGAAAAATCGTTAGTATAGTAAATCCGGCCTTCGTCTTCCCTATAGATTAATAAGGCTAAAACTAACCGTTAGAGCCCTCTAACTATCTCCTACGAAAATTAGCTATCCTTAACTCTAGTACTTCCCTCGATATTTATAATATACTCTTACGATTCCGGTCCTTTAAGAAGGCATAGAGGGAATACCTTATTACTAGGGAATTAACCGTACGGATAGAGGGATATAGAAGGGTGAATTTCACGATAAAATTACCTAACGGGACTATACGAATTCTTCGATAAAAAAGGGTAGCTTTTTACCCTCGATTTTTATCGAGCCTAATTTCCTTCTACCTTCTTTAAGAGGAAGGAATCTTCTAGGATATAACGTCTAAGCCTATAAGGCTAGTCTAGAAGAATTAGACTATTAGGCTTATTAAGGAGAAATTCGGTTAATTTATTCTCGAATTCCGACCTATCCTTAGGAAGGAATCTCTTAAGAAGTTAGCTTTCCCTACTAAGAGGAATAGGTCTACTATAAAGGACCCTCTTCCGGCAGCCTAAGGAGACGGTATTCTTTAGCACGCACGACTTAGTTACCTAGGCCCCCTAGCTTTATATAAGCTAGGCTAATAATAGGGCGTATAAATAAGGGGCCTAAAGACCGTTAAATATAAATACTATAGCTAAGGGAAGACTAGGAAACGAATTTCTAGACGAACGCTAATACGGCCGGACTAGCTATATAAGGAAATTTAGGTCGACTAGACCGACGTCTCTAAGGACTAGGAAAGCTTTGTTAAGGTAATGTTTTTTATAGACGCTTTTTTAAGGATAGTTTTCCCTTATTTCTTATAGACCTACCTAAGTAAGTATAATTAGTCTGCCCTCTAAGACTTCGTTAACTAGATAAAATCCTACTTTAGCTACGAGGTAAAGAAGATATAGTTTAATAGAGAGCTATTTATAAAGGATATCTTAAATTAGCTTTAAAAAAGGGGCATTTTACCCCTCCCGTTAGCACCGAATACCTAGGCCTAGAACGGAGGGGTAGAAAGATTAGGGGGTGCTATAATAGAAAGGGCCTATACGATAAGACTTGCTATAAGGCTTCTATACGACCTTTAAAGGGAAGTCGTTAAGACCGCTTATTACCTTTAGAACCGGACCTTAAGGGACCCTAGGGGACTAAGGGACTATAGGGACCTAGAGACCCTTTTTAAGACCTAAGGAATAGACTAGAAATCCCCCCTCGAGCTCTTTATAAAGAAGAGGGCCTCGCTAGCCTACCTTTATACCTATGGCTATAAGGTATACGCAATAACTACCGATATATAGCTAAAAAGGAAGAAGAAAAGAAAGCTTAATCCTAGAGCCTTTATTAGTTACCTTATTAGGTATAATTCTATAAATATCTTCTAGATCTAGATTCCTCTTTTATAGAAGGTTATTTTAACTAGGGATATAATTTTCGATAAATCTAGCTTCTTTAACGGAAAGAAGGATTAATAGCCCCTCTTACTTATATAACGTTAGCTAATTTAAAAGATCTAAATCCCCCCTTCTTAATAGTCTTAAGAAGAGGTCCTAGATAAGGAAACGGAAGAAGAAACCGACGTCGAAGTAGTCGAGGATAACGCCGACTTCGAAGAAGAAAAGGAAGCTACTAGATTAGATAATCTAGACAAAGAAGGAGACTATAGGAAAGCGGTAGAGCTAGAATACGCCTACCTATCTACGCCTCCTCTTATAGAAGAAGAAGATTTAAAAGCAGCTTTCTTAGTTAGTCTTCCCGTCTCGACCCCTAAGGGGGTAGGAAAGGCACCTCTCTCGAAAGATTACCCGGCTGCCTTTTTATCCCTGCTTCGAGAAGTAAAGGAAGGTATAGGGCCCGATATAGATACTAAAGAAGACTAACCTCTCCCTTATTTTAATCGTTTTTCTAACTTTTATCTAACGCTAATAGAAGACGGTTCCTATAGAGCGTTTATAGTAGGCCGGCTATTTAAGCTAATATTAGTAAGGAAGGTATATAAAAGAGACCTCCTAGACCTACTAGCAAACTAAAAGCAGCTAGAAAAACACCCTTTTAGAGACTAGTTTTTCTAGGCCTAGAAAGACTACCTAGCCTTATACGAAGAGATAGGGTCTTTCGAAGAAGTCCTTAAGGAAAAGGCAAGAGGAAAATAAGTCCTTAGCTATAAGTAGGTCTTTATCTATAAGACTAATAAACATAGCTTCCTTTAAAAGTATAAAGCCCGGCTAGTTATCTATAGGAATTAGTAGGAAAAAGGGGATTTACCTACTAAGGCAACTACCCTAGTAGGGATGTCTTTTCGGACCTTTATAGCTATAGTAGTAGAATTTAACCTTAAGCTTAATTAGATAGATATAGTTAACGCCTTTATTAACTGCTTACTTAAGGAAGAAGAAGTTATCTATATACGCCTTTTACTAGGCTTTTAATAGCTAGGAAAGGTTCTATAGCTTAGGAAAGCTCTATACGGACTATAAAGATTACCCCTTCTTTAGTAATAGTATTTAATAGGTTCCCTCGAAGCCCTAGGTATTAAGAAAGTCCCTTAGGAACTATATATAATATAAAAGGGTAAAATCATAGTCTTCTTCTATATTAACGATATTATCTAAGCGTACCTAAAAGAGGAAGAATTTACTACTAGGGAGGCTATATAAGGCCTATAATAAAGGTATAAGATAACTAGGCTAGGGGAGCTAAAGTAGTTCCTAGGGATATAAATCCTTTAGAATAGGTCTTAATAGACTATCTAGCTTACCTAGGACGCCTATATCGATAAGGTTACTTATAAATTCCTCCTTAATTCCCTCGATAAGAAGCTTCCCTCTATGCCTATATTAAACGAAGAGCTTTTACCTAATCCGTCCTTTTAAGCTAGGGAGTAAGAGAAATACTAATATTAATAGAAGGTAGGCTCCCTGCTTTTTTTAGCTATTTCTACTAGACCGGATATCTCTTTTACGGTTTCTTAGCTAGCTAAGTATAACTAGAATCCTAGCCCTAGGTATTAAAAAGTAGTAGATAGAGCTATCCTTTATCTCTATTTAACGAGATTATATAGTCTACGCTTAGGAGGGTAGGGAAGGAAATAAGCTACCGAAATCTTCCTTTATTCGAGCGATGCGTCCTTTATAGATAATTCCTTAGATAGAAAGAGCTTATAAAGGTATATTATATCCCTTTTTAGAGGAACTATTGCTTAGAGAGCTTCGAAGTAAGCTACCGTTATAACTTTTAATATAGAGGTAGAGCTACTAGCTCTTTTAAAAGCGTTAAAAGAAGCGATTTTCTTTAGCTAGCTACTAATATCGTTACGACTATAAATTCCGACCCTATTAGCTATAAAATATAATAATATATAGACTATACGAATTCTTATAGAAAATAGTAAGTTATTAACCTAGCTATAGTATATCGATATCTACTAGTATTAGTTACGCTAAGAGGTTTAAAGGGGACTTATTTCTATCCGTTAGGTTCTAATAGCATTAATAAAAGCTAACGGTCTTACGAAGCCCCTACTAAAGTAAAAGCTAGCTATCTTCTTATAGTAAATTAGGCTAGAAGACGTTTAAGAGAAGCTATCCTTAAAGGCCCGCCTTAAGAGTCTATAAGAGGAGCTAATAGCCCGTACGAGAAGGTAATATCTATAGCTAAAGAAAAGGAAGAGGTTTTTCCCTTTAGAGGGCCGCTTATTTTAATTAGGTTTTTCCCTTCTAAGAAGGCCCCCTTTCTTATAGGACTTTCCCCTCTTTAGGCCCCTTTTCCTTAAGTAGGTCTAAAAGAGCCTAGGGACCTAAAAGGGCCCTTACTTTCCTCGAGTAAAGGGAGAAGTATAGAGCTAAGAACCTCCTCTATACGCTTACTAGCCCGAAGCTATATTAGCTATACCCTTACTATAAGGGCAGGCTATAGCTAAGGGGGTATATCGCGAAGCGTAGCTTAATTTCGTAGTTCTTAAAGGTATCCCTTAGTAAGAGGGACTAAGGAAGCTAAAAACACCTAGTATAGAAGAAGGAGCTAAAAAGAAGGTATAAGAAGGAGAGTAGGGGTATAAGGGGAAGTATAAGTAGCGAGAGATAAGATAGATATACCGGAAACGGATATAAAGGAAGGAAAAAACCGGTAAAAAGCTCGGTAGTTAAAAGGATATTAGTAGCTTCTTTAAGTAGGATCTTCTTTATTAATTAAGATACTAGACGGGTATAAATAAGGGCGTTAGATAGAGGAAAGAAGGATAATTAAGGTAATATAATAATTACTCCTTTACCTTTATTACTACTCTTATAAGAATTAAATCTCTTTGCCCTACCTATCTAACCCCTTACTTTTAATTTTACCTTTATATATTTTATATATATTTCTTATATCTCTCTTCGCGAGAATTATAGCCTAAAAAAAGGTCTAGGAGGGAAAGGATCTTATATATTAAGAAGTAGTCGCTAAACTTATTTATATTTAGCGGTAGGTTTATATCTTTTATTATAACGGTATTTATATATATAGTAAAATTAATTAAGCGTAGCCCTTTATTTTTCTTTACTATAAAGAAAAAGGGGTTCTTATAAGGCCCGTGCCCTTCTTTAAGGACTCTTATTTCTAGTTTAATTTTAAGGATATTAATAACTTTCTACTCTATCGCTTTTAGGATCGGAATTAAAGCTACTTACTACGCCTTATATTCTATTATCCTAATAACTTATAGGGGGGTAATAGCTAGGTTAACTTTACCTCTTTTAGTAAAGTCCTAGGATAACGCTACTTCCTTATTAAATAGAATACTATTAAAGATCCGGATTTCTACTTTAATAAAAAAGCCCTTAAATTATTCGTAAATTACTTTAAGTTTCTCTTATATTAGCCGCTTTCCTTTCTATATACTTAAGAATTTTCCTATTAAGCATTTTAAGTAAGGCCTAGGCTATATCTTATCTTTAATAGTATTTTATTTAGTCTTCTTTTAGTTAGGGTCCCCTTTTAGCGTTAAGCCGTTTAATAAAGTATCGTTAATAAGGTTAATCTTATTTACTTTTCTTTTAAAGAGAGTATTAACTCTTAGATTATATAATCTAATAGGTTATTTCCTCCCTATTTTAACTTTAACCTTCTAGATCTTTCTAAACTTCTTTCTAGCTTTAATAATGTTTTTCTTAAATTCTCTTATAGCCTTTATAACTATAACTTTAATAATCTCTTTTACTATTTTAGATTTAATAGCTAGAATCGCCTTATCTCTTTTATTTATAATTAATTACTATTATACTAGTACTATTAAGGGCTCGTTTACGCTAGTATAGGCTAGGTTAGGAACTTAATTAGCGCCCCCTCTATAACTAAGGATCTTACTTCTTAGTAAGAGAATCTTAGCTATTAAGGTATTTAAAAGGGGGTTTCTCTATAATTATTAAGTAGCTCCTAGGTTATCTTCTTTAACTTTTATTATTAAAGCCTAAAAAATATTTCTTAGGAGCTAGGTAGCTATTTCCTATATAGTCTCCTTAAGCTTTAGTCTTTTATATACGTTTTTATTAACTATTAAGGTTATAGTTTAAAAGGAATTTACTATATTAACCTTATCTAAAAGCTCTTATTTAATAGCTCCTACTACTAAGGTAACTACCTAGATAGTGCCGATTTAATATTTAACCTATATATCGCCGTTCCTTAAGGAATAATTAAATAATATATATATAGCTCTAATAAATAGTATGCTTAAGATAAAGGGGACTAAGACTCTATTTAATATAATATAAAGATAGATTAGTATCTAGGCTATACCTAGATAGAGATTAGTTTCTACCTCCCTAACTATATTTATAAGGGACCTAGTATATACTATTATTAATACTTTTATTAGTAAGATTTTAAGCTTATATATATTTATATATCTTTTAGTAATAAGGTTTCCTTTAAACCTAGTATTAATTAAGGCGCTTAGAATTTTAGCTTTCTAGCTATTAAGCTATACTTAAATATAGAGTAGGTCTTATATATACTTAAGTAAGCGGAAGGGTATAAGGACTATATTTATATATATTATAGGAATCGCTATTAGGTCCTTTAAAGTTATCTCTTAGTATCCTATTAAGAGTACTACTTTCTATATAATAAATTCGTTTTTCCTTAGTCCTATTACCTTTAGAGTTTACTAATTAAATA
Source organism: Hirsutella rhossiliensis (assembly GCF_020360975.1). Lineage (NCBI taxonomy): Eukaryota > Fungi > Ascomycota > Sordariomycetes > Hypocreales > Ophiocordycipitaceae > Hirsutella > Hirsutella rhossiliensis. Next base: position 4,806,384 of record NW_025408671.1, on the reverse strand, counting down.
GTCCTTAAGTAGGTTATATTACGCTAATTATATTAGTTATAAACCTAACTTCCTTTAGTACTTATTAGACTTTAAGGCACTTATAATCCGATTCTTTATAAGTAAGGTAGGTAAGCTTAATTAGTTTAACCTAGTATTCTTTTTCTTATTCTTTAACTTATACTAAAGCTACTATAAGTTTTCTTTATAAATATTTAAGGAGAAGTAAACTACTCTTTATATTATCTTTAGCTACTTTTATAACTATTATTATAGTTCTATAAAGTCTTATATTACTCTCTACCTTCTCTAGGGTCTAGAATTTAGTATATTTTATACCTTAGGCTATATTTATATATCTTATACTAAGTCTCTTACTTAGTTAAAGAATAAAGTCGATTAAGTAATTTAAAAGGATTAGGATTCTTTTATATATAATTTCTCTAACGATTTTATCTATAAGTCTATTAAACTTCTTATTTAGATCTACTCTATATCTATAGTATATAGGAATAATCTTTAGGCTAGTTTTTACTATTCTTATTATCTCGATTTCCTCTACGTCCTCTTTAACTTTTTATCTTTTTCCCTTATAAGTATTAGTCCCTATTATAGTTATATAGATTATCTAATTATATATATCGCTTTATTATATATTATTTATAATTATAATAACTAATATCCTTATTACTTTTTTTCTTATATCGCTTACTTTTAAATTCCTTAGCTTTTATTTATATAGGCTTCTATATCTTTAAAACTAATCTAGGAAACTAAACTCTCTTTTACTAATAGCTTAATTCGGGTAAGATAGTATAAGTATAGCTTTAACTTATTTTATAAGCGGTAATATAAAGAAGTCTTACTATATATCTACTTAGTATATAATAAGCCTTTAAATATATATACCTATTTAAGAGAACCTATTAGTAAGTACTAAGGAAATTACGCTGTTATTATCTTTTATTTTAAAGTAAAGAGTCCTATTTACTACTTTATATATTATAAATCTAATCTTATAGTCCTAAGAGTATACTTTATACTTATTAAAGTAGTATCTTTCTTTACTATAATATAAGTATCTTTTAAGCTAGTTAAAAGTATTAACCTAAAACTATATATATTAATTAGATCGGTAGTAAAATCTAATAGTATTTATACTACCTTCTTATCCTTAACTTAAAGAGTAGCCTCTACTATTAATATATCTTTATTCCCTATTAATCTAGTTAAATATCTACTCTTACTAGCGAGTAAGGTTAATCTTTATATCTTTAAAGGCTTTTATTAAGTCTAAGATCTCCTTTATAGGCTATCTAGGTTTCTTATTTATTTTCTTTAACTCTTTAAGAAGTTTTTCTTTACCCTTATTAGATTTAGCTTCTTTTATTACTTTATTAATTTCCCTAAAAAGCTAATCTTTCTTTAGGTTCTTAAGCTTTTAATTATAGACTTTAGATACTATATCTTATTACTTAATATCCTAGCGAGGTACTAAGTAGTTATTAATTATATAGATAAGGCTTTTATATAGGAGTTTTAAGATAACTTAAAATATCTTCCTATTTCTCTTTATAATATTAATAATAAGTTCCTTTAGTATTATATAGTAAATAAAGTATAACTAAACTATAGATTCTTCTTAGCTATTAAGTTATACCTTATACTATAAGTATAAGTAGAGACTAAGCTATTTTATAACTTCTATAATAGTTATAGGCTTTTTAGTATTATAATAGTTTAAGCGGTCGTTAGTAGTTTCTAGTTATTTAATATTATACGCGTAGTAGTATTAAAGGAGTCTCTTTTTTACCTCTTTTTAAGTAAGTCTATCTATAAGAATTTTAATAGTAAGGGCTTATATAAAGGAGATATAGACTTTAAGCTAGTTTATTTTATCCTTATTATAAATATAGTTAATATATATCTCTTATTTAAACTTCTTAAGGAATTTAGTTATATTTTTACTATTAAATTTACTAATAAGTAAGAGTTATAGTTAATAGAGTTTTCTTATAAGGTTATCTTAGCTTTTAATAAGTATATCTTTAAGTCTATTAGTAATCTTATTAATATTTACCTTAATTTTTTTAGTATTACTAGTAGTAGGATTAAATAATCCTTTTTAACGGCTAGCGTTTCTAGATATAGTATACTTATAGATTATAAAGTTATAAAATTTAAAGTTAAAGCTTTTAAAGTTAAAGGATATCTTATTATAACTATCTTATTACTTACTTTCTTAACTATTAAAGGGAGGTAAGCGTTCTCTATAAGCTATTATATAAAGGAGAGCTAAGGTTAAGGTTATTAAAGTGTCTCTTATTAGTACCTATATTAGTATTATTAGTATATATATAAGTAAGAGGTCTTAGTAGGGTTCTAAAATAGTTTAGATTATACTATTATCGTTATTTATATCTTTTAAAGTATTATATAAAGATCGTAGTTTCTTAACTAAGTTGCTAGTATTAAGGGTTATAAGGCTAATAATAAGAGCTTAGGGTTTTTTAGTATTAGCTTATTACTTTTCCTTTACTATTAGTAAAGGTATTATCTAATTATTTATTTCTTAGTAAGCCTATTACTTTATTAGGTCCTTAACTCTAGCTATTAAAGTAGTTACTACTTTAATTATTAAATCCCTAGATTTTATTTTTTCTAAATAGTACCATCGCCCTCTAAGTATTTTTAGCTTCGTAAAGCTACTTATCGCTATATAAATAAAACGGAATAATAAGTTTACGCCCTAAAAACTAGTTTTAATAAGGATAAGGGTATATACTTAAAGTATATATAGTATATAGCTAAGGATTAATAAAGTAATTAACCGCGTAATTATCTAATTATCGATCTTATATATAGCTCTAAGGGTCTTAGATTATTAATATAAGTCTTAGAGATTTCTTTACTCTATACTTCTTTATCTTTACTAGAGCCGCGTAACTAGCGGCCTCTACTTTAAAGGGGAAAAATAAATATTTAAATTAGCTATAATTAAGGAAGATATTTAATTAAATAATCTAGGCTTTTATAAAGCCTTTAAGTATACTAAGGGTAGGGGGGTAGATAGGAAGCGCTAGGGGTCTTATCCCTTTAACGGGCTAATATCTATAAGGGTGCGATCTTACCTATTAAAATAGCTAGTTAAGCTTTTTCTTTAGCTATACTAACTTATAGTTATAGAGGTCTAGCTATACCTTATCTTTTACTATAAACCTATCTACTAGAGCCTTAGTCTTATTAGCGTGCTACTTTTAATCTTATATTATAGCGGCTATCGTAGATTAGTAATAATTTATAGTCTCTTATAGCTTCTATATAAATATAGTAGCGCGGCCCTTTAATAACGAATTACTATACTACTTTATTACTATATTTATAATAAAGGGAACTAATAAGAGTAATTTAAAGCTATATATTATAAGGAAAGGGGCTATCTTAATAAAGGTATATAGTTTACTATTTAATATAAGTTAGGCCGCGGGAAGCTATTCGTCTTAGTCTACTTAGTTATAGGCTACGATAGCCTATAAGTAAGCTTATACCTCTTAGTTAACCTTCTTAAGCCCTTTATTAGTCTATAAGTAATATACTATACTAAGTAGCTATATAATTTATAGTAGCTAGTATAGGTACTATTAAAAGCGGCTAGTTTAATTCGATCCTTTATTACTTATAATAAAGGCTAGCTAGCTATATAAGTAGGCCTAGTACTATAGAAAGCGCTTTATATAGGACTTTATATTTATAAATAGTATTAGCTTTAATACTATAGACTTACTAAGTCGGTTTTTAATTACCTATTTATAGCGGTTACTACCTTTTATAAGTAGGAGGTCTATTATAAAGTCTATTTATATATATATATAGAACTAGTTAGGTACTAAAAGCTACTTAAGTAGTCCCTTAAGCTATACTTTTTAGATCTTAGTATAGCTATAGATATTATAGTTATAAAGGAAGCGATAAATATAGTATTATAAGAGGGGCTAGTAAATATCCCTTATAAGGCTTACTACTATACCTTACTAGCTTAGGTAACCTATAATACTAAAGTTATATATAAGCTAAACTAGCCTCCCTTAAAGCTTATTTTACTTATTTAGCTCTAGTAGTTTATCCTTCTCCTTAGCTTTTATAGTATATAGTATACCTGGTACTTATAGTCTCCCCCGCTAATATAGGTGCCCTTATAGGTTAATATAATAGTTAGCTACTTATACTTTTAGCTTTAGCTTTAAATCTAAGCGTTATACGCTAGACTTAATAGCGCGGCGTACGCTCTTATAAGTATAGTCGAGAGATAATATCCTATCTTATAGGCGTTAAAGGGCTTTATACTAAAATACCCTTACCGCGCGCGCCCTAGGACCGGTCTATCCATCCTCCTTAGACTAAGGCAGGGGTATAAGGAGGCGCCTATTTATTAGCTCCGCGCCTTCCTTTATTAGGGAAGCTCCTATATAGGTCTATAGCGCTTTTTATAGGATAAGCTATAGGTCTCGCGCTTTAATATCCGCTCTTATTAGCTAGTCTTAATCTCGCTAAGAAAGCGTGTTTAATACTATAAAGTCCTATCTTAGCCGGTACTTAATCGCGATATTAAAGTATAAGAGGTACTCTGCTTAGTAGGCCTACCGCTCTAAGAGGTACTAGCGGGTTATAAAGTACTTAAGCTTCTTATAATCTATAAAAACTTTAAAGCTCTTATAGCTTTAAAGCTCCGCTTACTATTACTTAAGGTAGCTAATAATCGCTAATATCTCTTTATTATAAATAGCGTAATTCCGCTTTACTAGGGTTAGCTTATAAGAGTAGAACGCTATTAGTTACTTCCGCTTATCTACTTTTAAGGAGAGCGTCCTTTTAAGTACCTAGCTACTATAGTTTACTTCGACTAACGTAGACCGGTTAAAGTCCTACTAAAGTAATACTAGTATTTATAAGAATAAGTCCTTAAGCGTATAAAACGCTCCTTCTTATATAGGCCCTTAATAAAAAGCGGTCTTCTTCTTAGTAATCTCGTTTAAGGGCATTATAATATAGAAGAAGCCCTTAATAAATATCCTATAATAGTTCGCGAACCTAAGGAAGCTCTATACGCTTATCTATATAGTTAGGGCCGCTTAGTCCTAAATCGCTTAGATCTTTATAGGATCCGCCTATATACTTATACTTATATAGATAATAAAGCCTAGGTACTTATTACGACTACGGTTAGCGGGCTATAGGAGAGCCGGCTATATTTATATAATAAGGCGGCTTAGAATAATAGTTAGGATAAGAAGTTACTTAGGCTTAGCTTACCTAGAGTATATATAAGCTAAGTAAGCCTTATATAGATAGATTACTACTTAAGAGTATAGCTTATAAGTAAGCTATAGTAAGCTATAAAGGGGATTATAGCTAGGACCGTAATCTAAGGATAGTCTCTATAGGTATATATAGCTACCTACTTTTACTCCTTTAGATAGATAGCTCTCTAGCTTTTAATATAGATCTTTATTATAATTCTATCTTTAATTTTAATTACCTAGTTATAGTCTATAGTCTATAACCTCTAGCTTATTACTAACGTAATATACTAATTATTACTTGGACTACGCCCTATTATATCTACTAATATAAACCCCTTAATAGGTTTATCCCTTAGGAATAATACTAGTTATTATACGTTAAAAGCTCTTATTTAGTATAATACTACGTTACTCTAAGTAATATTATAACTATTAATATACCTATATAGTAAACTAGATTAACTAACTCTAGAGCTATTATATCGCTTTAAGATATAATCTATAAGATTATCGCCCTTTAATATAAGGTATAATTACTTAGGAATAAAGGAGGTAATAGATAAGTTAAGGAGCTTAGAGAAGTAGTTAAACTAAAATAGCTAGGACTATTTAATAGTACTTATAGTACGCTTTAAGACTTTCTTACTTAACTTAAAGCCTACTATTAGTTTTACCCTACTAAACTCTTAGACCTAGTTAAAAAGGTACTCTATATAAGAAATTATTTATCTAAAATAGTACTTACTTAGTTTAGACCTATTATAAGGGATTTTCTTAATAACTAACTAGTATAATAAGATAATAAAATAGATAAAGTCTTTACTAGTTTCTAAGGATTTAAAGAAGCTATTATAAAGGTATTTAGAATAACTAATAAGGAATAAGAAGCTAAATAGAAACTTTAAGAACTTTAATAAAGGATCTTAGTATTAGATTATACTATAAAGTTCCGTTAAGTTACCTTAAAGCTTAATTAGGATAACGAACCTCTTATATTACGATTCTATAATAGGCTTAAAAAAGAAGTTAAGGATAAGCTCTATAAGGAAAATCGACTTAATAACCTCTTAGACTATATTATAATAATAGTATAAATTAACGATAGATAGTATATATAACGCTAAGAAAAGAAATAAGGAAGAGGAAACTAAAACCTTTCTTATAAAAATAACTTTAACTAATACGCTAACTATAAAAAGAAGCGCGAAACTCTTATTACCTATACTTATATAACTAACCTAAGTAAGATAGATCTAAATATAATATAGAAAAGTAAAAGAAAGTATTTTAACTATAGGAAACTTAGATATTACTCTAAAGAATATAGATAACCTTATAAGGAGAAGAAAACCTATTAAGTACTAGCCTTAAAAGGTAAGAAATACTTAAATGCTATTAATAAATAGGGACTAAAGTATAAACTCCTTAGTTAAACTATATATTATAATAACGAATATATAGTATACTTAAGCGATAAGAATAGTATTAGATAGTTCTTAAAGCTTCTAAGGAAAACCCTTATAATAATATAATAAAGGGATCCTAAAATATAAAAATAAGTTAAATTTATAGAACTAAAATACCCTTATCTTAAAGGAGCCTTTTAAGACTAAATTAAAAAGAATAGTAAACGATTCTAAGAAGATATATAAAATAAAAATCGATAATAATAATAGGTAGTCTATAAATAATATAATAAAGAAGATATAGATATAGGCCTTATACTTACGAAACTTAGATAATAACCTAAAGAGGAATAATAAAGTATCGACGATATAAGCTCTAAAGAATAAGAAATACTTAGAGAAATAGAAAATAAGAATAAACTTATACTACTACCCTTATTACTAAGGGAAAATACTATAATTAAAGAATATACTTTATATTTTAGAGAATTTTAAGAAATACTTAAAATTAAAACCTAATAAATACTTTAAATTCTTATAGAAAACTAAAAAGCTATATTAATTTAATATTAACTAGTACTATATAAAGGAGACTACGCTATAGCTATCGCTATAGTCTATACCTTTATAGCTCTATAATAAAAATAGTAACTATAAGGAGAATTTAAAGATAATCTATAAATACTACTTACTTATAAGTACTATAAGTATATTTTATAGATATTATACGTTTACTTAAATTATATAATATACTTTTAGATAAAGGTATAATATAACGCCTTCCTAGTTAAGTTTAAAGGATAAGTACTTTTAAAACCCTACTTAAGTATAGAACTAAACTACTAGAAAATTAATTAACGCTACCTAAATAACTAAGTTATATTATTAAAACCTAATTATAGTATACTACTTAAATACGCGATAATTATAGTTTATTAACGAGATATCTTTTAAAGATATATAAAATCTATAAATACGCTAAAATAAAAGAATAGTATAACGCTACTTACTTTAAAGTATCTAAACCCTTAATCTTTTAAAGACTTATATAATAAGTTAAATATAATAAAAAAGATTATAATAAATATATATACCTAAGCTATAGAGTTTATAAATATAAAAAAGTATAAGTATAGTATAAACGATATAATAATATACTAAAATATTATTAGTAATATATATAAAGGCTATAAGCTATATTTAACTAAAGAAGAATCGATATAGAAATACTATATAAAAAATAAAAAGACGCTAAATAAAAACTTAACCTTTAGTATAAAAATAAATAAAATTATAAAGTATAATATATAATTAACTATAAAGTAATATAATATAAATAATATAGCGTTAAGAAATAAGAAATCTTTAATTAGCTATAAGAAATTAGTCTCTTAAGCCCTAATATAATACTATATAATAAAAATATAAAGAAATAATATTAATAATAAATTAAAGAAGAATACTTAAATAAAATAAATAAGGACTAAGTAAAAAACAAGGTATACTATCTATAAAAGGGCTATAGACTAATATAATATAATAAGATCTAAGGACCCTATATATAGTAATAGTAAGCTATAGCGACTAAATAGTATTAGATATCTAAATCGTAGGATATTATATATATATACTTTTAAACTATAATATAATAAGTAATTACGTTTTACCTAGAGTTATTAATTATTACCGACTTATATAGAGATATAAGAAAGATCTATATAAACTTATAAATATTAAAGGAAAGGCCTTTAACTATAATAACGGAATTATTAATATAGAGATTAATTACCTTAATATTAATATCTAGGGCTATAATAAATAAGTTAACTTTAATATTATAGATATTAAAGAATACGACCTTATATTAAGACTTCTATAGCTATAAGAGAGTAACCTATTAATTAACTAGAAAACTAGCTAGCTATATTAAAATAAAGATATAAGTTTTTAAGACTAGTAGATTTAAAAGAAAGTAAAATTTTATAATAGTTTAGCTACTAAATAAAATAAAATAAATAACTATTTAAGTAAATTATTATAGGCTTTAGTAATATAAATAAAAATAGTAACCGAATTAGTAGATATAATAAAATCTACTAATAAGACCTATATACTAACTAATATAGTTATATAACCTAGTATCCGATATAAATAAAATAAAGGATATAATATAAAGATCTAAAGAGTTATTACTACTTTAAGGAAAGACCTTAAATAAATTAATAAAGAACTTAAGTTAAGAGAAACTAGCTCTTAAAAGGAAGAATAAAGCCTATAAGATAGAATAAAGAATATCCCTTAAGAATACCGGAAATATAATAAACTCTTTAAAAAAGAACTTAAGATAAGGTTACCTAAATATAGCTAATAAGACTATAAAATTTATCTTAAAGATAGAATAACGCTAATATTTTATAAGATCTATAATATAAATAAAAAGTAACTATAAACGCTATACGACTACCTTAATAAGAATCTATAAAAGGGATATATATAAATATTAATATCTAAAGTAAGCTACCTAGTTATATTTATTTTAAAGAAAGATAGTAAGCTATAATTAGTTATTAACTATAGACGCTTAAACGATATTATAATAAAGGACCGAATACTATTACTACTTATATCGGAACTATAAGATCGACTATATAGTAAAAAATAGTTTATAGCCCTTAATCTTAAAGGCGCCTATAACTTAATATATATAAAAAGGGGATATAAATAGATAATAGCTTTTAAAACGAAATTTAAACTATTTAAATATCTAGTAATACTATTTAAACTTATAAATATACTAGCTACCTTTTAATAGATAATTAATAATATCTTACGCGAATACTTAGATATCTTTATAGTAGTATACCTAGACGATATCTTAATCTTCTTAAATACCCTAGAATAATATAAGGAATATATTTATAAAGTACTACGCGTACTTTAAAATATAAAGTTACTAGTTAAACTAAAGAAAAGTAAGTTCTATATATAAGAAGTAAACTTCCTTAGATATATAATCTTACTAAGAGAGATATAAATATAATAAGATAAAATTAACTTAGTTAAAGAATAGCTAATATTAAAGAATATTAAGGATATATAAAGTTTCCTAGGATTTATAAATTACTACTAATAATTTATTAAAGATTTCGGAAAGATTATAGTACTATTATATAACTTAATAAAAAAGGAAAAAGAATTTATATAGGATAATAAAGCTACTAAAGGTTTTAAATATATTAAAACTATAATTATATAAGAACTAGTCTTAACTACCTTTAATCTAAAATAATAAATTAAACTTAAAACTATTATATTAGACTTTACTCTAAGAGTATAAATTAAAAAAAAGGATAATAAAGGAAGACTATAACTAATTATATTCTACTTAAAGACGCTATATAGCGTAGAACTTAATTACCCTATCTATAATAAAGAATTCCTTATAATTATTTAAGCTTTTAAGGAATTTTAATACTACCTTCTTAAAAGTAAATATAAAGTTAAGGTCTATATAGATTATAAGAATATCTTATATTTTATAACGATATAATAGTTAAATAGATAATAGATTTAATAGGCTAAATATTTATTAGAATTTAACTATAAAATAATCTATAAAAAAGGAATAGAAAATAGTCGAGCTAATACCCTTAGTCGATAAAGTAACTATAATATAAGGGCACCTATAGCGAAAGGATAGCTCTTAAAAATCAATAAAAATAAAAACTATTAGTAACGATAGCTAAATATAATATTTAAAGTATAACCTAACGACTTAATATACTAAAAGATCCTAAAATAGATAAAAGAATATAAAGTATTAAACGGATATAATATAGAATATTTAAAAGTTCTAATATATAAAAATAAAATCTAGATACTACTAAAATTACGAGATAAAGTTATATAAGATATATATAAATATTTAATATATAGATATTAAGGAATCTAAAGAATAATAAAACGGATTAAATAATAATATAACTTCTTATAGCTTAAGGAAGTAGTATAATAAGTTATTAAAAAATATAAACTTTATATATAAAGTAAAGCTAAACGATATAAGCTATATAAAGAGTTATAACTACTATTAGTACTAGAGAAACTATAGGATTCGATTGCTTTTAATTATATTATAAAGCTATTACCGTTAAAAGAACTTATAACTAACGTTAAGTATAATAGTATATTTATTATTACTAACTAATTAATAAAGTATAGATACTTCTTACTATATAAAGAAGTAAGTAATATAAAAGAGCTAGTATATATATTCCTATAAATAATTATTAGTAATTATAGACTATTAAATAAGATTATCTTTAATAAAGGAAGTATATTTATAGCTAAATTTTAGTAAGCTCTTATAATATAATTAAGAACGAAATATAAGCTTAGTATAGCTTATTACCTATAAATAGATAGATAAATAAAACGACTTAACTAAACGCTTAAATAATATTTACGATACTATATTAGCTACGAATAAAACGATTAAGTTAAATAGCTACTAATAGTATAACTAGCTTATAATAGCTTAGTTAAAGAAATAACTAAGCTCTTACTAATATATACTAATTATAGATATAACCTAAAAGTATTTAAGGTTACTTAATAAGGACTATAAGTAGAATAAGCGATACTATAAGTAGATTAGCTATAAATATTATATAAAGAAATATAATAAGAACTTTAATTTATTAAAGAATAAATATTTACTTACTATAATTAGAAAAGATTATAAGGACTAATCTTTTAAGAGGGAGATATAGTTTACCTCGTACGATAAAATATTAAAATAAAACGACTAAGTAATAAATTAGATTTTAAGAAACTTAGACTATTCAAGGTTAAGAAAACTATTTTAAAAGTTAACTATAAACTTTCGCTACTAATAATAATATAGATATACCTAATATTTTATATCTTATTATTAGAACTAGTACTATAAAACGCTAAACTATAGGAAAAAATTAAAGTTAATAATTATTAAGAATATAAAGTAAAATAAATACTAAATATAAGAAAATAAGGTTAGTAATAAGAATACCTTATTAAGTAAAAGGGATATAGACTAGAAGAAAATACCTAGGAACTATTTAAGCACTTAACTTACTATAGTTCTTTACTTTAATAGTTCTACTAGTAAAATCCCCCTTAGGTATTATAAAATCGCCTAATAAACTAATAGTATTCTAATTAATTATATTAAATCTACTTATAAACTAAATATTAACTACCGCTTTAAATTCTTAGCGCTTAGCTTCGTTAAGGTTATTTAAGGAATAAAGGCCCTAATAAACTATCTTAGTACCCTTTATCTTTAGCTAGCGCTTTTAACGGTAAAGCTACGCTAAATAAGCTAAGGCTTTATTTAGGTCGGCTTAAGCTTTTAATATTCGCTCCTTAGTAATTTCTTCTTCTTTATTTAATTAATTAGACTCTAGATTTATTTAGGATACTAAGAAATATATTAGCTATAAATAATAAGTAAGATAACGAAGTTACTTATAGGAGCTAATCGCTACGCCTAACGTATTATAGGAACGACCTTACTATATATATTCGGTATACTTAAAAGATTTCTTTAGTATTTTATAGCGGAAGCCGCGCGACGAATAAAAAGAATATAGTATAATATTAAAACTAAGACGATTAATAGACTTAGCTAAATAAATACGCTTAAGGGTCTTACGAGAACGATCCTTTAGTACGCGACTAGATATACTATTAGTAGTATATCCTAAGGGATAGAAAGGACGAAACAGGGAATATATATACGCGTAATAAAGGTATATTTATATATAGCGGCTAAGGTAGTAGTAGGTCTTATAGATAAGACTAAAAGTAAGGGAGATATTATATTACGACTATAGTTAGCGGGCTATAAGAGAGCTAGCTACGTTTACGTAATAAGGCGGCTTAGAATAATAGTTAGGATAAGAAGTTACTTAGGCTTAGCTTACCTAGAGCGTACGTAAGCTAAGTAAGCCTTATATAAATAGATTACTACTTAGGAGCATAGCTTATAAGTAAGCTATAGTAAGCTATAAAGGGGATTATAGCTAGGACTATAATCTAAGGATAGTCTCTATAGGTATATATAGCTACTTACTTTTACTCCTTTAAATAGATAGCTCTTTAGCTTTTAATATAAATCTTTATTATAATTCTATCTTTAATTTTAATTACTTAGTTATAGTCTATAGTCTATAACCTTTAACTTATTACTAATATAATATACTTATTATTGCTTAGACTACGCCCTAATATATCTACTAATATAAACCCCTCGATAAGTTTATCCCTTAAGAATAATACTAGTCGTTATAGTACTTAACCCTCTTAACCTTAAATTTATGCTTATTTAGGTTAAGGTAAAGCCTATAAAGTTAAAGGCGCTCTAAGACCTTTTATACCTTTTATATATAGTCCTTATAAGAGCCGCTTATATAGATAAGGATATTATTTATATATATAAAGGCGAACTTATTAAGGAAGTCTTAAAGTATATTATTAATATAACGCTAGAAGGTAGCGGGCGCTCCTAAGAGGCTAAAAAGCGTTACTATTTACTTAAATAAGTTATAGTATATATAGAACGCTATCTTTTATTTATTACCCTCTAAGATCTATACTTTATAGAACGCTTACTTTATATCTAGCTTTATAAACTACTTTACCTTTAAGAGGTTATAGAGCGTATTTAAGATTAAAGGTAAGGGGTAGCGGTCTAGCCTTATAATTATATTTAAGACCCTATAGTTATAATAAAACTATATCCCGCCCCTTAGTTTATATATAAATAAGACTAGCGCTCTTACTTTAAAGATACTTACTTAAATAAAATCCTTATTTAAGAGGTCCCTTAGCGTCTTTTTTAGTACTAGTAGCTCTATATATAATATACTATATAGCGGTCTAAATAGTATAGGTAGTTCCTACCCCTTCTTATTAATATAGAGTATAATCTTATAGTTTACCCTTAGCTTATATAAGTTAAGCTTATTTACTTCCTAGGACTTAAATAGCGGTAAAAGGTTATAAAAGCGCTTTAATATCTACTACTATAGCTTAGCGGTTAACTTTAGCTTTTTTATCTAAAGGGCTTTATTAATATCTACTAAGCTAACTATATAGACCGCTATATTAGCTACTACTTAGCCTTCCTCTTACTTTACCTATTATATAGTTCTTATAAAGATAAAGGTAAGGACTTCTTAAGCTAAATATAAAGCTTATACGCTTAGTCTTATACTTATAAAACTATTATCATAAAGGACCTACTATTATATAGGCCTAAACTATAGCTTCTTTTAGTATAGAACTAAGTATAACTCTATATATAATAACTAGGGTTTCCTAAGGATTAAGGGAAAATTTAGTTAAAGGATTATATAAGCTATAATAAGCTTATAGTAGCTATTAACCTTTATAGCTAGCTATATAATGCCCTTTATTATAGGCTACGCCCGTAAAAGGCTAAGGTTATACTATAGCGACTATACTAAAGTTAGGCTAAAGTAGACCTACGTATAGGTAGAGCTCGACCTAAACTTAGGCCGAATAGTACTTAAACATAGGTCGAGCTAAGGACTAAGAAAGATAGATAACTATCGCGACTAAGATAGAGTTTTCCTCCTTTCTCCTTAGCTTTAAATAAATAATTATTTAGCCCTATACTACTATACTAAGTATACGCCGGCCCTTAATATATTTAAAGCTCCTTTTAAATAAGGCTATAAAGCCTAGAGAGAGATTAGACTAAAAGGATATAATATAGATATCCCGACGACCTAAAAGAGGGAGAATAGGCCTAAGGACGGTAGGGAGTAATAATAGGAGGGCTAGACGCCCGGCTAATAATAAAGTAAGCGATACTCTTACTATAGGTAGGAGAGGTAGAGATAAGGTATTAAGTAATATAAAGCTAATTATAAATATAGGAACTAATCGGCTAGATTAAGAGGATATATTAAAGGATAGATAAACCGATATAGATAGGTATATAGGAGGGGGCTAAGGGCGGAGTAAGTAGTTTAATACCGCCCTTAAGGGCGATAGGGGGAGTAGTAACGCCTACGACTAAGGGGGAGGTAGTAAGGAAGAATAGCTATAGGAAGCCTCTCCTAAGCCTAGGAAAATTTAATAGATAACGATAGTACTATACCCTATAGGTATAATATATATAAGAGAAGTATAAGATCGATAAAGAATTCTTCTTAAGCTTAAGGGAAATCTTCTACCTTATCTATAACTACCTAAACGCTAGGCTATAATAAACGGTCGCTATATACTATAAAATAAAGGTAAAGAGGGGCTATAATTAAAAGGAATTCTTAAAATACCTTAACTCGATCTACCTTAACGTAGATATCTAGTTACGTATAATAGCGGCGATCTAAATAATAAAATAAAGGGAAAGTTAGACGTTTATAGCGTTCCTCCTAAAGTTTAAGTAGAGACTCTTTAAGGCTAGAGGCGGGTCCTAGCTATATAACGTTTAGATCGTCTTCCTAAAAAGGGCTCTAGGAATCCGGCTCTATAAGGCGTTAGCTATAGTCGACCTCTTTATATTAAGCTTCGCTGCTTATATTAATCGGGTAGCGTAAATAGCGGCTAAGCTAGAGAGGGTCTAGTAAATAAGATAACCCCCCTTAAACTAAAGGAGACTAATAAACGTATACCCTTAAGAAAGAAAGGATAAAGATAGGGATACTTTAATAACCGGTATTAACGCCTTAGATAGATAAAGGGAGGGGTAGAGCTAGCTAGAGAACTAAACGTACTTTAACTATAGAGTTAAAGGATATATCGCGCTTTATTATAAGAAAAAGAGATAGGAACCTTAGAGGGCAGGCGTAATAAAGGAAGAGAGGGACGCTAAGGATAATAATAACTTAGAAAAAAAGGAACCTTAGTATAAAGTTAGGCGCTAAAGGTAAAAGAGAAATAGTAAGAAGCTTAAAAGTTAATAAGGGACTATCTTATACTAGGCCTAGTAACGCTAAGGGTAAGTATTAATAGGAAGAAGGGACTTAATACGCTTATAGATACTAGCTATAATTACTATACTATAGTAAGCGAGAGGGTAGTAAAGAAGCTATAGATACTTCTCGCTAATAAGAGGAGAAGATAACTAAGGCCGTTCTTAAAAGATACTCTAGCCCTATAGATAAAAGGAATTATAGTATTTAAGATAGATATTAACGGCTATATAGAGTAGACCTTTATATATATAGTCCTTAAGCTAAGCTACGATATATTCCTAGGAAAGCTATAGATAAAGAAGAACTAAGTAATATATAATATAGCGGGGGATCGGATTTAGTATAGTAAGGCTAAGATCTAAATAGGCCTATAAGGATCGGAAGTAGTAAGGAGGGTAGAATAGATCTAAGGGGTAAAGATCGTTAGCGCGGTAGTATTTATAGTAGAATATCGAAAGGAGAAGGTAGTAAGGGACGATAAGGGAAGGTAAAGGATAGTTAATATTTAAGCGATTATAATAAAGGATATAAAGAGAGCACTCTAGCTAAAGACGGCGGTAGACTTAGCGGACTACGTCCTAAAGTAGGCGCTAGATATATACCTAGACCTCTTTATACTAGAGAAGGCTTTAGAGATACCCTTATATAGGCTAGGGGTAAACTATAAGATTAACTTAATACTAGATAAAGATAAGGTAGAGCCCCCCTTACTATAAGGACCCCTTTATAATATATTAAGGGAGGAACTCTTAGTACTAAGGAAGACCTTAAGCGAGCTAATAAAGGTTAACTTAATCCGCTTAAGTAGCTCCTCGGCCGCGGCCTTAATACTCTTTACCTAAAAGTTAGATAGTCGCTTATAATTTTACTACGATTACTAGGCCCTAAACGCGATTATAAAGAGGGATAGGTACGCGCTACCTTTAATTATAGAGATACTATAGATACTTATAAAGGTAAAGTAGTTTATAAAGCTTAATATTATAGCGGCGTTTTATAAGATCTAGATAATAAAGGGCTATAAGTTTAAGATAGCCTTTTAAATAAGGTTTAGATTATTTAAGTAGTAGGTATACCTATTTAGCTTAATAAGGACGCTAGCTACCTTCTAATAATATATTAATAAAGTACTAAGGGAATACTTATATAAGTTCGTTATAGCGTATATAAACGACGTCTTAATCTACTTATTAAGGTCTTTCTAAGACTACTAAGAGAAGGTAGTAAGGGTACTCTAAAAGCTATAAAAGGCGGGCTTAATATTAAACCTAAGGAAGTATAACTTTATAATAAAAGAGGTTAAGTACCTAGGCTTTATTATATAGGTAAGGGGTAAGGTTTAATATAACTTAGAGAAGATCTAGGTAATATAAATATAGCGGGTACCCTAGAATATAAGAGGAGTCTAAAGCTTCCTTAGCTTCGCGAACTACTACTAGGCCTTTATACTACTTTATACGGAGGCGTTAGTATACTTAGACGGCCTTTATAAGAAAGGCGCGATCTTTAAGTAGATAGATAAGCACTAAGTAGCGTTTAAGTTTATCTAGAACGCCTTTTATAACGCTTTAGTACTATAACTCTATAACCTAGAGAGAGAAATATACCTAAAGGCGGACTATTTTAAATACGCGATAGGGGGGGCGCTAATATAGGTAGGGCTAGATAGTATATAATACTTAGTAGGATTCTTCTTAAAGAGACTAAACCTAGTAAAGTATAACTACTTAATCTATAATAAGGAGATACTTATAATTATATAGTACTTAGACTTCTAAGGAGTAGAACTTTAAAACGTACTTACCTTTATAGTACTAACTAACTATAATAACCTAAGGTACTTTATAATAAAGAAGAAGTTAAATAAGAGATAAAGCTAATAAGTAATAGAGCTTATATCTTATAACTTTATACTAAAGTTCTAGCTAGGGAAGCTAGCGGCGGTGCCTAACGCGCTATCCCGCTAAGAGTAAGATTAGCTAGCGGGCGAAATAGATAAAAGGGAGATAGGGCGGGTAGTCTAGATAATTCCGGAGACTATATACCTATAGGGCTGCCTAGTCCTTACTAGGGGCTAATACGCCGACTTACTAGGACGCTTAGCCCGAGATAGGGTAGTAGTAGCGGCGCTATAAGTAAGTAGAGGAGGGGTAGGCGCGATAGTATACGTTAGTAAAGCAGGGGGGCCCGTTAAACGACCTAAGGAGGAGGCGAATAGGGGTAATAACTAACTAAAACTTAACCTAAACTTAGGCCGAAATATACCCTAGAAATAAGCTAACCCTATACTAGTATTCGACGACTAAGAGCTATAAAAGAAATAGATAAAAGCGTTAAGGAAAGATAAGAAATACTAAGCGGTATTCTAAGTAGTATATAAAGGGGAGAGATCGCTAGTACTAAAATAGTAACTAAAGGTATAGCTAAGTAAATATACGATCGACGTTAAGAGACGGTTATACTTTTAAGAGAGGCTATAAGTACTAGGGAAACTAAAGTATAATAAAGGAGAGGGGGCTAAGGAATAAGATATACTTTAGGTATAAATAGCCTAATAGATATATAACTTAATAGTAGTAGGATACTTTAATAGGTAAGATTATACCCTTATAAATATTAGCCCGTTAAAGGGATAAGACCCTTAGCACCCCCCTTTTTAACTTACTTCGAAGTATACTTAAAGGCTTTATAAAGACCTTAATTATTTAATTAAGTATCTTCCTTAATTATAGTTAATTTAAATTTTTGTTTTTCCCCTTTAAAGTAAAGGCCGCTAGTTATACGACTTTAATAGAGATAAAGAGGTATAATATAAAGAAATCTCTAAGACTTATATTTATAACCTAAGGCCCTTAGAGCTATATATAGGACCGATAATTAGATAATTATATAGTTAATTACTTTACTAATCCTTAGCTACGTACTATATATACTTTAAGTATATACCCTTATCCTTATTAAAACTAGTCTCTAGGGCGTAAACTTATTATTCTATTTTATTTATATAGTAACGAGTAGCTTTATAAAGCTAAGAATACTTAGAGGATAACGGTACTATTTAGAAAAAATAAAATCTAGGGATTTAATAATTAAAGTAGTAACTACCTTAATAGCTAGAGTTAGGGACTTAATAAGGTAATAGACTTACTAAGAAATAAATAATTAAATAATACCTTCGCTAGTAGTAAAGGAAAAGTAATAAGCTAATACTAAAAAACCCCGAGCTCTTATTATCGGCCCTATAACCCTTAATACTAGCGACTTAGTTAAGAAACTATAATCCTTATATAATACTTTAAAAGATATAAATAACGATAATAGCGTAATCTAAACCGTTTTAAAACCCTACTAAGACCTCTTACTTATATATATACTAATAATACTAATATAGGTACTAACGAGGGATACCTTAATAACCTTAACCTTAGCTCTCCTTTATATAGTAGCTTATAGAGAACGCTTACCTTCCGCTAATAAATAAGAAAGTAAGTAATAAGATAGTTATAATAAGATATCCTTTAACTCCGAAAACTTTAACTTTAAATTTTATAACCTTATAATCTATAGGCATACTATATCTAGAAACGCTAGCCGTTAAGAGGGATTATTTAATCCTATTACTAGTAATATAAAGAAAATTAAGGTAGATATTAATAAGATTATTAATAGACTTAAAGATATACTTATTAAAAGCTAAGATAACCTTATAAAAAGACTCCGTTAACTATAACTCTTACTTATTAGTAAATTTAACGGTAAAAACGTAACTAAATTCCTTAAGAAGTTCGAATAAGAGATATATATTAACTATATCTATAATAAGGATAAAATAAACTAGCTTAAAGTCTATATCTCCTCTATATAAGCCCCTACTATTAAAATTCTTATAGATAGACTTACTTAGAAAGAAGTAAAAAAAAGACTCCTTTAATACTATTATATATATAATATTAAATAACTAGAAACTACTAACGACCGCTTAGACTATTATAATACTAAAAAGCCTAAGACTATTATAAAAGTTATAGAATAGCTTAGTTTCTACTTATACCTATAGTATAAGGTATAACTTAATAGCTAGGAAGAATCTATAGTTTAGTTATACTTTATTTACTATATAATACTAAAGGAGCTTATTATTAATATTATAGAGAGAAATAAGAAGATATTTAAAGTTATCTCGAAACTCTTATATAAAAGCCTTATCTATATAATTAATAACTACTTAGTACCTCGCTAAGATATTAAGCGATAAGATATAGTATCTTAAGTTTATAATTAAAAGCTTAAGAACCTAAAGAAAGACTAGCTCTTTAAGGAAATTAATAAAGTAATAAAAGAAGCTAAATCTAATAAAGGTAAAGAAAAACTTCTTAAAGAGTTAAAGAAAATAAATAAGAAACCTAGATAGCCTATAAAGGAGATCTTAGACCTAATAAAAGCCTTTAAAAATATAAAGATTAACCTTACTTACTAGTAAAAGTAGATATTTAACTAGCTTAATAAGGAATAAAAACGCGTTAGTAGTAAAGGCTACTCTTTAAGTTATAGATAAGAAGGTATTATAAATACTATTAGATTTTACTACCTATCTAATTAATATATATAGTTTTAGGTTAATACTTTTAACCGGCCTAAGAGATACTTTTATTATAGTAAAGAAGGATACTACCTTAATAAGTATAAGGTATACTCTTAAGACTATAAGATCGGATTTATAATATATAAAGTAGTAAATAGGACTCTTTACCTTAAAAGAAAAGATAATAAAAGCGTAATTCCCTTAGTACTTACTAATAGGTTTTCTTAAATAAGTATATATATTTAAAGGCTTATTATATACTAAGTAAATATATAGCTAGACTCCTTTATATTACTACTTATAAAATAAGTTAAAGCTATAGTTATACTATCTTACTTAAATTAAGCTACTAGTAAAAGAGAATCTAGTTTCTTAGACTAGTTCTAGAGATATAGAAGCTTATATAAGTAAAAGCTAAGGAATTTAAAAGTAAGCGATATAAGAAAAAAAGTAAGAAGGATATCGGTTATTATAATTATAGATAATATATAATAAAGCGATATATATAATTAAATAATTTATATAACTACGATAGGGATTAATACCTATAAAGGAAAAAGATAAAGAGTTAAAGAGGATATAGAGGAAATCGAGATAACGAGAA
Organism: Hirsutella rhossiliensis; assembly: GCF_020360975.1. Classification (NCBI taxonomy): domain Eukaryota; kingdom Fungi; phylum Ascomycota; class Sordariomycetes; order Hypocreales; family Ophiocordycipitaceae; genus Hirsutella; species Hirsutella rhossiliensis. The sequence goes on along the minus strand of NW_025408671.1, from coordinate 4,785,523 downwards.
TAGTAAAAACTAGCTTAAAGATTATCCCTATATATTATAGATATAGAGTAGATCTAGATAAGAAGTTTAATAGACTTATAAATAAAATCGTTAAAGAAATTATATATAAAAGAATCCTAATCCCTTTAAATTACCTAATTAACTTTATTCCCTAACTAAGTAAGAGACTTAGTATAAGATATATAGATATAGCCTAAGGTATAGAAAATACTAAATTCTAGACCTTAGAGAAAGTAGAGAGTAATATAAGACCTTATAGAGCTATAATAATAGTTATAAAAGTAGCTAAAGATAATATAGAGAGTAGTTTACTCTTCCTTAAATATTTATAAGGAAAACTCGCGGTAGCTTTAGTATAAGTTAAAGAATAAGATAAAGAGTACTAAGTTAAACTAATTAAGCTTACTTACCTTACTTATAAAGAATCGGATTATAAGTACCTTAAAGTCTAATAAGTACTAAAGGAAGTTAGGTTTATAACTAATATAATTAGCGTAACGTAACTAGCTTAAGGACTATTTAATTAATAAACTCTAGAGGTAATAAGACTAAAGAAAGATAAATTTATTATATAGGAAGTAGTACTCTTAATAAGATACTAAGAGATAACTTTAAAGGACCTTATAGCGATTCCTATAATATATATAAATATAGTCCTTATACCTTTCCGCTCGCTTAAGTATATATAAGACCTACCTTATATTTAAGTATAGCTTAGTAGCTAGAAAGCTAAAGTTCTAAGCGCCTTAATCGATACTAGGTTTAAAGGAAACTTTATTACTAAAAGATATATAAACGTATATAGGCTTAAAATCCTATTAATAAGAGTATTAATAACGGCGTATACTAGGTCCCTTATAGATATAGTTAGGGAGGTAGAGACTAATCTCTATCTAAGCACGGCCTAGATACTAATCTATCTTTATATTACGCTAGATAGAGTCTTAGTCCCCTTTATCCTAGGCATACTATTTATTAAAGCCGCGCGTATATTACTTAATTATTCCCTAAGGAATAGCAATATATAGGTTAAATATTAAATCGGCACTATCTAGGTAGTTATATTAGCGGTAGGAGCTATTAAATAAAAGCTTCCGGATAAGGTCGATATAGTAAAATCCTTTTAAACTATAACCTTAATAGTTAATAAAAACGTATATAAAAGACTAAAGCTTAAAGAGACTATATAGGAAATAGCTACCTAGCTCTTAAGAAAAAGATTTTAGGCTTTAATAATAAAAGTTAAAGAAGATAACTTAGGAGCTACTTAATAATTATAAAGAGAACCCCTTATAGATACCTTAATAGCTAAGATTCTCTTACTAAGAGGTAAGATCCTTAGTTATAAAAGGGGCGCTAACTAAGTCCTTAACCTAGCTTACGCTAGTATAAATAAGCCCTTAATAGTACTAGTATAATAGTAATTAATTATAAATAAAGGAGATAAGGTAATTCTAGCTATTAGATTTAAGATAGTAGAAGAGATTATTAAAGTTATAGTTATAGAGGCTATAGGAGAATTTAAGAAAAATATTATTAAAGCTAGAAAGAAGTTTAAAAAGATCTAGAAGGTTAAAGTTAAGATAAGGAGGAAACGACCTATTAGATTATATAATCTAAGAGTTAATACTCTCTTTAAAAGAAAAGTAAATAAGATTAACTTTATTAATAATACTTTATTAAATAGCTTAACGCTAAAAGGGGACCTTAATTAAAAGAAGACTAAATAGAATACTATTAAAGATAAAATATAGCCTAGACCCTACCTAGAATACTTAATAGGAAAATTCTTAAGTATATAGAAAGGAAAGCGGTTAATATAAGAAAAACTTAAAGTAATTTATAAATAGTTTAAAGGCTTTCTTATAAAAGTAGAAATCTAGATCTTCGATAGTATTTTATTTAATAAGGAAGTAGCGTTATCCTAGGACTTTATAGAAAGAGGTAAAGTCAACCTAGCTATAGCCCCCCTATAGGTTATTAGGATAATAGAATATAAGGTATAGTAAGTAGCCTTAATCTTAATCCTAAAAGTAATAGAGTAGAAAGTTATCGATATCCTTAAAATTAAACTAAAAATAGGAGTCCTTAAAGAAAGGTATAGGCCCTATAAGAACCCTTTCTTTTTAGTAGTAAAGAAAGATAAAGGACTATGCTTAATTAATTCCGCTATATATATAAATACTATTATAATAAGAGATATAAACCTACTATTAAATATAGATAAGTTTAGCGATTACTTCTTAATATATAAGATCCTTTCCCTCCTAGACCTTTTTTTAGGCTATAATTATCGGAAAACGCGGTTATTAGTTATATATATTAATTATAGCGCCCTTATAGGAGCGCGCGTTTTACTTTTACCTATATAGCATAATAGTCTTCGCGATAGTTATAAGCCTGGGAGGGGGTAGTAAACTACCCCCTATAACTTCCGGTAACTACGCGTTGCGGGGTAATACCTATAGATAGCCGTGTACCCCTCTCTCTCTTAGATTTCCTAGGTAATAGGCGCGGTGCTTAGTATTCGACTCCGCGTCGTAGGCTTAGGTCTAGGAATCCCGGCGGAGCCGCGATCCCTAAGGGGGTATATCGGAAAACGCGGTTATTAGTTATATATTAATTACAGCGTACCTATTAGAGCGCGCGTTCTACTTTTACCTATATAGCGTAATAGTCTTCGCGATAATAATTAGATCCCTCTTAATATTAAAAGCTATAACTTAATAATATTCGCGATACTTATTAGCCTCTTATATATATATATACTCCTTTAAAGGGCTATAAACTTAGTTAGCTAATTTATAAGGATAATATAAAGAATCTTATAAGACCTTATACCGAATATCTATAGGAATTTCCTTAATAATATAGGTATTAAGGGGCCCGATATAACGTATAATAATAAAGAGGTAGCGTTAAGAGTAAGGAGATTTATCTTTAAATACCTTATTAACCTTAATAAAGTCTTAGTTAACGTCGAACTCTTTAGTTATATAATTATAAGGGCTAAATCGAAATTCTACTAGTAAGTAACCGAAGTTATCGGTTATATTTATAGAATAAATAAAAGGTGCTTTATAAAAGCTAAAGTTATTAAAATTAAAGAATAAATCAGATACCTTAATATAACGTATATTAGAGCTTTCCTTAGTATTATAGGATACTATCGAATCTAGATTAAATAGTTTACTATCTTAGTAAAACCCCTTATAGACCTATTAAAGAAAGAAGTTTATTAGGAATAAGGAGATAAATAAATAAAAGTAATAGCTACCCTTAAAGAAGCTATTACTAATCTAGTCTTTTTAGTATCCTACGATATCGGCCTAAGAAGAGGAGATATTATTCTAATATATAATACTAGTTTACTTAGCTAGGGGGTAGTCTTAATATAAATCGTCGATAGAAAGAGGCGCCCTATAAGGTTTAAAAGTAAAACGTAGTTACTAGTAAAAACTAAATATAATATAATAAAAAGGGAGTATAGGGCTATATTAAGTGCGCTTAAGGGACTAAGAATATACTTATATAGCGTATATTTTATCTTAGAAACTAATATATAGGTCTTAGTTAATTAACTAATAGGTGCCCTTAAAGACGTCCTTAGAGCTATAATAACTTACTAAATAAGTTATATTTTCCTCTTTAACTTTACTATATAATATATTAAAAGTAAGAAAAATAGTATAGCTAATAGAATCTTAAGAAAGCCTAAAGGACCTTCTAATATATTAGATAGGGAAATAGAAGGCGATATTAAAGAATTTATAGACTTTTACTTAAACGTAGTATAAGGGGACTACTTAAAGGAATCGAGGATAATTATAGACTTCCTTTAAACGTTAAAACGGCCGGAGGGCCTTTCTAAATAAGACTATAAGAAGCTATATCTAAAGAGTCTAAATTTCTATATTAAAGATTAAAAGCTTTAGCGACTCCCTAAGAAGGAAGAAAGGGGACCTATACTAGTCGTAGACGACCTAAAAGAATAGAAAAGGATTATCGTAAAGTACTATATATAAATAGGATATAAAGGACGATAAGTTATATATATATTTATAAAGAATAGGTATTAATAGGCTAGCCTTTAAAACGATATTTATAGTATAATTTCTTCTTATAAAGAATACTAATACTTTATAACTAAGAGACCCTAGGAAGTTATAAACGCGACCGCGCCTAGCTACCTTATAAGTAAGATTTACTTTAATAGCTAGTATATACTATTTAATTATAGGTATTTATACCTTATAGAAGTATAAGACGACCTTACTAAATAAGTAGAAGTAACCCTAGTTAAGGAAATTACTATAGGAGCTATAACTAAATTTATACTCTTTATTATTTATAGGTATAGCGTAATACTATATACTATAATTAATAGAAGGCCTAAAATAAAGAAAGACTTTAAGTATATCTTTAAGGATATAAGTATTAAAGTTATTTAAACTTTAGTATATAATCTAAAGGTAAACGTAATAGTAAAATAAAGGTACTAAAGGTTAATAATAGTACTTATAAAAATAGCGGAGAAAAAAAGTAAGTAGATTAAATACCTTAACTAAGTAATCTTTATAGACTAAATAGTAGTTAAAGAGTCTTACGGAATATTAGCTTTTTACCTACTATATAGATAGGAACTAATACTACCTCTTAAAGTAGAATACTTAACTTAGCGACTAATCGACTAGGATAAAGTAAAGATAAGAGAAGAATTATTTAAAGTATAAGTATAAGTTTTAAAAAGGAAAGAAAAAGATATAAAAGAAGCTAAGAAAAGAGTAATAAGATATCGGAATCGATTAATAGAAAGGATAGATAAAGCTAATAAGTATATAATAAAGAAAGAAAGCCTATAACCTAGAAACCTTATCTTACTATTTAACGTAAGACAATTAAATAATTTAAGGAGGTAAGCTAAGTATTAAATAAGGTAGAACGGTCTCTTTTAAGTAGTATCGCGCTCGGAGTAGTTTAAGGCGTATAGGATTAAGACTCTAGATAGAATTATACTTAATAAGATAATCCTAAGAGAGTATCTAAAAAAGTTTAAAAAAGATAAGGAAGGTTAGTAGTACTTTACTAAGGACGACTAGTTACTTTAAGATAAGATTACTCTTAATAAGAAGAGGAAGGAAGAAATAATAAATAAAGTAGATAGTTTACTACTCCTACTAAGTAGAGAAGCCTTAGATTAAATAGTACTACGGTCGTAATAACTTCTTAATAAACCTTAGAAGGATTAAAGCTAGGAAGAGAAAGAAGAGCGACTATAAATACCTAAGAAAGGCCTAAGGTATACGATTAAGGTTTAGCTGCTATAACTTAGTAAAGTAAAAAAGGATCTCTATATAGGAGCCTTAAAAACGCTAATCTAACGAGAAAAAAAAGAGGTAAAAAGGAGCTAGGGAGGAAAAGGTAGTAAAGATAAAAATCTATAACTATTATAAGAAGCACGCTAGAACCTAACTAATAACTAGGGCACCGTTTAACTATTTAATTAAAGGACGACTATAATAGCTAAGATATTTATAAGCGCCTTATCTACTACCTTACCGTTTTAAATTTTCTACTTAAAGCTCCTTAAGTAGATAAAGATAATATTTCCTACCCTTCCTTAATAATAACCTACCTTCTACTACCTTAAAGAAGATAAATAGAGGTATAATTAAATAATAAAGTAAGAAAATAAATATTCTTATTACTTACCTCCCTTAAAAATAGGAATTTTTACTTTATAAATAAGGACGTCTATTCTTTATTATAAAAGGGGAGACCTACTATAGCGAAAATAAACGCGCTTATAAGATAAATTTTAATATATTTTCGACTTACTAGATTAAATATATATAACCTTAAGAGAAAAACTTTTACTACTAAAGATAGCGACTAAATAAAGCTACCTACTCTTAGTAAACCTATTATAGACTACTATAAAGCGAACTTAAAGACTATCTAATTATTACTTAAGAGAGAGCTCGTTAAACCTATATAATCTCTTTTTAGGTAAAATAGGTATAAGGTTAATTTCCTCCCTTTCTTTAAATCCTTAGTAGGACTAAAGGGATTAAGGATATTATAAAGAAGATAAGGGGCGGTCTTATTACTAATATACTTATCGTAAAATTTATTAGTCTTAAGATTAGTATAGAAATTATAACCGTATATATAGTTAGCGAATCTATTAAGGTTATAAGTAGCCCTATAGTATCTAAGGAAGTACCGCTATTTATAAATAGGCGCCTTAGTTAAATCCTAAATATAGTTAGCGTAAGAACCGCTAATAGTACTTAGAAGAAAAATATACTTATAAAAAGGAAATATAACGTACTTATAAGCGGAAGTTATAGTTATCTAATAAGTTTAAATATACCCTTAATAAAGGTAAGGATTATAAGTTCTATATAAAGTAATCAAGACTACTTAAGAGTATTCTTACCGCCTTAAACTAAGCTAAGAAAAAAAGTATCCGTGTAAATAAGCGATTTCTATAAGGATATAGGTTACTAACTAACGTCTATAATAAAGGGTATAAAAGACGATTTAATTATACTAACTTAGCGTGCTCTTAAGAAAGTAAGAGAGAAGAGAGCGACCGTACGCTTTAATCTTAACGATATTAAGAGCTTTTAATAGAACCTATAACTAAAAGGTAATTTCTATATAAATTAAAAACCCTTAGTAACCGATATTATTTTTACTATAGACCTAGGTCTTAAAGTAACTATAGATCTATAAAAGAAGATAGTTAGAACGAGCTAAGCGAGATTAGATAAGTTAGATAGTTATTACTTAAAAGTACTTTATATAAAAAGGAAAGACCTTAGTATAATAATTCTAAGTAAAAAGAGTAGTAGTAATAAGGGAAGGTTATAAAAGAGTAGTTAAAGAAAGGTTAACGATATCTAGTAGCTCTTTAGTTTTAAGTTTAGCGGTCTTATAAGATATAATAAGGAAGAAGAAGTAGTTATAAAAGGAGAAGATAAGAGGTAGCGGTCTAGAGAAATAAAGAAGATAAAAGAGAGAAGAGGAAGAAGAAGAATAGAAAGAGTAAAAAGGAGAATAAAAGGGTAGAGATTAAATAGCTTATTAATTAATAACTAATAAAAGAAGCTATTTAAGCGTAACCCTTAAATACGCTTAAGACCTTACCGCTATAAAGGCCGGCTAAAGTAACTAATAACCGCGCGCTTTAATAACTATTTATTCCTCTTATTATACCTTCCTTCTTCCTTCCTTTTTCTTCCTTCTATATATATATATATATATATACTCCGTACGCTTCCCTACTTATAATAATCCCCTCTACTAATATAACTCTTATATATATATATAATACCCTCTTAGCCTCTTAGCGTTATAACTTAAAACTACTTACCCTAACTATTTAATCTTATCTTTTCCCTCTCTTTTACTTACTCTACCTTTTCTTAAGATATAGCGGCGAACCTAAATAGCATCCTAGGCCTAGCTATAGACCTCCCTAAGAATGCCGCTATCTTCTTTAGCGTATTACTATTTAAGAATAAGAGCTTTATTTTACCTACTTACTATAGCGAAGTTAAAGTAAAAGGTAGTAAAGGGCGCTTCTACGCTAAAGATAAGGAAAAGTTTATAAACTAAGACTAATAAGACGTTTATAAGTAAAAGCAACCTCCTTAGTACGTCTATAAAGATCGTTAGTACTTAATACTAACGGGCCTTATTAGATAGTAGGATATTACCCTTAAAGACGCTCGGATAATATATAAAGGCGTTAAAAAGATAAACGGATTTACTAGGAATAAGGCCTACTAAGAAGAGTATATCGTCGATATATATAACTTTCTCTATAGAGCTATCGATAAACGATAGGCTACGAGCTTTAGCCTTAGCGCGATAATTAAGATCTTAATAAGAAGTATTAAGAACGCGGTATACCCCTTACCTTACCTACTATCGGTTTATACTAACTATTAAGGGGAACCTATTAAAGATATAAAAGATAGATATATAAAGTACTATAAATACCTAAACGATAAGGAGTATTTAATTAAGTTTACCGCTCTTACTTTTAACCTTAGTCGCTTTATATATAAATAAAGGTATATAACTAAAGTTATTAACTTTTTAGTAGGACTAAATAAAGGGGGACTTTACTAGGGAGCGTTCTTTTAGGACTATAAGGAAGGAAACTTAGTCGTTTTTAATGCTTAGAAAGAGAGATAGCACGCTAGACTCTATACGTTCTTATAAGTATAGCGGTAGTTTCTTTATATCCTCTAAGTTCCTTATAACTTTACTTATACGCTAGTCCCTTATACCGCTTAGTAGGAAGGGTAGGAATATAGCTACTTAGCCTTAATAATAATTTAATACTAGGTTAAAGGTATAGTTAGGCTATACCTTAAGATAATTAAGTAGCGATACCTAAAGGTTAAAGTAATTCTAAAGTAAAGGTATAAGGTAATATAAGAAGCCCTATAAATAGATAAAATCTTATACTAAGACTAGTATTTCTTTAAGCCGGATAAGAGGATAAGTATAAAAGGCTACGTTAATAGGCTAATATATAGAATCTAAGCTATCGCGGCGAACGAACTTAATTATTATAAGAAGGTATAAGTAATAAGTATAGAATTAGGTAATCGATAACGTAAGCGGAAAGATCGGTCGAAGGAGTATAGGGTAGGATTTTATCCGGAATTTATAACGAGTATATAAGGGGCCGAATAATATATTAAAAGAATAGCGTTATAAAAGATACTTATAAACTTACTTTTTTTATCTACTACTCTTAGGAAAATCCTTTGTCTTTTATAGACTATTGCTCGCTTACTAGTAGACTAATTAGTTAGCTTTCTAGTATATTCTATAGTACTTAAAAAGCTCTATCTATAGTATATCTTCCTAACTTAGTAGGTAGTTTAATTATAGCGTGATAGTTAACGTAAGACTATAGGTTCTAGTATAAGTAGTAGATTTAACTAGAATATTCTATGCCCTACCTACTCTTATATCGCGTATATCTTCGGAACCGCTAGGCTAAAATAAGTAATAGGGTATCCGTTCTACTTATAATTAACTTATATATTTTATATATATTTTTATTTATAAGGATAGGCTTATCTTAACCCGCTTTTCCTAGAAGAAGGTATAGATATCTAGTAAAGGTCTTTATCTTTTAAGGGTTATTCCCTTAGACTATATTATAGAGCCTCTTTTTACTAGCTTATTCTATAAAGCCTCCCTATACTTATTATTTCTTTATAATAGTAAAATAGGAATATAAGGGTATATCCTTATAATTATATATAAGCGATATTATAAGGTAGTAGAGTTTCCTAGTAGTTTAATAGCGGGGTTAAACGACTATAAAGGATACTATCTAATTAAGGTTTAATAACTTTCGGCGGAGTCTTTCTTATAAGGATTCCTAAGTATAAATAGATTTACTAATATAACTATATTATTCTAAGAGATTAAAAAGAATAAGACCTCTAGGAAGTCCTAGAAGTAGTTAACCTTTAAGATAGGCCTAGCGGATAGAAACCACCGCTTTAAAGAGATATAGAACTAGCTTATATAGTAAGGAGAGCGAGAAAAGAGCTAACTACGCTAGCTACCCTTATAGAGCAACCTAACCCGATCGCTTAAGCTACGCGCGGTTTCTTTATAAGACTCCTCCTTAAAAAGACCCCTAACTATCTAATTATATTAATAGGAATCGAGAATAGGCCTACTCCTCGCCCGCTACTAACGATCCCTCTAAACGTATAAAGGAGTAAAAGACTTATAACCGTACCCCTACCGATAGCTTAATAAGAAGCTAGTAAGGAAGAAAGGTAGATAGCGCGGCTACTAACTCGCCCTAAGACTTTAAAATTACTAAGCGCTCGGTTAATTACCCTAAGGCTAAAGACTCTAGTAACGCCTACGGCGCGCCTTATTACTCCCTAGAAATAAAGTATAGTAATAGCCTCTCTAGCTATAGTTCCTATAAGGTTTATACTAGGCTTTAAACCCTCCTAGGTTAAAGGAGTTAAAAACCTAGGAATATATTAAAACTACTACTAGGATATTAACGACTATAATTCTATATATTTATATAGGACTACTAGCGACGCAATAATAACTAGTTTATAAGACTTTATAGCTTATTTAATCTAGCTATACCTAAAGCTATAGACTAGTAAAGATACTAATTACTTTATTTCCCTAACGCCCTTAAGAATAATAAGCGCGAATACTTAAGAGCGTATATAAGGGGTAGTAGATAATTATTTAAAGAAGGAAGTATATAAGTAAAGATAAGAAAGAGCTAAACGAGTAGCTTATAAGTAAAGGAAGGAATAAATAACATAAAAGGAAGGGATTATAGTAAAGGAGAAAAGTTCTATTAATAGTTTATTTACTTACTTATATACTTAGGAAGAGAGCCTTACTTATTATTATCGCGCCTTTTCTATTAGTATCTTAGGTCGGAAAGTCGCTAGGGAGGAGTTTAATAGGTAAGATCGCACCCCTATAGATATTAGCCCGTTAAAAGGATAAGACCCCTAGCACCCCCTCTTTTAACTTACTTTAAAGTATAATTAAAGGCTTTATAAAGACCTTAATTATCTAATTAAGTATCTTCCTTAATTATAGTTAATTTAAATTTTTATTTTTCCCCTTTAAAGTAAAGGCTATTAGTTACGCGACTTTAGTAGAGATAAAGAGATATAAAGTAAAGAAATCTCTAAGACTTATATCTATAACTTAAGGCCCTTAGAGCTATATATAAGACCGATAATTAAATAATTATATAGTTAATTGCTCTATTAATCCTTAGCTATATACTACGTATACTTTAAGTATATACCCTCGTCCCTATTAAAGTATCTACTTAAGTACTTTCCCTATTATAAGTAAGAAGGAAATTAGTCTTTATCCCCTTACTATATAGTAAGCTTCTAGCCTCTTACTTAGCTTTTAAATATTATAAAGTAAGTAAAGGTATATATATATATACTATTTATAAGATAATATTAATAAGCTATACTAAGCTTTTTTATATATAGCTAGCCTATATATATATATATATAGGATTTAGCCCTTTATATATAACTATATAGCTTAGGCTATAGCCTAAGCCTATAACTTATAATAGTTAAAGACTTTTATATAATACCCTCCTTTTAGTATAGCGCGGCGCTACCTTATTAATAGCTTTTATATAACTAGGCCTTAGGCTCCTTATACTAATAGCTCTACCTTACCCTTTTTCGTTAATTATACTAGCCTTACTAGCTTTATTATTCCTATACTTATTAACCTAGGTAGCCGGTACTTAGCTCTATACTTATTAGCCGGCTAGCTATATAAATAAGAGCGCGGCTTATTATATACGCCCTTAGGCGGCTAGCGGCCGGCCTAGACCTATATAGGTCTTAGGTTACCTATCCCCTTAGCCTTAAGTAGCCTCCTTTACTAAGGGGTATATAAAAAGGCATCCTTTTTCTTTCTTTTCTTTCTTTCTCTTTCTTCTTTAACTATAGTAATAGTAGTAATAAGTAAGTTCTACTTTACTTAAGGTATTAGCTTATTCCTAGCTATATAAGCTACCTTATTAATAAGTACTTATAAGAATAGCTATAGTAATAATAGTAATAATAGTAATAATAATAACTTTAATTAATAAGTCTTTTATCTTATAAAGTAAAAGGCCGCGGTTTATTATACTAACTTTTATAATAGATATATTTACCTCTCTCTCTCCCTCTTTATTTTTCTTAGAGTATATAAAGTTATTTATCGACGCTATATTAAGCGCGGCTAATAATAACTCCGCCGCTACCGCCGCTCTTACTTATGCCCCTATAACCGCGCTTACTACCGCCGCCTCTACCTCTACTACGCTAGCCGCCCTTATATTGCCCTTTTAAGTAACGACGCCGTCCCTACCGCCGCCTATAACGCCTAGCCCCTCTACCCCTACCTCCGCCTTTACTACCCTTATAAGTCCGCTACCTAGCGAGCGTAGTAGCTCTTTTCCGCTAACTTCTTAAAGTATAAGCGCTAAGTATAGGCTAGAGCCGCCCGCGCGGCCCCTTATATATAGTATATATCGTAAGAGCTCCCTTACGCCGACTAAGCTAAGCGCCGCTATAATAGTAATTATTATTAGTATGTATATACTAGCTATACTTATAAGGCGGCGCCTCTTATCTTACTTACTATAGCGTTAGCTTAAAAGGCTAGCGCGTATAGGTAGATATAGGGGGCTACTAAGAAGCGCCTTACCGCCGCCGCCGCCGCTTACTATAATCTCCGCGCCCTTAAGTACTAGGGCCTTATCCTTAAGTAAGTTCCTCTCCTTTAGCTCTTTTACTTCCGCTATTAACTCCCTTAGTACTAAGGATACTACCTTTATCGCTTTATTAGCGGTCCCCTTACCTATACCCGCTACTACCCCTACTACTACTACTAGCCGCCTCCCTCTTACTTCTACCGCCCTTAAAGCCGCCGCTACTACTAACTAGCTTATAGGCTTAGAAGGCCGCTTAAGCACCTTAAAGAGCGCCGCCGCCGCTAATAAGATAAAGGAAGGTAATAAAGATAAAGATAACGATAATAATAAAAGTAAGGATAAGGAGTAGGTCTAAGTAGTTTAAGGGCTCTACCTTAAAATAAACGCTATTTTTATCTCTACTTATATTATTACGCTCGCGTTATTATAACTACTTACTTTACTTTATTTACTTTATAGTCCTAGCTTAAGCTACTATTAATAGTTTATTAGTCTATTATTCTTATTTACTAGCCTAAATAAAGCCTTAAACTTATTAAGGGCTATAGCTCTTATAAACTTATATATAGGTTCTTATATAAGGTCGAGATACCTATATTACTTAACGAGGACCTCTTAGCGTTTCCCTTTACTAACCCTTTTCTAGCGCGCGGCTTATATCTCTTTAACTTTAAACTTATCCTTTCTCTTTACTTTAATTATAGGCGGTTAAGCGTCCGCTATTTCTTATTTAAGTAGTAGGTTAAAGGAGGCTCTATAAAGGAGGTCTACGTTAATCTTATTATAGACCCCTATTAAAAGACTATCGAGCTCTATAACTTATAAGCTAATAACTCTCTATACTATAAACTTTATATATAGCTAGTTAAGCTTCTTCTTTAGCTATACTAACCTATAGTTATAAAGGTCTAGCTATACCTTATCTCTTACTATAAACCTATTTATTAAAGCCTTAGTCTTATTAGCGTATTACTTTTAATATTATACTATAGCGGCTATCGTAGATTAGTAATAATCTATAGTCTCTTATAGCTTTTATATAAATATAGTAGTATAGCCTTTTAATAATAAATTACTATACTACTTTACTATTATATTTATAGTAAAGGGAACTAATAAAAGTAGTTTAAAGCTATATATTATAAGGAAAGGGGCTATCTTAATAAAGGTATATAGTTTACTATTTAATATAAGTTAGGCTATAAGGAGCTACTAGTCTTAGTCTACTTAGTTATAGGCTATAATAGCCTATAAGTAAGCCTATACTTCTTAGTTAACCCTTTTAGGCCCTTTATCGGTCTATAAGTAATATACTATACTAAGTAGCTATATAATTTATAGTAACTAGTATAGGTACTATTAAAAGCGGCTAGTTTAATTCGATCCTTTATTGCTTATAATAAAGGCTAGCTAGCTATATAAGCGGGCTTAGTACTATAGGAAGCGCTCTATATAAGACTTTATATCTATAAACGGTATTAGCTTTAATACTATAGACTTACTAAGTCGGTCCTTAATTACCTATATATAGTAGTTACTACCTTTTATAAGTAAGAGGTCCGTTATAAAGTCTATCTATATATATATATAGAACTAGTTAGGCACTAAAAGCTACTTAAGTAGTCCCTTAAGCTATACTTTCTAGATCTTAGTATAGCTATAGATATTATAGTTATAAAGGAAGTAATAAATATAGTATTATAAGAGGAGCTAGTAAAAGTCTTTTATAAGGCTAGCTACTATACCTTACTAGCTTAGGTAACTTATAATACTAGAGTTATATATAAGCTAAACTAGCCTCCCTTAGAGCTCGTTTTACTTATCTAGCTCTAGCGGTCTATCTTTCTCCTTAGCTTCTATAGTATATAGTATACCTAGTACCTATAGTCTCCCCCGCTAATATAAGTGCCCTTATAAATCGATATAATAGTTAGCTACTTATACTTTTAGCTTTAGCTTTAGATTTAAGCGTTATATACTAAACTTAATAGCGCGGCGTATACTATTATAAGTATAGTTAAGAGATAATATCCTATCCTATAAGTGTTAAAGGGCTTTATCTTAAAATACCCTTACCGCGCGCGCTTTAGGGCCGGTCTATCCCTCCTCCTTAGACTAAGGTAGGGGTATAGGGAGGCGCCTATCTATTAGCTTTATACCTTCCTCTATTAAGGAAGCTCTTATATAAGTCTATAGCGCTTTTTATAGGATAAGCTATAGGTCTCGCGCTTTAATATCTACTTTTATTAGCTGGTTTTAATCTCGCTAAGAAAGCGTATTTAGTACTATAGAGTCCCGCCCTAGCTAGTACTTAATCGCGATATTAAAGTATAAAAGGTACTCCGCTTAGCGGGCCTATTACTTTAAGAGGTACTAGCGGGTTATAAAGTACTTAAGGTTCCTATAATTTATAAGAACTTCGAAGCTCTTATAGCTCTAGAGCTTTACTTACTATTACTTAAGGTAGCTAATAATCGCTAGTATCTCCTTATCGTAAATAGCGTAATTCCGCTTTACTAAGGTTAGCTTATAAGAGTAAAACGCTATTAGTTACTTTTGCTTATTTACCTCTTAAAAAAGCGTCCCTTTAAGTGCCTAGCCGCTATAGTCCGCTTTAACTAACGTAGACTAGTTAAAGTCCTACTAAAGTAATACTAATACTTATAAAAATAGGTCTTTAAGCGTATAAAACGCTCTTTCCTATATAAGCCTTTAATAAAAAGTAGTCCTTTTCCTAGTAATCTTATTTAAGGGTATTATAATATATAAGAAGCCCTTAATAAATATCCTATAATAGTTCGCGAACCTAAGAAAGCTCTATACGCTTATTTATATAGTTAGGGCCGCTTAGTCTTAAATCGCTTAGATCTTTATAGGATCCGCTTATATACCTATACCTATATAGATAATAAAGCCTAGGTACTTAACCCTTTTAACCCTAAATTCATACTTATTTAAGTTAAAGTAAAGCTTATAAAGTTAGAGGCGCTTTAAGACCCTTTATACCTTCTATATATAGTCCTTATAAGAGCCGCTTATATAGATAAGGATATTATTTATATATATAGAGGCGAACTTATTAAGGAAGTCTTAAAGTATATTATTAATATAATACTAAAAGGTAGCGGGCGCTCTTAAAAAGCTAAAGAGCGTTACTATTTACTTAAATAAGCTATAGTATATATAGAACGCTATCTTTTACTTATTACCCTTTAAGATCTATACTTTATAGAACGCTTACTTTATATCTAGCTTTATAAACTACTTTACTTTTAAGAGGTTATAGAGTATATCTAAGATTAAGGGTAAGGGGTAGCGGTCTAGCCTTATAATTATATTTAAGGCCTTATAGTTATAATAAAACTATATCCTGCCCCTTAGTTTATATACAAATAAAACTAGCGCTCTTACTTTAAAGCTACTTACTTAAATAAAAGCTTTATTTAAGAGGTCCCTTAGCGTTTTTTTTAGTACTAGTAGCTCCGCGTATAATATACTATATAGCGGTTTAAATAGTATAAGTAGTTCCTACCCTTTTTTATTAGTATAGAGTATAATCCTATAGTCTACCCTTAGCTTATATAAGTTAAGCTTATTTACTTCCTAAGACTTAAATAGTAGTAAAAGGTTATAAAAGCGCTTTAGTATTTACTACTATAGCTTAGCGGTCGACTTTAGCTTCTTTATTTAAAGGGCTTTATCGATATCCGCTAAGCTAACTATATAAACCGCTATACTAGCCGCTACTTAGCCTTCCTCCCGCTCTACCTATTATATAGTTCCTATAAAGATAAAGGTAAGGACTTCTTAAGCTAAGTATAAAGCTTATACGCTTAGTCCTACGCCTATAAAACTATCGTTATAGTAGACCTATTATTATATAGGCCTAAACTATAGCTTCTTTTAGTATAAAACTAAGTATAACTTTATATATAATAACTAAGGTTTCTTAAAGATTAAGGGAAACTTTAGTTAAGAGATTATATAGGCTATAATAAGCTTATAGTAGCCGTTAACCTTTATAGCTAGCTATATAATACCCTTAATTACTATACTTTCTATTACGCTTAAGGCGCCCTTTACTTACCTTAGGGCGGTCTTTTCTACTAGTACTTATATCTCTTATATAAGCGCCTCGTCGACTATAGCGTAGTACTAGTAGCCCTTATCTATAAGAGCAGCGATAAGTAAGGAGTTATTAATTATAACCTATATTAAAGTAAGCTCCTCTTTTATATAAGCGGATAATTTCTCTTTCTCTTTTACTAGTACTAGTAATTAAGGCTTTAGAGCCTATCTTTACTTTAGAGCTACTCTTTTTCCTTTAAGCTAAAGGGGGCGGAGTACTTCTTATCGTTTAAGGTAAGGAGCGGTTCTATCTTTACTACTTAAACCGCTATAGGCCGCTTAGCTAAAAGGAAGGAGTATTTTAATATAAAGTATATAAACGCGCCGTAATATAAGTAGTAGCTATTAGCTTTCCTCTTTTTAATTTTATCGCTTATTACTTACTTCGCCTACTACTTAAAGTATAAAGCGGTATAGGGGTTAGTTAACGGCGTCTTCTTACTACGTTTAGCTTAGTCTATATAGGTAGCCGATATTAAGGTATCCCTATCTATATTAATAGCTAGTTATTTATCTTATAAAAGGGCAGTAATCCTATTACTACTATATAGCGTGCGCTTATAGAGCTTTTAAAAACGCAGCGTTTACTTATAGCCTTATACTACCTTTATTAACTAGCTTATATACTCGCTATAGTTAGTAGGTATAATTATAAGGATAAGTAGCTCTTATAGGGCTAGCGTAATCGAATTCTATAGCTATATAAGCTTCGCGCTATCTTCTTATACTATAGTCCCCGCTACTTATAAGAGCGTCTCTTTAAAATTAAAGAGGAATTCGCTAAAGGTTTATCTATCTTTTTACTTAAGGGTCTATAGCTTATCTTACGCCTTCTCCTACTCTTATACGTTGCTAAACGTTTATATAAGGTATTAAAAGAAGTCTTATAGGTCGCGTTTACCCTTAAGGCTACCCTTATCTTAGAATCTAAAGATCTACTATATCTAAGGCTTTAGTAGTATATAAAAGAGTAAATACTACGCTATATCGCGATAGCTATTTAAGCCCTATTTCTTATTAGTTATAAACTTTATTTATAGCTAGCTAAAGAAAAAGTAAAAGGACTTTAGCTTACTATCTTAAGTTAGCTAAGGGAGCGGCTTCTACGTTAGTAGTATTACTACTATAACTAGCGTTAAAGAGGTTATATAGGTTAGAGCTAGTCTTATAGATAGCTCCCTTAGTATAGCGAGAACCTTATCCTTCTTACTAGCTATTGCGCTTTTAATCGCTTCTAAGATAGCTACGATACTTCTTATCCGTCTAAGAAAGGGTAAGGTACTTCCTTAAGGAGGTAGTACCCTCTTTAAAGAGATATCTATTATATCTATTAGTTAATAGCTTATACTATTATAGAGTAAGTAGAGGCGTATATATAAGTGCTATTTATAAGATAATATTAATAAGCTATACCGAGCTTTTTTATATATAGCTAGCCTATATATATATATATAGGATCTAGCCCTCTATATATAACTATATAGCTTAGGCTATAGCCTAAGCCTATAACCTATAATTGTTAAAGACTCTTATACTAGAGTATTATTATATTTATATTATAGAACCGTCCTAGGAAATATAAAAGTTAAGTATAGGTATCGTAAAGCATAGCTTAATTTTATAGTTATTAGAGATATCCCTTAGTATAAGGCACCTAAGAAGCTAAAAAATAGGTTTTAAAGAAGGAGCTAAAAAGAGGTATAAAGAGGAGGGTAGGGGTATAAAGGGAAGTAAAAGTAGCGATAGCTTCCTATAAAGGTAGCGAGAGATAAGACGGATATACTAGTAACGGCTAGAAAGGAAGGGAAAAACTAGTAAAAAGCTTAGTAGTTAAAAGGATATTAGTAGCTTCTTTAAGTAGGATCTTCTTTATTAATTAAGATACTAGATAGGTATAAGGAGGGGCGTTAGATAAAGGAAAGAAGCAGAATAAAGGCAATATAATAATTACTCCCTTACCTTTATTATTACCTTAGTAAGAATTAAATCTCTCTACCCTACCTATCTAACCCCTTACTTTTAATTTTACCTTTATATATTTTTATATACTTCTTATATCTCTCTTTACGAGAGTTATAAGCCTAAGAGGAATAGAATTCCTATACCTTCTAGCTACTATAAAAGGCACCTTTCTTATATCCCTTATAGCTCCCTTTTACCCCTCTTACTAGAAAAGCTAATTTTTAACCGACTTTTCTACCCTTCCTTATAATAATAACGAAAACCGACTCCTTTACTATCCTTATAGTCTATAGGACGATTCTTATAAAGCCCTAAGATTAGGATAAGTAGGTAAAAGAGCTATAGGCTCGTATAGATAGAACTATTTATAATTTAGTCTTCTTTAATAAGTAGGACCCTCTTAAGCCCCCTATTTATCCTAGGGTAATAGAATTTATAGAAGGAGCTTCCCTCTTCTCCGAGCTAACCTCCGTATAATAAAGAGCTTTTTCTACTACCTTAGGTAACTATAAGAGTCACCGTAAGGAATACCTTTATAAGATAAAGCTACTAACTACTATACGTATAGTAATAACGGAATCCGTTAGTACCGTAAAGCTAATCTCTCTTTAAGAGGA
Organism: Hirsutella rhossiliensis; assembly: GCF_020360975.1. Classification (NCBI taxonomy): domain Eukaryota; kingdom Fungi; phylum Ascomycota; class Sordariomycetes; order Hypocreales; family Ophiocordycipitaceae; genus Hirsutella; species Hirsutella rhossiliensis. The sequence goes on along the minus strand of NW_025408671.1, from coordinate 4,766,542 downwards.
AGAGACTCCTAGGTAGTAGCTTTTAAAGCTAGAGACCTTAATAGCTCCCTTAAGGGGCTATATAACTAACCGTATTAAGAAGACTTATATAGTATACCTAGGAGCCTTTTTTACTAGGAACTTACTAGCTTTTTTATAGCTAACTAAGTAAGAAGAAATCCTTAAGGAAGCTAACTAATACTTCCTTATAGAAGCTCTTTCTAGCTAGTAGCTATAGGATATATCTCTGCTAATAAAGCTTATTAGTAATAGTTACTTAACTATCTTTTAAGAAGCTAGCCGGGAACTAAACGAAGAGGCTGCTAGAGTATAATAGTAAGTAGTCTTATTCCTTTATAGCTAGTACTCGACCTAGACAGCTCGACCTACTGCCCCTATAGCTGCTATAGCCCTTATTACTGCGGCTCCCGCTACTGCTACTATAGCTATTGCCCCTCTAGCTCCTCCTCCCTTAAGAGTATTAACACCGTCTTTAACAGCTACCCTAGGCCCGGCCCTGGCTCCGCCTCTTACTCTAGGCCCGGCCCCGGTCCCGTTAGTTAGACCGGCCCGACTAGTCCCCTAATAGACCTTTTAGTCCGTTAGTCGAAAAATTAAGGAACTAGTCGAAATCGAACCTCTTCGTTAAAATTAATAATAAGGGGTAAAAAGGGGGGGTTTTTAAGCAGACCTTTTAGATCGGGACGAGGATTCCTCGAAGAAATAAAAGACTAAACGACGAAATAGCTACCTAGTATATAAATCCCTAGGTTATCTATTATTATAATACTAATAAGTCTTCGAGGAAAACCGACCTAAAGGATTTAATCCTTTAAAGAGGCTATAAGAAATAATATAATAGTCTCTTAAGGAGGACCCCTCGTTATAGAAGAAGATAGATAAGATTTAGGTTACTAAGAAATAGTAACTAATAATGCCGCTGCCCTTATTTAAGCTATAAATTCGAGGGAAAATCGTTAGTATAGTAAATCTAGTATTCGTCTTCCCTATAGATTAGTAAGACTAACCGTTAGGACCCTCCGACTATCCCCTACGAAAATCAGCTATCCTTAACTTTAGTACTTCCCTCGATATCTATAATATACTCTTATAATTCCGGTCCTTTAAAAAGGCATAAAAGGAATATCTTATTACTAGGGAATTAACTATATAGATAGAGGGATATAGAAGGGTAAATTTTACGATGAAATTACCTAATAGGTCTATATAAATTCTTCGAAGAAAAAGGGTAGCTTTTTACCCTTAATTTTTAACGAGCTTAATTTCCTTCCGCTATCTTCGAGAGGAAGGAATCTTCTAGGATATAACGTCTAAGCCTATAAGGCTAGTCTAGAAGAATTAAACTATTAAGCTTATCGAGGAGAAATTCGGTTAATTTATTCTCGAATTCCGACCTATCCTTAGGAAGGAATCTCTTAAGAAGTTAGCTTTCCCTACTAAGAGGAATAGGTCTACTATAAAGGACCCTCTTCTAGTAGCCTAAGGAGACGGTCTTCTTTAGTACGTACGACTTAGTTACCCGGGCCCCCTAGCTTTATATAAGCTAGGATAATAATAGGGCGTATAAATAAAGGGCTTAAAGACCGTTAAATATAAATACTATAGCTAAGGAAAGACTAAGAGACGAATTTCTAGACGAACGCCTTTATAGCTAGACTAGCTATATAAGGAAATTTAGGTTAACTAGACCGACGTCTCTAAGGACTAGGAAAGCTTTATTAGGGTAATGTTTTTTATAGACGCTTTTTTAGGGATAGTTTTCCCCTATTTCTTATAGACCTACCTAAGTAAGTATAACTAGTCTGCCCTCTAAGACTTTATTAACTAGATAAAATCCTACTTTAGCTACGAGGTAAAGAAGATACGGTTTAATAGAGAGCTATTTATAAAGGATATCTTAAATTAGCTTCGAAAAAGGGGCATTTTACCCCTCCCGTTAGTACTAAATACCTAGGCCTAGAACGGAGGGGTAGAAAGATTAAGGGGTACTATAATAGAAAGGGCCTATACGATAAGACTTACTATAAGGCTTCTATACGACCTTTAAAGGGAAGTCGTTAAGACCGCCTATTACCTTCGGAACCGGACCCTAAGGGACCCTAGGGGACTAAGGGACTATAAGGACCTAGAGACCTTTTTTAAGACCTAAGGAATAAACTAGAAATCTCCCTTCGAGCTCTTTATAAAGAAGAGGGCCTCGCTAGCTTACCTTTATGCCTACGGCTATAAGGTATATATAATAACTACCGATATATAGCTAAAAAGGAAGAAGAAAAGAAAGCTTAATCCTAGAGCCTTTATTAGTTACCTTATTAGTTATAATTCTATAAATATCTTCTAGATCTAGATTCCTCTTTTATAAAAGGTTATTTCGACTAGGGATATAATTTTTAACGAATTTAGCTTCTTCGATAGAAAGAGGGATTAATAGCCCCTCTTACTCTTATAACGTTAGCTAATTTAGAAGATTTAAATCCCCCCTTTTTAATAGTCTTAAAAAGAGGTCCTAGATAAGGAAATAGAAAAAGAAACTAACGTCGAAGTAGTCGAGGATAACGCCGACTTCGAAGAAGAGGAAGCTACTAGATTAGATAATCTAGACGAAGAAGGAGACTATAAGAAAGCGGTAGAGCTAGAATACGCCTACCTACCTATGCCTCCTCCTACGTAAGAAGAAGATCTAGAAGTAGCTTTTTTAGTTAGTCTTCCTATCTTAACCCTTAAGGGGGTAGGAAAGGTACCTCTCTTAAAGGATTATCTAGCTGCCTTTTTATCCCTACTTCGAGAAGTAAAGGAAGGTATAGGGCCCGATATAAAAGAAGACTAGTTTCTCCCCTATTTCGATCGTTTTTCTAACTTCTATCTAATGCCTATAGAAGACGGTTCCTACGGAGCGTTTATAGTAGGCTAGCTTTTTAAGCTATAGCTATTAGTAAGGAAGGTATATAAAAGAGACCTCCTAGACCTACTAGTAAACTAAAAGTAGCTAGAAAAACACCCTTTTAGAGACTAGTTTTTCTAGGCCTAGAAAGACTACCTAGCCTTATATAAAGAGATAGGGTCTTTTAAAGAGGTCCTTAAGGAAAAAGTAAGAGGAAAATAGGTCCTTAGCTATAAGTAGGTCTTTATCTATAAGACTAATAAACACGGCTTCCTTTAAAAGTATAAAGCCTAGCTAGTTATCTATAGGAATTAATAGGAAAAAGGGGATCTTCCTACTAAGGTAACTACCTTAGTAGGGATGTCTTTTTAGACCCTTATAGCTATAGTAGTAGAATTCGACCTCGAGCTCGATTAAATAGATATAGTTAACGCCTTTATTAACTGCCTACTTAAGGAAGAAGAAGTTATCTATATATAACTTCCTCTTAGTTTCTAATAACTAGGAAAGGTTCTATAGCTTAGGAAAGCTCTATACGGACTACGAAGATTACCCCTTCTTTAGTAATAGTATTTAATAGGTTCTCTTAAAGCCCTAGGCTTTAAGAAAGTCCCTTAGGAACCGTATATAATATAGAAGGGTAAAATTATAGTCTTCTTCTATATTAACGATATTATCTAGGCCTACCTAAAAGAGGAAGAAGCTACTACTAGGGAGGCTATATAAGGCCTATAATAAAGGTATAAGATAACTAAGCTTAGGGAGCTAAAGTAGTTCCTAGGGATATAAATCCTTTAGAATAGGTCTTAACGGACTATCTAGCTTACCTAAGACGCCTATATCGATAAGGTCGCTTATAAATTCCTCCCTAATTCCCTCGATAAGAAGCTTCCCTCTACGCCTATATTAGATAAAGAGCTTTTACCTAATCCGTCCTTTTAAGCTAGGGAGTAAGAGAAATACTAATATTAATAGAAGGTAGGCTCCCTACTTTTTTTAGCTATTTCTACTAGACCGGATATCTCTTTTACGGTCTCCCGGCTAGCTAGGTATAACTAGAATCCTAGCCCTAGGCATTTAGAAGTAGTAGATAAAGCTATCCTTTATCTCTATTTAACGAGATTATATAGTCTATGCCTAGGAGGGTAAGGAAGGAAATTAGCTACTGAAATCTTCCTCTATTTAAGCGATTCGTCCTTTATAGATAATTTATTAAATAGAAAGAGCTTATAGGGGTATATTATATCCCTTTTTAGAGGAACTATTACTTAGAGAGCTTCGAAGTAGGCTACCGTTATAACTTTTAGTACGAAGGCAGAGCTACTAGCTCTTTTAAAAGCATTAAAAGAAGCGATTTTCCTTAGCTAGCTACTAATATCTCTATAACTATAAATTCTAACCCTACTAGCTATAAAATATAATAATATATAAACTATATAAATTCTTACGGAGGAAAATAGTAAGCTATCGACCTAGCTATAGTATATCGATATCTACTAGTATTAGTTACGCTAAGAGGTCTAAAGGGGACTTATTTCTATCTATTAGGTTTTAATAGTATTAATAAAAGCCGACGGTCTTATAAAGCCCCTACTAAAGTAAAAGCTAGCTATCTTTTTATAGTAAATTAAGCTAAAAGACGTTCGAAAGAAGCTATCCTTAGAAGCCTGCCTTAAGAGTCTATAAGAGGAGCTAATAGTATATAGGAGGAAGGAGACGCCTATAGCTAAAGAGAGGAATTAGGACTTATCCTAAAGGAGGGCCCCTAGCTTAATTAGGACTTATTCTTTTTAAAGGCCCCCTTTTAAGGACTTACCCTTAGAGAAGCCCCCTTTCTTATAGGACTTAATTTCCTCCTTAAGGCCCCTTTTTCCTAAAGTAGGTCTAAAAGAGCCTAGGGCTAAAACCCGGATTTCTTAAGTAAGGGATAAGTATAAACTAAGACCTCCTCTATACGCTTACCGGCCTAGGTATTTAGCTTTACCCTTTCTATAAGGGCAGGCTATAGCTAAGGGGGTGTATCGCGAAGCGTAGCTTAATTTCGTAGTTCTTAGAGATATCCCTTAGTATAAGGGACCTAGGAAGCTAAAAAATAGGTTTTAAAGAAGGAGCTAAAAAGAGGTATAGAGAGGAGGGTAGGGGTAAGAGGGGAAGTAGAAGTAGCAATAGCTTCCTATAGAGGTAGCGAGAGATAAGACGGATATACTAGTAATAGCTAGAAAGGAGGGGAAAAACTAGTAAAAAGCTCGGTAGTTAAAAGGATATTAGTAGCTTCTTTAAGTAGGATCTTCTTTATTAATTAAGATACTAAATAGGTATAAAGAGGGGCGTTAGATAAAGGAAAGAAGAAGAATAAAGGTAATATAATAATTACTCCCTTACTTTTATTGCTGCCCTAGTAAGAATTAAATCTCTCTACCCTACCTATCTAACCCCTTACTTTTAATTTTACCTTTATATATTTTTATATACTTCTTATATCTTTCTTTATAAGAATAAGTATTAAAGATTATAGCTAGTTACTAGACTAAAGCTAGTTTATACTTTTTAATAAACCTTAAGGGGACGCCGTTTAGGCTTATTACTTTTTAGCTTATTATCTTACTTAGCGCTATTATAATATTAGCTAGCTAGATCTATTAGTTAACTATAAAGGTCGCCTTAGCTATAAGCTAAGGTAGCCCTTAGGTTATATTAGCCTTTAGTAAAAAGAACTTAGCGGCTAATATCTAGGCCTTCCTTTTAAAGGTTTCTATTAGTTAGTCCTTACCTTCTTTTAATAGTAGTAAGATATAAGTCGGTTCTAGTAGTAGCTTACTATAAAGTCTAGCTTACTTTTTTATATTTTAAAGCTTAGCGTTATCGGCGCTAAATTCCTTTAAGAACTCGCGCTAGTAAGCCCTCCTTACCTCGCGGATAGTTTATTTCTAAGCCGCTATCGCTTTATATAAGTCTTCTTAGTTTACCTTACTCTTTTCCCGCTTATACTTCCTCCTTACCCTCTTAGCCTCCCTTATTGCCCTTCCTACTTTTAAGGTAAACTATATATTGCCCTTAAGTAATACTCGCTCTTAGCGCGGAACTATAGCTATCGCGATCTACGCTAAGGTAGTAAAGATATAGTCTAGGTCTTAGTCGATATCCTTTAACGTCTAAAGTATTAGCTAGTATAGTCTTAGCTAGGATATAGTCTTAGCTTTAACTAGCTTAGCTTCCGCTTTTTTCTACCTTAAAGCTAGTTTAGGCGCTTATACCTAGGTATTAATATATATTATAATAGTCTAAGGGATATAGTCCGACCTAGTTAAGTCTAGGTTAGGCTTAATATACTATATTCTAGTTTTTAGTATAGCCTATATTAGGTCGATAATACTATCCCTTTAGCTATAGAAAAATCTTATATACTCCCTTCTTAAAGTAGTAAGTTTAAGTTATAGTCTTAATACCTTTTATATAAGTTATATTATACCGTCTAAGGTTTTATTATATCTATCCTAAAGTAAGTAATAGATATTAAAGTCCCTTACTATTACTATAAGGTACTTTAGTTTAATTATACTTAGGTCCTATAACGCTTTAGTCCTTATAGCCCTTAGTAGTAAGTAAATTACTTATAATTTAATACTATCCTTAAATACTACCTTACTTTAGTTTAGTTTAAACTAAGGTAACTATATCCCTAGCCTAAGCCTCTTATATATATATAGCGTATACCTTCCCTCCTTATAAACTAAGCTATAGGGCGCTGCTTTAAGGGGTAAGGCCCCGCCTCCTAGTATAGCTTTTACTTCCTATAGTACTATTAAGTTAAAGCTAGCTTAGTAGTAAAGCGCTAGCTATATTAGCTTATATCTTTTTTATATATTCTAGAATAGTACTTTTAATTATATATAAGTAGGGTTAAGGTAAAAAGGGTTATTATAACGACCGATGTTATTCCTAAGGGATAAACCTATCGAGGGGTTTATATTAGTAGATATAATAGGGCGTGGTCTAAGCAATAATAAGTATATTACGTTAGTAATAAGTCGGAGGTCGTAGACCGTAGACTATAACTAGGTAATCAGAATTAGAGATAGAATCGTAATAAAGATCTATATTAAAAGCTAGAGAGCTATCTGTCTAAAGGAGTGAAAGTAGGTGGCTATATATACCCGTAGAGACTATCCTTAGATCACGGTCTTAGCCGTGATCCCCTTCATGGCTCACTATAGCTTACTCGTAAGCTATGCTCCTAAATAGTGATCTATCTATATAAGGCTCACTTAGCTTACGTACGCTCTAGGTAAGCTAAGCCTAAGTGACTTCTCGTCCCGACTATTGTTCCGAGCCGCCTTATTACGTAAACGTGGCCGGCTCTCCTACGGCCCGCTGACCGTGGTCGTAACACGATGTCTCCCCTCCTTTTAGTCTTGTCCGTAAGACCTGCTGCTGCCTTAGCCGCCGTATATAAATATACCCTTATCGCGCGTATATATGTTCCCCGTTTCGTCCTTTCTATCCCTTAGGATATGCTGCTAATAGTATATCTAGTCGCGTATCGAAGGATCGTTCTCGTAAGACCCTTAAGCGCATTCGTTTAGCTAAGTCTATTAATCGTCTTAGTTTCGACGTTATGCCGTGTTCTTTCTATTCGTCGCGCGGCTTCCGCTATAAAATGCTAGAGAAATCTTCTAAGTGTGCCGAATATATACGGCGGGGTTATTCCTACGATGCGTCGGGCGTAGCGATCAGCTCTCGTAGGTGACTTCGTTGTCCTGCCTATTATTTGCAGCTAACGTATTTCCTAGTGTCCCGAATAAATCTAGAGTCCGATCGATTAGATAAAGAAGAAGAAATTACTAAGGAGCGAATGTTAAAAGCTTAAGCCGACCTAAACGAAGCCTTAGCTCGTTTAGCGCGGCTTCGCCGTTAAAAGCGCTAGCTAAAGACGAAGGGTACCGAGATAGTCTATCGGGGCCTTCGTTCCTTAGATAACCTTAACGAGGCTAAGCGCTAAGAATCTAAAGCGGTGGTCGATGTTTAGTCTATAGGTAGATTTAATATAATTAATTAGAATACTATTAGTTCGTTAGGCGATTTTACGATGCCTAAGGTAGATTTTGCTAGTAGAACTATCGAAGTAGAGAACCGTAGTAGGTTAAGTGCTTAAGTAGTTCCTAGGTATTTTCCTCTAGTCCGTATCCCTTCTACTTAATAAGGTATTCTTATTACTAACCTTGTTTTCTTATGTCTAGTATTTGTTCTACTTCGTATTCTTAATCGTCGTCGACTTCGATTTTTTCCTATAGTTTAGCGTTTCGTAGTGCTAGTTCTAATAATAAGATATAAAATATCGGGTATATCCGTATTATCGTTAGTAGCGAAAGTTCGTAGTTAACTTTTAAAATAGTTTTCTTAACCTTAAACGGTCTAAGTTTCTTAAAATCTAATTTATTGCTTAGTCGTTTTATTTTAATATTTCGTCGTACGAGGTAGACTATATCTCCCTCTCGAAAGATTAGTCCTTATAATCTTTTTCGATTATAGTAAGTAAATATTCGTTCCCTAACGAATTAAAGTTCTTATTGTATTTCTTTATATAATTTTCGTAGCTAATCTGCTTATAGTATCGCTCGTTCCGCTTATAGTCCTTATCGAGTAACCTTAAATGCTTCTAGGTTATATCTATAATTAGCGTATACTAGTAAGAGCTTAGTTATTTCCGTGACTAAGCTATTGTAAGCTAGTTGCGCCGTTAGTAGCTATTTAACCTAATCGTTTTATTCGTAGCTAATATAGTATCGTAAATATTATTTAAGCGTTTAGTTAAGTCGTTCCGTTTATCTATCTATTTATAGGTAATAAGCTATGCTAAGCTTATATTTCGTCCTTAATTGTGCTATAAGAGCTTGCTAAAACTTAGCTATAAATATGCTTCCTTTATTAGAGACAATCTCGTTTAGTAGTCCGTGATTGCTAATAATTATTCGTAGGAATATATATACTAGCTCTTCCGTATTGCTTACTTCTTTATACGGTAAAAAGTATCTATACTTCGTTAATCTATCGGTAATAACGAATATACTATCGTACTTAACGTTAGTTATAGGTTCTTTTAACGGTAGTAGCTTTATAATATAGTCGAAAGCTATTAAATCCTATAGTTTCTCTAGTACTAGTAGCGGTTATAGTTCTCCGTATAGTTTATATCGTTTAGCTTTACTTTATACGCAAAGTTTATATTCTTTAATAACTTATCGTACTACTTTCTTAAGCTATAGGAAGTTATATTATCGTTTAATCCGTTCTATTATTCTTTGGATTCCTTAGTATCTATATATTAGATATTTATATATATCTTATATAACTTTATCTCGTAATTCTAGTAGTATCTAGATTTTATTTTTATATATTAGAACTTCTAAATATTCTATATCGCATCCGTTTAGTACTTTATATTCTTTTATCTATTTTAGGATCTTTTAGTATATCGAGTTATCGGGTTATACTTTAAATATTGTATTTAGCTGTCGTTGCTAGTAGTTCCCGTTTTCGTTGATTTCTAGGAGCTGTCCTTTCGCTATAGGTGCCCCTATATCGTAGTCGCTTCGTCGACTAAGGGCATTAGCTCGACCGTTTTCTATTCCTTTTCTATAGATTATTTCGTAGTCGAATTCTAATAAGTATTCGGCCTATCGGATCTATCGTCCGTTTAACTATTGCGTTATTGTAAAATATAAGATATTCTTATAATCTATATAGACCTTAACTTTATATTTACTTCCGAGAAGGTAGTATCGAAATTCCTTAAAAGCTTAAATAATTACGAGGAATTCTTTATCGTAGATAGGGTAATTAAGTTCTACGCTATATAGCTTTTTCGAGTAAAATATAATTAGTCATAGTCTTTCTTTATTGTCTTTTTATCCGATTTATACTCTTAGAGCAAAGTCTAATATATCGGTTTCGAGTTCGATTTATCGTTCTAGATCGAAGGTAGTTAGGACTAGTTCTTACGTAATCGTAGTCTTAATGCAATCGAAAGCTTCGTTAGCTTTATCGTCCTATATAAATTCTTTTTCCTTCTTCGTTAAGTCGTATAGTAGTACTATAATCTTTCCGAAATCTTTAATAAATCGTCGGTAGTAATTTATAAATCCTAGGAAACTTTATATATCCTTAACGTTCTTTAGCGTTAGCTATTCTTTAACTAAGTTAATCTTATCTTATTATATCTATATCTCTCCTAGTAAGATCGTATATCTAAGGAAGTCTACTTCCTATATATAGAACTTACTTTTCTCTAGTTTAACTAGTAACTTCGTATTTTAAAGTACGCGGAGTACCTTATAGACGTGTTCCTTATATTCTTCTAGGGTGTCCGAGAAGATTAGGATATTATCTAGGTATACTACTATAAAGATATCTAAGTATTCGCGTAGGATATTATTAATTATCCGTTAGAAGGTAGCTAGTGTATTTATAAGTCTAAATAGTATTACTAGATATTTAAATAGTCTGAATTTCGTTCTAAAGGCTATTATCTATTCGTGTCCCTTTTTTATGCGTATTAAGTTATAGGCGCCTTTAAGGTCGAGGGCTATAAACTATTTTTTGCCGTATAGTCGATCTCGTAGTTCCGATATAAGCGGTAATAGTATTCGGTCCTTTATTATAATATCGTTTAGGCGTCTATAGTCGATAACTAGTTATAGCTTGCCGTTTTTCTTTAAAATAAATATAACTAGATAGCCTACTTCGGATATTAATATTCGTATATATCCTTTTCGTAGATTCTCGTCGAGGTAGTCGCGTAGCGTTTATAGTTGCTTTTCGTTTAGGTTATAGATCTTATAGAACGTTAGCGTTATTCTATCCTTAAGATAAATTTCGTGGTCCTATTAGCTATGTTCGGGTAACCCTATCTTAAGTTCTTCTTTAAAGAGTTTATTGTATTTCCGGTATTCCTAAGGGATATTCTTTATTCTATCTTATAGGCTTTATTCTTTCTCTTAAGAGCTAGTTTCTCTTAACTCAAGCTCTTTATTAATTTATTTAAGGTCTTTCCTTAGAGTAGCAATAACTCTTCGGATCTTCGTATTATATCCTTTATTCTATTTATATCGGATGCTAGGTTATATAGCCGTATTAGTTAGTACGTAGGTCTTATTAGTCGATTTTGTTATATCCGCCGGTTCGGTTACTGTCTTCGTTTATATCGCTAAAGCCCGTAATAATTTACTTAAACGGTTATCCCTTTTATCCTATTTAGTAGCTAAATTATTATAAAATTTTGCTTTCTCCTAAATCTACTAGTCTTAGAAACTTACGTCTTCGTTCTAACGCAGCTAGCTAGTTTTCTAGTTAATTAGTAGGTTGCTCTCCTATAGCTATAGAAGCCCTAATATAAGGTCGTGTTCTTTAATATCTATAATATCGAAGTTAACTTATTCGTCGTAGCCCTAGATATTAATATCGAGGTAATTAATCTCTATATTAATGATTCCGTTGTTATAGTTAAAGGCCTCTCCTTCGATATTCGTGAGTTTATATAGATCTATCTTATATCTCTATATAAGTCGGTAACGATTAACGACTCTAGGTAAAACGTAATTGCCTATCGCGCCGTAGTCTAAAAGTATACGTGCGTGATGTCCCGCGATTTAGATATCTAATACTATTTAGTCGCTATAGCTTGCCGTTGCTATATATAGGGTCCTTAGATCTTATCGTGTCGTGCTAGTCTATAGCCTTTTTATAGATAGCGTACCTCGTTTTTTGCCTAGTCCTTATTCGTTTTATTTAGGTATTCTTCTTCGATTTATTGTTAATATCGTTTCTTTATATTTTTATCGCGTGGTGTTATATCGGGGCTTAAGAGACTAATTTCTTATAGCTAATCGAAGATTTCTTATTTCTCGACGCTATATCGTTTGCATTATACTACTTCGTAGTTAATTGCGTACTATACTTCGTAATTCTATTCGTTTTCGTACTAAAGGTCGAGTTTTCGTTTAGCGTCTTTCTGTTTTTTGCGTAGTGTTTCCGTGTTAATTTTTCCTTAGTCGAATACGGCTTATAGCCTTCGTATATATTGCCAATAACATTTTAGTATACCGTTATATCGTTTATGCTATGCTTATGCTTTTTCGTGTTTATAAATTCTATAGTTCGGGTATATATATTCGTTATAATCTTCTTCGTCGCATTTAACTCGTTACGTAAGTCTTTAGAAGATTAAGGGTTCGGATATCTTAGAGCGAGTAGCGTTATGCTATTCTTCTATTTTAGCGTGTTTATAGATTTTGCATGTCTCTAAAAGATATCTCGTTAATAAACCGTAATTATCGCGGCATTCGAGTAGCGTGCCGTAATCGGGTTCTAATAATATAACTTAGTCGTTCGGGTAGCGTTAATCGATTTTCTAGTAGTCTAGTTCTATGCTTAAGTAGGGTTTCGAAAGTACTTATCCCTTAAACCTAACTAGGAAGGCGTCGTATCGTGCCTTTATCTAGAAGTATATTATATAATCTAGGTAGACGTATAATATCTATAAAATATACTTATAGTGCTTATAAGTAAGTAGTGTTTATAGATCGTCTCTAAATTCTCCTTGTAGTTACTATTCTCGTTATAGAGCTATAAAGGTGTCGACTACGGCGATAGCTATAGCGTAGTCTCCTCCGCGTAGTGCCGGTTAATATCGAATTAATATAGCTTATTAGTTTTCCGTGAGAATTTAAGGTGTTTATTAGGTTCTAATTTTAAGTATTTCTTCGAATTCTTCGAAGTATAGAGTATATTCTCTAATCGTAGCATTCTCCCTTAGTAGCGAGGGTAGTAGTATAAGTTCGTTCTCGTCTTCCGTTTCTCTAGGTATTTCTTATTCTTTAGAGCTTATATCGTCGATACTTCGTTATTCCTCTTTAGGTTATTATCCGAGTTTCGTAAGTATAAGGGCTATGTCTATATCTTCTTTATTATGTTGTTTATAGACTGCCCGTCGTTGTTATCGATTTTTATTTCGTATATCCTCCTAGAATCGTTTGCCGTTCTTCTTAATCTAGTCTTAGGAGACTCCTTTAGGATAGGGGTGTTCTAGTTCTGCGAATTTAACTTATTTCTATATTTTAGGATCCCTTCGTTGCATTATTATAAGGGTCTTCTTTAGTAGCTTTAAGAACCATCTAGTACCGTTCTTATCGCTTAAGTATACCGTGTATTCGTCGTCGTAGTATATAGTCTAACTAAGGAGTTTATGCTTTAGTTCCTATCTATTAGTAGCGTTTAGGTGTTTCTTACCTTTTAGGGCTAGTGCCTAGTAGGTTTTCTTCTCCTTGCGAGGTTGTCTATGTTCTTTAGAGTAATGTCTAAGTTTCCCGTAGTTAAAATACTTTCCTTTACTTTTCTATATTATATCTAGATCTATCCTACCTAGGTTAGTTATATAGGCGTAGGCAATAGGAGTTTCGCGCTTCTTTTTATAGTTAGCGCGTCGGTTAAAGTTATTCCTATAGGAAGGGTTCTAGTTTCCTCTTCCTTATTTCTTTTCTTAGCGTCGCGCGTACTATCTATCGTCGATTCGTACTGCTATAGCAATATAGTCTAAGAGGTTATTAGGTCGATTTTCCTTATAAAGTTCGTCCTTAACTTCTTCTTTAAGCCCGTCGTAGAATCGTAATATAAGAGGTTCGTCGTCCTAATTAAGCTTTAAGGTGACTTATCGGAACTTCGTAGTATAATCCGATACTAAGATCCTTTGTCGGAGTTCTCGAAGTTTTTATTTAGCTTCTCGTTCCTCGTCGGTTATTCCGAATACCTTCGTAATAGCTTCTTCGAATCCTTAGAAACTAGCAAAGACTTCGTCTATCTCGTTGTCTCGTCGCGCTAGTTAGTTATCGAGAAAGTCCCTTATAATAGGTCTAAACTAGGCGAGTACCGTTCTAGATAAACAATTTCCTACGTAGAGTACCTTTTCGACTAGGTCCGAGAGTTTAGTAGGGTAAAACCGGTGGTAGGCCTTAAGTTAGGTAAGAAAGTCTCGAAGCGTGCCGTGAGTACCGTCGAATAGTCCTAGCTATTTTGGTTTAACTGCTTCTCCGAGGTCCCTAACTTATCCGTTGCCTCCTCCGTTCCTAAGTAACTATACCTTATATCGAAGGGCGATAATTTCGCGTATTATATCCTAAGGCGATATAGTAGCTCTAGAGTTAGTTAATCTAGTTTACTATATAGGCATATTAATAGTTACGATATTGCTTAGAGTAACGTGGTATTGCACTAAATAAGAGCTTTTAACGTATAACAACCGATGTTATTCCTAAGGGATAAACCTATCGAGGGGTTTATATTAGTAGATATAATAGGGCGTGGTCTAAGCAATAATAAGTATATTACGTTAGTAATAAGTCGGAGGTTATAGACCATAGACTATAACTAGGTAATTAGAATTAGAGATAGAATCGTAATAAAGATCTATATTAAAAGCTAGAGAGCTATCTATCTAAAGGAGTGAAAGTAGGTGGCTATATATACCCGTAGAGACTGTCCTTAGATCACGGTCCTAGCCGTGATCCCCTTCGTGGCTTACTATAGCTTACTCGTGAGCTATGCTCCTAAATAGTGATCTATCTATATAAGGCTTACTTAGCTCACGTACGCTCTAGGTGAGCCAAGCCTAAGTGACTTCTCGTCCCGACCATTGTTCCGAGCCGCCTTGTCACGTGAACGTGGCCGGCTCTCCTGCGGCCCGCTAACCGTGGTCGTAATAGTTATTTATATAAAGAAAGAAGCGCTTTATCTCTTAGTACTTTTTTATCTACTATACCTATAAATATTATTTATACTTAGTTCGGCCTCCTTAGCCTTACTAGTCGGCGGGTATCTTAAGCTTAACCTCTTATCTTAGCGCGGTCTACCTAGTCCCTACTTTTAGACTATAGTTAGATCGGAAACGCCTTAGGTTTTAATAGTAAGTAGTACCTATTACTTAGCGTATACCTAGGTATTTATAAACTATTAAGGTCTTTATAGGTAGTTTTCCCTTACTTCTTCTTAGGCTTTATTTACTATAGGGTAAGTTTAAGTCTATAATAAGTAGTCCCCTTAATATAAGATATAATTATAAGGGATTTCGCTTTTCTTAGCCCTATATTTATCCTCCTTTTTATTATATACTATACTCTTATATTAACTATAAAGTTATATTAATATATACTACTTAGCGATATAGCTATACTTATAGTAATTATAGTACCTTTATAGTTAGACCTACTTATTATAAGGTTTATATTAAAAGATTTATACTTTAAGAACTAAGCCTAGGTTATAAAGCCTATTAGCTTCCTTTAAGCTACTAACCTTAATAAGTATAGTTATTACTATTAATATTTTAAATTAAAGGTATAGCGCTTAAGCTTAAAAGACCTTAACTTTATTTACTTTTATAATCTTATAAAGTAATCGCTCTTTATTTACTATTACTACCTTTAAGAAAACGTTCTTAGTAACTACTATATATATATAGTAGGTAATTATAGCTTTTAGCCTAAATATAGCCTTAACCTAGCCTTAGTCCTTTTAATAGGCTCTTACTAAGGTATTAAATATAACTATAATATCTTTACTTTAAAGGCGCCTTACTACTATAGCATATATAGCCTTTAAGGCCGTTTTTACTACCTTTACTATATCTTTTAATTTATAGCTTAGGATTTTAAGTAGTACCTTAATAAGGACTATAATAATCTTATATTTATAGCGCGGTAAGACCTACTTTACCGCGGCTTTATATTAAGTTAATCCCTTAATCTTAGCTATAATCGCGGCCTAGGTTTACTTTAGGCCCCCTAGGCCTAAAGTAATACCTAGGCGGAGTTCTTTCTTAACTACCTCCTTAATTGCTTCCCGGATTATCGTCTTAAAGCTCTCGTCCGCGTAGAGCACCGCTGACGACGCGCTACTAGCGCGACTCTTCGCCTTAGAGAGCTATTCGATTACTACCTATACCCTACTAAACTATACGCTTAAGACGAAGCCCGCGAGTTTATCGTATACTACTTTTTCTATAGGGTCGCTCGGCGCTTAGGTAGGTATCGTATCGCTACTTTAAGTTTATTAACTCGCTCTATTAAGGTATATAAATTCGGGCGGCGTCTCTTCGCGCTACGCGCTCTAGTCGAGCCTAGTACGTCGAGGGCCGCTACTACGTCTATATGCCCCTCGGCCTCGGCGTAGTATCGTTACTAGGGGTAATTAATACTACTAAATTAATTCTTAGTATTAGTTAGTATTTTAGTCGCGATATATACCCGCTATAGGTATATATTAGTTTCGCGAGAAGGTTTTTTTTTAGACTTATAAGAGATATTAATAACTATCTAAATACTAAGGAATTCGCTCTATTAAAGCCTATTTTTTACGGTCGCTCCTTTATAGTATTAAGAGAGCATAAGTAGATAGAGAGCTAGAGAAGTTTGGTACGTTTTGCTTTTTCTATATAGGGGTCATTTTAGCGTCCGCAACGACTTTTGAAAGCTGCCTCCGTATAGTACCCATTTGTTAGCGTCGCCCCCAAAAGGCGCCTTCGGATCTTTCCTGAATCATCATCCTGCCCATGGCGCCGAACCCAGTAACAAGCCGCTCACGATATTGCCTGCCACTGCGAAGTACTCGATGCCTCTCCCGTCCCGCATCGCCTCTCCGCCTCCTCCGTAAGAGGCCGACCGACAGAGCTCCCGCCATGGGCTCGAGACCCCCCGCGCATCCGCAAGAATGATCCTCGGCCCCGTCTCGCTCGTCGACTGTCTCGTCTTCTGCATCTTCCTGGCCCCTCAGCTGATATGGCACGTCGGTCTCGTCCGCACGTGCCTGGTGGCCCTCCAGGCTTTGCCGTTCCTCGGTGCGGATGCCCCGTTTCCCGGCTGCGAGAGCACCCCGGGCTCACCGTGCCGCAGTGCTGCAGCTGCCCTTTCAACTCGTGCGCGACCGGCTGGCGAGGCCCATGTCGCCCACTGCATCGCTGCCGCACGAGTCCACCGTATTTGAAGACGTTGTCGTGCGGTGCGTGCGCTATGCCTTCCGGGCCATCCCGACCAGCGTCAACAGGGTCTTCTTCTCCAAGGGCGTCGCGCTGCCATTTCTGCGGTGGCGCATGCTGAGGCATGGCTATCTTGACTGCCCCGTGCACTGGCACGAGCACAGAAGCCGAGAGGTATCTCACCATGCCCGTCGCTCTATTGGGCATGACTAAGAGGGAACAGGGCGACACGGCTGCCAAGGGCTTGTGGATTAGACACAAGCCAGACCAGCCCCCGGACTTGGTCGTCTACTACGTTCACGGTAAAGTGATGCCGTCGTGACGGCGCTCCACGTCGCTGACTCGCAAGTAGGCGGCGGCTTTGCCCTGGGTTCTTGCTACTTCTACCTCGAGTTCCTTCTGGCCTGGCACTCGTTGCTGGTAGATGCCGGATTCCAGAACCCAGCCGTGTTTGCGCTCGACTACACCTTGGTTCCAGACGCGGGTTATCCGACGCAGATGCTGGAGACGTTACAAGGCTACAGGCATGTCTTGGAGGTGGCCAAGGATGCCTCCCGGGTCTGTGTTGCTGGGGACTCGGCCGGAGGCACCTTGATCCTCAGTCTCCTGCTACAATTGGGGAGTGAGACCCAGACCCTGCAGCAAAAGGGGGTTAGCACGGTCTCTGAACCGTCACCGCTGGCTCTCGCCGTGCCTCGTACGGCTGCACTAATATCACCGTGGGTGAAGCTCAAGTCCCATCTCCACTACCCGTCCATGGTAGACTACCTGAACCGACAAACCCTGTGGAAGTATGCGCACGAGTATGCCGGTGCAGCCATGCTCAACCAGCAGCCGGCATCGCCCGGATCGTGCGTCGACGAGAAACTTTGGAGGGCGGCGAGTCCAGAACGGGGCTACGTGGTCGTGTTTGGCGAGCAAGAGGTGTTTGCCCCCGACATCGGAGACTTTATCAACCGTCGCGTGCGAAGTGGTATCGAGACGAAGGCGTTGCGATTCGACGGTGGGGTTCACGCGTGGCCCGTGGCATCATTGTTTTTGTCGAGCACGGCGGACCGAAGACTGCAGGGGCTGAGGTGGATTGTGGGACAGATCAGCAAGCTGAGTGACACCAAGATGGCCGGCAAGGACGGGGGCAGTGCGGCGGCTCTCAGATTAGATCAAGTAGACAGTCATGGACTGGCCAGGTAAGGTGGTGGGTCGAGAACCGGGACCATTTGCTGGCGCGGTTCCGTCGTCACCGAGGCCGGCCTCATAGATATGAGCTCTTGCTTGTTTCATCACTGAGCGAGCTTGGTGGTGCGAAGAGTGCTGCGCGTAGAGTGATTCAAAAGCTACTCGCCTCGCAAAGAGATCCGCGCCCTGGTGCCATCGTGGCAGCTCGAGCGCGGCAGTAGGTGGATTTCCCACAAAGATTGCGGGAAATCAGGAAGCGCCAGGGATTCGCGGAGTCGCATCACGAGACGGGCCTGACTGGAATGAGCCGGAGGTCTTCGGGCAGGATCCGGCGACTGATGGGCCAAGGTGACGCGAGAGAATGCACACAGTAGCCGTCGTCTGGAGGCGAAGCAAGGGCTTTTCACGAACTTCCGGCGAGGACAATGATGTGGTGAGGACAAGGCGCCGGTGTGGTTGACGAGCAATCCTTTGTTGGATTGTTGGTGCTCGAGAGGTGTGTGACGAGAGGGAAAATATGAAGAGAAGAGGACGAATTGGCGCGCATGCAGATATCAAAAGGTACTGAAAGAGGGCAAAAGCGTGCATACAAGTACGTATTGCAGGAAGTTAGGCCTTACCTAAAAGGGTAGATATCCACTAGCATCCGAAATTGGGCTTGCCAGGAAGCGTATTACGTAATGGTGTTGAGGTAAGGCGAGGTGCCAGGGGAGCACATGGCATCACGTACAGTACAATACAGAGCACAGACAGTAGAAAGGCGGAGTCCACAGTCTCAAAGAAGCCCTGCTGTGGCTGAATGTTCCTGTAAACCATTGCGTTGTACGAGCCGTCACGACGATCTTGTTGAGCCTCACCATCGAGTCGGGGAGAGCAAGCCCTGGGGCCACACCGAGTCATCAAAGTACCGTCTACTTAATATTTACAGCCCTAAGTGCTGCCAGACCGAGTGTAGACAGTACGCAAGAGCGCCCAGGCAGCCAGGCCATGCCTGATTCGGCAGCACAGCGCCTCGCTGCCGCCACCCCATGAGGTCCCGTTTCGGGCGTTGCAGCAGCCCCGCGGCGCGCATATAAACGGTCGGGCATTCCCTCTGAACCGGACCTTTCATAAGGCACCTCCCATCGCCGTCCCTCCCCCGCCTCTTGCTTAAAAAAAATTAGAAGGGACGGCGCGAGACAAGCAAAAAAAAGGGCCTCCCCCCTGTCCGCCTCCACCACTTGCACGCAACGCGTCACACCCACGTTGCTGGCTCTGCATTTACACCTTTGCGCTTTCTATTTCACCGTCTGTTAATCACACGTTATTCAAAGGCTCGCGCTGTCCGCTTCTTCTTCGTCTTCCCTGCTGCGTCCTTATTGTCTTGCTTTCTTTTCCCCCATTCCCTTGTGCCATTCCTTTCTTGTTTCCCTTGACTTGGTTCTTTTCCGTCTTTATTCTTCGTGCTTCTCGCCTTGCCAGACATCTCCTCTCTTGGCTGCCCACCACCCGGCCAGCTAGAAGCCCTCGCAGAACCAAAAGCCGGCTGCTGGTGGACGCCCGCGGGAACCGGGGTCGCGGGGTCGCCGGCCTCCCTTGGGCAAGCTCCCACCTCGCGTGTCAGCGTTCAGGGGCGGGTGAAGGCCAAGAGCTCTTTTCGATAGCTAGTTCGCCTAGCGTTGAATGGAACCTGCAGTTCACCTTGTCCTGATATCTACAGCGGGTAGTTTTGTTCGCTCTTCCCAAGGAGACTTGTCCGCCTGGTCAAGGACACGGGCCGGAAAGGGACAGGAAACCATCGCCGCACCACACGCCGGCGCGCAACGTCCAACACGGTCGATCGATCCCTCCTGGGTCCATCTAGAGGCCTCTGGCTTGCCCTGTCCGAAGCAGAGCAAGCCCGTTGTGTTTGTTTGCCGTCGGCTCGCCAAGGGGAACAGCTGCCGGCTGACTAACCCGGCTGCGACATCCGTCGGCACAACCAACGAACGCTCCCACCAACCAGGAGGTGGCGGCGCCCCGCCAGAGCTGGGGAGGTGCAAAATGTCGGCAGATGACAATCATAATTCCACGTCAAATTACGCCCCAAAGTCGCCCGACCTGTCTTCTCTCTACCCAGCCGGGCCCACCCAGAACGCGTCTCAGCTCCATCTAACTCCTCATCCTCATCCTCAGCCGCCTCCTCCTCCTGCCTCTGCTTCCCCTTCTGCTCAAAACCCCCCAATCGACTTCAGCCACTCGCCCCGCCACGCTTCTTCTTCCTCGTCCTCCTACCCGCCTCCCGTCGCCACGGCCGGTCCTCACGACGTCGCCGACCCCGGCTATCCCGGCTACTCGCCCTCGGCCCAGCAGCATTACCTCCCTCCGAGCCCACAGCAGAACGTATCGCCGTCCCAGGCGGTGCCCTACGGCCAGCAGCCCCCGGCTCTGCTCCACCATCCCCAGCCCGCCTACTTTCAAGCGCAGGCATTTCCCGGCCAGGTTCAGCAGCAGCATCTCGGCGTCCAGCTGCCGCAGTACTACCTCCGACAGCCGGTCCCGACGTCCCCCTCGGCTTCCGCGCAGCCGCCGCCGCCGCTCGAGATGCCCCCGCGAAGAGCAGCTGCCGGGCCGCCCCCGCCCGCCATTGAGCCGTCGCCCGTCAGGACAAAGTTCCCCACGGCCAGAATAAAGCGAATCATGCAGGCCGACGAGGAGGTGGGCAAGGTCGCCCAGCAGACGCCCATCGCCGTCGGCAAGGCGCTCGAGCTGTTCATGGTGCAGCTGGTGTCCAAGAGCGCCGAGGTGGCCAAGGACAAGGGTTCCAAAAGAGTCACGGCTCCGATGCTTAAGCAGGTGGTCGAGACGGATGATCAGTGGGATTTTCTCCGAGACATTGTCAGCCGCGTGGAGAACGAAAAGGAAGGATCCCGAGCCAAGGCCAAGGCAGAGAGCGAAAGCGAAGAGGAAGAGCCCGAGCCCAAAAAGAGAGGCCGCGGAGCCGGTCGAAGGAAGAAGGCGGCGTGAGGCGGCAGCGTGGAAACTCTGAGGATCCTCCCGTGGGCCCGGCACGCGTCATGAAGGACACGACGACAATGACGGGCGTTCTAAAAGGGCTAGCATGCATCACCGGCGTTTTGGAGCAAGAACGGAGCGGCGCCCTTGGACGGCAAACCATGTCGCGCCACGCGGGGCATTTCAGACACGGCGGATTGTGACGGACGGGCGCGAATGCGCGGCGTCTGGTGGCTCCGCAGGCCCTTCTGAAGTGAAACCTTGCTGCTCAGGGACAGGACCGGGTTGCTGATGCCCGTGTATGCGCGCGGTGTGGGTTCGGGACCAGGGCTGGCTGTCTCGGGTGCTGACATGATGTCGCGTCGCACGGCACGCGGTGTGTTGTACGACGTCAGTTGCCTAGTGAGAAAGACCATTTTGCGTGTTCTTGCCGGCCAAGGATTGCTTCTTTTCCGCCTCGTGCTTTGCCTGGCTTTGTGAGACCTGCGGCGGCGTCCATCTGTTGACCCAGATGGTATGCCACCAGGCGCTGTAGCGCCCTGCTGCCGAGCGCCTCTAGGCTGTAGGAAGAGGTATAGTACCTCGGCTTTAATTATATCTCTCTTGACTTTGGCCCATCAGTTCAAGTGGCTTAATCTCTTCTTTTTCTTACTTTACCATTTCGTGCTTCTTCCCGTTGTTTTCCTCTTCGCCTCTGGAGCACTCCATTCTTCTTGTTGACAGCCTGGCCACTTCAAAAAACGGCCCTCGGCGGTGGCATTTTTGCTGTGCTGCAACTCTGTCGCAGCGGTTGATCAGCGTGTCTTGGCCCCTCTTTGCCGGCCACTGGACCGCTGCCACCACAGAGGCACCATCCACTGGAAAAGAGGCACTAATTAGAGGGCAGGCCTTGCTTGATCATTTGGGGCGTCGGCGGGTCTCCTCAGGTCAATCTCAATTAACCCCCCCGGTTACTCTGCGCCGTCTCCCACTTCCACCTTCATCTCCGCCACCCTCTCTCGCCATCAGCATCTCGCACCCACGACCGGGAGGCGCCGCGACTCGACAGCCGCCTCTGCTCGCGCCCTCAACCCAGCAGCCAAGCCCCCCCCGCTCCGCCATGCGCACGCGCCGTCAATCGCTTGTTGCTACGTCCCCTGTTGCGCCGCCCCAGCCCCAGCTCATGAGCCTCGTCGTCGCCAGCTCCCCCGCGTAACCCCCCCAATGTCGTGGGACCTACTGCAGAGGTTCCTTGAGTCCGACGTCTTCAATTCGAACCCCTTCCTCTCTGTCTCGTACCTCTCGTGAGCTCCGCCTCCCCCTCTCCGCTGTCCCCCACGTGCTAATGCATCACTCGGGTAGCCGCTACGCCGACCACGTTGGCATTCACTATGTCCTGTGCAACAAGCTGCGCCAGTTCCCCTACGAGGACATCGAGTTCTTCCTGCCGCAGCTATGTCATCTCATAATCAGCATCGACAACGAGTCCATGGCCCTCGAGGAGTTTCTGCTCGATCTCTGCGAGGAGTCGGTCACGGCCGCGCTTCTGGTGCGTGTGCTCGCCACGCCGTCCCATACCCGCCCGCCAACTGACACTGAGCTTCCCATCTAGACCTTCTGGCTCTTCCAGACGTACCTACACGACCTCTCGTCCAATCCCCAGTCCGGCGCCTTCCAGACATGTCGACGCGTATACAACAAGGTCCAGCACATCGTCTTTGGCCTGGCAGACACCGCGCGCCATGGCAGGATCAAGGAGAATGTCTTGCCTGTCACCGTCCTCTCCAGCTTCGTGCTCGCCAGCGTCGCCTTGCCCATGATTCCCCGCTGGGCTGGCCCCCTCGCTGTCGCCCAGGCGCGCAAGCCTCAGCCCATTACTGACATGGCCGCCGATTCCAACTTCAGTCCCAAGCCCACCAGGGCGCAGACCGTCTCCGCCACCACGTCGAGGTCCAGGCGCGCCAAAGACACCCGGAAGACCAGTGCGGCCGACGCGCGCCCTCACGCCCCGCGCGCCCTCTCCCAGACTCCTCCGTCTCCGTCTCTGCGGTCCAAGACGCCGACGGGGACGAGGCGGCCATCTGCGCTGGAGCTCAGGTCGCTGGAGGCCAGGGCGAGTTCCGCCTCTCTTCCCTTGCCGTCGCCCAAGCCGACCACGAGACCAGCCACGCCGGTCTCGGCGGGCATCTCGTCGGGGCCTTCCGATGGCATCTTAAGACGGCATTCGCACCACTCCAAGGCAATCCGGAAACTGAACGACCTGCCGCACTTGCAGAAGACGAGGCTTCTGAGGTCCCACTACTTTCGGTCGCAAACGCAGTTCTTGACGGCCCTCGAGGGCATCTCAAACCGTCTCATCATTGTGCCCAAGCCCGCAAGGATGAGCGCGCTCCGTGCCGAACTCGCCCTCGTCGCACGAGACCTGCCCGCCGAGGTCGACATCCCCGTCATCTGCCCGCCGACGCTGTTCAACGGATCGCCCGGAAAGAGTCGGCACCACAGAATCGTGCGCCTGAACCCAGCCGAGGCTACAGTCCTCAACAGCGCCGAAAAGGTGCCCTATCTCATGATGGTCGAGGTACTCCGAGATGACTTCACCTTCGACCCCGACACTGCCGACAACCGCCGACTCCTCGCCACGGTGTTGGACGAAAACGAGAGCTCTCGGCGACTCTTTGATTTGTCTTCGGAGATGCCCAAGATCACGCAGGCGACAGTGCGCAGTCCTGAGCCTGTTATCGACAGCGTATTTGAGCCAGTTTCGGGCGACCTGGGAAGCTCGCCTCTCCTGAGGACCGACGACGAGGCGCCCGCCAGATACAACGCCAGACAGGCCCAGCCGCACACAAACCTGCGCCTGTCCAGCGGGGCGACCACGTCGACGACGACGCTGGACGCAGTAACGCCGCGCACTTCGGGCGCCTCGACGTCGAGGTCCAACAGCCCCGGTTCGCGGCGCAAGATGACCCTGACGCTGCCTCGAACCGCAGCCCCCGATCAGCCTGACTTTTCGGCTCTGGCCACTCACATGAGGACGGCGTCGCAGATGCTCGCGCAGCTCGAGGCCACGAGTGGCAAGCGGCCAAGGCACGAGGTGGCTGCCATCCGAGCCAAGATCATTGCGAGCATGCAGAGTCTGGAGGAGCAGAACTTCGAGATGGACGAGCATGGCCCCACATTCGACACCATAATAGCCAAGACAAATGCCAACGCCGCCGGCGACGCTCTGGACGGCCCTGATCTCGACGATGACGGGCCGCTGGACACGGCCCTCAACGCCAGCGCGGGCAGGGAGCGCATGGAAAACGACATCAAGACGGGCGGCGTCCAGCGCCGGGGCGACCGCGATGACCCCAGCGCAGCCGTCTTCGGAGAAGCCTGGGAGGCGAAGAAGGAGCGCATCCGCAAGTCTTCCCCCTACGGCTGGATGAAGAACTGGGACTTGGTCAGCGTGATTGTGAAGACGGGCGCAGACTTGCGGCAGGAGGCGTTTGCCTGCCAGCTCATCAGCGTCTTTCACAGGATCTGGGTCGATGCCGGCGTCAATGTGTGGGTCAAGCTGATGCGCATCCTTGTGACGGGAGAGTCGTCGGGGCTCATCGAGACCATCACCAATGGCGTCTCGCTGCACTCGCTGAAGCGGAGCCTGACGCTGGCCTCGGTCGAATCTGGCCAGAACCCGCGGCAACGCATCGCCACGCTCAGGGACCATTTCCTCAAGGCCTTTGGCCAGCCGGACAGCAAGCCGTACAGGGCCGGCGTGGATGCCTTTAAGCGTTCGCTGGCGGCGTATAGCATCTTGTCGTACATCCTGCAGCTCAAGGACCGCCACAATGGAAACGTCCTCATCGATAGCGAAGGCCACATCATCCATATAGATTTTGGCTTCATGCTATCCAACTCCCCCGGCTCGGTCGGGTTCGAGGCGGCCCCCTTTAAGCTGACGCAGGAGTATGTGGACGTGCTGGGTGGCATAGGGTCTGTCGACTTTGACGACTACAAGAAATTGTGCAAGCAAGCGTTTCAAGGTGAGTTTGAAGATCCGGTGCGCAGATGCAAGTGACGATCTGACCAAGCGAGCAGCCCTTCGCCGGTCCGCAGACAACATCATCGACCTGGTTGCGATGATGGGTCGCGACTCCAAGATGCCCTGCTTCTCGGTGGGCGTGTCGCACGCCACGAGTACTCTACGGCAACGATTCCAGCTGCATCTCAGTGCCGTGGAGGCGGAGCAGTTCGTCGAGACGGATCTCGTTGCGAAGTCGTATGGAAGCTACTACACGCGACTGTAAGTCCCTCCATCTCGGGCCCTTTCGGCACCGCCACGGCTATCCGTCCGACTTACGCGCTTCTTCAGCTACGACACCTTCCAATATCGAACGCAAGGCATATACTAGGGGCGGGGCACTCGGCGGGTCGAATTTCCAGAGCGCAGCCATTTTGAACATGATGCGCGAGAGTCACGAAAGGTAACGATGGGGGAAAGTGGGCATGCAGAAGCATCGGGGACTCGGAGACTTTACTTTTGCTTTCTGCAGCGGCGTCTGCGCAGGGTTAGACTTGAGGGCGAGCCGCCAATCTAGGAAGGGCGCCGGAGGAGATGCCGTGCGCGGGAAAGAGGGGGAGCGTTGATGGGGAAACTGGATATCGCAAGTGTTCAGTAATGTAGTTACGGAAAACATGAGGCCTCCTAGATGATGCCATGTAGATGCGTGTTATGAAGACAACACAAATTATGAAACTTGTGAAGCATGGACTAGCGGGAGGGCGGTTGGCGGCGGGGAATGATTGGGGAGTTAAATGATTCGTTTGCAAACTGAAGTACCATATGCGGCTTTAGAAACAGTTATGGAGCAGACGTCAGTCTTCAACATGATGATTCCGCAACGTGAAAGGGGTTGACTGGTGTTGCATGCAAGGTATAGGGTAGGCTCGGTGCTCCGTGCATCCAGGTGATGACTAAGCACGATGCCTCGGATTAAGGCCATTAACTTAACTTGGTTGAGGCACGCCTTCGCCAACACTCTGGATTTCAATCTTGAGAGATCCAGGCCAAGCATCGCCGGCCACCCTCAGTCCCGACGCCTCCTCTCACGACAGCGCCGAGATGACGACCGCCCACAGACCTACGTTTGATCCCGTGAGCAACCCCAGCCGCCGCGCCCTTGCCTGCCCCCGTCAGCCTTACGTACTGACACGGAACGCATTTGTAGGCCCGAGGCAAAGACGCCCTCCGCGGCCCAGCCTACCACCAGCGACTCCTCCCCGCGCACAAACAGCTCAAGTACCGCAAGCCGGGCCAGGGCGGCGACGCCGGCGACCAGCCGGAGCGCGACCTCGCCGCCGAGCTCCTCGCCGCCGAGGCCGCCCACTTTGCCAAGAAGAACGGCGGCAGCGGCGCGCTGCTCGACGCCGCCGTGGGCAATGACGATGGCCGGGACTCGGATGGCGACGTGGCCGGCATGGCGCCCCATGGATCCAAGAGGCCGCTGCCCGAGGGTCGGGACGGCGACGGGGATCCGGAGGCGAAGCGGCGTCGCATATTGGAAGAGTCGAGAGAGCTGGATGCGGATGACGAGAGCGATGCGGATGAGGATGATGAGGATAGTGATGAGGATAGCGACGAGGATGACGAGGATGCCGAGCTGCAGCGGGAACTGGAGCGGGTGCGGCGGGAGCGGGAGGAGAAGAAGAAGCAAGAGGTAGGCGCAACTCTCTGCCGGGCGATTCCGTCTCTCCCTTTCTCCTCCCCCACCCCTCGGAGATGCGGACCAAAACAGCAACGACAAAGAGTGTGTGTGAGAGAGAGAGAGCACGCGCTGACAGGGCCCCTTGCAGGAAGCAGTTCGCGCCCAAGAAGAGCAGGAGGCCCGCGAGCGCGACATTGCCCTCGGCAACCCGCTGCTCAACAAGCAGGACTTTTCCATGAAGCGCCGCTGGGACGACGACGTCGTCTTCAAGAACCAGGCGCGCGGCACCGAGGACAAGGGCAAGAAGAAGGAGTTTGTCAATGTGAGCTCGCAAACCCCCCCCCCCCCCAAAAAAAAGGTCCTTTCACACTCCCTGCGTTATTACCCTTGCATGGTTGGCTGGTGGCTGACCAAATCGCCGATAGGATTTGTTGCGGTCCGACTTCCACAGGCGGTTCATGGGCAAATACGTCCGGTGACCTGATGCCCTTGGAGGGAGGGAGGGCGAGGAGTTTTCGTTCTGCATTGTATGGATGGATAGAGAGCATCATATAAACTCATGGCATTGATACCCCCTTTTCTGAAAACGCCCCCGAAGCTGCTGTTGCCCACCTTTCCTCCCTCTCCCCCCCCGAGAACACTTATTCAAAAAAAAAATCGGCGTGTCTACGATCCGCCGCATCTCGCTACGCGTTCTTCTCATCGGCCAGCAACCTCTGTTCCATCTCCTCAAACGCGCCCAGCACCCGGCCGTACGCGCGGTACGTGTCCGGGCGAAATCCGTCGCCAACCCTCTCGACAGCGCCCTCCTCGCTCCAGCGCGCCGCGACGAGGTCGTCAAACGTCTGGCCGGGCGCGCGCTCGGACGCCCACAGGGCCTTGTAGGCGCCGCCTAGGGCGCACGCGCTGCCGCCGACGTCGAGGCGGTAGACGCCGTCGGCGCCGCCAAGCACGTCGCCGAGGACGCGCGCAATGGCCGGGTTGAGGGTCCCGCCGCCGACGAGGTAGATGCGGCGAGGCTGGGCGGGGAGGGAGTCGCGTGGGGGGTGCACGAGGTTGCGCGCGCGTAGGCGCATCGAGAGGGCCTGCGACTCGGTGATGATGCGCGCGTCGGTGGCGCGCGGCCACGGGTTGGCGGCGGGGGCGAGGGCGCTGCCATCGGGGTTGCAGGTGAAGCGCCATGTGCCGGCGCGGATGTTGGGCACCGTCTCGCGCAGGCAAAAGTACAGGCCCATCTTGGCCCTGGCGCCGGGCTCGGCCATGTCGAGCGGCGGCGTGTCCAGGACGGCCCTGTTGAAGGCGTCCCACTCGCTTCCTGGTTGCTGTTTCTGCTGATTTTCGGTGTTGCCGTCGTCGCGGGGCATCTCGTCCCGGACCTTTTCGCGAGCGAGGCCGCCGTTTTTGTAGCAGAGCATAAACATATAGTGGCCGGCGGTGGTCGGGTGGTTGAAGAAGTGGTAGGAGCCGTCGGGCCGGTAGGTAGGTGTGTTCATGAGAAAGGTGGTCGAGGTGCCGAGCGAGACGATGGCGTCGAGGGGCCGCAGGGGCAGGGCGAGGATGGTGGCCGGGTTGTCGCCGGTAAAGGGCACGACCTGGCATTCACGGCTGAAGCCGTAGCGGGCGACAAAGTAGGGCGAGAGGGCGCCGAGGGAGGCGCCGCCGTCCATGATGGGCTCGCCAAGCTTGGCACGCAGCTCTTCGGCTCCGTCGCGGCCGCCGGCGGCCAGGGCGAGAAGCTCGTCGCTGTAGCGCTGGGCCGCCATGTCCCACAGGTTCATGCCGCACACGTCGCTGACATCGAGGGGGGCGAGGGCGCCGCGCAGGACCGAGGCGAGCCACGAGGAGACGAGGGAGATGCGGGCCGTGCTGGCGTACATGTCGGGGAGGATGCGGCGCAGGCGCATGATTTGCGGGCCCGTGAACCTCTGCGCCGTGAGGTCAGTCATACATGATCATCGGGGGCACGACAAGGCACTCACGTGGTGCGCGCCGCTGCCCGTCACTTCGGCCAGGCTCTGCCGCCCGCCGAGAGCGGCGTCAAAGGCATCGCACTCGGCCTGGGTACTCTGGTCCTGCCAGTTGGGGGACCACTCGTGCGCCAGGGCAGCAGGCAGTTGGTCGACGAGGGGCCGGGCGGCATCGAGAGCAGCGAGGCAAGCCTCGGCGCGGGTGTTCCAGAAGACGCTGCCGTGCTGCTGGCCGGCGCCGCCGATGGCGCGGATGCGGGCCATCATGTCGGGCGAGGGCGCCGTGGCTCGCAGGCGGGCGAGGACGAGGTCGAGGGCCTCGAGCCACATGGCAACGGGGGCGACGACCTCACCCGCGGCGTCGCGCACGTGGACGCCCTTGCGGATGCCATAGCGGGCTCCAAAGTCGTCGTCGAATTCGACTTTTGCCTGGGCGACCGTCTTGAGGTCCGAGTCGACGACGATGGCTGGATTCGGGGCGGAGGGTCCGCGGGAGGTGGTAATACTTGCGCGTGAGCAAGCGGGCGCACGGAACAAGGCGAGGCCAATCAACTTCAAGGGAGGGGGAGAGGATGAAGGAGAGCTGTTGGGATCTTGGAGCGTGCAAGCATGCAGGATCACGTACCCTTGAGCTGCTGCGTCGAGAGGTCGAGGCCGAGATACAGCGGGCCGTCCGAAGTCGACATGGCGAGCTTGGTGATGAATTGGAGGAAAATATGAGGAAGAAGACCAACCGCGCTTCAGGAACGTGATACAGAATGGAGTCCAACCGACAAGTGGTGGGAAGAAAGGATGAAGATGGTCGGTCAACTTTGACTGCCCCAATGACATCACGTCTAGGTATTTCACTGGTACGTACTCGGTACCCACTACGAAGCGGCGTCGAGGCAAACCGCAGCTCGTCCATTTCCAATCCCACGTCCAGCATGACGGAGCACGGCTGTTGCGCCAAGCTAAGTACAAGTAGTGATATAGGTGATGGCCAGCCGAGCTGACTGACAGCCAGATACAAGGCAACAGAGAATAGGACGCTGTAGCGCTAGTGCCTGTGGTCGTGCCCCGTCGTCGTCGTCGTGCCTTTTTCCTCAACCGCCGCGCCATTCTCCTTGGGCTCCGGATCCGCCTCGACGTGGACCGAACCCGGGATGAACTCGTCGAATCTCTCGCCGACGACCCCGTCCCGCGACACGAAGCGCACGCGCACGCGCCGCACGCCCCGGACCTTGCCGCCCACCTGCGTCCGCACCTGGTCCTCGAGCGTCCGCATCTCGTCGACGGTCCACCCGCCGGGCACCGCCATCTCCAGGTCCACCAGGTAGTTTTGGCCCGACTTGACGCCGCTGACGTCGCGCAGCTCGGCCTCGTGGCCCTCGACGATGTTGCTCAGCGCCCGGTGTGCCTGCTTCCGGACCGAGCCCTTGACCTCGTCGTCGATGCTCTGGTCGGCCAGCTCGTACAGGGCCGACTTTGTGTTCTGCAGCCCGGCATTGACCACCATGATGGAGATGAGCAGCCCGCCCACGGGGTCCAGCCAGGCCGCGCTTTCCAAGACGTTGGCGCCAAGGATAGCCGCCAGTGTGACGATGCCCGTCAGACTGTCGACCCGGTGATGCACCGCGTTGGACGCCAGCACCGACGACCTGCGCTCCCGCGCAACCTTCATGGCTGCAGGAGAGAACTGGGTCAGTGCCTGGGATCAAGGGGTCGACAAGCAAGGGGGGGGGGACGTACTGGCATGATACAGCCATTCCTTGACGAGGATGGTGCCGGCGGCCAGCCAGGCGGCATGGATGCTGGGGATGCCGAGGCTGGCGGCGCTGTGGGAATGGCTGTGGCCGTGGCCGTGGCCGACGTGCTCGAGCAGCTCGCGGGCAGCCTCGGGGTTGAAGTGGCCAAAGAGACTGAGGGCACTCTCCCATCCCATGTAAAAGCCGCCAAAGAGCAGCATGCCCGAGACGCCGAGGGAGCCGAGGCTCTCGACCTTGCCGAAGCCCAGGGGGAAGCGGTCCGAGGGCGGCTTGAGGCTCCAGGAGATGGTGGCGAGGGTCAGGATGTCGGAGGCGAGGTCGGCGATGCTGTGCCAGGCGTCGGCCGTCATGGCCTTTGAATTAAAGGCCCAACCGCCAATGAACTTTGCGACGGCCATGCCGAGGTTGGAGAGGAGGCCGATGCGGGTGATGCGGACCCCCGAGTCGTTTTTGTTTGCCGAGATGAGGTACGAGTTGTCATGGTGGTGGTGGTGGTGGCCGTGGCCGTGGCCGTGGCCGCCGTGGGCGCGAGTCTGCTGCGATGCGGAGCCCATGATAATGGTTGCGGGCAGCGAACGTAGACGGCGGCGGACGGGGGCGAGGTCGACGAGGACGCAGCGGGCGGTCGCGACGATGACGGCGGCGTCGTGACGGAGGCGACTGCGGTGCTGCAGGAGGTGCTTTTGAAGCCTGGGGTGATGGTTGTAATGCTGCTGACTACGGGGCTGGTGCGCTAGGGGAGACGAGGAATGGGGCGAGGCGGAGGAAAAGGACAGCTGGAAGGGTAGTGAGACGGAGGCATGGGAGGGTGCGTTGCAGGCGGTGGCTGACGAGAGCCGCTGGGGGTGGTGCTGCAGCGGACCGGGAAGCTGGTGCTGTAGCGGACCTGAAGGCTGGTGATGGCTCTGGCCATCAGCTGCCGGCGGTGGCCCGGGTGGTACAGCAAGGGGCGGCAGCTGCTGCTGGGCCGCCGTGCTAGTAGTGTCCGTAGTAGCGGATGCTAACGCTGCTGCTGCTGCTAGCGCGGGGGTCACTGCTGACACACCGGCGGGAGCTGCTGACGACGACGACGCGGCCGAGGCCGACGTGGGCGCCGACGCAGACGCCGCGCGCCGGGGCCGCTGAGACGTCGTCGTCGCCGTCGTCGCCGCCGTCCCCATTAGCACGAGCGCGGGGAGCGGCGCAGGGCCTCGCAGCGGTGCCGAGCGTGACGCGGCGGCGGCGACGGCGGCGGGCGTCGCCCCGGACACGCACCACATCTGAAGGAGCAGGAGGAGGAGGGGGGAGAGGACGAGGAGGGACCGACGGCGGCCAGAGAGGGCGGAGCAGGCTTAGTATACGAGGATTGAATGTGTATGCATGTAGTGCTGCTGCGTCCTGATAGGTTCTGTACTCGGGCGCTGGTAACTCAGGTTACGTGGTGATGTTTGCGGGATGTAGGAAAAGCTGGCGTATGAGCGAGCGAGCCTCGGACGAAGCGCGGGGAGGACCGGTCGACCGACGAATGGGAGAGAGGGGGAACCGGAGTTTAGCGCATCATGGTAGCAAGGGCTTGAAGGAGTACTGTAAGTACTGTAGAGGAGAAGGGGAACAAGCGGGAGACGGCGGTCGGATCTCTTCGCCGGGCTGTGACTCTTGAAGAACCGCCGCTGAGCCACAGCACCTCTTCCAGCTGCTTACAGCGGGCTTGGCCCGTGCCGCTTTTGCCCAGAAAAAAAGGTAAGGCATTGGCTGGGACTATGCCGAATCGGGTGCGCCGCCCGCTACCTTGCTCCGTGCTGAGATCCCCGTACGGAGCTGTGTACTCCCATGTTGTGAGTTGAATGCTCGTCATCCCTCTTCGTCATCAAGTCAACTGGCCTTTGACGACTGACGACTGACGACCAACCTCGTTTCTCTCCCAGCATCAACGCGCGCACACACACTCGAGTTTACAAGTACGGGTCTCGGATACACGCATTGCAGCCACATATCGGCATTATCCTAGCCTCTCTTCCCGAATCGAACCCGTCAAGTCGCAGCATCAGCAGACCTCTCACGACAACTTCTCTCTCGCGCTCTCTCTCTTACATGCAGCTTCCCTAACTGCTGCTCCCTGACCGCAGCTCCAATGCGCAAACCGCTCATGCGCATTCCCTATACCGACGTCCTGGCCCCGCCCACCCTCGTCCCCGCCTCGGCCGCCTCCCTTCCCGGAGCCCTCGCCGCCCTCGCCAACTTCCTCGCCGCCCCGTCCCCCCGTGGCCTCCCCCCCTCGGCCGTCGTCCTCTCCGGCGCCGGCCTCTCCGTCGCCTCGGGCCTCGCCGACTACCGCGGCGTCAAGGGCACCTACAGGGTCAACAAGTCCTACCGCCCCATCTACTATGCAGAGTTTCTCGACAGCCACGAGACCCGCAAGAGATACTGGGCCCGCAGCTTCCTCGGCTGGTCCAGCCTTCACAAGGCCGAGCCAAACGCCGGCCATTACGCCCTCAGGGACCTTGGCGACTTGGGCCTGATCCGGAGCGTCATCACTCAAAACGTCGATTCCTTCCATCCACAGGCCCACCCCCGGCTACCCTCCCTCGAGCTGCACGGCTACCTGAGGTCCACCGTCTGCACCTCCTGCCGCGGCGAGTTTTCCCGCGACCAGTTCCAAGACCGCCTGGCCCGCCTCAACCCTCGTTGGGCCCAGCTCCTGCAGCAGGCTCTCGCATCCGGCGCTCTCGACACCGAGGATCCTGCCCAGCGCCGCTTCAAGGGCCTCAAGTCCAACCCCGACGGCGACGTCGACTTGCCCGAGGCCCCATACACCACCTTTAGGTACCCCCCCTGCCCCCGGTGCTTGGCGAATCCCCCGGCGAGACCCAACGGCCAACCGCATACCGTCCAGGTCGACTCCGACGGCGCCTGGGCCTGTCCCAGCACGGCAGGCATCCTCAAGCCCGCCGTCGTCATGTTCGGCGAGAGCATCGCCGCTTCCGTCAAGACGGCCGCCGAGGAGGCCATCGACGGCGCCGGCAAACTGCTCGTTCTCGGCACGTCGCTCGCAACGTATTCGGCGTGGAGGCTGGCCAAGCGGGCCAAGGACAGAGGCATGTCCATTGCCATTATAAACATGGGCGGTGTGAGGGGAGAGGACCACTTCTTCACCGACCTGAGTCCAGGTCAATCTGGCGAGCAGGCCGTTAGAGTCGAGTTTGCGACGGACCAGCTTTTACCCGCTCTCGTCTCTGAGCTGCGCATGGGCGCCGCAACGGCCACCGGTGACGGACCCATTACCGACGCCCCGCGCGAAAATGCCTTCAAGGATATGCTGTCCTGATATAACCTGCAAGAATACACACGCAAGTCAAGTGCGAAATCAAGTCGCCAAATGTATAAAAATTAGAAGAAACTGCCGAGACTAGCCGTCTTCGTTTTCGAGGGCTGCGGCTCGGATGTAGCCGCTTGCGGGTCGGTCTTGATCTCGCGCGACTCCGATGATGGCTTCTCCTGTTTCTGGGGCTTGCGCATGGCTTCGTCTTGTTCAATGGCCTGCAACACTTTGACCGCTGTTAGCAGCCGAGTCTCTCCGCCGAGCGCGCAACTTACTCTCTTCCCAGTCCGCCTCTCTCTGGGCATCGCCAGTGCCCAGTACCTTCTCAACATCCACCTCTTCGCCATTGCGTATCTTCTCGACCACGTCGCGCAACAGTCCGATGCGCACGGCCGACTGGCGCGTGTGCTGGTCCATCTGCTTGCGCAGGGTAATCATCTGGATGGACATGGAGCCGATAAAGAGGAACATGACGATAAAATATGTCGCCGGGTTCCACTCCTTTGGTCTGCCTTGCGCCCTGGCCTTGCGGTTCTCCTTGCGCAGCGGCTTTGGTATCAGGGATTTCCAGAAGCCCGTGTCGGCGATGGTCGCGGGGGTGGCGCTTGAAGAGTGGCGAAGCCCGATGCGTGGGCGAAGCAGAGGGTTCGAAGCAGAGGCCCGCATCAGGCCGCGCATCCTGACGGCACATCGTGGCGATGCCATGTTGTGTGCGTTTTTGTTGACCGTCTCCTTTCTTCCGCCAGCGATTTTCAGCCAGAGGCGTTGAGTTCAGGCGGATCGAGTCAGCGATTGATTGGTTGCCTGCTCAGGAAGCCGGTTGCCCCTGACAACGCCCGATGTTTAGCCCCCACCCTTTCAACGGCCGTCTCCTGCACGTCACGGTCCTTCACGTTCCCACTACACAGCATTTTGCATCTGCATGGCGCATTGCGATTCATTTGTTTTCTTTGGTTTTTATACCACTCTTAGAGGTTCTCTTACGTTGGACGGTTCTCTACGGCGACGACATGATTAAGAGACTCCGCGCTTAACCCCTTCATGGCTTCCGTACAAGCAAAAGTCGACGCCGCAAAGGCGGCCGTGTCGTCAACATCGACATGCACGCCTGCGACCGTCGTCACCTTTAAGGAGCTACTGCTCCCCGAGCCCGAGCCCAAAGCCAAGCAGACCGTCAGAGCAGCCAGGACAACCGCGACCGCGAAACTGAAACCCGGCGCAGCTCCCAAGAAGACGACCGGCGGCGAGCTGCTGGGCGCGCGCGAGAGGACTGTCCTGGCCACGCATGTCATCAATGCGGCCCTCAAGTCCCTCGCCGGGGCGGCCAAGCCTCAGCCCCCGGCCACCCCTTCCAAGCACGGCGACAAGCTCCGACAATCGGCCGGGAGGCGGTCGCTCCGACGATCCACCTCGGCGCCCTTGTCGCCCCTGCAGCCGAGGACGCTCAACCGAGTGGCCTCGTCCCCAAACGTGTCCATCAAGGAGGCCAGGCTTTTGCCGCCCTCGCAGTCGACGGGATGTCTGGCAACGGTGGAGTGTGCACGGGTCGCCTTTGCGTGTCTTCGGTCTCTCAAGGGCCCCGTGCAGGATGGCCAGGCAGACTTTCAGCTCGAGAACGGCATGTCGGCGTTGGTGGGCAGACTCCTTGCGCTGGGGCTTCACGACCAGGCCCTCAAAGAGCTGCGGATACTGAAGAGGAGACTCGACGGCTCCACGTCGACAGCGGCTAGAAACACCAAGGCGACGTCTGCCGAGAGCGGCTCTGCTGCTGTGGGCGTCGCGGACCTCGTCGAGTACGGCGGAAACATCACAAAGAAAAGCCTGGCAACAGTCACGGCTTGCCAAACACAGGTGCTCAAGCTTGTGGCTGTCACCAAGAAGCCCGCGCACGTCGAGGCGCTGCTCCCTGCCCTGCAAGAGTCGAATCCGTCTTCACCCATCAACCTCCTCTCGCGGCTGGCCAGTGCGGGCGACAAGGAAGCCGCCAAAACGGCGCGCCAGATGGCATCGCTCTCGCAAATCATCCTCTCCCTCGTGCCGAGCGTCTCGAGCGCCGAGGACGCCGTGGCCTCGGAACCCCGACTTAGCCCGGACCCCACCGTCGTCTTCCAACTACAGGCCCTTGCTTTCAGGATGCAGATGAGATGGTGGAGTCTGGCCGGGCACCAGGGTAGTATCGACGACGAGATACTGTCCCCCTTCACGCGCTGCATGCGAGCCTTTGTCCGTCGTCAAAAGTCGGACGAGAGGCTGGTCTACCGCACACTGACGTCGGGCTTTGAAGGCATCATGGAGATCGTTCGCTCGGGAAACCATCAGCCCGCAACGTCGTCCAAATCCCCCTTATCCTCCATCTACCAGGTTCTTGGGTCGACTGCACACGCGGCGCGGCACTACGACGACGCATATAGCTGGCTCCAGCGCCTCAAAGGCTGCCTGTGTACCGAAACCGATTCCTTTGTTCGCATCTGCTCCGTCTCGGCTCGGATCTTGGCCGCGGCCCTCAAGAAATCGGATCTCGAATCCGATGTCGAACAGCTCATAGGCCATGTCGTTGCCGGTCTGGACGGAAGCCTCAGCGGAACTGTCTCAGAGCTTAACGAGCTGCTCGAGGGTCTCTCAGCCGCCAGGCGCGCCGTCGTCGGTCTGCTCAAGATCGTCCTGGATCCTGGATCGCCGGCAAAGCCCATCCCTGAACATATTGTCACCGTCTCAAAGGACTTCATCCTCCGGTTCCCACGGTTTGTGCGCCGCTGGGTAGGGTCTCCCCCGGGGAAAGACGCCAGCACGAAGCAGGTGCTCCAGTTCGACCAGCGGAGGCAAACGGTAATGCAGTCGATTGGTCAGGTCCTGGATGCGGCTTTAATGGTTCTCAAGTGCGATATCCAGGCCAGCTCGAGCGAGTGGCAGCTCATGGACGACGTCTTGCAGCACTGCGCCGCCCTGCTGGAGTCCATATCCAACCCTGCCATGTCGGCGGCCAAGGCGGAGCAGTTGGGCGTCTACCACGTCAAGATCTCGAGCCTCTACTTTTCCAAGTTCCTGGAGTTGCGCAAAGTGCCCAACCGGTCCAGGGACATCAATAAACGGCTCCTCCAGGCTCTCAGCCGGTCCATCGACGCAGTGAAGGATAGACCGCTTGCGGAACGGGAAAAGGCCCAGCTGTCGACGAAACTGGAGCTCTTTGCCGACCTCTGCCGGGAAATGGGAAGAGCTGAAGACGCCGTCCGCACGCTACGGTCCATCTGCACCGGCATGGCTGAGGACGGCGTCTTGTCGGACGTCGCGGCAGCCCTGGCGAAGCAGCCTCCCGCCCTGGCATGGACCATGACGGAAAAGGCCTCGTCGCTGTCCCGGACGCTACGCTCGATCGCCAAGCTTGACCGCTCGTGCAACGACTGGACCTTTTTCTTGCCCGAGACGGAGCGCGCCGCCGTGCTAGAACACCTGGTGCACCTCAGCGCTGGCAGTTCCTACTCGCCCTTGCAGCCCCTGCGGCTTCACGACCCTGGCCTGGCAGCGCTGCTGCGGATATATGCTCCAGACAAGTATCCCGTACGCCGGTTGCGCGTTCTTCTTCACATTTCCTATCAGAATATCGGGGAGGAGGCTGGGCTGGACGAGCTCGAGTCGCAGCTCGATCAGGCCCTGCAGCAGCTTCAGCGCAAGGACAAGGCAGAGGACGCCGCCCTATGTCATTTTATCCCGCACTTAGAAGCATACTATGCCTTGATATCGGCAGTGGCCGACAGTGAGACGCAGCTTCCCATCTCGGCGGTCAGGAGCTCCATTTCCTCCTGGAAGATCATGACGGAGGCCTGCCAGACGAGAGACGACCTATACGCAGTCATCGACAACCCGGAAGGCCTGCTCGACCAGCTGCTGTCGCTGAACCAACTAGCGGGTCTCAAAGGCGACAATACGCTGCAGCTTTCCATCTCGGAACTCTCCATCACCCTGGCCAAGGCGATTAGCGGGCCGTCGGCCGCAGGATCGGCTGGCGATAGCTTGGTCCTCAGCCATAGCCAGCTGGCTGCTCGATACGTCAGCATCGGCAGCTACACGCAGGCCATGGAGACGCTGGAGTGGACCAGGTCACTCGTCGAGCAAAACGAGGGCATCTCGCGCGGCATTGTTGCCGACTTTTACCTTTCGCAGGCAGACTATCATACCGGTATTGGGGCGTTTGAGGAAGCGTAGGTTTTGCCGAACAAGAACGCACACGTAAAGGGGATACTGACGGTCTCTAGCCTGAAATGCTTATCGAAAGCAAACGACATTTGCAGCCAGTCGTATTCGACCTGGGCTCAGTCAAAGTCGCAGGCAACAGTGACGCTATCCATGGCGTCTTTCCTGCAGTCGACCGTCTCTCTCCAGAAGGGAGACGTCCAGGACGCGCTTGCAGCCGTCAAGTCGAGCGTCCGGATGCTATCCCATGACTGGTCGAAGCTCGAGGCGGAGGTGGTGTCGGCGAACGGTGCCAGCAGCGCCGAGACGAGCATGTCGGAAGCCAGCTCGGCCAGCATCCAGGTGAGATCGTCCCAGAGCCGGGCAAGCGGCCCTCGCTTCTGGCGCCTCGCGTCGCCGCTCCTCCGCAGCCTCCTGCACATCTCCTCGGTATACGCCCACATCGGCATGTTCCAGGAGACCGTCTACTACGCCGAGTCGGCCCGCAAGGTTGCCGAGAACACGCAGTCGCCACTCTTCATGGCGCAGGTGTCGGCGTGGATGGGCAGCGTCTACGTCAAGGCGGGCATGCGGGACAAGGCCCTCGCGGCGCACGAAGAGGCGACAAAGCACATGCCTCAGGACGCGTGCTCATGCCGTGTGCGAGTCGCGCGCCAGGTGGGGGATTTCTACAACGCCATGGGCAATGAAGAGAAGGCACGCGAGTATCTCAAGATTGCCGAGGACACGATTCACCAGTTGAGCTGCATCGACCAGGCTGCGATTGCGTCGAAGGGATGTGAAGCGGGCAAGGGAACGGCCGTGACGAAGACCAGGAGCGCGGCAGCTTCCAAGACACCGCGTGCCACGAGGACGACGAGGGCGACCAGAACCCCTGCCGCGCCTCGAACCTCAAAGCGAGGACAGCCCGCAGCCCGAGCCAAGACACCGCCCGCCCCTGGCATCCCCGAAATACCCAAAGACGTCTACCAGTCGTCACTGATGGCGGCCGTCATCCTGTCTCGGGCGGTCGGGCTCATCCACCTGGAGGACTGGTCGTCGGCACTGTCGACGCTGGAACAGCTCAAGGGGCTGCCCAAGCTGCTCGGGACCTTGTCACAGGAGCAGGTGGTGACGGCAACGTCGCTCATCGGGCACAGCATGGAGCAGATGATCTCGGACCCCGTCTTTTCGGTCGTGCAGGACTCGACTATTTCCTTTCCCGCCGTGTGTGGCGGCTCCGACAAGGGCGCGTCTGACAGGGCGGCGGCGAGCACCTCGCCCGCGAGAAAGGGCCGAAGCGACCGGAGGGTGGGCAAGGAGCGAGGCGGGCCTGCGTTCGCCGAGGCTTTGAGGCGGGCGCAGGAGCTGCTGGTGGAGGCTCACGGGTCTGCCCTCTCGGGTTCTGACAGCGGCACCGTCCATCGCATCTCGACACTGCTGCAGAGCACAATCATGCTGCTGTCGGCCACGTCGGCGGCCAAGGCCAGGCCTGGCGTGTCGTCAAGCCTCGCGACAGTGGCCGTGGACCTGGGCCGCAACATTGCATGGACACGAGAGCAAAACACGCTGAAGGTTCCCGCAACGACCAAGACTACGGGGCGAGCATGGTCGAGTCGGCGGTGCAGCCTGGACCTGGCGACGGACGCGGCCAAGTTCCAGAAGAAGTACGTTGAAGTGATTCCCAAGAAGTGGAGCGTCATCTCGCTCTCGCTCAGCGACAACCGCCACGACCTGTGCATCAGCAAGCTGCAGGCCGGGCACAGCCCGTTCATCCTGCGGCTGCCGCTGGAGCGGGCCAACTGCCGCGACGCCGACTCGGAGGTGTTTAACTTTGAGCACGGGCGCGAGGAGCTGCACGCCGTCATCAAGCTGGCCAACGAGACGAGCCACTCGGCGCGGGACTTTACGGCCAAGGGAGAGCGCAGCGCATGGTGGTCGGAGCGGGCGGCGCTGGACTCGCGGCTGCGGGAGCTCCTGACGACGATGGAGACGACGTGGCTGGGGGGGTTCCGGGGTATCTTCTCGCAGCACCAGCGGCGGGCGGAGCTGCTGGCGCGGTTCCAGAAGAGCTTCCAGCAGATCCTCGACGGGAGCCTGCCGTCGCGCAACCGGATGCGCGGCCGGAAGACGGCGGCAGTGACGCTGGACCCGCGGATCCTGGAGCTGTTCATCGGGCTCGGGGACCCGGCGGAGGCGGACAACGACTACGACGAGTCGCTCAACGACCTGCTCTACTTTGTGGTGGACGTGCTCCAGTTCCACGGGGAGCGCAACGCGTACGACGAGATCGACTTTGACGCCATGGTGGTGGAAACGTACGACGCGCTGCGCGGATACCACGGGGCGGCGCGGAGCGGCGGGGAGCGGGAGGAGGGGGCGCACACGGTGCTGGTGCTGGACAAGGCGCTGCACGAGTTTCCGTGGGAGTCGCTGCCGTGCATGGAGGGGCTGGCGGTGTCGCGGGTGCCGTCGCTGGCGTGCCTGCGGCAGCTGATGATGGAGCAGGGGGATTCCGATTCGCATGACGACGACGACGACGACGACGACGGACAGGGACAAGAACAGGGACAGGGACGGGGACGGGGACGGGGACAGGGACGGGGACAAGGCCCAGGGCAAAAGGGCCGCTACTACGTGTCGGCGGGGTCCGGGACGTTTATCCTGAACCCGTCGGCGGACCTCGACAACACGCAGGCCTTCTTCCAGGGCGCCTTTGAGCGTCGGCTGGCGTCGTGGACGGGGCTGGTGCGGCGGGCGCCGTCCGAGGCGGAGATGGAGCGGGCGCTGTCGACGTCGGACATTGTGTTGTACTTTGGGCACGGCAGCGGGGCGCAGTACATCCGGGGCCGGACGGTGCGGCGGCTGGAGCGGTGCCGGGCGGCGGCGTTCCTGATGGGGTGCAGCTCGGCGGCGCTGACGGCGGCGGGCGAGTTTGAGTGCCACGGGGCCGTGTGGAACTACATGATGGCGGGCAGCCCGGCGGTGGTGGGCACGCTGTGGGACGTGACGGACCGCGACATTGACCGGTTCGCGGGGCGGGCCTTTGAGGAATGGGGGCTGCTGCCGGGCGGGACGTTTGGGCCGGGGCACGGGGGCGGCGGCGAGGAGCGGTCGCTGGCCGAGGCGGTGGGCAGGGCGCGGGGGGCGTGTCGGTTCCGGTACCTGAACGCGGCGGCGGTGGTGGTGTATGGGATTCCCGTCTACCTGCGGGAGGGGGCTTGACTTGGAAAATGGATGGATGGATGGATGGATGGATGGATGGATGGATGGATGGATGGATGTCTTGTCTCGGCTCTGCGTGTGTCTCGAGGCTGCATGGCGACGGGCGTATTTTTTCCTTCTCTGCATGAGCCTTGCTTGGCCTTTGCTTTAGCGCTGGGTGTTGTGATGAATGCTGACGTTGTACATACAGTACATGCATGTGCGTGCGTGCAGCGATACCCAGTGGCGTGATGAATGCGATGCGATGCGATGCGAGGCGATGCGAGGCGAGGTGATGGGATGATGCATCGTGGGAAAACAAAAAAGGGGCGTCGACGGTAGGGCTGTGGGCTGGCTCGCGTCCCCCCTCCCCCTGCAATGACGCCACGTCCAGCCAGGTCCAGGTCCTGCGACGGCCAAAAAGTAATTACAGGGGGTAAGTCAATACTATTCAAGACCAAGCAGGCACGGGCGGGTTCGCCTGCGGAACGGGCAGCCGCCGCAGGCTCTGGGCCCTCCGGCGCTCGCCGAGAAGTGGGGCGTCGGCTCGGCACCTTGATGGGGCGCGTGCTCGCTAACGGCCGAATGAATGACAGACAGGCAGCGAGAAAAGTCCGAATGCCTCCTTGTTCGCTCCCTCGGCCTTGGGGCAGAAGGACCTTGCACCTTGCGCAAGACGGCCCACGATCAAATCACAGACAGCCCTTTGCCACAAGAGCCCGGCGCTTGGACTGCCCGGGCCATGCATGCTCGCCTCAGGCATTATTCGTCTCTAACCAGATTAGACTATATCAAAAGGTTTGTTCCCCGAGCCCGGTCCCTGACGGTCCGCCTCGGCCAAGGCAGCATCCCCGCCCATGTGTTCCCATGTGTTGGCCATCACCAGGGCAGGGCAGGTCAGGCACCGCTCACGCTGTGTGACTGCCCAGCCCAGCGAGTGAGTGAGTGTGGCGGTGGGTGGCATATATGTGCGCCGAGATATTGCCCTGCGGTACAAGAGTGGCAACATGTTAGTCACGGCAACGCTGTGTGTGTGGAAACCTGCATGTTTTGTGTCGACGACAGGAGATGGATGAGGTTAAACAGGTTGCACAAAACAAACAAGACCAGGCAAGTCCCGGCCGGAGACAAGATTTTTGGACCAAGGGCCGACGTTGGCCAAGGAAAGGGCTGTCTGTACTTTAAACGTCGGCCCTTTTTTCTTGCTGACATTGTTCCTCATTCGATGACGTGCAGTAATTAATATCTGGTCAAAAGAAACAGACAGTGGACAATCACGTCATAAACCCGGTTTCATTACATGCCGGGAAACAGTAAGCGAGGGTCGAGATACGAAGCAGCGGTGGAAAAAAAAAAGGGTCGAGATACAGCAAGCCTCGGCAGTCGAATCGTGGCCGTGGCAGACGTCGGCGAGCTTCCGAAACGCTAAGAAAAAAAGACATCCAGGATCTGTGTGTAAGCCGGGGCCGGCCTGCCTCTTTCTGCTGTCCGGAACTTGCCATGGCGCTAATTAAGGGAGACGAGGGGTGCTTTGTTTCTACCCGAACGAACCTTGACACGAATTCATGCACGATGGAGCAGAATGCTCCGCGCGTACTGCACCGCAGTCTTTGTGTGTGTGTGTGTGTGTGTGTGTGTGTGCAGTCTTTGTGTGTGTGCAGCCTTTGTGTGCAGTCTTGTGTGTGTGCAGCCTTTGTGTGCAGTCTTGTGTGTGTGTGTGATGGAGAATCGTCGTCGCGCCTCGGGCTGCGAGGCAAAGAAAAGAGGCGTTCGGATGCATGTGATGGCGCATTGCCTCGTTGGGAAGGGAGCAGGCGCCACCCGTGGAGCCCGTTGGACGTCTGCCGAAGCACAGGTCCAATAGCGAGACATGAGGTATCTGCGGCGGCAGGCGCGGTGGGTGTGTACATGGGGTGCCTGCACGAGTACATGCACGCTGCAGATTGCTGCGGCTGTCATGCTGCGTGATCGAAGTGTAAGTACGGAGTGAGTGCGTGCACGCCTCGAACGTGTGTCTCCACGACGGGCCATTTCCGCCGTTCCGCACGCGGCCTGGTTCCGTTTGCGTGGTTGTATTGTTGTATACGGATATAGGTAGGTAGGTACCTGGTAATTACACATGTATACTTGTACAGTACTCTGTACTTGCGAAAACAGACAATACAGTAACTTAATGAATACCTAGCTAGCTAGGTACCTACCTGTGTAGAGAGACGACCGTGAAGACGGGAGGAAGCAAAGATGAAGGGAAATACAGCACAGTACAGCAGGGCCGGGGGGGTCCATCCATGCCTTTGCGGAGTGCAGACTCCGCACGCCACATACAGATACGTACAGTAAAAGCTGGCGCCAGCCAGAGCTATTGTGTACGGCACGGTGCTGCACGTTCCCGTGCTTGTACCGCCTTTGTAGACATGGAAAGGGACCGCAGGTCGACATGCCGTCTCTGGTCCCCACGTTGCTCCCTTCAAAGAGCCCTTTAGGCTTTTCGGCGTGGCTTTGGGGGCTTGCGGACCGCTGAGAAAACCGCCCGGGCCAGTCGCTGTTGGCGCTCGTGGCCACCGGCGGCCCTTTGGCTTTTGCGCGCCGTTTGTCAGGTACGCTCGGGGTACCCTGATGGCCGGCTGTCCGCTACCTAAGGCACCTAGGTAGGCACCTAAGTTGCAGTACCTGTGAGCAGGTAGGTATTCAGTACCGCTGGAAGGAGCTGGTAATATCAAGGGTCCGCTGATTAGTAGATAATTACAGGACAAAAGATTTTCTCCAATCTTCTTGCCTAACCTATAGACCTCCATCCCTCCCTCAATGCCGCCGACAATGGACCAAGAGTGGCCAAAAGACTCTCTCGTCGCTTACACGCAGAGCACTAACTAACGAGCAGCACCGTGGAGTACCTCCTCTCACACAGGCCCTGTGCACGTGCATGGCCCTCTGCAGCGGGGCCAGGTCCAGTGACAAAGGGCGGAAAGCTTACTCGGAAATCCGTACTACAGCAACCGCAACCACCGTATAAGCTTCTTCCGCTGCGCAGTCAACCCCGGTGGTCAAAGCTCCATCCGTCCGCCACTCTCTGGGGCCTCGGCCGTCCCTTGCGCTTCAGCACCGCCACAGGCTAGCCGGTTGCTCGACAGCCAAAGGTGGGAGACGATCCATCGCAAACCGAAACAGATGCGACTGGCCACAACGGCGGGCAAAGCTACCCGCCCCTCCGGGACACACGGTTGTTGGTTAAGCTTTGCACTAGCCAGCGCGCCGCCGGCCCCGTCAGACCGGCGCCTGTCCATTGGCCATCACGCGACCGGCCAGCGTGAAACCCGCTTCAAGACGAGGAGGCGGAGGAGGAGGAGGGGGGGCGCGGGCGCACCTGGCGGACCAAGCTCCAAGGAAGGGGTGCAGGAAAGAAGAAGACGAGGACGAGGAAGGACAAGGGACGAGAAAATCAAGGGGAAAGGAACCCCCACGGACTCAACACGCCGGGAAGCGAGCGACAGAGTGCGTCTCGACGTTGGCCGCTTCTGCCCCGTGTTACGTAGATGGATGTACGGTATACGGATACATCCTATATGACAGCTATAGGATGGATACACAAGGTATTGATGTTCAATGAACCAACATCTATATCTGTTTTCCTTGCCTGTCAACTCTATTGCAGGCTCGAGTCACCCAATGTGCGACGACGTCTGCAGAAGAAGGCGCGAGTGCAGATACCTGACATCTACTTGCAACACGGTCAAGCCGAGCTCGCGCGCCCACGTCCTCTCCCAGTACCCGAGGCGGTCTTTGTGCGTCGGGCAAGGAGCCCCGTGATCGCCCTCTTGCTCCTTCCGTCTTCTCCTCTCCTCTCTCGCCTCTCTCCTCCTCGTCCGTGACTACTCCCGTATCCGGC
Organism: Hirsutella rhossiliensis; assembly: GCF_020360975.1. Lineage (NCBI taxonomy): Eukaryota > Fungi > Ascomycota > Sordariomycetes > Hypocreales > Ophiocordycipitaceae > Hirsutella > Hirsutella rhossiliensis. The sequence goes on along the minus strand of NW_025408671.1, from coordinate 4,721,553 downwards.
ATCATCATCACCAGCATCACCATCGCAGCACCAGCCACCACCACCACCACCATACACGAATATCCATACCTCGCAAAACGAAGGAAACCATGGTGGTGCTTCTCACACACCCCCAACCCGCATCCCCCACCCCCTCCCTCTCCAATCTCCAATCCCGCCCCTCTCCACCCTCCACGGCGAGCCTCGTCCCCTAGCAAAGTCTACGGCGGGCAGCGAGACAGCGTCGGTACCAAGGCAGAGACAGCTTTATAACGGCACGCTTAACCTCCCCATCCTTTTCCATCCATCTCTGCATCTCTGTATGTATGATAGCTCATTCTTACCTCACCTCGCCTATGCACCACCATCGTCCTCGACCCCTGTCGTCTTCTTGCTCCTCTGCCAAGGCGCCCCACCAGCCCCTCCTTCTCTTCCTCCTCCTCCTCCTCCTCCTCCTCCTCCTCCTCCTCGTCGGCCCCCCCTCGCCCGCTCACGACTATTCTCACCCACCCACACCCCACACTCCCTCGCTCTCGTCCTCTTCACCACAACCATCGCCTCGACACCGACGACCAGCGCCTCTTTCCTTGGATCCTCTGGACACCCTCCAGAGATCCCCGTATCATGACGTGGAAACTCTCGCACTGAGCCCGGCCGATTGACCCTCGCGACCCTCTTCATCGGTGACGTGCCGCCAAGCCTGCAGGCCTTGTCCGCCATCATGTCGACCGGCCCGCCTCATGTGAATCCTCATCAAGTCCGCCATGCTTATCCCGCCTCCGCCCAACCCTTCCATCACCAGCCCGACGTCGCCGGCTTACACGACGCCTCCGTCCCCGCCATGGCCGCCTCTCACTTCAACGGCTTTTCCCTTCCCTTCACCTCCTTGCCCGACCAGTCTCCTCCCCTCAGCTTCGACGACGACTATTCCCACCACAAGCAACAACAACAACGACAACACCAGCAGCATCGCCATCCCCCGGCCTCCCATGCCATGGCCGCGCCCGCCTTGCGCGCGAGCTCCGAGAACCGCAGATCGAGCCCCGGAACCTCGGACGAGAGCACCCAGGATCGCAACTCGCCCACCGCAAACTCCTTCGAAGACCCGGCCGCCGACGACTTCGCCCTCCGCGGCCGCGGCGACGGCACCGACCTCGGCGGCAGGGCCCATGACGACAAGAACGGCGCCACGCCCGCATGGAGCGAGCTCAAGACAAAGGCCGGCAAGGACCGCAAGCGCCTGCCGCTTGCCTGCATCGCATGTCGTCGCAAGAAGATACGCTGCTCGGGCGAGAAGCCCGCCTGCAAGCACTGCATGCGCTCCCGCATCCCCTGTGTCTACAAGGTCACCACCCGCAAGGCCGCGCCCCGCACCGACTACATGGCCATGCTCGACAAGCGCCTCAAGCGCATGGAGGAGCGCATCATCAAAATCGTCCCAAAGGCCGACCACGAAGGCTCCCCACCCGTCGTCCGCGCCGTCGTCAAGCCCTCAATGCCGGGTGCTGGCCCCCCCACCAGGCAGCCGGCCTCGAGGAAGCGCGGCCTCGACGAGGCCTTTGGCGCCGATCTCGAGGCTTGGGTCAAGGCCCCATCCAAGCCCAAGCTCCCCGACGTCGCCGCCGACGAATCTGCCTCCGTCGAGGTTCAAGAAGAGGAAGAGAACAAGCTCTTCCGCGAAGGTATCGACGCCTTGCCGTCCAAGGACGTCCAGGAGCACCTCGCCGAGGTCTTTTTCGAGAAGGTCTATGGCCAGGCCTATCATCTCCTCCACAAGCCGAGCTACATGCGCAAGCTGAGGTGAGCTCGCCCCCTGTCTCGGCCAACCCGAGTCCCACGTACGCTAACTCTTGTCCCAGGAACGATGCGCTGCCGCCCGTGCTGGTCCTGTCCGTCTGCGCCGTGGCAGCACGCTTCACGCCCAATCCCAAGATCAGCCCGACTCCGCGCCAGTTCCTCCGCGGAGAAGAATGGGCCTCGCGCGCTCGAGACATCTGCACCAGGAGATATGAGTGGCCCAACATCACCATCTTGACCTGCCTCCTGATCCTGGGCCTGCACGAATTCGGAACCTGCCACGGCGGTCGCAGCTGGGCGCTGGGGGGCCAGGCCATCCGCATGGCATTTGCCCTCCAGCTGCACAAGGACCTCGAGTACGATCCGCTGTGCCGCACCGCCAAGATGCCGCTGAGCTTCGTCGATCGCGAGATTCGCCGGCGAATCATGTGGGCGTGCTTCCTGATGGATCGCTTCAACTCGTCCGGGTCTGATCGGCCCATGTTTATCAAGGAAGAGTCCATCAGGATTCCGCTGCCCGTCGGCGAGAGATATTTTCAGCTCGACATGCCCGTCCAGACGGAATCTCTCGACGGCACCGCGCCCCCGCCCGACTCGTGCCAAGGGGACAGGCAGCTGGTCCCGGCGAAAGAGAACATGGGCGTGGCTGCCTTCACCATCCGATCCATAGCCATCTGGGGGCGCATCATCACCTACCTCAACCAGGGCGGCAAGGAGATGGATTCGCACCCCATGTGGAGCCCCGAGTCCGACTACGCCAAGCTCGTCAACGACATCGACACCTTTACCCGCACCCTTCCCGCGAGCTTTCAGTACACGCCGGACAATCTCGACCTGCAGATTACCGAGAAGACGGCAAGCCAGTTCCTCCTCTTGCATCTGTCGATCCAGCAGAACACGCTCTTCTTGAGTCAGGCGGGCGTGACCTTCGCCAATGGCCGGGCCGGGCTGGAGGCGCCCAGGGACTTTCTGTCCCACGTCGGCGCCCGAACCTTTACCGCCGCCAACCGGATATCGGAGATACTCAGGGACTCGGAGCAGTCCCAGTGCTGCGTCTCGGCGCCCTTTGCCGGCTACTGTGCTTTCTCCTCGACAACGATACACATCATGAGCATCTTCTCCGGCAGCCCGGCTGTCAAGGCCGCGGCCGAGGCCAACTCGGGCGTCAACATCCGGTTCCTGCGCAAGACGACGCGGTACTGGGGCATGTTTCATTGGATGGTGGAGAACATTCGCACGCAGTATCGCAACGCCATGAACGCGTCTCGGTCGGGCACGCCCAACGGCGACGGATCTGCCGCCTCTTCCATCATCCATTACGGCGACTGGTTCAGCAAATACCCACACGGTGTGTCTGACGCCGACTTCCTGGATCCCACCATTAACAAGAAGAAGGAAAAGGGCGAGGATGCCGTGCTGGAGCAAAAGCCCGAGCTGCAGTCGGTCGAGGAGTTCTTCACGACCCTGTCGCCGTCGCTGAATGCCGAGGCCAAGGATACACAGCGGGGCGGTCCGTCTAAGCGGAGGCAAATGACCAAGAGGCCGGGCGAAGCGGGCCCAGGGGCGGGTGCCAACGGCGGAGAGTCACTGAAGTCCGAGGCAGCCGCTCAACCCGTCGGTGGACGTCCTGGGGCCAGCCAAGAGGGCTCCGCTCGACAACAACCGCCGCCGCCGCCGTCGCAACCGAAAAGGCAGCAGCAGCCACAGCAGCAGCAGCTGCCGCGGAGGTTCTCGGCGTCTTTGGGTGGCCAGACGAGTGGGCCGGCTACCATCAGTCCTCTGGGCATGCCGCAGTCTCAGCCACAGTCGTACTCGTGGGTGTTGCAGCAAATCGTAAGTCTGGCGCTTCTATCTCTCCGTCCGTCTGCCTCTTGTTCCGTCTCTCCCTCTCTCTGCGTCCTCTTCACGTTCTCCTCGTGGCTTCTGCTCTGCGTTGCCATGGGCATTGGCTGCCCTGGAAACGGCACACCCCCTCCCCCTATTCAGCAGCCCCGAGTGAATCTGCTCCTATTGTCCGGGTTGATTGGCCTGGACCGAACACGTTGCTGGCCACGAGGGCTGGGCAGAGTTTTCCTGGGCAGGGTTTTCCCCTCGGAGATTTGGTTGCTGGACAAGTGGCGAGCAACAGCTGCCCCTTATCTCTGCGCGTCCCGGGCTGCCAGCTGTTGGAAAACCCTGACATCACCCCGTCCTTCTTTTTCTCGCCTGGCCACCCTCTCTTCGTCGTCCTTCATCAGCATCGTCTCTCTCTCTCTCTTGTCCCACTCCCAACCTCACGGGAAGGGGGCCCCAAGCATAAAGGAAGCACACACACACACACACACACACAAGGATATCAAAACCCACCACCGCCGCCCTCTTCTCTGCACACGCAGCGGCATTGGGGGGCCTCAAGACCCAAGCCATGCCCGAGGCAGGAGGCGAGGCCAAGTCTCCCAAGACGAGCCGCCGTCTCCGCACCGCGGACAACGAGACGCCTCCGCGGCAGGTGCGCTTCGACGAGTCGAGCAAGAAGTCGACGGCGTCGATTGCCAGCGGCAACGCCGTCGCCGAGGGCAACCAGCCGGAGAGCTTCCCTGCGCTCGGCGGTGCTGCTGCCACGGCCTGGTACACGGCCGCGGACCCGACGCGTAGCATCAGCTTTGCAGGCCAGCCGCCCGTTCACGTCAACAACGCGGGCCCCAGCATCGCCAACCCGCCGCCTCCTACGCCCTACCCTCTTCACCACCTCCACCACCTGCACCACCACCACCACAACAACCTCCACCTGCCTCACCTGCCTCACCTGCCTCACCACCCCGTCACCTTCATCGGACAGCAGCAGCATCCCGTCAACATGGCCGACTACGCCAACACCGCCGCGCCCCCCATGGGCGTCAACTTCCAGCCGCCCGTCCCGGACACCACCTTTGGGCCCATCCCGCACCTCTACGTGCCTCGCTTCGACCCGGTCCCCCAGGGCGTCCAAGTCGGTCTTCCTCCTTCCATCCACTATGTTCCCCTCGTCGCTCCTTGCCCTGCGCCGCGCATGGAGCCCTCGGCCGCCACCTTTTCCGTCTTGGTCCCCAGGACGTTTTACACGGGCGGGTATCCCTATTATGCAAGTGCCAACCGATATTTATTACCCCCTTTCGTGAGCAGTCTTGTCTCTCACCCTCTCACTCACGCTTGTTTAGTCGCCTGGCTGCAGTCGCCTTCTCTCTCGTCTCATGTCCTCGTCGCCAAGTGGCACCCGCCCGTCCCTGTCATGTCGTAGCATCGCACTTATGTTTTATCGTCTTCTTCTTATCCATCTGTCACATTCATGCCTCATCGTCGCCATCGAAAAGAATCGTCGGCTAACGTCTCCTTCTCCTCGCAGCAGCCCCAGGCCGCCCCTGTTGGCCAGCCCAACTACGTCGTCGCCCCGCAGCAGCAGGGCTTCGTCTCTCCGGGCCATCAGCAGCAGCAGCCCATCATGATCAACGGACAGGCCTACTTCCCCGCCGCTCCGGCCGCGGGCGGTGGTGTCGGCCAGCCGTTTATCGGCCCGACCATGGTGCAGGGGCCCATCCCCGTCGTCGCGCCCGGCGGCGGCGGACCGGCGGTGCCCTTCATGGCAGGTAATGGAAACAATCCCGAAGTGTCTGGCCTCGGGCGCACCCCCAACGAGGAGATGCTTCGGCAGATCCAGTTTGCGCACCAGAACAAGCTCTTTGAGCCCCAGGACTTCAAGCCCGGGGACGATGACCCCAGCCGCTTCTATTACGTTCGCGAGGTTGACGGCAACTGGACCCAGCGCAACCGCTATACTATTGACCGCATGTCGTGCCGCTGGTACGTCACCGACGAAGGATGGTTCTACGCCGTGCGTCTCCCCGACTAGCTTCGGCTCGAGGGGGGAACTTCGGCGTGCTTTTCCCAGCCCTCGGAGATATCCAGCCGTGAGTCTTGCTCCTTTACTTTCGATCCCCCCTCTTTTCTATATCATTATGTTTTTTTTCGTCGTCCCCGTTAAGTTCGACCGACGCGTTGACATGAGAGCACACGGCCCCTTGCCACAGCAAAACCCGGTGGTGGCCTCTTCGACGCCTTCCTCTCACTCCCTGTCTGGGAGGGCGCGACGACGTGGCTTTTCTGCCTGGCCTGCTCGACAATCAGGGCCTTGATCGCCCATCATGAGAGAGGGAGATGAGAGAAAATAGCAAGGTTCAAACCCCCACACACACGCTGCTTGGATTCGCCGCAAAGGCTTTGTTCGTCTTGGGCTCTAACATCCCCGGGGCAATCTAGTTTGACCGCAACTCCTGAGGCTGCCTACTGCGACGGCGCTTCCGCGACAATGAAGACGCCTAATACAACGACATGGAAGAACTTGAGGATGGAACGGACAGACAAAGGGGGTGAGGCGAAGGGAGGAGCGGAGAGAAGGAAAGGGGGAAAACCGAAAATGACAAAAACAGAGGAAGAATGGTTTTTGGTCGCTGATGATGCTTGGCATGAACAACATCTCGGCCAGAAACAGGGTACGCGACGAGAATTTTTTGCTTTGGTAGTTGGCACCTCGGGAAAATGCACATTGGTCACTCTTCATTTCGCTCGTCTTCCATGCAAACAACGTGTTGTACAAGGTATCCTCATTACGCCGGGCATCCATATCTGCCATCAAAGATTCCGATCATTGTGGAATCGGCAATGGGGGCCGGTGGCAGCCCATCCGATCGAGCCTCCCACGACTCGCGGTTCCCTGCTCTTCCGCCACGACTACCAGACCCATTCTATACATCATCTGCAACGTTTCCCCGTACACGCTCATACATCATCAACATTTCCAACGCTGCCCGGGGAAAGTAAGTCTCGAGCTTCACGCAGGCTGGTGCCGCCCCTTGTGGCGTCGTCGCCTTGCACCCGCCGGGATATTCAAGCTCGCTTTAGTGTTTGCCACGATGCCAACCATTGCAATCTGCCAGCAGATGATGCTCTTTCCAAGCCGGGAAGATGCCAGACAGAGTAGACAGCATGATCCGAGGATCCTAATGCGGAGCGCTGGCAGCACATAACTCCGGCCTTTACTTGGTTCAATGTCCACTCCGTAGACCATGGCCGTGGCAAGGTTGGTTGGAGGCGTGGGAGCGTTCACGTAGGTCGCCGCATCGGGTGTGCCTCCGTGTTGAGCACGTACTCGTCCAGGCTGATCAGGTCGGGTGGCGAGAAGATGAGATAAAAGTACTTGAGCGTCTCGGCCATCCAGAAGCTCTGGCGAACGGGAACACGCATGTTAGTCATGATGGAACCTCGCGGAGAAACATGCTAGGGGAAAAGCGATGAAAAGAAAAGAAAAGAGAAGAAAAGAAAAACTGGGACAGAAACTCACCTCCATCGAGTCCGTCTTGGTCGTCTGCCCCGTCACCGTCACGTCGGCAATGGCCGAGTTGGCGAGCTTCGTCTCTGTCGACTTCATGATGCCCTGGAACATGTCCCACGCCATGTCTTGCAGCTCGGGCTTGGCCGTGATGCGGTAGAGGACAAAGATGCTCTCTATGGCCTCGGGCCGCAGCAAGTAGCGGGCGTCGCGGGCGTTGGTGAAGCCCTTTGCGAGCTTGGCGTCGCCGTGCTTCTGCCAGCGGTCCTCGTCCCAGGGGCACGGGTCGAGCGAGGGGCAGGGCAGCAGGCTGAAGATTTCGGGCATGACGCCCGTGGGGAAGCTGGCGTAGGCCCAGCCGCAGCCGCGGGCGAGGCGCTCGCCGAGGGCGACGTGGTGGTCGATGTTGAAGAGGCGGCCGCCGAGGCCAAACATGCCTCCGACAAAGCACGTTAGGTGCTGGCTGTCGGGGATGAGCTTGTCGGCGGCGTTTGCGTGCCAGTCGCCGGCGAAGAGGACGTCCTTTTTGTCCGGCAGCATGGGGCGGAAGACGAGGTGGCTGGCGGCGGCGTCCATGGCGGCGCGGTACAGCTTCTCGTACGTGTCATCGACGCCGCCGAGCAGCGCGTGCATCTTGGGAAGGTACTCGTAGAGGGAGTCTGCGAGGGCGCCGAGGGTGAACTTGGCTTCGGTGGCGCGCTCGTTGCGGAAGTCGAGCGTCGTCGGCCACATACCCGGCAGCAGGGTCTCGTTCTGGGTCCTCTCGAGGAAGCGGGTGACGCGGTCGGCGGCGTCGTAGAACTTGGCGTCGCCGGTGAGCTGGGACAGGCGGGTGAACTCGAGGGAGAGGGAGGCGGGGGCGGCCGAGGGGTCGTTTGTGCCGGCGACCTGGTTGCCGTCGCGGGCCTCCTTGAAGTTGAGCCAGAAGCCTGGCAGGCGGTTGGGGGTGTCGAAGCCGTGGTAGAGCATCTCACCGAGCTCACGGGCCTTGGCCAGCAGGGCGGGGTCGGCGGAGAGGTCGTAGGCGCTCAGCAGGCCGCCGAGGTGGCGGATGGTGGTCTCGAAGAGGTTTGCGGCGCCGGCGGCGGTGTCGGCCCAGTCAATGGTGCAGACGGCGGCGCTGGCCTCTGCGAAGTCGTCGTCGAAGCCCATGATCCACAGCGTGTCGAGCGTGTCGACGAGGGTGGCGGCCCAGCCGCCAAAGGGGTCCCTGGAGCGGCCGGAGACGGGGGTGAGCTCGTCGCGCATCCAGGCATGCTCCTTGTAGGCATCGTAGCTGCGCTTGAAGGCGTTGCGGACGGCGGCGCGGCGGTCCTCGGCACGGGGCGAGGGCGAGGCAAAGGCGCTGGCCGGGGCCTGGACGCGGGGCAGGTTCCGGGGCCTCGCGCCGGGCAGGGGCTTGATGGAGGCGGGCGGGTAGAACTGCTTGACCTTGGCCCAGTCGAGCGTTGCGGGGACAAACTTGGGGGCCGACGAGGAAGGGAAGGGCGGCGGCGGCGACGAGGGCATCAGATGCAGGACGAGGACGAGGGCGAGGACGAGGCCAGTCAGGAGGACCAGCCGCGATATTCTGCGCGGCATGGCCATGGCGTGGATGGCGGAGCGGGACTGGGCATTTCCCAGCTCACACACTCTCTCTCACTCTCTCACTCTCTCACTCTCTCTCTCGTTTGATGCCGGGGAGGTGGAGAGCGAAAAGGAAAGAAAGGCAAATGGGAGAGGAGAGAGAGAGAGAGAGCTGGGATTAGACGATGCTTGGCCGTCGCATTGACCTCTCTGGTCTGCCTTGGAGTTGTCTAGGTAGGTACCTAACCTACCTAGGAAAGTACGTAGCTACTTACTTGTACAGATGGGCTGGCCCGCAGACGTCGATTTACAGTACGAGAGATTGGAACAAGAATTGACCGAGACCCGTCATTTCCAAAAGCAATTCAGGCCACAAGTCGAAGAAAAAGCAAGAGGCAAGGAAAAGGGGGACAATTGGTAACTTAATCGCGTGCAGGTTTGTCGGCCAAAAGAGGCGCAACCTTGGCTCCTCAAACTGACCGAGTTGCTTGCGGAGCTCTATCGTGAGTACATGGCCGGTACCTGTGCCATGCTTGCCTCCGGACGGGTCGATGAGTAAGCAGAGTCGATTCCTCCTGGATATCGCTGCAGACTGTGCAGAGTCATCAAAGGGGGCCTCGTCCATCATCTCAACTCACCGTGGATGCACGGCCGCTGCAAGCCATGGTGCCATTGCCAATACCGCCTCAGTCGCTGCCTTGCATTGCGGCTTGCGCACCTCATCCCGCCGGCGAGCTTCCCAAAGCCATGGCTTGCCTCGGGCGTCCCTACGGGGACTGTACTTCACAATCGCCATTGTTCAAACCCCAGCTGTCGACCGGAGCCATGTCGCTGCGTTACTCAACCTCGCCACACTCGCCTTCCTGGTACCTTCAGCCCTGATCTCCAAAGTGACAGGCACAGGAAAAAGCAAATCCTCGCCAGCCTGTTTCATGTCGGCCGCCTCTAAGCCCGGCCCGCCCGCTCCAATATAACGAACCAAACGCGATGAGCGACTGCGAGGCCAGGAATTAGGTAGCGTAGCGCTGACGGGCGAATGGGTTGATTTGCTGACCTGCTTTTGCAGGGCCCCTGGCTGCCCAGGTGATGGGCAGACAAACTGAACAGGAATTGCTTTCTCCCCGACGCGTGCTGCTGCTTGCCGGATTTTCTCGTCCCCTTTCTCTCGCCCCCCCCAGGCGAGTTTGCGTCTTGACAGAAGCCCCAAGGCGCTGGCGGGAAAGAGAAAGAGCGCTTCCAACTCGTTCCGCCCCCATCCAAAGATGCTTGCTCGCCTCGTGGGCTTCGGCCTGTTGGCCTCGAATCTCGCCGCCAGCTCGTCCTGTCCTCAGCAGCCCTTCCAGCTGCCAATCAAAGATGTCCAGGTCTACCCCAACGTTGCCAACTCCTTCATGACGGGCATTCCCGCCAAGATTGGCACCCCGTCTCAGGACATTGTCTTGCTTCCCTGGACGTCAGTCTGCCTTGTTCGACTCTCTTCTCTCACCCGGTGCTAAACGCTGTCGCAGAGAACTCAACAACACCTGGATCTACGACCAGCAGGTCTCGTGCGTCAAAACCGTCGTCCGGAGCGATTTCCTGTGCGACATCCGACGCGGTCGTCCCTTTGACGAGGACAAGTCCACCACCTTCCAAAAGGCCACCGACATTGTGGCAGCTGGCGGCGCCACGGTCGAGGCCAGCTACCAGGGCTCGGAAAGGGGCATCCCCAAGCTCATCGCCTCCGGCCTCGGCGGCACCGAGTCCTTTGCTCCGGGGGGGAAGGACGGTCTCAACGACTTCCCCATCGGCATCCCCCGCCTTCAGTGGGATCACGGATACACCACCCTCCACCCGCTCGGCCTCGGCTCCAACTCAACCTACCTCAACGCCCTCCGCCAGGCCGGCAGGATTGGGTCGCGCGTCTTTTCCATCTTCTGGGGCCGCGTGTGGGACGATTACCCCGTCGACGGCGCCCTCGTCGTCGGCGGCTATGATAAGGAGAAGACCATCGGGCCCAACTTTACCGCCCCCCTCGATTATGGCGATTTTGGCGACCCCTCGGGCTGCTGGACGGGCATGAAGGTTCACATCACCGATATCCAGCTCAACAACCTCGATGGCTCAGACGTCAGCCTTCTTCCGTCGAGCGCAAACATGCCCGCCTGCATCGTGCCACAGAGGCAGAGCTTGATGGAAGTTCCTCGGCCGCTGTTGCACAAGTTTGAGCGCGTCACCAGGACCAAGAGCAACGGCACCTCCTCTGGCCTGCACTGGGGTGCGCCGATATTCAGCGCGGACAACGTGTGAGTAGCGACGGGACTGGCGTAACGGAGGAACAAGACACTGACCGGCTCGTTTAAGCTTCGAGGGGGACTTGACCATTGTTCTCAGCTCAGGACTCAAGGTGCGCGTCCCAAACACCCAGTTCATCACGCCGCACCTCGACATGGATCGCAACGGCACGCGCACCCTTGACGACGACCAACTCGACCTGGTCATCACCGGCATCGAAAACCAGCCCGCCACCCTCGGCCGCTACTTCCTCACGTCGGCCTACCTCATGGTCAACCACGACGCCAAGGCCTTCACCCTCTGGCAGGCGAACCCGACGACGTCATCCAGCCTGGTCCCCGTCCTCGACGAGAAAACAGCCAAGAAGTGCGGCAACGCCAACGGGATCACACAGTCGTCCATGTCACGGACGCCGTCTGATGCCTCGAAGCCGTCGGGGGCCGTGATAGGTGGCGCCGTGGCCGGAGGCGTCGTCGCCGCGCTTCTTGGGCTGGGAACATTTTTTCTGATCCGGCGCAGGCGGCAGAACGCGGGAGGCGAGCAGGCCAGCCCGGATGGAGGCAGCGCCGTGTCAGAGCACAAGCTGGCGCAGTTTACACCGGGAGGCGCTGCGGACGCCGAGAGCTGGGCGCAGGAGATGGACGGGTCGCCTGTGACGGCGACTGAGATGTACAGCAGCAATCACGAGGTGTATGAGATGGATGCTGACGCATATGGGCACCGGGCGGTGCCTGATGACAAGGAGTGGTGACCGGCCACTTGTCAAGGGAGAGCTGCACATACCAGTACATTTGAGTAATTAAACAAAGGAAGACGATATAGATACCATTCTATAATTCATTTTGTCATTTCACCGTCAGCTCCCAAAGGGTTTCGCTGTGAAAAATATTAATCAAAATATTTCACATACTGGCGGCGGGGACCGAAGTGGAAGCAGATGCCTCAACCGAGGGCTTTCATCTATCCGACAGCCCCGTCCCATGCCATGTCATCATCATTGATTGATTCCCTTGGACCCAAACTCAACCTCGCCATTCCTTGCATGCCCGCACAATGCTTCTCATCGGGCTGACGGGATCCATCGCGACGGGCAAGTCGACCGTGTCGTCGCTGCTATCGGCGCCGCCACACTCGCTGCCCATTATCGACGCCGACGTCCTCGCGCGCAAGGTGGTCGAGCCCGGGACCAGCGGCTACCGGGCCATTATCAAGCACTTTGGGCCCAGCACGCCCGACCTCCTAGTCGAAGCATCCGACTCGATGCCGGCCGACGGGCCCGACAGCAGGGGCAGGCCGCTCAACCGCCCGGCCCTAGGCAAGCGCGTCTTTGGCGACAGCGAGGAGCGTACCAGGGACCGCGCTGTGCTCAACGGCATCGTGCACCCGGCGGTGCGCAGGGAAATGACCAAGCAGGTGTTAGGGTGCTACCTGCGCGGCCACTGGGCCGTCGTGCTCGATATCCCACTGCTATTCGAGAGCGGGCTAGACCGCTTCTGCGGTGTCACCGTCGTCGTCGCCGTCTCGGACCGCGAGACACAGCTGCAGCGGCTCATGGCACGCGACACGCACCTTAGCAGGGACGACGCCGAGCATCGCGTGCGCAGCCAAACCGACGTCGGCGTCAAGGCGACGAGGTGCGCGGCGCGCGGCGCCGGCAAGGGCGTGGTGTTGTGGAACGACGGGTCGGCGCAGGAACTGGCGGCCAGTCTCGACGAGGCCATGGCGGAGCTGCGCGCGTCGAGCCCCGAGTGGTGGTTGTGGCTTCTGCTGGCGTGTCCGCCTCTGGCAGTGGCAGTGGCCGCGTGGAGGTTCTGGCAGAACGTCGAGGTCAACAGGCAGTGGGAGAAGCAGACGCGGGGGAAGCTGTAGCCTTTGCTAGGTAGGTTGCTTGTCCTGAGCCGTGGCTCGAATCTTTCTGATGGTTTGCTGTCCAGTCGAATTATCTCTGAGGTTGGAGTCTAGGAAGCAGCAACAGCCCAGACTCAGCGGATAAAAAGGTCCGGCTCCCTACCCTCTTCGTCTCGCCGTTGCCTGGGCGCCCTCGTCCTCCCACTTTCCTAAGAAAACACTCCATTGCTTTCGTCCTACAGCTCAAGCATGGACCGTCCAGTGCAAAAGATTTCTTGATCGTCCCTTTCTGTTTTCTTTCGAGCTCATCTCGCCATTCGTTTCGCATCTCGTTTCGATCCTCTTCAACCCTGAAAGCAGAACGCGTCCTCTGACGCACAAGTCAACAAAACAACAGCCACTGACGAATCTGCAAAGGACCTCCCGCATGAGAAGCATCGAGATCAGTGCTTCAAGATGCCGCAAAGCAAAGGCCTCGGGGGAAAATACCCTTCATCCTTCTGCGAATGGGTTGTCGGCACCACCATCGAGGATGCCCTCGCCTCCCGCGCCAAGAAGAAGCCGCCCCAGCAGCAGCCCAAGCAGAGAGACATTGTCAAGATCGAAGTCACTACCGACGACGAGACGGAAGAAGATAGCCTCAAGGTCACCTATCCGCGCTCAGGCCGAACAGTAACCGCGCCGATTCCCACCGACGCTGTCATTAAGAAGGTTCGCTTTGATGTTGCGCCCAAGAAATCCGCCCTCAAGAAGACTGTAACCGTCTCGTCCGAGTCGGAGGGCGAGGTGTCAGATTCAGCCACGACGTCCAAGTCGGATGAGAACGCCAGCGAGGTAGAGAGCTCCGGGTCTTCGGCCAAGAAGCAGTCCAAGACCAAGAGGGACAAGAAGGCCCCTTCCAACTCTGGCAGTGACGCTGACTCGGAACCACATCCTACTTGCAAGTGCGCAGATTGCGTACGCGGTCGCGAGAAATTGAAAAAGCAGGCCAAGACGGACGACTCGCAGTCTTCAGCTACCGAATCCGAAGCATCCGTCTCGGAAGCAGACAGCAGCCCCAAAGCCAAGGGTCCAGTTCCCGCAAAGTCCAAGGCAAAGGGAGGCAAGAAGAGCCCTGCGAAGAGTGATGAATCGGAGGCCGACGACGAGGCTTCCGACTCTGCCAAAGATGGCCCGGCCGAGGACATGTCGGAAAAAGACACAACAAAGAAAGACTCCAATGCCCAGGGGCCCAAGCAAAAGAGCCAGAAGAAGGGTGATGATCACCAGAAAGAGGGTCAGAAGCAGGGCAAAGCCGACAAGAAAAAGGCGGCTAAGGCCGGAAAGGCAGCCGAGTCACCCCAGGTTGCAAGTGCAGCCAAAGCCGCGGACGGAACCAAAGCGGACAGGAAACAGAAGGGCAAAGCTGGCAGTGGCAAGATCAAGTCTAGCTATCCAGATGCCTTCCTGGGCCCCCACCCTTGCCGTCCACAGCTCATCGAGCCCATTCGCGCAGAAGTTGTTCAGACGGAGCGCGTCATCGAGAGGCCCCAAGACCCGCCGCCAAACGCCTATTACGATCCAGCACACGGAGTTCTTCGCCTCTATCACGGCCCAGTTTACGGCAACAGCCACGGCCATGCCTTGTACCCTCGCGGAGATGCGTCTGGTCGTCCATTGCCCATTGGCATGCCGCATCCGACGCAGAACCCCTATTTTCATGGGTTCAACCAAGCTCCTCCTCCACCACATGGCCAAGCGCACGTGCCATATACCCAAGGGATGCCACTGGAGCCTTACAACGCCATGTACCCCCCGCCCGCCTTCGATCCCAGTCACCTGAGCGGTTTCCCCCCAGGCGGCCCTCCTGCAAACTGGCAAGACGCTGGCGTGCAGACCAATGGGAATAGAGGCGCCTTCAGTATGACGGGCGCGAAAGTGGGATCTCCCTACAGCAAGCTAGGAGACAAAGGCGGAGCCAACAATGTTGCTCCGATTGGTGCCAAGGTGGGACGTTTCTCGAAGGTGTGCTTGAGCCTTGGTGCTAACGAAGCCAGGAATATCTCGAGAATCCTTATATTCCAAAGAGAATTGTATCGCAGTTTAGCAGTTATGGTGATCGACCTTCACCCAATGCCGGCCAAGGCAACGGTGCGGGCAGCGGCCAAGGTCCGGCCATGGCGAATGGCGGACTCCCGAGCAAGGACGGAGCGTGGGAAACGGAACAGCCCCCTGTCAATGGCGCACCTGGAGGCGATGCGGAGGCTGGGAATAATGCATGGGGCGCTTCAGATCAGCAACAGGGCACTTCGGGCGTGAGTGGCGATCAACAGCAGCAGTCCCAAGCGGGTCAAGAGCAGCAACTTCAGTGGGATGACCAGGCGAATAACGCCAACGGAAACACGGAATCGAACCAGGCAGCAGAATGGGACAACAGTGCGAACGACAGTGGGAATTGCAACGGATACCCGGCCGCAGATGGTGGAGGGAACCAGTGGGGAGACTCGGCGCAGACGGACAACTTGGTACCGGGCGCAAACAACAACAACACTGTCATGCCAGGCTCCTTTCCGCCAGTCACGGGACCCCCTTCCGGAGACTGGCGTGATGCAACTGCGGCGGCAAGCACCGGAGGCATGGTTGACGCCGTAGCTTGGTGATGGTCCAAAAGCTAGAATCAATGCCATGGAGAAGCGGGTTCGGCGCACTTTAGAGGGGGAGGAGGAGTGCTGCTTGGGATGAAGGGCATGAATATGGGAACGGAGAGGGTCACGGCGAGCCACAAGTCTGGAAGTTCCACGCGGTAGATGGATGGTGAAGATTCAAATGAATGAGCTTGTCCCTTGCGTTCCCAGGACGGCCCCTCGGAGCCCACACACTACTCCGGAGCCATGGACAACCGAGCTGGGATGGCAGGGCCCTCGCGCACCTATCAGCCATGTGCGTGTTTGTCACGACCCAATACGGGTCTCAAGACCCAATAAGGGTCACAGTGGGCCATAGACCAATGCGTAGGAATGAAGGTTGGGCTCACGCCCACACGCACCCATAGGCGCGCCCCCCTTATCCCTAGAAGCGGCGTTGATACTATCGCCGTATTTAGAGGCATCGAATACAGTAGTTAACTGGTAGGATACTAAGGAAGTTACTTAACGGATCCGGGTAACTATTATAAGCTACCGGATTAGCAGGGAAACCTACCCCCCCCCCGCACTTCGTGTATATATATATATATATATATATATAGTCACACCCGCGGACTCCCTCTTTCAGGCAGGACAGCGCAATCTACACCCTCTTTCTCAATGCAAAGACCCAATAACTAGTGATAGTGTTTCAGCATCTCCTTGATTGAATTACGCAGGGTCGCCGGGCAGAGGCGTTGGCCGGTTGCCTAGACAAGGATATGATGTCGAGCCAGCTGGTCTCGCTTCAGCACACAGCTCTGCAAGGCGTCGACACAGGATGGACCGTCTCCAGTGGGCTCATCTGATGACCGCGGCGGAGACCTGCATTAGGCCGTCGACGGGATCCCACATGGTGATACGCCCGGGCTGGGGAGCGTTCAAGGACGGGGCGAGAGCGGCTTTTACCCCCCGGCTGGTTTGGCGATTGGGGGACTAGGCCGTGTCAGGGGGAGGGGGGTGAGGGTGGACGACTGCGTGAGGACGATTCTGCGGTGGGTTTTGGTATTGGCGAAAGACGCTCTGGTGATGATGAACTTTGGTATTTGGGAATACGATGGGGCTGCGTCTTGCTGCAGAGTCTAGAAGATGACGAGATCGGGCCATTTCCTACGTGGACAGCCGATGGGGAAATGGAACCCCTTCACTCCATCCAGCCTGGACAAGCAACCCGTCAAAGCGGCATCAATCATTCTCCTTCCAGAAACCGACGACGACTCATGCAGGAGAACTAGACAGCCCGTTCTAGATTAAGGGCAAACTTTGCGGATACCACCATCGCTATACTCGACACGGCAAGGCGCGCGCTCTCCCTTGCTGGGGACCCCTTGTTTCTGCCGGAGACGCAGCCTCCCGAAGCGAAGCATGAAGCCCAGCCAACGGATGGAACCAATAAACGAACGGACGGCCGGGCGGATGGAACGAGTCGTTGGCCAGGCGTTTAGCGGTCCCTTGCCGACATTGCATTGCATTGTGCCCACGAGGTTCCATAAGGCACAGACGGAGGGGACAAGGACCAGTGGAAAATGCAACGGACACAAGCTGAGACGCAGGCGTCCTTTACGACCGCGGGATCCCTAGCCCTATATGTTGCGTCTCCGGGGGAGAGGGCCAACCTTGCAAGGGTTGTCATAGCCCACCACTCCGGGGCAAGCGCCTCCTACGCCTTGCAAGGCACTCGTGTCAGGCGCGGACGCATTAAGAGGGTCTGGCCAAGCAAGACATGGGCGGCCCGCCTGTTTCACAGGGGCTCCTGGCGTTGCCGCAGAGAGACAACGAAGCTGCCGGGACCCACTCGCCGCGGAGGCGACGGGGCCCGGCGATGCGAGTATATAGAACAAGGCGGATATGGTTCGACAGTGGGAGGTTGTCTGTCCCTGATCAGCAGTCATTCCTTTCAGCCCGTATTGAATACAGCGCGAGCCTAGTCAAGGCATTTTAGCAATTCGTCCATTCGTTCCAGCTGCTCGTTTCTGTTCATCTCACGCCAACACACAGAAAGTCACAAGACTCAACTCTAGCGACGATGCTGCACAAGAGCCTCGCCGCGGTGGTGCTGGGCGCCGCCGCCGTTATCACCGCCCAGAACGCCGGGCCCGGCAGCAGCAGTGGCAGCAGCAGCATGCTGTACGTGTCGTCCTATAGCGGCAAGATAACGGCGCTCGCGCTCGACAAGGGGGCTGCCAAGGCCGGCGGCGGCGGCGGCGGCGGCGGTGCGGTGCCGGCGCTCAAGACGGTCTCGCAGACGGAGCTCGGTGGCGTGCAGTCGTTCCTGGCGCTGGACGCCAAGCGCAACATCCTCTTCAGCTGCGACGAGGGGTTCCAGTCGGCCGAGGGCAACGGCACGCTGTTTGCGCTCCAGGTCGAGCAGAACGGGTCGCTGCGGGAGCTGGGCAAGCAGAAGACGCAGGCGGGGCCTGTATTTATGGGATTCTTCGGGGCCAACAACGATACCATGGCCATTCCCCATTTGTGAGTCTTTGCCTCGGTTCCCTCGAGGAGACACAATGTGCTGATGCATCTTGCGCCCTCCCCTCAGCGGCGGCAAGGCGGTATCGGTATGGAACGTCGCCGACCCGTCCAAAATGGCCGAGGTGCAGCGCGAAAACTTTGAGCTGGAAAAGCCTGGCCCCAAGCCGGCGCAGACCGAAGCCAAGCCGCACCAGGCGGCCGTCGACCCGACGCGCAAGTTCGTCGTGGCGCCGGACCTGGGTGCCGACATGCTGCGGCTGTTTGCCATTGCGCCGAGCGGCAAGGCCCAGGAGAAGCAGTCGGCGGCAGAGGCAGCCCCGTCTGCCCAGGGCGGTGGCGGTAGTTGTCTCGCGCCACAACAAGCCGCAGCCCCCGCAGCCGGCGACAACAACAGCAATGGCCAAACTGGCGCTGCCCCCCAGGCCCAAGGCGGCGGCGGCAACCAGCTGCTCAAGCCGCTGCAGCCGGTACCTGTCAAGCCCGGCAGCGGGCCGAGGCACGCCGCGTTTGCCGTCGCGGGGCCCAAGACGTACATGTACGTGGTGACGGAGCTGTCGAGCGAGATCATGGGCTTCGACGTGGCCTACTCGGGCGCCGGCGGCATGGAGCTCAAGCCGCTCTTCACCATGAAGGTGCACGGCAAGAACGAGAGCAACACGCCCGAGTTCGCAGCGGCGTCCGAGATTGCCGTTTCGGTGAGTTGCCCTTGCGCCGTCGAGGAACGAAGATGAAGCAGGTCGTCGAGCAACGACACCAAGGACCATGGCTAACCACTGGTCCAGCCCGACAATCAGTTCCTCCTCGTCGCCTCCCGCAACGAAAGCACCCTCCGCGTCCCCAACTTCGACGGCGCCGCCGCCAACAGCAACGCAGCCGACGTCGTGTCCGACTCGCTCAGCAACTACCGCATCGACCCGGCGACGGGCTCCCTCGGCGAGGTGCAGATCCGGGTGCCCAGCGGCGGCCGCTTCCCGCGCCAATTCTCCATGAGCGGCGACGGTGCCCTCGTCGCCGTCGCCAACCAGCTCGACGGCCGCGTCGTCGTCATGGAGCGCAATCCGCAGACGGGCATGCTCGGCGGCTTTGTCGGCCAGGCGCTGCTCGACGGCAACGTGACGTCGGTCGTCTTTCGGGAGTGATCTCTCTCCCCGTGCCGTCTTGTTGATTCCGAAGTCATGATGCATGCAAGTACGGAGCACGCGGTGAGAACAATGGAGAGAGGGCGTCGAGTTGATTCCTTGCCTCATGGAAAGTTCTGAAGAAAGGTCTTGTGTATATCCTGTTCAGGTACTCATTGTGAGCTGTAAGATCTTTCATTGCAGAGAGTATCCAAGGTACAGTTCTGTCGTATGGAGAGAAATCTCCAGAGTTTGTCACCAGAATGTCTATGAGAATAGGAGAGAATCCCATCATGATCTCTACATCAAGAACTGGAGCAATGATTGAATTTCCAAGAGGCCTGATCTCCTTATCCACATGAAAGGATTCAATCTTAAGATCCATCAGTCTTCTACAATAGAACCAGACACTTCCTGATCTTACTAGCCACATACGTTCGCCATCTGGTTTCGAGCTGAAGTAATGGGCATGGTCCTCGGCTTCAGATGCATCATATGCTCTAGAATTAAGATTTGAAATGGATCCAAGAGCAACATTGTCGACATATCCAGAGAGACTATCAGGACAAAATCCAGATATGAACATCTTCATCAATGCATCTGAAACATCATCATTTGAATCTCCTTCGATCATATAGACTGCAGATGTACGATTTCCTTCTGGGATCATGATATAATCATCCATCTCTGAATATTTGAAGTCTTCATACTTTCGAGTGCCTTGATAGTCGCAGTCAGAGACTACCACATCTTCGATGTATGCATTGAGAGTTATCCTAGTTCTATTTAATACAGATATAGCCATCCCTCTCCATGGACCTGAGAGATAGGACTTGAAGAGATTAAAGTCATTGTCAAGGAAATTGCATGCGACTGCGGCAAACGTATCTGGCTGAGGACTACAGAACGATTTGGATGTAGCACGAAGTATCTTACATCTTCTTCTGTTGGGAGGATCGTAGACTGGAGTTCTGGAGGCTGTATGGGTCCGTCTTGTCAAGTAGACATGAGGCTCATTTGATTGATTCTGAAATCTATCAGCGTCCAATGGACAGTGTGGACATTTGAGAATTGCAGTATGGGCCTCATCTGCAGATCTAGATTGATACTCCACATGGAGGAGCCTGGTACCACAGCCTTTACAATACATTTTGTAACTACGGTCTGTACTGCAACATAAGTTGCGTCTGATGATCAGTTTTAAGATCTCATTGTCCAAAGAAATTCCCTGACATAAGTCTAGAACTCACAGTATCGATAGAAGTAGGTTCTACAGAGTTCGAAGCTACAATGTTTGTAAGCTGTGCATAGTGATTGGCCATCACTACTTCTGTCCATCGAAGCTTTCTATCCTTGATCCCATCTCGAGTGGTAATTGGATGTCTGGACAATTCTGTCTTATAAGAGAGGAGAGCAGCAATACATTGAATTTCGGTGTCAGATACAGAGAACTCATAGTATCTTATGACTTTATCTATTGCAAGTCTACATACCTCCAGTCTTCTTTTCTCTTCAATAAAGGAAAGTACAATGGGATTATAGGATGCTTTGATATAGGTCTTGGGAATTGACGCCAGGAGATCTGGTTTACAAAGAATGTAATTGCCATCTGAACGCTTGTTAATCCACTTAGGTCTCGAGGCAGATCGTACTTGAGACTCTGTGAGCCTAGCATCAAGAATTACAAAAGTAAAGTCTCCTCCTTCAATCATTTCTGAGACCATATCGTGAGACGGCAATGATCTTTTCTTTGCATGATGAGATTCCAATGCTATCTGCTGGACACCTGCACACATTGTAGAAATACCTCTCATTGCAGAACTGCCACATCTGATGTCATTGGGATACTTACATACAAAGTCCATGCCAGTCCTGGTAGCAATGCATATTGAGTCATCATCTTTATGGATAACACATGATGCTGCTAATTTTGCAATCCTGGACATGACACCCACTACAGGCTGAGAGAGTTGCTGTGCATTTGTATCGGCCATACCTATGATAGATTCAGAGATAAAGCTTCTATTGACAGACTCTGTATCATATCTCTTCCTGAATCCTTCGATATGCTCTGAAGTAGTACGAGTCTCCTCTGCAAGTATTGGTTGCTCAGCACCAGACCTAATCTCTTCGAATGACATTGTCGTGTGATCCATGAAACTATACTGAGATGAGCCCTTGTCTGGAATCTTAGATTTAGCATAGATGTCCATAGCCTTGTCGAATTTAGGATTGGGTGTGTTTATCCAATCCATACACTCTTGGACAGATGCCTGAGAATATACTGGAAATACATGCATCTCATCACCATCATAGTCTCCATCAAATGCTTTGAGGATATATGGAGAGATCCCTAGGCACGTCTCATTCCAGAATGTTACTCGCACAGGCTGTACAGATCTGATGGATAGAGAAGGAGGCCTGATAACCAAAGCATAGTCTCCATGTTCGATGTTCCTAGACTTGTACTTTCCAGAACTCTCATCGAAGTATATTACGGACCATTTGTCGCGGAGGTATTTGGGGACTGCTACCCATTCCTTTCCCAGATCTAACTGTGGTGTGATCACCATCCTCAGACTCCCATCAACATGACAATTGAGAATACCCTTTCTCATCCTTCCGGTCTTCTTCTTCATTGAATCCAATAGGACTTCTCTAGATCTCGAGGAGTAGTATTGTCCTGGGCCCTCAAATGCAAATCTAGCGGCCTTAGACACATCATTGGTGATCACTCCAGTACTGACTGCAAGAGATTGCATAGGTAACATGTTGCCATGAGGTGTTTTACAGAGATGACCAAGACATCTACTTCCAGAATGCTCCTGGCATCCAGCTTCGTATTCTGCGATGGTAGATACTTCCATAACATCTACATTCACTATATCGATCTTAGAGTGTCCTATCTTAGTGATAATCCAAGTGTCAGATGGATCACATCCATCATATGCAAGTCGTGTGACAGTAAAAGGCTCCATACTGGCGGTATGTGTTGATGTAGCAACGGTGTTGCAATATATTCAAATATTTTAAAGATTATATCTAGAGATAGATGTCTAAACGATAGTTTTAAAATGCATACCCTTTATTTAATAAGTAATAGAATCTAGATCCAGATCTTTGGAAAAGAGTTTCTGACCTTCACAGCCATTTGCAATAATGACATCATTTGCGACGATCATATTACTGTCATCATCGTATATGTAATCAAAGAAGACAAAGAATACAAGTTCTGACTGTATGATCGACGAAGACTTATATCAACTATACCAATAACACCTCTAAGGGGGTGCCCCTATTTTGCTGGTGGTCGAGTGGTATCTGCTATGTTTGACAAGTGCATACCATGCCAGACCTTAACGTGATTGTTAAAGCTGGGAGGCGGCTAATGTCAACATCTTAATTTCGCACCGGGCCTATCATCGCTTCGAGTCTCATCCAATGAAGCGTCCCTCTAGTGTACAAATCTACCTATCCCAAAAAGCTCATGTCGATGCGCGTGTCGTAAATATGATCGTCTCTCCTCGATTCCAATCGATGGGTTCCTGTACCGACCGATGCGTCTCTCTACATGCCAAAAATGAAGTCATTGTCCAATTCCATCATGACACATGCCTGGGATAGGCGCGAGCAATATTTCCAAATGATGACTTGGCGACCTCCATCCAGTCCAATAACGCGTCCGCATATTGTCGTATTTAGTTTGATAACACAAGCAGCGTCTGCCGAGACGAGTTCGCGGCCTTCAACTCGTTGCATCGGTCCATCTCCACGTAGTGTGTGACGACTGGCAGCCGCTGCTCAAAGAATAGTGCAGCCGTTCAAAGACCTAGTTGACCGTCACAGTCAGCCACACCTGATGAAGGCATGTTTCAGTCCAGAGTCTCATCATGAAATGTCTGTGTTGGCCCTCGTTTTGCATCATCCGCTTTCTGGCGTCGGGGGGTTGCAGATAAGGGTTTTGCGGCATGTGGGAACGTCGAGGATGGTGGTTCGATTGTATCAAGGCAAAATAGAGCAGAGTAAGTCATACCATCGTACCGTCTCCATCTCTATAATCCACGAGCCGCAAATCTTGAGTCGGTCCCTCACGCTCGACGTCTCGAGTAGTCTGTATTTTTCATGATCTTTGACGGGCAGCATGCTGGCGAACCACCAGGGGAAAATGGCCGGGTCATCCGGGCAGTTGCCGTAAATGGCCAACATGCGTTCTGTGAGCCACGGCACGCTCTGGTCCCTCATGCGTGTCACGAACCCCACCGCAAACTGCATCAGGCTTTGGGTTGTCATCGTGTCCAAGTCTCCTGCCGTCTGAGGCATGCCTTCCCTAGATTGTGTCGTGGATATCGGAGAGCCGCCGGGCCGTGATGCGTCGTGGTCACGGACAAGACCTTCCGTTTGCGCATCTTCGCGCGAGTCGCCACCATCGGCATAGTAGCGACCGTCGTGGCCTTCTTCGGCGCCGACTCCGGAGTCGTAGCCGACTTCTGCCGCCTCTATAGCTTCCTCCTCTTCCAAGCTAACGTCGTCGATCCGTTCTGTCCTGCCCACTATGTACCCATCGAGCTGCCCGTAATGCCCAACGCGAAACCGAGAGAGGCCCACCGTCTCTATGAGGCTGCGGCCGTCGGGGTAGAATTGCGCGTTGACTATCCGCAGGAGTGTCCCGAGCTCGTGGAAATGGGCGTCGCCGCTGTGCCGGGGTCGTCTCGGCAAGACCATGCCAAAGGTCCTGTCCCCCTCGAGCGCTCGACGGATCATCAGGCGATATCGCGGTTCGAAAATGTGTAGAAATGTCGGCATCATGGGAAAGGACAAGGTGCAGACAAAGAGGGGGACGTCGAGGTCCTGGTGGCGTGCGGCGCGCTCGGCAGCGACGGCTTCTTGCCGGGCCATCATCTCGTCCTTCCAAAACGTCTGGATGATATTTGTGATGCGCTCGTTGGACGGGCATGAGCTGGGCTTGAGAAGCGAGTTGATGGCGAGCTTCCGGCGACATATGGGGCAATATCGTGAATGGTCCAGGATGCGATGCAGACAGGGACGGCAAAACGTGTGGCCGCATCCCGTCGTCAGAGGGTCGTGGAAGAGGGCATAGCAGATCTGGCAGTCCATCTCGGTCCGCATGACTTCTTGCACTTTGCTGAGTGCCTTGGCATCGTATTCCGCAAACGTTTCTCCGGCAGGGGGTGACGGAGATCCGAGATATACGACCCCGGCGTCAAATTTGAGCGCCCCGTCAGCCGCCAAGGTCCATGTCGCCACCAGCCTGGTGCCGCTGATGGTTCGGGGCCGATGCTCGCCGCTCTCCGAGGGCCCGATGCCAGCCTTGTCCCAGGAACCCTCGACCGCGATGCTTGTCGACTGACGTAACTCGACAGCCTCGGCCTGGTAGTGCCCCATTGCACCGCCAACAATGCTGGCCACCTTGTTGAGAATCACGTCGACGCCGCAGTCGTCGAGCACATGCTCCTTGGTGCAGTCCGGGAGAGGGCATTGGAAAGCCTGTATGCGGTTTGGCAAGGCAGGGTAGGTGATGCTGGTGCGGGCATGTGACTCTGGCAGGCACGACTTGCAGATGCTGCGGCCGCAGGGCAGGGTGACGGCATCTCTGTAGGGGACCGAACATAGACGACATTGGAAGATGCGGACAATGTCGCGGGCGTGGACGGCAGGAGGTTTCCAACTTTCCGCTGGAGGGGCTTCGGATGGGTCCATTTGGGAGCCTCGCCGTTGCGGATGAGGCGACAGCGGCGGCTCGGGCGAGGTCTGTCCATGGTCCGAGCGATTGACTCGCTGTTGGGGGCCCGCCGGGCTGCCGGGCGTGCAGGGGCTTTCGGCGGCTCGAGGGGCTTCCGGACCTGTGGACATGAACGAGTGCGCTCACCCACACTTGCCTAGCACGGGACCTGGCTAGGCAGAGATGTGCGTTGCCGTGTCCCGGTGTCAGGTCTCGGGGGACTGCTCGCCTGTGTCTGTTTGGAGAAGGGGATTGGAGGGTTGCCGCCTACCGCTGTCATGGGCGGATGAGTGCCGACGACGTAGGATATATGGTCTGATGCGTCGTCGGTCCGCAGGAACCGGCCAAGGACTCGACTGGTTGCGGGAGAAAAAGAAGAGCAAGGTTGATGAAGAATAGGGAGAGGGAGAGAGGAGCGGCGAGGAAAAGAAAAGAAGGGGCCTCTGCAAAGAGAGCGCAAGGATAAGAGTAGAGTTGGAGTAAGAGATGCAATCAGCTGGATACAGACGGGAGGGAGTCGAGTCGAATAGCGTAGGGGCAGGCAGGCAGGCAGGCAAAGCCCGTCATCAGTCCCTCTGCCGGTGGAAACTCGGGACTTACCCCAGCGGTGCTTGCAGCTCCGTACCTGCAAATACAGGGAGGAAAAAGAGATAAGAGATGTTGGTTCGGCGACTTCAATCAGCGATAACCGTGTCGGCTTGCCAGAGAATGCCGGCTGCTGAACAAGTACAGCAATGACGACGAGGTCGGACGAGGTCGAGGGTCGAGAGTCTTTGCCTCTTGGCTGCAGGGCGTTGGGCTGACGGTTGTCCTGTAGTGGGGATTTGTGGGTATCGGATGCGAGGTAAAGAGGAGGAACCGTTGGCGTCTTTTTGGCTCGCCTGTTCTCTCGCCAATGTATCTTTTTTTTCCATGTCCAGGTACCTACGGAGTAGAGAGCGAGACATCGTCATACACTCGGGCGCCGGGGCGCCGAGCCAGGCGGCTAGCCGGCAGGGCCAGCGGCGGCTCCTGCTATGCGGCCTGCTTGGTTGTCCCCCATCATCCCCCTCCCCTCATGACGACGCCATTTTGGGTGGTGGATGGATGCCATCGGTGGTGGTGGCCGATGCAATCGAGCGTCGTCTCCCGCGCACCGGGTGTATTCGTGCATGGATGCAATGTGCCGAACCGTCGTGGCCCTCTCCGCCGTGGCCCTCTCGCCGTGGAATGCGAGGCTCAAGAACCAGCTGCATGCATGTAACAATTGTACTTGCAAGGTTGAAGGTACAGTACATGTAGAAGAAGCCTTGCCGGTACGGGAGGCTTTGGGGGGCGCCTGCCTGCCTGCCTGCCTGCCCAGAAAGCAAGATGAAGCAGGCTCCTGCTGCTGCTTCTTCTCATCTCAGCGCATCCGTCCACTGGCTCTGGCTCCAAGGAAAAAAAGCTCTTCATACCCGTGGATGCTTTGAAGCTTGGCGTGAACATGCCCTTCTCTGTACATTATTAATTACATGCAGCCCAGTTCGGTCCCTCTCCGTGCGAGTCCGCCCGTCTGCCGTCTGCTCAAGAGCGATCTCCCACCGCCGGCAGCGATCCCCGGCAGCGATCCCCGGCAGCGATCCCCGGCAGTTGTACGTCATGACTCCCAAGTCTCCCATCAACGAGACCCGCCCGCTCGCCAAGCGCCGCCAGCCGAGAGTCGTTGCGTCAGTCATCCCTCGACTCGTCGCCGCATGCACTCGCCTCCGTCTCGCGATTGCGCAGACACCTCTTCCCATACCTCTCGTGATGGATGGATAGCTCGAGCAGCTACACCTACCAGGCGGGCCTCGCCCTCCGAAGACCCGCATGGCGGCGCCAGCCTCCCCAAGGCCACTGCCGACGCTATCCTCAGCTCGCTCCAACCGCACTATGTGCTGTCCTGCGCTGTCCCACGTTCTCCCACGCGTCCACCACCGGACCGTCGGGGCCCAGCCTCACCTGTCCACGAGCAACTCCCCAGCCTAGCTGAAACTTGGACTAATGGGGAAACCATCGCTGCTCTCGGACTCCTATACCACCAACCCATCGCCGAGGTGCAGCAGCCCGTTCTATACATGCAGTCTCTGGCGCCTCGTGGCGTTGCCTCCTTGCATCGCTATGTTCGTCGCAATGGCTGCTTGCCCAAGGGGGCAAAGGGCAGAAGTGCTAATAATGGACACCACAGCGTCGTCTGGAATGCATGTGCCAAGCGCCATCTGAAAACCGCGGCATCATTTTGCCCCTGGCTCGCTAACACCAGCCGACCTTTCCGAAACCTTGGGTTCGGCGCATCGTCGCCAACACCAAGCCGTACATTCTCATCAACGGGGAGCATCAAGATAATACAGAGAGAGCGCAGGATTGCTTTAGCGCACGCCTCCCCAACGACCCCTGGCCCCTGCTTTTCTACTCCACGCTAAACGTCGTCCAATGTTTCCAAAGCACACGCAGCTGCAAAACAGCACGCTCAGCATCCACACGCCCGTCTCGACCGTCTCCTGGCTCGCCAGCCCTCCCAAGACGGGGGGTGGCACCCGGCTCGCCGCCGACGAGGAAAAGTTGTGAGCGGCCGTGGCCGACGGCGACCTGGACGGTGCCGGCATCATGTCCGGGTTTACACCGAGCAGAAGCATTGACCCGGTCAGGCCGACGCAAGCCGAGAGCAGGAAGCCGGGCTTGCTGCGGTCGATGAGCCACCACAGGAGCGGGTTGACGAGGGCAAGCGTGGCCGAGAGCTGCAGGGTAGAGGCCCACGCCAGTTTGCGCTGCGCGAGGTGAGGCGTCAGTCTTGTGGTTTGCCTCGCGGGACGATGACGTGCAAGGGATTCTTACAATGGCAAAGATGATGCCGACAAAGGCGCCGATGGCCCGCATCACGAGGGCCCAGTCGGTGCCGGGCCTCTGGCCAGTGCGCGTAGCCTCGCCGTTGTCACCGACAGCATCGTCAGCTTCACTCCCGAATGCAGTTTCCCACCGCCTGTCAACCCACGGGAGCAGTGAGCCCAGGACAACGCCGGCTACCCCCCAGAAGGCGAGGTACTTCCAGCTGGCGCCGGGCTTCATGATGCCCTCGGTCAGGTCGGCGAGGTACTGCTGTTCGTTGTGAAGTCGCGTGACGAGCACGCCGTAACCGACGCCGAGGAGGAAGAGCAGCAAGGCGCGAAAGGCGCGCGAAAGGGCAACGGCGGCCCTTGAGGGAGGCCGAGTCGTTTCGACAGGTCTGTAGGAGGAGTGGCGCCGGGGGAGATGCGAGCGGTTGCGCATCAGCTCGTAAGTGGCATCGTCGACGCTGGGGCGCTTGATGGGGGTGCGGGCGCCGGTCCCCCAAGGGGTGTCGGGGTCGTCGCGATCGACAAAGGCGCGGTCGCGGCTGGAGGCGGCCTCTGAGAAGATGCCCATGAGGGTGGACGAGGTGAGGTTCATGATGGACTGGGGCCTGCTCAGCGAGGCGGCATCTGTGGGGGTGAAGCTGGCGTCGAGGTATCGGGGGGCGGACGAGGTATCTTGTTGGCCCGGGCCCAGGATGGATCCCGGGGCGTCGTGGTCGTCGTCGTAGGGAGGCGTGACGCTCATGAGGTTGATGGTGAAGGGTCGTCGAGGAACAGGGCGGGCGATTGGGGGGCTGTCGTCGTCCATGCTGGCGGTCGTCTCTGGCGGTCGTCTCTGGTGGCCGTCTCTGGTGGCCGAGTGGCGATGTGGCCGACGTGTGAGCAGCTGGCCGAGGATGGAGCGTGGAGAAGGGGGAAGACGGCGCGGCCGGTCGGCCCGGAAGGGAGGAATTGGGCGAGACGGCTTGCGAGGGCGGCTGCGGGAGTGAGGGTCGGCTGCGCTGGACGGCTGGACTGTTCGAGACGTGGCTTTGACGGCCGGTGCAAGGGACAGGATGTCTTATAAGAGGAAGACGAAGAGCAAAGATGCCAAGGGGTCGTGGGGTGCGGGTGTGCAGCCGGGGGATTCTGGGGGA
This sequence comes from Hirsutella rhossiliensis, assembly GCF_020360975.1. NCBI lineage: Eukaryota > Fungi > Ascomycota > Sordariomycetes > Hypocreales > Ophiocordycipitaceae > Hirsutella > Hirsutella rhossiliensis. The sequence goes on along the minus strand of NW_025408671.1, from coordinate 4,692,788 downwards.
TGATTGCATAAGGTGGGGTGCATTGGATCGTGTTTTTCCTCCTTTGGCGCCACGGCTTTCACATGCTTGAGCGATGGCCCGTCTCACTTGTGTGCCTCGACCGGGCCAATGGAGCAGCCAGCCGTGTCTTGCTGCTGCTGAACCCTTGGTTTTTTCTTCTATTTGATTGAGGATGGGAGGGGGTCTGTTGCGCGGCTAAAGGAGGAGACGCCATCCGTTTCCCGCCCCCGGGACATGGGTGCGCGATGTGCGGCACGATACGATGCGGCAGGCGGTCGGGGAGCGCAGCCAGTGTAATAGGTTGTGTGTGTGTGTGTGTGTGTGTGTGTGTGTGCAAGCATGTAGGTTTCTGCATGGACAGTAACAGTAATGTGTGATGGCGGGAGAGAGTCCCTCTCCTTTGCCCCGTCTGCCGAAGGACGAGGATGGAGGCAGGCATGTGACGCGACGCGAGCAGACGGACGGGGTGGCGAGGCCGACGAAAAAGAGGCAGTGGGCGACTGACGGAGAGACGGACGTGCCTCGAAGGGCTGGGCCAGTGCTTTTGGATGGGCGGATGATTGGCACACGGGGTCTGCATGCCAGCAGCGGGCGCATGTTGTCGTGTGTGCACACACACACACACACACATACACATACATACACACACACATACGACGTTTTCCCCCCGCTCAGCCGTGCATCCCGTGGGGCCGTTTTTGCACGCTGGGTGGTGGCGGGAATCAGACGACGGTCATGGGACCTGGACTTTTCATGGTTCGATGAGGTGAGGTGCCTGCCGAAGCGTCGCGCTGGGGGGGGTTGAGCACCGGACACCTACCTAGTAAGTAGTAGTAATTACTGTATACTGTACGTAGTAACTACTGTAGTACTACCACATGGTGGCCAAGCGTGTCATCGTGTCTGTGCCTGTAGTGCAGATCACTATCCCCACTCACCCACCCACCCACCTAACAAAACCACGCAGACTATTAATACTCATCGGAGCTTTGCGGAGTATTAATAAGGAGGGAGATGTGGAGGGGAGCCAGCATCAAAAGCGCTAGGTAATTACTGTACAGTACGGATACGTACGATGCGACGCGCCGCTAGAGTTTGGAGTCGCTTTTTGATTACATTTTAAACTGAAGACCAATCTGGCCCCGTTGCTACTGGAGATATGGTAGATTAATGTCCGACTCGCAGCTGCGTGCAAGTCCAGCGGACCACGGGATCCGATAGAGGACCGGAAAATCCCTTAGACTCCGAGGATAGAAAGCCAAAAACGTAAGCCCTGATTAAAGAATGACCTCCCTTTGAATAACGCACACCAGCCACGCTCTGGTCCCAAACCTAGCAGTCGCTGTCGGGTCCATCGGACCCTGCCGGGGTCGGGGTGGCAGCCGGTGGGGGTGTTGGACCAGTCGAATTGAGGATCAATTCCAATTCGGACCACCGTGCACCCTCCTCCGCAGTCTTTGTATTCTTCTCCTTAGAAGAATACAGTCGACTTGGCCGATTATTGTTACAGTCAGAATATCGCACTTTGGGAGGTATTCTCCGTCCTCAGGCTTGCGCTCTTCCCATGTAGTCAAATTGACCGCTCCTGGACAGTTGTAATACCGCCTATCTTTGTTGGGATCATCTTTTTTCACATCGATAACCATTTCTTCTGCCCGGCACCAAGCTCCGGTTTCCTCAAAGAAGCCACCTCCGAAGAGACAGCCGTCGACACAGAAGTATATGCTATCGGAGAACCAGACAGTTGAAAGACCCTTGCCGAGGATCGCGTTGACCCCCGCGGCACCAAGCAGTAACGATAGGGCAAGCATGGTACTGGTGCTGTGGTGGCTTAATGAATGCGACAGTGCCGTAGTGGGAACTGTAACGTAAGTTGAAAGAGTGTAGATTTTGGTAGTGGGAACTGTAACAGAAGTTGAAAGATTGTAGATCTTGGTAGTGGCAACTCTACCAGAAGTTGAAAGAGTAATTATAGATTTGTTCTTTTTGGGGGCCGATAGAAGCTCTGACTTCTCCTCCTATTTAGGTGCTACCTATCTGGCTATACATAAAAACCAAGTACCAAGGGAGAGATTCGGCCTAATAGAAAACCGAAGAGGAGCAGTAACATACAACTGAAGAGATGACAGTTCATGCCATAGATGCGGTATTAATGCGGTAGCCAGGAAACTGGGATTGATTAATGCGCATGCTAGGTTTATAGGACATCTGCCTGGGTATCGCATATAGTAACAGCAGCCTGTTTCTTGGCACTCGAAGAGATAGGCTGTTGAAAAGACTGAGAGATTGAAGGGGCAGACTATCCGACACGCGGGTCTGCCCAGCCAGCACCCAGAAAGTGGAGAGCCTGTAGGTGCATAGGGCCGAGAATCTCTTCTGCCGCACGGCCGGCCAGCAGCCTCGACCCTCTCCGCATCCCAGAGGATCACGGGCCCCGGGGGAGACGCCCAGCCCCACGCTGGACACCGCAGCGCCACTTGGCATGCATCCCGTCGTTGCAGCAATCACACTCTCTGCTCGCACGCTGAAAGGCTATTTCATTCGCCCTCCGTGCCTGCAAAGTACTGTACACTCTTCCAATCGGGCAGGTAACAGGTGAGTGTGTCTCGCCGCCCTCGTGTTCGTGTACCCAAAGGGCGTCAAGTCGAGACAAGCCAAGGGAGCCATCAGACGCAATTTCCATTGTACTGTACGGCAGCAAGGGCGTTGCTTGCCTGCCTATAGGTAGATGTACTCCGGGCACAGGTAAAGATAACAGCCCAGCGTGGACGCCGACCCCCGTCCATGGACAGACCATCACGACACATCAATACTCATCATCCTCATCCTCGTCCTCGTCCTCGTCCTCGTCCTCGTCCAGTTCCTCCTCGCTCCCCTCCGTCCCCTCGGGCCGCGCAATCATCATAAACGCCGCCATGCAGGTGACGCGGTTCTGCGTCTCGTACGTCCCCAGCAGCCTCCCCACCGGCTCCTGCTCCTGCTCCTGCTCCTGCTCCTGCTTCGCCCCCCCGACGCCCTCCGCCAGCTCCTCGGCCCCGATCCTCCACAGCCGGACCTTGCCCTCGCTGCCCGCGCCCGCCACGTAAAGCACCCGCCCGCCGTCGTCACCCTCGCCGCGCACCGCGGCAAAGTCCTTGATCCGCCCCGTAATCCCTGCCTCCCGGCCCCCGACGTAGCCCACCAGCTTGGCGGCCCTCAGCACGCCCGAGCCAGCTTCGTCCTGGCTCGACACGTCGTCGGCCCGCGTCGAGAAGAAGCAAACGCGCCCGTCCTCGGTCGACACGACCAGCAGCGACAGCCCCGCCGCCTCGTCCACCGTCACGTAGCTGACCTGGTGTACCTTTGTGCGCGCGCCGGCACCCAGGACGCGGCACTTGGGCACGCTGTCCATGCCGAAGACGACGACGTCGCGCTCGAACCCGACGGCAAACTCGTCGGCCCCGTCGGCGCTGCCCCACACGACCCGGCGCCCCTCGCCCGTCGAGTGCTTGCCCTCGCCAATCTCGTGCAGCATGTCCCGACTCATGTTGAGTACCCCGGCCTTCTTGCCCGTCACCAGGTTCCACAGCCTCATGCACCGCTCGCCCTTGCTGACGCTAATCATGACCTTCATGCTCGGGTGGATGGCAAAGTCGTTGACCCCGGATGGCGTTCCGCCAAACGGCGCCGTGTCCCCGCTCGGCCGGCCCTGCGCCTTGGGGATGGGCGCCTTGATGGTGCTCAGCACTGACCAGTCGCGCGTCCGCGCCACGGCAATGGTCGAGTCCTCGCTGGCCGTCAGCAGCTTGGACCGCGTGGGGAACCGCAGCGCCGTCACCGTCGACGCGTGGTGCAGCAGCGTCCCCAGCTCGCGGTTCTTGGCATTCTCCAGTATCGGCCGCGGCGCCACCTTGGACAGCAGGTCCTGCTTCTTCTTGCTTGGCGGGTGCGCCGACAGATTGTAGATGTTGATGCGCTCGTCAGTGCTGCCGGACGCGAGTAGCACCTTTTGCGTCTGCCCGGGCACCGGCGCCGAGGGGGGCGACACGGCGACGCAGCGAATCGCCGAGGCGTGAGCGTTGAACAAGAAGGTGTCGGCAAACTCGACCTTGTCCGTGCCGGGCCCGATGGTTGCTGTGAAGCCGTGCAGAACCTGGTCGTAGGACCCGGCTACAATCTGTATCGTCTCGGTCGCTGCGTTTGCCTTGCTTTCGCTGCTTCTTGTTGTCTTCTGGCCTGCCTTTGCTTCGCTGCTTGCCTTTGTTCTCTCGACGGGCTTCGCTTGGCTCGTTGGCTTTGTTTTCTTGCTCGGCTTCACCTCTGCCACCGCCTCGGCGGCCGCGGCAGCTTGTCTCTTTCGCTTGGCCATTTCAGGCGAGGGTTCAAAGAAATGTGAGGGAGGAGAACCCAAGCGGCGCCCTTGTGCGATTGACCGCGGTGTTGAGAAAAAAGAAAAGTGGGACCGCGCCGCGAGATAAGATAAGGAGGGCCAAGGCGGCGGCAAGTGGTTCCGCTTGCCGGTCCAAGGTGTTATTTATCCAGTCCGACCCGTGGCATCTTACGCCCCAAAAGACCGCAGAACAGCCTCGAGGCATCTGGTGCCCGTGAGTTTCCACTCAAACTCGGGGGCAATCCATGCGTGAGCTTGGATGAGCTGCAGACGTTCGCATATCTCCATGGCTTGTTGGGCATTAGAGAGCCTTTGTGTACCGACCGTCCTGCTTCAACGAAGCTCCGTTTGAGCCCTCGAGCCATAATTTCACGATTCGCTGCAAAGGGCTTCGATGAGCATTTCCTACCATTTCCGGCGCCTGGAACACTGGTGCATCCAACGACAGAGCCTCTCCTTGCTCGAGGCAGACCTCGTCTCGTACACCACTGGTGTTCCCATAGACATCCTCATGGCCCCCCTTGAGGCGTGATTGCAGCATCCATCCCTGCCTCTAGGAGATTGGTGTTGTGTTGTTTGCGCTCGACTGTGCAGATTTGACAACCCTGTTGCTGCTTCGCCAGGCATCGTGGGTGACTGGTCACTGGGAATAGGAGCACTCAAGGGCCATCACGCTGAGACGCCTGGCTCACCGGCAGGGCTCACCCGGAGTACCCGCCGTCGCCGGAGCGAGAGAGCCAAGTGCGCATTCCCCCCTGGACCCCCAGTCTACATACGTCTTTTCGTCTCGATTCTACCCACTCCAATGGCCACATGTAAATCGTCAAAATCGCCCCCGCCGGGTGTATATAGAAACAAGTCCCTCGCTCACTGCCCGACCGCTCCGCCCCCGCGGCTCATGGCAGCCTCAAGCTCCATTGAGCTAAGGCTGGGGAACCGCTTGGTAAAGTCCTTGATGTAGTCATCCTTCTCCTGCGCCGACATTTCCAGCAGCGGCTGGCCCGGGAGCTCCGCCGCAATCAGCCGCTCCGTCTCCGTGGGCTGGCTCCGCTTGGCCGGCGACGGCGGGCGCGCCCCGGTCGGCAGGCTGTTGAGGTGGACGGGCTTCTTCGGCGCCGCCGGCCTGCTGCCCGTGGGCTTCGAAGCAATCGCCATATGTCCAGTTGACGTCCCGGTCACCCTCTCCGCTGGGGACGCCGTCGGTTCAGCTCTTGATCTGGGCGCGGCAGGCGGCTTCCGCGGTATCGAGGGCAGCGCCTTATCATTTTCCGGCTTGCTGGCCGCCGTTGCAGCATCCGAGTACTTCCCGTATCCCTCTGCAGTTCTCTGGACCTGCGACGGCCGTTGCTCTTCCTCCAGCAAGCTCCGGACCCGGCTCTGGATATTCGCCGACTTGGGCACGATGCCCACTTTCTTCGGTCCCGGGACGGGTCGTTGACTTGCGCCTTCGCTGGTTAACCGTTTCCTGTACTCCGCCTGCGCTGCGGCTACACGCTCCTCCTCCTCCTGAAGCTGACGTCGCTCAATCTCCCGTCTCATTTCCGGCGTCGCGTTGTCGCTATTCAGATCCGTCAACCCGTCGTCGCTTCGGCCATCCGTTGCCTCCGACCCTGCGATCGGGGTAAGCTCGTGGTGAGCCACGCCCTTCAGAGGTGGAGGAGTGGCTGCGGTGGCCGGAATTTCCGGCGCGGCGGTGCCCTCAAATCGTTTAAAGGCGTCTCCAAACTTGCCCGCAAGCTTGTTTCTTGACCCAGAAGCCTGGGATACGACAGATCTTTTGGCGACGTTCAGCCTCGGCGACGTATCCGAGTCGGAGTCGTCCATGTCGATCAAGCGGTCGACAACGTTCGATATTTGTATGCTGTCATCACGCGCCGTGGCATTCAGGCTCGACGACGACCTAGGCTGCGAGCCTCGAGACAGCGGACGAGCAGGTCGGCCATGTGCCGTGGAGGACTCTTTCTCGCGCAGAAACTCCAAAGTGCTTGATTCAAAGGCCGTGCTCGCGGGCCGCGGCCGACTAGGCAGCGATCCGGTGCGCTCTATAGCGTCTGCCGATGCAATGGCCCGGTTGTCCTCGAGCGACGGTCGGGACGATAATGACGGCCGTCTCCCGTAACCCGAGCGGGGTTGGAGAGAGGGATGTTTGCCGCCTCCGGGGCGACTCTGTCCGGTGCCCTGGACGGCCCTTGTTGCAAGCGGCTCAGGGGTAATCTCCGCCGTCATCGTGCCGGTGGACACATATTTCAAGTTGGCCTGAGATGAGATTACCTTGAGATCTGGGTTGCGGCTGATGATGGATTGTGCCTTGCCCCCCTCCGTCTTGGGCTGGGCGGACGAGGCCGCGGACGTAGGCATGGCCAGACTCGGCGCGACTGCTGGTTCAGGCCCTGCAGATGGGACAGCGCGTTTTCCCGGCGACAATATCGGGTCTGCGGAACTCGTTTCGGGCGACGCAAAAGCTGCATCAGCCAGCTTCGCCGCTACCCTCGGAATCGGATTCACGGCCGGAGCTTCTGGCGGGGGAGACGCAATGGCCGAGTCGAAATCGAACTTGGCTCCCTGGTCGTGGAGCAAGGAGAACTGATCGAGAGTGGGGAAGCGCGAGGATAATTCATCGCCATCGACGCTGACGCCGTTCTTGGAGTCCAATGCCGCAAAGGGGTCCCCTTCTGCGATTGGCTTGGCGGGCGAGCCGGGTACCTCTGACGCCTTTGTCGGCCCCGGCAGAGGGGACGGTCTGCCTCTCCGCATGGGCACAACGTCAGGGATGCGTGGCTTCTCTTCGACGGGGGCAGAGACGACGGCGCCAACGACTGGCTTTGCTTTTCGTTCTGCGGACGCCTTGTCGTTGGGGCGGGATTCGGTATGCGACCTCCCTGCGTAGATCTGCCCGGTGGCTGTCAGCGTCTGCGTCGACTGGCTAGGCTTGCAGGAGCTCAAGCTCACGTCTTTTACAGGCACTTCTCTGCCCTGCATTGCGCAAGCTTCCTTCAACACCTGGTATATATTCGGCCTAGCCTCTATGCTCTCTTTCAGCATAGAGGCTGCGTGCACAAGTCAGCAAACCAAGCGCCAGCGCAGGAGCATGGGCGGGCGAACCGATGAGCTTCTTTATACGGTTCGAGAAGACGGGATGGCTCGGATAGCGGTAGCTGGCGTTGAGGATGGCAAGTTGGCCCTGGTCTTCAAAGGGAGTCGTGTAGTAGCAAAGCTTATAAAGCAGGACACCAAGGGCCCAAATGTCGGATTTTTCGTTGAGCGGCTGTTTTCTGTAGACGTCAATCATCTCTGGGCTTCGGTACTGCAGCGTCGTGTGTCTCTGCACGTCCTCGTCCATCAGGCGGCACTCGACGACGGTAGTGGGCGCGGGCCGCGGGGCTGCGGCAGAGCCAAAGTCGCAGAGCTTGAAGCGTTTTGCGGAGCCGCGCGAGGTGATGAGGACGTTTTCGACCTTGAGGTCCCTGTGCAGGAGGGCGGGCTTGAGGTAGTGCATGCAGGCGACGCCCTCTGCAATGTCGACAAAGATGTTGAGGATCTCGGGCTCCGTCAGACGGTGCTGCAGGCGCGTGTTCATAAAGTCGATGAGGCCGCCACCATTGCAGTACTCCATGAGCAAGAAGACTTCGTAGCCGCCGCCGCGCATCTCGGAGGCGTGGGAGTCGATGTAGGTGACAATGGGCCGGTGGCCCTTGAGGCGCTTCATCGTCTCGACCTCGGTGCGCATGCTCCGCAGCGCTTCCTTGTCGGGGACGGCGACGCGCTTGAGGACGCCGAGGTCGGTGCCGTCGACGGGCTTGGGCATCTTGACGAGGTAGACGTGGGCGAAGCCGCCCTCGGACAGGTATTTCTGGATGACGACCAGGTGGCTGCCCACCTGGATCTTGGTGCCCGGCGAAAAGGTGCCCGGCGGAGCGGCGACGCCCGGGGCCGCCATGGCAGGGGAGCCGTGTCTGTGCCCTGCCTGAGGCGCCGTCTGGCGGTGCCCGTACGAGGCCATTCTCCGGCGACGGGCGTCTTGTGCTCCGTCGTCACGATTCGGTTCTTGATTGGGGGGAAGAAAAGTATCGATGGTGACTCGAATTCGCGCGCCAAGAGAGAGAGAAGGGTGACGTGGAGCAGGCTGGGAGCTCGGCGAGTTTCGTTTCAGGACTTAATGGCGGAAACCGCTGCACTCGGAGAGGCACAGCAGCATCGGAGACGGATAAGAGACGGATTGCGATGGACAGGGTGGTCGTCGTCACAGGGGACTCATGGTCGCATGAGCTCGTTATCGCATAGGACTCATGGCTGCGTCTTTCATGGGGGGAGGGGGAGGGGGGGAGATTTGGCGACTCAGCCTCGCTTCCGCGGTCCCTTGGGAGGTTGACGTTGAATGGGCCAAGTGGACCCTTCGTTGCCGGGTAATATTCGGCTAACTGCTGTCCGTCGGCGCGCTACTTACGTCATACCCTCTGATTGGAATTTGGATCTCGCGCCCTTGCAACTTCAACTTGCACATGAATGCTGCATCTTCCAGCCCCGAGTGTCTTATGTTCCCCTGCCATCTATAAATCCCCCCAGACCTTTCCTCGCCTAGACTCTTCCTCCCCCTTTCCTCTCGCGTGGCCCACGCAACCGATACCACGGCAACCCCCTTGCTAGAGATTCATGCAGCATTATATGTCCAGCATGCGCTTTTCATGCAGCCCGCCTTCCGCCCAATCTCGGAGCCCAAAGCTCAAGCCAGCCGTCCATAACCATTAGATGCCCTAGCCGACGGCTTACACCAACCCTTGTGAACCAATCTCCTGCCTATCTTGTCCTAACTCTCCGGTTCGAGGCCGTGTTCAAAGAAAGAAGACCCGTCGCTTCTACCGCGAATTACCGTAAACGTGTCGAGCGATATTTACACGTCCAAGAATGACCTTGGTGACGCTTCCCGGCTGATTCGTTTTGCGCATATCATGATGGCTGGAAGCGGCATGACAATGTGCCCAGCTGACAGCACCGACAGAAACTAGCTCAACAAAAGCCCGCTTGCCCAACCGTTTGTCACGGGCTGTGCCCGGCTGGTGGACCCGGTTGTACCGGGTCCGGTGGGTCGTGCTCCGGTGGCAACACCGGCCCCGCTCCGCGGACCCAGAAGCTGCGAGAACATTCCGAGAAGGGCAATATAAGCTCGCACTCGAGGCTACGCCTCGAGTTCAGCTTCTTTTCCTCCTTAGCTCTAGATAGACAACACCTAGGCACCTGCTTGTTGAATAAACTCCGGGCCAGCCTTTCACATATCTAGAGCTCCTTCTAAATACCGCAAGCTGCAGACTGCTCGTCAGGATGGACCAGCAGAGTGAGAGCCCAAGTCTCCAGCAGCAATGGATTGACCAACGCATTCAAGAAGCGGTCAATGCGACTCTCAGCCCTCTACAGGACCAACTTTCCTTGCTGATGGAGCAACTCGGGCGAGCGCAGCCGCAGAGCGCCGACTTGCAATCGCCGCCAGTGGCACGAGGATTGGGCGAGAGCACGCCTGGCTTGGGCACGCCCTCCCAAAACCTGCGGTACTGGAATGCGGAAACCGTTGCCCAACCCACCCAAGTATGACGGCTCACGGAAGAGCTACTCCTCCTGGGCCAGGCAGATGCGAGACAAGCTGGACCTTGATGCACACTACTACAGTGGAAATCGCGAACTTTGGTACCTCATCAACTCATGTTTGGACGAGCGACCACAGCAAGTGGTCGCTACCTTTACGCCGCGGAGGCCCTGGGGTAGCTACGACCCCAAGAGTTCATGCGATACCTCGACCGAACCTACCAGGACAGCAACATCCAATCCTGCGCTGCTGCCACGCTGAGAACTATGCGGCAGCGCGAAGACCAACCTCTCGCGTCCTTCCTTCCCCGATTCGAACAGGCATTAGCTGAAGCCGGGGGAGCAGACTGGCCGGACAGTGCAAAGATCGTATTTCTAGAGAACGCAATAAATGCACGCCTCCAAGAGAGTTTGGTCACAGCCGTCCTACCGACGACTACCAGGGATGGCTTGCGAGAGTTCAGGAAATTGCGGGCAGATTGAGAGACTGAAACCCGGTAGGCAGCCGACGTCGACTGAGCGGACGCCTCAACAGCTACCAAGGCAACGACCCAAGGAGGAACCGGAGGACCCGACGGAGATGTTAAGATGACGGACATCAACCGTATTGGCCACGAGTCGAAGGGTCGTCGACATGTCGATAAGAAGCCGAAGGATGAGCGCCGCTGCTATCGCTGTGGTCGGACGGATCATCTTATCGTGGACTGCCCAGCCCAGGTGGTCTTTCCTGGCGAAGGAAGCAACAGCGACCTAAAGCTGCGCGCATGAAGAAGCCCGATGCCGCAGATGGTTCGGAATCAACCGCAGCATCCAGTGAGGACGAGTCGGCGGAAAAGACTAGCCCCGGGGCGAAAGCGGGCGCCGGGGCCTGCAAAGGCAGACATCCGGGACTGGGAAGCGTTCAAGCCACGAATGAATAGTCGGACTGTATTAGTCAACGCGCGGGTAAACCGAGGCTATCGAATACGCGCCCTTGTCGACTGTGGATGTGACTGCTATGCCGTGATCGACGAAGCCCTTGTTCGGAAGCTGCGGATACCCTTCGTCGACTCGAAACCACGAGAAATTGGGGGATTCTCAGAGTCAGCGAAGAGTGTCATATCCCCAGGGGTCGTGGCTGTTGTGGTCGAGACAGCTGGATTTGACGAACGTGTCTTTGCATACGTGATCCCAAGCCTGGGCCAGGACATGTTCCTCGGCCGGCCTTGATGGAGAGAAATCACGTCGTGTACGATGCTGCCAAGCAGCGAATGTACCATGGGAGGGCAGGTGTGACGATACGCCTCATTGGGCAGGAAGAGCCCGCCAAGATACGCGCGATTCGAAGCGCAAGACTCGTGTCGGCAGCCGTATTCACGGCGGAGTGTCGACGCGCAAAGAGACGCAAGAAGTGCAACGCGATCTCGATTCATGCAATCAGTTTGTCGGATATAGAGAGGGCGCTTCAGCCGAAGCCGCCAGTCGATCCGAGCGAGAAGGTCCCGGCAGAAGTGCTGAAAGAATTCCGCGACCTATTCTCACCAGAAGAGGCAATGAAGCTGCCGCCACATCGACCGGGTGTGGATCATGAAGTCAACCTGCAGCCTGACAAGAACGGCAACGAGCCACCCTTCCGTGGGGCCCACTCTACAACATGTCACGAGAAGAGCTGTTGGTCTTGCGAAAGACCCTGAAAGACCTGCTGGACAGAGGATTCATCCGAGCGAGTAGCTCAGCGGCTGCCGCGCCGGTGCTGTTCGTGCGGAAGCCGAATGGAGGGCTGCGATTTTGTTGCGACTACCGAGCGCTGAATGCAATCACCAAGCGCGACCGATACCCACTGCCCTCATCGCGGAGACCCTGCAGAATCTGGCCAAGGCTAAGTGGTTCACCGTTGGACGTGGTGGCCGCTTTCCATAAGATCCGCATGGCTCCGGGACATGAGGAAAGACTGCATTTCGCACGAGGTTTGGGCTCTACGAGTGGCTCGTGTGCCCTTTCGGCCTGAGCGGCGCCCCGGCATCATTCCAACGATACATGAACAGTGTATTGCGCGAATGGCTGGACGACTTTGTCACAGCGTACCTGGATGATGTACTGATCTACTCGAGCGGTTCGAAGGCGGATCATGAGGCTAAGGTGCGACGAGTTCTCCAAGCACTCGCCGACGCTGGGCTGCACCTAGACCCAGCGAAGTGCGAGTTTTCGGTACAAGAGGTCAAATACCTTGGGTTCATCGTCAACGCAGGGAAAGGAATCGCCTGCGACCCCGAAAAGCAGCGTGCCATCCGCGAATGGGAGGCCCTGACCACGGTGAAGGGTGTCAGAAGCTTTCTGGGCTTCGCCAACTATTACCGGATCTTCATCCCCGACTATGCCAAGATCACGCAGTCTCTGGATGCCCTGCTTAAGAAAGGAACTGCCTTTCATTGGGGACGAGCGGAGAACGAGGCGTTTCAGGAGCTGAAGCGACGATTTTGCGAGTCACCGGTGCTCAAGCAGTGGGACCCGAGCCTCCGATCTTTTGGAGACGGATTGCTCAGGCTACGCATTGGGAGGCGTCCTGTCGCAGGAAGGCCCAGATGGACGTCGACACGCATGCGCCTTCTTCTCGAAGCGACTTTCGCCAGCGGAGTACAACTATCCCATTCACGACAAGGAGATGCTTGCCATCATGAGATGTCTCGACAACTGGAACGCCGAACTTAGGAGCTGCGGCCCATTTACAATCCTTACCGATCACCGCAACCTGGAGTATTTCATGACACGCCAGAAGCTCACGGAACGGCAGAGCCGTTGGGCAGCCGAATTGTCCCAGTTCGACTTCAAGCTCGAGTATCGACCGGGAAGCGAGGCTGTCGTGCCTGATGCGTTGTCCCGCCGTGAACAAGACAAGCCACAGGGCATTGACGACGAGCGGGAACAAGGAAGAATGATACAGTTGATACCGGATAGTGCCATTCCATCATCGACAAGAGCATGTATCAACGCGATGAGTTCTGACTGTTCAGAGGCATCCACCCTGCCGAAGATGAAGGTCTTCGAGGTAGCGGACCTGCAGCAACTCTGGGACGAAACGGTGGCGAAGGACTCGATATTCCGGGCAGCCTATAAGGCAGTCCGCGATCGCGAGCGTGCCTTCCCGCCCTCGCTGGGCCTGAAGATCCAGATTTCAGAATGTGCGATCGACGCAGGCAAAAGGCTGACATTCAGAGACCGTATTTGGGTGCCGGGTGGATCCGGAGAGGAGGGTAACCAGGAGGAAGCTGAGAAAGACCAGTTGAGAACCCGCATTGTGCAGCAGTCGCATGACTCTGTTGCGACCGGTCATCCCGGCAGGGAAGGTACGCTGGCTATTGTGGCTCGGCGATTCTACTGGCCTGGGCAGTCCCAGCTGGTTCGCCGGTACGTAGCCAATTGCGACACCTGCGGCAGAGCACACATCTGGCGCCAGTCGAAAAGGGGATTTCTCAAGCCTCTGCCGATTCCAGATCGACCCCGAAGCCATTTGTCCATGGACTTCATCACAGATCTGCCGCCTACTGGACCGAGCAAGGCAAGGTACCTGTGGGTGATTGTGGACAGACTGACAAAGGCTGTGACCCTCGAGGTGATGGACAACATGGAAGCTGAGCCGTGTGCAAACCGTTTTCTCCAGTGTCATTACCGATTTCACGGAATGCCACGGTCCATCGTCAGCGACCGCGGGAGCAACTGGCTAAGTAGGTTCTGGAAGAGGTTCTGCCGTCTTGCAGGTGTCACGCAGAAATTGAGCACGGCCTATCATCCTCAGACGGACGGAGGGCCAGAGAGAATGAACCAGGAGATCGAGGCCTACCTGAGAGCCTACGTGTCGTACGTGCAGGACGACTGGGGAGAACTGCTCCTGCCGCGCAGCTGGCACTCAACAATCGTGAATCCGCAGCGACCAAGATCAGCCCCTTTTCGCTGAGCATGGTTACCACGTCGATCCCATCAGCGTCGAGGAATCGGAAGAGCCACCGAGGCATAGAGAGGAAAGCAGAGCTGATAGCCTACTCAGTCGCCTGCAGGAGGTCAATGAGTACATGCAAGCAGTGATGGCCTCCTCACAGCAACAACAAGAAGAGGCTGCCAACGCAAAGCGACAGCCTGCGGAGCGATTTGAAGTTGGTGACAAGGTGTGGCTCTCGATGGCAAACTACAGATCGCCACGACCGTGCAAGAAGCTCGACTGGCTGCATCACAAGTACACAGTCACGAAGGTAATTAGTTCGCACGTTGTTGAGCTCGATGTTCGTGGCTCAATTTACCCGCGATTTCATGTTGACCTTTGCGGCGGGCGCATCAAGATCCGGCTCCTGGCCAAAGGTAGATGACGCACAGCCACCACCGGTACAAGATGAGTCCGGCACGGATCTGTGGGATGTCGACGAGATCCTCTGCGCGAGATGGAAGAAGCGCGGACGAGGGGAATTCAGGCAAGCACTAGTGCGATGGACGGGCTACGCAGAGCCGACTTGGGAGCCAGTTGAGTGGTTGCAAGGAACAATTGCGATGAAGGCATTCGAGGACAAGTACGGGCCAATCAAGACCAATGATGGCCCTAGGGAGAGGTACGAGACGCTGGCAGGAACGCAAGAACCCCGCAGACGCCGACCTGGTCGGAGGGGACAAGGGGGGTAATGTCACGGGCTGTGCCTGGCTGGTGGACCCGGTTGTACCGGGTCCGGTGGGTCGTCCGGTGGCAACACCGGCCGCCCGCGGACCCAGAAGCTGCGAGAACATTCCGAGAAGGGCAATATAAGCTCGCACTCGAGGCTACGCCTCGAGTTCAGCTTCTTTTCCTCCTTAGCTCTAGATAGACAACACCTAGGCACCTGCTTGTTGAATAAACTCCGGGCCAGCCTTTCACACCGTTCAAGGACAGCAAGCAAAGGCAGACCGCCTCCAGAATAGAGCCCGCCGAGAAAAGGCGCCCAGGCAAGACTTACGACGGGCCCTGCGCACGGCTCGGCAAATGTCGTCGCCAACAAAGAAGAAAAAACCACACAGACAGTTGTAAAATAACCTCGACAAGAACAGAAGACATCCCGCCACCGGCCCGGGAAACACGCCAGAATCATCTCACGCGCTCTAGTGGCGCCCCTAACCGGAGTCTAGGAGAGAAATCAAAGCAACTCTTGATTGGATCCGAAGATCTGAACCACCCCCCGTCTCGGCTGCACCTCTAATTAGTCTTGCTAGCCTGGGGGATGGGAGGGGGGGGGAGGGGCGTGGCCGAAGACCGCGGCCCCGGATCCATTTAGTTCGTTGGTGTGCGACGACGCACAGTCGCATTGCCTAAAGACCTCGCGATTGGTGATTTGTCGCTACCCGCGAATCAAACGGCTTCCGGATCCCGAATCCCCCGCTTCGCCTGCTGCCCAGCATTCGGCCCCGCGCCGGCCCCGCACCTCCGAGGATCCACTATTTCGGCCACCTGCTAGCCCCGTCGCCGTGCCCCCGCCCCCCGCGAACCCCGCGATGACGGGACAAGATTCACGCGCGCCGGCGGGCATACAAGGAGCCTGCGCCGAAGTATCCACTCACGGGACCCCCGTTGGCCGCCAGAAATGATCCCTGGGCCTGGGATCCCCGGAGCGGGCCTTGCTGGGCCAAAGTCGCCGACCACGTGAGATGATAGATCCCCGAGAGGGTGGTGATGCATGTAGCAGGGGTCTCCCCCCCCCTCTCTTTGCCCTACTCCACGTCGAAGCCAACTTCTTGTCCCTGCTGGTCGCCGACCGTCCCGAAGGCTCCTCACACACCCCATACCGCATGATGTTAACGTCCTTGCTCGCCCGAGTCCCGAGGATCTGGATAGACACCCGGCCTAGTATGCAATCAGGGGTTCGGGAAAATAAACGCCTGCATGATCGTACGTAGGGCTAGAGTGGACCTGGGGAGGCGCCGGGAGCGCCACACTAAAGCAACCTCACCTCACGGGTGCCCGGACGGCCAAGCTTGAAAAGGGACGCGGTTTCACTTTGTGGGAGTTGCAGACGAACGGGAACCGCCAGGGAGCAGTAGCGCTATGTCCTGAGAGAACGACCAACAACATACAAGAAGAAAATAACTGATTTGGCACTTCAGCTTCGAATCCTCGCCCGCTCTCACAAGCCTGATCACATCATCCGCCTTTTGACGGCCCCCTCTGAACGCTTTTCCTTTGGCGTTACTCATTCACTCATATCAACAACACACTGCCAGACGTGCGGCTTCACTCGTATCCGCGCCATCAAGGCTTAGGCCAGCGTTTCACCCCTCAACCAAGCAAGTTAGGCAATGTCTGCAAGCTCTCAATTTCGTTGATGATGGAGTCGTCGGTTGCAATCGTGTTAAGCATGTCCTCATGCGTCAGTCCCACCCAGAACTCCGAATTGAGCCGCTGCTGCTTCTTCGCCTGGTATATCTCCTGCGCCACAAGCTTGACCTGGCCACGAGCTCGGTCGGCGGCCCCCCAGACCTCGGCAAGTCGGTTGAGGGCTCCGATGTTGAGGCGAACTTGCTGACGCAGATCGTCGTCGTTGTGGGGGATAAAGAAGAGAGCCCACCGGCTGAGATGGACAATGGACGAGAGCGTAATGACGCAGGTGAAGAAGTGCGTGTGCGAGAGCAGCGGTACGCGATGGGTAATCATGGTGCTGATGGCATTGGCCGAGGTGATGGTATGCTTTGTGTGCGCGTTGAAGAGATCTCCGGCCGGCACCATCTGATGGGGCGCGCACGAGTTGATGTCCTGCGTCGGCGTCGTGTCGAGTTGGGAGTGAGGCTGATGGAGAAGGATCGAGGTCGCGTGCATCATCATGTGGGCCTGGAACATCATCTCGTCCAGCCTGCCATCTGTCTGCAGGGCGTCCCTTTTGGACTGGGGCAGGTGTAGCCTCCAGTTTGTGAGCAGGGCTTCGATTCTCACCATGTTCTCGTCTTCGGGGCCGAAGATGGGCGGTGTCCTCATAAACTTGCCCAAGTTGCGGGCGCACAGGATGCGGTACGCAAAGGACGAGAATTCGCGGTCTTCATCGGAAAAGTCTCGATCCTCCAGGTCCTCGAGATATAGCGGGATCGGAATTTTCTGCGACAAGACACGCTTGCGTTAGTTGACTTGATTCAAGGTGAGACTGCGCGGCTCCTTTTCTCCCCCCTGAATCCGCGATTTTGTAGGCCAGCGGGAAACAACTCACGGCGGATATATACTGATGCTCCTCACACGGAAGCGCGACGTCGGCGGGAACGTCAAAGAGGAGAAAGTTGGTGACACGGTGGACGCCGGCAACCATGCCATCGACGACGAACAGATCCCACCAGGTGCGCCGCCAGCTCTCCTCGAGGACGGGGATGCCCTGACCTTGGAGGGTGGCAAAGGGACGAGTGTTGAGGTCGATTTCCAAGGCGAGCCGCTCCACGTCGTTGAGGATCTCGCGAGCCCTTTCCTGCTGGCAGCTGCCGTCGAGACCGACGATGAGCAGCACCATGGACTGGACGAGGAAGCCATCCCTGGGCCGCTGGGGATCGTAGATGAGACTGCAGGCTTCTTCGAGCAACCCATCACGGACCGAGGGGCTGACGTCGATGTAGATGGACCCGACCCATCGAATGGCGGCAAGCAAGGGCTCAATCATGCCCCCCTTTGCAATCCTCAGGAGATGCTCGCGGGGCAGGACAAAGGGGTGCGATGCGAAGAAGTGGTGGTAGAAGGAGTCGAGGCAGCGCTCGGCCGTCGTCTGGATTGGGATGTGCATGGGGACGGGGCCGTTGTGATGGGCCGTGGCAAAGCCGACGGGGTCGATGCCGTTGACGCTGCAGTACGACTTGTAGAGCTGCATGTTGGAAGGTCCCGAGTTCGGGGTCAGGTGAGATGCCGGGGTGCCCATGGCCGAGGGAGGGAAGCCGCCAGCGCCGAGGAGCATGGGGCAGTCGGGGTTGTCGGGGGGCGAGGTGGCCTGGCGCTTGTTGGGGTTCTGGGCGGTGCCGCGGCGCGGGCCCTTGTAGCCGCGGCGGGAGGCGACGTAGATGCATTCGCTCTGCGAAGAGAGACAGCGTGCGCAGGGGCTTTGACCATCGCACTTGAGGTGCTTGTTTCGCTGTTTGAGGGCCGAGGTGCGGGGTGGGGGTCAGTGTTTTGCGTCTTCTTGTCTCTCTCCTCTTCGCTCTCCCCATATTTCCTCTTTGCTCTCTCTGGGGGGAACAGGTAGTGGCAGAAGCAAAGACAATGACGGCGAGTGACAGGCGGCAGATGAGACACGGAGCGGAGCCCGGCGGAGCAGTGTGGAGGAGGAGATGGTGAGCCAGCTCGGCGCAACGGTGTGGAGAGGAGGGCAAGGGCGGCGAAGCAGCAAGACAAGCAACGGAAGGGAAGAAGCACTCACGCATGCCAGGCAGGCGGCCGGAACCGTCGTCTCACGAGCCTTGTTGGCATCGCCGGCGGCGTTTTGCTGCTGCTGGTCCGTCGACGGCGAGCTGCTGCTGGCGGTGCTCCGGCCACTCTCGACCGCCTGGTGGTGCGAGGCGGTGCCAGGCGAGGAAGAATCGGATCCCGGCCATGACTGGTGCTGTTGGTTGTTGAGTGGAGAGACAGACGGCGAGTCGTCCGGCGGCAAGGGAACTTCGGCAGGCGTCACCATTGTCGCGGCGCATGAGCCAACCGAAGGAGGAGCGAAGGAGGGAGGGGAGGAGCGGCTACTGCTACAACAACAAACAACGACGACGACGACGACAACAACGACAATGACGACAACGACGACGACGACGATGACAACGACCGCGACCGCAACCCACAACAAAGGAAGACGGGGCGTTGGAGGAGAGGTGGAGGAAGAGGAGGTGGCAGGGACGGTGAGGAGCTGAACGACAAGGGATGGGAGGAAAGAGCAGGGATGAAGAGACCTTTTCTCTTTTCTCACCCTCTCTCTCTCTCTGATTTCCCCTTTCGCAGCCTTATCCTCTGGCGAGGCGGTAATGGAAGGGGGGCTGAACAAGTGCTCCGACGAGATACAGGACGCTTGCGAGTCGAGAAGCAGCTGAGGTGGGGAAAGAAGGTTGATTGTGCATTTGTGGCGGCGGAGAGGAAAGGAAGAAGGCTCGCGCAGGGCACCGGCGAGCGAATTTTTTTTATCCCTCTCTCTCGCGTGCGCGCGCTCTCTTCTGCTGCCTCTCACGCCTCCGTACCTGAGCCGAGCCCTCTGTACATGGACCGATGCCATCTGTCAAGTCTGTCGAGGCTGCGGTGGTATCCAATTCAAAGCGACGGCGGCTGCCATTGGCCGAGGTCGAGGAATGTCGCAGGCCAGAGTGTATGTACAGTACAGCACAGTACAGGGGGGGCCACCAGGGGAGATGCCTGCTGGCTTGCGGCTGTCATTAATGAGATTCGGCTCCTCGCTCTCGTGAGTCTCTACTTCTGGTCCTTGGCCCGGACACATGCGGTTGGCTTTGCCAGACACCGTCTCTCCATGTACTATCTCTCCGTGTCTCGTGGGTGTGTCTCGTGGGTGTGTCTCTCGTGTGTATCGTCGTTTGTTTTGCTTTTTGTGCCAGGCCTTGACCGTTCAGCCGGAGTCAGTGCCTGCTGCCTAGGTAGTACCAAAGTTTGTGTGCAGGTTTGACTGTACTGTACGGCTGCTGCAGGCAGCCCTACAGTACGAATTGGCCTAGCCATTCACAGGTGCGGGAGTTGGACCCGGAGCACCACATGCTCCGTGTTCCGGGGGCTATAGAGTGCTGACTAGCGCACCGTTTCTCGCCGGGGGAATAAAAAAGAAGAAGCAGCATCGTCACACACGCACACGCACACACGCACACCCGCCCAACAAGCACGCACAGTACGCACAGCGAGTGTTCATGCCTGTATAGCTCGACTTGCTCGGCAGGAGAAGGAAATCAGGCACACTGTACGGTCCAACGTCGAGCCTGCCTCGTGGGCGGTCCTGCGGAGTACCCTTCCATCTCCAGGGACTGAAGCACATGGGGACTGGGCTAATCTGATGGTCCAGAGACGCGGCCTCTGTCCAATCAATCTCTGCACGCGGATCTTGGTGCGCTGTCTCACTCGTCAGCTCTTCGTCGGCACCCCTGCCCCACACGCGTTGCCGGGGAAAGAAGCTGCTGCACATTGACAGCATTACAAGCACGCCACAGCGGTAATGTTTCAGTTGTGCGAAAGGAGCCGTGGGCCGTCAACTCGCTCATCCCATGGCGTCGATTGACAGTGGACTGCAGACAGTCTACATGTTCGCCCCCGGCATAGACGCCTGTGGTCCCGTCAATCCAAAACAAAGTGCGGAGCAGGATTCCCGCCCTGGGGAGCCCTTGAAGATTGGACGAGACAATATTGCGATGGAAACCAGCCGACGACCCCTGTAGCCCCCTCACCCAGCCAACTTGCCAGTGACATGCCGCGCCCACGGATGGATGACGGAGTCACCACCTATCAAACGGTCGGCACGGTGCAGACAGCTATCTAGGGTTGCGTCTTGCAGTAGCCTCAACCGTCGAGATCAATGCATCATCACATCACATGCTGCCAGAGACGACCTTTTACCCACATAAATACTTGCTGACAATATCAGCTGAAGGGTCCTTGGATAGGCCCTGACTCGCATTGCATCTCTTTTAGTCTGCTCTCTCCACCTGGTGCGAATGCGTCTACCACGACTCCGCCCTCCTCACGAAGCTCTGAGCCGAGCCGCCTGCCCGTGTACCACCAACTTGCATGTTTGTGCAATGCTGTACCACGCACAGTACCTATACTCGCCAGCCACCGATGGAAAAGTCTCCGCGGAGCGACAAGAGAGAGCGCGTCTCTTTCAGGGGGTCGATTCTCGGGACGACGATTGCGAGGTACCGGTACCGCCGCTTCAGGCACCATGGAGCGCCAAAAATGACCTGTCGTGCAACCCCCAAGACCAGCCGGCCCCGAGTCGAGACCTCTCCCTCTCGGTCTTTTGCTCCCAGGCCAAGGGTATACTGCATGTGTCT
Source organism: Hirsutella rhossiliensis (assembly GCF_020360975.1). Taxonomy (NCBI): domain Eukaryota; kingdom Fungi; phylum Ascomycota; class Sordariomycetes; order Hypocreales; family Ophiocordycipitaceae; genus Hirsutella; species Hirsutella rhossiliensis. The sequence continues at coordinate 4,671,868 of NW_025408671.1, read as the reverse complement.
TTGATTGTTTGATTGTTCTTATTCCCCTGTCATCTTGTTTGCCGAGCCAATCGACCGCCCCTCGTCGTAGATCCTCAGCGGTTCCGGCCCCCTGTTGGCTGTAAGAGGTAGAATACCTAGGTAGGTACCACCTACTGTACAGTAAGTCCCCGCTACGTCGAGCTCTGCAGGTACTGGTAGCGGTACTCGCAGGGACCTCGTGCGTTGTACGGGCCCCCGTCCTTGCCCAGTACGGGTATAGTCTGTAGTTGTGCTGAGTACAGTACATAGGTACCTCGTACTCCAGCCTATCAACAACCGCCTTCACCCCTCCCGGCCCCCACGGCTTCCCCCATTGTGTCTCGTCTCAACAGGCCTCACCCTCTTCTCCTCATCCTCCGCCACCTCCGCCCTTTCCACCTCCACCCGCTGCTGCCACCCCTCTGTCCGTGTTTCAGCCTTTTCTCGGCTACGGCATCGGCTCATGTGCGGCTGGGCATCTCTAGCTCTCACCCCACAAGCCGGTCCCGAACTTCGTCCGCATCATGGCCATTGTCCGGCCCCGTCAGCATCGTCAGCATCACGGCTCCCGGCTGATCACATGATTGCCCACCTCTGTCTCTGACTCCATGGATCCCCTCTCCATCGGCGGCCTGGCCATTGGCGTTGCCTCGCTGAGCCTCCAGGTCTACACGGGCTGCATCCAAGGCACGTAAGCTCGGCTTTCGTCTCCGCCCACGGCCTCCGTGCGCCCTGATAACCATGGCTCTCTTGTTGCTAGTCCTCAGGCATCCAGCTCCTCGTAACCGCTCTCGGCTACGAAGATGAATGCAAGTATCTCAACCTGCGCCTGCGCATGGAGCAGCAGCGCCTCTTTGCTTGGAGCGAGACGTCGGGCCTGCTCGACCTCGATGCCAGCAACCACGAGAGGATCCTCAACTCCAACCTCTTCAACCTGCACCGCCAGACCATTCTCGACCTGCTCGTTCAGGTCCAGTGCCTCTTTGACGACTTCACCAGCCACCAGCGCAAGCACAACAATCTCCGCCCCGTTCGCGATGACGACGACCTGCTCGGCGCCCCCGACAAGGACGCCAAGCAGGCCAACTTCCCCATGTCGGACAGGAAGCGCGACTTTATCAAAAAGGCCATGGTCGGCCTCAAGCTCAAGTCGCACGGCGGCTGGGTGCGCCTCCGCTGGTCCTCGTTCGACAAAGAGGCCTTTGAGAGGCTCCTCGCAAAGTTCTCCGCCCTCAACGACAACATGACCAACATCCTCGACCACTCGCTTCAAGTTGAGATCCGACACACGGTCCAGGACACCAATCGCGGCGTCCTTCTCTTGCACCACAAGATTGCCGACCTCAGCCATCTCGTGCTGGCTCTCAAGTCCCAGCTCGATGTCGGCGCTAGCCAAACGACACCCGCTGCCTCGCGTGTGTCCACGAGGGAACGAGAGGCAAGCATGAAGGCCTTGCTACAGCTCGCTGCCCTGGCCAGATTCAAGGCCTTCAACGAGACCATAGACCCCCAGGCCGGCCTGCCCACCCACGCCGACGCCGCCGCCGCCAAGTTCCTCGAGCTGGCCGGCCCGAACCAACCGCGCGACCTTCGGGTAGCCCGGCTCCGCATTGAGCTTGACCCCGATGTTGAGGCGCAGGAGGCGCCCCGCTGCGAGGCTCTCCTCAAGGCGACCGCCGAAGATGGCCAGGAGACACAGACGAGAGTGTGGATCGAGTGGAAAGACTACGACGGCGCCGGCGCGTACCCCGACTCTCTGTCCAAGGAGGACATTGTCGATCGTGTGCGCAAGCTGGCCTCGCTGCTGCACCACAGTCCCAAGCCGGACGCCTTCCGGACGCCTCACTGCCTCGGCTACTTTGACAAGGCCGACCCGGATGTCGCCGAAGATGACGTCGACGTCCTCGACAAACGGCTCGGCCTCATCTTTGAGCGCCCCAACGGCGACGAACTCGACGGCGCCCTGCCGCCCGTGTCGCTGCATGATATTCTCCAGGACACCACAATTCGCAAGCCGCGCGTGACGGAGCGTGTCAAGCTCGCGCACGCCCTCAGCAACTGTCTACTTTATCTCCACGCCGTCAACTGGCTCCACAAAGGTCTACGCAGCCACAACGTCCTCTTCTTCCGCACGCACGCCGGTCACGTTGACCTGCACCAGCCCTACCTTTCGGGCTTTGATTTTTCGCGGCCGGGTGGCTCCGACGAGATGACGGACGTGCCGGGCGACGACGCCGAGCACGATCTGTACCGGCACCCGCTCACGCAATCCAATCGACGCTCGGATCGCGAGCGGTCCAATAAGAGCTTCGACGTCTACAGCCTCGGCGTCATCCTAGTCGAGCTGGCGCACTGGAAGACGGTGGACCGGGTGTTGGGCATCGACCTGCGGCGGGCCAGAGGCAACCACAAAATTGTCAGGCAGGTCAGGGAGCGCCTCGTAGCGAACGAGAGCATTGGCGCTGTGGGCGCCGAAATGGGCCAGAGATTCGAGGGGGCGACGAGGGCGTGCTTGGCCGGCGGGCCCGAGCTGGGGCTGCACCCGGGCGAGGACGAGACGGCGGATGAGGTGGCCGAGAGGTTGTCTGTGAGGTATTACGAAGACGTGGTCAAGAGATTGGGAGAAGTAGTTGTCTAGTCCGTCTCATAGGGGGGTGTATTCTCAAAAGCAGAAAAGAATGCAGACAAACACGCATGGTCTTAGACCATTCCTCCAACTCAACTGTCCAAAGCCCTCTTCACAAAAGAAGCCTACGTACTTCCTTTGCCTTCCTTGCAGCCGGAGCCGCACGGCCCTTCCCGCTCTACTTATTTTTTTAACTTTTACCCTTCTGGAATTCCCCCCTCTTGATATACCTGAAGGCGTTGCACTTGGGAGTCGACTCAAGTGCGCCAGGTCTAATAAAGAAGAAACCTGCAGACGATCTGGATGGTGTACTGTATGTTCCCTGGCGGCCTGGCCATTCCGCAAACGCATGTCGGCCACTCCCACGTTCGCTTCATGAAACAAGGCCCCTCTCTCCAACGCCAGCCAGCCCCCTCCGATGCTTTCGAGAGGGGAGGCGGGACGGCATACCCTACCCGGGCTTCTCCGCCGCGGGTGCATGGCGCAGGGGGGACGGCCCGGTCTCGACCTTGATGGGGTTTCCCGACGAGGAGGGGGTGTAGCGAGCACGCGCGCGGGAAGAATGGCATCATGAGACAGCAACGCCAACTCGTGGCCGAATTTTGCCTGTTATGCAGAGAGAAGGGGGGTCCAAGTCGAGGTCAGAGGCGAGACGGGCGGGAGAAAATGCCGTTGCGGCCGGTCGTGTCTTGGCGGTGCTGGGGGCGGGGATACCGGGGCGGGAACCGGCCCCACCCGGAGAAAGTGGGCCATCAAAACGTGGGGAGGTGGGAAACGCGGCGGCTGGAGCCCGGGGCGGGAACGCTTGCCCCCGTGCGTGTGGTCCGCTCTCCGTCCAATGCGCTCCGGCATGAGCCCGACGTGTCCTGTCCGAGCACGCGCACGGCGGCTGATGACTGCGCTTTGCCATCTTGAACCAGCAGGCGCCCCACTCGAGCGTCGAGAGAATTTCGTCGGCTTCTTTCGGTGTCACGTCTCCAGTTCCAAAAGGAAAACGCCATCCTCCGGCAAACAAAAGGCAAGGCAGTACCCGCTCCCTATTCAGGTGATGAATTTTGTACTGGCTGGGCAATAGATTTTGAACCAACATACGTTTCTCAAGTCGACCATATGCGAGACAAACTGCCAAAGCCTGTCCTCCGAAAGACTGCACGGGGCTTCGGTGCCAATGGTCGCGGCGTCGTCCAATTCGGAAGCATCCTTTGCGTCCTCTGCTTCTTCGACTCCTTCGGTGACGTCACTCACCGCTCCATCGCTAACCCGCACACTCTCGCATCCGTGTTGAAGCGGATCTCGTCGAACCATTTTCTCGTCTTCATCGGTCCATCCTCCGGAATCGTACAGGATCTTGACGGCAGCGCCGTGTTCCTGACTTGCAGCTGCCATTACTGACCTGATGTACTGGCACCGCCAGACTCCTGTGGTGCCAGTTCCGCAATGGAGGAGAACCTTGAGCATATCAAGCCTTCCTGCTTTTGCAGCCACCTCCATCGCCGTCTTGGGACGTGACGGTGCATTCGAAGCATTCACCCGCGCACCACCTTCGAGCAAGAGCCTTGCTATTCCCAAGTGGCCATTGGCAGCAGCCAATTCCAACGCCGTCGGGCCTTTTACGGCCATTGGTGGGGCATTTACTTCGGCTCCGTTGCGCAGCAGACAGTCGACGAGATCCGAGTCACCCAGCCGGACCGCATATTCAAGAGGAGATATGCCAAATATCATCCGATCCTGAGCCTCTATGTCGTGTTCATGATGTTCCCCAATTATACGAAATGAGGAGTAATACTTTGTCTCAGGCCCAGACTCGTTGACGTCTGCACCAGCTTCCAAAAGTAGGAGTAACAGGCTTTTGTCGTGGTTATTGATGGCACAGAGCAATGGGTTGCCGATTACACAGCCCGAATGCATAGAACTATTTCTGATTCGTTGACCGTCGTCGATTAGGATTTGCGCAAAAGAGAGTCTGGCCCGGGAGGCAATTAGGGTCCAGGTAAGTTTTTCAGCCCGGCAGCCACTTCTCAAAAGCTCGTAGAATGCCTCGATATCATTTCCGATGACAGCTAATCCAAGTGGGCTTCCCTTAAGACAACCGGGGCAACGCCAGTAATGATTCGTGCCTCTGATATCCACGTTCCGGAAACGATCCAACTTGACTGGTAACAGCGCGATATTTGAGTGCGGCAGATGTACAAGCAGCTTTTGCAGAAGGCTCAAGTCTCCCCGTCCAGCGGCCAGACCTATAGCCGTTGTTTCCAGAATATGTGATTGCGCTTTTGGGGGCCGGTTGGCAAGAAGTCGATCAATGAGGGAGTACATTCCAGTCACGACTGCAGCACACAAGCACCCCGGCTCGTAGGCATTCGAAAACGCCCCAAGCACGCGGTCAAGAACATCGGGCTCTCGGGCCAGTATTGCCGCTTCCAGAGCCGTCGTTCCATCACGGTCAGTCTGCATCAAACTGCCACCATGATCCAACATAAAATTCACAAGGTCCCAATTACCGAGACGAATCGCCAAGATGACTTGTCCTTGCGCAACTGTCGCCCCCTTTTCAATGAGGAGTTTCGCAATAGCAGCGCCGTCGTCGGCCTTTTCCCGTAGTTTGCGGTTGTGTAGCCGTTCCAAAGCCGATTCAAGCGCACTTGCGCCGTGCTCGCCTATTTCATTGGGGTTGCCGCCAGCATCCAGAGCGGCTGAGAGCATTTCCAGGTGCAATTGTCCAGTGGCTAGATAGACTTCACCTCCCGTCAATCTAGCACCGGCTCGAATCAACGCGGTAGCGCAGGCTAGGCTTCCGAGTTTTGTACGCTGGAGCCTGATATCGCCGTTCACGGCAATTTGCAGAGGTGTGCGACAAAACAACCTGCGCCCGTATCCACGGGGAGAGTGGCGCTCAAGGGCGATTTGTCGTTGCAGCGCATCGCCCGTGGCCGACGCGCCGTTGACGTCGGCGCCATTGTCGATGAAGAATTGTACAAGTTCTTCTTGCCCTTCATCAGCTGCTATATGGAAGGGTGAAAGGCCAAGTCCGATTGACGTGTCAAAACCGTATAGCTGGAAAAGTAATTTACAGGTGCTGAGGCGGCCTTCGCTCGCGGCCACCTGCAAAGGCGTGCGGCCGAAAGGGTTGGGAAAGGCGCCGGCCGGGTTGATACTGTGGAGGAGGCGTATAGTATCGTCCTGCCCTTCCTCAGCGGCAGCTATAAAAACATCTGGCGTCGCAAAGGCGGCCACTGCCATGGACGGATGATGAGTCGCGAGTAGCTTCAAAATGGAGAGGGTTTCCTGTAGCCCGACCGCAGCAGCTGCGCTCAAGGCAGTATCCTCGTATAGAGAGCCAGTGCGGGCTCTCAATGTGCCGCAGAGATTGGCTCCTCGCTGCACAATTGACGCGGCGACTTCCAAGTCCCCTTTCCAAATGGCAAGATGAAGGGCCCTGTCGGGATTCATTGGCGCGCCGTGGCTATGCAGGCGCTCGGCGATGCACCAAAGAGTAGGCGGGTCATGGCGCCAGTAATCGAGTGTGAGCTCCAGTGCTGGCACGGGCTCGCCACGAGGCAGCTTAATATTGACGTCGGCGCCAGCTGCCAGAAGGCACCTGATCAGGTCCAAATTGCCGCAGTAGATGGCAACATGGAGGGGCACAATCGCCTCGATTGGCAGTGGCATGGCTTTCACGCTGGTGTTTGGGTTTTGGCCTAATGATAGAAGCCACTCGAGGATGCTCACGGTATGCTTGTCGCTCGTTTTCTCATGCCAAGGACTCGCCAGCTGAAAGATGGCTGCGCGGAAGAGATTGTCCATGAATCCGTGGATCGTCGGTTCATCAAGCCCCTTGAGATCGGCTTGAAGACCCAGGATGCCAGACTCTCGTAGGATATGCGTATCCTCATTCCATTCTGTCCAATCCCACAAACTGGACATATTATTGGCAATTCTGTAGACTGCCATGTTCAGACATTGATGAATAACGTCTTCGGTTGAACCGTGGAGGAGAGCCTGAGCACGTTGGAAGTGCTCCTCTGGATAGGCTTCGGGCATCAATTTCCCAATGTCGGCTGCTAGACTCGAGACATGAGGCTGTTTTCTTGTCGAACTAGACTGAAAGCTCTTGGTCACGAAGTAAGAAGCAAAATTTCTAAAGCGCGCCGGCTGGGAACCGCACACTTCTCGACTGCTGACCCGCCGAGTGTTTGCCATCACCGTAGCTGTGGGCGGTTAGTTGTCGCTCAAATGTTCTGACATGGGGGGCTAACATGTCAGGTGCCTGGCTTGGAAACGTAGCCATGGTAACGTGCTTGGCCATTCGAAGTCCCCGGGGAGCGGCCGCGGAGTGCAGACGATAATCTGCGCATCGTTTGGAGACGCGGGAGTGTGCACTGGTGCTATATCAATCAGCGATCATGACCAGCCATGCGCAGGACAAAGCGACAAGCGACAAACTCACAAGAGGCGTGTTGCGCCAGATTTGTCCTCTGTCGATGGCGTTTTGTCTCTTTCTCTATGGTCGACCTCTTCATACGCTTGCCGCAGTATATCACCTCACTGTCTTTGCCCTCTCTTCTGCGCTTGGCCATGATGCTGTCAATCGAAGCCCATCTCTCTTTGCTGATGTTCTTTCGAAAGTCCCACTGCTTCAATTTGTACTCCAGCTGTGCCTTTCTAGAAGTTCGTCAGTCTCGTACCGCCGCCAAAACAAACATGGGACAGGACCAAACTGACGTGACAGTAAGCCCGAGGTTTGCCACCTCGACTACCAGATTCTTGAGCGGCATTTGCTCCACGAGATACAGCCTTCGGATGGCAGGCTTGTGCCGAAGCCATTCCTCCTCGGTAGGTTGGGGACGGGGCGGCCCCATTGTATTGCTGGGTGCAGAAGTGGCGGTGACCGAAAATGGATGTCAGATGGCTCAGGCTATTTCTTTCGGGTGAGTGAGAAGAGAGGATGAGCCAGAGAGAGATGTGGGAGGGGGCGATGGGGGGAAGTGACTCGTTATGTATGTGTAGGAGTTGGGGGCAAGGCCGTGCCGGCGATTCGCTACCCCAGAGACCTGAAGGCGTCAACTTCACCTATCAAGGTAACTCGGGTTGGCTGCTGCAGAATCCGGAGGCGCTTGCCTATCCACCTCCTGAGTGGCTATGTCAGAATCTGAAGGCGCAAGTACTTTGCGTGTATGCCTACCTCGTGTGTGACTGCAGCAGACGCCTGCAGGTCTTGCCCATGAGCGGTATACGCATTCCATCTGGCCAAACGTGGCCGGGGGTGCGAAAGGGGGGCGTCCCAGGTGGTGGGTTATTGGTCGTTGCCAGAATCTGAAGAGTTGCGATCCGTAACACAGAGCAAGGATCCCAGGCGGTGGCAGCCCGCTCAGTCCAGGACCATCATGACCACCTGCGCCTCGGTCAAGTGCCCAAGCTGCCCAGAATTTGGAAGCCCATGGAAGACGGCTGGCCTTTGTTGGTTCTTCTTTCCTGCCAGAATCTGAAAGTCCATGGCAGGTAGTTGGCATCGGATATGTCTGCGTTGCTGCCAGAATCTGAGCAAGCCAGAGCGTCAACGTCCGGTCGGAGGGGGATCAAGTCCTGGCCAGCGTCTATAAAGTCGCCGTTGGAAGCCCTGTCTTGCCACTTGCTTTCAGCCAATCGGTACTCATCTTCTTCCTGATCCTGTTAGCCAAGAGCTACCCTCTCTTCGACTGCTTGCTCACTTGACCTGCGAAACATCATTTCAACCCAGCCAGCCCCAGCCCGGCTGCGATTCACAGTACCCCGCTTCCCCTTGGCGAGATCAAACGGCATATTGCAATGGAAATGACAATCGAGGCCATCGTCGCAATCATTGCGCTGGGAGTTGCTCTCCCGCCCACGGCATATATTTTTTGCAAATGGATTCAACGTTGGCGCGGAGCCCGCCACAGAAGCTCCCGTTCCCATAAATTCCAGCGAGATCACGTGAAGAGAGCCGAGAACATGAGTGAGCTGACTTGGAGAGACCAGCGGTGGCTTCGACTGACGCATCTGTTACCGTGGTGTAACAGCATCATCACTGGAAGTCTGTCGTCTCAAACTATCTCAACGGCACGCCGAGATCTCGCCGCAGTTGGAAATAGAAACTGAAGCTTTCCAGGCCCTTTCTCTGGCGGCATAATGTGAGTTTTACGACACTTCCCCCGAGACAGATAGTCGCAGGTTTCGTGACGCTTCGTGAATGCTAACGGATGTGCGAAGGATTAGGTCGGGGCTGCTTGACGTTTCGAAGTAAGCGATGAAGACTCGGGCACATTTTGGAGAGAACAAAGATTGTGTATGCATATTTGACTGGCGTTGGGGTCATTTCATTGATTTGGGGCAGAGCCGAAGAGAATGTGTTGGAGCCCTCACGGCTTAATATCCAGAGGAAGGGACTCGGCACGCACCCGAGAAGTACCAGGACGAGGCGGAACAATGGCGGAGAGGTGGGATATTATGTCTCTGGGTGAAAAGGAGAGCAAACAGGCCCACGTTGAATTGTTTGCCGACGGGATCCTCAGACGCAATCAAATCGGGGATTGAATGTTGGACGTGCGGACGGGGGCCATGTCGGCGCTGTAACCGAGCTCTTCAACGGTATCGTGAGCCAAGATAATGGCCCAGCGAGGCTCGCCTGGGAGCAAGGGAGTCGATTAATTAATTAGCATGGAAGAGAAGTTGAACTTGGATTAGCCCCTCGTCAGGTGTAGGGTAACGCCCCGAAGTAGGAAGGAGGAGGACTCGCTGGAGACTGCTGACTCATCCACTGTCCACACTTCCTATTTTGGCCGATGAGTGAGGAGCGGCCCGCTCTGCGGCCCGGCCTAGGATGTGCGATGTACCATGTACCTGCTCGAGCGTCTACAACAATAGCGGAAAGCAAGTGCTCAACACCTGAGCAGCTGCCATTGGTGGACCCAGCAAGCATCAGGGATCGGCTCGTCACCCCGCGCAACGACGCAAGGGACAACCGAACCCGTCAGCTTGACTGTTGCCCCAAGTTTCTACACCGGCTGCGACGCCGACTTTTCCCACTCGTCCATTGCAGAAACATTTGATCTTGACATGGCATGTGTTGCATACTGATGAGACTCGTCGTTTCGAATCGCAGACCATGAGCGCCGTGAGCTGGCCAGCGCCGCGTCCATCCCAAGGCTTCGACGTCTGCAATCCGACCCAAACAAGCGCTGCCCGACCTCGTCATCCGCATTCCATCCCATCGAGACAGCCAGCATCCCCTGCTTCTTGCCCGAAGCCCGCAATCCTGTACAGACAATTGAAAGCCGGTCGATAACTCTAATCCTCCTCACCCGCATTCCCATCCGCCGAACCGACCCATACGCCGCCGCCGCCACTTTACCTTGCGAACCGGCCCGCGCCCGGGTCCCGGCCTCCATTCCCAGGGGTCGCCGCCATGGCGCCGGCGACAACGGGCGACTTCTCGCCGCCCGGCGCTGCGGGATACAGCTCCGACACAATGGCGGTCGGCGACGGGACGTGGGACTTCTCCAGGAACACCTTCCTGCTTCCCAACCTGCAAGGCCTCAACTTTGACACCATGCGCTACAATGGTAAGACTACCGCTTACCTCCTTGCCGCCGCCTGTCGCTTGTCGTCCCCAAAGCTAATCCTGGGTCGCAGGAATGGGAAATCGTTTCTCGACCCTCTCCCAATACCACCGCATCGTCGTGGCGCATGGAGTCATGGCGGCTCTCGTCTTCCTCCTCATCGTGCCCAGCTCCGTCATGATGGCGCGCTTCTACTCGAGGCAGCCGGGCCATGCCGTCGTCTACCATGCGCAGCTGCAAGTTCTTGCAGGCCTCATGCTCCTCGCCGTCTTCATCCTGGGATACTTTGCCGTCGGGCCGAAGCGAAGCTTGTCGAATCCCCATCACGGCATCGGGGTTGCTATACTCGTGATCTTCATCCTCCAACTGGTCGGAGGTCGCCTAGTCCGCCACATTGCCAAAATTCGATCGCTGCGCATCATGATTCATCAATGGTCTGGGCGAACCATTGCGCTCTTGGGCATCGTCCAAGTGCCTCTGGGACTCACTCTCTACGGCTCGCCCAGATATCTCTTCATCTTGTATGCGCTCTGGATGACTTTCCTCCTCTTCGTGTACTTCGTCCTGAGCTATCGGTCCGCCGGTCGCCGCGAGCTCTACATGAGCGGGGCCCGTTCCGAAGCAGGCCGTACCCGGATCACCGAGTCGGAGTATTTCTCCACAGACCCCAAGCCTCATAAAGAAGGATGGACGAGATGGTTGGGACCGCTGGCAGCCGGCGCAGGCATCTGGACCATGCTGCGAAGGCGGAATAAAGACCAGGGCCAAGGCAGGAGCCGGAGTCGGGCTCGGTCGCGGTCCTACAGCAGAAGCCACGGGCCAGAGGTCATCCCATCAAGACGCGGGTCTGAGAGCTTTCTCGGCGAAAAGTATTCTGAGACGACCCCCCCACGGAACCAAGGGGGCGGGATGATGAAGGTGCTCGGAGGGGCTGTCGCGGGCCTCGGTGCTGGGAAGCTCTTCTCGAGCTTCACGAACCGACGGCAAAGTCGACGAGATGAGGAATACTCTGCCGTGTCTACAGAGACACCCCGACGACAGCGATCCAGGCGAGGCGCCCCGACAATGAGCGAGTTAAGCAGCGACTACACCGACGACTACAGGCAGGACCCTCGCGCCGTGACCAACACGACTCTGCTTCCACCGTCGGCGAATCCACCACCCATTGTCCAGGGCAGAAGCGGCATCGACGACAGAGACCTGCGACGCCCCGTGACGCCCCGCCCCATGTACGCGCGTGAGTCCGTTGGCAGAGATTACGACGAGTCCGACTACTCGTCTTTTGTGAGCCCCTCCCGCCGGCCGGTCACCGATAGATCGGGCGGCGGCTTTGCCAAAGGCATCCTCGCTGGGCTGGGAGGCGGTTGGCTCGCCAAGAAGATGGCGGACAGGCGAGCGAGGAGGGAAGAAGAACGCCTGCGAGAGGAAGAGGAGATGCGGTCTGGGACGCAGGCCCCCAGATACACCGGTGACGGATACCTATCACCGACGAGAAGGAACTTGCGGCACCCTCCACCCAGACGTCCCACGGGCCGGGCGGGAGACACAGACCTGTCGGAAATCACGGAGTCGTCGGTAGTCTCGCGGCCCGCGGCCGGCAGCCACGGCGCTCCAATGCCTCCGCCGGCGCCCGGGGGGCACTCCAAGTCGCGGCCAACCGATCCTCGGGACTTGTCACGCTCCGAAGTAGAAGGCTCGAACATGTCAGCAGATGGCCGTCGCCCCCATCGAGGGTCTCCTTCGCGACGGACGAGAGCCGTCGAGCGTGCGGCAACGGCAGCGGCGGCACGGGCTAGCAGTCTTGCCGCCGACGAGGAACGCAGCCACCTCGACAACAGGGAGCGCTACGGCTCGCCGCAGAGTCAGCCGCTCAGCGTTAAGCTCAAGGTCCACGACGACCGGGACCGCAACGTGACGCTCAGGCGGTTGACCGAGGAGGAGGCCTTGGCGACGCGCGGGCCAAGGGGTCACGGCGACTCGATGAGTAGCCTCTCGGGCCTTGAAGCACCCGGTCAAGGTCGGCGATACCGGAGAGACGGGAGCCAGCAACGAAGGATGGAGCGGGCGGCGGAGCGTGCTGCAGAGCGTGCCGCTGAAGAGGAAGATCAACTGGCACCGCTTTCACCCCCCCACCCGGCGTTCGCCAAGGGAGCCCGGCGAGGCAAGGACTCTGCTTATTTTTCGGGACAGCCCGGCCCCTCGGGTGCAGCGCCGCAGGCCGGGCAGACCGTCTCGAGCCTAGGGAGCCCAGAAAGCCACGGGACGTGGAGCCAGATGAGCCTGTCGCCCAGTGGACCCGGCGTGGCCCCGGACTCTGCGGCAGCCGACGACAGGCGGCGTCGGCGGAGACAGGAACGGAGAGCAGCGGCTAGTACCGCTTCGCGGCCGTCAGGACAGGACATGTTTGAATGATTTTTTTGAGGGGAGGGGGGAGGCGAGGCGAGCCATGTTGGTTGATGGACTGAACCGACGAACAGACGAGCTATGAGCCCATGACAGGCTCGTGACGACGCATATAAAGAAGGTATGTATATACAGGACAAGGACGCGGGGCGACCAATTCTGGCGTTTGCGAGGGGGGAAGCATCTTGGGCGGCTTTATTACTTGGAATGATGGCTGCACATGGTGCATTACAGTCGAGAACGTGATACGGCACCTTTGGAGGGTACACAGTCAACAGTTATGAGGGAACGGACGGAATCACGGGCGCAATTGAGTGTACATTTGACGATGAGAAGCAGTCATGAGTGCCGACTACAGTTCTTTTGCTTTTAAACCGAAATGCGCTCCTTTTGCCAAGTTTACAACAGGGCCTAACATAAAATTTGCAGCTCGTCGAGCTTGACAGCGCCTGATAGCGCAAACGTGTACCGTATACATCTAGTACTTGACAGGTGGGCCGCCAGAGGCATGCAAGTGGATACAGCTAAGGTACCTTGACCAAAAGGTCGATATTCCTCGGCTCAACCAACCTTGAGCTGCCCCAACCCGACTTGTCTCCTCCCTTGACCGCTTCTCGCCTCGTCTCTTCGCTCCCCTCGACCGTCCTCGTTTCTTGTACACGTTCGCACGCGCCGCCCATCTGCCAGACCCGAGGGCGGCGGCCAATGGCTCTGGCTCCGACCGCGGCAAGCCCGTCAAAACGAAAAGGATGCCACCGCCCAACAGCCCCGACCCCAGGGCCCCAGGACGAGATGGCGCGCCGCCAAAGAGCGAGTACACGGCCATCGCGGAGCAATGGGGGCAGGCAAAGCGCGCCGAAGCGGCCGGCGAGGGCCAGCGGACGGAGAAGCAGAGGCTGGAGGGGCTGGGGAAGCAGAGGGAGGCTCTGAACGAGCAGAGGCGCAAGGCGTACGAGAGGCGCTGGAGATGGGCCGTCGCCTTTTGGGCGTGGCTGCTCGTCATCCACGCCGTCGGCATATGGCTCTTCACCAGCGGGTTTCTGCTGACGCGGCTGGTGCTCGAGGAAAAGTCGCAGTGCGCGCTGCCGCCCATTGGCAGCAAGCTGGCCTCACTCGACGTCGACGGCGGCTGCTGGCATTCCAAGACGTTTGACCGCGCCGTCGTCGTCGTCATCGACGCCCTTCGCTACGACTTCACCATCCCCGAGGACCCGTCCGGCGCGCGCCGGTTTCACAACGCCCTGCCCTTCTTGCACGACACGGCGGCTGCCTCGCCTCGACATGCCTTCCTGAGGCCCTTCATCGCCGACCCCCCGACCACGACGCTCCAGAGGCTCAAGGGCCTGACGACGGGCACGCTACCTACGTTTATCGACGCCGGAAGCAACTTTGCCGGGACCGCCATTGACGAGGATAACCTGCTGATGCAGCTACGGGGCGCCGGCAAGAAGATTGCCCACGTGGGCGACGACACCTGGTGGTCTCTCTTCCCGGGCTATTTCGAGCCCAACATTTCCAAGGCCTACGATAGCTTCAACGTCTGGGATCTCCATACCGTCGATAATGGCGTCATCGACAACATTTTTCCTCTGCTGGACGCCAGCAGCAACAATGGGCAGTGGGACTTGCTCATCGGCCATTGTCTCGGTGTCGATCACGCCGGGCACCGGTATGGACCCGATCACCCTGCCATGAACGCGAAGTTGCAGCAAATGGACGGATTTCTCCGCAAGCTGACGGCCGAGATCGACGATGATACCCTGTTGGTCGTCATGGGCGATCACGGCATGGACAGCAAGGGCGACCACGGCGGCGAGAGCGACGATGAGGTCGAGGCGGCGCTGTGGATGTACTCGAAGAAGCCCGTCTTTGGACGCACGTCGCCCGAGTTTGCGACGCCCCCGGCAACGGCCAAAATCCGGCCCGTGAACCAGATTGACCTCGTGCCGACCCTTGCGCTGCTCCTCGGCATCCCCATTCCTTACAACAACCTGGGGCGCCCCATCGAGGAGGCCTTTGCCGGGCCGCGCGGCAGCGACTGGGCCAACCTCGCCGCAGTATCGCGCATGGCCTCTGCCGGCATCGAGCGCTACCAAAAGTCGTACTTTGCCGCTCGCGGCGTCTCTCAGAGCTCGGAGCCGGGGTCTCCCGCCGCGTTGTGGGCGCTGGCCAACGCCGGCGGCATGTCGGAGCGGGACACGTACGATGCCTTTGGCATGTTCCAGGCGAAAACGCTTCAAGTTTGCAAGGGCCTGTGGGCGCGGTTTGATGTGCCGCGCATGGTAGCCGGCGTCTTCATCACCGCTGTTGGTGTCGTGATCCTGTTCATGTACTCGTCCAGGAGTCCTGATGATGCCTACGCTGTCATGAACGACGTGGAACTCGACTACGCCGAGAAGAAGCTTGAACTGGTTGGATTCACGGGCGAGATTGAATCCCACGCCGACCAGTACTACCACAAGGACATGCTGCGCGGACTCTGGGGTATCCGGTTCCTCTTTGTCACGGGGGCCCTCATCTTTGCTGCCGTCTACCGTGGGCAGCCCATGGATGGGCTGGCTGCCTTGGTGATGACACTGATGATGACCAGTGTCGGGACCTCGCTGCACGAGGGCGGCAAGACGCTCCTCAACCTGCTGCCGCGCGACTTTTGGGGGTGGCTGTCGGTTGTCTTTACGCTCAGCCACTCTGTGGGATTCGCGTCCAACTCGTATACCATCTGGGAAGACTCGATCCTCCTCTTCTTCCTCACGACCTTTGGCGTGGCCTCGGCGGTAGCCTCTTTCCGCATCGAGTCCAAGGTGGATCGCACCATGGCCATCTACCACTCGGTTGCGTTTGTCGTCCTTGGCCGGCTGGCGTCGTACTCGAAGCTCTGTCGCGAGGAACAGATGCCCTACTGCACGTCCACCTACTATGCGTCTGCCGCATCGTCGACGTCGGCCCCGTGGCAACTCGTCATCCCCTTTGTCGTGCTTGTGGTTCTTCCCTCGGTCATCAAGTCGTTTCTCGTGCCGATGAGGTCATACGAGGGCCTGGCGCCAACCTGGATCGGCTATGTCTTCCGGGTCGGACTCTTCATGTCGGCCGTCTACTGGGTTATCGACGCGGCCGACAACGGCGACTGGCTAGCCGGCAGGCTGCCGGAAGGGACGCTCAAGGCGGTGGGCGTCTATCTTGCGCAGCTGGGCCTGGCGCTGGCGCTTGTGGCTGGCACGACCGCCTTTGTATGGGCGCCGCCGTGCGTGTCCATTGTGTCGGCCACGTCCAAGACAGGTCAGGCCCGCGTCGTCATCCTCGGCTACGCCAACACGCTCGGCGCGCGCTACCTCATGTTGCCGCTCAATATCCTCGGGGCCTGCCTGCTTCTCTCGAAGCCGATGGGCTCGGGCGCCCTCGCGCTCATGCTGTGGCAGGTGCTCTCGCTCGTCGAGGTGCTGGACTACAATGGCCTCAAGACGGAGAGCATCGGCCCCGTGGTGCTCGCCATGCTCGGCAACTTTTACTTCTTCAAGACGGGCCACCAGGCGGCGCTGTCGAGCATCCAATGGGACAGCGCCTTTGTGCCGCTCTTCACCATCCGCTACCCGTGGTCGCCGCTCGTCGTGGCGCTCAACACGTTTGCGGGCCAGGTGCTGGCGGCGGCGTGCGTGCCGCTGCTGGCGCTATGGAAGACGGGGCCCAAGCAGAGGGGCGTGCTCGAGGCGGTGGCGCGGGCGGCGGGCATCTTCGTCGCCTACTACGCCGTCGAGGCCCTCGCCACCATGAGCTGGGCGGGCTGGCTGCGGCGCCACCTCATGCTGTACCGCGTCTTCAGCCCGCGCTTCATGATGGCGGCGGTGCTGCTGCTGGTGCTCGACGTGGTGGTGGTGGCGGTGACGCTGGCGGGCTTGCGGAGCAACACGCTCTCCGTGAGTGAGGTTTTTGGATGGGCCGAGTAGTGGCGACGTCGTGTCATGCACGCTCTCTGGCTTGTGTTGTGTGACATGGGCGCAGAAGTAGAGAAGCCAGAGATAGGGCTTGTTTATACCTTTGGCTCACAGTCGGACAGATTTCCCCTGTTTTCACACATGCAGGGGGTAGGTGGTTCTAGGAGCTTGGCGCCCTGACACATACAGATACATTGGCAACGGCTATATATTCGCCTTCGATTTAGCGTACAGTTGATTTCCCAAGTCCCTGTCCTGATGCACAGTTTGGTGGATGATTCGACGTGTTGCCGCCACACAACAAACACCCCCAACTCTTCCTCGTCCTGACGCGTGCCCATCTCCAGCCGCCGCGGCCGTCAGTCTCACTCGGCCTCGACCTCAGCCGTGCCCTTGACGGCCAAAGCACCGCCAGGCCCCTCGACCCAAACATCCCACATGCACGGGGCGGCAAGCCTCCTCGCGCAGACGGTCATGGGCTCGCCGACGTAGAGCGGGGCGTAGTTGCGGTACGTCAGGCGGCGGACG
Source organism: Hirsutella rhossiliensis (assembly GCF_020360975.1). Lineage (NCBI taxonomy): Eukaryota > Fungi > Ascomycota > Sordariomycetes > Hypocreales > Ophiocordycipitaceae > Hirsutella > Hirsutella rhossiliensis. Next base: position 4,654,805 of record NW_025408671.1, on the reverse strand, counting down.
ATGCCCTCGGCGCGGCCATGGTCGCTGCTGTCGCTGCAGGCGGCGGCGAGGACGCGCAGCATGAGGGCGAGGGCGAGAGGCCCGTGGACGAGGAGGGCGCGGTGGCCGTCGGTGGCGGCGGCGTAGCGCGGGTCGAGGTGGATGGCGTGGGCGTTGAGGGTCAGGGCTGAGAAGTGGAAGAGGTGGGCTGGGGTCGGGGGTCGGATGGGGACGCTGAGGCTGGGCGGGTGCGGGTCTGTGAGGAGGTGGTGGGTGAGTATATGTGATGCTTTCTTGCGGTGGGTGGAATAGGGGTAAGGGGGAGAGTTCGTGTACATTTGACAAACCGCCGAGTCGGAGGAGGCTGGGACTCGCATGTCTTTGAAGGAGAGGAGGAGGAGCAGGAGGCAGCAGGCTTGAGGTCCGGAATGGGCATAAACACCAGCGTCCGCCTCTCCTCAACATCCCACCCCTCGCGCTCCCTCTCATGGCCCAGCCCATAGCGTCGCCACACATCGACAAAGACCTTATCCCCCTGTCCAGCGGGCACCCGGCGCACCCTTTCGAGCGCCTCGCTACACGCCCACGGGCGCCCATCCAGCCGCAACCCCTGACGCCACCCGTCGCGGAAGACGAGCTCGCCGCCGGCCCACAGCCGGCGGCGGCGCAGCCCCCCCTGCGGCGGCGGCTCGTGGTCGCCGTCGGCGCCGTCGGCTGCGAGGCCCGACGGCGGCGTCTGGATGGGGAAGTAGACGAGGTGGTGGCCCTGCGGTAGTGGCGGCGGCGGGGTTTGCACCGCGGGCGACGACGGCCGCGGCCGCGGCGCGGTGCCGGTTGTGAGGTCGGTGAGGAGGGTTGCTAGCAGGTGCGAGGGCATCGGGGTGAGGTAGTCTGGGATGAACTTGGGTGGACGGCGCGTCATGACTTGCTCCATGGTCTGCGGGCTGTTCGTCGCATCCGCCGGCGACGACGACGGCGAGGATCCCGCATCAGCATTGGTGGCGGTGGTCGAGAGCCATCGCGCAGTCCTCCCACAGCCCCGGCGCGGCCCCGTCACAGCCACCGCGCTTCGCATCGTCGTCCTCGCCGCAAGGCATGAGTCTGGCCCTTTCATGCCCCGCAACGACAAGAGCCCCTCACGCCTTGCATGTATGCACCCGGCCGCTCTCCCGTGCAGGCGCTTCATGCGACGACCGAACCCGCCGGGGCGGCTTTGGATTCACCAAGATGCTTCTCTCAGTGGGTGCGCGCGCGCCGATTGACCTTGACGAGCTGGTGTGTGAGCTGGTGTGTGAGCTGGTGTGTAGCTGGTTGTTGCAGGAGAGAGAAGCGGCACCACCAGTCGCCCCGCGTCGCCTCATTCTAGGCCTACTGTACACTCTCGACCCCCGGCTCTACCCAGCCGACCAGCGACAATTGAACTTGATACGAGCAAGTGCAAATAGACAAGCCAAGCCCCGTGCAGTTGCGCTCGACGTCAATCACAAAGCTGTCGCAAGACTGCCTCAAATCGCATTTTGCTCCATAACCCTCCCTACAGCCCCGCCGGCTCTTCTAGCTCGTGGCCATGGCCTACCACAATTCTTCCTCTCCCTCTTCTAGTCAGACACATTCGACACCGAGTGATTTTCGTATCCCATCCACGACAAGATCGGAGCGCCGCCCGCGACCGCCATGCCTCAACTCAACTCTCCACAGCATCCTCCTTGCCGCAGCAACCCCCCGCCTCCTGGACCCTCTCTTCCATGCCGTGCCCAAGCAGCTTGACACTTGTCCACGAGACGTGTACCCAATGACCAGCCAAGACGAGCTCCCACCACGTGCAGACTTCATCTTTCCCTCCAAGCTGGTCTCGTGTCACGCGGACCGTCGCTCTTGTGCGGTCCACATTAGGACAGGAACTCGGTGGACGATGTCACCTTGTTCTTGGCAGCCCAAGTCTGCAAGTCGGCCTTGCAGTTCTTGAGAGCACCCGCCAGGGCGAATTGGGAGTCGATGCCCTCAATTCTGTGAGTCGAGTTGATGTTCTTGACCAGCGTGATCTGGAAGCAGGTCGCGGTGCCCTGACGCGAGGCAATCGTGGAGTAGCCGAGGAAGTACTCCCAAATCTGCAAGCAAACCCAACATTGTCAGCTTGCGGAATAGAGGGGAAGCATAGGAGGAGGGACATACACGGAACCAGCGCTTGCCGTACTTGGCCTCAACCTTGTCGCGGTTGGCCATCCAGTTGCGGTACCAGCGCCAGAGAGTCGCCGAGTAGTGCACGCCAATGGTGTCGATGCCCTTGATCTCAAAGCCAGAGCCCTCGAGCTTGTCCACGACCCATCCGAGAGGCGTGGACGCGTCGGCACCGGGAAAGACGTACTTGTTCATGAACAGGCCCCAGATGAGATCCTCGTATTGCCAGGGCTTGCGAAGGCCGGCAATCTGGAGGAAAAAAACGCCATCGTCGTCCAGCATGTTGTAGACCTGGGTGAGAAAGCCCGAGAAGTGACGGACACCGACGTGCTCGGCCATCTCCAGGCATGTGATCTTGTTGTAGCCGCCCTCGGGGACGGGGATGTCGCGATAGTCCATGCACAAAACCTTGCTCTGCTCCTCGGGAATGCCAACCTTGCGCATGGCGCTGTTGCCCCAGGCCGTCTGGTTGCGGCCAAGCGTGACACCGGTGACGTGGGCGCCGTAGTTTTCGCTGGCGAAACGAGCGAGGGTGCCCCAGCCGCAGCCAATGTCGAGCATCCTCTCGCCAGCCTTGAGGCTAATCTTTTCGCAGACAATGGCCAGCTTGTTGTCTTGGAGCTGTTCCAGAGACTCCTCCTTGTCAATGTCGGATATGATGCCGGATGTGTAGATCATGCGAGGGCCAAGGAACCAGCCGTAAAAGTCGTCACCGCGGTCGTAGTGCTCTCGGACTTGCTCCTCGTCTATGACAGTATCATCAGCAAATGGCCAGGCGCACGCGAGCGGTACGAGGGACGCATTGAGCCCTGCAATCTACGGGTAGGCTGGAAAGGGACGTACCTTGGGAGCGGGTGTGCATGATGAGCTCGGGGATCGTGCCAAGGAGAAAGAACCTGATGAGGCTCACGGTGAAGCGGAAGCTGGCCCAGTCGTGGCGGTATTCCATGACCTCGAGGCAGTCGCCCTTGAAGTCGACGTCGCCGTCAAAGTACATCTCGTGGAAGGTCTCCATGGGTATCTTGTTGGAGCCGCGGTACTTGGCGCGGTCCGACTCTTTCTTGAAATCCAGGTAATACTCGACCGGGCGGCCCGGCAACTTGGCCTTTTCGTTGCGGCGGGGGCTGATGGCGGAGACGACGAGCCACCATGTGACGAGAAGCGGGACATCGACGAGGAGGGCGAAGAAGACAAAGGTCTTGAGGCCAGCGCCAATCTTCCAGGTCATGTAGAGGGGGGTGCCGACGAGGATGGCGATGAGGGCCGTGTTATTGAACGAGTCGGAGCCGGGGCCGTCGGCGGGCAGCGGGCCATTCTTGATGGACAGGTACTACGGAGCAGACGCGTCAGTGACATTTGCAGGGAAGAGGCGGTGCCGTGCGAGACGTGTCCTGCTGGGGAGAGACTGCAAAGCCCTCGCTGACGATTTGGGAGCTTGGGACCGAGGAGAGAATGAGGTGGAGGTAGTGCAGCAGGGAGCTGGGAGCTTGCATCCTACCTTTGTAGTACGGACGCCGCACTCCTCCTTTTCAAACGACGGCGGCGAGGCCTTTGGAGTCTCGATGAACTCGAACTCGCTCTCGCTGCCATTGAGGCTTGTTGGTTTCGACATGATGTCGTCGGTGGCGGTAGCACAAGCTGGCCCCCGAATTGTCTTGGATGGTGGACGAGCGGGAAATGGCAGTGGTGGAATTGGAAAAGGGTCCCCCAGGCGGTGGAGGAGAGAGCAGGAGGACGAGGGGAATATGGCTTCACCGACCAGCTAGCTGTTTCACCGGGGCCGGGGAGGATTTAGCCGCAGAAGCTATGGGTAAGTACTAGGGCTAGGTGCACCATGGAGGAGAGAGCTCTGGTGACAAGGTACTTGCAGCCCCGGCACGGCTGGCAGAGAAAGTGGTGTACTTCTTGTCCAGCATTAGCCGACTCCCCACCGGCAGCCACCTTGGATTTTTTCAAGGTTTGCGGAAAAGGGGGAGGTTTGTCGGTAGAGTTTCGAGCCTCTTTGTATCCGTATGCCCATCAACTCTGCTCTGCAGCCACCTCACGGCCGCGCCAAGAGGCGAGGCGGTGAGTGTGCACAGTATGTTTGGCGAATGCAGCGAAGCTTCCTGCGTGATGCTGCCGAGGCATGCACAAAGTCGGTGTCTCTCGGGAAGCTTGAGCATCCGCACAGTGCCCCGAGACGGTACACCCGGTACCTGGGAACTCATCCCGGCACCGCCCAGGTCATCTTAATAAGGTGTGGCGCAGTGACTGCCATTGTGCCTGGCATGAAAAGGAGGTAAGACAAAGAGCATGCGGCGCTTGTTGGATTCGGACTGCACTGCGAGAAACCGTCGCAGGACCGTCTCATCGAGCTCGGCCCATTGAAAGCTTGTCTAGGTTCACTCTTTTCCGCCAGTTTTGTACCTTCGTTTGCTCTTCGACGAAGCCCAAGGGACAAAGACCGTGCAGAGTACCTGAGCAGAGCAGAGAGTACAGTGTGAATAGACGATATACTGTGCCGTCTTGCACGGGAGCCAATAAGCAAGCCTGGCCTGGCGCAATCTGGCCACCTGGTCTGCCGCTTCAAGGCTTCCCACCATTTTCTCCAGCGCCGTTGGAATGTTTATGCAAGTTCCAGTCGAGCACGGTGCAAAGCATGTGCACGACCAGGAACAGCATACTGTCTATATCTTCAGATGTGAACGTACGTTGGCTTTATGCCACCAAGCATCGCCTTGCACTGTGACCCTGGCATCTGTTGAGCTTCCGACTCATCAGATGGTTTGCCCGGGTTGAGCCAGGATTGACGAGCTGCGGCTTAGCAACATTGAACCAAAAAGCCAAGATCCGTAGGGGTCGCCGTCATCCCACCGCGAGCATCTTCTGCCGATATGGTTGCTCTCTGGCCTCTGGCTCACCAGGCTGGCCATCAAGTCTCTTGGCAAGCCAGTACGAAACTTGTAGATAACTCCCGTTTCCTGTACCCAGCGTTGCGTCAAGTGCACGGCCAGGCAAAGATGTCGAGGCTCTTTCAACGGCTCAAGTACACAGGGGAGGGAGGTACAACCAGATGGGCGAGCAGTATTCGACTGATCAGGTCACGGTGCTATCGGGGTACCCACTCTCATTCGTAGCGAGGCATCAAAGCCGTGTCATTTCCACAAGAGGAAGGGGCGCCCACGACGATGTATTCAGGCTCCCGACTTTCGGCTCCCAACCTTCTCCACTTACCCATTCCCTCTTCACCTCCATTTGCCTCGTTTTTTCAAGCCCAAACCTGTAGCCGTGATTCTTCGTCGGTTTTCCTACGCGACCTGGCGGCCTTCTCGAACGACGCGTACCCCCAACATCCTGCCAAGTTGAAAACGTCTCTTTCCACTGTCAATATCGCCCTCTCAAGCTCACTGCTCAAGAGCGAGGCGAGAGTTGACGGGTACTCTTCACCAATTGCGAATACTTTCGTGCTGGCAAGCTTCCAGTCGCCAACAGTATGGCAGTTCGCAGCAGGCAGTCTCAGTGGTAGGCACATGGAAGAAAGCTGAGCTGCGCCGTTCAGCTTCCCACGGCCACAGACCCGAGACCGCATTCGTGCCAAAGCTTGCCGTACGAGAAGAAGTGCCACCGGGATTGCCAGAAACAGCTCCTAGTTACTGCAGAAAGCGGCGCAACGGAAATCAAACTTGCTCCAAGCTGCCGATGGCCGCTGGCTTTTCGACAGCGGCGAGGCCCGTTGTGCCATGAGCCCGTGTCATCTGCCAGTCGAGAGACGCCAGCGCGTGGTTTCCAAGAAAGGCTCTACGTGTGCGAAAGCACCAACCATCGATAACCCCCCTGAAGAATCGACTGCGTTCTCACGCGGACCAGCTGACAGATGAAAACCCAACCGAGGAATTCCATGCTGGAGGACTTTGAGCCCGAGTCCTTCAAGTCCTCCAAGCATTGCTGGACAGACGGACATGACTCGTTTTCCCTCTGGCGGTCCTCGGCAAGGAATTGGACGTGTGCAACACAGCAACCTTGCGGGATAGCATGGCCACCACCACCAACCAGCCTTCACCAAAACTTTCTGGCAGCTTGCAGGCCATGGGAATTTCAAATGGACAAGCGCCGTAGCGTAAGTCACGCTCGGATGGGATGTTTGTGCATACAGGCTCCCCACTCTGTCGACTAGCTGTCATGCCCGACATGATCGGCGATTGACCCCCTGCCTGCGAGGCAACTTGGGTCAGACTACTACTCTGTCAGATGCAGCAGACCGCCCCCCGACTGGGTGGTCGGGCCAACCACGTGGTAACCATCTTGGAAAAGGGCTCGACGGATTCTCCTGACAAGCCGAGCTCTCGCACATCAAGGGCGAGAGGTGACCTGGCCTGGCCCGTGGATGCGCGGCCGCCAATCCCCATGGAGTCGTTCAATGAATAATATACGAGCATGTGTATGTAAAACGGGGCTGGCTGGGTGTCTCCCTCAGCTGGCACGAGCCATTCGGGGCTGGCTGCACACCCTTAACCCGGTAGTTTGTGACCTTGATGCCACCTTATTGGACGTTGCCTTACATCTCACCCCCTCTTGGGTATTTGGAGCTGGGACCTCTTTGACGCCAGACGACGGATGCATCGTGGCCTGAGACGCTCTCGGAGCCAGTCAGCTGTGGGCCCACCAATTTTGAATGCATACGGACTAAACGAGATGCGCCAGCCGCCGAGCATAAGTCTGTCTGCAGGACATTGCAGGCGCTTTAACCCAACATATCGGTTACTAAGTCTTTGCAGAAGAGAGGTCTCGTGCAAGGCAGCTTTGACCCCCTGGCGAGAGCCTCATCATCATCCAGGACAACAACGGCTGTGGCTCGATGCCATAATCAACGGAAGCCAAGGCTCGAAAGAGCGAGATATCGGCATTCACATGCCCCGCTGTCCGTGCCTTGGGCTGAGAACAAGCATTGCATACCGCAATGTATGACGGCGCATCTTGTTGGCCCCGACGAATAGAGCCAGACCCGGTGACCTGGAACGGCTTGTCAGCCACCAGCCTTGAACCCGGCTGGTTTACGTGAGCGGCAACGCCAAGAGACGTCAGCGGCCACGGCCAGCACCTCGTTATTTTATTTCCATTTCTCTTGATTCTTGTCGACGTCAGCAGCGCATTCTTTGCACGGCCCGCCAACAAAGGACCAACTCAGGGCAAAAGAGGGGAGAGGGGGCGGGCTGTCGCATCTCATCCCATCTCACTAATGGGCTGCAGTACGCTTGTGGGACCCAAGGGCTCATCGGCCGGGGGCGTGCACCGAAGCTGTCAAACAAAAGGTTCACAGGAGAAACAATCGCTGAGGGGATCGGCGAGGGATGTGCAAGATCTAGCGGCCGCTTTCTCCATCTTTCAGCTGGGCCGGCTTCTAGAAGAGCGATCAGACATGGGTGACCGGCGCCGGGGAACTGGGAAAGGTAGGCTCCATCTCGGGCCAAACGGCGCCTCTCTCTCTCGTCTTGAGACAGGTGAAGGAAGGAAACGTGCATGTCCCCCAAGACGCAAGGCGTCTTAGTCCCATGTCTGGCTGGTTACACGCACCATCATCTCACACACCACACCCACCTCGCCTCGACACTACACATATCACACGCCCCCAGGTTTGATCGAGCCCCGGAGCCAGTCGCTTCATCGGAACCCGTCCCTTGGCCCCTTCCCAGTGGGCGGACCGACGAAAATGTGACCAAATTTTTGGAATGCGTCAACTTCGTCTTTTACTCCCCCCTTGCGCATGCCTTCCTTTTACCTCGTTCGGACGCTGCCGTGTCTCTCCGCTACACTTGCCAGCTGAGATCTCCCGCAGAGCGCCCACTCGTCACTGACAAGTCGTCTCCTGCTAGATCACACCAATCAAGCTCGATCAAACGAGGCGGAAGCGACGACTTGGGACAGGGTCGCGCACCGCCTCGTCTTTCGGCACTCAATCCTATATATATCTCCGAGGACTTTCTCGTCCCAACTGCCGCATCGACGTCTCTGAGCAAGGGCCTTCCTCGTCGCCATCGTCTCTCCTGTCTTCTGAGCCATTCTCATCTGCCAACAGCAGCTCTCAGGGGCACATCCACGTGTTCTTTCCTCTTTTCCCCGCGACGAGACGTGGTCCGGAACAAGACGACAACCCTACCTTGGCGAAACAGCCCTTTTATGACACGGTAGCCATGAGATCAGCCACAGAGCGGCACAGGGGCTTGACTGCCACGCTGTCTTCGGCCGACCTGCATCAGGGCCTGCAGATGCTCGACAGGACCGCTGCCGTCGCTGACAGCCGCATCTGCCAGCTCCTGCACGGCCACCTTGACGGCAGTGCCGGCATCATATCCGTCTCCAACAAAAAGTGCGCCCACTCCGCCACCCACGAGTGCCCGTACCTGGCCGACTCCAACTCGACTCTCTGCAACCCCTGCGCCGTCAACGCGGCAAAGGGCCAGCCATGCTCATGATATTCCCCCCGACAACGACCTGGCGAGTTGGGCATCATGGCCAGCGCAGGCCCAGAGTGACGGTTGCCTGTATAACAAGTGCACCAGACGGGGCGCTATGCCGCCATGTCCTTTGACGGAAATTGCATCTCTGGCCAATATTGATATTACACATGCATTCACAGAGGCGGCGCGAACCTCGTTGCTCTCAAGGACATCACGAGGGTCGAGAAGGGTCTCGGACACCGCCCGCGCTGCGGCTTACTGCCGGATTTTGGGGGAGCCTGTCATTGAGCAGGCATGAGTGCCGGGACAAATCGAGCGAGATGCAGCATAGGAACAGGCATGGTTGCTGGCACGTGGCATTGCGTGGGAGGCTATGCATATTTTGCTTTTTCGCCGTTTCTATTTTGATTTCATTCAAGCCACCTAGTAGTCGGCATGGAAGAGTGGCGGTGGACACGAGGCGCTGCTTTGCTTTGAAATCGGGTTTGAGGAAAGGATAGACAGCCAGCATCACCAACGGCTATTGAAAGTCGCGATTCAATGCCTCGGCATGGCCTCGTCGTCGTTGTCGTTGCCGACAAGTCCCTGACCCTCCTCTTTCGGCCTGGCACCGGCTTTGTCTGTTTAAGCTAGGCAAGCTCGAGTGATGACGCCCATCCGGTGTTGAAGAACAGTCACACACACCCCCCGTCCAAGCGTAAGACGAGCTAGCATCGAGAAGGGGTGCCGGGGAGGGGGGAACACGAATAGTCGACCGCCTTTCACATCATCGGGTTGCGGTTTACTGCCTCTGGCTCCGACTCCGAAAGCGTCACCATGTGGAGAATGGTGCCATGGCTACATATTGCCGCGGTCGTCACGGGATGTTTTTCCTTTTTTTCTTGCTCTTTGCTCCTTGCTTTGCTTTCTTTTTGATTAGGGTGACAGGCATACGGGTTCGAGCTGCGGCAGGCAGTCCGGACGGGCACTTGGCTTGGAGGATGGATCGGTAGGGTAGGTAGGTAGCTGACCGTGAGGGGGCAGGGAATGTCTTTGCCTTACCGGGCCAGACACACCCCTCCTTTTACGGCCCGTAAGTTACGAGAGGGAACAGACAAAAACAGCAAGCAGCACAAACCCCCAAAGAAGACAAAAAGAAAGGGCAGTGTGGACGAAGGGGGTAGAACGCGCCCCAAAGAACGGTCTCGAAGCGCGCCTCCATGCGCCCTAGCTCCGGCCGGAGCTGGCAGAAGGGAACACCGTGGCCGCGCCGAGATGGCAGAGAAACCAAAGCCAGGATGAACGGAACGACCAAGGAGGGGGAGGGGGGGGGAGGGCGAAAGCGGAATCCGTCCGCTCGGTCGTCCGCCCACGCCCCCGTCGTCCCGTGTCCGCGAACTCCGCCGCCGCGAGGCCGGCGATCCTTGGGCTGTGTGCGGGCTGTCGGGGGTACAGGATGTAATACGGTACTGTACGCACCATACTTCGGTACCATAGGCTACATTACGAGGGCCATGATTATTTTACTGCCCTCCTCCCCCCTTTCGTATGTCGGCTTCTAGACTTGGAGGCTATGGCTTTTTGTTTCCTTTGGTTGGCGCCTCGTCTAGAGTTTCTCTCCCAGCTGTCGCGCTGAAAAAGTCTTTTTCATCCTGCAAGACGACGACGACGACGACATTGAAGCTTACCGAAGCGGGAAGATACATTACACTTCGAAGAAGTAGGGCAGGGGTACGAAGGCACCCCTTCAAAAAACAAAACAAAAAAAACGGTCTTACCACGGCCAAGAAAGGGGGGGGAGGGGGGTGGATGGCATCTTTTTGACAACAAGGAGAAAAGTGAAGAGACTGAGAGACAGGCGCCAAAATCGGACTGGCATGTCGATCCAGGGCACTGTCCGTCGCCGACACTTTCGGGGGCCCCAGTGCCACGTGATGGGCGTCCAGTCGCGAAGCCCATCGTGTGTGGGAGCAGCTGAAGGTGAATCGCCAAGGACCGAAAAGGAAAGCAAAGATGTCTCCCTTGGTGCAGATCTTTCGTGTCTTGGGTGGTTGACACTTACGCAACGCACGACCGGGGGGGCACATCCTCGTTATAGGCACAGCAGTAGCAGCAGGAGTAGCAGCAGCAGCAGCGGCGGCGCAAACATGTCAAGTCTCGTTTGTAATTCGTCTGCGTCATTTCGTAGCTCATCCCGTCTCACGCCGAGGAGATTTTCGAAAGAACAAAAAAAGGTCATGACATCGTGGGTCTGGGCATGTACGTATTTAGCCATCTTCTCCTGCCCCTTGTGCTCTTGTTGCTTGCGTGGTGCGAGGCAGTGGTTGAGGGCATGATGGGCCACAGCCACTCTTTTCATTGTCATCCAGCACCTCTTGCCAAGAAAAAGGTAGGGTAGGATAATATCCCAAGGAATAGCTGATCTTCCCCTCGTTGGATTCCTTCCGTCAGTTAAAGCACCAAACGTCCTTCTCCAAAGAAGCCAAGGGGGGAATCAGGGAATTGTGAGGCATCGAATATAATCATTGAAAGGGAGGAGAAAGCGTCAAAGACAGGAAGAGGGATAAAGGGTATCGATTCTAGAGAGCGGCAGCAAGAGCGGCGGCCATGGCAGCGGCGGCGACTGCGGGTCCAGGCTGGAAGCCGCTGGCAGCACTATTAGGGACGGTTGGGGGGACATCGGTCGACGAGGTGGCCGAGGGCTCTGCCGGGACCATGGAAGAGAGGGGGGCAGTGCCACTGGGAGCTGCGCTGGCGGTCGAGTTGGGCATGGACCAGGAGGCAGGGGGGGCAGAAGGAGGCGGCTGAGGGGCAGCTGGAGAGGAGGCCTCGGCGGACGAAGGCGCCTCAGCGACAGAGGAGGGTGCCTCGGCGGCAGAGGAGTGAGCCCCCGTAGAGGGAGCGTCGCCAGATGGAGACTCGGCAGAAGCAGCCTCAGTAGAGGAGGGGGCCTGGGCAGAAGGGCCGACAGAGGACTGAGCTGAGGGCTGAACAGCAGAGGTGATGGGCGCAGCAGGATAGGGCGTCGGCTGGACGGCCAGGCTAGACGAAGATGAGAGCGGGCAGTTAGCCAGGGCCGGGTCGCACTGGACGACGGTCAGGTAGCGAGTGGTGGTGGCCGTCTTGGTGGTGGTGCCGGAGACGTCGTGCTGGGCGGCGACGAGCGAGACGGCGGCGGCGGCGGCGACAAGGGGGACAAGGCCGGCGGAATGCATGTTGAGGGTGATGGTCGACCGATGGAGATGTCGTCGGGTGGGGTTGCTTTAACAACGCCTGTACTGCTGTCTCAAGCGCAGTGGCATCAAGGAATGATGCAACGGAGACAAAGGCAGGATGTTTGTATAGGTCAGATACCGAGGCGTAACGAAGGTAGGACTGACGAAGCTATCGTGCAAAGCGAGCCAGAAGAAACGAGAGTTAGGGGCGATTTGAAGCGAGGGATTTCAGCCGGGCGACGAGGTGGACGGGCTGGCTCCGCTACTTGTACCCGATGGATTCTGCCACTGCCTCTCCTTCTCTCTCAGCGCGTCCAATTCTTTCAGAGCGGAAAATTCTGACTGGCCTGGCCCCGGCGTTGGGCAAGAGACGGGCCGCGGGGGCAGTGGATACAAACGACTCTGACTGGCCGTGCCTTGCAGGGCGGGCCGCCATTGACAGGGCCGGGGCTCGACGGTTGGTCAGTTGGGCTCCACGCATCGGCATGGACGGATGCCACGTTCGCTCCTCTCGGCTTGCCCCTCGGAGACGGTGTGCCTGAACGTGCGGGGGAGCACTGGACGGCTCGTGATGAGCCAAGCCCTGCCTGTTGCTGATGCATGCGCCACGGCGGCTTGCCTGTCGGGCCTCTGGGGAACGGCAACCAACAACTCTTGTCCCCGCGACGTGGCTTGGATGTGCCGTTCATTGCCAAGGGCCTCTTCTGTTGGATTGGTCGCTTATTTCGCCTGACTGCTTGCCGGCCAGCCGTTGATTCGACTGCCATCAGAGGAGCTGCCGAGACAAAATGAAGACGTCGACGGATGATGAGAGGCGGGCAGCCGGTCATGGTTCGGCGCCTCTAGGGTCTTGCACTAGCCTCCCGTCTCACTCCTTTCTCCCCGAGACGGTGTGAGACATGTGGAGGCGTGGGAGGATTCGTGGTTGGTGACTAGAGGACATGTTGGGGAACCTGGTGGCTCGTTGGTCGGGAGGAGAGAAGACGAGAGGCGAGGAGGGGATGGCGATGTCGCAGTCGGTGGCGAGCTGGAATGCGGCAAGACACGATGCTTGTCAAGATGGCCCGCGAGGTTTTGTGTGCATGTTTTCAGTTCTGATTTGCCGACAGGCAAAGCGGCAATTGGAGCTTGTCGAGGTGGTGTTGAGCGTTGGGAAAAGCATGGGGCGTTGGGAAAAAAGCATGGGGTAAGATCCGCAAAGTGACTCTTAGTCATACTGTGCGTGCGCGAGGAGCTCCGAAGCAAGGCAATTGCCGGATTTGGACAGCAAAACGGAAGGAGTGTCACGTCATTTGCCTGGGCAAAAGTTGAGTGCACACTCCAGCAGAAGGAGCTGCAAGTGACTGTTCTAAATTGACTGTTTTACACGTGACAAAGGAGCTACGAAAAGCCAATCTTTGCAAGTATCAAAGGAAAGAGGCAAAAGACAGCCCGCGACAACGGCTTTGGCTCAATGTGTAATGGTAAGCATGTACAGGTCAGCGGATTCGGGAAAGAAGCAAATTGCTTGGTGGGTGGCAGGCAGAGACGCGTCAAAGCAGAAGCCGTGGATGCTCGAAGCTGCTGTCCCCCGTCCTGCGATGGACACAGGCGCACACGCCTTGACCCCTTGCTGCTTTGGGCCGCGAGCGAGGGTGCATGCTAAGCAGGGCATCAATCAGAAGTCCTTCTGAGTGGCTCTCTGATTCGGCAATGCGCGGGCGAATCGCCGGCATCGGCCGGCCTGTTGGCGATTTCTCGAGGCTGCGCGGTTCGCCTGTGCCGAGCGTCGGCTGTCTGCTAGCAATCGCCCGCTAATGCCTGTGCTTTTTCAGGGGCCGCCTCCGCTATAACGCGGCCCCGTCCCCCCTTCTTCTCCCCTGAGGCACTGTCTCTCACCCACCCACCTAGGCGCCCTGCCCCACCCCCGCACTAGCGGGCGCCTCGGGAGGGGTGAGAGGAAGCCCAATCAATCAATGTCCCTTCTGTCCATCGTCAGTCCCATCATCTCACTTCCCGATCCTCAGGACGACCCATTCAACAAGAACCACCAACAGCCCCAACGCGTTGGCCACATCCGGCCCCTCGGCCAATATCCCCTCGCCCTCCCCGCACAATGACCACTTACTCGACCGACCCGGCCCTTTACATCTTCACCTCGCTCACTGCCGGCTCCTCCCACATCGTCACCGCCACCTCGCGCCTCGAGACCATCCTGCGCGCCAACCGCGTCCCCTTCAAAGCCGTCGACATTGCCACCGATGCAAAGGCCCGCATGCTGTGGGGTCGTCGCGCCGGCAAGGATGAGGCCGGCCGCGTGAGGAAGCTCCCCGGCCTGGTCCAGGAGGCCATTGTCCTCGGCGTGCGTTGCCTCCTCCGGTCCTCTTCCTTCCTGTCATGTGGCTAATCCACGCTCTTCCCCTGTGCAGGACCTGGTCGAAATCGAAGACTGGAACGAGTACGGCGAGCTCAAGCAGCACGTCAAAATCTACTACGACGAACACACAATCCCCTCCATCCACGACAAGCCTCCCGAACCGCCCAAGCCCAAGCAGAAAACGGCAGCCAAGCCAAAGGCCGCGCCCGCCGCGCCCGCCGCGCCACCCGCTTCCACACCAAAAGCCTCCTCCGCACAGTCGGCCTCCAGCAAGTCCAAGCCCGCCGAGCAGGACCTCAAGTCGGACCCCGCAAAGGCCTCCGTCCTCACCGTGCGGTCCGTCGCCGACGAGGCCGCCCAAAAGGCCAAGGAACTTCGCCTCCGAACCCTCCGCGAAAAGGTCCACGGTAAGGAGGCGGCGTCGGACGCCAAAACTGCTGGATCCGAAGCAAAGAAGGCCACTCCTGCCGCCTCCGCTGCCTCCGAGAAATCCGACACCAAGGCAGCCTCCCCCGGCGCCACCGCTGCGCCCACATCCGACCTACAGTCCCCCACCAGCGGCGCTTGGAAGGGCTTGGCCCCAGCCGCCGACGCCGACGCCGCCACCGCTCCCGAGCCCGTCCAGAGCCCCACGAGCGGACGGTGGTGTCCCCGGCCCGGGCATCTGACCGCTCCAGCGTCGCAGGCCGCCGAGGCGACGGAGGCCAAGCTTGAAAAGGAGGAGCCCCCCGAGACGGCCATCAAGGAGGATCCGAAGCGGGAGGGGGAAGGGGAGCAGAAGGCGGGTAAGAAGGAGGAGGAGTACAAGGCGGAGGGAGGGAACGAGCAGAAGAAGGAGGAGTGCAAGGGAAGGGAGAAGGAGAAGGAGAAGAAGAACGAGAAAGATAAGGACGAGCACAAGGTGGAGGAGCAGAAGCAAAAGACGGCCAAAAAGGAAGACTCCGTCAGCGCAGGGGACGCACAGCACTCCCAAGACAAGTAAACGGCGCCAGGGACAAACAAGACCGTCGGTTCTTGCTGGTCGATTGGTCTCCGACGAGGGCGTTATGTATAATATCAAACCAAGCACGGGGTGCATGCGTGCGTGAGAGAGAGAGAGCCAGCCAAGGGGACATTGATCCAATACATTGCTCTCTGCGGGTGGCATGCGTACTACTACACCATAACGTACGCAAACGGGAGATGAAATGGGCAAGTCGCCATGGCAGCGTGCGCTTTCTATCCTCCTTGCAAAAGCCTCCACCGATAGCCCTCGACAAATTGCGCCGACTTCACGCCACGCTTTCAGTACAGACCATCGTCGTCGCTCGCCGTCCCGTCCTGGAACCCCGTGGCAGCCGCCTTGCCCTTGCCCTTGCCCTTGCCCTTGCCCTTGCCCCTGGCCCGTCCGTTGACCGCGCCGTCATCTCCGCCCCCGTGCCCCGGCTCGTCGGAGTCGTCGTCAAACTCCATATCGCTCGTCGGGGCAACAGCTTTGCCCTTGCCCTTGCCCTTGCCCCTACCAGCTCGACTGGCGACACTGCTACTACCGGACCCGACCCTGCCACTATTCTTGGGCACATGCAGCGGAGCATGAGCCGAGGCATGGGCGGGCACCGCGCCGACGCCGCCCGGCCCATTGCCTCGCCGCGCCCCCTCAAACGTCGAGCGCACCATTTCATAGTGCGCCAGCTCGCCCGCGCTGACGCTGGGAACCAGCTCGCGGTGCGCGGCGCCAAAGTCGTCCTCGGTCACCAGCACGGCCACGTCGTCGGCCGTCGCGAGGTGGTCAAAGTAGTAGGCCGTCGAGATGGCGGCGGCGGCGCTGCCCTCGCGGTGCGCGCGCTCAGTGTTGATGGCCTTGACTTTCGCGTCCACGGCTGCCGCTTGCCGCGTGACCGCCTTGAGCATGGCGTCGCTACACAGCGCGTAAAAGTCGGCCCCGGTGTATGTGAATGGCAGGCGCTCAGCAATGGCTTGCAGCGAAACGGACGGATGGAGTGTGAACCTGTAGGGGCAGAGGTGGTGAGCTTATATCGACCAAAAGAGGAGCTAGAGATTGAGATTCCAAGGGAAGAGGCCAGTCAGCTTACTTTCGCGTGAGTGCCTCCAAAATGGTGAGCTGCTTGTCGTGCGTGTCCGACACACCGAGATAGAGCATCTTGTCGAACCGCCCGGGCCGGAGCAGCGCAGGGTCCAGCAGGTCAGGCCTGTTCGTGGCCCCAATGACAAAGACGCCGCCCGCGTCCTCGCCGCCCGACATGCCGTCGAGCTCGGCCAGGAGCTGCGACACGATGCGGTCCATGACGCCGCCACTGTCACCCTGGTTTCCGCGCTTGGGCGCCACCGAGTCGAGCTCGTCGAAGAAGACGACGCAGGGCCGCGCGTCGCGCGCCCGCTGAAAGACGCGCCGCACGTTTGCCTCGGACTCGCCAATGTACATGTTGAGTAGCTCGGGCCCCTTGACGCTGAAGAAGTTGAGGCTGTACTCGGTCGCAATGGCCTTGGCCAGCAGCGTCTTCCCCGTGCCCGGCGGCCCGTAGAAGAGGATGCCCGACCGCTTCTTCATGCCCTTGGCGAACAGCTCGGGCCGTTCGAGCGGCAGCTGGATCGTCTCGGTGACGGCCTCCTTGACGTTGGTGAGCCCGCCGACGTCGTCCCACGTCACGTTGGGGATCTTGGGGGCGCCGATCGAGTCGGAAAAGTTCTTACGCGCGGCCTCGACGGCCACATCGAAGTCGGCACACGTCAGGCATCGCGCCAAGGGCCCGCCCGACACTTGCACGTCTCGGACCGTCACGACGGCGCCGTCGTGGCTCGTCCGGGACGACAGCTGCTCGAGCCGGACCCACTGGGCGACTGACGCCCGTTCGACAACGTCGACCAGGTCCCCAGCCACCAAGGCGGCAGTCTTCAACGCGACGGAGTTGAGGTTGATGGTGGGCTCGAGGCTGACGCCCCGATCTTCCACTACGGCGCGTAAGATGGCCTCCCTTTCCGCCTCGTCCGGGGCGCCCATCTCCAACTCGTGTGTGAAGATGCCCCGTACCCCGTCCGGTATCTGGTCGACGTCGTTGGTCGTCGCAATGAGCACCCTGGTCTCTTGCAAAATCTCCTTCATCGTCGACTCGATCCGGTCCGCTGTCAGTGCCTCAATGTGCTGGACCAAAAGCACGCAGCAATCCGAGCCGCAGCTCATGGCTCGGTCAGCCCTGGTCCTCAAGAATCCATCCGTTTTCACGTCGCTGCCGCTGCCTCCACCCTCGCTCAGGATATCGTAGGCGTCAATAGAGTACGTGTGTAGACCAATGTCGGCACAGGCGGTTCTGGCAAGTTCCGATTTGCCAATGTTTCGATGGCTTGACGTGAGTAAGATGCCAATCGGGGGCATCCTGAGGTGAATGGCCCTCTGGCTTGTCGCAGCCGCAATGAGTTCCCTGAGCTGCCGCCTGAGGGGAGAGACGAGCTGCGACTTGGGCTCAGACAGCACCGACGATGTCGCATCCGAGCCTCGGCTGGGAGCTTTTCTCAGTCCCAGGTAGTACGGCCAGGTGCTCTGATTGCTTGGTGGAACGCGACTCTTCTCGAACCCAGTTCCGTGCATCCCGACCGTGGAGCTGTTGATGCACGCGACAGAGCCCCAAAAGGCCTCGGCGGTTCCGTCCTCTGCCTCGTCGGACCTTTGCACCTGTATGTGTCCGACTTTGAACCAGGCGACGCCGTCGACCTGAGGCGAGAGCGGCCAGCCCTTGCTGTCGCCGGCGGCCAATGCCATGACGTCGTTAACTTCGGAGCCGCTGCCTCCCGGCCCCTCCTGCAGAACTCGACCGAGCTGAGCGTCGACGGGCACGGCGATCAAGTCGCCGGTCCGGACGAGGCGTGTTTTCCGTGCAAAGTAGCGCTTGAGGCCACCCAAAACGGCAGTCTGGTAGGCACGCTCGGCCGAGATGGGGGTGCGAATGTGGTGAACCCCAATGTCCTTGGCATACGGAGGGTGCGACGCACTCGTGAATCGGGGGAGCGTCCCTTTCCCCTGGTAGGGTTCCTTTTTGAGCGCAGAGATGCGCAAGTAGGCGGCGCTGTCGAGATTGGCGAGCAGAACCGGGGAGGCGTAGACAGCAGGACTGGACGTGCGCTGCACCTGGGACTCGAAGAAGGACAATTTCCGCTCATTGTTCCTGGAGCTGGGTATCCGGGTGACGGGCCGCTGCGAGTATCCCTCTGGGAGTCCGTACACTCGCACCGGCCGCCAGTTCAGCGTCTCGTGCTCCCCCTGGCCGAAGCTTCCGAGGCCAAAGGCACCAAAGCCGTTCAAGGGGGGCTCCTCTGCCGCTTCTATGCGCGCCCAGTCGCCGGAGAAGCAGCCTATCTTGGGCAGCGACGACATGTCGACGTAAATCCGGGCCTCCTCGTCCTCCTCAGACGCCGGCTTCGGATGCAGCAAGTCCGAGGGTATCTGCCTCAGTAGGCCATGCGCCTTGAACAAGCGCCCTTGGGGCCGCTCAGGCCTGGCTGTCGTGGACGTGTAGTTGGAAAAGACAGAGGCGGGCGTGGCGGCGCCGTTTGTCCTCCGGCCGCGCAGCGTGCCTACAGTCATTGGCGTCCCAGGCTGCATTGTCCCGGCGCCGCTCGCGTTGGTGGGCGGCAGAGCGGGAGCCTGAAGCGAAATCATGTCGTCCATGGAGTCGTCTGAGAGCTCGTCATCTTGTTCCAGTCCCGAGAGGTCCGTCTCTGTCTCGGTGGCGGTCTCTGTCTCGTCGGGGCGCATATCTGCGCGAGTCCGGTCCTCTGCCGCAGAAAAGAACTGGTCGGTGTGGGCATCCTCGTCGTCCTCGGCAGTTCCGTTGATGCGTTGGCTCGAGGCCATGGACGCCTGGCGCCGTGCTTGTCTCGTATGGACTCTTCCGCGCATGAGGACGATTTTGGTTGAGTCGGCGAGGAGGCCCTGGGCCACTGGCTCGCACAGCAATATCTTGCCGGGACTGGGCGGCACGTGGGTGACGTTATGTGGAGCAAGGGGCAGCGGGAACAAGTCGCCTGCATGAACCACCTCGAGGCTGGCGAGGGAGGACCTGATGGCAGTCGTCAAGAGCTCCTCGGGCGACGTGTCCGCGGCGACTTTGCCGCGAGGATTGGCGGGATGGTCCCGGTAGAAGTTGCCCTCGCCATTCTCTAGTCTCTTGGTGGCCTCGCTTTCGAGGCTCACAAAGACGGTCTCGAGGGGCAGCGGGCAGACGTCGAGGACGAGGATCTCGATGCCGCTGCGGCTATGGCTCGACAGTTTGGAGGGCGCCAGCTGTTGCAGGGTAAGGGCGAAGCTTTGGAGAGCCGGCGACGAGGGGGAGAACTGGAGGGTCGAGTGGGCGAGGGTAGGGGATGAGACGACGGGTACGATGGACCAGGCCGTGCCGGAAGGGGTCGCATCGGGCGTCCATGGCGAGACGGCGACGTGGAGGATGCCGGCGGTTTCGTGGCAGGCTGTGCAACGCGTTAGCAGCGCGACATGGCACGCGCAGGGCAGGAGTGTGCCTGACGTACTGTCGTCGACGAGATGGGGGAAAAGGTCTGCAAAGAGGTCCCTGGACAGGTTGCCGACGTCGCTCTTGATGTGGTCGTCGAGGACGAGGCAGGCCGCAATGGCAGGCTTGTCCTGCCTTCGCCTGCGACGCCGTAGTCTGGCCGTCATTGTTGTTGTTGTCGTCGTCGTCGTCGTCGTCGATGGGGAAGCCTTTTGCCTACAGCGGCGCGACCATGGTTCTGGGCCGCAACAGAGCTGTTGATGGCCGGCGCAGAGCAGCAGCTGTCGACGTTGGGAGGTTGGTGAGGGTTGACGAGGTCATCTCCAGTTCCGGCTTAGCTCGGCCGGCCGGCTATTAAAGCGACTTGTGACTTGCCTCGGCTCGGATGCAGCGCCCGGCAATGGAGCGGCAAATAGCAAATAGCAAATGCCGACTAAGACGAATTCTTTCACTGCATCACCATTCTTTCCAAGCTATATTTCGATTCCATCTATTGACTCGGCGCATAACAATAAGTGACTCGTGAGTATACTGAGTACCTGCCAGTTAAACAAACTACCTATCTTGCACAAAACAGATCTAATAACAGCAATCAACCAAAAGGAAAAAGAAAAGGAAAATTCTAGCCGCATCGGTCGCCCTTTGTCCCGGTCCCGTCGTTGCCTCCGCACTACATACCACGCAAGTCTTGGGCAAGTCTTGAGCCATCGACGCCCGGGCTCCAATGACCACAACAGGCTCTCGATGAGTGTTCAAAAACGCCGCTTGGTTCGTTGAAACAAAGCCGTCAACTTGGCCCCTACCAGATCAGCCGGCCACTGAGAAAACACCCGTCAGCGGATAGTGGCAACTTCTATTTCGCCTTGCCGCCTGTCTTTGGAGAACCATCTTCGGCCACTCCTCCATCTTTCGCTGGAGCCGCAGACGCCGATCCGCCGTCGCTGGCCCTGGTCGGCCTCGAGGTGGACGCCTCAGGACAGGTGCCAGCAGGAGGCAGGGCGCTTTCACTCTGGGCCTCCTGCAGGCGGCTGCTCTGTCGGAGGGACGTAGAGGCAGCCCGAGGGGAGCGGATTGCCTCAGGACTCGGGCGGGATTCTCGCTTCGAAAAGGAGTGTTTGGCATTGCCGTCCGGGGATCCTGCAGCATCCTCAGCCACCGGCGCTTCATCAAGAGATGGGCTTGCACCCTCCGAAAGGGAGCCCCTGGCAGACGGAGGGGGCCTCGACGAGGCCACTGGCGAATCGTCTTGGCTGCGACGGCGTCTCGACTTGGTCGGTGAGGTCGCGCCACGTTCTCCGCCGTTTGGCTTCCGCTTTTTGGAACGCTGCTCCTCTTGGACAGAGGCGAGCTCCCTCTTCTTGGCCCCTCCTGTGGTGGACTTGGCTTGCGTCGATTCGGCCGCTACCAGAAGGACTTGCTGCCGAACCCATTCCACAAGGATTTCATGGTAGGCCATGTCCCTTCGGTTAAGGCGGAAGTGCCGCACTTGGCGGGCGTATTTGTGCATTTGATCCCCCCGTTCCCTGCAGCGCTCGCTCTCTTTCTCGGCCGCCGCTAAATTTTCCGTTGCCTCTCGCATCATCCGTGAACGGTCTGACTCGGGCATGTTGTGGCGATCCGGGTCAACCTGGGTCAGCGTGTGGACCCTTTCCACCTCTGCTGCCGCGGCGTTCTTGGCTGCAAAAACCGCCTCCTGCCAACGATCTTGCCCGTCGTCGTGTTCAGAGCTCCATAGGATTTCAGGGGTATCGCCGGGTTCCAGCACCTGAGAATCCAGCAGCTCTTGCCAGGCTTTGTCGTGGAGTGGTTGGTCCTGCTTTATTCTGTCGTCATACCAGTCGAGCGACCAGTACTCGAAGTAGAGGTACTCGGTCCAGGTCGTCAGACTGTCTTGATGTTTGGGCGTCTCCTTCAGGTCAAATGGTCCAGTGAATCCGTGTCGCGCCAGGCGCCTCCTCATGGCGTCGGCGTAGTCGAAGAAGCTGTTGCATCCGGGCTCTCGATTGCGATTCCGAAGCTTCTCTCGTTCACCTTGCCACCACTCCCAGTTCGATGTCACGCATGATGGGTTGGCCTCAAGCTCGGCTACCTTCGTATCGTTTCCCGATCTCCCGAAAAGGCGCTTCAGCCGCTCGACAAAGGCTGGGAAGCCGCCGTCGTCGTCTTCAAGCCCTCTATGGTCGTTTTGCCATTTGCGAAACTGCTCCCACCTCGCCCACTGTCTCCCGAAAACCTGCCACTCCAGAGTGTCCAGATCAGGGTAGAGCCAGGGCTGAAGCATGTCGGAAAAGAGGTGCACGTCTGTCGACACCTGCTCCAAGAGGTCGATGGGGTACAGTGGGCGGCCGCCATCATTGACCAGGTTTTGGTATGCCTCCATCTCGTCTTCCATCTCATGTTTTTCAAAATCAATAAAAGGGGTTTCTATTCCCGAAATTGGCGACTGAGCTCGCCGTGCCGTGTCGGGGCCGTCTGGTATCTGACGCAAAAGCGCATCGAGTCTGTCGAGGTCGAGTGGGCGGGAAGCGGCAGACTGGGCCAGCTTTTCTTGTTGGGCGCTAGACGCTTCTTGTTAGCCAGCGAGAGACATGGGCCGAGGGATGGCGAACCGGAGTCTTTCGGCCAGGCGCTGCCGCTCCTTCTGTGACAGTTTGGTCCAGTCGTCGACGGGAAGACAGAATTCACCGTCGGGACCGCGGTGATCGTCCATGAACCGGCCGAGACGCTCATCGCTCCAGGCGGCGATGTCCTCTACCGTCACCGTCAAGGTCGGAGAAGCTGATTCTGAGAAGGACATTTTGCCAAGAGTCAGGGGGGATGCAAACTTGAGCCTTTGGGTTGTGGGGAAAAGAGATGAAGCAGGGTCTTTATGTTTGCTGAGGCCCCGGCATGGGACGGTTCCGTCCTTTGTTGCAAGCCTCGGCTGACGGACTTCAGGCAACGAACGACATAGTTCCATTTCGGTATCTGGATCCAGCACACCAACAAGGAGCACGGCCAAACCCCTGTCCCCAGGCAGCCAGTATGCGAGGTGAACAAAGCACCCCCTACCGCCCCGGGCCCCTATTTTGGAAGAGAGGCTTGTTCCTTTCCTCCTCTTGCCAGGGTGCTGCCGCCTATGCAGTAGCAGCAAGCAAAAACATCTACGCCACTACCAACCAAGGAGTCCCCTTGTCCCCTTGCTTGTCCCCTTGTCCGAGACTCAACGGGATCAATAAACCCCGGCCAACAACCAACCGGCCGGCCCAAGGTTTGCACCCTTTCTGCAGCCCACCAGCATCACAAAGTGGCTGCATATACCAGGGATACTCTAGATGGCGATTGGCTATATCTGAAACAAAAGATCTGCCCGCCTGATTGCGGAATATGTACTTACCTGCTGGACCCGATGGTAAAGCTGATCGTCTGGCCGAGCTGCTTATGCTGCTTAACGAAAATTGTTGGAGAGAAAGGGTGCTCGGAGCTATATCCTCCTGATAGAAGGAGGGTATGTCTACTTCTTCTTACCTGTACAGTTAGCATTAGATCAAGTTCCTCTACGCTCATATCATACTGGGGCATGTAGCCGCAGCGGCTTTGTGATCCCAGTGGACTGACCCCTTTGACTTCGGGCAAACCAGGCCGCATCCTGTTGGACGGCTCTCTTCGTCGCCGAGCGCTTGCACTCTACTTGCGGTGAATACCCGTGAGACAAGGCTGACGTGGTCCGGGCCCAGAATGCGCGACGAGACAGAAGTGACCCTGATCCAAATCGTCACGCAATGCGGAAGTGGCCCTGGTCCAAATCGTCACGCGGAGCAGAAGCGGCCCTGGTCCAGATCGTGAGACGAAGCCGGAATGGTCCTGGTCCAAATCGTCACACGTACTAATGCGTGGCTCTATGCACCAACACCGCCGTGAGGAAAGATCCCGCGGCAAACATCCTTCAACCGCCTCGCCACTTCGGAAATGTGCCGCGCAAAGGAGGCATTGGAGGACGCCTCTTGGGATATTGCGAGAGACGTCCAAGTCCTCGAGCTCCTGGGGTCTGGAAATCTGCAGGAGCCACTGGCATATAATAGACAGACTACGGCTCACTGTTGCCACACAAGTTCTCAACCATCCTCATCTCCGTCTTCCTGCTTTCTTCGTCCCCATCTTCCTGCTTTGCAGCCCACTGTTGACACACAAATTCTCAACCGGCCTCGTCCCCGTCTTCCCGCTTTCCTCGTCCCATCTTGCTGTTTTCCTCGTCCCTATCTTTCTGCTTTCCGGCCCACTGTTGGCGTGCAATTTCTCAACCATCCTCGTCTCTGGTTCCTGCTTTACAGCTCACTGTTGATGCACAAATTCTCAACCGGCCTCGTCCCTGTATTCCCGATTTCCTCGGCCCCATCTTTCTGTTTTCCTCGTCTCCGTCTTCCGGATTTCCTCGTCTCGCTGTCTTCAACATGGAACACACGGACATCATTGCTCGCGTGTACCCCGTCCTGGACATGCGGGATGCCGCCAAGAATGCAATCCAAGGGAGTAGACTCTATGTCCCCGCGCTGCACCAGCCTCAGCAGCCAGCTCAACGTGGGCTTTTCGAACGTCGACCAATGGAGCCGGCCAACGACACGGACTTCCCGGGTGACCATGGCCTGCCATTCATCGAGCTTAGACTGAGTGACATACCACGAACCCATCACGGAATTGTCTTCGGACGCGATCCCCAGAGCGACGTTGTCCTGCCCGAGCAGTATGGCGCCAGCTACCACCACTTTGCCCTCACTTTTGACGCCGCCAAGCGCCTTATCGTCATGGGTTTCGACACCCTCGTGGGAACCGAGGTCACTTACGACAATGACGGAGGCGGGAAGCGACGCAACTTTCAGTGGATTGTCAGTGGGGGCAGCAGATTGTCTTCCGTCAAGGCTATCATCGTTACTGTCAACAAGGGCCTCAAGTTTCGGATCGTTGCCGCCAAGCACAACACAAGCTCTCCGGAATACATCGAACAGGTAAACCGGTTCTGCCAGGGGACAGCGACGGCAGGAGAGCTTTTTGAGGGCCTCAACTTCCCCCGCCGCTCTGACACTGAGCTTCCTACAGGAGTCGATACCCCTGGGCAGGGGCAGGAGCCAATCTACCTGAGGAAGAAGATTGGCCAAGGGGCCTTCGGTGTTGTCATTCACTTTTGGAATGTTAGTACTGGAGCCATGTTCGTCACCAAACAGCCGTCCCAGTTGGCAGTCCAGGGGAACCGGGTTGACAGACAAGCTTGGCAAAATGAGGCCAACATCATGGGCAGACTTGATCATGTTTGTATTTTCCATGCCGGCCCTCACAATATCGTTCTAACAGCTCAATAGCCCCATATTGTACGGTTTCTTGGGTCGGTTATGCAACCGTGGCCCGTGTTGCGCCTGGAATTCGTTCCCGGACTGTCTCTGGAACACCATGGCAACATATCCGCGACCGAGAGCTTGTCAATCCTCCGCCAGTGCCTATCAGCCTTGAAATACCTGCACGGAATGACCACGCCGATTATACATCGAGACATCAAGCCAGCCAACATACTCGTGCATTCGCGGTCCTCGACCCAAATCCTCGTCAAGTTTGGGGACTTTGGACTCTCAAAGGAAAGCTGTGACCCGTCAACCATGTGCGGCACTCCAAAGTACATCGCGCCCGAAATGTACGAAAATATGCGACCGCGTGAACCTGGCCATGGTCAGAGGCTAGGCTATTCGCCGGCGGTGGACATCTGGTCTCTTGGCGTGGTCATCTATGAACAGATGTACCGTCTTTCCAATTTCAGTGGATCATCCTCAACCCATGGGAATGATAGGGGAAATGCAATCGTCTCCGACTTTCGAGCAGATTATGAGGAACGTCCGAACAAGCTGAAACGGTTTCTGTTGAGGGCCATGGTGGTGGTCGCGCCGAATTCCCGTCTCTCGGCCAGGGACTGCTACGAACGAGTGTTGGAATTGTCCAACACGATCGAAGGGTAGCCCCAATGCCAATGTCCTCCGTCGAAGAAGCGGGACAGCCGACCGTTCGAGCTCACCATGGTTACTAGCGGAGAGGCGCCGGACAAGTCTCTGCTGGCACTCGACTGATCTCGTCGACGGACATTGCGGGGGGCACTGTGTCGAACGGTCTATCCCCTTGATCAGGCACCCCGGCAACCGGATTTGGCCAGAAGGGACCAATCATTGAGGGTTCTCCCGAGGGTGGAACCGACCATGGATTCGAACGCGAGGAGGACTCTGTTGCCACCAGTGGCAGGCCAACCTGAGCTGAGGGTGCGTTCCCCGAGTGTTTGAACGAGCCTCCTATGTTTCTGTTTTCTTTTCCTTTTTACTTTGTCAATGTCCTTGCATTTCAGTTTGTTTGCAGACGGTTTCGAGGGACATGTCTGGGATTCGCCAGAGACAGAGGGGCTCCTGGTGGTGGAGAAGTTTGTTAACCCAAGAAAATCAAAAGTGGCGATGAGTTTGCGGATAAAGTTTGGACTTTGGACACAGATACCGTAGATAAGACTGCAATTTAGATTGGTATTGTTCTTGCGCACGAGTTTCGAGCAATTATAGGCCAGCACATATCCAAATCGGGAAACAAGCGTCGCGGCATGGTCCCTCTTTCCCGGCCGGTTAGGCGGTCGCGTCGGCTGGTTAGTCGGGGCCTCTTTCCCCTGTAAAGTTGTCCCGCCATGTTGGCACGTGCTGTTCGGAGTACAACTGTAATTACACGTGCGGGAAGTCGTAACGTCCCGATTGAAGCATATGGGCACTGACCTCTTTATTATTAGACGCAAAAGGAAATGGTTTATTACAGCGCGCGCGATTCCCTCGATCAATGCCCAAATCTCAGGCGATGGCGCGGTGTTTCGAAGGAGGTGTCGAGACTATGATCGAAGCTGCTTCCAGGGCGGACATGGAGTTCGCTCTGGACGGGGCGTCCGCATCCCGCAACCCCTGTCCTGTCGAGTGTCGGCGAATACGTTTCGGCCGACATCTTTACTCACCGGGGCCAGAAGCAGCCCTCGTGTCTGGCCGCGATAGGGACAAGGCCAGCCAAGGGACCTGGCTGATCATCGCTCAGGAATTTTTGGTGCATTTTACCGCCAACGCAACGGGAAGTGATGACTGTCCTGCGTTTGATGTCCGAGTCGAGACTTGGGAAATGGTTTTTTCCGTATTTGCATCTATAGCAAAACGATTTATGGTCCCGCACTGGTGATGGGGAGACTGGTTCCCCGACGCAATGGCACCGTTGGGCCCGCGCGCTTACAATACGCTGCAGCGCCAGACCACGACGTCGCGCACTCGAGAAATCACCCGCAAATCCACAGCGTCCGACGTTGAAGATCTCATCTCTTTCTTGATCCATGGCATGTCCGCATTTCCGACCCAGCGTCAAATGGAATACATAAAGTCACTGCTCAAGCCTATTAGCCCACGGGAACTCGGATGACGCACAGGTAGCAGTTCGAATGACAATATGCCAGCTGCCGAAGTGAGCTACCCTCCCTCCCGTGAGCCAATGTCATCATGACAAGAGTAAGGAGTGAGTCAAACGACATGGGCTGTGTCGATGTTACTCGCCATCTACTCAGTCTCGCTGTCCGCGCCGAGGCAACCCGACTTGCGCATCTCCCTCTCCTACCTAGCGCGAACACCAAGAAATAAAATCCTCTCCATGGATAAGCCAAAGGCAGATAATTCTATGGGACCCTAATGCCTATTGTCTGGCTAATAGCAGCTGCAGCCCAGAATCGTCCTTATAGCGTTGCAATGCAGCAGCTTTCCACTCCTTCCATTCCAAGCCCTCGTCCACCGCTACAGCGTCTCGAAGACCTCGAAACAGGCCCAGGAATCCGTCCCAGTCAGCGAGATCGTATCCACAGCAGAAGGTAAATCTATGCTGTAATCGGCCATGCCAAACAAAACGGGCCAGGTCCTGGCGGCCTTTTTCCTCGAGCAGGCGCGCAAAAACAATCTCATCGTCACCTATATCACGGGGCAGACCTAGGATGCCAGGGAAGATCTATGTTGTGCTGTGAGGAGGGCAAACTACGGAGGTGGAACAGAGTCTAGACTAAGTACAGGGATGCACGTGACGGAACCCAGGTTGGTGCCGTGACAGTACCCCCTTCCCAAACGGCTGTTCGTCCTCGAACAGCCTAAACGACTAAGAGCGGCCTGGGCACAAAGTATATAGTTGTGCCTTTACTTCTGCCCAGACCGGGGGCCTGGCTTGTTTGGGTGAACTCTATGAAAGTCGAGGAGTACTTGGTTATGTCCTTTGAGGTCTCTAGCCGGTTGCCAGGTAGGGTCATAGTGTTTCCACTTGACTAGGTAATGTAGGCCATCAACGTCTCTGCGGCTATTTAGTAGCCCGTCAAATAGCCATTTTCGACTAGTTCTCCTGTCTCGTCATCGCGTTCTAGGACTCGTCCTCGGATGTTTTTTGACTCGGCCTCGTTGATAACGTCTTGGCCGGGTAGACCATTTGCTTCTGGTTTCGGTCGTAGGAGCGAGTTGTGGAACACGGGAAAGATCTTCATTCCTCGGGAGTTTAAGCAAGCATGAACGAGGTAGACTTTCAGAATTGGGAATGGTCCTGCCCACTTGTCGTCTCCTTTCTTCATCGGCCGGTTTGTCTTCATATTCTTCGTGCTTACGTAGACTTCTTGACCTTCGGCGTACTGAGGAGCATCTTCTCGATTGAGGTTGGCGTTCTCCTCGTAGCGTCTGGCGGCTTGGGTTGCAAGGGCTTTCAGCTGGTGATAATACGCTCAAAGCGGTCGGCGATGTTGTTTGCTTTGAGGAACTCTCGTCGTTGGGCTGCGGACTGGTTTGGCGGCAGTGGCTTGGTTGGTTCAGTGCCGAGTTTGGGGTGAAACCCATAGTTAGCGAAGAATGGTGATACTCCGTGGTCTCAGATGTAACGTTGTTCGTGGCGAACTCGGCAAGAGGGAGCCAGTCGACCCAGTCGTCTTGGTGGAAGTTCATGAATGCTCTCAGATATTGTTCGATGCCTGCGTTGATCCGTTCCGTTTGTCCGTCTGTCTCTGGGTGGAAGGCGGAAGAATGGCGGAGTCGAACTCCTAGGCGGTCGGAGACTTGGCGCCAGAACTCGGAGATGAATTGGGAACCGCGGTCGGAGATGACATTGTCGGGTGTGCCATGGAGGCAATAGACTCGGCTGATAAAGACAGAGGCTAGTTCTTCGGCTGTTAGGCCTACAACTGGGATGAAATGGCGCATCTTTGTCAATCGGCACACAACAACGAGGACATGCTGGTATGTTTTGCCATGGCGCTCGCATTCTGGCAGGGGCGTGATGTAGTCAATGGATATATCTGACCAAGCTTGGAATGGCACTTGCAGTGGTTGGAGGAATCCTGGGGGTGCCGACCTTGAGGCTTTGACCCGATCACACAGCTCGCAGGCTTTAACATATTCCTCGATGTCTCGGGTTATGCGTGGCCACCAGTAAGTTCGGCTAACCAAATCGATTGTCTTTATCCGCCCGGGTGTCCTGCAGGGCCTGTGGAGTGCGTACGGTAAATAACCTGGGTCTTTAGTTCCTGATCGTTGGGTGGTATGAAGAGCTTCTCGCGGTAGTATATGCGATTCCCAATGACAGAGCAGTCTGCCATTGCTACGCGAAGTTCCTTTCGCCATTTCTTGGGCCAGCGGCGGTGGGTTGATGCGTCTCTCAGGGCCGTCAGCATGTCTTGGGCCATCTCTGAATTTTCGTAGGCTCTATCGACCAGTTCATCGATGGGTTTGTCCATGGCTGGCATGATAACGTCTATCGGGGCGGCAGCGAGGTCGAATTCCCCATTGACTTCTCGAGTCAGTTCAGCCAGGGCCTCTGGGTCAAAGATGTGTTCTGGCAGAATGGTCCGTTGGCGGTTCTTAATGCGGTCGTCGTTTGTGTCTGCGCGCTTGGGTTGGTCTTCTGGCTTTCGACTTAGCGCATCTGGACGGACGGCTTTGGTGCCTGGTCGATAAACAATACGGAAGTTGAAGCCTGACAGGAACTCGGACCAGCGGACTTGTCGTTGGTTTAGAGCCTTGGTTGTTGTGAAATATTCAAGGTTCTTATGGTCCGTGATGACTTCGAAGGTTCTTGGGTCCCTTGAAGCTCAGGCCTCCATTCTTCCAGAGCCTTAATGATCGCCAGTAGTTCCTTGTCGTAGATCTCGTAGTTGCATTCCTGGGCCGAGTGTTTTGACGAGAAGTAGGCTACAGGTCGCAGTACGCCTTCATCATCATACTGGGACAAGACTCCTCCAGACGCCCAGTCCGAGGCGTCTGTTTCAAGTACAGTTTTCCTATTATAGTCATATAAGGCTAGAACCGGTGCTACGGAGAATGCGGCTTTCAGTCGGTCAAAGGCGGTTTGGTGTTCTACCTCCCAGGACCAGATTGTGCTCTTCTTCAGGAGGTCATTTAATGGCCGGGTGATCTTGGAGAAGTCACGGATAAAGCGGCGATAAAAGTTTGCAAAGCCGAGGAATCTTTGTAAGTCGCGGAGTGCTGTTGGTGGCTTCCAGTTGAGGATTGTAGAGACCTTGTCGGGGTCCATCTCGACACCTCCAGGCGTAACGATCAGCCCAAGGTATTTCGTCCTAGTTGTTTCGAATTCGCATTTGTCGATATCAATCTGAGGCCTGCATCGCGAAGTCGTGTGACTACCTCGCGGACGTGTTCCTATGTTGCTTCTTATCTGTTGAATATATCAAGATATCGTCAAGGTAGGCGGTGCAGAACTTATCCAGAAGGTCGAATAAGGTATGGTTGATGTAGTTCTGGAAGGTTGCTGGGGCGTTGCAGAGGCCGAACGGCATAACCAATGTTTCAAACAAGCCAAACCGTGTGATAAAGGCTGTTTTCCATATATCTCCCTCGGCGATGCGGATTTTGTTAAATGCGGCGATAATGTCTAGTTTCGTATAGACTTTGGCGTTGCATAGGGCATCTAGAGTCTCACGGATCAAAGGCAGTGGGTAGCGGTTCTTTATGGTGATGTTGTTAAGACCGCGGTAGTCCTGGCAGATCGGACACCACCTCCTGGCTTCGCGGCAAGGAGTAGTGGTGCTGCACAGCGCTCAGGACTCCGTATGAACCCTTTAGACAGGTTATCATCCAGCCATTTCCGTATGACTTTGAGTTCCTGTGGGTTCATTGGGCGTGTCTTTTGGTACGGAGGTTCTTTTCCAGTCAGAAGCTCTATCTTATGGTCCCATGAGCGCTGCGGGAAGTTTGTCTGCGAGCTTAGGTAGGAACACATCGTAGAGGTCGCGGAGCCATATCGGGAGCTTCTTCAAGACGTCATCCGCTGTTCGCTCCGGCTTGCCTTTCATGAACTTTTCGATATCGGCATCTGTGATCTTGGCTAGGCGGGCTGGTGAGTAGCATTCGTCAACAAAGTCGTGCAATTCATTAGGAAAGAGCTGTCTTGCTTCCTTCCAGCTGAAGTCCATGTTTTTGCTGCTTATACCAAGGACTACCATTTTATAATATTCCTCTGGGAGGTCAGGTAGGCGGTATTTCATCTGCTGGCGACTACTATCCAGTCGATCAAGCTCATCCCATGTCATTTTCATCGCCTCAACGGTTGGGTCGCGGCAGAATTGGACGAAGTTTGTAGCGTTTGTAAGCCGTATGTTCGATAGGTCTGGTCGGTCTGATGGTTCTAGGGCGGTGTCGCGAGATGGGTTTGGAAGTGGCACGCTGAGTGGAGGTAGCGGAGGTCTTGGTGGTGGCTTCTTTGTATGACGGCTGCCAGCAGTCATACGAGTCGGGGCTGGTTTAGTTCTCGGCTGATTGGGGATCATCTGGGCTCGGCACTCAGGGCCTTGGTGATTCTTCGGGTTGCAGGTACGGTAGTGATTTGCGCCTGGGGTCAGCGTTGCTTTAAATGTCATAACCGGAGCATCTTCGCCAGCGTTGGAACAGTCGTTACTATCATTCTCTAAGTCTTCGACTGTTGGAGGCTGATAGAATGAGACTCGTCGCGCTGGCTTGCTAGATATTGGCGTTGCTTCAAATGTCATGACGGGGGCATCTTCGCTAGTGTTTGAGCAGTTGCTAGTATCGTCCTCTGAGTCGTCGACCGTTGAGGACTGATGTGAGAGTGCTGGAGCAGTTGCTATGGTCGTCCTCTGAATCTTCGACAATTGGAGGCTGGTAGGACAAGGCTCGTCGGACTGGTTTGCCAGGGTTGGTAGGTCGAACGAGACTCGTCGGGCTGGTTCACCCGGGATTGGTAGGTCGTGGTAGTTGCCGGGCGGGTCGGGCAGCACCGGTGCAGATGCGTTCTGAACTCCTTGGGGGCAACAAAAGTTGTGACAGTATGGGGATGTGAATGTCAGGGACATACTGGACCAGTCGATGCTTGGGTTGTGGCGTTGCAGCCAGGGAGTCCAAGGATGATAGGGGTGTCCGGGAGAGGTCTGTAACAAAGAATAGGCAGAGCTCATTGTGCAATCCTATCAATATTGGTGCAATGAAGTATTCCGATATTGAGCCAGCCGGTTTCCCGTCGGCGAGGAGGAGGGCTCGTTTTGTTGGCGTTGGTTGGGTTACGATATTCCGGGTCTTGACAAAGCTACGGTCCGCAAATGCCCGTGCAGAGCATCCGCTATCAATAAGGCTCGTCACCTCAATGGGGTCGGTATGCGCGGGGACTAAGGTAGCTTGAATGAGTAGAGATTTGCTGTCTATTGACCTAAGTCTGATAGGTTTGTGGCTCGAGAGACAGCGACGTATCCATTCCGGCATCCTTGGTTCCTTCGTTGACCTCCGTCCGCGGCTCTGGGCGGAGGTTATTCTTTCCCAGTGCTCAAGTGAGGCTGGGGTGTTGACAGAGGAGTGGGGTTGGTGTAGTCCTTGTTTCCTCGTCTGCTATAATATAGCCTTGTTCGAGGATCGCAGTCTTGGAAAGGCTGGGGATACGCAGGAATTGGGGCTGAAACGGGTGGGTTGTGTTGTTGGCTGGCTTGGTAATTGTAGGGGCGGTGGTTTTGTCCAGGTTGGCCGCGTCCCATTCCTCTACTGTACCCATAGCTAGGTTTATATGTTCCAAAGGCCTGGTTGCGTTTTGCGTCGGCCTGCTTCTTTTCATCACAATCGCTTTTAAAGTGGCCGGGCTTTTGCAGTACAAACAGAGGTTATTAGTAAAGCAGTCCTCCCTCGTAGGTCTAGCTTGGCGCGTAGCGTCCAAAACCATCGGGTCGCCAGCGTCAGCCTGTTGGCGTTGTTGGAATTGCTGGTGTGTTTGGCCTTGGTAGGGTCGACTACCTAGACGTCCTGAGCGCAGTTTGTCCTGGTGGTCCTTGGCCAACAGGTTATCGTAGATCGTCTGGTACATTTTACACCACTCAGAGAAGTTGTCTCTAGCAGGGCGGACAAGCTGGTGCGTCATTTCGTTGGCGAGTTCCTGAGAGACCTTGAGCTGCAAGGACTCAACTTTCTGGGTCTCAGTCTTTCCACACTCCTCGGCCAGGGCGGCAAAGTCAGCGATGAAGTTTTGGAAGGGTTTCTTGCCCATCCAAAGGTTATCAAAGGCTTGTGAAGCCGAAAGTGTCAGATCAAGCGTTTCATACTGTTTGTTCATCTCCGCCAGGCAGTCGGTATGGGTTTGCCATGGCCATATGGCTTGGTTTTCCTCATGTTCAATAATGAAATCGAATTTCTTGCGGTAGAGCTTCGAGGCCGATCCTCCAAGCAGGCCAGCGATGTGTTGGATTCTGATAAAATCGGTGACAAAGAAACTCTTATCCACAGCAAAGTTCGGAGCACTTGAGAGCGCCAGTTGACATATTGCTGTTGGCGTTTCTTAACATCCTTCTCATCGCCTTCAAATGGGTTGGGGTTTGGCATCATTCGACGGGGCGTGACTCAGGGCGCAATTCTGTTGGTCTGGCGCTCAGCAGAGTTCTTAGTTCATCGGCGAGGTGACAAGGAGTCTTGGGTCCGGGGTGTTCCTTGGGCTTGGGCGAGGTGTGTTTCTAATTCCGCGATTCGTCTCTCTAGATTGGCGTTTTGGTTGATGAAGTGGTCCATTGCGCTCTCGGCCGCGCGGCAGAGAGCTTCGACCTGGTTCTTGTACATGTCGTCTGTTGGGTCTTGGAGCATAGAGGCGAGGCTGGAGCAGTCACAAGCTTGGACCCGGTGAAGGGCAGCTGCGATGTTTGGGAAGGTATCATGAATAGCGTCGGCGAGGGTTGCGCCCGCCTGGTTCTGGGGATTCATCATGGTCTTGGCAGGGCGGGGAAAAATTCCAGTGATCGAGGGTAGGGCTGGGCCGCTCGCGGCGTGGTGATCTCGTTGCGTGGGACTTGGGGTGTCGAATGGGAAAACTCTGGTTAGGTGTACAATCGGGATGGCGGCGCAGCCGATAGTAGACAGCACAAACTATCACGGGGCAGACCTAGGATGCCAGGGAAGATCTATGTTGTGCTGTGAGGAGGGCAAACTACGGAGGTGGAACAGAGTCTAGACTAAGTACAGGGATGCACGTGACGGAACCCAGGTTGGTGCCGTGACAACCTAGGCTGTTCTTACCGCTGTAGAAGTCCGCAACTGGTAAGAAGCCGATTGGTGAGTTAAAGGCCTGTGCAGGTGACGCAGTGTGAGCCCACTCCCAGTCGATAATTCCCGTGACGTTGAAATGCTCATCTACCAAAATATGATCTCCCTTGTCGTCTGCATGCTTCAGATAGAATTTTTCGTCATTGTGCGCTGGAGGCAAGACGAGCGGGACCAAATCAATGAGAAATTGGTGAATTAGGTAGGCATCCACTGCTTGCTGTGAGTAGATCTCCTCTCGGATAATCAAATCCAAGATCTGATGGAGTGAAGACATATGGTATTCTTCCAAAGAAGAGAAGGGCCCGGCAGTGCGCATCTCAGATTGTATAAAATTGGTGAGTGACTCGCGAGCAAATGCGCCGACCTGAGATCCGCCCGGGCTATCAAGGGAGCCGAGAAGGTGAAAAGGGTATTTGCGAAGCTCAATATATGTATCCGCGAGCTGGTTCATAACCTTCTTCCTTTGTTGTTGAGTTGCCATGGACCATCTCAAAGACTTGCCTGGTAACTTCTCCATCAGAATGAAACCGACTCCCACAGGATTGCCTGAGTGCTCGAGTGCGAAATCGTAAACTTTTGGGGCAGGCACTCTGGTCTGCTCAAGAAACATGAGGGTTGCAACCTCACTCCGGATAATGTAATCTCGTAGTGCTGCCGGAGGTGATGTGGCATTGAACCTGCGGATGCGGGCGATCCATGTAATTCCATCATGGAAGCGAACTTCAATATGATAGTTCATACCTCCCATCACAGAACTTCGCGTTGCTCTGTCATACCGAAGCGGGGGGGTAGAACAGGGTATGCCTTGGCGTAAATGACTGGCTCGGGCCTCAAGGGCACGAGTATTGATCTTGTCGATCAGCTTTGTGAGCTCACGCTCTTCAGCCTCCCGGGCGGCAGGATCGTAGGCATCTGCATCCTGTCAATTCACACGAGTTAGCGAGCACATGTGCCAGGTGAGGAACCAAACCAACCTCCCACCGGGGGCAGCTGTGGAGCTCAGGTTGAAGATGGTTGGAACATAGATGGCGGTTGCAAAGCACGCAATCGCCGAGAGTGCGGACAGCCGGTCTGCGGCAGCGCTCAAAATCACATGTCCACAGCGGCATTGTGGAGAAGTCTTTGCAGAGTGTCAAGGAGGGGAGAAGGGGCTCTGTCAAGGGAAGATAAATGCGGACCCTAACGGCAGGCTCTCACGGCCCAATATCAGGCTTTGACGTATGGCGTGACTCCGGTGGCTAGCTGTGAGGACAGACGTGAAGCTAACTTATTCACGACCAAGTGAAAAGTAGCTAAATGAGTGAACTCACTCCTACCAACCCACCAATCACGTATTATTCTTGGGCCGCTGCTCAAATGGCCCCCCTCAGCCTGTGAAACAACGTGGGGTAGCAACCCCCGCGTCAATTCTCCCTAACTATAGGTTCGTACGAATACCTATGTCAGCAGGACAAAGACTTATAAACTATACCAATAACACCTCTACTGGGAGTGCCCCTATTTTTGCTAGTGGCCAAGTGGTATTTGCTATGTTTGACAGCATATTATTAATATGTTGCCCTATCCGTGCAAAAGGGAGGAATGGTTGAGATGGCCTACATGGCTTGATCCGAGATTGCGCCTTCTAAATAAATGTAGGGCGTGGCACGGGTGCCTTGCGTCACGGCAGTGACGGCACTAACCTGGCTTGGATCACATATAGATGGTTTTTATAAGGACTTGGCTTCGCAGTGCTGCGTGGTCCTTGTCCCTGACCGGTTTAGAAACCTCATTGATTACATGACGATGTAGCTTTCATGGTTTCTTGACAAGCCTCGACCTCGGATCCAAAACTATGTATCTGCTCTAACCTCAATCCAAACTCCAAAACCACATTTAGAGGGGCGTGAAGTCGGCGTTTCCCCCCTTGGGCTCGATGCAGCTGCAGGCTTCTACCAAGGCCTCGGGCGTGGGACAGGCTTCGTCAAGGCCGCCGGGCGTGTTGGGCGGCTGGAAGTTCTTGTCGCGTTGAGAGCGACTGAGCTTGTAGCAGAAGCCCCTGATGCCCAAGGAAATGTTGTCCACAGCCACGTCGAGAGCGCGATAGCATTGGTTGCTTGTGCACTCGGGAAAGGTCCAGTCGGCGCCAATGTCGGGCGAGGTGCAGTTGCAGGCCGTCTCAATGTCGGCCGGCTGCGGGCAGGCCTTGTCGAGGCCCGGAATGGTGGGCTCGGCGATGTCGGGGAAGTCTCCGGAGCGACGCCACGTCTTGCAGAAGTTGCGAAGCGACGGGGCGTCGTCGTCGGCGGTGCCGGCATCGAGGCCCCGGTAGCACTTGTCGGCGGCGCAGGCCTCGGTGGTCCAGAGATGCTCGTTTTGGACGATGCAGCTGCAGGCCGTGTCGACGTCGCGGGCGTCGGCGCAGCCGTCGCCGGGGTCCGGGCGGGGGGCATAGTCGGCGGGGATGGCGCCGCCGCCGAACTCGAACAGCTCGCGGCGTGTCTTGCGGCAGAAGCTGTACATGTCGTTGTATTGGCCGTCGAGGGCGATATCGATGGCCTGGTTACACTTGCCGGGGCACTTGGAAAAGGTCCACTCGCTGTTGGAAGGAATGGCGCAGCGGCAGGCCTTTTCGAGCGCGGCTCCGTCGTGGCACGAGGCCGCAAGCCCCGGAATGGCCGCCTCCGGGTCGGGGCGCGCCTCCGGGGCGTTACGCAGATGTTTGCGGCAGAACTCGTAGACTGCCTCGGGGTCGTCCTTGAGGCCCTGATGCACGCCGCGGTAGCACTCGTCGGCCGCGCACGAGGGCCGCTGCCAGTCCGTATTGACGCACCGGCAGGCAGTCTGGACGGCCGTCACCTCGAAGCACCAGTTGCCGAAGCGGTAGCGAAGCGGGTCGCGCTCGGCCTCGGCTCGGCTCAGGCCCGACGTGCGGTTGCAGTACTCGGCGATGGCCGGCTCCGAGTCCTCAAAGTACTCCTGCATGGCACCGTAGCAGTCGTCGTGGCCGCACGCCTCGAACTGCAGCTCGCGGCGCGGCGGCAGCATGCAGTCGCAGGCCTTGACCAGGTCGTCGAGCTTGCAGCCCAGGCTGCCGGCGTTGGCTGCGAGCGCCGAAACATGATTGTCGCGGATTCTTTCCCCGTCCTGAACTTTCTCGCAGAACTTCTTGGCCCGGCCACCAAAGTTCTTCTCCAGGCTCTTGTAGCACGACGTCGTGTCGCACGAGCCGAGCTCGTCCAGCTCGACCACCGGGTCCGGCTGCGCACAGCGGCAGGCCTGGAGCTGCTGTTCGAAGCCGCACGAGTGCTCGTGGCCTAGCTTCCCTATGGCCGTGGCCCGGCCCTCAAGCATGTCTTTGCAGACCTCTCCCGTGGCCTGGCCCAAGAGCATGTCCATGGCGACGTAGCAGTCGTCCGTCTGGCATTGCGGGAACTGCCAGTCGCGGTCCACCGGCACAGCACACCGGCACGCCTTTTGCAGCTTCGAGGGGCCTTGACACTCGTCGACGCCGTCGAGCGCTTCCGCCTTGCCGGTCTGGTGGTCCAGGCCGGGAATGGTGCTCTGCGACTGGTTGCTGTACGTGCTCCAGAAGCAGAACTCCGTCACGGCCTCGCTGCTGCCCAGCTTCTTCTCCATGGCCGCATGGCATGTTTCCTCCTCGCACCTGGGCCTCTTTGCGATGCAGCTGCAGGCAGTGCTCAGACTGAGTGAATTGGGGTCCTGGGCTGGCACCGCCAAGCACGCCTTTTTGGCCCCGGCTATATGGGGGCTCCCTTGCGCCATCGACCAATCTATAGCGTCCTGGGTTGTAGCATTGCTGTTCTGGTTGCAGAACGCCGTCATGGCCCGCTGGCTGCCTGCCAAGAGCCCCTCGATCCATGGTAGACAGACGGCCTTGGCACACGTATCTTTGACCTGGCTCTGGCCTTGGACTCGGGTCAGCGCGCGCCATCTGGCCATCGGAAGCGGCCAACGTACCTAGAGCGCGCGGGACAAGCGCCACCGACAAGATCAATCCTTTCATCGTCTATGGCTGGCTGGCTGCACAGAAACTCCTCTTTGTGTGTGAGATAGCTGTCGGTTTAGTGAAGCACACGTAGCCTTCGTCGAGTTGTGCCACCACCATCCGTACATGCAGCATGGTCGACACATATTTGTATTCGCCTGTCTGGCCTTGCTGGTTCCTCCAACACCATGGGACCACGTCCTGCTTCTCTGCATGCACCGGCCCTGCTCCACGTCGCCGTCTCATCTTCATGATGCCACGCCTTCTTCATCCAAGACTTCCAAGTAAAAGCCAACGCATAGAGCCTCGCCGCCAGGACTACCTCTTGCCAACTCGGCGGAATACGATTCAGCAGTCGAAAAGCTGTTGACTCTGCAATTTCCGATTACCGGACTGCCAATGCAAGGCTTTCTTGTCATGTAATGAAAGGGGTTGAGCAAGAGGAGACACGTAATGAAGGGGGTGAGCAAGAGGAGACATGTAATGGAAGGCGTAAACAAGAGGAGGCGTGCTATCACTTATTACTTGTCCGAAGCAGGCTACTCAAACATTGGCCACGTTGGTAATCGGTATAGTTATTAAAGCAAGACTTACGCGTTTACATGGCTAAATGGCACACTGGATGCACTTTTCCAGGCCAGCTGCTAATCTGCTATAATGTCACAAGCGGCTATAACAAGGACTTAACCTAGCTCTTAACCGCCTTCACTCATAAGTCAGTTGCTCGCATGATATCGGTATCCCATCTCATAAAGAGCATGAATATTAGATGGTAGATTAAGATACCCTGCTATTTGCACAGGCGACCAACAAGGTAAATAAAACGACGATTAATACTAATAAAAAGAGCATAGTATTAGAAAGAAAGACAAGTCCTAGGCCAAAGCTATAGTCTAGGACGGACGCATGGGGAAAGAACTCCACTTAACGACAATTTCAGCTTGCTCTATATAAAAGAGAATAGAATGAAAGCCAACTTGCACATAATATAACTATGCTTAGTAAATGCTAGCAGTGTCTTGCACAAGGAGGCTACGGCCAGGAGGCAGTGACTCCAAGCTGGGTGCATCGTTAAGTCGATTGGAAGTGAAGAGGCTAAGCTAGCAAGCTAGCTAGGGGCCGTGAAGGCGATAGTCATGCTCCCTCTCTCCCTCTGCCCAGCAGCTGCCAGCAGTCACGTAATATATAGGGCGCTATAAGCAATAGCCTAAGCGCTTATAGACAATAGAGCACCATAAAATTGCCTTTATTAATTAGAATCTTATACGCAAGAACTAGCGACAAATAACTCGACTATATACGCCATACCGAGTTATAGACGTAGTGTGGTAGACAGATAATAAATTGATGGCCAGGTAAATCACCCATCTTTCTAGCTCTCATTTAAAACTCAAAGACGTTGAGAAGACATACCTTGTTTTATGACTCTGTTTAGCAGCTACCTTAGCTTTAGCTCTATATTGAGATACGCGAGGACTGGATGCCCAGGCTTTGTCGCCATCCCATATCCTTTTCATCGTTCATTCTTCTTTGTTGTGGTCTCTAAAGCATCCATGACTATCGACGAATAAATAAGAACTTGAATTGGATTTGCAAATGCCGTTGGAGGAGCCGGAGCATCTGATTGATCCCCAAGTTCTTAGTCTCGAGGAGCTTAAAGCATCGGCGTCCCCTCCCCCCAAAGGATGCCACAAAAATCGAGCACGGTCAGCCGCTTTAGGATGGCGCAGGACAGGACGTTGACGACTTGGCCGGGTCCCGGACAATGGAGGCCCAGACACTGGGTTACACGCCTCTTTGCATGCACGTCGCTGTCCTCCCAAATGGTGGGCGGCACCAATGCGGGACACCGCGCCAGGCAGAGCTTCCTCTCTCCGGCTTCAAGAAAGGCCCATTGAAGATGAATATTGGCACATGCCAGGAGACGGAAGCGTCCTGGCGCGACCTGTCCACAGGAGAAGCTGTAATCGTAGCATCGGCAAAACGTCGCGACATGCTCCGGGACTAGCGGCGACCGGCCCTCTAGAGCGAAACGCCGACTGCAACCGCCTCTGTCTTGGAAAATCCCGGACCCCATGGATCTCGTCGTCATTTCATGTCCAGTCGGGTTCGCACCTTGGCAGCCCGAGTCTTGCGTCTGTGTGCTGCTGCATGTCCACCCTCTCTCGTGTTTTCCCCGTCCGTGGACTCCTTGGTATCCTCCCTTGGACGCGCCGGCTCAGTCGCCTCTTCTGTTGCCGCCGCACGCCGTGACCGATGGATGACGGCCCCTCGACGGCCGCGAAACGGCGCTCGGCCGAGACAATCGCCCGGAATGCCGTCGATTTCGCAAAGCAGGCCGAGAAGCTCTCGCACAAGGAGCCGGCCGAATCGCCCTCGTCGGTCGCCGTCCAGGCCCAGTTTGTCACCCCCCACGACCCCGTCATCATCACCTCGGACGGCGGCCGGCTGCCTGGCGTGCCCCTGGAAGAGGCGCACAAGCTCAACTTGCTGCGCGATGAGCTCGAGGGCAAGCCTGAGACCAGTCACGCCGACAAATCGCCGGACAAGACACCAAGTACAGACGACGGCGGCGGCGGCGACGACGACGACGACGACGATGAGAGCCGTCGAGTCGTCCGACTCCCCCAACGGCACAATGGCCTGTCATTGCAAAAGTCGGCGGGCGGGACGCTGCGGCGGTCGATGCCCCCTTCACATACGAACCCCTTGTTTCCCCCCCTCCCGCTTTACGGCCCGCCATCCATCATGCGTGAGATCCAGTGTCTGTTTCTCCGGGTCTCATCCTTCTTCCTGAGCCTGGCCTTCCTCGCCGTCATCGTCCTCGGCGCACTCTTCACCAGCGCGCCGGCTTTCGCCAGCAAGGTTTTGCACAGGATTACTCTGCGCAATATCGACCGGCGGCGCCCATTCCACGACGAGGAGAAACGCCGCGCCGCCATCAGGAGACAGAAGCAACAGAGCTGGGAGCGGAGAGGCTCGGCCAGCCGGCTTGGTGAAGATCGGGAGGGGACCGCAGATGAATATCCCGCGACCGCAGGCGGCAGGGACCCCATCGTCTGCGACGTGGGCTACTATGCGAGGAGGGTAGGTCTCGACGTCGAGACGTTCCAGGTGCAGACCGAGGATGGCTTCGTCATCCAACTGTGGCACGTCTTCGACCCGAAAGAATACGCAAAGCGAGACGAGCAGCAAAGGGGGCCGCGCGGGCCGACCGCCACCCCAAGCCCCGCCAAGCAGCCAGGCCATGCGCACGAGAAACCAAAGTTCCCCGTGCTCTTGATGCACGGCCTGCTCCAGAGCTCCGGGGCCTACTGCTGCAACGACGACGAGTCGCTGGCTTTCTGGCTCTGCAAGTCGGGCTTCGACGTCTGGCTGGGCAACAACCGATGCGGGTTCAAGCCGCAGCACACCAAGCTGGAATACAGCGACCCCCGGATGTGGGCGTGGAACATTCGCCAGATGGGAGTCTTTGACCTGCCTGCTCTGACGTCGAGGGTCCTGACCGAGACGGGGTTCGAGAAGCTCGGCCTCATCTGCCACTCGCAGGGGACGACGGAGACGTTTGTGGCTCTCGCCAAGGAGCAACGGCCTGGACTGGGGGACCGGTTGACCGTGTTTTGCGCCCTGGCACCCGCCGCCTACGCGGGACCGCTCATTGGCAAGATTCACTTCAAGTTTATGCGCGTCATATCGCCGGCCATGTTCCGAATCATGTTTGGGGTGCACGCCTTCATCCCCTTTATGATGCAGATGCACGCGCTGCTGCCCGCGCGGCTGTACGGATGGCTGGGCTACAAGGTGTTTTCCTTTCTCTTCAACTGGTCCGACTGCCGCTGGGACCGCGGGCTGCGGGATCGAATGTTCCAGTTCGCGCCCGTCTACGTCAGCGCCGAGTCGATGCGCTGGTGGCTCGGGCGGGAGTGCTTCGCCAAGCACAAGTGCATCCTGGCCACGAGGGAAACGACAAAGGCCGAGGACCGGATGGATGCTGCGGACAACGGCGGCGGCGGCGGAGCTGAGTGGTCGGCCCCCGAAACATCGAGCGACTCGGACCTCTCACGGGAGCGGACGGGCGCCACGGCGTGGTACGACAGCCACGCGCCGCCGTTTGCGCTGTGGGTGTGCGGCAGCGACGACCTCGTCGACGGCCAGCGGCTGCTGAGGCGGTTCAGAAACGGACGCGAGCCGCACGTGCGGGTGGTGCACAACAAGGTCATTGACGAGTACGAGCACCTCGACG
This sequence comes from Hirsutella rhossiliensis, assembly GCF_020360975.1. Classification (NCBI taxonomy): domain Eukaryota; kingdom Fungi; phylum Ascomycota; class Sordariomycetes; order Hypocreales; family Ophiocordycipitaceae; genus Hirsutella; species Hirsutella rhossiliensis. Next base: position 4,612,353 of record NW_025408671.1, on the reverse strand, counting down.
TCATCTGGGCCATGGACGCCGTGGACCAGGTGTTCAAGGAGGTGCGCGAGGTGCTGTGGAAGACGTGCCATGCGCGCGACGTGTTCCGGGTGCCGACGGGGTGCGAGGGCGTCGCGGCATGGAGTCCGGCCGAGAAGTGAATGGTGGGAGATGCGACCAGGAGTCCATGGATGTGCTTGTTCTGGGCCCTGCAGGCTGTTGGCTCGCGGACTCGCGGGCGGGCTCCGCGCAGGGAGAGTGCGTTGGATCAACGACTTACATGTAGCGATGGACGACTTGCATATACCCAGACATGTAATGTATGTACGGATATTCTACTATTGCGCAGATATCACGGAGACATGAGGGGAAGAGGCTTCTATACAAGAATTCCTAGACGACGGGGGGCGTTCCCACTTGCCGAGCTTCCGCTGCCGCACATGCAGACACAGCGGCCAAGACACGGCTAGCCGGCCAGAGGTGGTGATGGTGGCCGAGGAGACGCAATGTTTCAGAGGCGGCAGGGCAATTGGCCCCAAGAGTCTCTCGAGCACACGTCCCGGCCAGCTGGACGGGGTTCCGAATTCCCGACATCCGAGGCGGCGGCACGCAACAAGGAAACGACACCGAGGCCGGGGCCGGGGGTCTTGGCAGGCGTGGGGAAGAAGCGGCGGCCGAGGTTCAAGATGGGGCGGACCCGTCCTCGGCCCCATGTTTCGGTCCGGGGGGGCCGCAGAGAGCCGAGCAGAGCTCACGATGTGTGCTGCGTGGTAAGCACCTCGTGTCTTCTCCTGTGCTGCGGCGCATGAATGACGACGGCTGGAGCGGGACGGGGAGGAGCTTCGGGAGGCCCGGACCAGGGGGCGAGCAACCAAGTAACCAACCACTGGCCCCCCCTCCCCCCTCCGGACAGCGATGCGTGGGGATGCGCCGGAATCGAATAATCAGTGGAGACGTCCGAGGTTGGAGTGTGCGGATAGTCATACCCGGTCCCCGAGGCGGGCCTTTTTATACCGCCCTCTGCCGCTGGGACTCGCTGCCCGCCCGTTCCATCCATCGTCCATGTCAAGCTGTTCGTGCTAAGACGCCGAGTTTCTCCTCGAGCATCGCTGACTTCACTTGTCCCTCGCTGTCTCACTGGTCTCACTGTCTCCCAGCCCTCTCCTAGCCCCCTTCAACCCCCCTTCGGCCCCGGTCCCCCGATCCCCCGCTGCGAATCGGAAGAAGCCACTGCGCTTCCACCACTTCGGGAGCCCGCCGTCCTGTCCGTTGGGCTTGGCCGGATCTCCGCAGCAGTAGCACGCCGACTCACCTCGCACGCTCGACTCCCTCATCCCGGGGGGCCGCCACTGAGCCGCTCGGCCGCCGCCAGGATGCCCATCACCTCGCCATGGCGCGCCGTCGACGTCCCGCCCGTCGACATCTGGACAATGTACATGGAGCACCATCCCCGGGACTACCCGTTGATCTTGGTGTGGGGCCACAGCAGCCCAACTAAGTGTCTTCGCCACTTAGTTGGCCCAAAAAATCCGGCACAGCCCAAAAAATCCGGCACAGCAGGGTCCTCAATTTGGGGTGCAAAATCAAGGGAAATTCTACGCTTCGCTTCATGGTGCCGTCAATGCGACTTCAAATAGCTAAAATATACATGTGATCAATAGCTGCGGATCACCTAAAGACGCAAGTAACAACGAAAGTGAAAAAATCACGTCTTTGGGCCTATTTAGGAGCTGCCGCCTTCCAGTCGAAGAGATAGGAAGACCGCGTTTGTGAGTCCAAATAGACGTATTATGTAGTAATTTCGCCTGTTGTGCGTCTCTGAGAGCTATTTTATCCATACCTGTGTTCCTGGAGCGTCTGCTGTATCTTGTTGGACGATCGGGTGCGCGGTCGAGGGCATGGTGTATCGACTACCGCTTCAACCGCTGCTAACGGCGGCGATGAGGGTATATTCTCTTGCGTGTCGAGTAAATTGTCCTCGTCTTCATCGTCGGCGCCATCCTCACTATGTTTGTCAAGATCGAGGCCTGTGAAATAGACGGTATCGTCACTGCCGGGCAACGACGACATATCTGTAAGTGGGCGAGGTCGGGTCGCTGCGCGCGCCCTGACATCTCTGGCGGAGTTATTTCTCTTCGTGGTATCATAGAAAAGGATTCCTTGGATGGCTCTTTGAGCTCCCGCATGAGGGTATCGCAACTTTGCTCCAGAGTGTAGAACTCAACGTCTCGTCCCGTAAACTCTAGCCAGGGCTTAAAGTTCAATGTCTTGACTCTGCCATTGACTAACTGCTTCTTCCCGACTTTATAGTCTTCTCGGATCTTCTGCATCTCTCCACGAACTCGTTTAAGATGCATCCTTATCTCCTGGCGCGTTTGAAGCCGGGTTTGCTTTGCCTGGAGCTCCTCATACTCCCGGGTGATGTCGGCCATGCTGGAGCTCGTGATAAACTCTCCGCGCGGCCTGACAATCTTGCCTCTCTTCATTCGATTCGCATACGCCTGGGTTCGGCTATTCTTATCGCTGACTATGCCCTGGGAATGTGACGCCATCGCGATAGACTCGGTGTTCACTTTCGCAAGAACCCGCAAGTTTTCTCGTGATGGCGAGCTCATGAGGGCCCATACCGTTGCCGGATATCATTGAGGGCATCCGCGGCGACTTGGAAACGCGTCTCCGAGGGTAGGAGCGAGGCGTATGCAGGATTGATCGGCTGCTGTTGTCGTAGCTGCTCGTGGAGGATCTTGGTGATCACCGGCGCTGGGTCGACAGGAAAGAGGCCTGTTTTTCAAATGCCGCCATAATGTTATGCCGCGTGAAGCCAGCCTCATATACGTCCTGAAAAGCTGTGAGGAAGTTGACCCGCGAAAATGATATGTTGCCTTCTGCGAGCGACTTCGAAGCGCTTTCTGATGTGCTGACTTTAGTGGCTGGAATACCCCAACATCAAGCGGCTGCATGAGGTGGGTGGAATGTGGAGGAAAATAGCAATGATGATATCAAACTTGATACAATACTCAGCAAAGTCAAGGGTGGTATGCCCTGTAAAGCCATCCACAACAAGCAATCGGTAGATCTTCTCGTCGTCAGGCCGTTGGTTTGGCGGCGCCTCCACGCGACTCATCCCCATGTTGGGGCGCCGAAGATGCTCGTCACAGCCGAACCACTCTTCCAGCGAATTTCCTGACTGTTTTGCTTGCGCTGACGATGCCCAAGACCAGCAGTTGAAATGCCTTGCCCACTCAAGGTGTATCTCTGCGTTGGAAAAGCCAGTTGGCGACTGGGCAAACCGTACGCCTGTCATGATGTCGATGCCGGCCCAGTTGGTGGTAGGGTAATGTTGGAAAACAAGCCAGGGTGGAAGAGAGTCCCCCACTGCGTTAACTGAGGCAATTACCGTGCAGGATTCTCGGTTTGCTGGGTCTAAAACTCGGGGCCGGGTGCTCTTGACTCTAGTGGTGCGCGTGATGAGAACTTGGATGCGTTCTCGCAGGCACCCAATGCGTATTCCGGCCTCGTCTTCATTCCAGATCTCTGAACTGCCAATACGGTAGCTGGTGATGATTTCTCGAAGCTTTGAGTAGAAAAATTCGACTTCTTCTACCCCGTGGGCTTCAAAGGACTTCCGGGCTCGTTCAACTGCTTTGAGATACGTCTTCGCGATCGCAGGATGACTTCCACGCCAATTGTCAAGCCAACTTGACGAGACCGGGCGGGCATTGGGATCTCGACGCATTCTTATTGCATTTGCAACAGCTTCAAGTTGCTCTCTCGTGGCGGGCATGCCGGTGCGTTCCATCCACTGTACATACGCAACCAGGGCGTCGTCTTCGTCCTCCGTCAGCGCCAATGGACGCCCTGGAGCACGGGAAAAGGGTTTCTTATGAAATTAATGGCTCTCTGTACGGATGAGCTCTTCACATTGTAACGGATGGCCGCATCTCGCACGGAAAGAGGCGTTCTTTTTGGTGTTGTTGAGCGACGAACATCGGCTCTGGGGTCGCGACGAGACGCCAGAACGGCTTTTGCTGCCTCCAGGGTAGCCATGTTATCTGTCATAATGTATTCCGGCAAAAAGATACGTAAATAAAGTCAAGTTGCGCGAGAAAACGCGGTTGAGATGCATAGGGTTGACGTTTTGGAGGTGGGCTGCTGTGCCGGATTTTTTGGGCTGTGCCGGATTTTTTGGGCCAACTAAGTGGCGAAGACACTTAGTTGGGCTGCTGTGGCCCCACACCAAGATCAACGGGTATCCCGATGACCACCGTCCGTCTCCCTCGGTGCCTTGCCGCCCAAGCAGCGCTTACCGCACAGCACGGCTAACGAGCCGGCAGCCCTCTTCATCGACTGCGACACCAAGCGCGCCTGGACCTTTGCCCAGATCAAGGCCGCCTCCGTCGCCTTTGGCCAGGGCCTCAAGCACGCCCTCGGCTGGGCCAAGGGCGACGTGCTGGCCCTGTACGCGCCCAACGACGTCGACACGCCCGTCGTCAACCTCGGCCTGCACTGGGCCGGCGGCGTCGCCACGCCCGCGAACCCGACGTACACGGTCGGCGAGCTCGCCCGCCAGCTCGCCGACTCGGGCGCGCGTGCGCTCGTCACCTGCAAGGCCATGCTCGGCCCCGCGCGCCAGGCCGCCGAGCAGGTCGGCTTGCCGCTGCGCAGCATCCTGCTTCTGGGCGACGCCCGCGACGAGTCGGGCGTCCATCGCCACTGGAAAGACATCTCCGCCGCCGCCGCCCCCGTCGCGCCGCGCAAGACGGCCGTCGATCCCGCGCGCGACCTGGCCTTTCTCGTCTACAGCTCCGTAAGTCGACACGAGTCACACGACAGGCGCCGCACGAGGCGGCCTGGCTCTGGTCCTCGGAATGCTGACGCCCCATGCCCAGGGCACCACGGGCATGCCCAAGGGCGTCATGCTCACGCACCGCAACATCATCGCCAACTCGCAGCAGACGCTCAAGGCCGACACCCGCACCTTCAGCTGGGACCTGGACTGCCAGATCGGCATCCTTCCCTTCTTCCACATCTACGTAAGCCTCCTCGTCCACCGCCTCGCGGCTCCCCGTGCTAAACCACGGCGCCGTCCAGGGCCTCAGCGTCGTCATCAACGCAACCTTCCTCAGCGGCGCCCCCTGCCTCGTCATGCCCAGGTTCGACCTCGAAAAGACATGCCGCCTCGTCCAGGAGCACCAGGTCACCTTCCTCTACGTGCCGCCCCCCATCATCCTGCTGCTGAGCAAGCACCCCGTCGTCGAAAAGTACGACCTCTCGTCCATCCGCTTCATCAACTCGGGCGCCGCACCCCTCAGCCGCGAGCTCGTCCTCAACGTCTGGAAGCGCCTCAAGATCGGCGTCAAGCAGGGCTACGGCCTCTCCGAAACCAGCCCCGTCTCCAATTCCCAGCTCGCCGACGAGTGGTGGCGCTATCAGGGCTCCGTCGGGAGGCTCATGCCTGGCATGGAGGCCAAGGTTGTCGACACCGAGGGCCGGGAGCTGCCCCGGGGAGAGGTATGCGCCTGGACCGTGTTTGACTCTGTCATTGGCCCTGACACTCCTTCTCTCTAGTCTGGCGAGCTGCTCCTCAAGGGCCCCAACGTCTTCCGCGGGTACTGGAAAAAGCCCGAGCTGAACAAGGAGGCCTTTACCGACGACGGCTGGTACCGCACCGGCGACGTTGTCTACGCCTGTCCCAAGGGCCATTTCTACGTCACGGATCGCATCAAGGAGCTCATCAAATACAGTAGGCCACCCTCTTCTCTCGTCATCCACACATCGCCCGCTAACCAAGCCGGCTTCAGAGGGCTTCCAGGTCCCGCCGGCCGAGCTCGAGGACAAGCTCCTCGGCCACAAGGACATCGCCGACGTTGGTGTTGTCGGCGTCTGGGACCCGGAGCGCCACACCGAGATCCCCCGCGCCTACGTCGTCCCCCGGCCCGGCGTGGAGCCGAGCGACGTGCTGGCCCACGACATTATCGCGTGGCTGGTCGAGAGGGTCGCGCCGCCCAAGCGGCTGAGGGGCGGCGTGCGCTTCGTCAAGGAGATCCCCAAGTCGCAGGCCGGCAAGATCCTGCGAAGGGTCCTGCGCGACCAGGCCAAGGAGGAGCAGGACTCAGGGTCGCGGGCCAAGTTGTAAGTTGTTGGCACATGGCGTTGATGGCGCAAGACGAGCATGCCGTGTGCAGTATGTACTTGATAAGCGTTCCCTATCCAATGTCCAATCGCATCAAATCACAGTAAAGGCCGTGTATGGAAAAGTCGTCGTAAGAGATGGCTGTGTTCTGCTTGGCTCTAAGCCTTTAGGCCTCCCATCATCTGTTAGCCCATGCGCTCGGCCTCTTCCAGCAGCTTCTCGACACTAAACCTCGAATCGCCAGCGGAGAACCACTCGAGCAGCTTCCTCCTCTCCTCTACCCTCTCTTTCCTCTCGCCTTGTAGCTCGCCGGCGACGCCGTCCCACGCGCCGTAGAACTTCTGCAGGCAGACGACGAGCCATTCGGCGTGCTCGGGCCGGATCCCGCGACCATCCATGAGCTGCCCCTGCATCAGAACGAGGCCCTTGTCGGCGGCCAGGTCCAGGTGGTGCGTGACGGTCGTATGTGGCTGCGCAAACTCGCCACGCGACTTGTACTCGGCGAGGTGGGTGAAGAGGACGGTGCTGGTGTTGGAGGCGGCGTCAAAGGTCCACTGCAGGAAGTGGATTTCGGCGCCCTGGCTCTCGTGCGGCACGGGCAGGACGAACTGGGGAGATTTGCGGGCGGCGTCTTCCATAGCCTGGTATGTCGAGGCCGGGATGACGGCACAGATCTTCTGGGGCGAGTTGGCGTGCCGCAGCCGCCAGATGACCGTCAGATCTTTCTCGGGCAGCGTGCGGGCCTTGTCGAGGTCGAGGATGTCGCTGAGGGACTTGATGACGGGAGTGTTTCCGGCGTCCCGAGACGCAGACTGTGGGAGGGGGTTGGATGATGACTCGGACGGCGGCGTAGACGGGAGCGGACCGCGGTTCGGTTGCAACACGGGCGTGTTTGGTGCTTGTGGGATCGTGGCGACGGGAAGCTCGACGGCGTCTCGCTTGCGCTGCGCCTCTATCTTTTCGGCATAGGCGCTCTTGAGGCTGTCAACGTCGCCGAGGCCCTCTCGCCTGGCCTTTTCCTCGAGCTTGGCGCGGTACTTGTCGAGGATGGCCGAGGGCTGCTGCGTCGTGGCGAGGAAGCGGACGTCGTGGACGCGAGCCCAGCGCCGCTGCTGGAAGACACATCGGGCGTGGTGCAGCGGGCAGGACGCCAGGTGGCGGAGAGCGGGTATTCGAGTCGCCATGGCTTGTTGCGCGAAGCAATGGCTTGGGATCGTGGGGATGAAGCTGGAAGCCGCTGATGATGCACAAGAACTGAGCGCTTGGACGGGTGACCGGTTGCATGATAAGGTAGCGCTAATGTATCCGCCATCTTCATATCCGCTTTTGATTGGTCAAGGCTGCTAGCAGCTACAGTGTCGAGGCGGAAAGGTACATGAAAAAGTTCATCCATTCCGTCATTGCTCTCTGTGGTGGGGCCGAGAGAACCTGAAAGACTTCATTGACGAACAACCCCACCAAAGCCCACCTCGGTCCATCATCACTCACTCCTTGCGATTCAACCTCACTCGCGATATCATACTTGGCCGATTGTTTGGTCGGGCGGCCATGGCCGACTTTCGGCAGCTTGCCCTCGAATTCGTTCTCGAAGATGACGAGACCAGGCTGGCCAGCATCGCCCAGAGGGCCGCATCAGGTTCGTCTTCCTTCAATGAAAGCGCTGCAACATACCCGAAGACGCGCGAGGCAGCTGACTCGGCGCAGAGATCGAGACTGCCACGGCCAACACGAACCCCGTGGCCCGCTGGGTCGAGGCCGTACAGCCATGGATGCCGGGTAGCAACGATGACGAGGCCATGCAAGAGACGCCGGATTGGACATCGCGAGCAAAGGGTACGACCCCGTCGCCTCGCCGTCTCCAGTGTGCCGCCCTTCTGACAACTCCACAGCTCTCGAGTTCCTGTCTCGAACTTTGGCTGTCCTAAACCAACAGGTTCTCAAGCCGAGCCAGGGTAGGCCAGCCATACATAGCCAGCATCGTCGAACTCGCTTCTGACCCAACCTGCAGTCAAGCTTCTCGTCGCCTTCTTCGGCGCCATGTTTGACGTCGACCACAAGGCCGGCATCATGGCATCTGCCACGGCCCTATCCCGCATCATCACCATGAAATCCTTCCAGCCCCCGAGTGGCCGCGACATCATCCAAAAGGTGTGCGCCCTCAACGATGATTTTGCGCGCCAAGTTGCCAAAACCCGCCTCGCAGTCTACGAGCTGCTGCGCTCCCTCATCGCCAATGCCGCCGTTGCCAGTGACTTGCAGCATCACGAGGGTCCGCCTTCAGCCTTCATGCATAACTTGCTGCAACTCTGTCAGAGCGAGAGAGACCCCGATTGCCTCATGGTGTGGTTCGACATCCTGCGCTTCTTCTCCGCCGAATACCCTTCTTCACACGATATTCTGGAACAAGTGTACGGGGCCTTCAAGGCCTACTTCCCAATCACCCTGCCTCGCACATCTCAGAGTGGCTTGACGCCCGAACAACTCAAGATCCAGCTGCGGAAATGCTTCTCATCCAACGGTCGCCTTGCCACTCTGGCTTTGCCTTTTCTGCTGGGGAAGCTGGATCAAGGAGATGGCGTTACTGTCAATGTCAAGGTATGCACTCACAAGCCTACATCAAGCCTTCACATCCTTACCGCCGCCAGCTCGATGTCCTCCGTACCATCAGAGCCTGTGTCGACGAGTACACACACCCCGAGCAGTCCGTCACGCCCTACTTCAACAGAATTTGGACCAGCCTCAAGTACGAGGTGCGCAACGGCGAGGTCGAAGACACCATCTGGGCCACCCTGGAGGTGCTGAAAACTGTCGCAACGAGGCTCAAGGGCGACGAGCTGCGTGACTTCACCTTGACGGTCACGCGCGAGTGCGTCAGCGATTTATCCAGTCAAATGCACTGCACGGCTGCCGGCCGCTTGCTCATCAGTGTCCTGAGTGCCAATGCCTGCGCCTTTGTCCTCATGGTTTCTCCGGCATTGACGCACATCAAGGAGAACCTCCGACATCCAAAGTCCCCGATGCACAGTGAGGATCTGCTCAAGATTCTTCGCATCATTCTTGAGACACGAATCCTCCTCGCAGAAACGCAAATCGCGGACCAGGAGAGGGGAGATTTCGCCGCCACTGATTCCGCTTTCCAAACGCTGTATGCAGATATTTATCGAGGTCCGCTCCAAATGGGAAGCCGACTGGATGCCTCCTACGATGACATCAGATTGGCAACAGAGGCCGTCCAAGGGGCAGGGGCCTTGGTGTGCCAGCAGGTAGTGAGACCGTTCGATGCTGATATTGTGCAGACTCCGTCGAATACCGGGTTGCTGTTAGCAGAGGGTACACGCGCGGAGGTTTGCGAAACCTTGTTCTCCATTGCAGCTCGAGCTTGGCATGAGGAGGCACGGAAAGATGGATCCGACGACCTTATCAACGAGACCATCAAGGCGTTGCGACGGGCAGTCGAAGCCTACCCTTCAGGGTTCCACCCCCTCCTGGAGCGAGGTGTAGCCATCATTCGCGAAAGCTACGCCAACGCGATTCCGGAATCCGTTGATACCATACAAAGAGTGTCCTCGGTCCTTGCCTTTGTTGGGTGCTCGAGCCTGCGCCCATCCTTGACCAACGGAATGCGGTGCTTTCTTGCTCTCAGCTGTGCGCTGACTAGGGAGCTCTTGATGTCCATGGATGAAAAGATGGATCCCAGCGTCTGGTGTGTCTTGGCCGCCGGCGTCCTCTCAACCGTGCACTACTTTAATGATGCGTGTCAGGACGCGGGCTTGCAAGACTCTGCTCAGGAACTATTTCCTGACCACGACCAACATCAATGGCTTCCTAACATTCTCGAAAAGTATCCCATCTTAAATTCGATAGGGGCTACTACCGGTGCAGCAGCTACGTCCGACTATGACGGCTTGGTGATTCCCGAGTTTAACACCGTCTCTGAACTTCGAGGCGACTTCTTGCTCGTTGGTCTCTTCCTGGCTCGCCAGCTTTACCGCAGAGCCACAAAATCTGTCGGTGACGAGTCGCGAAACGGGACCAAGGCTCTTGGCCTCAGCGACGACTTCACTGGCGCTGGCCAGGAAGCAGAATATCGCTATCTTTGCCTGATATCTGGCCTTGCTAGCTTCGTTGTGGGAGAGATGAATCGATCTGGGACATCTTTGCAGTTGGAAGCGTTTTTCCTTAGCCTGTTTCGCGACGACCTGATCTCTCTCCCCTCTGCAGCGTCAGCAGAAGTCTCGCAAAACACTCAGGACCAAGGCTCATGGAGCTGGCTGGCTCTTGGCCCACTGAATGTGCTCTCCTTTGGCATTCTGAAGTCGTTGCTTCCATCAGGTGTCCTCCGACTTGTAAGTGCCAGTCTCGTCAAACCTAGGAGTGACGCAGCTGACAAGGTGATGCAGTATGGCAGGGGTGTTGCCCAGCAGATCTTGATAGACGGCACTTCGCCCATGTCCAGCCATGGTGATGCTGCCCGATTGCCTGTGACGCGAGCCATTCTGGCTATCCTAGCAAACAAGTATGAGCTTGAAAAGCTGGACGAGTTGATGGCGACGATTGAGCAGCACCTCAGGAACGCCCTGGAACAAGCCACCAAGGGGACCGCCCCCGAGGACCGACGCCGAGGACTGGATCAAGCAATGGCCATCTTCACCCTCGCGGGCGGCCTGCTGCGGCGGTGCACCGGCAAACAGACTCGAGGGCTGCTGCGGTTACTTCTCCAAGCCCCCGACGACCCTGTAGCCGGTCATTTCCTTGGGCGAGGCCTGGAAGTGATTGCCGCACCACAGCCTTTTGTCACCGATAGCATCGGGTCGGTGCAGAAGCCGCTGTGGATGCAAAAGGTCTATGTCGATCTCGTCAAGCCCATGATTGGTACCGCCGTTGGTGCCTCGACCGAGACGCACAGCCCTCTAGTCAAGACCAACTTTGGCGTCGCCGTGCTCCTAATAGTCAAGCACATGAGATTCGCCATCTACGAGGAGGACTCGAGCGCCATTTTACGCATCGCCATCTCCGCCGCCCAAAACCTAGGCAGTGGCCCCGACGCGAAAGCTGCACTAGAGGTCGTCAAGAACATTCTCGTCGAGGCCCCTGACACGGTGCAGGACCACCTCGGAAGCCTCGTCAAGATATGCACCGGCCTGTTCTCAAACGCGCCCGCCTCGACGCCGCGCCGCCCAGAGTGGCTGCCGCAGGACTATGCCGCTGCGTCGGATGATGCCGAGGTCCGGGCTAGCTGCGGCAGGCTTGCCCTTGAGATTGTGGGCGGGCTGCCGCGAATGTTCGAGACGAGGCATCTCTTGGCATACGCGCCACAGGTGCAGCGGGAGCTTGCTGCCGCCTGTGGACATGGGTCCCGTGATGTGAGGAAGATTGCGAGGTTGGCTCGGGCGGCGTGGTCGGAGTTGAGGTAGCGCGTGTGCGAGCGAAGTGACATATGGATGACGTGGCTCGAGTTGCTGGCCGACGCCAGGGGCTACGACAGCAGCAATCACGGCATATAGACTAGATTATTGGACCGTCCGAGGCGGAGGATCGGTTTCTTAGATTGCATTTCGTCTGGTCAGATACGAAGCTCCTCGTAGCATTATGGAGGTCGGAATCCATGGTATGCAAGACCAGTGTTCCCTTGCCAGCTAAGTCGCCATAGATGCCGAGTATGTGCAACCCCATCAACTGCTCTTCCTCTTGTGCATGCCCCTCTCCCCTTTAAGCCTTGCGCCTCTTGCCGCCCTTCTTGTTCGCAGCCTCGGCAGCCGTCGAGCTCCCCTGCTCCTCCTTGGCATTGGCGGCCAGGACGGCATCGAGCACATCCGGGTCCGTGTCCAACATCTCCTGGGAGGCGAGCTTAACGCGCTTGGGATCCTGCTTACCGACGACGGGAATGGACGAGGCGAGGGCCTCCTGGAAGGGCTGGGGGACGAAGCGGCCCGTCTCATCAAAGAAGGAGGCAAAGGGCTTGGAGAGCTTAATTACCCGGGGCTCGGCACCCTTGGCCTCGACGGACACGGTGAGTCGGTAGGTTGGGTCGTTTTTCTTCGTGGCGCTGGCGACGGTGAGCTGTTGACATGACGGAAACGGGCTGTCAGCCATCTTCCACAGTCAATGCAAGTGGGAAAGCAGAGAGGCACCTTTTCGCCCGACGGCGCAGTGCCTTGGTAGACGGCGCCCTTTTCCACGTCGGAGATCCAGTACGTCAGGGCGCCGTTGAGCATGGTGTAGAGGCCGACGGCAATGGCCGTGTACTGCTTGGTGGGTTCGAAGCCGAAGCGGTAGTCCCAGAGGAAGCAGGCGGCGGCGAGGACAAAGGCGGTGTAGCCAAGGGCGAGGCGCACGTCGGTCAGGAAGTGCGACTGGCGGAACTTGAGCGAGTTGAGGTAGTTGGGGATGGCATCGTCGGCCGTGTTCTTGAGGTCTGGTGCAGCACACGGCACGTTAGCGTCTTTGACGCCGTTGAGGTCCGAAGAGAGGAAGAGGAAAAGAACTTACCGGCGAGGTTGTAGACGCTGACCTTTTCGGAGCTCGCCATGGCTGCTGCTGCTGCTGCTGCTGCTGCTGCTTTGCGCGTCGTCGTGGAAGCTTTGGGCGATGCAGGCCAAGTGTCCTGAGTCCTGACGCTGGCGGCGGTTCAACTGAGCGCTGAGGACAAGTTGCTCCCGTGCCATTGCCGATAAGGTACTTCTGGGTACGAGGTGCTTGGGCATACTTGCGTCATTTTCTTGGTTGATTCGAAGTACATGTACTCGCATCTAGCGACACTCCACAATTCACTACGGCCGCGGCAGAATCCGAGCTCCGGGGACCCTCGACCTTTCACCTCCAAAAGCCCCAAACCACCATCGCGGGCATCTCGACATTGCCAAATAATCACCCGCGCCCCGCCGCCGGCCGCCCACCTCCCTCACGATGGCCCAAGTCCCCGTCCAGACCCTTCACCGGGACCCCCAGTTATTGTGCGTTGAGGCCCCCCCCTCCTTGAGCTCTGCCGTCGTCTGCCCGCCGCACGGCTTCAACGTGCCCGAGTCGACGCGAGCCGAGCTGCTGCAATGTCGAACCAGGACCTAACAATCCTTCTCAGTTACTGGATTCTCATCCCCATCACCGTCGTCATGGTCCTCACCGGCGTCCTCCGTCACTATGCCTCGGTCCTCATGGCCACGGCGCCCAAGAAGCTCGACGCAAAGGCCCTCCGCGAGCAGCGCGCCCTGTCCCGCGGCGTCGCCCTGCGCTCAAACTATCACGTCATCTCGCAGCGCGCCTTCGAGTCGCGTCGCGAGACCCTCATCGCCGGGTACGAGTCGGGCGCCTTCCTCAAGGAGCCCGAGCGCAAGGGCCAGCCGCCCGCCAACCCGCTCACCGACCCGAGCCAGATGGACGGCATGATGGGCATGATGAAGAACAACATGGCCATGATCATCCCCAACACCCTCATCATGAGCTGGATCAATGCCTTTTTCAGCGGATACGTCATCAGTCCGTCCCTCGTCTGTGTTTTGCAAGAGGCCTCTCGCTAACGCGCGCGCGCCCTCAGTGAAACTCCCCTTCCCCATCACCATCAAGTTCAAGAGCATGCTGCAGGCGGGCGTGCAGACGAAGGACATGGATCCGCGGTGGATGTCGAGCATTAGCTGGTACTTTCTCTGCATCTTTGGCCTCCAGTTCGTCTACGTCTTTCTGCTCGGAAGTGACAATGGTGAGTGCTCCTCGCCCGCTTTGCGCGCGGGAGAAGCTGACCGCATGGTAGCCGCCAGCCAAATGGCCCAGCAGATGGCCCAGCAGCAGATGCCCATGGGCCCTATGGGTGGCCCAGGGCAGGACCCCGACAAGCAGTTCAAGACCGAGGCCGAGAATCTCGATGTTGTGGAGCACTACTCGGTTCTGGATGGCGTCGAGGAGCGTCTCCTCGAGGGTATCACGTCGTAGATTCATAAACGGAGCATGCAGCTAAATAGAGGGGTACAGAAGATATGGGTTGCATCGGCTTTCCAAAAAGAAAACAACCCCGTGTTATGCGCCATCCCACCAGAGACACACGCCAAGCCCTTCGTTGGCCATGCTGCCCTTGATCCGGTACGGCGTTTTGGCCGGCGCATCCTCTGCCTGCAATGGACCTGCCGGTGTCTGGTCATGCCATTCTTCCTCGATGACTTGGAAGCGGACCATCTCGTGGATATCGTAGAACAGCCGTTGGTCGTCCAAGTTCCAGATCCAAAGTTGCTCGCTGTGGTTACTATCCGGCACGAGTGGCGTCAGCATGTCACTCTGGCAGTAGGTCCAGGCTGCGAGGGCACTCACTACTCGGCTCCCTCGGGCAGCTCCTCATACGGGACAAAAATGTCGTCGAAAAAGTCTGTCCTCAGGTTGATGCCCGCAGGCGTAGAGCTTCGTATCCTTCCCAGCATCACCTCGCCTTTGAAGGGACGAAAGACTACCATGCGGAATTCGGCTGCGCAAATGTGAGCGAGGACATAGTGACGAGAAGAGGTCTCGGCCGTACCATTGACGTTGACGAGGCCTGTTCCATGGCCTATGAGACCCTCGGACGACCACAACAGGTCATAGAGGCATATGCAAAGCCCGATTTTCTGAATGACCTGTCCCGACACAGAGTTTTAGTCGAGCTGACAAAGAGACCTGGGGCAGCAACGGCGGTCCCGACCTTATTGGAATACTTGGCGTTGATGTTGTCCTCGATGGCGACGATGCTGTGCTTGGAGAAGTCCTCGGGGGCAATCTGCACCAGATCCGAGATCTTTGTCTGCAAGTGGTGGACAGGTCAGCGACGAGGGGATGGCGAGCGAGGCTTCGTCGACGTACTAGGATAAACATTTTTTTCGTGTTGGGCTCGCAGTGACTGAGCTAGCTAGGCTCTGGATGCACCAGCGTATCGCGTCCAGACGAGAGCTACCGTCGAGAGGATTTCATGTCGAAACGAGTTGCCGTTGAGTGGTGTGAGTGGTGCATGGAGTAGACGAAAAGCGTCTTTTGCAGTGCCATCGTCTCCAAGAGCGAGACTCATGGCTCCAGTGGCGCCGAAATAGAGGCACTGCTCTCGATTTTGCCGGCCATGACGGGCTCTCACCGCCTTCTGTTTTCTGCCCCACTACCCACCGCCTTCCCCCTCTGTCCTATTTCTGCACCACCGACGCCAAACCATCGTCGCGACCTTTCTCTCCCAACCAACCATCGTCCTCATTTCCTGGGACCACCCTCTGTCTCCCGTCTCTGTCAACCGTCACACACCCGTCACGCTCTCGCTTACCAGTTCTCTCTGTCACGGTCTGTTTGTCGCCCCCTCAACGCACGCCAACCAGCTTCTTGCCAAGGCTTTCCGCATCTGTTTTCGACCTGTTCATTCGACGCCTTTTTCACTCCTCGTTTTTTTTACGCTCCCGCTTCCCTGCTCGCCGTGGCTGCGGACAAGTGTTCTTCTGCCAAAATCTACCAGCGAGCTAAAGCCTTACAGAAGCCATGGCTGGCTACGGCTACGCCCCCCCCCCGCCGCCGCCTCCACTGGCCGCCAGTCATCCCACCTACGCCCAGCCGCACGCGTCCTATCCGCATCACGGACATTCTCGTGGCGGAGGAGCTTCTGGCGGCCGCGGTCGGGGTGGTTCGCACGGCCGTGGTCGAGGCGATTACCACGCTGCTTCTACTCCTCAAGTTCATTACGAATACGCTGCCCAGCCGTATCCGCCTCACAACTCGCCTCCTTACTCGGCCTCGCATCCTCCTGCCGTCGCGTATTCGCCTCATCCGCAACAATGGGTACCTGAGCACGGTCACGTACCGCATGCCCCGAACGCGCACCCTCATGCACCTGCGCCCATCTCTTCCTCCAACTACCATCCCAACTACGCGCCGCAGGCATACCCCCCTTCCCAGTACGCTCAACAGCCTTCCTACGGCCCGCCTCAGCAGTATGGGAATCCCTACCAGGGCCCCCCGCAGCCGCCGGCACCTCAGCATTGGACTCATCACGGCTCGCCGCAGCAGGGACACTATGCCAACGGCAGAGGCCGCGGAGGCTACAACGACCGCTCTGGATCCAAGCCTCCTCACGGGGGAGGTCCTGCTCGCCAAGGATACGAGCATGAGCCAGTGGCTCCAGTCGGAGGAAGCTTTGGCCAGCCGTTTCATCATGATCCGCGCCCTCCACACTACCCTCCTGCGCAGTATCCCTACCCCGGACCGCCGCCTCCTCCTCCCGCGCCTGTCCACCAGGAAGGCCACCATGGTCAGTATCATCGTCGTGGCCGAGGCGGTGGGCATAGGGACGGAGGGCGTGGACGGGGCGGTTACCACAGTAACAACAACCATTATCACCATGGCGGAGACAGGGCTCGTCAGCACCAGCGCCAGGGTCCCACAGCCGATAAACAGACTAAGATAGAGTCTCCATCTATTGGCAGGAAGAAGAAACGTAAGACGAACACGCTGGGTTTGACGCCTGGCATGGACTCCGAATCGGAAGATGACGAAGGGGAAGAGAAAGCTCTCGTTGATCTCATCGGCTCTGAAACTCTGCAGTAAGTCCTGGTTGCTGGCCCTTGTTTCCGCGCTTCTACTAACTCTAGTGTCAGGATTACCGATATTGCTGCCTTTTTGACCGAGCGGCGGAAGAACTATCCCACCAAGGCGCGCATCGAGGCCAAGAAAGCTGCCGAGCTGGCACGAAGAGACGAGGACAAGGCTGCCTCGCTAGAGAAACAGGCCGACAGACTTCGGAGACAGCTTCGCAAAGTCGAGTCTTCCATCAAGCGAAAGCGCGAGCAGGGAGACGAAGGTGACGAGATGAGAGATTCCTCCGAAGGCGAGTCAGAAGATGAGAGGCCCGAAGTCATGTCTTCTCGTCCTGATGCCGCCACGCCGCCTCCTCCCGCCCAAAAGGCCGATGTGACGAGGCACTGCAAATACTATTCCACTGGTGGTACTTGCGGCAAGAAGGGCAAGTGCCGCTTCGTCCATGACCCGGAAGCTCGAGAGGCGGCAATGAAGGAGCGTGAAGCCAACGATGGTCGCATGACGATTCAGCAACGTCTGACTCTCAACGACAAGGAACAGGAGGACTTGACAGTACTCCAGTCCATCCAGTATCTTCGCGAAAAGGGCGTGATGATGTCGGCTCCCGCCTCTCACGCGAACCACTACCAAGCCGTGGAATCAAAGGACCGACACCGAAGCATGGACGTTGACATGGAGGATCCACGGCCTGCACCGACGTCCAGTCTTTTGCCTGCTCCCCCCGCCTCGTTGCCGGACCCGCCCATTAAGAGGGAGGCCGGCTCGGCACGTCGGAACCCGCCGCCCTCTGTCATTCCGACTGCTAATAGTGTCAGCAGTCAGGGACTAGAGCACTACCAGGGTTGGCTGCTGCAGCCGTATGGAAGCACCAACGGCAAGCAGTCTATGAGTGATGATCTGCCTTGAGGAGGGAGCGAGGAGCCGAAACCAGAAGATTTTATGACTCGCGTCCGCGATGGTCCTTCGTCCGTTTCCCTGTTCTTTGCAGCACTGGCCGAATGCAACTGAGCAATCTATGCTAACTGATTCGAAGTGGCCTGAGTAGCAAGCGCGGCTATCTCTTCTCTTTGCTTTTTGATCTCGGGCCTCTTGATGCGCAACACATTTGGAAGGCTTGCCTATTGCGGACAGGGACGGCGTGGCGAATGGCGTTTAATTAGCAGGTGCAGTACAGGCACAGGACAAACGGGAGAGTCAAGTGGGACGTTTACGGTGTGGCCTAGATTCGGTTTAATTCTCAGTCGCTATTCTAGTCTCATATCGAGCTAAGCTCGCTGTCATGCTTGTTGTCTTCGTAAATCCCTGTCTTCCGTCGCCCGTCGTAACTAAATAGCCATCCGACACGAGACTGGCGGCTAAAGGAAATATCATTCTTACTAGTGAAGAGAAGGGACGAAATCAAAAAAAAAAAAAGAAAGAAACTCCGTCGCTGATGACACTGAAGAAGGGGGGGGAAGGGGTTCGCGTCGCGATGAGAGCTGTCTAAAAACGCCGTGGCCACGTCGACGCGAGATGGCGGGGAACTCGAATTCTGAATGAGAAATAACACCCACCGTTGGCTGATCAGCGTCGGTTGCCGGCACGGAGGGCCTCGAGAGCCCTGCGCTTCCTATCCTCCTTGGCGGCCTTGAGGCTCTTCTCGAGGCGCTCCTGCTCAATATCCTCCCTGCGGGCGAGGTGTTCGGCTCGCTTCTCTTCCACGTCGAGCTCGTCCATGCCGGCCTCCATGTCCGAGGAGCCATCTGAGGCGTAGCCGTACTGCGGGCCGCCCTCGTCTTCCTCGTCGTCGTACTCGATGAAGTCGTCCATGTCCTCGTCGTAGTCGTCTTCGAGGCGGGACCGCTTGGAGGAGCCGCGCCGGGCCATGGGCGCGTTGAGGAGTGCGCCGCCGCGAGGGGCGTCCTTGATCTTGACGGGGTTCCCGGGCTTGGGTCGAGCGGTGCCGGCGTAGCCAGTGGTGGCTTGGGCGGCCTTCTTGAACTTCTTTTCGGCGGTCTCGAGTTCGGCGGCTCGCTTGTTCGCGCCGGCTTTGGATCGAGGTGCTTGCGCCCCCTGGACATCTTTCCTCAGCGAGCCGTTTCCGTTGGCGCTGCCCTGCGGAACCGGTTTCGAGGTCCCCTTGTAACCCGAGGCACCCTTGCCTTTGGCTGGCGCGGCCGGTTTGCTCTCATCCTTGCCTTTAACCGCACCCTTCTCGACCTTCTTGTGCTGAATCTTGCCCACCTGGCCCATGACGGCCTGTGCTCGTTGACCCCGGGCCAGGATCTCAGCAAACGAGCCCTTCTTGGGTGGTGCTCTTGATATGGGAGAAGGTGCTGTTGGGGTAGATTGCGGACGCCCGGTGACGGCGGGCTTGGAAAGTCTGAGCAGGGCGGACGGGGGCTTAGCGGAGGAAGCGGAACCAGATTTGGCGCCATTGCCAGTCATGGGACGCTGGGCCTGAGGCAGCCTCTCGCTTGTGACTCGTGGTTGCTGACTCGAAGTCGGGAGAAGGGGAAACTGGCGAGAAGCCTTAGAGGCGTCTTGGCGCAAGTCATTGTCGGGCTTCCGTTTGGCCGGTATCGAATTTGCTCGGGGCAGATTAGGTCGATCCGGGACGGACGGCGAGCCGACGTTGGACTTGCCGCCGCTGATCTGGTCTAAAAGGTCTCCGATCTGCAAGCATGTCGTTGTTGGTTAGGCTGCGGTCATCGGTAATAGTGGAGGCCGTCGATGTCGAAAACATACCGGCATGGTGGCGGCGCTACCCGAGCGAAGGCGCAACGACGGGCCAGGCGAGAGTGGGCGGATGCAGTTGATTAAAGCACAAAGGCAGGCTGCGAGAATCCCAGATCCCTCTCCTCACCGCAAGAGGCAAGCTTCAGCTCAAGGGGAAGCCCCTCATAAAAGTTGTGGACAAGGTGACCTTTTGGGTTTCTTGAAGTTGATCCCCATGCGAGGGGCGGAAGGGGGAGCCGAGTTATCGGCACCTGATGGCGAGACGGCGATGCGGAAGGAAGAAGACGACACTCGAGTCTCGATGCAGGGCAACCTGGCGAAGCGCTCGGTGCGTCGGACGAACAAAGGCTGGATGGCTGGGTGTTGCCTGAGCGGCGAAGAAAAAATGCGTCCAGGTAACCCAAGGCAGAGGCCGGGTCACGTGATATCCACGCCACGGCGGCTAGGCGTGTGGCGGCACCGGTCTCAGGCGACTAGCCACACCGGTGGGGCCAGGACGTGTCCGAGGTACCAACTTGGTCGAGACCGCGCCCTAAGTTGCTCGCGTAATCCCCACCATTTGGCGCCCACACATGTAAAAATCCATGCCACTTTCTGCCGGCCCGCGACGAACATTTTGCAGCCTCGTCCCGTTCCACCACCACCACCACAAGTCAGCCAGAACTCGAAGGCTTCAGTCTCCGCCCAACTCGCGGTTAAATTGATTGATTTCTCGTGTTCCTCTCTACTTCGACAACTGTGAGCTCTTCTCTCCCTGTCTGCTACTCGCTGCTTCGCATTTGCTCTGCCCTTGACCTCGAAGACGCAAAGCGCTAACCTCCAATTCTCGCTCGGCCAGTCACCCCCCAGACAAGATGAAGCACCTCGCAGCCTATCTCCTGCTCGGCGTCGGCGGCAACGCGTCGCCCTCCGCCAAGGACGTCAAGAAGGTCCTCGCCGCCGTCGGCATCGAGGCCGATGACGAGCGCCTCAAGCAGCTCATCTCCGAGCTCGAGGGCAAGGACATCAACGAGGTATGATTCCCACCGCCTCTGCCCGCCCCATGCGACGGGAACCCCGACGAGAGCAGATTTGCTAACACGGCCCCCGTCACAGCTGATCGCCTCTGGTTCCGAGAAGCTCGCCTCCGTTCCCTCTGGCGGTGCTGGCGGTGCTGCCGCCGGTGGTGCTGCTGCTGGTGGCGCCGCTGCGGCCCCCGCCGAGGAGGCCAAGAAGGAGGAGGAGAAGGAGGAGTCCGACGAGGACATGGGTTTCGGTCTGTTCGACTAAGCAGCCCCTCAAGGGCGATGGCGGTCACGACGTCCCACGAATTCCAGAATTTTCGCCGGAAAAGCTGCGCGCAGGCCATGTGTCGGCTCTTGCACGCCTTGGGCATGAGAGAACCGAGTCCTCGTGGACAGGGTGGCGGACGGGTGTACGGACGGTTCTACGGACGACACGGCATCCGTTGCTCATGAATATTACCCTCGGCTCTTTTCTGGAGATATCCCATACCTTCAACGTGATCATGATGAGTGGACAGTAGCGAAACACCTGGTAGATTAGACCGCGCGTGACGTGAAATTCCCACTGCCCTCCAAGTCGCCGATGAGTGACGGGGGACGCCGCCTAGGACGCTTAACTGCATAACCCCCTGGTCCTGAGCAGCAGCGTTGGCTACTCTTCATGGTTCACGGGCGGACGCCCAACCTTCTCGCCCATCGCTTTGTTCCTTCGTCGCTGCTCTTCGGATCCCCTATATTCGTCGACTCCGGCGTACTGTTTAACAGCACGACTCAGATATTATTAGGATTGCCACCGCTTTATCGCCGCCGTACAATTACAGAAACGCAGCATGACGCGGGCCTACTAGTACACACAAAAGGGGGCTGTACAGAAAGGTGGGGGACCGCCATTGTACAGGCCAAGAGACGGCTACCACCTGCTCCTTTACCTGGTGCTTCCGACTGACAACTCCGGACAACCTGCCTGACAAGCTGTTATACTTCTGACTCTCGCAATCACATCCGTTCCGGTGTGATTCTTATTGCGTCTTGGCCTTTTTCGTTCGCCCTGGCGGCAAAATGTCACTTTCTTGGACCAGCTTCCACAGGCACCACAAATAGCAGACCATAAAACCTGCCGCCCCGATGCCCACGTTGGCAACCACCCAGAGATCCGGCTTGTCGAGTGGTGGGAGAACGGTGGCTTCGACGACATGCCATAGTCCCATGGCCGTGTAAAAGATTCCGTGAAATATTGCCGTCGCCCACTGGACACGCAGAGATTGGCCGACTTGCGCTTGAAATGGGGCGTCCCATGACGTAGGAGGGAATCCTAAAAGATATGCCCAGAGGAGTGTCAATACCGCGTACGGAATCCCCAGGTCCACGCGGCGGAGCAAGGGGAACATTGTCCAGGCCCCCAGCAGGTTGGCGAAGCCCACCCAGGCTCGGATTTCTCCGCTCAGCCCATGTCTGCCCGCCAGCAACAGCGTCATCGGCATCAGGGGTAGCAGTACGCTCTTCTCGTGAACCTGGTAGCTGAAGAGGAAGAACCCCCAAGCGGTCGCGGCAAACGCTAGGGGCATGGATGTCTTGCGCGGGCGCAAAAAGAGGATGAAATTCGGCGGTATGATTGCGAGCAGCGTGGCGCCGAGCGACGCCCTCTGCAGCATGACCGGAGACCAGTTGCGAAGCTTGACGACAACGTTGGCCGCACACCAAAAGTTGGCAACCTTGTCCTCGAACAAGCCCCTCGAGAAGGGAAATATTCGGTGCACCATCTGAATGATTTGCTCGACAACTGCGTAGGAAACAGATTGGGTATCAAGATAGTCGACTATAAATGGAAATAGAGGTGTCGGGGGAGGAGGCGAGTCCAGCTCAGGCCTCGAATCGATGCCGCGGTACCTATTGTACAAGGTCCCGAGAACAAGAGGGAGGACCAAGACGGCAAAGGAAAGGATGGTGACGAGAGCGACTCCGAAAAGCCGTGCGAGGCTGAGTCTCGGAAAGACACACTTTCCAAGGAGATAGGAAAAGACACTAAAGGCGTAATATAGGGCCATCTGCTTGAAGCCCAGGGCGGCGACGAACAAGACGGCGGCTGTTTTGTATCGGTCGGCCAACATGCTGTTCATGCTGGCGACAACCAGGCCGAGCATGACGGTGTTGTACTGGAAGTGGACGTGGTCGATGAGTATCGTTGCGGGCTGCATCAAGAACGCGACGAGGGCGACGGAGCTGGTCCAGGTGGCAACGCCATTGAGTCGGCCAAAGCGTCGCACAAACACAACAGCGGCGGGCATGTAGATGAGATACTCGGAGACGATGACCGTGGCTCTCATAAACACCTTCAATGTCGGATCATCGGAGCCGCGAGAGGCGAAAAGGGCGAACCAGGCCGGGTCGAAGAGAGCGCCAACCTTGCCCATGGCCCAGCTGTGGTAGGCCGTCAGAGGCGGATAGTCGAGGCCCCACCACTGCAGGTCATGGAAATACCACTGCGACACGGGCAGGTTTGTCGTCACCTCCATCCAGTGGCGCTGGGCTTCATAGTCGCCGTACATGGGCGGGCGTTGGAAACCTGCGGGCGTAGAGCGTCAACTCGGCGAAGCGTCTCCCGGGCAAACCGAAGATGATTACCGGAGTAGCCCCAGAGGCCTGCCGCCCACCTAAACAGCCCGACAACCATGAGGACGAGCGGCAGCACCTCCCATTGAGACGCCGAGGTTCGCGCGGGCCAGAGAAAAGCGGCCAGGGGGAAAGAAGGGGCCTTGACGAGCGTCTCGGAGCGAATCCGCGAGGGCTTGTCGGCGGCGTCGCTGGACTTCCTGGGCTTGCGCCGGGACTTGTGCGGGGAGGGGCTGGCCGTTGCCATTGTCACCGCATCGAAGGGATCAGAGGGCGGGTCACAGGGCTCATGAGACGTGCGGGCGGCGCGTCTTGTCTTGGAGGATGAGGCTGTTGTCTGTTCTCTTCACTGACCTGGCCTGTTTGGGCATGCGAGGTGGAGCTGAAGCGTTGGTGCGGCGTGGCGAATAGACACTGTGCAGCCCTCAGATAAAGCTTGGCAGGTATTGACACTGTGCGTGAGTTTCACCTCGGCACACCGTATGCCTCAGTTTGCGTATAAGGCTCTCGTGACCTCTCAAGACAGACAAACAATGCTGCTTGCATCCCGGGAAGGGCCTCTCTTCCGACCTGAGCAGCCTCTCCATCATGCCGTTTCCATTCGTGCTGCCGACCACGTCCGCCTTCTCCTTCTCATCCTGCTTCAGCTGCGACTCTCACCCGTCTCTGCCCATCAATGCCAGCACCCAGCGCGGCGTCGCGAGAGATACCCTCAAAAAGCACAAGCGGCTTCCGCCTGCCTCGCGGACGGCAAGTCTCGCCACTGTGATTTCAAGCCTGGGTGAATACATACCCTATCTCCTCGCTGTCGACGCTGGCGTCAGCTCCCACAGCCTGGTGGGAGGAGAGAGCATCAATGTCGTCTTGAAGATGGCTCCCTCGATCCAATGGAGGCCAACGCTATCAAGCGAAATGGTTCCAGGACGCGAGAGGCCCCGAGTTGCGATAGGCTCGCTAGAATATGAAATATTCTTCGTCTTGTCAACCTTGGCCTTCGCCTACGTCTCCACGGCCAGGTCTATACTGCAGCCGCTGTACACCACCACTGGAGAGTTTGTCGGCGCCAAGGAGAGAACAACGGCGATCCAGACTGCAAACAAGCACCTCCTCGACGCTGCGTCTATATACGAGTATCTCGCTGGCCGGAGTGAGCAGATCTCGAGCGCTCCCCCCTGCTTCGACGTTGCTCCCACCACGGCTCGGACCCTGGCGTCCCTGGCTCTGGCAGAGGCGACTCTCTTGGCAGTCACCAAAGATGACCCATATCCGACGGCCGTCGCCCAAGACCGGAACAAGGGCGACAAAGAATGGATGTTCAAGGCGCCCGACATCCCCAAGACAAAGGCTCATCTCAACGCGCGGCTGTGTCTGGCCGCCTCGGACCACGCGGCCAAGGCAGCGTCGCTATGTCAGCCGGCAGGATCCGGAATCAACAAGGGCAACCCAAGCTTTTTAAAGTACATGGATGATCTAAGTCGCACCAGCCGGGCCAAAGCATGCAGGTTCTTTGGGATCCATGCCGAGGTGGACGGCCATGTTGCGGAAGCCGTTGGCTGGCTCCGCGCAGGCTTACAGGCCCTCGGGTTAGAGGCCAAAGAAAGGGATTCGAAGAAGGGGCTGAGCTTCGGCCGGCTCAGAAAGGATCTGGCAGAGAAAAGAGAAGATCGGCGGATCGAAAAAGAGACGGCGTGGGGCGTAGATGCGGGCAGGCTGGAGGAGACGAGGGTTCTCGACATGCTATATGCCAAGTGGAACAAGATCAACGACACGGTAAGAAATCATGTTGCTCTCTCTACAGCCCCGACTTCTCCGCTGACTTTGGCTCAGATGAATACGCAACTGGTTCCGCCAGCCAATTCTCTGTTGGCCAAAATGCCCTCGGGCCGAGAGATTTACACGGTCCAGCCCTACAAGCCGCCTATGCTCGACCGAGAGGTCCTCGAAGCCATGCGCTCCCCGCCGGACGGAGATGATGACCTGGGAGACGAGATGAGCTCTGAAGATGAAGCGAGGGGGGGCCATCCGACACCTGTCGGTGCCTACCCTGGAGCCACAGACCATAGCGCCGAGCAGACGCCGAGCGGGAGCACTTATTACTAGCCCATGTCACGAAACTAGATTACTCTAGTGGTCGAATAGAGGACGAATGATGCAGTCTGGAGTAAGTCGCTTGACGAGAACTCTTTTTGATTACAATTACGCAATATGTATTAGTTTTTGCCTGTTTTGACAGGCGTTCAGATTCCCTTTAACCATCTCTGACCATCCCATTTTTTTTATACCTAAAACCAAAACCAAACTTTTATCCCGCCCCCCGCCCCACGCAGCCGTTACAAAGTGAGTCGTGAGTGTGTTGTTGCGTTGTGTGGTGTTGTTGCGTTGTGTGTGCCTGTTGCGAGCAGCTTTGGAGGCGCTCACTGGGTAGGCTGAGGAGCCCACGCAGTCATGACGCCGTCGTCATCCTTCCAGGCCGTCATGAAACCAGTGTCGGACTTGAGGGCGGTCATCTTGCTGTTGACCTCCTTCCAGGCAGTCATGAAACCGGTGTCGGACTTCAAGGCGGTCATTTTGCCGTCGTCTTGCTTCCAGGCAGTCATGAAACCAGTGTCGGACTTCAAGGCAGTCATTTTTCCGCTGTCCTCCTTCCAGGCCGTCATGACTCCGTCATCTCCCTTCCAGACCGTCATGAAGCCCGTATCGGACTCGAAGGCGGTCATCTTGCCGTTGTCTTGCTTCCAAGCGGTCATGAAGCCAGTGTCTGATTGCAGAGCCGTCATCTTGCCATCATCCTTCTTCAAGATGGTCATCCAGCCGTCCTTGCCCTGGATGCTGGTCGGTGCAGACTGGGGAGGTGCCGTCATGGCCATGGGCGGCGGGGAGGCTGCCCTCTGGACAACAGCCTTGGGTGTCTCGATAGCGCTGTAGCACCTACGGGTTCAAAGTCAGAAACGGGTTGTGCGAGACACGGAAGACTTTGGCTCTCTGAGCTGGGGCCCGTTGAACGCTCACCTTCCGTAGGGCTCGCCGCAGTTGTTGATGGCGGGCTTGGGCGCTGCGATGACGACCCCGGCGAGAGCAAAGAGAAGACCGGCGGTGACCTGCATCTTGACTTGGGTTTCTTGGAAAGAACCTTGAGAGATGGAGAGAAAGCTGTGGTAGAGGGTGTGTCTTGGGAGTGTTTGTAGGATGGTGTTTGGATGTGGTGTTGCTGATGCTGGTGAAGACCGGAGAGGAAGCCGTCCTTTATACTCATGAGTCTCGACACTTTACCGTCAAGAAGATGCTCGGCATGCTGTGATGAAAATTTTCTTCACTCGAGTCTCCGTCTCGCCTCCTTCTCTGACAGTCTAGAATGTCAACACGCCAGTGCGATCAGTTCAGCGTCGGATGGTGGGCAGATGCAATCCCACCCCCCGGGGGCAAACGACCCAACCCTTCAGGTTCCATCGCAGCACATCAGCCTCCCGGTGTCGACGGTCCGAGGGCGACGACGGTCCAAGGCGGACAATCGGGGACCAAGCACCCACGTGGTTCGCCACCCTTCTCACCCTGCTCCGTTCCCCGTGGGCAAAGCCGGGACGGGTGAGGAGACGTAATAGAGTGTGAGTGTATGGGTGCGGGATGGGCGGCATCAAAGTCCTTCCGAGAGGGAGCCGGGAGAGTGAGCATGAAAATCTCTGCAAATCGTACCGCAACCGAGGGTAGGATGTCCCGTACAGGCCGCCATGCATGCAGGAACGTTTGTTACTGAGTCACCTCTGCACGGGTTGCATGATGGTGCCGTGGCGAGACCAAGCAGTATGTACTCTGTACCAGGACGAGCTGTACTGTCAGTATGATGATGGGACGTGTAGGCAATCAACGGCCAGGCCGATTGTTATGCGTAGGCCGTCATTGTTCTGGAAAGAATCTCGCCATGGGGGGATGGACGAGGGCAGATGTCTGGGGGAGTGACCGGCCCCTAATGGCCATCTCTCACCGTGATGATGGCGCAACTTAGCCACGGCTCTACGATGCAGTCGCCGACTGCTTCCCTGCCCAGATAGAGACATGGACAAAGAAGGCGGGAAGCGGTCCAAGCTGCAGAAGACGACGGCATCGAACTGCAAAAGCAGCAGCACGGAACTTTCTGCCCTCCTTCTTCGACTTCGTCTCCTACTTTCTCTCCAACCGGCATTCGACGCCAACCCATAACCTTACGATTTGTCAAGGATACCAAACAACCACGGCGGCCAAGCCGTGCATATGCACACGGAAAACTCGCCATCTGCAAGGGCGGGAGTCGGAGAAAACGACACCACCCACACCCCATCGTGGGAGGGCTTGCTCGACGGGCCGTGGTGGATAGCAGCGGCTTTATGTACGGCAGAGCCCCTTTCCCCAGGAGGGCCTGGACGGGTCGGCCCCAACGTCATGCGACGTGCCGGCCGGGAGACGAGGCCCGTCTCCTGTCAGATCCAACGAGCAGTGGTTACGAGAAGGGTCACGTGTAGGACCCACAAGTGGCGGCTAAGGGCCGGCGGATTATCGGATGGCTGACGCTGAAACGGCAGTGGAGCCGGCCATTACATAAGACGAGTCGACTCGTTGATCACCATTATCGATAAGATGCCCTGTACGGAGTAGCTGGCCTGCAGGCTCAGAGCAGCTGCTAAATAACTTACAGTGCCTTAGTGTTAAATTGTCAGCTGGACAGCGTCAGCGATACCTTCCACTCACCTCCATTCCGCCGCCCCGAGGTCAGCGGCGCACGGCAACGGCTCCTTGGCTCGCGAGTCGTAGAACAGAAAGGGCGTGCGCGCATTGCAGGCAGAAACGCGAAGCGTCCACCGCCTTCGCAACGCTCTCTGCCACAGCCGCGTCGTCCTGAAAAACTTCATCCTTCGATGGCCGCGTCCTGCGCCAGAGCTGCCGCCGCCGCCGCCGCCGCCGCCGCTTCTGCTACCTCGTCCGCGCCATGGCGAGCATCGACAGCTAGAGGTTCGATTTCCCCTCTTTCCGCGGTAACTCGCCGGCCCATCTCCGTCTTCACCGGGTACGGGACCATACGCAAGCTCATCGCTTTCTCGGCAGCCTGCTCGATGCGCCGCGCCAGGCCGGCCCGTCCAGCGCTTCCTCCTCCTCCTCTCTCCCGCCCAACTCCCGGCGACGTGCCACGGAGCTGGATAGGCACAGCTACCTACTCGACCGCCTCAGCCGCCGCTCCGACCATACCCATGAAGCCCAGCTTCTCCTACCACGTCTCGGCCTCCTTCATCGCCAAAGACCGCCCCTACGACCCGTCGACGCACGTCTTCCACTTCAACCCCTACAACCGCATCCAGCCGCCTCGCCACCGGCGGCGCTCTTCGCGCCCCGACTCGGGCCACGATGCCTTCTTCGTCAGCCGCGTCAACGACTCGGGCGCCGTGGCGCTGGGCGTCGCCGACGGCGTGGGCGGCTGGACCGACTCGGGTGTCAATCCCGCCGACTTCTCCCACGGCCTCTGCGACTACATGGCCGCCGTCGCGTACGAGCACGGCCCGGCGGCGAGCACGCCCCTGACGGCGCGCAGGCTGATGCAGAAGGGGTATGACGCCGTGTGCAACGACGGCAGCGTGCACGCGGGCGGCAGCACGGCCTGTGTGGCCATTGCGGCGCCCGATGGCATCCTCGACGTGGCCAACCTGGGCGACTCTGGCTTCCTACACCTGCGCCTCAACGCCGTCAATGCCTACTCGGAGCCCCAGACACACGCCTTCAACACCCCCTTCCAGCTCTCCCTCATCCCACCGCGCGTCGCCGCGCGCATGGCGGCCTTTGGCGGCACCCAGCTCAGCGACCTTCCGCACGACGCCGACGTAACGCACCACCGCGTCCGCCACGGCGACGTCCTCGTCCTCGCGACCGACGGCGTCCTCGATAACCTGTTCAACCAGGACATCCTCCGCATCGCCAGCCGCGTCATGGTCTCGGGAGGCGCCTGGTCCATGACGCCGACGGGCGTCCTATGCGCCACAGACTCGATCGAGGCCCTCGTCAGCCCCGCTCGCCCCGCGGTCGGCGACGCCGACAACCGGCCGGAGAGGACGGTTACGCTCCAGAGCCTGCTGGCCACGGAGCTCGCGGGCGCAGCAAAGGCAGCGAGCATCAACGCAAAGGTCGACGGCCCCTTTGCCAAGGACGTGCAAAAGTACTACCCGCACGAGCGGTGGCAGGGCGGCAAGGTCGACGACATTTGCGTCGTGGCCGCCGTGGTATGCGAAGACTCGCCAAGCCCGCGGAGCAAGCTCTGAGCCCTTGCTTTTCCGGGTGCGAGAAGCCGACGGTACGAATAGATGACCCCAGTGCCCTCACGTATAGACCTGTACAACGCAAGTAGAACCCCGTTTCTCTTTCTCTATTCTGTTCTTGGCTTTGTCAAGCCATGGCTAGGATCAATAGGCAGCTTGGCGTGGTCCAGACACGTCACCTACGGATATGGAGCGAATCCTTGTCACAAACATGCGTCACGATGTAGCTGCGTCGAAGGCGAACAGTTTTGTGTCTATAAAGGAGGTAGACACAACAGAGGCAGGCCAGGTCTCTGGCTGAAGATGTCACGGGAAAGCGATTGGCAAGGGCTATCCGGTTGCCGAATCCAAAGGATTTCAAGCTCATACAATTGGCCTACATGACATGTGGATGTATGTATGACATCAAGTTGTCTTTCTGTCCAAGTCGAGTGCCTGTCATGGATGATGTCATCGCGGCGTTGCGAGACCCAGTGCGCAGATAAAGAAAGACGCAAAATAAGGCCTCGCTCGTAAACGACAGACACAATAAGCCAACAAATTGAGTCGCTCTCCGGCACCTCACGAGCACGCGTAATGGACGTTTACGTGGTATGCGGCCTAGTCTACCTACAACCGGGCAGGAAAAGAAGCGCTCACTGACCGAGGAGGGCGGGCTTCCAGGCCGGAGCGGTGGCCGCCTTTACCGTCGATGTAATCGTGTACCCGTTGGACACGCTCAAGACGCGGTACCAGAGCCAGGACTATATCAAGATGTATAGCTCGGGGTCGAGACACAAGCCTCTA
Source organism: Hirsutella rhossiliensis (assembly GCF_020360975.1). Taxonomy (NCBI): domain Eukaryota; kingdom Fungi; phylum Ascomycota; class Sordariomycetes; order Hypocreales; family Ophiocordycipitaceae; genus Hirsutella; species Hirsutella rhossiliensis. The sequence goes on along the minus strand of NW_025408671.1, from coordinate 4,582,327 downwards.
GCCATTGGCGGGCTGTACCAGGGTCTCGGCATCGTTGTTTTGGCCACGCTTCCTGCTGGTGAGCAAGCAAATTGCCTCGACATCCGCAGGGAAGAACAGACGCATGGGTCTATATGGCTAACATCTGGCCGCGCAGCTGGCTTGTTCTTCTCAACCTACGAGAAGGCGAAGCACGCCTTTGCGAGGAGATTGCCCCTCCCCGAGGCGCTCGTGCACGCGTGCGCGTCAGGCTTGGCGGAAATGGCATCATGCCTGGTCCTGGCGCCGGCCGAGGTCGTCAAGCAGAACGCGCAGATGCTGCGTCGAGGGCAAGCAGCCACAACAGGCGCCGCCACTTACGAGTCGAGCTCGCTGCAGGCCTTTCGGCGGTTGGCGGGCCCCGGCGCTGCGGGCCGCCTCTTCACTGGTTACACGGCGCTGGTCGCACGTAACCTGCCCTTCACCGGCTTGCAGTTCCCCGTCTTTGAGCACCTCCGATCTCGGCTGTGGGAGTTGACAAGGAGGGGGCGTCGAGACCAGCCTGACGGGCTTGTCGAGACGGGCCTCATCGCCGGAGGCAGTGCCGGGGCGGCGGGCGCCGTGGCGGCGTTCTTGACCACGCCCAGCGACGTGGTCAAGACTCGGATGATGGTGACGGCCGGGAGTGATAGAGGCAGTGGCTCGGCGCCACGGTCCAAGCAAGGGTCGTGGGCCGTGGCCAAGCAGATATACTGCGAGCGAGGCATCAAGGGTTTCTTGAGAGGCGCTTCCTTCCGTTCAGGATGGACCGCGATTGGTAGCTCGCTGTACCTCGGGTCATATGACACGGCGAAGCTGTGGCTCAGGAGGAGAAAGCCCGAGCTGGACGATTCTGCAGGCCTCTGAGCCGAGACGCGCCCGTTGGCTGACAAGCACCTGTTTTGAGAAAGAGATTGATGCAAGGGAGTCGACACCCGGCAGAGGAACTGGAGGCGTGCGCTGCGTGACTTGCAGTCGAGCAACAATAGAGGATGGTCTAGTGGCCGACCACGTTATCGAGGCACCTGATGCGCATCCGAGTCCGTGTCTGTCTCGGCTCCTGGCGTTAGGCCGCCAGCAGAAGCGTTCCTTGCAGAAACATTTCGATATTCGCAACAAGGCAATATGCGCTACCCGCTCTCGACGGACCAATTGCTCTCGGCGCTACCTCGCCAAGGCTCAAGAAGCTTTTGAGCTAACGTACCTCACTGAGTCATGCAACGCACCACGTCATGCAACAAATTGCCCGACCGGCAAGCCAGAGCGAAAATTAATCCTGCAACCGACACAAACCATTTAAAATACTATTAAACATTACAATATGTGAAACACTTCATACAGAGTCTATCTATATGATGGTTTTCTTAGGAAATATGAGCAGGCGGTCTTGTGGTCCGCCCAGACCTGAGAGACTGAGAAACCGGCCTCCATACTTCCCTGCGCTTCCGTCGAACGGGAGGTATGTCTTTACCCCTAAAGCTCCGGGACTGTGGTCTCGAGCCACTGAAGCTTCAGAACCAATCTTTACCCTTTCTTCCTCCGAGTTGTTGCGTGGTTGAATGCCCGTCGCGCAAACCCGCTTCCAACGCCCCTCGTTTTTCTCACCGCTACCATGTCTTTTGTGCCCTCTTACACCAGGCTTTGACGTAGCAGCTACCTCAAACTTGACTTCCCGAATAGCCTGGCGTTCAGCCTCGCGTGCAGACCTCTCTGCTTTTAATTTTGCTGCGGCCTCCCGTTTCTCAGCTCGCTTTGCCTCGCGCTCCGCAGCACGCTCTGTCTTCTCTCGAGAACGCTGCTCTCGCAAGGCCTGACGCATTGCAGCCCGCTGTTTTTCTTCTCGGCAGATTCTCGAGCCTTTTCTTCACGTGATATGGCTACCTGGAGTCGACGATCTTCAATGGCTTGCTTGCGCTGCTCGTCGGCCTGTGCCTTGTCCGTCTGACGTCGCCGCGCCAGTTCCACCTTGGCTGGACTGAAAAAGACCGGCTGGCCACCACTTTCTTCCGGATTGAAAAGGCCCAAGGCCTTTCTGCGTTTCCCTTTTTTATGTGCAAGTTTGAGCGCTTCCTGTAGATCTCGATTTTCGTGTTGTACGAGCTCATATTGTGTCGCCAGTTTCTCTGATGCTCGGAGAGCGCTGTGACTCGGGAGTCCATCAGCCCTTCCTTGCGGAGACGGCGGGTAATGCGCCGAATAGCCCGAAGAGAGCCTGGAGTCTTCATCGCCCTTTCCTCAGATGCAGTTTGTGGGGGTGTCACATCACTGCTGTGGCTAATCTTGGACAATACTTTGCCGGGGTCGAGTGGATGGATTCCTGTGGCCCGCCAACCAGCCTCGATATTTTTGGCCGTAAATGCCTGGTTCCACGCATCACGAAAGAGTGGCCAAAAATTCCGTTTGGTAAGGCGAATTAACCCCCATCCAATGGACATCAGCTGGTCGGAACCTTGAGCATAATAGGTGGAGAGTGCGGAAAACAGGCCAACATCGAGTGGTTGAAGCCGATGAGTTGAGTGCGATGGCAACACAGCAATGAGAATTCGATTCCGATCGGCATAGTCAATGAATTTCAGGTTAATGTGACTATTGTGACCGTCTAAAATTAAGAGACGGTAGGCACGACCAGCCTTTTGCTTCGTATGGCAGTCAAATATGCGCTGAAGCCAGTGTAAACCCAGTGCATCACAGCTCCAGCCGTTTTCCGTACTGGCGAAGAAGGCTACTTCGCTGGAATGGTCAAAATCCTCAAGCCAAGTATCTTGAAAGTCTTTTGACTCCCCTTTGTAAATGAGGGCCGGTGGCGGTACGAATAATCTGCACATATGGCAGCGATCAGCGTGATGAACTCCCGGTTCCCGTCTTGGCTTGCCCCGACCAGTTTTCCGCGCCTGAGGGCTTCTCGGGGGACAACTCGCTTGGTGGAGCGAGAGAGACCAATTTGGAATCCCTTCTCGTCAAAATTATAAACATTTGAGGGACTGATGTTGTACTTTTCGATCTTTTCGCGGAGCTAGTTGGATTCGGTCAGAAATGGCGACTTTACGGCATTTGACCGAGTATTGTCGGCAGTATACCCTTGAAATGACGATAAAAGCAGTCTTACTAGATTGAAGAAGTTTTGGAAATGCCTGAATTATCAGCAGCCTTCCGCTGATGATCTATGGTGCGCAAATACAAGCTCGAAAGACGGTCATGGTGTCGCTTGCGGAAGCGGCTCACCCAGTTGACACCAAGCTCTGTCCCTGCGATTTCCTCGGCGATATTCTTCAACATCTGAGGGTAGGCGGGATACCACGGTCGGTCAGCTTATTGACGTGCCCAATAAGAATCTCCTCCTGCGCGCTGGTGAGTTTCTGTCGCGAGTAAGAGTTCGCGTCGTGATTTGAGGCTGTTTTGCCTTTGAAGCGGCGCCACAGCGTGGATTTGTCGATATTGTATCTCCTCGCGGTCTCTGCATATTTAGGGCGATCTTGGGATTGCAGTTCTATAATTGCCTCTGCAATACGAGGGTTGTGATCCATATCGCGTCAATTTGAAGAAGACGCGTCAGGTGTTGAAAATTGTTGCATGACCTAGTGCGTTGCATGACGCAGTGGGGTACGTTAGGCGTTTTCGCCCCGAGATGGTGTGGTGGTGCCATTGATCCAGGGTCAGGGTCGTGCCCAGGGCACACAAATGCTGGCCGTCGATCCTGCCTGGCGTCCGATGTTGACGCAAGCCGATTAAGCGTGTTGGTGACTGATAGATTGTCGTCCTTGCGGGCGCCCGCTTTGTCGAACCCCAGGCGCTGCCTTGCTTGGCAGAGCCAACGGCCTTTTTGGACTCTGGAATGGCGTTTGAAGACGCGGCAATTGCGAAATACGGGCCCCCGGCTGCCTCATCCGTGCCAACCCGGCTCTCCGGCATTTCTGACTGGCTCACCGCCAGCCAGCTGGGTCCCTGCCTCGGCCGCGCCGTCGTGTCATTCTCAAGCGTATTCCGTGCTTTTGTGCCTGTCTCATCCTGTTGCAGCAATGCTGCACCTTGTTTTTAAGCAGGCTAATAAGAAGGTGCTTCACTGCTTCGATTCAATGAAGTGAGTGGTGGCACTTACCGTCCCCTTTTCACGCATAAACAACACGTTTAAATTCCTTAAAGTTTCGCCCTTGTGTCGCCCTTGACCATCTTTGTCCGCTTCCCCCTCGACCTTGTTGAAGCTTGCTTCGATACCAACAACATTGATCCACCCAAGAGTTCGTCGGGGAGTCGTCGGTAATCCGTTGCTGCCGCGTCGCCATGGCCGCCCGAGCGATGCAAACGGCAGTGCCGGTCGAGGTCCCCGTCATCAGCAAGGAGAAGGAAGCCCTCAGAGCGCTCCGGTCCGAGGTCTTGCCCGAGGAGGGTTTCCTTATCCAGTCGCCGTATACCGAACCGGAGCATCAGCTGGACTTGAAGACGCTCGACCACGAGAATGCCATCCTGGCACAAGCCTTGACGCAACTCATAGCCGTCCGCGAAGACTATGCCACTGAGCCGTACACCGAGTCATTCAATTGGTCTGAGGTCATGGGCGAAGTGAGCCGGCTCACCGAGGCTTCCGGAAAGGGCTTCAAGGAGACCTCGTTTTACATCGTCGCCTTTCTTTCCCAGATCAAGCCGAGTACCGAGTACAGCCATCTTGGGGCACTGGACAAGGCCGCTCACGCCGAAGCGGTGGCCAGCGGTGGCTTCCTCAAGTGAGCACTCTTCCCGGCGCCCTCTCGGGACTCGGAACGCCAAATTTATGCTGACCGCGCTCCAGATACTGGTTCGGTTCCCCAGACCCGGAGCTGCGCAATCTCGCGACTTGCATCTGGAGGTCTCGTCAAGACGCGCTGGATGGCGGAAGAGGTCCGGCACACCGAAAAGCCGCAGGCTCTACGCGGGCTTTGTATGCATCCTGGAAAATCGATCAATACCGTCTCACGATCCGCGACAACGCCGATAGCTGGGAAATCGGTCGGTGGAGCGGCGAATGAGGGTGCGAGTCAGCAGAGCGACCGTCTTTATTGAAAGCAAGGGATAAGCCCCAGTAGAATGGGCCGCAAGGGATGGTCCACGTCGGCATGGTTGCAAAGGCGTCTTTGATGATGAATTATGCGCATAGCGGGAACCCATTCAATAGCGATAGAGAGCGCATAAAGCGAAAACTGATGATATTTAATCAGAGCTGCCAATGCAGCCACCATGGCTTCCTTGTTCTAGTAGCAGGGACTCTAGCAGTACTTATGAGGTCGTTACAGCCGTCTGATGGAGCCGAGTCCATGCCACGCAATGTCCTCGAGTCAGTATCGCAGGATCTGGTCGACTGATTGATCCGAGCCTCTTGAGGGCGACTTTGTGAAGTTAATTATTCGAGTGTCGGTCGTATCGACATCTTGTAAAAGGCGGGACGTCCGGGACGAGCCTGAGAGTTGGCGACCCACTCCCCCGCAGCATTCTGCCGTCTCTCACCGCACTCGCCACAACGCCCACAAACCAAAGCTGGGGCGCAAAAAGACGGATTTTCTCGCCAACCAGACCATCTCGCATCATCGCAACCCGCCGTACCCCCGTGCGCCTGCCCCTCCCTACGCGTGTCCAGCCCCCGAGAGAGTCCTTGCCGGCCCGGATAAGATGAGCGACCCGTTGAAAGATGCGCCTTTCCAGGCGGTCCAGGTCGAGGCCCTGGTGAGCTCACAGCGCCCCACTGCCGCCTCGCCTCATGGGGACTAACAGCCGGCAACAGGTGGTCATGAAAGTGGCCAAGCACTGCTCATCGACCTTTCCGACGAAGGCGACGGGGTCGATTGTCGGCATGGACCAGAACGGCGTCTTGAACATCACAAACTCGTTCCCCTTCCCGACCGTTGACGGCGGCACTGTCGACAGCCACAGCCACCAGAACCACCAGAACGATGCCTCTGCGCTGGCCGCCGCGGCGCCCCGGCAAAAGTCCAACGTCGCGTACCAGAACGAGATGATCCGGCAGCTGAAAGAGGTCAATGTCGATGCCAACAACGTCGGGTGGTACACGAGTGCCACCATGGGCAACTTCATCAACTTGAGCTTCATCGAGAACCAGTATCACTATCAAAAGGACAACGACCGGACTGTGGCGCTCGTATACGACACGAGCAAAAGCTCCCAGGGTCACCTCACGTTACGGGCATTCCGTTTGACCACGGTCTTCATGAACGCCTACAAGGAGGGCAAGTTTACGACGGAAATGTCAGTTGGCACTCGACACCCCGTGTGAATCAGACAAGACCCCAGCGCTAACATGCCTCATCAACAGCCTGCAAAAGTCGAAGCTTTCATTCAGAGACATTATTGTCGAGCTCCCCATCACCGTCCACAACTCACACCTGCTCACGTCGTTCCTGCACCAAATCCCCTCTCCACCTTGCCTGGACGAGATTGAGGAGCCCAACTCGCTCGCCGATCTCAAGCGGGACGCCATCAAACCCCCAATGTATCCATCCATTGATACTTTGGACCTATCCATCGACCCCTTCCTCGAGAAGACTTGCGACCTCTTGCTTGAGAGCATCGAATCGCACTACACAGACCTCAACAACTTCCAATTCTACCAAAGACAGCTCGGCCGAGAGCAGGCCAAGATCACCCAGTGGCAGGGCAAGCGCAAGGCGGAGAATGCGCAGCGGGCTGTGGCGAAGCAGCCGCTGCTGCCCGAGGACGAGTGGCAACGCCTGTTCAAGCTGCCCCAGGAGCCCAGCCGGCTGGAGGGGATGCTGAACGCGAGGCAGGTGGAGCAATACAGCAAGCAGGTGGACGGGTTCACTGCCAATGTCAGTGCCAAGATGTTTGCCGTGAGAGAGAATCTGCTGCCCCAGTAATCGGGACGTCTTCGGGGAGTAAGTGGATGGGGGCGGGTTGCATTGACGGCGTTCCGGACACTGTTGGGGACATGACGAGTTATTTGCCTAGATTTCCAGCGTCAAGAAAGCAGAGTAAAAGTGGGAGGCTGAGGCTTTTGCCAATGGACGGTGTGCGAGTGAGTTGTCTTTTTGGCGGACCTTGGCATGCACGCCTTAACTGTACGTGCGGGCGTGACTGAAGCTCATGGCCTTCACTGGTCAGCTCCCAGGGAGACGGAAATTTCCAGCAAAGAGGTGCCGACGACGTTACCCTGTTAGCTAATGAAAAGCGCCGAGATTGGAAAGAGGAGCATAGATGGTACGACCCCTGCTGGAAGCAGCCGTTATTCGCGCTGCTGCGACTGAAGGAGGCCGTCGGCAGATGCACCAAATTGTCGTTTCAGGAATCGGAAGCCGCAAACCATCTCGACAAGATGCAAGCAACTCCATGCTGCGCCTGTGATTGATTCTGCCTTCGACTCTTCATAGCCAGAGACCGCCAAGCATCCCCCAGCCCCAAAGCTCTCTCAGTTGCCTCACCCAGGCTGTGGAGCGCCCTCGTTTTGTTTCGGCGTACCGGCATGCGCCCCGCTCCAACAGCAAATTTTGCCCCGCACCACTCCTCCTCCCAGTTCCCTCATAAATATTCTCGAGCCACTTCTCCCCTCCCTTGCCTGAGCCATTTTCTCCTCCTTCATCCCCTCAGCACCAATCCCCCCGCGCACGCCGTCTCCCACCATGTCTGCTCCCGCCCAGAAGTTCAAGGTCGCCGACCTGTCCCTCGCCGCCTTTGGCCGCAAGGAGATCGAGCTCGCCGAGAATGAGATGCCCGGCCTCATGGCCACGCGGGCCAAATACGCCGATGACCAGCCCCTCAAGGGCGCCCGCATCGCCGGCTGCCTGCACATGACCATCCAGACGGCCGTCCTCATCGAGACGCTGACCTCGCTCGGCGCCGAGGTCACCTGGTCCAGCTGCAACATCTTCAGCACCCAGGACCACGCCGCCGCCGCTATTGCCGCTGCCGGCGTCCCCGTCTTCGCCTGGAAGGGTGAGACCGAGGAGGAGTACAACTGGTGCCTGGAGCAGCAGCTTCTGGCCTTCAAGGACGGCAACAAGCTCAATCTGATCCTCGACGACGGCGGCGACCTGACCCAGCTCGTCCACTCCAAGTACCCCGAGATGCTCAAGGACTGCTACGGCGTCTCCGAGGAGACCACGACTGGTGTCCACCACCTCTACCGCATGCTCAAGGAGAAGAAGCTCCTGGTCCCAGCCATCAATGTCAACGACTCCGTCACAAAGTCCAAGTTCGACAACCTGTACGGCTGCCGCGAGTCTCTCATTGACGGCATCAAGCGTGCTACCGACGTCATGATTGCCGGCAAGACCGCCGTCGTCGCCGGTTTCGGCGATGTCGGCAAGGGCTGCGCCATGGCCCTGCACGGCATGGGCGCCCGCGTCCTCGTCACCGAGGTGGACCCCATCAACGCCCTCCAGGCTGCCGTTGGCGGCTACCAGGTCACCACGATGGAGAAGGCGGCCAAGATTGGCCAAATCTTCGTCACCACCACCGGCTGCCGCGACATTCTGACCGGCGAGCACTTTGAGGCCATGCCCAACGACGCCATTGTTTGCAGTGAGTCATCATCTCCGTCATGCAAACGATCCTCATCTAACTGTGCCCCAGACATCGGCCACTTTGACATTGAGATTGATGTGGCCTGGCTCAAGAAGAACGCCAAGTCCGTCCAGAACATCAAGCCCCAGGTTGACCGCTTCCTCATGCCCAGCGGCCGCCACATCATCCTCCTGGCTGAGGGCCGCCTGGTCAACCTTGGCTGTGCCACCGGCCACTCCTCGTTCGTCATGTCCTGCTCCTTCACGAACCAGGTTCTGGCTCAGATTATGCTGTACAAGGGCCGCGACGAGGCTTGGGGCAAGAAGTACGTTGAGTTTGCCAAGACTGGCAACTTTGAAGTCGGCGTCTACGTCCTGCCCAAGATCCTGGACGAGGAGGTTGCCCGCCTGCACCTCTCCCACGTCCAGGCTGAGCTCAGCACCCTCACCAAGGTGCAGGCCGACTACCTCGGACTCACCGTCGAGGGCCCCTTCAAGAGCGACATCTACCGCTACTAATTTTTCTTTTCTGTTATGGAGCTACTGGAGGGTCCTTCAACCGGGCTTTTCTGCGTACAGCGACCCTCTCTCATCGGGCGAGGAAGAGGGCGCGCATTGACGATTTCAACAGCATGAACTGGCATGGTATTGGTCAAGTAAGAGATGATTGGCACCCGGACTGTCGGTGCTGAATTTTGTTTTTGTGCCGTGTTCGCACATTCAACAGCATGAAGAATCTCGCTGAGCGGATGGAAATCGGAAGAAGAAACTATCTGCTTTTTCAACAAGACGGCGTTGGCTTTTTTTTTTCTCTGAAAAAATGATTCCCCCCATTGCGAGGCTGAGGGAATTGGCATTATGAGGGCGACGGGGGGCATCACGGCAAAACTGTCCCCGGAGGATACAGAGGCTCGTCAACCGCAGCCGATGGATAGATAAGGACGATCTAAATCATCGATGACATTTGTCGATTCTGCATTCTCATTGATTGTGAAGTACCATGCAATTGCCTCCGCGAATATGTACCAGGCTCCGGGCGGCCGGAAGGCGTCCGTTGATTATACGAGGAGCTTGGCCCCGGTGAGAGCACAAATGCATGGTTCGTCAAGAATAGCCCGGGTTCACGTTCTTGTTGTACGAACATGGCCTGATCAAAGGCTTAACGGCCGGAAACTTTGGATTTCCTACGGCCCAGCAAGAGAGAGCCCGCTCATCCAATCCCGGGTATTCAGTCAATGTATGTACGGCTTGGTACATGGGTCTATATGCCTCCGTGCCCTCCCGCAGGACAAGGTAAATCCCACCCACTCATCTATGTCGATATGTATGTATGCATGGCCTTAGCTCGCGGTCCTCGACTCAAGCCATGTCGCGCTGCTCAGGCACGATGCTCCTCAGCTTTGCATCGGTGACAGCCATGCGGGCGTTGCTGATGGTCCACTCCTCCATCTTTGTCTGCGTCTCTGTGGTCCAGGTGCCCATGTGCGGGACGAGGAGGACGCTGTCGTTTGCGAGCAGACCCTGGTGGACCTCGGGCTCGTTTTCGTAGACGTCGAGGCCGGCGCTGGCGACCTGGCCCGAGGCGAGGGCGTCGACGAGGGCGGCCTCGTCCATGACGGCGCCGCGGGCTGTGTTGACGATGACGATGCCGGGCTTCATCATGGCGAATTGGGGGGCGGAGATTGTGTGGCGAGTTTTCGACTGCGCGGCCGGGGTGTGTGTGAGCTCTGAAGGTGAAGAAAGGGGGGCTGTCCATAAAGGGAGAGGGAAGTCAACGTACGTTGAGAGGGAGATTCAGGCTGAGCACGTCGCTCTCCTTGAGCAGCGTGTCAAAGTCGACATACTCGGCACCATCCTCGAGGTCGGGGCTCAGGCGCGAGCGATTGTGGTAGCGAATTTTCATGCCGAAGGCGCGGGCCTTTGCGGCGACGTTGCGGCCGATGCCGCCCATGCCCAGGATACCCAGGATCTTGCCCTGGGGGTCGTGGCCAAGGGCGGGGAGGGACTTGCCGCGCCAGGTGCCAGCGCGCAGGGCAGCCATGGAGGTGGGGAGGTTGCGCAGGGCGCCGATGAGGAGCCAGATGGTGATGTCTGCGGTGGCGTCGTCGACGGCCGTGGGGGTGTTGGAGACGCGGACTTTGCGGGCGGTGCAGGCGGCGACGTCGACCTGGTCGTAGCCAGCGCCTGTGACGGGAACTGAAGTGTCAACGCCATGTTTTTTTTTGATCCGAAGAGAGAGAGAGAGGAAACGGACCGTTGTGGCAGATGAACTTGAGGCTCTTTGGCGCCGCGTCCAGGAACTCGGCGTCGACTCTGCCGGTGATGGCGACCGAGTCAAAGGTGCGGTAGGCGACGGTGACGCCGTCGAAGGCGCCCGACTTGCACTCGGCTAGGAACTCGTCGCGGCTGGTGGCCTTGGGGACGACAACGTGCGCGATGTCGGAAATGGTTGACCACGCATCGTGGGCGCTGTTGTGGGGGCAAAGACGACGGTCAGTACATCTTCGTCAAGGGGGGAGCTTGGAGCACAAGGCAGGATAGACGACGTACTGTTCAATCTTGCCCAGGAGCAAAACCTTGGGCTTGCCCGCCATGGTCGCGGAGAATTCGGCGGCAAACGGGAGGCAAGTGAGGAGTGTTGGTGGGGGAGGGATTGTGAAAGGGAGCTTGCTGGCAATGAAGCAGTTGGGTTCAAGTCGACGTGCCCCAGTATTCAGGTCGGTAAAGGAGCTCTCGTATGCTGGGCAGCGATGCTTTGAATAGACGAGTTCGGAGGGCAGAAATGGCTTGTCTGCTTAAGCAGAACCGAGGCGAGTTTATAAGGTAGACGGCATGAGGTGCTGCCGGGTAATGAAAGGCCGCTAACTGGTAGTAGGTCTCCACTTTTAGCAGGGCCCAAATACCGGGAGGGCTTTGGGGCTCCGGCCCTTGCCCCTCGTAATAAGGCGGGGTTTCCCAAAACGAAAAGCGCGGGGTCAAGCAGGTACCGATGCGCCGAATGCTCGGGGCAAGTGACATGCACTCTTTGGCTGGCTGGAGCTCGCGGCGGCATTTCTGACCTCGAGGCAACTAAGGTAGTCAGTCGAGAGGAAACAAGTGCAAGGCGCTCACGGACTCTTGCACGACCTTGGGCACCACGCAGTACCACGTCCGCTGCAGACACGGTCACGCGGGGCAGGCCTTGGCCCAGAAGGGAAGGGGGCGGCGGCGGGGAATCCCCAAACGGGGCTTCTTGCGGCGAGTCAAAACGACCGCTCACTGTCTACTCATCCGCCAAGCACACGCAGACATAACAAGCCCCAGCACGGCGAGGATCCAAGGGCCAGTCAGTGCCCGTCTCCGCACATTTGCAGATGCTCCTCCCGACGGCTTGAAACCCGAGCGAGCATTCCACTCGCCGGCGGCCGTCATTCCACCAGTCTGTCCAACGAGACGTGTTGCACAGCTCCGTCGGCAATTGATTCGACTCGAGCCTGACTCGTGGAACTCCTCGAAATGCTGCCCGTGACCATGGGATATATCATGTACCATTCGCCCTGTCGTGTAATCGAATGCCTCGTACGCTCCAAGGCCGCCCTCGGTTGTCTTGTTCGTGCGCCGACAGCACCAGGGCGTAGACGTCCAGGCCCGTCACATGAGCAGTCTCCAGGCGCCCAGCAACAGCGCGGCAAAGCCCGTGCAGACGCCCATGAGCCACTGCAGCGTCTGGAACTTGACCTGCTCCAGCTTCTCGCGCAGCGCCGCCACCTCCTGCTCAATCTTCGTCTCCGTCTCCTTGATCTTGAGCTCCTGCCCGACGGCCTCCTCGCGGATGCGGCCCTTTTCGAGGTTCAGATCCAACCGCACGCTGGCCTGCGTCCGCCCAATCTCGTCGCGCAGCCGGCTGCTCAGCTTGGCAATGTCGTTGGTCAACCGCTCATGCGCGCTGCGCGTCGTGTTTGACTCGGTGCTGTCGGCCGAGAGGAGCTCGGAGCGCAGCTTGGCAAAGTCGACCTTTTGCGTGTAGGTGGCCTTGGCCGCGTCTTCGCGGAGGACCATGGTGCGCGTCAAGTTTTGGATGCTGCAGCCTTGACTTAGCCTGACTGCACAACCAACCCTGCGGGGCTTGGCTGTTGTCCTCACCTTTCCTCAATGACATCGTTAAGCACCTTCATCATGGCGGCGGATTGCTCCTCGGTGAAGCCTTCGCTCTGCAACCTCCGCACAAACTTGAGCGTGTCGAAATGGTGGTCGCGTAATGGCGACGCGGTCGCGTGGAAGGCTCGATTGAGCACGGGGCCGCCAGTAGACACGAAACACGGCCTCGTCGTCGTCGGGCGGCCATTGTAAGGCGCAATCAATGGAGCTCTCGTCAAGGCCGCCGCTGCCAAAGATCGCGCCGGTCCGGGAGGCAGCGGCAGGCCCCAACTCAGCCGAGGCAGCAGAAACCGGGGGAGCACCTTGGCGACGCTGCGAGATGCCATGCTGCGTGGGGGGGTTGTGTGATTGCGGCGAGGCCTCGGAGTTGCTCGCCGTGAACCAACGACGTTTGGGGTATCACTTGCGAGAGTTTAGATTGGGCCCGGAGTCTCGGCCCAAGGGGGGCTTGCTTGCCAACGGCCCGGAGCGGAGGGTTTGAGCGGATTCGGTGTCTTCTTACGAAGCACGCCTCCAGCCGACCACCTCCCACCGCCTCCCACCGCCTCCGCCTTGCCTGTTTCATTCTCTGCGCCGCGGAGCTTTCTCACATTGGCCGTGCCATGTTTGCGGAATGCTGGGCGAACCTTGATTGCCTGAGGGCGTGGCCGAGGCGTCCGGGATCTCAGGCGGCATTTACGCAAGCCCCGAGCCATGCGAACCCCGGCCTACATACAAGTCGTCGTCACCGTGCATGAATGAGGCCGCGGCCCTCTGCTTCTCCAAGCCCCAGTTCCTGACTCTCGCAGTCCATCTCGTCATAACCGGAGTTGGCGTCATTCTCCTACGGCTTTATGCACCATGGCCAGCACTTCGGGAGCCGGCACCATAGCTGGAGTGCCGGCTGGCTACGGCCGCTCTTGTACCAACTGCTCCCGTGCCAAGTGCAGATGCATCTTGAGGCCCCATGGGGCCGACTGTGAGAGGTGCCACCGCCTTGGCAAGCAGTGTCAGCAGATTGCCGCCTCGCGCAAGCGCACGTCGAAACGCTCAACGCCCTCTAGGGCTGCCCAGCTCGAGGAGAAACTCGAAGACCTCGTGTCCATGTTGCAGGCCTCCCAGCAGCCCGCCGTGGACAACGACTCCGTGTCGTCGCCGTCTCCACAGTCGTTGCCCAGCCGCCTCGACTCCCTCGCCGCCGCCGCCGCCGCCGACAAGCCGCCGTCCCAGGCCGAGAGCTTGCCCAATATGGCCTCGGCCCTTGGCCCGGATGCCCACTTGGCCACCAACGGCCCCCGCGCCCATCCGGAGCCGACCCCGGAAGAAGCAGAAATCTACCTGGCCAAATTCCGAGATTGGCTCGTCCACTTTCCCTTTCTTCACATCCCGCCGGAGCTCACTGCCAAGCGACTTCGCAGCGAGCGCCCTTTCCTGTGGATGTGCATCATGAACCTCACGTCCCTGTCAACCTCTCAAGTTCTCATGCTGAGAGACAAGATCCGCGAATACATCGCCCGGAATCTCGTTCTCGACTATCAAGTCAATATGGACTACCTGTTGGGACTGCTGGCCATCCTGGCCTGGTAAGTCGAAGCTCCTTGCCTTGGCCTGCCTGCGTAGTCCGGTCCTTCTCAACGTTCCCTAGGGCAAACACAAACACGGGGCTCAAGGTGAAGCCTTGGATCATCATGTTTTCTCAACTTGCCATCACAATCATCTACGACATGGGCTTAAACAGAGCACCCAACGACGAGCAGCGTCATACCGTGCAGCTCAAGGTCTGCATCTCCGGCCCTCGTCCACCATCCAAGCTAAGGACCATGGAAGAGCGGAGAGCCGTGCTCGGGTTCTGGTACAGCAGTTCGTTGTAGGTCCCACCATGGCCACGGCCAGTCTGCGGTTCTCATGCTGACCACCGTTGCTGCGCAGAATGACTGCCTTTATGGGAAAGATGGAGACATTCGGCTGGAACTCGTACATGGACGACTGCCTGGACGTTTTGGAACGCGAAAGAGAACACCCACGGGATGAAATCCTGGTTGCCCTGGTGAGAATCCAGCTCGTTAGTGAAGAGGCGCAAAAGCTCCTCCTGCGCGAAGGAAACGGCGACTACCGTGATGGCCCAACGTACATATTCAAGGCGGGGCTGCTCTCGCGCCTCAACGACCTACGCCAAGGCCTCCCCGCGAGCCTGCACTCGCATGGTGCGTCTACATGTGCCTCTCCTGGACCCTTCCGAGAGGCCTTGAGTTCGCTGACCCGCAGACAGACATGGTGCAGATGCACATACACCATGCCGAGGTGCAGGTTCACTCAGTCGGCATCTTCACCGACCAGGTGATTCCGCTCGCGATGCGCACCAGCAGCCTGTACGCGTGTGCCAGGGCTGCCACGTCATGGTTAAATACCTTCTTTGCTATGCCTGTATCCCAAATCCCGGCAATGCCCTTCTCGTTCTATGTCATCTGGCCCCAGACCATGTCCGCCTTGTACAAGCTCCTCGTCTTGGATGATCCGGCCTGGGACAAGGAGATACTGCGAAATGGAGTCGACCTCTCGACGCTACAAAGCAGGCTCATCGACGTGTTTACCGAGGCCATTGAAATTTATTACCCCGAAAGCGAAGATAAAAATGCGGTGCCGATGTCCAAAACCCCCAGGATCCTGCGTCACACGATGAATTTGTGGGAGCCAGCCATCTCCCACTTTCTGGGCGCCAGCTTGGCTACTCCCAACAGCGACACAAGGAGCGTTGCGGCCGTGCAGTCTAGGATGATGGCTGAGAATCCGGCCATGATGGAGGCGCTGTCGTTTGATTTGGGCGACCTGACCTGGATGACGGACATTTTTGGCCCTGGGGAACTCTAAGGACTCACGATAAAAGTCGCTGGTGGTTAGGCGCGAGAGAGGAACAGCAAGCGAGTGATGCTCGCCACGCGAAGGCCCGAGACTTTGCGGGCGCGTCCGCAAGCGTCCGGGACTCTGGTCAGCGATCCTTCGATCCGTCCGTTGGTGGAGTTGTGGTGTGCCGCGCCGCGCCGCCTCGCAACCCCGGCACGAAGGATGACAGGAAGGACTCTGACGCTCGGGGTGTCGGACCACCTCCGTAGCGATGCGCCTATATGGGTCTCCATTTATAGCGGTCCATCGTTGTCGTTTAGCATCGCGGCGACCATGAATCCGTCTTGTCAGCTCATGCCCCGATCCACCAGCACGACAAGCCATCTGGCACGATAGCCTTGCCGATGGCGTTTGTGTCCCTGGATGACGATGAAGCCCTCAAAGGTCATGTTCATTTTCATATGCGCTTCAACCAAGAGGGCTTCGGTAGTGTGCCGGACCTCACGCTGCGGGAATTCCCGCCTCCGTACGTCGAGGACCCGAAGCCAGAGCAGGGCGCCGCGGAGAATGGCCCCAAGAACGAGGAGCTGCTGGGATATGTCACCGGCTGGAAGCTCGTCGGCATGATCATGTCCATAACAATGGCTTGTTTTCTTGTTTTGCTTGACATGTCGGTCATTGTGACGGTAGATGAGCCTCCTTTCTCGACGGCGCTGTCAACAACCTGCTGATCCCGCGTCGTCAGGCGATACCGGAGATCACGACCTACTTCCACTCCTTACCAGACGTTGGGTGGTATGGAAGTGCGTACAATCTCGCCAGGTAACTCGAGCCGCGGCTGCCCACCTGTCTGCCTCGTACTGACTGGCTGCCCCCGTCAGCGCTGCGCTCCAGCCACTCTCTGGGAAATTCTATACCTACTTCAATACCAAAGTCAGTCGCTTTCGTGCGAGTCGCGCATCGCGGCATCAAGAGCTGATTGAGTCGATAATATCCAGTGGACTTTTCTTGGCTTCCTGCTGCTATTCCTTCTTGGATCCCTCGTGTGCGGCCTCGCTACGTCGTCCACCATGTTCATTGTCGGCCGCGCCATCGCCGGCCTCGGAAGCGCCGGCCTGCAAAACGGCGCCATGACAATCATTGTCGCCGCTGCGCCGCTCGGAAGGCGGCCGGCCTTGATGGGCATGTCGATGGGAGGCTGTCAGATGGGCCTGGCGGCCGGACCCTTGGTTGGAGGGGCCTTGACCCAGTACACAACCTGGCGTTGGTGTGAGTCTATACTAACACGGGTCACTCTGCGCCAGCTCAAAAAGTCGGCTATTACCTGCCCTTCTCCATCGTGAGCGCCGCCATCCTAGCAATCGGTTACGGGCTCATGACCACCTTCTCGCCGGAAACCGAGACGGCCAAGTGGGTGGTCTACCAAACCATCGTCGGAGTCGGCCGGGGCCTCGGCATGCAGATCGCCCTGATCGCCATCCAGGCCAACACGGCCCCGGATTTCATCGCCATCGCTACAGCCACGCTGGTCTTTTGCCAGACCTTTGGCGGGGCGATATTCATCGCTGTCGCCAACTCCATCTTCAACAACACGCTCAAGAACGAGCTCACGGACCGCGTGCCGGCCATGGACGCCCAGGTCATAGTCGATGCGGGAGCCACGGGCTTGAGGGCGGTGGCTGAGGGGGGAGATGTTACCGGCGTTCTCATGTCCTACTCCAAAGGGGTGGATGCCGTCTTCTACGTCGTCATTGCTACGTCGTTGTGCATGTTTGTTGTTTCCTGGGGAATGGGGTGGAAAGATATTAGGGTGAAGGAGGCCAAGGATTGTGAGGGGGCGCAATAGCTGCGATCTTGGTGATGTTGTAAATTGAAGGGCAGTCTAGGGTTGGCGTTTGATCCAGGCTGTAGTTTAGTTAACTAAATTGTCAACATGTGTTACATGAAGGCAGAAACTGCCTCGCACAGCACGCCGACTAATACAGACTTAAAGGTCTCCGAGCTTATTTCTTAAGTCTCAAGTATTCCGCGAGCTAGTAACTTGAATGGCGAACGCGAAAAATCAAGAAATTGTCCAGCTGGGTATAGGGTATTCGCTGTACAGGCCAAAGAGGTGAGGAGGAATCCACAGGCTGTCGCTAGTGCTTGAGGCTTGGATTGGTCGCAGTATTAATTAGTAAATTACCACGCTCCAGCCTCGCTGGAACGAGCCGGCTCCACATCTCATGCCTTCAACCAGTGCTTGTCCCGGCTCATCAACAGCTACCACGCCTTGAATACATTCTTCACGCCTTTTCGTTCGTCCGTCTGTCCTTTGCCTGAAGTCTGCTATGAACAGACCACGCAACCGCCAGCAACGCGATGCCCCCGGCAAGCACACAAGCTCGCCGGCAACCCCCCAGCAGGCCGCCGGCACGGTCCCCACGGCCCAGCAAGTCGTGCCAGGCGCCGGTGTCTTCATCGTGCTCAAGGAGGACCAGCCGAGCGGCCGCCAAACGCCCGGGACCGTTCAGAGCGTGCTCACGCGCGGGAACCACCCCCGCGGGATCAAGGTGCGGCTCCGCGGGGGGATGGTTGGCAGAGTGCAGCGCATGAGCGGCGAGGCTGGCACGGAAGCAGCTGAGGCGGTGGCGGCGGCGGTGGGTGTTGGGACTGGCAATGTGCCCGCGAGCAGCTCGAGGCCTCTCTGCAGAGACATTCGTCTCCTAGATGGCCTCGGTGGGTATCCAGATGAGCCGCCGGAGAGGACCTTGGCCGACTTCATGCCCGTTGTGGACAACGGCTTGCAGAGCTCGCCTCATGATGACCACGGAACTGGGAGCCAGGGCACGGTGACTTGTCCCGTCTGCGAAGCTTTCCAAGGGGACGAGGCGGCGGTCACGCACCACATCGAACGAGACCACTTTTCCTGACGCCGATGCCACAACCAACGAGCGGCATATTGCCTTCCTTTGATGGGGGAATTGCCTGGCCAAACCATCTCACCAAGGCATTCGACACTTGGACCCTGAGTGTCTCGGCCTTGCAAGTTTCGCCCCGTGTCCATGTCCCTTCCGGGCGGTTAGCGCCCCGCCGTCAACCGCAGAATGACGAGGACCTCTACCGCTTTCCAGCCCGTTGCGGCCTGCGGCCTGCCTGCTATAAAGACGTTCTGTCGCATGACGACTTGGAAGTTTGACATCTCGAAAGCCGTCGTTATTCGTCTCCACGAATAGAGGATTTGCATCTTCGCCACGCTGTTTCCAGCGGAACTGGAACGGAGCACAACTCGCCGCAATCAGACACACATGGGCTGGCTCCCATTGTGGATTGCTTCTCCCGAATGCGAGGCGATGGCTGTCGAGATGATGCTCGCACCTTTTATCTCTGCTGGAATCAATGGAAGAGTCGGTCTCATGCTATTCGGCTGAGACTGGGACGAGCTCTGGTGCGTTTATTTACGCGACAGCCGAGCAAACGCAAGCCTGGACCGACGGGATGAAACACCGTGTCCGAGTTCACGAGAGGCGCCTTGCCTGGGGTCGATGCGACATTCACATAGGCGAAGACAGCAGTCGTTCAAGGTGCTCTCTGCGGTTTTGGCGTCTGTCCTGTATCTCGCTGTTTACAGCTCCTATTTCATGTACCGAATAGTAGCGAGGACCAGACGACTCGCATTCGACTGCTGGAGCTCAACCGCCCTTTGCATCCATCACCTTGACGCAAGGAAAATATTGAGGTCTTTGGGTACCGCGAAATTCCCCGACATGCCAAGTTTCGACTGTTTCTATTGATACGCTTGCTCCCTGGTCTTGTATTCTTATTCACTTTCCCATTACCAGCCATTGCACAATGTCTATTCAACGAAGCATAAAGGTACCGAAACGCGGCCTCGAGCCCCTGTTCAACCAAGCCGCGAAAGTCTTGGCTCATTGTTTGCGACCGCTGGTAGTTCACTGACGCAGATTAGCGGTTAACTTGGACGTCTTGGATCACCCGAGACAGGTTAAAGATGTATGAATGCATGGGCATACGTTGAAGCTGCCTGTCTGTATCTTGACTTTATGCACATGTCACTCGGAAATGGTTTCTTGCATGTCTACTGTGGATGCGTCGTGAAGCTGGTGAGCTCTGATTGATTGCTCGACGGGTAACCATACTTTTTACGGTACACTCAGCGCGCCAGCTCAGGCGTTATTAGGTACTGTGCGAAAACATCCTGGCATATACCCGCCCATGCACCTGGACGCCACCTGCACGTACCGTATGAGCACTGTACAGCGACACTGATGCAGAGCCTCGGAACTTCTTTCATCCCTGTGCCGATTGGTGCAAGGCAAGCTCTCCTCGCACGCAGCTATTCCGCAAGGGAACAGGTAGCCTGAAAGGAGGCCTGCCGCGTTGATCTCATTCTTCTCCTTTTACCCAAACCGCACCTCACACACAAACTCCCATTTTTCCCTCCTCCCCACCACGCCGTTTGCTTGCCATCAGCGCCAATTTCTTCTCCTCCGCCCTGTTCAACAGCCATCTCGTTTTGCTTCCTCTTCTTGCCCCCGCCTGGGTCGCGCCGGTAGTTTCCGCCACTGCCGCCTCGCGCATGGGAGCTTCCCGCCAACCTTTCCACGCGTCGTCGTTCAAGAGCCTAGATCTGGTATCGTCGGCTGCCGGCCTCGGCTGATACGCCGCCCTTGCTCGCGCCGATCCGCAGGGCCAGCAAACCATTTCGTCAGCCGCTCGGTCATTCCTGACATAGCAGACGGAATCTCGGCGCCATGGCGCCTCTACCCATCAAGTTTCAGGAGCTGGTGCAGCTCGCCAACGTCGGAGTCGATACGCAATCCATCGGCTTCAACTCTTGCGTAAGTCGACGACCTTTGCTTCCGCCGTCACTGGCATCACAAATCTGACCTGGCTTTGCAGACACTCGAGTCCGACTCGTACATTTGCATCCGAGAAAAGAAGAGCGAGGCGGCCCAACCCGAAGTTGTCATCGTCGAGCTCAAAAATGGCAACAACGTCACGCGACGGCCAATCAAGGCCGACAGCGCCATCATGCACTGGAACCGCCTCGTCATTGCCCTCAAGGCCCAGTCTCGAACCCTGCAAATCTTCGACCTCGAGCAGAAGAAGAAGCTCAAGTCGTGCACAATGAATGAGGACGTCCAGTTCTGGAAGTGGATCAGCGAGTCCACCCTCGGCCTGGTCACCACCAGCAGCGTCTACCACTGGGACGTTTACGACCCGGCCCAGGACGCGCCCACCAAGGTCTTCGAGCGCAACGCCAATCTGAATGTTCGTTGCTCTTGCAACAGGCCTCCCCTCCCTGCAAACGAGCCCTACTGACCTCAAACTACAGGGCTGCCAGATCATCAACTACCGCGCCAACGAGGACGGCAAGTGGATGGTGGTGGTGGGCATCTCCTCCCAGGGCGGCCGCGTCGTCGGAGCCATGCAGCTGTACTCCAAGGATCGTGGCATTAGTCAGGCCATCGAGGGTCACGCCGCTGGCTTTGGCTCCCTGAGGCTGGAAGGCGCTCCGCAGGACACCAAGCTCTTCAGCTTCGCCGTCAGGTCCGCCACGGGCGCTAAGCTGCACATTGTTGAGGTCGACCACCCCGAGTCCAACCCTGTCTTCCCCAAAAAGGCCGTCGACATCTTCTTCCCCCCTGAAGCCACCAACGACTTCCCCGTGGCTCTGCAAATCTCCCAAAAGTACGGCGTCATCTTCATGGTGACAAAGTACGGTTTCATTCACCTCTACGACCTCGAGTCCGGCTCCTCCATCTACATGAACCGCATCTCGAGCGAGACCATTTTTACCAGCTGCGCCGATGACGACTCGTCTGGCCTCGTGGGTATCAACCGAAAGGGTCAGGTGCTCTTCGTCACCGTCGACGACACCACCATTATCCCCTACCTTCTCGAGAACCCTGCGAATACCGAGATTGCCATCAAGCTGGCATCGAGAGCTGGACTCCCTGGTGCAGACAACCTCTACGCGAAGCAGTTTGACCAGCTGTTCAACTCTGGAAACTACATGGAGGCCGCCAAGATTGCCGCCAACTCTCCCCGGGGCTTCCTCCGAACTGGGGAGACGATTGAAAAGTTCAAGAGACTGCCTGCGCAGCCGGGTCAGATGGCCTTCACCCTGCAGTACTTTGGCATGCTCCTCGACAAAGGCGCGCTGAACCAGCAGGAGACCATCGAGCTCGCCCAGCCCGTCCTCCAGCAGAATCGAAAGCACCTGCTGGAAAAGTGGCTCAAGGAGGGCAAGTTGGATTGCTCGGAGCAGCTCGGCGACATGGTGCGGCCGTACGACGTCAACATGGCCCTAACCATCTACCTGAAGGCCAACGTGCCTCACAAGGTCGTCGCGGGCCTCGCCGAGACTGGCCAGTTTGACAAGATTCTCCCGTACGCCGCCCAGACCGGGTACCAGCCCGACTACATTCAGCTTCTGCAGCACATCATCCGGACCAACCCGGAGAAAGGCTCCGACTTCGCATCAGCCTTGGCCAACAGCGAGCAGGGCCCGCTCGTTGACTTTGAGCGTGTCTGCGACATCTTCCAGTCACAGGGCATGATTCAGCCGGCGACCGCGTTCCTGCTTGAGGCACTCAAGGAGAACAAGCCGGAGCATGCACGCCTCCAGACGCGCCTCCTCGAGATGAACCTGATGCAAGCGCCTCAGGTGGCCGAGGCCATTCTCGGAAATGACATGTTCACGCACTACGACCGGCCTCGGATCGCCCAGCTCTGTGAGCAGGCTGGCCTTTTCCAGAAGGCCTTGGAGCTTTACGAGGATCCCGAGGCCATCAAACGGGTCGTCATCAACATTACGGGCAGCCCCAACTTCAACCCAGAGTGGTTTACCAACTTCTTTGGCAAGCTGTCCGTGGAGCAGTCCCTCGACTGCCTCGACGCCATGATGAAGCACAATATTCGCCAGAATCTACAGGCAGTCGTCAACATTGCGACAAAATACTCGGAGCTTCTTGGCCCTGTTCGGCTGATTGATCTCTTTGAGAAGTACAAGACCGCCGAGGGACTTTTTTACTATCTCGGCAGCATCGTCAATCTTTCCGAAGACCCCGACGTGCACTTCAAGTACATTGAGGCTGCCACCAAGTCGAACCAGCTTAACGAGGTCGAGCGCATCTGCCGGGACAGCAACAGCTACAACCCCGAAAAGGTCAAGAATTTCCTCAAGGAGGCCAAGTTGCCCGAGCAGCTGCCGCTTATCATCGTGTGCGACCGTTTTAACTTTGTCCACGACTTGATCCTCTACCTCTACCAGAACCAGCAGTTCCAGGCTGTCGAGGCCTACGTCCAGCGTGTCAACCCCTCCAGGACGCCCGCGGTCGTTGGCGGTTTGCTCGACGTCGACTGCGAAGAGAGCATCATAAAGCAGTTGCTCAGTACCGTCAACGCGCAGCAGATCAGCATTGACGAGCTGGTCTCGGAGGTCGAGTCGCGCAACCGCCTCAAGCTACTGCTGCCATTCCTGGAGGCCACGCTGCAGTCTGGAAACCAGCAGCAGGCCGTGTACAATGCGCTTGCCAAGATCTACATCGACTCGAACAACAACCCCGAGAAGTTCCTCAAGGAGAACGATCAGTATGACACCTTGACGGTCGGCAAGTACTGCGAGAAGCGCGACCCCAACCTGGCGTACATTGCATACTCCAAGGGCCAAAACGACCTGGAACTCGTCAATATTACCAACGAAAACTCAATGTACCGAGCTCAGGCTCGCTATCTGCTGGAGCGAGCCGACGCGGAGCTTTGGCGCTTCGCCCTCAGCGAGAACAACATCCACCGCCGCTCTGTCGTGGACCAGGTCATCTCCACCGCGGTCCCCGAGTCCACCGATCCTGCCAAGGTTTCTGTTGCCGTCGCCTGCTTCCTTGAGAACGACTTGCCCATGGACCTTATTGAGCTCCTTGAGAAGATCGTCTTGGAGCCATCTCCTTTTAGCGACAACCAGAACCTGCAGAACCTGCTCATGTTCACGGCAGCCAAGGCCGACAAGGCTCGTGTGATGGACTACATCCACAAGCTTGATGCCTACAACGCCGACGATATCGCCACGTCCTGCATCGAGGTCGGCCTTTTCGAGGAGGCCTTTGAGATCTACAAAAAGGCCGACAACAAGTCGGCGGCGGTCAATGTCCTTGTCGAGCACGTCGTTAGCATCGATCGCTCTCAAGCGTACGCCGAGGAGGTTGACATTCCCGAGGTCTGGAGCAAGGTGGCCAAGGCGCAGCTCGACGGTCTCCGCGTTCCGGATGCCATCGAATCGTATATCAAGGCCGACGATCCCAAGAACTACGAAGAGGTGATTGAGATTGCCACCCATGCGGGCAAGAACGAGGAGCTTGTCAAGTACCTGCGCATGGCTCGCAAGACCATGCGGGAGCCGGCAGTCGACACCGCCCTGGCCTTTTGTTACGCTCGCCTGGATCAGCTACCCGAGCTCGAAGACTTCCTGCGAGCCACCAACGTCGCCAACATTGAGGAGTCTGGCGACAAGGCTTACGAGGAGGGCTTCTTCGAGGCATCCAAGATTTTCTACACCAGCATCTCCAACTGGGCCAAGCTTGCCACTACGCTTGTGCATCTCGAGGACTACCAGGCTGCCGTCGACTGCGCACGGAAGGCAAACAACATCAAAGTCTGGAAGCAGGTGCATGAGGCGTGCGTGGCCAAGAAGGAGTTCCGCCTGGCCCAAATTTGCGGCCTGAATTTGATTGTCGACGCGGAGCAGCTGCAGACGCTGGTCAAGGAGTACGAGCGAAACGGCTACTTTGATGAGCTCATCAACCTACTCGAGCAGGGCCTCGGCCTCGAGCGCGCCCACATGGGCATGTTCACCGAGTTGGGCATTGCTCTCTCCAAGTACCACCCAGAGCGACTGATGGAGCACATCAAACTGTTTTGGTCGCGGATGAATATGCCCAAGATGATCCGCGCATGCGAGGAAGCCAACCTGTGGCCCGAACTGGTCTTCTGCTACTGCCACTACGACGAGTTTGACAATGCCGCCCTTGCCGTCATCGAGAGGCCCGAGAACTCGTGGGAGCATCAGCAGTTCAAGGACATTGTGGTCAAGGTGGCCAACCTGGAAATCTACTATCGCGCCATCAAGTTCTACGTCGAGCAGCACCCGTCGTTGCTCACGGATCTCCTCGCTTCTCTGGCGCCCCGCGTCGATGTTAACCGCGTCGTCAAGATGTTCCAGAAGAACGACAGTCTGCCGCTCATCAAGCCATTCCTTCTCAATGTGCAGTCGCAGAACAAGCGCATAGTCAACGAGGCCGTCAACGACCTGCTCATCGAGGAGGAAGACTACAAGACGCTGCGTGACTCGGTGCAGAACCACGACAACTACGACGCGGTCGGGTTGGCTAGCCGTCTGGAGAAGCACGATCTCATCTTCTTCCGCCAGATTGCTGCAAACATCTACCGCCAGAACAAGCGGTGGGAGAAGTCGATTTCGCTGTCCAAGCAGGACAAGCTCTTCAAGGACGCCATCGAGACTGCGGCCACGTCGGGTAAGACCGACATTGTTGAGGATCTCGTTCGATACGTAAGTTTTCTCGTCGCCACATCCCCTTTGGGACTGTGTCGTGAAGACATGCTAAGCCATGCTATAGTTCGTCGACATTGGCCACCGCGAGTGCTTCACGGGCATGCTGTACGCCTGCAATGACCTCATTCGTCCGGATCTCGTCTTGGAACTGTCCTGGCGTCACGGCCTCACGGACTTCACCATGCCCTACATGGTCAACATGCTGGCGCAGCAGACCAAGGAGCTCACCATTCTCAAGGCCGACAACGAAGCCCGAAAGGCCAAGGAGAAGGAGCAGGAGAAGACGGAGGATGACCGGCCCATTCTTGGTGGGTCTCGGCTCATGATTACTGCCGGACCCGGTGGCGGCATGGGCGGCGGAGGCATGTCCCCCGCCCCTTACGGCCAGACCAACGGCTTCGCACCGCAACCCACCGGATACGGTTACTAGGTGCAAGCCCCCGTGTGGGCCTGGTTACCTGTTTCTGGCACCCTGGCCCGAGTTCCTGACGACGGTTCACGATATGAAGTGGGAAAGTCGGCACGGAGGACCCCCACCTCGTCTTCATGGACGGACGATTCGGCAATCTCGTTTTAGCTCATGACTCTATGCACTTGAATTCTTCTCTTGCGATGATGTAAATTAAGAAAGGAAAATGTGCTGGAGCGGTTCTCAAGGTGGACTTGCTGAGTTGGCGATTTGCTCTTGATGGCAACGGCACGGCCTGCGGTGAGGCATCTCGCGGTCTGGGCGCGGCGGCCGGTTGCGCGATTTCGGGGGTGGAGGCATTGCGGGTTAGACGGGAAGGCGGCTATTGCTACTTTTGTCGAGGCCGCGAGGTGTGGAGAGGCGCCGCTTTGCTGTACGCTGTACGATGGTGACTGCGCTTGCTGGTTTCATAGTTATAAAAGGTGTCACTTGATGCTCCCGACTCTGCTATCGTGAACTTTCGCCCAAGCTGTACGTAGACTACTTGTTCATTACACACACAAAAGAGGTATGCTACGTGCTACCACGAGAACCGCTTAGATGTTGTATCCAGGAAGAAAAGACGCCAAAAACGCCGTCGGAGCCTCCAAACCCACGCTACAGCCTGCGCCAAATCATATCCTGCGGACCGTCGCCGGAGCCAGGGCCGCGAGCCACCTGCGCAGACGGCTGGTGTGTGGCTTAGGGTCCTTGATCTTGAGCCACTCGCCGTTGAAGGCGTTGATGAGCCAGTTGTTGAGTTCTGGGGGCGCACGTGTCAGCAATCGGCTGCATGCGCTCTCGTCCTTGGGAGGGGCAAGACAGGGGAGGGAACAAGAGGCGGGCGAGGAAAGACTCACTGTCGTAGACGATGCGGTTCGCGCTGTGAAACATGATGCTGTGGTCGCTGTCGGGAAACACGTGGACGTCGTAGTTTTCGACGCCGGCGACGTCGAGAGCGTCGAGCAGGTGCAGCGAGTTCTGGAAGTGCACGTTGTCGTCGGCGGTGCCGTGCATGAGCAGGAAGCGCGTGTTCTGACCGAGGGCCGACGCGTTGGCCACCGTCGACGCGTCGTAGCCGGCGGCGTTGTCGGCCGGGAGGCGCATGTAGCGCTCCGTGTAGATGCTGTCGTAGAAGCGCCAGTCGGTGACGGGCGCGACGGCCATGCCGTATGAAAAGGTACGCCCGGCGTCCTGCTCGAGCGTCTTGAGCGTGGCGAAGCCGCCGTAGGACCAGCCCCAGATGGCGAGGCGGGCAGCATCGACGTAGTCGAGCGAGGCAAAGTGGCGCGCGGCGGCAATGTGGTCCTGCGCCTCGAGGAAGCCGAGCTGCGACCGAACGGCGACGCGGTGCTTGCGGCCGAGAAAGCCGGTGCCGCGGGGGTCGACGGTGACGACGACGTAGCCGAGGGCGCCGGCGACATACGACTGGAAGTCGACGCCGAAGCGCTTGGTGACCGACTGCGAGTTGGGGCCCGAGTACTGCTGGAAGAGCACGGGGTGCTTCTTGCTGGGGTTGAAGTGCGGGGGCCGGCGCTCCTTGTAGTTGACGCTGACGCCGCCGCCGAGGTCGAGGGTGCCGTACTTGACGACGGGCAGTTCGTGCTTCCTGGCGTGCTCCGCCAGCTCGGCATTGTCCTCGACGGTGCGGTCGTAGTGGGCGGGCGTCGAGGGCGTCGAGATGACCTTTTGGTACGGGATTCCAGGTCCCCGGTACGAGAGCAGGGCGAAGCCAGCGCCCTCGGAAAAGGAGGCGGCGTAGTAGCCCTCGGACGAGGTGTCGGTCAGGGGTTTGAGGTCGGAGCCGTCGAGCTTGACCGAGTAGACGTGACGCTGGATCGACGACTCACGCGTGGCGACAAAGTAGACGAGGTTATTGTCGAGGTCGACGGCCGACGGCGCATCCTCGACCTCCCAACTGCCGGACGTGAGCATGAGCGGCTTGGAGCTGTTGAGAGGGGTGAAGTAGGCCAAGTGCTCAAAGTCGTCGTGGATGACGGTGTCGACGTATCCGTCGTGCTGTCGGCCCTTGGCCGGGTCGGCGGGGATGTAGGTCATCTTGTGGGAGATCTCATGCCAGCCGCCGTCAATCTCGGCCACGTTGACGTCGTTGACAGTCTTTGCCGAACGATCAGCCACGTCGACCAGGACGACCTTGAGATGATCGCCGACGCGGTTCGTCTGCTTGACTAGAAGCTGGTTGCCGGCCCAGAGGACGTTGTTGATGATGCGGTTGTCGTCAGCAAAGTCGTCGGCGATGTCGACAGAGAAGACGTCCTGGTGGACGACGTCGAATAACTGGAGGTCGACGACGGGGTTGGGGGAGCCGGGCTTGGGATACTTGATCTGGCGGACCTCGGGATAGGCTTCTTCGCCCTCGGGCGGCTCAGTGTCGCTGGGGCGCGAGAGGTGGTACTCGACGGGGAATTCCTTTACGCGAGTCTCGTTTGTGCGCAAAAAGGCAATGTACTTGCTGTTTTCAGACCACCAGGTGGCGGTGCGGCCGCCGAAGATCTCCTCTTCGTAGACCCAGTCAGGGACACCGTAGAAACAGTCAGGGCCGCCGTCGGTGGTGATTTGGAATGCTTTGCCATCGCCGGCGAGGATCCTGAGGTACAGATTGTTGTCCATGGTGAAGGAGATGGCGTCGCTTGTGGGGTTCCAGGTGGCGAGCTGTACCCTGGCCTTGTCGTTGGCTGGGAAGAGCGGCTCGACGCTCCCGGAGGCGACGTCGAGAATGAAGTAGATGGCCGTGAAGGAGTGGCGCCAGTTCTTTTCGCGGTCGACGGCGAGGAGGACCCTTTTCAAGTCGGGACTTGGCTTGAGCCAGTCGGGCAGGTGCGGCTTGCCCTTGTACTCAAAATATGCACTCTTCATGAGCGTGCGAGACCCTGCGAGGGTGTCTGCGTGGGCATCGCGGACGGCCGAAGAGTTGTCGCCTTGGTTGGACCGAACGTCCTCGACGACGAGGTAGTCCTTGCCGGTGGCGCCCTGCTCGAGAAGGAGGCCGTCCTGGCCGCCGGGGTCGGCAATCCAGCTGATTGTTTGCGACTTGGGGACCCAGAAGCCGCTGTGGATCTGGTCCATGGTGATTGTCTTGCCAGAGCCGCGGGTGTCGGCGTCGGGGTTGTGGTCGGCATCGCTGGTGTGTTTGTAGGAGCCGGAGGCGAGGAAGAGGACGAGGGCGACGAGCCAGGCACCAGCAACGATGCCGCCGGCAATAATGAGGACGCGACGTAGGCCGCGATCCATGGGTTTCCGCTCGGGGGGTCCGCCAGACTGTCCCAGAAAGGGGCCCGTTTCGTCAAAGGAGTCATCGTCGGCGCCGCCTTCTTCCAGCTTGTGCGGGTGGCCGAGGCGAGGGGCCCTGCCGCCGTTGCCCGTCTTTCTCATGGCGGGGGCCTTTTCCGTCTCTTCGTGCAGCCGGTCGAAGACGAGGCTCGTCGTCGAGACAGAGGAGAGGGAATCGTGGGACGGGCGCCGGGCGTCGGCGGACGATGATGACGGCTCCATGGTGGCGGGAAGCAAGGTGAAGCGGAGACGGGGGTCAGAGCAGGCTATCAGGAGGCGTGCATGCTGCCGATTTGGTGCTCCTTGTCGTGGGGAGTAAAGACTGTGTGGCTCAAGTTGGCGATGCTGGTGGACGAGGCGAGAGGGAAGAGGGAGGTCACGACTCAATCAGGGTCCGAGCTGATAGGGGAAGGTAGGTCCGGGCGTTGCAGGGCGTCGTGCAGTACCGCACGGCTAAGGACAGGTATCGAGTACCTCTGACCAGCAAAGGATTTCCAAGGTACCAATTAGGACGGCTGCGGTAAGCCGGTGCCTCTTTTTATTCGTAGTGTCCTAGGAGATGGATACTCTGAGTGTACCTAGCTTGACGATACCTTGATTGACCACAGGGCCGCTGTGACATTCATTGGTTTGCTGAAGACGGGCAAGAAATTCGTCTGTGCAAAGTACTTTGTACATACTGTCGGTGCTTGCTTCATCAGGCACCTCGTTTCACGTACGTGTACAAAACTCCGCCCCCTCTCGACTGCGACGCTCTAGTTAGCTAAGTACCGAGTACCTACCCTTGCTGACAGTGGGAAAAAGGGTGCATCGTTCGGCTGACGGGTCGTAAGTACGAGGCCAAGCCACCATGCCGCAGCGGATTAGGGAGTAGATAGGTCGGTACCTGTTGCATGACTAAGCTACCAGTAAGGCAAGCAGCAGCAAATCGATGATGCTGCATATTGATGCCAGAGATTAGATAAACTCCGTGTCCGTGACTCGCCACCGTCAACACACTGTATTCCCGCACCAAGCGAAGTGCGCTAGTACAGTGTCAGTCACACGATATGACGCGCTTCGTGCAGTGGGGTCGAGACAGGCCTGCCACTTTCTGCATCACGTGAGCGTGCCGTTTTGCCATCATTTCTTTATCAATCTCCCGCCAGCCGGAATCCCGTTGGTTTGTCCGAGTCACCATCATCAACCGTCTTTCCTACACTTCCATCTCATCCCCTCCCTTTTTCCCAACCCAACGTCTTTGCGCATCCCGCCGCCCATCCATTCCCAACACCTGCCCGCGCCATCCGCCACCAACCATCGAACCGGCCCCCGTGCCATCTGTTACCCGACGACACATCAATCACCATCACCACCATCACAGCCGCTTCCACCATGCTCCCGTTGCGAGCGCCCTTCCGCTCCATCCGCGCCATGCCGTCGCCCATGGTGGCGGCTATGGCGTCGCGCGTGCCCGCCCGGCGCTTCTACCACGACAAAGATATGCCTTCCCTGCTTCCATTCCCTTTCGACCTCGCACGGCAGTCCATGTAATCCGGCCAAAGCTAACATCCCCGGCACTCATCGACCATTACAGCCGCCCGCGGAATCCTGGCTCCATGGACAAGTCGGACCCCTCGGTCGGCACTGGGCTCGTCGGCGCCCCCGCCTGCGGCGACGTCATGAAGCTGCAGATCAAGGTGGACGAGAAGACGGGCACCATCACCGACGCAAAGTTCAAGACGTTTGGCTGCGGCTCGGCTATTGCTAGCTCCAGCTATCTGACGACGCTGGTAAAGGGCATGCGACGTGAGCCTGACTTCTTTCCTCACCACATGCGTACGGCTTTTATATCCTTATGCTAAATCTCTCTTCCTCTTCACAGTCGAGGACGCCTCCAAGATCCGCAACGTCGACATTTCAAAGGAACTCTGCCTGCCTCCAGTCAAACGTACGTGGTCCCTGGCTTTGTTATGCATCCGCTTCCAAGGCTAATGAAATGCGCCACACAGTACACTGCTCCATGCTCGCCGAAGACGCCATCAAGGCCGCCATCGCTGACTATCAGGGCAAGAACCCCCAGGCCTCCATCTCTGACCTCGCTGGCACAGTCAGGACACTGGAGAAGGAGGCGGCAGCTTGATTCGAGGCAGACCCTGGATGGCCGCATGACACGATATGGCGGGTAGCTTGAAGGAAAGGGGGGGGGGACAGGAACAAAAGTCCCGGCAAGGGACCAAGGCAAAAGTGTCTTGTTTGCGGATGGGAAGCGGCGCAGTCGCCGCACAGGGCTGGGACTCGTGGATCCTGGTGCGCCTCTGTTTGTGTGTTTTGGCTCAGTCCTCCTCTCCCCCCTTTTCTTGGTGTACTTTTCTTGGTGCTGCGTCGCGATGACCAAAGGTTGTGGAGAAGAGACAAGGCTGCAAGATTATCAGTTGCGATAACG
This sequence comes from Hirsutella rhossiliensis, assembly GCF_020360975.1. NCBI lineage: Eukaryota > Fungi > Ascomycota > Sordariomycetes > Hypocreales > Ophiocordycipitaceae > Hirsutella > Hirsutella rhossiliensis. The sequence goes on along the minus strand of NW_025408671.1, from coordinate 4,551,134 downwards.
GTCGTTGGGATGGTTGGCGAAATGCTCTTTCTTTTTTGCTGCTTTTCTCTTAACGCAGGGTTAACTTTTTGGCACATTCCAAAGCGCACGGCTTCAGGAACAAAAAAGTGAAATATCAGAGACGCTTGTTCCCGTCCAATGCTTGTTTCGCGGCGCCTATTGCGACGCTTTGCCTCATTTACGGCGGTGGACCTTAATCTCTTCTCAATATAAGGAATCGATCATGACATCGTGATCCGTGATTTCCACCGTGATTGCCACACGCAAATCCAGCACAATCTAATCAAAGTACAATACGAATGGAATAAACGTGTCAGACTTCGCCATGTAGGAGGTCGTCAGCGCCACACCACCACATCATCATCGTAACGTGTCTTCCCAAAGACGTCCAAAAACCTTCCCTGACGACGCCATGCCATGAGTAATTGTCCCCAACTAAGAACTATTCCGCTCCTGCGGTCCCGCCTCCTCAATCAACGCCTCTCCCTGGCGCATCCAATCATCAAAAGCCTCGGGGCTGTCTTCTCGAGGGAGCGTGTTGGTGACGCCGCGGTATTGCCTGTCGCTGAACGACGGGTCGTCGACACCGGAATGCTTCCTGCCGAGCCTCTGGCGTATGTGGCAGAGGGAAAAGTAGAGTTTCTTGCAAAGGCTGGTGTCCCTTTCGATGCGGGACGAAAGCTCTACGACCTCTGCCTGAGGCTCGTGGACGTGCAAGCCGGTGTGGCGGCGGCGATCAAGGCCCACGCGCCAGCGTAGCGCCAAGAGCTGCTCTATAAAGTGCTCCATGGTCTGGGGCTCGATGCCCTGGGGCTTGGACAGATGCTTGTGGAGGCAGGCAAAGGCGGCGTGCTCGATTTGCCGGCCGAATATTAGTGACAAGAAATGCGCCAACAACAGACTGTTCTCGTCTAGACAGCATTCACTGTCGCTGTTGACAAGCTTGTACGTGACCGGAGCAGGCTTGTCGTCGAAATTGGCCAGAAAGCCGAGTGCGTCGTCCAGATCGTGAACTCTGGGCCACATACAATCCTTGTAGTCGCTTCTTTCCATCTGTTCATGGACGAAGCGCTCGAGTGAGTAAGGCGAAGATAGGTCTTCGCTAACCTCGGAGAAGAACCTGCGACACGAGGCAAGGTCCAGATCATACAAGGGCTGCTCATCCCGAATCGCCAGGATAGAGCAAGACAGGCCGAGCCCGTCGAGACACCCCATTATCTGTTCAAATGTGATGGCTTGCCAAGCTTGGTTGTTTAGTAGAGGGCGGCTGATACTATGGTTTTCTGGAGGGTACCGAATCAGTTCACAGCGCCCCAGGGTGAGAGCGAGGGGAGTTAACCAGCAGCTGAGAAGTGAAAAGGGTACAAGAGAAGAGAGAGAGACACGCAACGGTTGCCATACCTGTAAACCGGGTGCTGCCAGCTTTCACCAGGCCCATGAAGGAGAAGACGATGCAGGACGATGCCTTGCCACGGTCCTTGCACTTTTGACACCACTCGGCTCCAGCCGCTGGCTCACACTGCTAACAGTTCAGTCATGCGTAACAGCCAAGAGAGGGACCTGTCCCGCTTGACGCACTAGGCGACAGTGAGCAGACGAGAGGACAAACCGTACAGAAACACCTTGCAACTTGCACCTGATACACACGCTCTTCTCAGCTCTCCTATTCTTGGCGTTCCACTTAGTCGCGGGATGCAGTGACCCTTTCCGCTTGCCTTTTTGACTATAAACGGGCGAGGTAGGATGCGGCTGGCCGGGCAAATCCTCACCGGGGGCCGACACACGATGGTTCTGAAAGCTGCTGTGTCCATTCATCATCTCAGATGTCGGCCAGGCCGACCCATCCGTGCAAAAGGACGACTCAGAGGCGTGCAAGGGGTGAGTCGACACGTACGAGGAGCTGGTCTCTGATGAATCGTAAGGGGTCGTCGATGGCCCTCGATTCAAACATTGCCGGACCAGGTCCGGGATGTGCAAGTCACTGCCGAGCAGAGAGACCTCTTGGCTGATAGTATCGGTGAGACGGCGCGGCATTGTAAAGTCGGCCAAATCACCATCATCAACTGGGAGCCGCTGATTGGAGTAGTTGAAGGCTGCGGCCCTCAACACCGGTAGGCGGCCGACGCTCGACCTATTCGCATAATGTGCCTGTTCGGCCGCCGCAATCGAGGCGGCAAGGGGGCCTGTGTACTGCGCGACGGGAAGATTCGAAAGCCCAGGCCGATGAACCGGCATTGATCCGTTCAATAAAAACGCCGGGGTATAAGGCGCCGGCATGGGTGCGGCATACATGGCTTGGCATGGCTGTTGTAGATGCCCGTGTAGATGTTGGTCTCCCCTTAGATCTGCGGCCTGACTTACCGAGGCGCCGAAAACTGATTGGAGACGGAAAGGGCCATAATCGTTGGCGTCGAGTAGATATTCCGTGATGCGGCTGCCGGTGTATTGGTCGCCCAAATTGTAGGCGTGATGGGCCGAGGGTGAGCCGAGCACAGCTGCCGCCGGCTGCTGCTGCCAGGGGATGTGAAGCTCCAGGCTGGAGAAGTTGGAGTGGTTCGAGAGCGGATTAGACCGTGAGCTGGTCATGTAGGATTGGACGGTCATATGCCCTGAGCATCCGCAGGGACACGGTTCGGCCGGGCCGTTGTACAAGTGCGGATCTGTGGAAGCCAGTGGCGGCGACATGGACAATCCCCCATGGTGGGCGCTACCGGAGGTGTCAGGAAAGAAGACGCTAAGAGAATCGACGATTTCCTGGGCTCTGGCCGTTGACGGATGTGTGGGCGAGGTCTCGAGAGGAGCGAGGGCGGCGGCGTCGAAGATATCGTCGTCCACGGGCCTGGTAAGGACGGGGAAGTCAGCATGGTTTGAAGGGGTAACGCAACAAACGAGACACAGACAGGTCTTGACTCTGGGACGGGCCCTGGCCCGGTGCCGTGGATGCCTCATGGCCCATGAAGCCCCCCACGGAAGAATTGAACTGGGCCCCCGTATTTGCGGCGTCTTGCATGTCGGGAAAGATGAAGGATGAGCAGGAAGGAAGGCTAGATAAACGTGGACGAGCAAAGGTGCGTGTACGTAGGTCGTGCGCGTCACGGTCTTGTTCCCTGGATGGATTCATGGACAGAGGGCGAGATGGATGTCCAAGAGAGAGACGGCAGTAATGGGTCGACCTAGGCGTGAACAGGACAGAGGATGTGTTTTGAGTTCAGGAGCTTGTCTGGACGGCGGAACAAGGACGGCTCGCCGTCGAGGTAAAACGTTGGCAGGAGAGAGAGAGAGTGAGGACTGTGGCGGCAAAGAGGGCCGGTTATAAATGCGCTGATGGGACATGCTTGAACGAACAGGACGAGCAGCCGAGTATGGCTTTGCCATGGACAACGCATCCGCCCTCGAATGTCGCATATCGTGGCCGACGCGGGCACACGGTCTTGGGGCTGAGTGTCTGCTTTTTTTGCTTTTTTTTTGCTTTCTTATCCATGCGGTGGAGGTGCAGGGGAGGCCTGATGGGAAACCCTTCCTTTTGTGAATTGCGCGTTTTTTCTACCCCATGCATATTTCTTCTAATATCCGGCCGGTTCCTTCCATCCATATCCGTACCTGGATTGGTCCTCTGGCCAGGGTGCCGGGAGGCGGTTCCTCGATGATGACAGCTCCTGGTTGGCAAATCTCCATCCATATCTGGATTGGTCCTCGGCGGCCAGGGTGCATGGCTGGCTTCCTGGGGGGCAAAGCAGAGGCGAATCAGCGGCATTCGCCTCGCTTTGTACGCATACCGAAGAGCATACCGAAGCAAGAAGAGGAGAAATGGAGTCGGAGAGGGACGGACGTGGCAGCGGCGTGACGTCGAGCGGAAGAAATCTCTGTCGTCGGTTTGTACAGTAGGTAGTGGGAATAAGGAGAGAGAAAGGCGTGCAGTTTGTGAGGATCCCCCTGCTTACCTACTTACTACCTAACTTCGCAGGAGTGTGTTTGCACCTGCCTTTTCCGATGACCGCCTCAGTTGCCGATGACGCACACACACGAACCTCACCTTTGACAGCGTCTGTCGAGTCCACGTCCCAAAAGCACGTCCCGTTCAGGGCCACATGCGTTCGGGGATCAAATGCGGCAATACGACGAATACGCGGCGCCCTCTGATCGGCACACGACCGCCGTTGATTGGCGAGGCCGGGCCACCACTTCAGCCCTGAGCCCGAGATTGATGGACAAGGACCAGTCGTTGGGGCCAGCCGAGGCCGAAATCCCAAAGTATAAAAGGCCGTTTGTTGCACCCTTTGGTTTGGAGCGAGCATTCGTTGCATCACGCAGCCAAGGCACGCAATCGCTTCCTCGACGTCGACGTCCCATCTGCTCACCATGCCGTTTGGATCCAAAGCCAAGGAGCCGGAAGACGTGGCCTACGTGCCGCCTCAAATCTCAGACCTGCACTGCTTCTCCGAGACCGAGGGCGTCGTGACGACGAGTACGTCTTGCCAGCCCTGGTCCCAGACCCGTCGTTTTTCCACTGCTAAGACAGCCGGACGCAGCCATGATGGACCTGCCCGGATACCGCATCGTGCGCGTGCTCGGGGCCGTGTACGGCATCAGCGTGCGCTCGCGCAACATTGCCGCCAGCCTGGGCATGGTCATCAAGAGCTTTGCCGGCGGCGAGCTGCGCTGGTTCACGTCGATGCTGTACTCGTGCCGCAACGACTCCATCAGCCGCGTCGTCGACGAGTGCAAGCGCCGCGGCGGCAACGCCATCATCTGCCTCCGCTTCGACGCCGGCGACATGGGCGGCTTCGCGCAGACGGCGGCCTACGGCACGGCGTGCATTGTGGAGAAGCTGGACCCGGCCGTCAGGCCGCCTCCGCAGCTGGAGAGTGCTTGAGAGGGGTGGTGTCATGTGCATACCCCGGGGGGGAGGTGGGCCTGCTTTCGATTGCGGGGAGAAACATTCATGCTGTTCGGGCCTTTTGGAGCCCCGCAGCATGACGGCGGTTTTGCCGAGTGGGAGCTGCCGAGAGTCCTTTGATGCACAGGTGCGCGTGACCTGCAGACATTACATGTACTGTACAGGATAGAGCAATTGACCATGATGACGAGTCGCCTCGGCGCAGCCCACGGTGTCTATGCGAAGTCTATGCGAAGCTGCGGGAAGCTGCAGGCACGGCCACCATGAACAGGTGTGTGGCGCACGACCATCACTTGTCTTGCAAGGCTATGTTACTGGGCTGTCCGGATGCGTCGTTGCTTGCAAGTTGCACACATTCCATGCTGAGCAGCACCATGCATGTACAGAGTTGCGCAAGGGGCTCGGACGCCAAGCTACATACTGTACATATTGCAGACTCCAGGAGCCAAGGAGTTGAGAGAGGCTTCTTTCAGGCAATACAGGGGAGGAAGATCGGATGACGAGGGGGGAATCAAGGCCTGGTTGGTGGTTCCCCAGACCCGGCGGGGCCGCGACGTTTTGGCGGGGTAGAAACAGCGTCATAGCGGCCTGCTTCGGTGGGCTGGCGGGGTCCAGCAGGCGTTGAGGTACCGAGTACTCGGGCCAAGGTATAACTCTATCGAATAAGCTTGACTTTCCTCCGGGCGGAGCCTCAAGGTGAGACGGGCGAGGACGGTTGCAAGGAAAAGTAGCAGCAGGAAAATGCAAAGAGTCGAGGGAATGTAAAACAGTGAGCTGCAATGGCCTCAATGGAAGCGAGGAAGAGCGGGAGACGAGTGCAGGAAGACGCCCAGCTGCTAGATAGACTTATGGGGTACTTGCATTCCGGGGTACCTGGACTTGGCGGCCCCCGGTCTCGGCCCCAACGGCGAGTCAGAGCCGGAACCGTCGATGCAAGCCACGTCTTCGAGGTGAATTCTTGAGACAGCTGTGCTGCAGACCGAGTACGTGACACTAGGTGACTGAGAATGAAAACAAAGGAAATACTCGTCGTGGATGGAAACATTTGTCTCCTGGACGGGTCCGTCAGCCTCGTCCGTCAGCTCCGGCGTGGCGGACCCGTGCAACCAACTCTTTCTTCTCCCCTGCCCCCAGGAGCCTTGGCCATATGGGACGAGGTGGTGGGCAGTGTGGGTAATGGTAATAATAATACGAATAAACTATAGAATGGGTACTAATTAGGTAGCGCACCGCGTTCGTTTGGCCCCAATGCTGTTCCGGTCGGTAGCCTGCCTCACTTTTACTTCCTCCTCTCTACCTGATGAACCCGGCCTGTCCGTCCGCTCTTAAGAGCCCAGCTATTTCACCTCTCTCTTCGCCCCTTCCTTCTCTTGTTCTTCACGCCTGTCTCCTCCTTCCTCTCAAGCTGGTCATCGTCCTTGCCGCGTCAAGCTATCCCTCCCTCCCCTGTCCCTCCTCTTCTCCCGGGAACACGACTCATACACACAAACACGCCTTACTTGCTATTTTCAAAAGCCACGCGGGGCGCCGGAGAGCTGACGAGACGGAAAAACGCATCCCCCCCCCCCTCCCCCCGGCCGACCATGGCGTCCCTGAGACATGTCGTCGTCGCCGCCGTCACGGCCTTGGGCCCGGCGGGCGTCTCGGCCCTCTTCACAAACGGCTCCGTCGTCGCCCCGTGCGACTCGCCCATCTACTGCCACGGCGACATCCTCCAGGAGATTGAGCTGGCCCAGCCGTTTGCAGACTCCAAGACCTTTGTCGACATGTAAGCTTACACACCCACCTCGCGAGGAAGCGAAGGGCCGTGTAACAACAACAGCAACAAGACTGACATATCTCTGCCAGGCCCGCCACAAAGTCGCTCCAGGAGATCCAAGACGCCTTTGCCAAGCTTGCCAAGCCCGTGAAAAACGACTCGGCCCTGCACGACTTCCTCAACCAGCACTTTGGCCAGGCCGGCGGCGAGCTGTCCCCCGTGCCGCGCGACCAGCTCAAGACGGATCCCCTCTTCCTCAACAACCTCTCGGACACCGTCATCCGCGAGTTCGTCGGCAAGGTCATTGACATCTGGCCCGACCTGACGCGCTCTTACTCGCCCTCGACGGGCAACTGCTCCGCCGCAGACGGGGGCCAGTGCCCGAGCAGCTTCATCCCCATCAACCACACCTTTGTCGTGGCCGGCGGCCGCTTCCGCGAGCCCTACTACTGGGATTCGTACTGGATTCTCGAGGGCCTGCTGCGCACGCGCGGGGCCTTCACCGAGATTGCGCGCAACACGATTGATAACTTCCTCGACTTGGTGGAGCGCTTCGGCCTGATCCCTAACGGCGCCCGTGTCTACTACCTCAACCGCTCGCAGCCGCCCATGCTGACGCAGATGGTGCGCATCTACATGGAACACACGGGCGACGCCGCCATCCTCGACCGCGCCCTGCCGCTGCTCGTGCGCGAGCACGACTTCTGGGCCCGGAACCGCTCCGTCGACATCGCCGGCCCCTGCGGCAAGAACTACACCCTCTCGCGCTACGCCGTCGAGAACACGCAGCCGCGGCCGGAGTCGTTCCGCGAGGACTACCAGATGGCGAACAACGCGTCGTACTTCTCCGCCACCTCGGGCAGCGTCTTCAACGAGACGGCGCCCCTCGACGACGCCCAGCGCGCCGAGCTCTACGCCAACCTGGCCACGGCCGCCGAGTCGGGCTGGGACTTCTCGTCGCGCTGGCTGTCGCGCCCGCAGGACTCGGCGCGCGACGACTACTTCCCGCTGCGCTCGCTCAACGGCCGCAACGTGGTGCCCGTGTGCCTCAACTCGATTCTCTACGCAAACGAGCGCGCCATTGCCGGCTTCTTCCGCCAGAGGGGCAACGGCTCGGCCGCCGGCGACTGGGACGGCCGAGCCGCGCGCCGCAGCGAGGCCATGCACGCGCTGCTGTGGAACGAGACGCTCTTCACCTACTTCGACTACAACCTGACGTCGCGCGCCCACGACGTCTACGTGCCCGTCGACGACGACGCCGCCGCCGAGGACAAGACGGGCGCGCCCGAGGGCTACCAGGTGCTCTTCCACGCCGCGCAGCTGTTCCCCTTCTGGCTCGGCGCCGCGCGCGAGGACCTCAAGAAGCCGTCGGCCGTCAAGAGGGCCTACGCCCGCGTCGCGCGCTACCTCGACGCGCGCGCCGGCGGCATCCCGGCCACAAACTACCAGACGGCCCAGCAGTGGGACCAGCCCAACGTGTGGCCGCCCCTCATGCACCCGCTCATGCAGGGGCTGCTCAACACGGCCCCGGGGCCGGAGCCCTCGGGCCCCGCTCCGGCCGGCGGCGCCGACGAGCAGCAGGCCCACCGCGACGTGCACGCCCTGGCCGTCAAGCTGGCCCAGCGCTACCTCGACTCGACCTTTTGCACCTGGTACGCCACGGGCGGCTTCACCTCGGAGACGCCCAAGCTGCCGGGGCTGACCGACGCCGACACGGGCATCATGTTTGAAAAGTACGCCGACAACTCGACCAACGTGGCCGGCGGCGGCGGCGAGTACGAGGTCGTCGAGGGCTTCGGCTGGACCAACGGCGTCCTCATCTGGGCTGCCGACACCTTCTCCGCCGAGCTGAAGCGCCCGGACTGCGGAGACATCAAGGCTGCCAAGAGCGGCGCTGACGGAGGCGGTGGCAATGCGCGGCGCAGCAGCAGCGCCGTCCATCTCGATGCCCGGGATGCGCGGAGGATAAAGATGTTTGGTAGCCGGCCTAATAAGAGGTAATTCCCCGGTCTGGGGGGGGGCTGGGCTCCGAGGAGAGAAGACGATGTGGCTGTGCTGCGCTGGACAGCCGCCCTCCCTGAGCTTGGTCCAGGGAGCTGCGAAAACTGTATATAACCCAGCATTTTTATAATCGCCCCTTTTAGTTCTGTACATCAAAGGGGTTTCCTACGTGGTGGCTCGTGGCATAAGCCCCCCAGCGATGACGTGCAGGATGGTCGTATAATGAGTCCCTGAAGCAAGGCCATCCACAGACAATAAAGGCACCCAGATTCCATGAAAAGTAAATCATTAACCAGAGCCCTGTCCGTTCATCAGGGCGTGATGCGCCCCACGATGCAAGATACAGCGCAACCCAACACCCCTGGACCCTCGGTCGAGCCACGACTCCACAGCTTCCCCATGCCTCGTCCTTTGCCGACGCCTATGCCCGTGTGTATGTGTCCAATGATGTGTGAGCATATACATACGCCCCCCCCCCTCCCCAGCCATCCTCTCCTCTTCTCCTCTCCACCTCGTCCGCACGCTCACGCCTGGATGGCACTCGGCCGCGCCATCGGCCGCAGCGGCCCCTTGCGAGGCTCGTCCCCCCTGCTCACCCGGTACTTGAGCTTGACCCCCATGGCCGCCAGCTCGACGTCGAGGAACTTGAGCGCCCCGGGAATCACCACCTGCGTCGTCTCGTCGCCCCCGACCCAGCAGACGCCCTGCCCGTCCTCCCAGATCTCGCCCTGCACCTCCGTCAGGTCCACGCCCTCGCGCTCGTCCAGCCGGACGGCGCAGCCGCGGCACCGCACCATGCTCGGCGCCTTTTTCTTGCTCGGCGCAAACTGCGACACCGTCGGCTGCACCGACAAAAACGACCCGCACCGCCGGCAGATCCACGACCGCGTGTAGTCGGAGCAGTTGAGCAGCCGGTCCTGCAGCAGAAACGCGGTCCCGTGCGCGAGCAGCGCGTCCCGCTCCATCTCGCCCACGCGGATGCCGCCGCCCCTCTTCCTGCCCTTGATCGGCTGGCCCGTCGTCGGCACCACCGGGCCCGTCGTCCGCACCTGGTACTTGTCGTTGACCATGTGCCTGAGTCGCTGGTAGTACACGACGCCGATGTAGATGTCGGCCCCCAGCTCCTCTCCCGTGATGCCCGAGTACATGGGCTCGTTGCCGTGGTAGCTGTAGCCGGCCTTCATCAGCTGGTGCCCAAAGTAGTCTGCCGCCGTGTTCTGCTCGTCAAACTTGAACGGCGTCGAGTCTTGGGCCAGCCCGTGCAGCGCGCCGGCCTTGCCCGCCAGCGACTCAACAAACATGCCAATCGTCATTCGCGACGGAAAGGCGTGCGGGTTGATGATGACGTCGGGCTGGATGCCCGACTCGGAAAAGGGCATGTCCACGGCAGGCCACTTTTGCGAGCAAACACCCTTTTGCCCGTGGCGCGACGAAAACTTGTCGCCGATGACGGGCGAACGGGGGACGCGAAACTTGACCGAGATGGTCTGCAGGGGCTCGGATCCCGTCTCGGCCCCAATCAGCCGAACCTCTTCGACGAAGCCCGTCTCCTGGTCCTTGTACTTTTCGTAGTGGGTGACGCCGTCGAGGTTGACCAGGTTCCCGTTGTAGTCGGTCGTGACCGTGTGCCACGCGCAGATGACATCGCCGTCCTGCATTAGCCGGCCGACGTGTGGCAGGCCGTCGTCGTCCAGCATTCCTTGGTAGGACGCGCTGACATAGCTGTGCGGCGCGAAGCCAAAGGCCTTGGTCACGCTCTTGGTCACCTTGATCCTCGAGTCGTCCTTGAGGCTGATCTTCTTGGTCTTGTAGATGGTGCCGTGCCCGAAGCCCCTCTCGTGCGCCGACTTGTTGATGATCATGGCGTCGTCCATGTCGTACCCGGTGTACGAGATGACGGCCACGACGGCATTCATGCCGTTGGGGAAGTTGTCGAAGCCGTACGCGTTGTGCAGGGGAGCCCGCACAATCGGCGTCTGTCCCGTCTGCAGCCTGTACGACTTGTTGTCGGTCCGGTACCGCATGGCCGCGCCCGGCGTCCCCATCGACTGCTTGCCCATCTGGCATTGGTACATGTTTCGCGGGGATTGGTTGAAGTCGGAAAAAGGGGTCATGTTGGCGAGGATGGACAGTATGTTGGTCGGGGAGACCTCGACGTGCGTCGACTGGCCCGACTCAATCTCCTGCGGCACAACCGCTATCGACATGTAGGGCTGCTCGAAGGAGCCGACGTAGTCTTCCTTTTGCAGGGGCAGATAAGTCGTCGGCCGCACCATTCTCGACGGGCCCGACGCCATGTACAGGCCGGGGTACGATCCGCCATTGGAGGGCGGCACATATCCAATCTCCAGGTGCAGCGGCACGCCGTGCGTCCCCTCGACCTTCCAGTGGCGGAAGCAGTCGGCGATGCGTCGAGTCTCTTTGGGGCTGCAGTAGCCGAGGATCTTGCCGTCCAGCATGACGACGACGCTTTCGTCGGTCGAAGCAGACGACGTGGGCACAATGCCCAGTTCCGTGGCCAGGGCCGGCAGCCGAGAGACGTCGATCGAATCCGTCATGATCTTGCACTTGTGTGCCAGATGATTCAGCAGCCCGCAGGGCGAACCGTCGGGCGTGTGGACGGGGCACAGGAAGCCCCACGACTCTGGCAGCAGCTTTCGCACCGCCGTCGTCTTGAGCTGGGCGAAAAAGGCGCCGCGATGAACCATGCGGAAGTGGCTGATGAAGCGCAAGAAGTTGAGCTTCTCGGCGACAACAGTGAAGCCGGCCGTCTGCTGCAGGTCCAGCCCCGAGGGGCTTTGCATGTTGCCGGTGGAGAGGAAGTACTCGAGAGCGTTTCCAATGTTCTCGTTGGCCTTTCTGAAAATCCCAGAGGGAAACTCTCGGCGAAAGTCCTCGGACGTGAAACGTACCGTCGGGTTCCTGCGGAAGTAGTCTCGCAGAGACGCGCGGACATTGACGCCGAGGAACTCGTCCAGCCTCTCCTTGAGGATTTGGCTGTACAAAAACCCGCCCAGCAGGATTTCCTGGTTCTGCACGGCATCCGGGTTGTCGACGGCGCATTCGCCATCAGCCAGCGCGTACAGCTTTCGAATCATGAAGAGCAGCATGCGGAACTTGTCATTGTCCTGCTCCGCCGTCACGTTGATGTTGCCAAGGTGAACCAGGGCAATCTTCCGCAGAAACTCGGTGCCCACGTCGTAATCCGACAAGGTTTCCGGCACGCCCAGGACGATTCGGAACTTTGATCCCAAGAAAGCGCGCGTCTCCGCCTTGCCGTACAGGCGATAGCTCTTGTATGTTCTCAGCAGCAGCTCGACTCGGTCCGTCAGGAACGTATTGCCCGTCGACTTGCAGCCCATGGGGCCAATGACTCCCTCAAAGATCTCACGATCATTCGTCTCCACCAGGGCCCTGAGGATCATCAGGACGGGCACGAGGTATTCGTTTTTCCGCCAGGAGAAGCGGAACGTGATGTTCCCGTCGTGAAGGTAGTGCAGCACGTTGGTCTGCGACGTTTCATCCGGCCGGACAGAGCGAACGATTATACCGTAGGGCGTGTATCCGGGGCCACGGTTCACAAAGCTCGGCCGAGTGATCGCCATGGGGAAGTTTCTCTTGTTCATCTGCAGCAGGCGGGTGATTTTCTCAATGCCGTTGACGATGAAGTAGCCGCCCAGCTCCTCGGACTCTTCCTTGCGCTGGACGAGCAGTTCGGGGGAGTTGTTTTCCAGGTGGCAGCGATTAGACTGTCGTGGACGGTTAGCAATATGTGACGTGGTCCAAGAGTCGCAACCATATTCTGTACTTTTACCATGACGGGCACCTGCCCCAAGTCTCGCGTAAACTCCATCGGGTCGCCGCCGTTGATGGTGTACTCAAACGTTGCCGACAACTTTCCTCTGTATGTGACATGGCGTTCTCTGCACTCGGCGGGCAGTATGTCTCTGTTGCGAGCCAGCTTGTTGGAGGGCGGGACCTGCGGCTTTTGCAAGGTCACATCCTTGACCCGTATGCTCAGCCGATTCCGTCCGTCGGGCCCGGTGCTGTCGTCGCCGTCTAGGAAGATCTTGGAGCCAATGTCCACGAGGCCATGCGCAAGCAAGCCGGGCTTGCCATCGTCGCGAAAGATGCCGTTGAAAGACTCGATGTGCGGGTCGACGGCTAGTTGAAGGGCGGGATAGGCGGTGTGGTCGGCCGGAGGATTCTGGAACAAGCTTTGGCGACGAAGCGTGTCGTATTCATGGCTCCATTGCGTCTCCGTTGCGGAAGGCGTCATGATGCGGCCAAACGGCTGGCTACAGCGGGGGGTGCCTCCGCTGTTGGCCTGTGGATGACGAGCGAGGGATCACAATGATTCGAGTTACGGGCTCGGCAGCCGAGACTCGATTACGGGACCGTGAGGAGTGCGCGCCACCCAAAAGCTTCTTGATAGCGAGTACAAAAATTGAGGCTATCCGGAAATGCCAAAGGCTCATCGTTATCGCCATGAAAAAAAAAGTTGCCGATAAAGGTGTCACATGACTTTGCTCTGTTATCGATAAGCCGTGTTAGCTTGGCGGATGGCGGATGGCGGGGTTCGCAGATGCCGCGCTCTTTGTACAACTCCGAACTCCTCCTTGTCGGTTCTTCCGGCGACAGAGAGGGAGAAAAGCAAAGGGCCAATGGGCTCGCCGACGACGAACCCCATGCCATGTCTCAGTCCGGTGTCCCAGTGCCGCGATGCCCTGGAGAGCATTGCCGTCGGGGCGCGTTACATCAGCGCTATCGCCGTGGGACGCACAGCATCGAGCGTGCAGCAGCATGGGCTGGGCGCAAAGTCTGGAGGCATTCAACGGCCTCGCCAGTCCGGTCCATGGAGGGCTGCGTAAGCGACTTGCTGCCTTCCGGCTTGCATAAGGCCTGTTTCGACGCCGTTGGGGTCGAGGCATCCTAACGACTGTCACCGCCGCCCGTTCGGGACGACTTCTGCAGCAGCCAGAGACGTCTCATGCATGGATGCGCGCCTGTGCATACATATATACACATGGACGGGGAGGGCATGTGTGCACGCACGACTTGAGAGTTCTCGTCGCGGCCTCGATGGCCGAGCGCAGCTTCGAGGGCTCGAGGAAGGATGAAGGTCGCCTTGGCTGGCGGCCGCCTGGACGCCATGGGCGCCCAACGAAGCCCGACGACGCTACCCGCATGCACGCTTCTCCCAGGTCGTCAGGTCAGATCAGTTAGCAGGCAGCCGGCGTTCCTTTTCAACGTCGCGGCATTGGCAGACGTTTGTTCGTGGGGGTCGCTGTCTTGGGTGTTGGCTCGACTGGCACCCCCAACATGGCATATCATGGATTCGCGCATCCCCCGCCTCTGGCACACCAACATGTGCTGCATCTAGCCCTCCCCCGTGACGGCGGCTCATCCGGTTCCCCAGGTAGACTCTGGCCAACCGCAGATGCTGGTTCGCACGAGGCACGTCGTGCGTCTGTCCAGCCAACCCGCAGCGCCTTCCGCATGCCAAGCATTCTCGACCATGTCTCTTGTTGTCTATCTGTCCGTCTTCCGGTTCCTCGTCGCTGCCTGTCTGTCTGTTGAAGGCTCGCCTGGCCGTGCAGGTCTATGACATGCTCTGCTGCCACGCAGAGCGAGAGAGCCTCTTATCGACGGGTGAAATCCGAAGACACGTCGGGTAAATGATGTGAGCTAGCAAGCTGGCTTTGACAGCGTCTGTCCAGGCGGAAAGGCGCCATGCTTTGAGGAACTAGCCATGCACCCAGACGTATGTACATCCGTGAAGACTGTAGGTGCAAAGCATGGCTAGTCACCCCCCCAGAGGCCTGGCTGAGATTCGAGCCTGACCAAGCCCAATCATCGATCCCCTGGGTTACGTCAAGGCTCGCCGGGCTGACTGGAGAGGTTGTCCACTCGGGCATGTCGTCGACGAAGCAAAGACACTCCGTCCTGTTGTTGCGTCTGCAGAAGCTGTTTCATGCCATCCAGCGTCGATCAATGGCAGCTCCCACCATCGGTTCCCACGCCCGTTGGCTGCCCAAGAGCAGGCAAGCAAGGAATCGACCGACGTAAGCCCTGGTAGGGAATAAGAGGTGGGAAGACGGCTTTGGACTCTGACACAGGTCGGGATGGAGAGAGGCTTGACGTCGTTGCTGCCCGTCTCGGCCACACCAAGTAGAGGCAGCTGTGGTCGTTTGTGCCTTGAGTACTCGGTAGGGACCAACAAGTAGAGAGGGGGGAGGGCGGGGGGGTGTAGGGTGAGGAGGTGCGGCAACCTGCGAGGGCAAAGGCACCCAACTGACTCTTTACCTCCAGGCACAGGCAGCCCTGACGAGGCACAAGGTACATATTGTTTAGGGCACGGCGGTATACGTCCATGGTAGGTCACCTTCCAGCTCTTTTCTTCCATCGCCCGCCTCTCTCTTCCGGCTGCTCCCGGCAGAACTACTCCAGCATCCATCATCCAAGACAGCGTCTCCCGTGGCCCGGTCTGCTCCTCTCGGTCGTCCGCCAGCTGCTGCTAGGCACTGCATCATTCATCATTCCCGAACCGCCATCACCACCTCCTCCACCGCCACCATCACCTGCTGCATTTACGCCCAGACCCGGTCAAGCTGCCTGCTCACACGTACATCGGTACGGTACATGCAGCGCTGCAACTCGCCCAAACGCACGCTGCACTCCCTGTACAGTTCCTAGCCGCGACATCGACCGTCTTCGTCGCCAAAGGGTAAAAACGACCAGCCCCCCGGCCGCTGCCTGTTGATCACCACCCTTGTTCGGCAAACGGATGAGACGCTACATCTGGGCGCAGCGGTTGACCTTCACTGGGTGGTAGGGTCTGGTGACTCGAAAAAAAAAAGGTCGCTCGGCCTCTCTCTCGCCCTCTGAACTCCATCTGGGCCGGTGACAGAGGCCCTGTCGGGCACGCTACCTTGCTTGCCCACCTTGCACCACAAAGTTCGCCTACCTGCCGAGTCGAGGCTGCACGCGCCATCGACGTTGGCGACGCTACGCTCCTCTTCGAGGCACGGGTCGTCTCCGTCCCCGCCCCAAGCTTGCCTGCTTGCTTGGCCCTGGTCCCCGCCATCCCGTCTTCGGGTGGGGTCTTGTCCACCCCCAAGCCAGCGTCGCCTCTTCCCGCCCTACCACCTTTTGCTCCGTCCGTTGCCGCACTGCTCCGGTGGCCCTCCCCGCGACGACAGCTTCTCCTCTCTCCTCTCTCCTCCTCCTCCTCCGCCGCCGCCGCCTCCTCCTCTCTACTCAACGCCGCGCAGCAGCACCTCGACGCCCCAGACGATCCGTGTTCCAACTGCGCTCCCCGAGTGGCCGACGGGCTCACTTCTCGCGCGCGCTGTGGTGCCCCGCTGTCGCCAGCAGCTTCCGAAACAGCAACTTGTTTGCCCTTTGCTTGGACCCAGCACGCACTCGCCAGTATTTCAATGCCTGTTTTTGATCAATGAATGCATCGCGCAAACACGCATCCCGTTTTCGTCTTTAAAATCCAGCGTCGCCGTTTCCTTATCGACAGAGCTCGTTTCGCCGCTTCTGCTCTCGCCGTCTTCCAGTGCCCCGCCTCGCGCAACACTCGTCCTGTTCGGACCATAGCTACCCTTCGATCGCAACATGGCTGGACTTTTCCGAAGGGTATATGATTGGTTATTGCGGGTTTTTTGGTGAGTCGGCAGCCGAAGCCGCAATTCGTCGCGGCCCGGATCCCTCGGCCTCTTCTCCCACCGCCCTCGTGCTCCCCACGACCTCGTCTTAGTCCGCCGTGCGAGACGTGTCCGCGGCATATGCTGACGTGCCAACCACCAGGGCGATGGAGATGGAAGTCACATTGGTCGGGCTGCAAAATGCCGGAAAGACTTCGCTGCTGCGCGTGTTGGCGGTAGGTTCAGCTCTTCCGGCCTTTTGCTCAGCTCTCGGCTAACGCCCGTCTGCCTCTCTAGGGCGGCGAATTTACCCTCGAGTGAGCATGCCCCCCGGGCGATCGCGCTTGTCAACCCCGAAACGTCCATCGTGCGGACACTCCCGGTTGAGGGACCAAGACGTCGAGCTGACTGCCACGATGCTTGTAGCTCCATTCCCACTGTCGGATTCAACATGAAGCGTGTCCAACGGGGCCACGTTTCGCTAAAGTGCTGGGACATCGGTGGTCAGCCGCGGTTTCGATCGATGTGGGAGAGGTATTGTCGGGGCGTCAACGCCATTGTCTTTATCGTAGACATTGCCGACGTAGCGCTGATCCCACAAGCCAAAGATGAACTCCACTCGCTCATGGGCTATCCGTCGCTAGGCGGGATCCCGCTCCTTGTCCTGGGCAACAAGTCTGACCTGCCGCAGAAGCTGTCTGTGGACGAGCTGATTGACGAGCTGGACCTGAAGAGCATCCAGGGGCGCGAGGTGTGCTGCTACGGCATCAGCGCCAAGGAGGAGACGAACCTGGATGCCGTGGTGCAGTTTCTGGTGAAGTGGGCCGGGCGTTGAGGCATCCCTCTGGCAAGGACAGGGCTCGACGTTTGTCCCTCCTGATGACGATGACGACGACGACGAAGACGACGCGGCCATGAGCTCACGACGACGACGAGACGACGAGGAAAGGATCGGCCGCGAGTAGGCCTTTTGCTGCATGGATACACCAGCAGAGTCTCCCTAGTCGCAGCCCCGTCGGACGCCTGCGGGACTGGTGTGCCGGAGATGCTTTTGACGACGGTGAATATAAATAACTTGTTCTCACGAATTCACGAAGACGCACACCATGTGGCCATGGTTCTCGGTTCCGGGCGACGCCTTGGACTGGTCTTTTTTCTTTTCGGCGGTTGGAGCATAGCGAGGTGGCCGCGCGGGAGTAGGCAGCAGGCCGTTGAGACAATTGCCGTCTGATTTCCTAGTGTCGTGTCGAGACGTTTGCTTCCTGTTCTCACATGCTGGTTTCTCGTTGTGTTTGTGTGTAGCCGGGTTTGGAATTTTATTCGGGCCATTGGGACATGGTCTCGGTTGCTGTGTGGCGAGGGGAGGCGGAGACGAAATTGGCCTGCAGCAAGCAGGAGGACGGGGCGGCGTAACAGAGATCAAGTAGGCAATGGATGTCGGGATTGGGTTGAAGATGTGGTGGCAGAGGCCGCGTCTCGTAGTGTGCAGCCGGCCCGCGAGGCCACCATGGTGACGGCCGAGGGCGAGGCGACGGCGTTTGCTCTTGTACATGGGCTAAAGGGACGGGAGGGAAGAAAAAGGGCCGGGCGGGCGTGGTGGCAGGAATTTAAGACGAAGTGATGAGTGATGAGTGACAGACGGCCCTTGGTGTGCTGGCGAGGCTGGACTGGCTACTGCACACGGACCACTTTTGATGCGTTGGCCAACGCAGCATTGCAGGACAAGGAAGGTCGTCGACGGAATAAGCGCGGCCGGGCCGATTTCCTGGTCGATGCCAATCATTTTATCCTTTATACTTTTGTCCAGCATCGTTCTTACTGGCCGTGGCCGTGGATGGGTCTGGGGATGCGATGCTGGACGCTGCCGCCTACACTGAACCTGAGAAGTTGGCCGTCGCCACGCCGTGCCGAGGGCGGAGGAGTGCCCTGTCTTGCCGTGTGTCCTCGGGCAGTTTGGAGACACACTTGACCCTCTCTCTGGAGTACAGTACTGCTCTGAGCACACGAATAGTGCACAATAGGTCGGACGACGAGTGCGAGGCCCAAAGTACCTTGCGGGCTGCGGGAGCAAACTGGGAGGGGAGGAGGCATGGATGGACGACGGGGCTGCCAGCGCATCAAGGAGGGGAGCATGATGCAACTCGTCGTGCGACAGAGGCAGCGCAAAAAGGCGGGGGGAGGGGAGGGCGGCGACGCGGGGATGGGGAATGGAAATGCGGATATGTATCTGCCAATGGTAATAACGCCAAAGCTTTTCATGTGAATGCCGGGTTGAAGACGGCGGGCAGGCATCAACATGTTGGTTCGCCATGTACGCAGCAAGGGAAGGATCCGATATACCCTGTACACAATAAAATGGCCACGCCTCAAAGCACATCCATGCCCCCTCCCTCCAGCTCGGCAGATGCCTACCTCGAGTCTTGACTAATTCGCGCATGCCCAAGAAAGAACAAAGTTTGAGTTTCCTCGGCACTGCACCAGTTTTGACGTGCACTTCCTGCGAGGCCGACAGATGTTTCCCTTGGCCCTGGATTGGATGCCAAAGGACGGACGTGGAAGCAGATTTGGTCCAAGGGAGGGTGGCTGCCGAGGAGCCCGAAGCCGTGTCTGGCGGCACTTACCCTGACACTTTCAGCGGCCAGTTGCATCGTCGTGGTCCATCAACTCCAGGCGCAGACTTATAACATGCAGATACACGTATCAACGAGGACTCACCAGCGAGCCATCAACGTTGGCTGCATCCTTGGGCTCCCGGACCTTCGCACCGAACCTCGGCCGGCACGCGAGACCACCCCTGACCTCGGCCAGCCAACGACCCACCCAATCGCCTGCCCCATCGAGACTGAACCCTGTTTCGGACGGCCGGGAAGCAGCCCGGCGACCGCAATCCTTGCGCCGAGCCTCCCCGACGCCAACCGACCTCTCATCTTCCGCCGCTTATAATCAGAAGCCAAGAAACCCCTCGCCAGACATCCCAATGGCCTTCTCGATGTCCCGACGCCTTGTCCACAGCTCGTCGCGGCCTCTCAGACAACTCGCGTCCCCCCGACATCGGTTCAGCTCAGGTCCAACGGCAGCCATGAGCAGTGCGACCGACAAGGTCTCGCCGCAAGGAGGGGTGCGCAGTGCTTGGATTGGAGTCCAAGGGCCAGGTTCGCTGGATCTGAGGAGTGAGACAGACATGCCCCCGTGCATGGACAACCGTGAAGTTAAAGGCTTGGTGCAGGCGATGTCATGACGACGCCGACGCCGTCCATGTTGGCTGCCATCCAGGCCTGCTCGCTGCTCGACGACGTCCACCGTGAAGACCCCACCACGACCCATCTGGAAGCCCATGTCGCTACTCTGTCAGGAAAGGAGGCCGGCTTATTTGTTCTCTCTGGAACAATGGGGAACCAGCTCGCCCTGAGGAGTCTCCTCGTCCAACCGCCTCACGCCGTCTTGTGCGACCACCGCTCGCACATAATCCAATATGAAGCTGGCGGGTTCGTGAACCCCATCCATCCCACCGCACCGAACTCGTTTCAGGCGCCAGGGCTTACCTGCAGAGCCGCAGCGTCTCATCCTTGACGGGGGCTTCAGTCCAGCCCGTTGTTCCCAATAATGGTACTCACCTGACGCTCGAGGACGTGGTGGCCCATGCCGTGCTCAGCGACGACGTTCACGCGTGCCCTACACGAGTAATTAGCTTGGAAAACACCCTGAGCGGCATGGTCATGCCGCTCAGCGAGGTGCGGCGCATCTCCGGCTTCGCGAGGCAGCACGGCATCAGGATGCATTGCGATGGGGCGCGGCTGTGGGAGGCAGTTGCCGCGGGCGCAGGAACCCTGCCCGAGTTTTGCTCCCACTTCGACACCGTCAGCCTCTGCTTTTCCAAAGGCCTCGGCGCCCCAGTGGGAAGTATGCTCGTCGGGCCGCAAGAGACGCTGAAGCATTCTCGGTGGGTGCGCAAGTCGCTGGGCGGCGGGATGCGCCAGCCGGGCATGATTACGGCGGCCGCGAGGGTGGCCGTCGACGAGACTTTTGGCAAGACGCCCGACGGCAGGGATGGCCTGCTCAAAGCCTCGCACGAGATGGCCAACAAGGTAGAGGCACTGTGGACCGGCATGGGCGGCACCGTCGTCCACCCAGTCCACACCAACATGTGCTGGCTGGACCTCGGGGCTGCGCGCTGCAGCGAGCACCGCTTCATCCGCCTCGGGGCCGACGCGGGTCTCAAGTTTTCCGGCGGGCGGCTGGTGACGCATTATCAGGTTGCGCAAAACGGCGACGAGGTCCTGAGGCGTCTCCAGCAGGTCTTCGAGAGGGTGTTTGGTGAGCCCGAGAGATAGCGCTGCATGGCCGAGAGCTTCGCGGCTCATCTAGCCGTGCCGCCTCGAAGGGAAAGCCCTTTTGTCGGTGTAATGGTGAACTTGGTATTACGGCGCTGCTGTTGTCCGTGACGACTCTTGTTGCTGCGTAACCCGGGATGCCATGGAAATCGAGCTCGGCATCGTAGAGACGTCGGCGAAGGCCGCAAGAAGCCCTTGCCACATGTATGGCCTCAGTCGGTCATGGCTGCTGCCTGGCTTGCATTTATTTGGCCCGATTGATGCCGTGTCGGACAGGTTTCGAGACGAGAAAGCTGCTGCCTTGCGGTGTGGGAGCGCGATTGACGAGGTGAGAGCGAGGGCATCAGGGGATGCTGTTGGCAAAAAGAGGCCACATTTTGCAGAGAGAAAGCTGGAACACACCGGGAAGGTGGGCTACACGACACGTACAAGGTCCGTTCCTTCCGCGAAAACGGTCACCACGGGGTCGTGCCTCCTCGTCCTGCCCGGCCTGATGCTCCTTCCTCGCACCAGGGCTTCAACCACCTGATGGCGTTTATCAGCTTCTTCCTTCTCACCAAAGCCCACGTGCCGAGTTCTGGGCGTTTTCTTCCTCGCCATTGCCTCAAATACACTCCGCCTTCCCGTCCTCTTGTTGCCTCGGACCCATCCAGTCGCCGTCTGCTCCCGGACGACAAGGAGGCCCTGCGCAAACACTCCTCTCCGGCCCGCTCGAATCCCTTCGTCCTTGGCCGCACCGGAGCCGACGGTCTGGTTGGCCTTGGCTCGTCCGTACTGCTCTCATCCAACTCACGGGTGACCCATGACGATGCTCCGAGCAATAGCAGCCTTTGTCCTCCTTCAATGCACCTGCAGCGCCCTCGCCCCCGCCTCCGGGTACGACTTTGGCGTTGACGTCTCCCCGCTGACCCGTCGGCAAGACGCAGCCGCCCCCATCGTCGTCGGCAAGCTGCCCCTGGCGCTCGACGGCAGCATGCCCAAGAGGCTCGAGGTTCGACAGCTGAAGGCAGACCAGCACAAGTGGGATCTCTTCATACTGGCCCTCAGCATGCTCCAGTATGCCGACCAAGACGACCCCCTCTCGTGGTACCAGATTGCCGGTGGGTTGCTTCTGTTGTCCCCGCAGTGCGGCAGCGGCCCGCGACGCTCATGACTTTGTTGCTCGTCACCAGGCATCCACGGCGTGCCCTTTCAGCCCTGGAACGGGGTACAGGCGGCCCCGGGCGCCAACCAGTCGGGCTATTGTACTCACAACTCGGCTCTCTTTCCCATGTGGCACCGGCCGTATATGGCCTTGTTTGAGGTGAGTGGTGGTCCTTGCTTGAGCAGCGTCGTATGACTGAGTTGAGCTGAGTGGCCGTCGATGGTGAAAGCAACAAATGTTCAAGATGGCCAACACGATCGCCACCATGTTCACCAACCAAACGCAGAGGCGGCTGTATCAGCAAGCGGCGACAGACTTTAGGGTTCCTTACTGGGACTGGTCCAGAGGCGCTCCCCCGGGGGAAACTCATCTGCCAGACATCTTTTGGAACCCCGTCATGGTCCAGGACGGGCCGAACGGAGTCCAGACCATCAAGAACCCCCTTTACTCGTATCAATTCCACCCGCTTGATTCCGAGGCCTTCATTTGGAACCCGGTAGGTTCTTACTACGGAGTCTCCGCCCGGGGTTGTGCGCTGACGCCTCGGCAAGTTGAAGCAGTGGAACGAGACGAAAAGGGGCCCAGACACGAGCGTAAGCCTGGCTGCTCCCCCATCCAACAATGAAAAGGTCAACGCCGTGCTGCTTTCCAAGCTGCCCGAGATCCAACAGCGTCTCTACGTGCTCTTCTCCAATTACCACGACTTCAACTCTTTTAGTAACAAGGCGTGGGCGGTGTCCAAAGGCCTGCCGGCGCTCGACTCCGTCGAAGCAATCCATGACATCATCCACCTCTACGGGGGGTCCAAGGGACACTTGACATATGTCCCGCTCTCTTCGTTTGATCCTCTATTCTTCCTGCACCACACCATGACGGATCGCCTTGTCGCCATATGGCAGATTCTTAATCCGTCGGCCTGGATCACCCCCATGGCCGCGGGTGAGACAACCTTCACCGCCATCAAGGGCACCATGCAGTCCTCGGCCAGCCCACTCACGCCGTTTTACGCGTCTCCGGACGGCACCTTCTGGACGTCAGACACGGCGAGAATGACAGAGGCTTTTGGCTATGTCTATGCCGACACGGATCCGACGGTCGGCTCGGCGCAAGATCTTCGCCAGTCGCTCATCAAGAAGATCACGGATTGGTACGGACCAGCCAGTCCCGTGGGCTTGCTGGCCAACTCTCAGCGCGCCGGAGAAGCAAGCCGCGCGCAGGGAGATGCAGGGAAGGACCATGTTCACGGAGAGGGTTTTGATCCACACGTCAAGCTGAATGCAGACGAGTCAATTGGCTCGGGGACTGTCCGGGGCGGTAGCTACACGGAATGGGTCGCCAATGTGCACGTCAACGTGGAGGCGCTCGACGGGTCCTTTGGCATTCACTTCTTCCTCGGAACACCGCCGGCCGACGAGGGTGAATGGGAGACGGCGCCGAATCTGGGAGGGTCGGTGGGCGTGTTTGCCATGAACCGCATGACGGGGTCGCAGTCCAAGATATCGGGCGCGGTGCCTCTGACGTCGGCCCTTGTGCGAATGGTGGCGACTGGGGCGCTGGCAGGTCTGGACCCAGCCGCGGTGACGCCGTTGCTCCGATCATCCTTGCAGTTCCGGGTACTCGGGAGCGACGACCGCGAGGTCGACCCGCGACTGGTCGAGGGGCTCTACATCGGCATCAGCAGCTCGGACGTCAAGGTACCCGAAGAGCAGTTGGAGTTGCCCGAGTGGGGACAGGCGGTGACAAGGCTTGAGCTGTGGGTGTGATGAGAAGGAGCGCTATGGATCTGGGAAGCGACCTGGGATATGTGCTATCTCATATCATTATGCTGTCTTTTTCCTGCTTTCTTTTGACGGAGAGAGGACGGAGTTTGAGCATGGGAGGGAAAAGAGAGTGATGGAGCGAGTGTGCGCCAAACAGAGCACATGACTTGCATGAGTGTGTGTGCAGTTTCCCTCCTTCACAGAGCGGGATGCATGGAGACGGCAGTGGGCGAACAAAGTGGCCAGCAGAGAACAAAGCCGGCCGGGGCCAGGCAGACACGTGCGGGCCGGGAGGGACGGTGGGACTGGCGGGAAGTCCGGTGTGGGGTACAGCAGAAGAAGCAAGCCCTGTCTCCCTGTCCCTGTCCCTGGCGCTGCTGTCTTCTCTTTTAATCTTCCGATGCTGGCTCTCCTTGTTTCCTATCCTTCGTTGTCCTGAGAGCAGCAGACCCTTGCCCCGGGAGCTGGCCGTGGATGCCGGACCGGTGCCCGGTGTCCGGGGTGCTGTCTCCGCTGTCCGTGCCGGAGGGAGCTGTAGCCGCCACATGGGCGCCATGGCCTGGGCGTTGCAGTGCAGGATGCAGCCGTCTGTCTCCCCGGCAGCGTTCATCGTGTGGCTCGCACATGAGGTGCATGGGGCGATGCTGTGTAACGACCAATGGTATCATCCGTGCATTACTCCGTATACCTTGAACGAAGAAACACTCGATTCAGCACAGGGTTTCCAAGTACGAATACACGCAGCACCGTACCCTCCCTGGGACCGGACATGGCCATGGGACCGGTGAGGTCGAGGTGCATGAGGCAAGGGGGAAAAAGGAAAACGAGGCAATCAGCCGACCCTCGATCGGGACGAGTGGGCTGCACGCAGCATCAAGTAGACAACCAAGTAGACATGAGGAAAGTTTTTCCATGATGAGGTAGCATTGAGGATCGACCATACATTCATAGATGGAGTACCGACTGCAACTCGTAGCAAGGGGGGAAGGGGGGGGGGTTGAAGAGTGACGTGCGGACAAGGTGATTTGTGCCTAGGCAGAGTCGACGTTGTACATGTCCCCTACCAGGGGCGGGCATGGCACAAACGAGAGACAGCAGACCGTGTCGTGCGTGCGTTGCGAGAGTGAGCTGTTTTGCCGTGGGGCGAGGCGAGGCGAGACGAGACGAGACGAGACGAGACGAGACGAGACGAGACGAGACGAGACGAGACAAGACGAGACAAGACGAGACAAGACGAGACAAGACGAGACAAGACGAGACGTTGAACCAAGTCAAGGATACCTACCTACCTGCTGGAGTTACTTTCACAAATCGAGGCGTTTTTTCAACCCGGTGGCTTGCTTCCCAAAGGGGGCCGCCTCGGATGCAGTCGAGCTCTCGCCTGTGTCCAGTATGGATTCGTCCCCGCCGGGCTGGTGGCGGCCGGTCAAGAAAGGAGTATGGGTGGACGGGTGCAGGCCGGGATCCGTGCGTTTTGCTTCAGCTTTTCTCGCGCTCTCTTGCCGTCTGAATCTACAGTGGCCGTCGAGACTTTTGTTGGCCAGAGGGGGGCCTGACGCGGGCCGCCGCGGAAGTCGGATGGGCCAGGGCCAGCTGAAGCGAGGGAGAGGGAGAGACGGTGTAATCCACGTGCATACAGCATGTCTATATTGTATGTAGGAATACATACTGTACGTAGGGGGGGCATGGGAACAAGACAGGAGAGGCGAGAGAGGTGACTGGGCGCCACGGGTTTTGCGCCCTCTTCCGGTGTTGTATTAATAATAAGGGTGCAGAATCAAAGGTTCACGACGATGGGGGGAAAAGCAAAAAAACTCGAGTCAGAGTGTGTGATTTGTCTGCTTGTTATTTTTCTGTGTGGGGGCGTTGAGGAGGACTTGGCATGTAATTAGTAGCAGCAGCAGCAACACAACTCTCCGGCTGGTGTGTCGACTAACAAGATAGCGTGGCGGAGGGAGCAAGTTGAGTCGAGTCGTTGTCGGTTTATTCATGTACAGAACAGCCTGCTTGCAGTATGCTGTGCTGTTTGTTGCCTCCCATGACCGCCCTCGTAGCATAACCTCTTTTTTCCTTCTCCCCTGCACTCCCTCTCCGTTGAGCATGCCATTGACTTTCGGAAAACCTGGTACTTGGGTCGCATTTTAAACGGGAACAAGATGTGTAGGGCGGGACCCAGGAAGGGGGGGGGGGGGGGACGAGAGCGAGCGGCAGGGGGTGTGGATGGTCACATGGAAACAGGGTGA
Organism: Hirsutella rhossiliensis; assembly: GCF_020360975.1. NCBI lineage: Eukaryota > Fungi > Ascomycota > Sordariomycetes > Hypocreales > Ophiocordycipitaceae > Hirsutella > Hirsutella rhossiliensis. Next base: position 4,525,347 of record NW_025408671.1, on the reverse strand, counting down.
AGAAGGAAAAGGAAAGGGCTAGGAAAAAGAAAAGGACAAGAGGAAGAGGAGGGAGAGGAGGGAGAGGAGGGAGAGGAGGGAGGGGTCGTGGGTCGTAATTGAGCCCGAAAAACGCTTATTATACCCGCCGGCGGCCGCTACACTCGAACCTTGTTTTATATACCTCGTGTTATTTGCTTTCCCCCCGTCCGGTGTTTTTGAGTTTGGGCCCATGGCGGGCCGTCCGTCCATCCTTTCCCGGCCCCCGGGCAGATATGGTGTGTGTGGGAATGGAAGGGATGGGATGGGCGGAGATGAGCGGGAGAAGGATGATGGGAAGACGGAGCGCGTGGGGGGGAGAGGGGATGGCTTGTGCTCGCATGCGTATCCGCATGGAGTTGGTATGCATGCCGTGGACTGGACACATGCGGTGTGAGACATATGAGAGTCGCATCTCTGGATATAGATGGGGCTTATAGGGCAAAGGGGGTCGGGTCTGCGGCACACACACATGGACAGAGAGACGGAGAGTCGGCGAGCATGGACCCTTCTTGGCTCCGGTCCCTTTGCCCGTGTTTCCTGCCAACTAGCCGAGGCCATTGGTTGGCGTCTGTGTGTAGGTATCTAGATATAGGCGAGCCTACGTGCTGTAGCATGCTATGTGTCGGGCTACATTCTGTGTGTACGTGAGTGAAGCTTGCGTGGTTGGCCAGCATGGCCCCGACGACGGCCATGGACGACGGCTCGGCTGAAAGAAAGAGAGAGACAGAGAGAGAGAGGGAGGGAGGGAGAGGGAGAGACAGTCGCCGGCCGAAGAGTGTCCGCTACTCGCAGCCAGCGGAACAAACGGTCGGCATGTCCAGTCAACCGTGGCTCTCCTTCTGCCCGAGATGGCACGACCATAAGTTATCAGCCTTGCTCTATATCGCCATCACCTTGTAACAGTCCGTGACACGGGAAAGCATGGGCTCGGCTCTCGTCACGGTTGACGCTTGCAAGTACATCATACGGCGACTTCAACGGCTGCGCCCTCATGTCGCAGTCTCCTTTGGAACAAGCCCTTGTTATTTAAGACCCGACCAATCTCGTCCATCGAGAACGGCTCTTCTCAGCTGCGACGTGGCTCCAACCGCGGCTCCGTCTCGGCGTTTGTCAAGGACGATGCCAATCATGCGCGCAATGGCGACTATATAGCCCCCGGATCGCTGGTCGGGCGGGATTTCGAACCAGCCGCGACGGAGAAAGCTGCTTATAGCAATCATCCGGGGGAGAGGCCCATTGCCCATCACGTCGGGGACCTCGACTGGCCAACGTTTACGACGCTGTTCAGCCCTCGGCCCACCGTAGAATCATGGAATACGCTGTGCCAGGCACACTAAGCGCTTGGCAAAGAATGTCGATGCGGAAAAGAGGACCTGTTGTGTACTGGAGACGGACCGGAGCCGTGCCATGACCATGTCGTGACTCGTCGTCGTCGGTCCCTCGTGGAGACTGGCACACGGCATTAGCATGTACAGTATGCGAACGAGGACCTTGCAACAAGCCGAAAACGAGTGCCACGCCGTCTGTGATGATGTGGTGGTGCTCCTTTGGCAGTAATAGCCCGAGCAAGGGGCCGCCGCTCGTCAGTTTGAAGGCCGAGTAAATGGCACTCGCAGCACCCTGGTTTTCTTATCCTATCTCGTCACTCTGCACCACAGGCCCGCTCTGCAACAGGCTGTATGTGAGTTGCTGAAAGTGCATGGCGATAGACTCGCGCGTTGCACCGACGACTCTTGGCTGCCGTGCACGCGCAAGCCCAGCGTCCGTCTCCCTCAGTCGGCGATCCCCCCATCTTGCGGGATTCTCCTTCAGGGCCAGCCCGAGTCCACCAATAAGGGCGGCGCCAAAAGGGAGGCGGTGGAATGGACTTTTGAACAGACTCATGCGCAGCCCTCGGATGTGAGATTGTCGGAGCACTCACCACTGTAGCCGTTTGGTCCTGACACCCTGCCTCTCCGCTGCCCTGGACTTTTGTCCCCATGGCATCGTCGACGGGCCAGGAGGCGTGTAAGATGGACAGTACAAAGTACAAAAGGGGAATGAGACGCGAGATGCCGGGCGTATGCATCGTCACGTTGCGGCGTGATCCTTTGTCCCCTCTCCACGCCTGTCAGCATACATATGATGCTGCTACCCCCTCCTCTTCTGTCTTTACTTTATTCCACATCGTCTCTCTCGTCCTCGTACCGCCCTCTGGCATGGCCGCTCATGGGACGGCCGGGACGTTGTGGACGCGTCCAGGAGGCCGCGGGCCAAGAACGCGAGGGGCCCGTTGCCGGCCGGGCAATCGTGGACACAAGGGCCCACGAAGACTGGATTGCCGGGAACTGGCGGCGTCGTATTGCCGCTCGTCCCAAGGCCGTCTGCCTGTGCAAAGTACTGTAGTAGTATCTGTATGCGCTCCACCATTGCTCCACGAGCCTTGGGCTGCAGCAGCCTACAAGCAGGCGCGTCTGCGAGTGTTTCTTACATACAGTACATGCGTGAGGGATATTAATGCGCCTCTCCCACTCTCGTCGTCGTCGTGGGGCCCCCCCTCCCCCCTGTCTATATGTCTATATATGTATAGAAAGCGTGCCGGCTGCTATAAGCATGGGTCGTCGCAATGGGGAAAGTCGCATTTCTCGCTGCCCATGACCACCCCATCCGCATGACGTGAGAGTACACGGGGAGGGCTCGCGGTGTGTGAGACTGATGTGAAAGAGCGGTTGGGACGAAGGATGTGTCGTGTGGTTTGCGTGACATGGTGGAACAGGCATGCGTGGTGGGTGCTTGTCGAAGAAGCGGGATCTGTTGCTTGCCTCGCTTGTCGTGTGCACCTACTTTACTCTCCACGCCGTAATGTTGTTTTTTATTTGAAAGGCAGATCAGGGCTTTCGATGCGAGGGCCAAAAGAAAAACATGGGAAAAGGGAAGCTGGTGGTGACTTGCGACTGGGTGAGTGCCGCGTCGACGCCACTCGCAAGGTCTCGTCGGCCTTGGCTGGCTGAGACACGATATCATGAGCAGGACCAAAAAATACCCGGCATCCTGGTCAAGCCGTTGAGTCCCCGCCATTCGTCGGCTGCCTCTGTGCCTTGCCTGGCCGCCCTGTCCATCCATCCAGTCGCGCTCCGGTCTCCGCGGACGGTGTCTGTTCCGGCGACGGCCTGCGCCAAGTCAAGGCATGCACATTCTCCATGCATCACGGCGTCGAAGAGAGAGAGAGAGAGAGAGCCATCCTGTCTAGTAGACTTCACACGGGGGGACGAGGGGGACGAGGACACTCGTTGAGCCTCGGTTGGACGGAGGCTGCTCGGCACACTCACTCACTCACACGCCCCCTTCTGCAGCCCCTTTGCCCTCGACGACGCCTCCATCGCCGGGGTTTCTTCATCCGCGCGTCCGGTTGGACATTGCCGGCGGCGCCCCAGCGGAAAGGGGGCGAGGAATCCGATTTCCCGATGGTGCCCGGCTCCACGACTTGGTGATCAACCCCCCCCCCGGAGGCGTCACCAGCCTCGAACTCTTCTGTCACGGGGGGCATTGGGTTCGATTGCCTTCCCCTTTCCTCGCTATCTCGCGGTCTTGGCCGTGAATGTAGGCTTGTATCACCGTCGTCGTCGTTTATCGGCGGCATCCTCCCGCCGGCCGGAGCCCAACCGACGCCCAGTCTCGCCACTTGGCACCACCATCCGTCCCGTGAGGCCAAAAGTGTGCGTTTCTGCCTTCCATCCCTTAGGTTCACCTGTGTCACGCTTTTGCCTTTCTTTTATTTCCTCTTTTGGCGCCCTTGCTGGCTAGCAACACGCCATCCGTCCACCCGCCCATCCATCAACGAAACCTAATCCGTTGGTAGCATCACGACATCACGGAACCCCCAACTTTGACTCACTCTCACCACATCACATGTTGCTTCCTCCCTCTTTTTGGCTTAAGCTCGGTCCCGGCCTCAGTCTACTGTTCCTGCTCTTCTTCTTCTTCCCCGCCTCTTCCTTGGTGTCCCCCCCCCCTTTCTTCTTCACCATCGCCATCTTTTCCGTCTTTCTCCTCTGCTCCACTCACTCATACGCCCCATTCCTGGCGGCAGACGTCTGGCACACGCCACCACCACCCCTTTTTCTTCTTCATCCAGTGACAAGCGCCTCCCCGTGCTTCGCCTACTGTACCATACAGATGATGACGATAGACGCTCTAAGTTTGTTTGTATTCATCGAGGACCAGCCGCCGGTGAGGAAGAGGGGGGGTGTCTCTTGATCCACCCCCCTCCCTTAAAACACATGGGCTTGAGATTCGGGCTCAGGGCCCAGCAGGGCGGGTCCACCCCCTGTCTGGCTGTCACCAGCCCACCTCGGTCTGGGTCAGGACGAGGCCTGTCTGTAGGCTGGCTTCTTGCGTCCGTTGCCCGTCAAGGGGGGGCTTATTCGCCAGGCCTGCCGGGATATGAGGAAAATGCAATCTCTGCCTACATACATACAACATGACATACATGGCACCTACGCGGCATGACACGGACGACGACACGGCGCGACTGGTCTGCCTTTTGGTCGTGGTCCGTCACCGCCGCGGGTCCTGAGAACCAGCCCCCCCCCCCCTCCTCTCTTCACTCCCCCCCCCTCCACCTCCACCTCGTCATCCCAGCGGGCTTCGTGGCCCGAAAGGGCGGCGTGAGCCACTGACTGGACGGATCAGACGGAGCCTCGAAGCGAGCGAGAGTGATGAGGGGCCGGTGAAATGGAGTGAAAGGGGGGGGGGGGTCCGGTTTGTTGCCATCCTTGATCCTCGACTTGTCATAGCCCCTTCAAACATGATTGACATACAGTTCTTCCATGCCGCTGTCTCTGTTGCTATAATAATAGCAGCGGCTACCTCGTCCTCGGCCCGTCTCGCGCTTGACCCTCTCTTACATTGCGCCGTCTTGACCTTGATACCATACTTCTCGCACAAACATATAATCCCATCTCCCATCCCGCCCCTTTTCGACATACAAGCCTACCAGCTCCCCTCAACAAAGGCGCCATCCCCTTGACCAAAGCACCAAGAACAAGCAGCAAAATCCCCGTCCTCCACCTCCTCCCCCCACATGTCTCGGGGCCACCACGCCTCGCCACGGCCATGACGTCCACCACGACCATCGTCCCGCCCCGCGCCGTCTCCCCCGTGCCGCGGCGGGCACCGGCCCCGGAGCCCATCGAGCTGATCCCGCCGCCGTGGCGCGTCACCGGCGACGTCTACTGCGTCTCCTTTTGGTCGCCGGCGCCGTCCCGGGCCGACGAGAAGCTCCCCGGGCACGCCTACTCGCCGCTCGAGGCCGGTGCCGAGTTTGCGAACCCGCGGGGCAGCCGGCCCGTCGGCGGGCTCGGCATGATCCAGATTATCCGCTACCGCGACTCGCCCGTCGGGCCCTACGACGAGATGCTCGTCGTGCCCGGCTCGTTTGACTGGACCCGTCGGGGGCCCGCCGGCCGGCCGGAGAAGGGGTGCAACCCGCGCATCTCGCGCATCTACGTCTCGCAGAAGCAGTCGTGCTACAACGGCCGCATCAGTCAGTATGCCTTGATCCCCCTTCTCGTGCTCCGAGGCCTGGGACCGCCTCGACTAACACGCAGCTACTAGACTGGGGCTGCCCCAAGCACCTGGCCCGCTTCGACTGGGACCTGGGCCCCAACGACGCCGTCACCGTCAAGGTGTATCCTCACGACGTCTCGGGCGACGCCTCCGAGTCGCGCCCCAGCGCCGCGCCCTTCTTCCAGGCCTCGTTTGCGCCCGTCGCCTACGCGCCCGCCTTCCCCTTTGCCACGCGCTGGCTGGGCTACCTCGGCTTCAACACCACCATTGTCATGCCGCCGCTGCCGCGCGGGTCCGGCAGCCAGGGCGAGCTGCCGGGCACCGACCGCTGGCTCTCGTTTGTGCCCAAGCAGTACAGCCGCAACACGCGCGTCGGCTGGTTCGACATGGCCCAGCAGCAGCAGCAGCAGAAGACGGCCGATGACGACGACGGCGGCGGCAAGCATGACAACTTTTGGCCGGGCCTTGGGCGCTGGCAGCTGGGCGTCAAGATGGAGAATGCAGAGGTCATCTTCGACAACCCCCTCGAGACGTGGTCCACCGCTGTAAAGGCAAAGTCGAATCTATGAGACGGCAGAGAAAAGACGGCCCAAAGGGGGTTTTCCAACTCTTTCCCCTTGCCTTCACTCGCAACCCTTACGGGGGGCTACTACGGCTTTTCACATCTTTTTATTTCTCACTTCTCCCTCTTCCCTTCACTCAGTCTTCGGAGAGAATGGGATGAGCAAGGGGGTGGCGGCTAGGCGTTCATTCTCGGCATGACACGACGACACACGATGGCGTAACTCTGTGTTTTTTCCTTGACTGCTTTTCTGCCTCGTCGACAGTCTTCACGAATCTCATGATGCATATCAGGTGTTTTCTGTTCCCTCGCCTTTTCCCTGAACTCCTATCTACTCATCACTGTCTATAAAGGGGTCTCGGGTGTGCTGCCGGTTTTCTCCTGCTTTCCTGTCTTTCTATGTGTGTGCTTTATACTCCATTTCCTTCGAGTACGGGATGGGCTGGGGCTGTCTTTGAAGATTTCCAACGCGACAAACGCAGATGTGCTTTCGATTCGGCGGGGTGAGATGAAGGTCGGGGCCGGGACGGGAGGATATGACAGGACGTGAAGCAGTAAAGGGGAAGCTCTTTTCCACGGGCTCCCTGCTGGCTGGTCTGATGGAATCGAGAACCCTGATAGAGTCGAGGGCCAAGAGCTTCCTTTGGGATGCCATGTGAAACAGGCCGGAGTGGGTGGAATCAGGACACACAATGGTTGGAGTGAGCAATTATTATTCCTTGCTTTAATCGCCTACGAAACGCGGACCAGCCGAATGCCATGCTCGTGTCACTCGTCGCCAAGCCAGTCTCCCGCGTGAGCAGACAGAAATGCCGCACTCTCCCGAGACTCTTCGCCATGCTTTCGCGTCCCACGGCCCGGGGCATTGCGCCGCATCGTTGATTCACGCCTATCGGTGTCCCTGCCCCTGAATCGCTCGTCGTGCAAGTCTATCTGTACTTGGAATTGACTCCCCGTCCCGCGCCGTCGTCCGCAAGCCACTCTCTGTCTAACCAAACACCTGGCGTTCCCCTCCCCTGCCGTGGCCCTGCAAGCTCGTACAGGTCTTTGGTGTAACATCGGCTCTATTCTTGGTCTTTGCACGAGGTGGCACACAAGCCGTCATCCCGTTGCCCTTGGCGTCTTTCGGTAACCTTGTGCGACTCTAGCCACCAGGCCTCCCCCCTTGATACCCGTGCTACCACGAGGGCGCCTTGCCGGGCGCACAAGGCGATTTAATGGTGCAATTGCCCGTCGTCCGACTCCTGGGTCTCTCGGGGCGTCGGTTGCCAGAGAATGAGAGGCTGGCGTCGCGCAGACACCCGAGCAGCGAGAAAGCCCCGCGTGGTATTGCAAGGCCGCCTTGCCCGTGGCCGCTCGCAGCCAGTTGTCTCACCGCTCGGCGCTGTGCCCCTAATCGTGGCCGTGGCCTACTCTCCCAGTCCAGGCGCTGCCCTTTGCTCAATCACCTCTCGGGCGTAAAACTCGACCAGCATGGTGGCATACGCCTCGAGGTCCTCGACGGGCACGGCCAGGCGAAAGTCGTTGAGGACGAGGAATTGGATCTCGAGATGGTTGAGTTCGGCGAGGGGCAGCCCTCCGACCTGCGAGGAGCGCATGGTCAGCATGTTGGACGAGACCAATGGGCATGGGACACCCGAGGAACTGTGCGTCAAGGGGGAAACGTACCTTGGCATATCTCGAGTTTGTGTAAAAGACGTCGGAAAAGAACTTGCTGGCACAGGTGACGCCGGCTATGATTAACCTGTGAATGTTGAAACTGTCCACCACGAAGCACGTCACGGGTCCGGCGGCGCCAGACTGCATCTCGGGGACGGTGATGACCCTGCCGCTCTGCTGGCGGGAGGGCGCGTCGGCCGAGTTGGCCACTTGCTCGTCGTTGTCGTCGTCGGCGAGGTCTGAATCGCTCTCGTCGGCATCGCTGGCGGCGGGCGGGGCGTCGTCGCTCATGGCCGAGTCTTGGCGGGAGGGATGGGACTGCGCCGTGGCGTCGTCGGCCTTGACAACCATGTCGTTGACGCGCTCCGTCATGCGGTCAAAGTAGACAAGCAGGCTCAGAAAGACCTCATAGGTGGTGGGGCAGTACTTGTGGATGCGGGAGAGGTAGCTGAGGATGGTGATGGCCGGGACGTTTTTGCCGTGAAAGGCGAGGACCGAGTGGCTCAGGGGACTCATGTTGGAGCCGCCGGGGGAGTCGGTTGTCTGGCTGGCCTGCTGCTGGTGGGCTGCGTTGCGCTGCAGGGCGTCGTGCTGCAAGTCGTTTGTGGTGGTGATTTTGGTCAGGAGCGCGGCCACCATCTCGATGATGTCGCCCATGGGCATGGCGCTGATCTCGTACTTGGTGTGGGGAGCGGGCGCGACGCCGGGGCCGTTTGCGCCCAGCTTCCGGGGGCCGGCGAGGGTCTGGACGTGGGCGAGGTCGCGGACGTGGACGACGACCTGGTGCTGGGGGCCCTGGGCTGGCGGGTGAGCGGCGTCGGACAGCGGGTAGCGGTGAGAGGTGGAGGATGGTATTTGAAAGTCATCGGCGGGCGGCGACGGCTGATGGCGCTGGCGTCTCGGGGGCGCGCTCATTGGGGCGGCATGGGGGGCGGCATGGGGGGCGCGGGCAAGAGGCAGAGCGCCGTCTTGGGTCGTGGAAGCCATGGATGCTGGGTCCTTCTCATCGTCGGCGACGGCGGCGGGCGACGACGAGGGCGGCGGCGAGGGGATTCGCGAGGGGCCACCGATGAAAGCGTCGGGCTGCGGGGTCGCAGGGGCGGGCACAGACGATGAGGGCGGCGGCCTTGGCGCGGCTGCTGACGGTCCTCGTGCCTGTTGGTCGGCGAGAGCTGCGGGTGCCGATCCGGGCGCGTCTGGTCGGCACGGCGGAGGACGAGGAAGAGGGCGCGGTGGCGTGGCGGGCGTTGGGCGGCCGCCGCTGCTGCTGGCGGTGGAGCGGCGCCGGGGCGAGGGAGCGCCGTGGGTTTGCGGGCGCTGGAGCGATGAAGGGTTCACGAGCAGGCCACGGAAGCGGGCGACGTCAGGAACCAGGTCGCCAATTACAGCTGCCATGGCATCGCGGGAGCCAGGTGGAGGGGGAGAGAGAGAGAGGAGACGAGAGAGGAGAGACAGCTGAGGTAAGGCAAAAGGCAAGGTAAGGCAAAGGTAAGGTGGTACCTTTTTAGCGGGTAATAATAGGTAGGTAATGTTAGTAGGTAGGTTGTGTAGGTGCAAAAGATGAGCAAGGCCCAAGGTGCAGTGCGTGAGCAACGACAGTCGCTGTTTGGCGAAGGGGAAAGGAACAGAAGGAAGCAAAAAAAGGGAGAGAGCCAGACGACGAGGACGAGGGAGAAAAGACTGGACGGGGAAGAACCGGGTCGGAACGGAGGGGCGATGACAAGCGGAAAGAGGAGGGGCAGCGTCTCTCCAGGGCCAGATGAGAAACGGGGACGACAATGAGCACCCGGAGAAGGATGGAGGAGGATGCTATGAGGACGAGGGCGAGAAATGACGAGGATGAGGATGATGGTGATGATGGTGATGGTGAAGGAGGCAAAAGGCCAGCAACCACCGTGTCCATGTACAGTATCGTATGTAGCAGCGCCCTTCAGTGGGGGCTCGAGTGCCGTGTACAGTAAGTACAGTGGGCTCTGCCTCTGTCGCCGGTGCTGGTGCCCAGCACAAGCACAGGCTCCATCTCGCAAGGCCGGCCATTCATTGTGCTCGCTGAAAGGCACCCGAATTATCATGCCGTTGCTGCATGTCTGTCCTGCTGCACAAGGTGAGGCGCTAGCAGACCGAGTACAGAGCACTGCAAGACGCCCGTCTCCCTCTTCACTCGCCATTCACCGCGTCTTCAAGTCGCGTCTGAACGCCGCCGAGCCGAGCCTCCCCCCCCCCGCACATGCAGTCTGAGCGGCGAGGGACAGGACTGTAAGTTACAGCATGGCCGTCAGGACACTGCCTTGTCTTCAGTGCAGAGAATGATGCTCCTTGAGAACAGGGCAGGAAAGAAAACAGCTCTGTCCGCCTCTCGCCTCCAGCAATAATATCTCGAGAGCACCCACAAACTCGATTGACTAGCTCGACACGGCACCCTGAACACGCAGGCTGAACACGCAGGCTGAACACGCAGGCCGAACACGCAGGCTGAGCTCGCAGGCAGGCCATCGTCATCGGCAGAACAGAGAGGCTATGCTCCCCCTCAGGGGGGGACGTGACGCAGCCGGTGGCAACTTTTCTCCAGCTCACCCCTCAGGGGGCCTTGCTCAGCCGCCCACCATCGCCACTGACAGCTGCAGCACGCTCAGCCAAGGCGGCCATGCTGCGCGATGCTGTCATGGTAGGCACCAGACTCACTTCCCTCTTCTCCGCTGCACAAACACATACCACAGCCCCTTTACGTCCCCTCCGGCACGCCTGATCGAGGACCGTGGGCGGGACGCAATGCAGGCCAAGCCGACTACACGTGGGCGGCTGCAGAGCTCCGAGGGTTGCAAGCTGACACCTCACCCCCTTTCTCGCCCTCCCCCCTATACTGTACTCTCTCCTTCTACGTAGTAACTTACTTGCTGTACACTCCAAGATGATTGCTCAAGACAAGAACGAGTGCGCGTGGCTACATCTTGAGCAGTCGTCAGCTACCCTGTACCGGCCTCGGGCACCGACTCCGGCTCCGGTCCAGGTTCGGCCGGTCCATGGGTAGGGGCCTGTGGTGGTCACAAACACGGACCTTGAGTAATGGGTGCACCTCTTTCTTCTTTCTCTCTCATGTTACTCTTTCCCGAGACAGTATTTCACGGGGCTAAAAGGGGGCCATCCTCGATCCCCCCGATGTGGCTGTCTGTCTGCACACTCACCGCCAAATGCTGCAACCCATGCAGGCCAAAGTCGCCGGCGACTCCCTCCACTCTCTTCTCTCGCTCCTTTTCCCCTTGTCCAAGCAAGATGCAAACACAAGCCCCCGAATGAGATTTCAAGGCCGGCTCATTGTCACATAGAGCTCCCTTGTTCTTGACTTCTACAGATGACACCTGCTAATGCCATCCAACCAGACTCGGCTGCTGAGAAACCATCATCCTTCATTCCACCTCTCTCCGACTGGTGACGTGCTTCGAGGTGCTCGTTCCATTTTCTCATTCCGAAAGGCTATATATAATACAGATGCGATCCGGGTCTTGTTGGTGTCGGGGACATCGGTCCCCTCTCCTCCTTCGGCTGCCGGGCCTCGAGTCTGTCTCGTCTTGGCCTCGACGTGCCTTTGGCTCCCGCGACTCCCGCGACTCCCGCGACTCCCGCGACTCCCGCGTCCCCCCGCATCCCGTGAGAGTGTCCATTACTGCCGCACCTTGTAGTCCGTGTCGGGCAAGTACAAGTGCCTGTCCGCGCCGTCCTTGGTCATGACCACCATGCGAATGACACCGCCCGAGCTGCCGTCCCACTTGATGGCCTCCCGGAGCGCCCCCTTGACAAAGTCGACGGCTTCGGCCTGCTCCATTCCTTCTTTCCAGTTGGCGTCGCAATAGCCATAGATGTAGGTCGACCCGGAGCCGCCGATCGCGTACGCCTGCTTGTGTAGCGAGCCGCCAAGGGGGATCGAGTAGACCTGGCCGCCGAACCGTTCATCCCAACCAGCGATAATCAGACCAGCCCTGTAGTGGCGCGAATCGTCAGCGCCTGTGCCCGCCTTGCCATTCCGCAATTGCAGCTCCACTCCTCGAGCCGACTTACGACAAGCGATCCTTGTTGGAGTAGCAAATCTCTTGGAATATCGACGCCGCAGTCTGCGTCATGGGGGGCTTGCCGCTGTGCATGGCAAACAGCCCCAGCTGGTACTGCACAATGTCTGCCACGGCCTGTGTGTCGGCGGCCGAGCCCGATCGGCAGCACCAGATAGTGTCGTGAACCCTCGTCAGCTTGTCCGTCACGCGGTTCGCAATGTAGGCGCCCGTCGTTGTCCGAGAATCGGCGCCTGCGCACCCGGCTCGTCAGTGCTGCGGACATAGGAGTGTGCCCAAATGGCGCGACATACCGAGAATGACGCCGTCTTTGAAGGTGACTGCCATGATGGAGGTTCCCAAGCTAGACAAGTGAGAGTGGTCAGTACTCCGCCACGGCGGCAGCCGGTTTCGCTGGACTCACTTGACTTCGCCCTTCTTCAGGCGATCCATGTCGACGTGGATTCCATCTGGCCCGAGCCATCAGCAGCTGTTCCTCCGACGGCAATGGCCAGCGCCCGGTTCTCACCTTCGTTGAGCACGCCGCTGTGGCCAAAGTCCATGATTGCGGGTGAGGAGATTGTGAGAGTTGGTATCTAGAAGTGAGTGGCGGGCCAGAGAGGTGGAGGGGCGTCGGATGAGGATGGCCGGTTGCCGCTTCGTCGTGGTGTCGTCGGCGGCTGGGCTGGAGCTGTCGGCTGGAGGTGGAAGCTCAGGCAGCTCTGGGAACGCGCGCCGAGCTACCAGGCGTGGTGTCATCTGCAAAGTCACGTGAGCATTGGCTCTCTACTACGGGCTTTGGTAAGCAGAGCGGGCACCGACACTTGGCTCCAGCATCATCAGCTTGTGCTTGAACGAAGGGCCCACATCAGTGTCCTTGGCATTGACGCTTTTCACGGCGCAGCAACATCATACGACGAGCGGCCGGCCCATCATGCATGCTAGACGAGGCATATAGAGGAGGAACAGGGGCGTTGTTTCAGCCGGATTTCAGCACAGCCGTGTCCCACGACCAGAAAATATTCTATCAATGCTGTCTGCAGCCAAACGCCGTGTCTTTGCCAATCACTGTACAATGCCTCGCCAGGTCCATGCTTGTAGCTCATTTGCCCTTGGACGCCGTCTTGGAGCTGTCGGCGGGCTCGGCATCCCGGCCCTCTTTCTTGTCGGCCGTGGCCTTGTCCTTCGTGTCCGTGTCCTTGCCCTTCTTGCCCGTGTCCTTGCCCTTCTTGTCCTTGCCCTTGTCGTCGCCACAGCCGCAGTCGTAAAAGTCGCCAATGTTATTGCAGTCAAAGATGGGCTTCTGAAGCCGCTTGTTGACGCGGTTGTGCGCCTCGCAAAGCCACCCGGCCGCCGAATTGCGGCTGCTCGTCTGCGGCGGCATTTCCTTGAGCAGGGCGCGGAAGTGCTTGGCGCAGTCGCCGCACGGGTACAGCTTGCCAAAGGAGAGGAAGAAGAGCTCGAATGTCTTGCGGTCCTCGGGCGTCGGCTTCTCGGGGTACTTGGCGGCCATTGTGTGGAGGAACTTCCAGGTCGCGCGGCCCAGTTCGGCTCTGCAGCGGGCCGTCAGCGGGGGGGTCTGGCATCACGGCGCAAAGGGCGGCCTTACTTTAGCGTCGCGTTCTCCAGCTTGGGCGCAATCGACTCCCCGTCGAGGAGGCTGCCGGGAGCATCGCTCAGCTCAGAGGCCGGGCCGGGCTTGGCCTCGACGTGCGAGGCGGGCTTGAAGCTGGTGGGGACCTTTGACAGGGGCGACTGCGCGTTGTCGCGAACGCTCCTGAGCAGCCGTGCGGCATCGTGGGCCGACACTGAGCCCGGCCCGCCGTAGAGGTAGGAGATGCTGAAGAAGAGTGCGATGACGACGAGGAGCGTCAGGGTGAGGTGCTGGCGGCGCGCCATGGCGGTGGCGTTGGGCGTGGGCGTCTTTAGTCGCCCCCGCTGGACCTGTTGAGTTTGTTGTGTTGCTGGCCCGGGGTCGGATAGGGAGGGACAGACGAAAGGTATGTTGGTTGGCGCGAAGAGGCAGCAGAGAGGAAAAGGACGAGAGGGAGCGAGATTGTAGGGCATGCAAAGCGAATGCAAAGCGACTGTCCTCGCCCCTTACCTAAGGTCAGCCGTCGCACTAGGCCCCGAATGTCGACTCCTCGCGTTTCACTCGCGGCGGCGGCCCGACCATTTGCGCGCTCGCCGCTCTCGCTGCTGTTTTCTGCTGCGCTCTTCAAAATCTTTGAGCAAATGGAGAGCATTACTCGTGCAAACCCCAGAGGACCGACTGGTGGCCAAAGACTTTCCTTTTTAGACTTCAGAGTGGCTCTCGGGGCCGCCGAGTCGCACGATTCGCGCGGCTTACATAAGGCTCTCGCCCCGGTGGTGGAGACTGCCGATCCGGGCCTCGCCGTGCCTCGCCTTCCGCCCGCCCAGCCCGCCTCCGACCCGGATCACCGGCCGGGGGGAGGCCGGACGGCGGATGCCAGGCCCGGCACAACCTCACGCTGGCAAAGGCTGCGGTACCTTTTGTGATTCCTTTTTTTCGGTCACCATTGGTGGCCTCTCCACACCTGATCCTCACTCCAACCTACATTCTTCTCCCGTGGCTGCGTTTCCATGGAACCTCGCCGGTTTGAAACGCCTTTGCAACTTGGTCGAGGGGAGGCGACTAGTGGTGATGCGGAAACGCGCCTGGAAGCATTAAAAAGCCAGTGGAACACGAGAGGGCCGGCAAAGGACGAAGACACGTACGTGGTTTATTCGTGCAATGACCATGACCGTGGCAACGCACTGCATGCTAAACCAGAACTGCCATGCCGCAGCAGACAGGACAGCCTCACTCGTGCCGGGTTTCAGCTCAAGCAAGTACAGTACAACGAGTTGAAGCTGGAGATGGGGCGCGGCTCTCCGCATCGCTACCGCCTGACTACCAGACTACAGTACGTGGCAGTCCCGCGGGCTGCCAACCATCAACGTCGGGAGTGTGGCTCTCTCGAAACACTGCAGCCCTGCTGTCCTGCGCCCTGTCAGCACGGCCCTGGCTGGCTTTCCGGATCCACGGACCAGTGATAATGATGTTCAATCCGAAGAGGTGAAATCTGGAACCTCAAATGCTACGGAGTAAACGAATTCATACCTTGTTAAACCTGACACCTCGGAGGCTCGGACAGTTCAGGTGCCCGTGATCGGTTGGCTTCTGTGGCAGAGCAAACTGGGCCAAGAGACGGACGGCCTCCACATCGACATTCAGGGGTAGTTGGGAGCACAAGGCGGCATGTTTCATTTCCGGCTGGCTCTGCTGTGCAACGCAGATGGCAGAAACTCTGATGACGGCTTCCGGACAAGGCAGGTGACACGAGATGGGTGCCGGGGGGTGGCGACCAACAACACATGCATGCATCACGGCTTACTGTGCTTGTGTGTATGCATCCTCGCACCGTGCTGTCCTGGACAGTGCTGCCCAAGTACTGTATTCGCGGAGACCGGATTGTGGTTACGGTGAGCATCGCGGGAGGCGTGCGATCTGGTGCCCGGTACGTTCTTTCGTGTGTTGCATCACGTACGTTACAGGACGCACCATGGCTTGGCCATCAGGGCAGAGCCATAGGCTCGGTAAGTGACACGTCCTCATCAGCTCAAGGACATGGACTGCTTGTGTGGAGTGACCAGGGAGTGCGATGATTTTGCCTGCTTTTCTCAGGAGCAGGCGAGGAGAGCTGGCTTGGACAAGAACACGTGGCTGCCGCGTTTTGACGAGGCCACGAGACATGAGGAGCCTTGACGACGAGGAATAACATGATGTGAGTCAGGGACGAGAGAGGAGCTGCTTACCGGGCCCTGCCCGGACTGCGTCGTCGTCAGCCAGAGGGCGGCCCGAGAGAGCAATTTGAGGGTGGACCTGGTGAACGAGTCGTTGGCAGGAGGATCACGAGCCAAGAAAAGAAGTGGTTGACCAACGGAATACGCCAAGTAGGCGTTGATGATTATTAGATAGTCTCGTCGTTAGCCCGCACTGGCACACACAGGCCGGCGGACACGAGAGATTGTCTGCCCGTGCTTTGTAATTACTGTATGGATGAGATGAAGGCGGACAGGGGCATGAGTTTCGACTGGATACCGTAAGTTACTGTATGCTGTTATTCGGACAGATTGTACGCACTTGATACAGCCCGCCCCGGACGGAGCAACGGCCCGGCATCAACAAGCCTTGGGGATGTTGCTTTTGCTGCTGCACGCACGCAGGCAACATATCCCCTTTGTCCTGGAGCGCGTCTGCTTACTCACGGCCCGCCGAGAGATGTCGATGCGTAGCCGGCGGGCCGTTTGTCTTTTTTGCCCGTGGATTGAGAGTTTGCCAGCTACTGTGATAAAGCTGTGGAAATATGTACATACTTGGGTGCGTGCACGTTCAAGGCACGGACGCAACGCACGTTCGCTCCTTTGCTGGCTATTTGCCTGCTTGCTTCTTCCAGGCCGGCACGCCAAGCCAAGCCCGGGCGTGGCGGGTGGCGTATGCCCGACGGGCGATGGCATCTATTCTTATTCCACGCAGTACTTTGGGCAGGTCATGTTGGAGTTATTCGTAGGGCTACCCGCAACGTCTTGGGGTGTCTCATCCGCGGCGCAGCCAGACCCCTGAGAAACCAGAGGGGGGGGGCCCTGTTTCGCGGAGATTGTCGGGTGAGGCGAGCCCTTTTCCTACTTGTTTGTCTCCAGTGCTTGTCCCCCGCAAGTCAGAAACTTGGGAAAGAGGAAAAGCAAAGAGAAAATCACGGACCGAGGTGAAGGGAAAAAAGAGTCTTTGGCTTGAGGCTTCTATAGTTTGCCGATTGGTGGTGTTTTTTGCCGGGGCCTCGGCGCGGACAATCTATACGAAGTAGCAAAGCAAGTACGGATACGTATGGTTGACATGATGCACTTGCATAGAGTCGGGGCGGGGGTTTGTTGTTTATGAGAGATTATCGTCTAGCCAGCGGATGGGGCTGGGGGCGCAGCCAAGCCATTGGGTCCAATCTCTGTCATGCGAGGCTGACCCTCAGGGTCAATTCGGGGGTTGGTCCAAAGTAGCTTGAGGCCGAGATGAGGAAGGGAACAGATGTGAGTTGCCAGGCCGGGAAATGAAGGCCGTGAGCTGTCGAATTGTGATGACGCTGCACCGCGTAAGCACTCGGGCTCTTCTTACACGCGCGCGTAGTGTAGTATGTTACCTACTAGACCACGGGCTCTAATGCAGGAACAAGAAGAAAACCCGTCTGGAACACAGCTAGACATGCAGCGCCAAAAGGGGCATGCTTTCTTTGTGTCGGCCTCGCGTCTTCTATTTTGGTCCCTTTGTCGAAGCCGGCCGGCCTCGTGGAAACAGGCCCACGATTACGAGGTATTTTACGAAGTACACCAAGTAAGTACTCTTTTGGCTGGCATTGTGCCGCACAATGCTATTGTACTGTAGGTCATGTATGTCAAGAATTACGTGTTTGTGGCAAGTTTCGTCCCATGTGGAAAAGTACTGTACCTGTCATTCCGTACACAGTGCAGCCAAGGCGGGGCTTGACGGTACAGGAGATACATGCACATACGAATACGTACCTACACAACACCGGAATGCGCACAGCAGCAGCTTGTCATCCGACCTTTTGGCTCCCTCAGGCACACCGGCGAGTGACCTGAGGCGGCCGGGGGAGGTTCTTGGTTTCCCTTGCTCTGGGTGATTAAAGGCACGGCGATGCGAGACAGACAGCCGGCCACACGTGCTGGCACCCCCACACCCCCTATTCCCCGGCACCAAATGGCGCCATGAGAGCCTCTCTCTCTCTGTATTGACCAGTACCAGCATCTTGGAGGGGTCTCATGTCCAATTCGTGGTCCAATGCGCACGAACAAACTGGCGCAAGTATCTGGACCTTTGGCGGCATTGCCCTCCTCCCTCCTACCGCTCCCTCTCTGCACATTGCTCGGCGCACGATGAAACGGCCTGTTTGCGGGGCGCCGGGGCACGGACGCCGGGGCACGGACGCCGCAGCGCGCAGGCCGCCTCGTCGATGCCGGTGCCCTTGTGGCCGGTAGTGCAATCTAGAAGCCTGTCAAGCCCGTCAGCATCCAGGAACCAAAAAGCCATCCTGCGTCCAATCTCGCGCGCAACACTCACTCGTCTTCACGCGCCTGGCGGTACTCCGTAGTTTGTATGTAGTGGTGGAGAGAATTGATCAGCATTGGTACTCCGTAGACTACCGAGAACGCACTAGGAAATAAATAAAGCCTGTGGAACACCTGCCTCCGCATCAAGCACATCCCCGAGCCGGCAACCCCTCATCCACGGCGGCCATCTGCTGAGCAGACGAACCCGTGTTTGCACAAGCCGGAAGACTTGATTCATGATGACTTCTCGGCAACCCGCCGGCGAACTTCTATCATCCTCGACATGGCTTGTCTGCCTAAGCCACTCCACCACCCTCACCCTCCGCCGTCGCCGAGACACAGTCCTCGACGGAACCAATCGCAGTGACAGGTCGCTTGCCCTGCGGTGCATCGCCGTGTTGCAGCACCGCCATCTTGACAATGGCCTGAACGTACTGCATGTCCTCCGTACGGAGTCTTAACCTGGCTGCCCCCTAATTATCCGTATCGCCTAGACAAGTTCCGCGGTACCGGCCAGCACCGTCAAGCTCCGCGCAAGCTCGAGGTACGGCATACGCATGACTAAAAGGACTCGTTCAGTCACGGCCCCTGTCGCCGTTGAACCTTGCCCTAACCAAGGAATCTTGCTGCCCACGCTCAGGCATGTAAAAGGGCGCTCGAATTGACGGACAAGGACACAGTGTGCAGGGACTTGTGCCACCACTGCAACCTCGACACAGTGGTGCCGGCTCCACCCAGCACAAGCCCCCGGGCGCGAATCCCAGCCGCTAGGAACATGGAATGAATGGCACCCAGTTCAAAGGGGCTGGGCGTCAGTCCTTGCCCACCGCCACTGGAATGCGGCGACGGGCAAAGGCCCCAGTGCAACGTGCAGGACCTGCTCCGCCCCCCCGCGCGGTATTCTACGCCTTCCATGGACCTGAGAGACAGTGTACTGCAGGTGATCCACACTGTAGGATAAACATGTCGCCGCGTGCACATCATATATGGGTACGCCGGATTAGCAAACCTGGCTGCCCCGCTCCACGCGGCGACGGGCCTCCTACCGTCATCCTGGATCCCAAAAGTACCGCATTACTCGGCTGCCCGCCCCGTGTACAAAAGGGCTGGCTGGCGAGGCCCGTTATGCCCAACCGGTGGATCCCCTCCACTCAGGGCAGGGAGGTACCTACATTAGCTGCCCGGGCATTGTGCGGAGCCGCAGTACAAATGAGCGGTATGAAATCAGCGGTCCACTCAAGTACCTACAGTGGGCAGGTGAGATGAAACAAAGAACTGGGGCCAACCGTCCGTCCGCCTTGACCCGCGCTGGGCGGCCGGTGCATGCTCCGTCGCCTTGGTACCACCGGCGCGCCACTCTCACTCACGCGGCTCCCCAGGTGACTCTGCATCCTTTCTATAGCATGACTTAGATGGCAGACTGAGCGGCCTGTTTTCCCTCTCTCGCCTGCCATTGACGCGACCGTAGCGCTACTTTTCTAGCCTACCGCACCTCGGCAAGAGCACCGTTGCTGGTGCCTGAGTGGCGCCGCGGGACCCAAGCCATGTAATGAGCCGCCTCTCGCCATGTACTGGCAGCATCGAGCAAGTACATGCTGCACTGTAGCGGGCACCTATCCCAGAGGAAAGGTGCCAGCAGCCAAACAGCGAATTGCTCCGTACAGACTACCTGCTAGGTACTACTTACCTAACATACTCGTACCTGCAGACAACTGTACTGTACAGTATGGCTAATTGTCGTCCTCACCCAAGTACCAGTACCGCCTAGGTTAAAGTACCCGCCAGCCTAAGGTACTGTACGTGTAGAGTGCTCATGCGTAAAGGCCTCTGCACCCCATGCCCTCGTATCCCGCGCCCATCTCCCGGCCAGTACGCGCGTGCTGCCTGTAGGTACCTCCCCAGCCCGGCCAAGTACAGTACATGGCCCGTGGTCGTCCGTTCACCGTCCAAACCCACTTCCATCCATCCCCCGGCCCCCTTTCTTTTCCTTTCTCCGCTTTTCCCGCTCCTCTCCCTCATCAGTCTCGTCCTCCCACTCACTGTCTTGCGTCGTTTCCTCCACCCCTTGCTGTGCCCGTGGTTCCATACCCGTCGCCCTCATTCCTTCGTTTGCTTGCCGTTCTTTTCATTCTTCGTGACGCGCGCTCCTTTTACCACCTCCCCCGCCCTCCTCCATCTCTCTCTCCCTCGACCCCCCCTTACCCCCCTCTACCCGTCCAATCTTCTCGTCACTCCTATTCGCCATTTTCCAACCACATCGCCAGCCGACGACGACGATTCCCCCTTCGACGGCGGAGCCGCCTGCGCTTCTTGCCCACGCCACCCCCGACCTCGATTCGCTCCTCCTTTCATGTCCCGAAGGTTCTGGGGCTTCCCAGTGCTTCTCGCCACAGATGCCTCTTGACGAGTAACCGTCTGTCCTCTACGAGATCCGACGTCTTGCCCTCCTTCCGGGCCACGAAACGCCGTTACGAACATCGTTTTGTCTCGACGGCTCGCACCCAATCTCGTTGGACGACTTTTCGTCAAGTCGCTCTTTTTCTCTTTGCTTCTCGCTTCGTAAATAGCCGTGAGTCAAGCCACCAACACCCTCTCAACCTGCGTTGCCATGGTGTCCGTCTACAGACGACTTGATCCCCTCGGGTGCCACCTTTGCCGTCGTTGGGGAAGAGTCCGGAATGAACTGGACGCTGCACAGGGTCGCCGGGGAGGCACCGTCACTGGCCTTGTTCAGCGGCTGACTTTGCTTAGAACCGCTCGTTGATATACAACGTCAAGTACATTCGCTGCATCTGTTTCTGACGGTCGGTGCTCGACTCCATTACAGTAGTCGGGACCCCTTCATTGACAACAATGGCAGCATATCGCTTCGATACCATTTTCAATATTCATCTCATCAATCTTATTAGTCCACCAAGCTTCAACCCATGAATCCAGAGCCCGCTACTCGAATCTCGACGAAAAATGCGTATTAGATCCATCACGGCCACCACGGCGCTGGCCTTGATCGGTCTTGTCGCGACCGAACCCGAACCCGACCGGCCACGCATCTACTTCCCCCTTCAAGTCAAGCGGGAATTCTCAAACTCGTCCCTTCCCGCTACCGACGCCCTCTCCACGCCCGACAATGCCGCCCCCGGCAAAATCGAGACGAGCACCACCGCGAGCAAGGACCTGGTCGGCGACGACCCCCCCGATCTCTTAAGAAGCAAAACTGGCCCCTCGAGATCTGAGCACGAGGACACCACAACAACACGTGTTGCTTCAACCGTCGCCGACAAGGGTACCGGCAGTCCTCCCAACATCGTCGTCACACACACGTCCGGCAAGACCTCGTCAAGTCTGACACCCAAGCCGAACTCGGATGCTCAGGATGGCTCCAGGCCGCCAACCTCATCCTCGTACTCGAGCATCGTCATCGCCCCGACCGGCATTGTGGCCCCTAGTTCGAGCTCGAAGCCCGACACCGAGTCCAAAGAGCCCCCTACCCCCCCGGTTCCTGCCGAGGGGGGCATCTCCGACGCGGTCAGCGGTCCGTCGCCCATCACGACCTCGCTGCGTGGCGCCCCGGACGACATCGGCACCGGCGTCAGCAGCACAGTCGTGCCACACTCGTCCACCGAGGCGGTCATCCCGAACCCCCTCAACCCCGTGGTCAGCAACCCGGTGGTCAGCAAGCTGTTGCCGCTTCCTTCCGACAAGACTAGCATCACAGAGTCCTCCGGTAGGACGCCATTCGATGGTACGGCTTCAGACCCATTGGGCACCATTGTCAAACCTGATCCCGTTGTGAGCCCGACCGGCGGCGTTGTACCAGTCATTGCGTCCAAATCTGGTACGCCGGAATTGCCAAAGGCCTCGCCCGTTGGCGCGGTTCCCGACAAGGACAAGCCCGACACGGACAAGCCCGATAGCACGCACAAGGATGGCAGCCCGGATCCCGTCAAGTCGACCGGCGGCGCGGTTTCCGATACTACGCACAAGTCCGACACGCACAAGTCCGACACTGACAAGGATGGTGGCCCGACCCCTATCGAGTCGACCGGCAGCGCTGCGCCTATCCCCAGCACTACCAAGTCTTCCATCTCGGACCCGCTCGAGCCCGTCGGCGACATTTTGCCCGGCCCAAGCTCAGCCAGCTTGACTGCGATGCCGACCGAGCCTCCTACCGAGTCATCGTTGCCACCTCCGATTGCGGTGCTGCCGACTGGGTCCTCGCCCAAGGCAGTCCTGCCGACCGAATCGTCGGGTCTGCCCTCCTCTGCCAAGAGTGTACACGCCGAGAACCCAACCGTGGTGTCGCCTAACGACAGTCTTGGGCCGTCACGCAGCTCGGTGCTCCCGGTTTCTTCCACCCCCGGCCTTGTCACGCAGCCCTCGCCTGACACGTCCCTCAACACGAACCCCAAGGACGTGTCCGAGTCCACGGGCCGGCCTGTTCCCATCCTCACAGACATCTCATCCGCCAAAGCCACCGCTACCAACAAGATTCCCGAAGTACCAGTTGTGAATTCGACGACCCCCGAGATCGTGACCACTGCTCCGACGTTTACCAACATCCCGAGCGCACCCTCTGACGTCCCCGTCGTCAACAGCACGACCCCGGCAGACACGAAGAGCTTGCCCTCAGGGCCAGTCACCTTGCCGTCAACGACTCCGAGTGCCACCCACAAGTCAGCGAGCCCCACCAATACCGACTCGGAATCGTCTTCACCTATATCACCTTCGTCTTCTTCTCAGCCTTCATCGGTCTCGAAGGGTCTGGGCTCTCCAAGCGGCTCACCCCACCCGGTGGATTCGTCGACCGCGTTGACGACGCCCACCAGAGCTCCCCCGGCCACTACCTCTGTCCAGACCGAAACTAAGCCACCTCAAGCCCCCGCTCCCGGGTCCTTGACGGCCGTGACGCCGCCAAGTCAGCCCACGACGGCCCCTGCTCCCCAGCCGTTCCCCACTGGCGTGCCCAAGTACATCACTTCCGGCAAGAAAGATCCGCCGCCTGCTCACGACACCGCAAACATCACTATCGGCTTCCACGATGTTGTATCTCCTCAGTACCCCAACGACAACGGAGCCACATATAGTTTTTCCATGGAGGCACTCGACTTGCTCCCTGTGCTTCTCGCGCTGAGCTTGAATTCAAGCTCCAACCCTGACATCACGGAGAAAATCCAGGGTATCAGAGTCGAGGTGTGCAAGGACCCTGAGTGGGGCAACGCCATTGCCCACGTCAGCTTTCCGAACGGCGAGGGTATGGTCAGCAAGCTTCAGACGGATCTCCGACTCGCGGCGTCGCCAATCTACAACAGCGGAAACGCAACCTTGAACAAGATCGCCGACAAGATTTACAAGCCGCATGACATAACGAGCAAATACTGCGACGGCGGTGGCAATGGAGGCGGGGCGGTGCCTGGGGACAACGCCGTTCCTCCCAACAACGAACAGCCGCCGACAGATCCCTTCGGGACCACGGGGCCCGGCGACGGGCCGACTCCCCGGTCGGCCGCGACCACGGGCGGCATCGTCGCCGGGGCCCTGGGATTCAGCCTCATGTACGGCGCCGCCATGTTCATTGTTGCCAGACGATACAAGCGCAAGAAACAGTCTCACCGCCGTTCAAACTCCGTCACCAACAGCCAAAACTCATCGGAGATGCGTTACACCGGAGGTGGAAGCCCGGCTCTGATGGGAGGCGCCCTGGTCAGCCGCGAATACTTCAGCTACGGCGCTGGAGGCCGCGACAGCCGCGGCAGCGGGCGCAGCGGCATGGGCAACTCGGGCCGCACCGCAAACATCTCGGCCCCCGTCGCCGCGGAGAACTCCCTGGGCTGGAACTAACGATGCGCAGTGACGCATCGAGACATAAGAAACAACAAAAGCCCATATGCTTAGCCATGTATTTCCTTTCTCTTCATGACTTTTGGATACCCTTGAGGTGGAGCCGTTTGACAATCCTCGGAAGGATGGGACGCCGCCGATATTTATTTATTTTGGATATGGCCACGTCAGCCGCCTTGCACAATGCATCGATGGCTTGGGCAGGCACGCAACCCAAACAGTCTTTTTTTGTGATTGCAATGCCGCTCCTTCGATGGACGCGTGCCATCATCGGCGTCTTATCTGCAGCACTTCAACCCTCACCGCGTGCCGGGCACCACCTTTGGGCAGAGGAGGCCCCGTTCCTCGTTATTTTTTTTTCAACAATATTCTTTTGGCCTCCTGCTCGGTGACCCGTGCTTGTTACTTTCGCAACCCCCCCTCTTTTTTAATATCCTTATCTCTCCGGAAAGTGGTGGCGCGTTTTCGAGAGCGCGAGAGCCCTCCTAGTGATGGATGCCAGACGATGTCATCTCGGCGGGCTCGCTTGGATGTGATGAAAGTGGTGGAGCGTAGTCGGGATCATGGATGAAGAGGATGCTGGACGGGAAGCGCGGGTTGGAAGGTGTGGTGGCCGGGCTGTGGAACATGGAAGATGGCGGCAGCGCGGCGACGTGATGTCGCCCCGGGATGAAGCTCGTGCCGCGGGTATATTGCGTGTAGCCATCGTTGATAGCCTCGTAAATAACAGCCTCGGCCTATCAAAGTCATGCGCACGCGTGTTGACCTGGTCTTGCCGCTTGCGATGTATTTGGTTCTCGTAAACTCATGATCGTGGGTGCCGTCTTGTCCGGGAAATGGGTGTGGGGAGGTGGAAGAACTTCCTGATTAGTCTGTCGCGGGCTGGATTCTGATGGTGAATGAGAGGACAGTTTCGATCCCGAGCGAACTTTGTTTGGCCACCTGTCATGCCCGTCTTAGAGGAGTCGGTGGAGGCAGGCTGTCTGTCAGGCATCCATCCCTACGTCCCCGAGCAGTGATGCCACGTGTTGAACCAAGAGCGGGTATAGCTTGATTACTGTGTCCATTTTGGCTTCATCTTACAAGGCTACTTTATCCATCGCATCATTATTGGGCTAGATCATCAGACCAGTTAGCAGCGGGGGACTGTCCCGTCGAGGACGAGAGCATAAGACACCACTTGGGAGTTGAGCTCGAGATTGGAGGTCATCGGCTGAGTGAAGCAGGAACTATGTATCTAAGCTACTAAAACACTCGAATAGACACTTGGTACGTCGCATTGACTCCTATATGCAGGTAACATGAAGTTGTGGAGAGTGGGAGCATCTTGTTGACGCGTGGACGAGATAGGAACTTGAGAGTGAAGGCCAGTTGTCTTGGCCACCCTCCTATCGCCGTTGGATATGCGAGGGATTGACAGTATTGGTCCCGCTACAAATACTCCTGAACAAGTTCAGCGCGGAGGGTGGAACAAACCTGCTACCAGACCATGAGAGGCACGCACTTTCTGTGCGCCGGGACTCGATCGGAAAGCCGCTCTTCATAACATGGTGGGTCGAGAGTTGGAAGACGGAATAGGAAGCACTCTTCTGGCTCATGTTTCGGTACTGGAACCCGCGTACAAAACAAGAGTTGCGGACAAGAACAAGCAATGCCCGAGTAAACAGGAGACAGTCTTCAGGCTCGCAAGCGTCCGGCTCAAGTTCACGCCCTCTGTTCCTGATTATCTACACTTAAACTAGGAGCGGTATGTCGGGGCGGCAGACAATGGCTTCGCCGTAGCCCCCTTGTTCACGAAACGATGCCTCCATCGATGGCTTGCATAATGCACCGCTGCCAGACCTTGGCAAAACTGTCGATGGCCGATGTCTCGCCCAACTTGCCGGACGCACCGCCGTTGATAGCGAGCTCCACCGGTGCCTTTTTCAAAGTTTTCGACAAGTATTCGAGATGTATACTGCTGCCGAGTTTCGCCTTACTTGGATCTCTAGTAACTTAGAAAGTAGCTGTTCAGCTGTCATAGACGATGGCTGGAGAAGCCATTTTGGGCCTTGGGGGCCTCGGAGATGTCGACCAGACGAGAGAACGAGGCATCGAAGACCGTTGCCCCAGGCAAAAGGACGTCTAAGCCTTGCTGTGCTGATGAAGATGGCAACCTGGCGCTCCAGTTCCTACCGGCAGGCCGTGGTTCAACGTCATTTATACGTCAGTGCGCCCCCAGTTCGGCCCCAGACGGTGGCATAGTCCCCTTAGGCAGCGGAATGCTGAGATGCTTCGCCGCAGGACGATTCCCTAGAGGGGAAAATGGCCGGTCGGTCCGGCTCCGGCCTCCAGGGCGCCGGCGGCTGCGAGCGTGCGGGCTGTCGTCTCGACTCTCTAGGGTTCCGAAACGTCCCGGGGAATAAATATGAAGACTGTTTAGGTTTCATTAAGTCGTTGTCTAGGTACCTTTGGCGGCTGACCTTGTTAGTTGCATTGCTTGCCGCAGCGGCTTCGTGTCTGCGTGCCATCGCCAAGGACACTGCTTATTTGAATCCACATAGTCTGGGTTTGCTTCTGCTGGCGTCTTGTGAGATCCCCTTATGAATACATGTTTCCCCAGAAGATAGTGATCATAACAGAATCTCGTCGAACCACACTGTCCTCAGCTCTCACAGACTCTGCCGGTGTCGAAATGCTTTCAAATATCACTACCTCGGCGAGGCCACACTTCGCTGATCAAGGCTTGAATGCTAAGACCCGTCTGCATCCACGGCATCGGCCATCTCGCCCATGCTTCGATAGCGCCAAGAAAAGTCGACCCTGTCTCTGTACTCGTCCAAGCCACCCCCCATGACGCTCTCGATTTCCACTCCCCGCTCAATCCACGCGCTGGCCAGCCCTACTTGCTTCGCAGGCACGTGGTCGTGGCTCAGGGACTGCGCCGTGTGGAGGATGGCGTCCTTTCCGACCCCGAGGTCCTTTTCGCACCGGTCAATCAGATATTCGAAATTCCTCCGGTCGGGCTTGTACGACCCGATTTCCTGGGCCGTGTAGATGGCATCAAAGTCGATGCCCGTCAGCTGCCGCGCCAAGGTGCGCTCAAAGGATGCCCGATCGACGTTGGAGAGAATGACGAGCTTGAAGTGTTTACGCAGCCGCTGGAGGGCCTCGAGAGTGTCCGGAAACACGGGCCAGTCGCCCACGCCAGCCCCGAACTTGGCCTTTTCGTCCTCGGAGGCCTCCACCCCGACCTCGGCAGCCAAGAGCCCGTACGTGTCCGCCAGGACGGAGGAGTAGAGGGCTTCGGGGCGGGCCCGCTGGACCTCACCCTCGAGCCTGGTAAAGGCCTTGAGGGTTTCTGATCGGTTGCCGTGCAGTGGGTGCGAGGCGGGGAGCCGGCGTGTGAGCGGCAATAGGGCCTTGTAAATGCCGCCTTCCCAGTCGACGAGGGTGCCATAGCAGTCAAATGTGAGGCAAGAAAATGCGGTCATTGGTCGTGAGGCAGTCATGGCTGCTGCTGCTGCTGCTGCTTTCTCTCAACCTCTTATCCTGTTCCTGGCCCTTGCACGCCTTCCAAAGTAGTGTCGCAAGCTGGTAGCCAGATGAGGCGACGATCCTGGTAAATCTGACGGAATCCCTGCGAGTGTCTGAGGGGCCGAGGAAGGATTCGATACGTGGAATAAGCGACGGTGTTATAGCATTGAGCATACAACCTCTGGGCTACCTGACCAGCGAAGTTTATCAGAACATCTGACTGTGGTCTGTAAAAGTAGCGTCTTGAAAGCGGGGGCGATGCAGGCCATCTGTGTGCTTCAGAAGGCTCAATAATGCCGACATGAGTCATAGGCCGTGACAGCTGTGCTTCATGCATGTGTTGCCTACCGCCAGGATCGAGGCCTATCTTTCGTCCACCAATGAATGAGCTCCTTCCACATTTATAGGACCTAGAGGGCGGCACGTAGACTCGACACACCATATTGTGGATAGCTCTATCTATACAATTGAAAGGAAATCCACCGGAGATCAGCTGCTACTAAGTTCGCTTAGCAGAATATAGAACCGACATCATCGCTATTGCATCTGTGTGTACGTTGAAGGGCACAACGCCACTGATACGGACGCCTACCACTTGAGCAGCGCTTCTAGACCTGTGTGAGCTGCTTCCAGGGCCCAATGACTCGGCAGAGTCCGGGCCTTGCCGGAAATCTGCAGAGGGCCTACGCTTTGGAAAGCCTCTGGGACTGTCGGGCGTTTCTGTCACCTCATTCTGTCACGCATTCAAACCCTTGACTTGTGTCTCAGCTGTCAGTCTCTGTGGATGTAGCTGGTCGAAGTCAGGAGAAACCGGCTCTCGGGCCGTGAATCGACTTAATCATACAACGAGATGTCTCGAGGATCGATGGTGATATGAGCTTTCAGTCTAGGACCAGCCCTTTTCAAGCCACGCTGTTTCCCTCACAGCCCGCCAGTGTTTGATGGCGTCCGCTTAGCATACGTTGCAGCCGAAAGCCGGGCGACTTCGAAAAGGGCGTTTCAACCGCAGCCTCGGCGTTTGTCTGGTCAGCTCCGAACACGCAACGTGATGCAGTGAGTGAATGACAAGCAGGCCGAGTACCAAGACCATTACGGCAGTTTCAGTCGGAAGCTACATATAGCTCGCGGGCAATGGCCAGAGACTGTCGAACGGGTGTCTCCGAGCGACCGGCTTGCATGGCACGTTGGCTCGAGCCGGAGATTGAAGAAAAGCGCCGACGTGATTACCTCCGAGCACAACGGGGCGTCTGTTCCACGTACAGACAGCCAGGCCGACATGGTGGCTTGATGCCCTTTATTCCCGCCGCTCTCTCGTGGATGTGCGCATGTAGTGACTGCTATGAGTTGTTGAATAAACATATCCCTGATTCAGGAGGTGGTTTACGAGTTCAGCTATTTGGAAGGGAGCAGAAGTCGCCACCGGCTCACCTGTCATCATCCCCTCGGACCCTTTGGGAGGTTACACTCGGAATCCCACAAGAATCGGAAGAATGGAGAAGAAAAGGTTTAGACAATCTCTAACTACATCACAATGTCGTTTCAAATGTGGATAACCATCTCCACGGCGTTTCTTCCGCTGCGCGTTCTCGTAGGATTGCTATGGCCATATTAAGAGTGGGACGCCAAGACGTCAGAGCCATGCCTAGAGGGCCAAAGAGCCGGCAAAGGAGTCTGTCGCGAAGCGTGGCCTGATTTCGCAGTTCTCGGAGATATCCCTTGGCAAGAGGGACCTAGGAAGCTGAAAAACACTAGTGTGGAAGAAGGAAGAAGGAGCTAAAAGGAGGTGCAGAGAGGAGGGTGGGGGCATAAGGGGAAGCAGAAGTAGCGATAGCTTCCTGTCAGGACAAGAAAGGGCCTATAATACGCGTTAGTAACACCCCTATTAGGGGTGCCCTCATTTTGCATGGTGTAGCGGTATTTTACCAGCTTGACACTTCCTATAGAGGTAGCGAGAGATAAGACGGATATGCCGGCAACGGCTAGAAAAGAGGGGAAAACCCGGCAAAAAGCTCGATAGTTAAGAGGATATTAGTAGCTTCTTTAAGCAGGATCTTCTTTATTAATTAAGACACTAAATGGATATAAAACGGGGCGTTAGATAGAAGAAAGAAGGATAATTAAGGTAATATAATAATTACTACCCTACTATAACTACTGCCCCTATAAGAATTAAATAACTTTACCCTACTTATCCGACCCCTTACTTCCCCTTTTACCTTTATATATTTTATATATACTTCTTATATTTCTTTATATAAGAGTTATAAACCTAGGAGGAATAGAATTCCTATACCTTATAGCTACTATAAAAAGCACCTTTCTTATATCCCTTATAGCTCCCTTTTACCCCTCTTATTAAAAAAGCCGATTTTTAACTAACTTTTCTACCCTTTATATATAATAATATCGAAAAACGATTCCTCTACCGCCCTTATAGTCTATAAGACGATTCTTATAAAACCTTAAGATTAGGATAAGTAGGTAAAGGAGCTATAAGCTTAAGTAGATAAAACTACTTATAATTTAGTCTTCTTTAATAAGTAGGACCCTCTTAAGCCCCTTTTTTATCCTAGAGTAATAGAATTTATAAAAGGAGCTACCTTCTTCTCCGAGCTAACCTCTATATAATAAAGAGCTTTTTCTATAACCTTAGGTAACTATAAGAGTTACTATAAGGAATACCTTTACGAGATAAAGCTATTAACTACTATACGTATAGCTATAATAGAATCTATTAATACCGTAAAGCTAATCTCTCTTTAAGAGGAAGAGACTCTTAGGTAGTAGCTCTTAAAGCTCGAGACCTTAATAGCTCCCTCGCGGGGCTATATAACTAACTATATTAGGAAGACCTATATAGCCTACCTAGGAGCCTTTTTTACTAGGAACCTTTTAGCCTTTTTATAGCTAGCTAAGGAGGAAGGAATCCTTAAAGAAGCTAACTAATACTTCCTAATAAAAGCTTTTTCTAGCTAGTAGCTATAGGATATATCTTTACTAATAAAGCCTATTAGTAACGGTTCCTTAACTATCTTTCGAGAAGCTAGCCGGGAACTAAATAAAGAGGCTACTAAAGTATAATAGTAAGTAGTCTTATTCCTTTATAGCTAGCATTCGACCTAGACGGCTCGACCTACTACCCCTATAGCTACTATAGCCCCTCTTACTACGGCCCCTACTATTACTACTACTACTGCCCCTCCGGCTCCCCCTCCCTTAGGAGCCTATAAGAGTTTAGGCGTTGCCTAGATAGTTAATAAGTATATAGTTAATAAGTATAGTTAATTAATAAGCCGGGCAGCTTAGTTAATTCGTTACCTTTTATCGCGTACGTATAATACGTTATATATAGTAGAGGGGGGTAGTAGCACGACTATAGCCTATACCCTCTTAGGTCTACTCTATAATAGAGCCTTAACGCTATCTTTAACTATAGCTACTACCCCGGCCCTAGCTACGCCTATTACTCTAGGCTCGGCCCCGGCCCTATTAGTCTGTTCGGCCTAGCTAGTCCCTTAATAGACCTATTAGTCCGTTAGTCGAAAAATCAAGGAACTAGTTAAGCTAGAACCTCGTTAAAGTTAGTAATAAGGTATAAAAAGGGGGGGTTTTTAAGTAGACCTTTTAAACTAAGATAAGGATTCCTTAAAGAAATAAAAGACTAAAAGATAAAATAGCTACTTAGCCTATAAATCCCTAAGCTATAGGTTATTATAATACTAATAAGTCTTTAAGGAAAACTAACCTAAAGGATTTAACCCTTTAAAGAAGCTATAAGAAATAATATAATAGTCTCTTAAAGAGGACCCTTTATTATAGAAGAAGATAGACGAAATTTAAGTTACTAAGAAATAGTAACTAATACCGCTACCTTTATTTAAGCTATAAATTTAAGGAAAAATTATTAGTATAGTAAATCCGGCCTTTATCTTCCCTATAGACTAACTAAGCTAAAACTAACCGTTAAAACTATCTAATTATCCCCTATAAAAATTAGCTATCCTTAAATCTAATACTTTCCTTAATATCTATAATACCCTCTTATAATTCTAGTCCTTTAAGAAGGTATAGAGGGAATATCTTATTACTAAGGAATTAACTATATAAATAAAGGGATATAAAAGGGTAAATTTTATAATAAAATTACTTAATAGGTTTATATAAATTCTTCGATAAAAAAGGGTAGCTTTTTACCCTTAATTTTTAATAAGCTTAATTTCCTTTTATTTTCTTTAAGAAGAAAGAATATTCTAGGATATAACTTCTTAGCTTATAAGGCTAGTTTAAAAGAATTAGATAATTAAGTTTATTAAGGAGAAATTTAGTTAATTTATTCTCGAATTCTAACCTATCCTTAGGAAGGAACCTATTAAGAAGCTAGCTTTCCCTACTAAGAAGAATAGGTTTACTACTAAGGACCCTCTTTTAGTAACCTAAGGAGACGGTCTTCTTTAGTATATATAACTTAGTTACTTAGGCCCCCTAGCTTTATATAAGCTAGGCTAGTAATAGGGAGTTTAAATTAAGGGCCCTAAAACTATTAAATATAAATACTATAGCTAAGGGAAGACTAAGAGACGAATTTCTAAATAAACCCTTATACGGCTAAACTAGCTATATATAGAAATTTAGGTCGACTAAGCTAACGTCTTTAAAGACTAGGAAAGCTTTATTAAGGTAAAATTTTTTATAGACGCTTTTTTATAAATAGTTTTCCCTTATTTCTTATAGACCTACCTAAGTAAGTATAACTATTTTACCCTTTAAGACTTTATTAACTAAATAAAATCCTACTTTAGCTATAAGATAAAGAAGATATAGTTTAATAAAGAGCTATTTATAAAAGATATCTTAAATTAGCTTTAAAAAAGGGGTATTTTACCTTTCTTATTAGTATTAAATACCTAGGCCTAAAATAAAAGGGTAGAAAGATTAAAAGATACTATAATAAAAAGGGCCTATATAATAAGACTTATTATAAGGCTTCCCTATAACCTTATAAGGGAAATCTTTAAAGCCGCCTACTACCTTTAAAACTAGACCCTTAGGGACCCTAAGGACCTTAAAGGGACTACTTAAGAAATAGACTAAAAATCCCCCCTTAAGCTTTTTATAAAGAAAAGGGCCTCGCTAGCCTACCTTTATACCTATAAAAATAAGGTATATACTATAACTATTAATATATAGCTAAAAAGAAAGAAGAAAAAAAAGCTTAATCTAAGAGTCTTTATTAGTTACCTTATTAATTATAATTCTATAAATATCTTTTAAATTTAGATTCCTCTTTTATAAAAGGTAATTTCGACTAAGAATATAATTTTTTATAAATATAGCTTCTTTAATAAATAGAGGGCTTAATAGTTATTCTTACTTTCTTAACGTTAGCTAATTTAAAAGATTTAAAATCCTCCTTCTTTATAGTCTTAAAAAGAAGTCTTAAATAAGGAAATAAAAAAAGGAACTAATATTAAAGTAGTTAAGGATAACGCTAACTTTAAAGAAAAAAAGGAAGCTATTAAATTAAATAATATAAGTAAAGAAGGAGACTATAAGAAAGCGGTAGAGCTAGAATACGCCTACCTTCCTACGCCTCCTTTTATAAAATAAAAAGAAGATTTAAAAGTAGCTTTTTCTATTAGTCTTTTTATTTTAACCTTAAAGGAGGTAGGAAAGGTACCTCTCTTAAAAGATTATCTAGCTGCCTTTTTATCCTTACTTTAAGATATAAAGGAAGGTATAAGGCCTAATATAAAAGAAGACTAATCTCTTTTTTATTTCGATTATTTTTTTAACTTCTATCTTATACTTATAAAAGATAGTTCCTATAAAGTATTTATAGTAAGCTAGCTTTTTAAGCTATAGTTATTAGTAAGGAAGGTATATAAAAGAGACCTCTTAGACCTACTAGTAAACTAAAAGTAGCTACAAAAGCACCCTTTTAAAGACTAGTTTTTCTAGGCTTAGAAAAACTACCTAGCCTTATATAAAGAGATAGGGTCTTTTAAAGAGGTCTTTAACGAAAAGGTAAGAGAAAAATAAGTCCTAGGCTATAAGTAGGTTTTTATCTATAAGACTAATAAATATAGCTGCTTATAAAAGTATAAAGCCTAGCTAGTTATTTATAAAAACTAATAAGAAAAAGGGGATCTTTTTATTAAGGTAACTACCTTAATAAGGATATCTTTTTAAACCCTTATAGCTATTATAGTAGAATTTAACCTTAAACTTAATTAAATAGATACTATTAACGCTTTTATTAACTACTTTTTTAAGAAAGAAAAAGTTATTTATATATATATTCTTCTTAGTTTTTAATAACTAAAAAAGGTTTTATAGCTTAGGAAAGCTTTATATAAACTATAAAGATTACCTTTTTTTTAGTAATAGTATTTAATAGGTTCCCTTAAAGCCCTAGGCTTTAAGAAAGGCCCTTAGGAACTATATATAATATAAAACGGTAAAATTACTATCTTTTTCTATATTAATAATATTATCTAAGCTTACTTAAATGAGGAAGAAGTAACTACTAAGGAGGCTATAAAAGGCTTATAATAAAAGTATAAGATAATAATGCTAAGGGAGCTAAAGTAGTTCTTAGGGATATAAATCCTTTAAAATAAGTCTTAATAGACTATCTAGCTTACTTAGGATACCTATATTAATAAGGTCGCTTATAAATTCCTCCTTAATTCCCTTAATAAGAAGCTTCCTTTTATATATATATTAAATAAAGAGCTTTTACTTAATCTATCTCTTTAAGCTAGGGAGTAAGAGAAATACCTATATTAATAAAAGGTAAGCTCCCTCCTTTTTTTTATAGCTATTTCTATTAAACTAAATATCTCTTTTTTAGTTTCCTAGCTAGCTAGGTATAACTAAAGTCCTAGCTATAAGTACTAAGAAGTAGTAAATAAAGCTATTCTTTATCTTTATTTAATAAGATTATATAGTTTATACCTAAGAGGGTAAGGAAGGAAGAAACTAGCTACTAAAATCTTTTTTTATTTAAGCGATTTATCCTTTATAGATAATTCCTTAAATATAAAGAGCTTATAAAGGTATATTATATCCCTTTTTAAAGGATTTACTACTTAAAGAGCTTTAAAATAAGCTACTATTATAACTTTAAGTATAAAGGTAAAGCTACTAGCTTATTTAAAAGCGTTTAAAAAACCGATTTTCCTTAGCTAGCTACTTATATCTTTATAACTATAAGTTCCGACCCTATTAGCTATAAAATATAATAATATATAAACTATATAAATTCTTAAAGAAAATATAAAGCTATTAACCTAGCTATAATATATCTATATTTACTAGTATTAGTTATACTAAGAGGTCTAAAAAAGACTTATTTCTACTTATTAGGTTTTAATAGGATTAATATAAGCTAGCGGTCTTATAAAGCCCTTACTAAAGTAAAAGCTAGCTATCTTTTTATAGTAAATAAGGCTAGGAGACGTTTAAGAGAAGCTATCTTTAAAAGCTTACCTTAAGAGTTTATAAGAAGAGCTAATAGTATATATAAGGAAGGAGACGTCTATAGCTAAAAAGAGGAACTAAGACTTATTTAAATAAAGGGCCCTTAGCTTAATTAGGACTTATTCTTTTTAAAGGCTTTCTTTTTAAGGACTTATCCTTAAAGAAGACCTTCTTTCTTATAAGACTTAATTTCTTCTTAGGCCCCTTTTTCCTTAAAAGTAAGTCGAAAAAGGCCTAGGGTAAAATCTTAGATTTCTTAAGTAAAAGATAAGTATAAACGAAGACCTTTTTTATATACTTACTAGCTTAATTATTTAGCTTTACCCTTTCTATAAAGGTAAGCTATAGCTAAGGAGGTATATCGCGAAGTATAGCTTAATTTTATAGTTCTTAGAGATATCCCTTAATAAGAGGGACCTAGGAAGCTAAAAAATACTAGTATAGAAAAAGGAAAAATAAGCTAAAAGGAGGTATAAAGGGGAGGGTAAGGGTATAAAGGGAAGTAAAAGTAGCGATAGCTTCCTATAAAAGTAATAAGAGATAAGATAGATATATTAGTAATAGCTAAAAAGGAAAGGAAAAACTAGTAAAAAGCTTAGCAGTTAAGAGGATATTAATAGTTTCTTTAAGTATAATCTTTTTTATTAATTATAATACTAAATAAATATAAAAAAGGGCGTTAAATAAAGAAAAGAAAAATAATTAAGGTAATATAATAATTATATCTTTACTATAACTATTTATTATAGAGTAAGTAAAGGTATATATATAGGTACTATTTATAAAATAATATTAATAAGCTATATAAAGCTCTTTTATATATAGCTAGCCTATATATATATATATAAGATCTAGCCCTTTATATATAACTATATAGCTTAGGCTATAGCTTAAGCTTATAACTTATAATAGTTAAAAACTTTTATATAATACCCTCCCTTAAGCGCGGTATAGCGCTACCTTATTAATAGCTTCTATATAATTAAGCTTATACTACTAGCCTTATTATCCCTACGCTTATTAGCTTAGGTAGCTAGAACTTAGCTTTATACTTATTAGCTAGCTAGCTATTTAAATAAGGGCGTAACTTATTATATACGCCCTTAAGTAGCTAGCGGCCGGCCTAGACTTATATAAGCCTTAGGTTACCTATCCTCTTAGCCTTAAGTAGCCTCCTTTATTAAGGGGTATATAATATAGTACCCCCCCTTTCCTTCTTTCCTTCTTTCTCTCCTTTCTTTAACTATAGTAATAATAATAATAAGTAAGTTTTACTTTACTTAAAGTATTAGTTTATTCTTAGCTATATAGGCTACCTTATTAATATATACTTATAGTAATAGCTATAATATTAATAATAGCCTTAATAATAATAATAACTTTAATTAAAAAGTTCCTTTAAAAAACTTCTTATAAAACTAATATATACTTATAGTAGGTATATATTATAACTAAAATACTAACTAATACTAGGAATTAATTTAATAGTATTAATTACTCTTAATAATAATATTATACTAAGGCTAAGGGGTAGGTAAATATAATAGTAGCCCTTAATATACTAAGCTTAACTAAAGTATATTACGTAAAAAGACGCTACTTAAATTTATATACCTTAATAGGGCGAGTTAATAAACTTAAAGTAAGGATATAATACTAGCCTAAGCGCTAAGCGACCTTATAAAAAAAGTAATATATAATAAACTCGCGGGCTTTATCTTAAGTATATAGTTTAATAAGGTATAAGTAGTAGTTAAATAGCTCTCTAAGGTAAAGAGCCGCGCTAGTAGTATATTATTAGTAGTACTTTATATAGATAAGAGCTTTAAGATAATAATCTAGGAAGTAATTAAAGAGGTAGTTAAGGAAGAACTCTACTTAAGTATCGCTTTAGGCCTAGGGGGCCTAAAGCGAACTTAGGCCGCGGTCGTAGCTAAGACTAAGGGACCGACCTAATATAAAGCCGCGGTAAAATAAGTCCTACCGCGCTATAAACGCGAGATTATTATAGTCCTTACTAAGGTACCGCCTAAAATCCTAAGCTGCGAACTAAAGGATATAGTAAAGGCGGTAAATATAGCCCTAAAAGCTATAAGCGCTATAGTAATAAGGTACCTTTAAAGTAGAGATATTATAGTTATATTTAATATCTTAGTAAGAGCCTATTAAAGAGACTAAGGCTAGGTTAAGGCTATATTTAAACTAAAGGCTATAATTACTTATTATATATATATAGTAGTTACTAAGAATATCCCTTTAAAGGCAGTAATAGTAAATAAGGAGCGATTACTTTATAAGATTATAAAGGTAAATAAAGTTAAGGTCTTTTAAGCCTAGGCGCTATACCCTTAATTTAAGATATTAATAGTAATAAATATACTTATTAAGGTTAGTAGCTTAAAAGAGGCTAATAAGCTTTATAACTTAAGCTTAGTCTTTAAAGTATATATCTTTTAATATAAACCTTATAATAAGTTAGTCTAACTATAAAGGTACTATAACTATTATAAGTATAGCTATATTACTAAGCGATATATATTAATATAACTCTATAGCTAATATAAAAGTATAGTATATAATAAAGGTAAGGATAAATATAAAGCTAAGAAAAGCAAAATCCCTTATAACTATATCTTATATTAAAGGGACTACTTATTATAGACCTAAACTTACCTTATAGTAAATAAAGCCTAGGAAAAGGTAAGGGAAAACTATTTATAACGACCTTAATAGTTCGCGAATACTTAGACTTACGCTAAGTAATAAGTACTACTTACCGTTAAAACCTAAGGCATTCTTAAATTAACTATAGTTTAAAAGTAAGAATTAAGTAAACCGCGCTAAGATAAAAGGTTAAGCTTAAGATACCTACTAGCTAGTAAGGCTAGGAAGGCTAAACTAAGTATAAACGATATTTATAGGTATAGTAAATAAAAAAGCGCTAAGAGATAAAGCGCCTCCCTCCTTATATAAATAACCCCTTTTACTTTAACCTTACCTATATATAACTAAAAGTACTATTTTAAAATATATAAAAGAGATATAAGCTAGCTTAGTTAGCGCTTTACTACTAAGCTAGCTTTAACTTAATAGTACTATAAGAAGTAAAAGCTATACTAAGAAGTAAGGCCCTACCTCTTAAAGTAGCGCCTTATAGCTTAGTTTATAAGGAGGGGAGGTATACGCTATATATATATAAAAGGCTTAGGCTAAGAACTTAGTTACCTTAGTTTAAACTAAATTAAAGTAAGGTAATTTTTAAGGATAGTATTAAACTATAAACGATTTACTTACTACTAAGGGCTATAAGGGCTAAAGCGTTATAAGACCTATATATAATTAAATTAAAGTATCT
Source organism: Hirsutella rhossiliensis (assembly GCF_020360975.1). Taxonomy (NCBI): domain Eukaryota; kingdom Fungi; phylum Ascomycota; class Sordariomycetes; order Hypocreales; family Ophiocordycipitaceae; genus Hirsutella; species Hirsutella rhossiliensis. The sequence goes on along the minus strand of NW_025408671.1, from coordinate 4,487,204 downwards.
TATAGTAATAGTAAGAGACTTTAATATCTATTACCCGCTTTAAGATAGTTATAATAAAACCTTAGATAGTATAATATAACTTATATAAGAGGTAATAAGACTATAACTTAAACTCGCTACCTTAAGAAAGGAGTATATAAGATTTTTCTATATTTAAAAGGATAGTACTATTAACCTAGCTTAAGTAACCCTAAAACCTAAGATATAGTATATTAAACTTAACCTAGACTTAACTAAGTTAAACTATATCCTTTAAACTATTATACTATAAGTCGATACTTAGGCTTAAGCGCTTAAACTAGCCTTAAAGTAAAAAAAAGTAAAAGTAAAGCTAGTTAAATATTATATACTAGTCCCTTAGTATAAGGCTAGTACTTTAACCTAGCTATTTACTTAGATTTAATATAAGTCTAATAGGTAATTAAATAGACTAGCTACTATATATAATTAAATATATTATATAAACTAGCTACTATATATTATTACGCGCGTTAAATATAAACTAGCTACTAGTCTTATAAGTTAAAGTAAGAGTAGTAATAACTATCTATATTCTTCTTTACCTACTTAAGATCTAGCTAGTTCTCTATCTTTTATATATATATTATAGTAAGCGTAAGACCTTACTTAGGGCTTTAACTAAGTAATATCTTAACCTTATAATTATATAATAGTAGTATAGCGTATTAGCGGTATTTCCTAGTATTTTCCCTAGGTAAGTATAAGTATTTCTTTATAATTTCCTTACTATATTCTTATAGTAACTTCTTAAGGAAATATTAATATAATCCTTAAGGAGCTATTATTACTTAAGAAATTATAGTATATTACCTATATAATATATCCCTAAGGGAAATCTTTATAAAATATCTATATAATCCGCTTAGTTATTATTTCTAGGATTTCTAGGTAATTTCCTAGAGTTTACTTAGTAGCTTCTAGGTTCCTTCTTCTATAAGGAGCCTTAAGGAGTTAAGGGTAACTTCCCTAAGAGAGGCCGATATTATTATAGGTACCTAGATTATCGACTATAGGGTATCCTATAATAAATACTTAAGGTAAAAGAATTAACTAATATCCTTATTAGTCTCTTATAGTATTTAAGTAAGAATTACGCTAATAAGGAATTATAGTAAAGTTATATAGATTTCTAAGGTTAATATAAAAGATAACCTATATTTTATCTAAGACGTAACCTAGTAGAACTAATACTAAGGGCGCGAGGCGGCTAAGCTAAAAGTAAAATACTATTAAAACTAAGGGCGCTAGGTAGCTAAGCTAAGGTAATAAATAAGTAAAGCTAAGGGCGTAGTATAGCTAAGCTAGGGAAAACTAATTATAACTAAGGGCGCTTTATAGCTAAGCTAGTAAAAAAAATAAATAGGACTAAGGATATAATAAGGCTAAACTAGTAACTAACTATCTTATACTATAGGGGTAAAGGTAGGGCGGGGAATCTCCTCCTTAGCTTCCTCCTTTATTAGTTCCTTAAGGCCTACTAGTATATCGTTTAAGGTATCTTATATATTAAAGGCTCTATAAATAAGCGCGCTATAAGTATTATTTAAGGCTAGTTCTACTAAGAGTATTATAGCTAGTCTATTATAAGAGGCTATAATCTAGTTATAGATTACTACTATTAGTACTTATATAGTTCGGCCTAGGTTCTAGAACCTACCTAAGTATACGTTAGTAAACTTTTAGTTTAATAAGTTAAAATAAGCTATTACGTTAGCTATATAAAAGTAGGCCGCTACTAGTATATATAAGGGGCTAACGTAGGCCGCTCTTTAATATACCGCGGCGAGCTTAAGTAAGTTATCTAAGAGGTAAGCAGCGAAAGCAAACTAATAGATAAAGTAAGCGGGCACTTTAGTAAGGGCGGCGTACTAGCTAAGTAAGAGGTCGGCGTTAGCCTCCTTATAGATAGCGGTAAATAGATTTACCTAAATTATAGCTATATTTAAGGCTCTATAAACTAGCGCTTTTAACCTAGAGTAAATAATACTTATATAGCTATTTATATTAGCTAGGTTATTAAAGTATACTATAAAAGGTATAATAGGGAATAGTCTAGGTTTTCTATAACTTAGAACCTAGAAGGGGTTAAGCTTTTATTAGACTAGTATTAGGGCCTATTCCTTAGCGAATAGGTTAGCCCGCTTAAAGGGAGTAGAGGGCTAGGCCGCGGGGGCGGCGAGTAAGCGTCTAGTAAATAGGTTCCTTAATAGCTCGTCGAATATAAAGTCTACTATACTAGATCCTCTAGTCCTAGCCGGGGTACGCTTAAGGGTCTCTTTAAACTTATAAGTTCTTAGTATACTAGAGGCCTCGCGCTCCTCTATAGCGGCGGCCTTAAATATCTTTAGATAGGTAGGGAGGCACTTTATACTAGTAACGGTAGCGACGATCTTAAGTATCTCGGCGTTTATAAAGGCTACCTATCTAAATAAGAGCTTATTAACGACGTCGGCTAAGATAGTAGCGATCTACGTAGTTCTAAGGGCGCTAGTTATCTTCTTAGTTTTATTAGGGAAGATAGCTCTATCTAGGTCCTATAGCGATAGGGGAAAAAGCTCGTCCTTATTAAACGATAGGGTAAACTACCTATAAGCGTTTTAAGGGGTACTAAGGGTTTTCCTTATAATGCCTAAAACTAAGGGTAGCGAGTTACTAGATAAATTACTAAAGCTTAATAGCGATAAGGCATAGTTATCGAAGTAAACGTATAACGGAGTACTAGGAATAGGGCGACGGGAAGCGCCGACTTACTATAGTTAGATAGTTAACGTCGCGTTTACCTTAGTTTAGGTAGTTATAAGAGTTATAGTAGTAATATAACGGGCGGCGATACTATAAGGCGTAGAGAAGTATAGCTAGTTACGTTTACGTAGATTATAGGCTTTAGCTAGGGGAAGAGATAGAGGGGCGTAGTATATACCGTTTTCTACTAAGCCCGCGTTAAGATCGTACCCTTCTCCTATAAGGAGGTCGCGGTAGTTAGTATATATGCTATAATTATCCTATTTCTACTTAGTAAATACGGCTATATTAAACTTAAGGTTATAGAGGAGCTCCGCCTTATTCCTATATAATTAAACTACTTAGCGGAATCCCTTAAAGCTTAGGTATAGCGGTCGGCGGTAGATTTAGTTAGAGAAATACTAGCGATATACTAGGTCTTTACTATAATACTTATAGCCCTAGATAGCGGGAACCTTAAATATAAGTATAAGAAGGGCGCGGTTTAGTATAGAAAAGGGAGCGTAAAAGGATAGGGAAATCGGGTTCTTAAAATAAAAATAAATATAAGTAAATATAGAATTAGGTTACCGTTCGCCGCGGGCGGCTTATTAATACTTATTAGCTAGTTAACCCGTCCCTAGACTTTTAAGAGAACGAATAATAACAGCGCGTATTATATACCGTTATTTCTCTCTTAGCTATAGCGGCTCGTACTATTATATAGCGCGCGCGTAGAGCTTTTAAGTATAGGTAATATAACCTTATAATACTCCTTACTATATAGTAAATTCTTTAATAAGGTCTTTAGCGACGATATCCTTAGCGGCTACCTAGGAATTATAGCTACTTAGCTAGCCTTTTTAGCTAACGAGGTATTCTATATAAGCGGTCCCTTAGCTATATCTATAAGTTCTAGAGTTAAGGATTCTTTCGACTTCCTAGTAGTTAGTATTAGGTTCCGGGCTAGGTTAGGCGTCTAGTTATTTAGCTAGCTATAGCTATATAATAAAAATAACGTCGTAAATATTTAAGGATCCGGCTAGGTTAAGGTAGTAGGCTAGATAGCTAATCCGCTTAAGGACTTTAAACGGTCTTATATAGCATTCCTTTAACTTTACTACCCGTTTATCGGCTACGCTATATCCTTTCCCTAGCTAGAGCTATACCTAGTCTCTAGGTTTAAACTTTAGTACTTAGTGCTTTACGTTATACCGCTTTTTTATTCCTACCTAGGCTAGAGCGATCGAGATCCTAGCCTAGTCCTAGAATATCTCCCTATCTATTTATAAGGGGCCTTCTCTAAGGTATCGCTTACTATTATCTATCTATATCCTAGTTAGTAGCTTACTTAGAAAAGTACCGATTACCGCGGAGTAAGAGTTATTAAGGGTAAATTAAAGTAGTAGTAATACGTCGACCTATTAATAGGATAAGAAGTTAGTTATAAAGAACTAAAGCGCGGTTTTAACTACCTAGTTACGTCGTTCCGATAAGCTATCGGTCTAGGGATACTAAGCTATAGATACTAGTAACTTAGACCTATACGCTATTTATAGTCCTTTCTAAAACGCTAAAAGGAACTTAGGGTCTTAGTTAGAGATAATCTAAGCAGGAATCCCTTAGTTATAGCGTATTAACTTAGTAAATAGTACCTTAGCTTAGTCTTTCGCGGTAAATTAATCGTAGCTTAAGATAAGGAGCCTTATTTTTAAGAATTTATTAGTTACCGTTAATAGTATATTATAGTAGACCCTAATAAGTAGTATCTATAGAGTTCGGTTTATAGGGACGTCTAGAAGTCCTATTATAAAATCTATAGCGATTATATAAAAAGGTAAGGCTAGGGACGTAACTTAAGGCTAGTAATAGCGAACGTAGAGGATAACTCCTCCTATATCCTTCGCCGTCTAAGGTAAAATTTACGCGTATAGTTATTAGCGATAATTTCCTTAGCGTAGATAGTAAGGATATAGAGCCGATAACGACCTTCGGACTTAACTAGGTAGAGTAACCTATTCCGCTAAATAAATAAGAGACCGACTTAGGACTCTTTATTTCTAAGCTACTTTAATATACCGGCCTACCTCGGTTCTTCTATATATACTCCTTAGATCTTCTAGCGTAGGTTAGGTTAAATAAAGGATTCTATAACTATATATATATATTCGATTAGCGCTTTATCTTTCTAAACGCGGTCTAATTCCCTAGGTTTATATTTCCTAGGTATTATAGATAGTAGTTAAGATAGTATATTAGTAAGGATATTAGCGGTTCTAGGAATATAGTAGACCTTTAAGGGAAACTAGCTAAGGTACTATAAAGTAAGCACGAGCTAATTATTAGTCTTTATACTAGTAGTAAATAGCGATATTTACTTTAGTATTATACTAATAGTAGTATAGTTAGTTAGTATAATAACCTTTAATAGTAAGGTAGAAATAATATATAACTAGAGCTTCTAATATACCTAGGAAAGATAAGCGACTTTAAGTTTAGTCGGCTAGTATCTAGGTTCTCCGCTAGTTAGGCGTTTACTAAGGTAAAGGATTAGCTAGATACTTATCTAGGGCAGGGTCTTTCCTAGGTTCTAGTCTACCCTTAGTATAAGGTAGAAGGCTACTACTATAAAGCCTAGCTTACGGCTAGCGTCGATTTATAAGAATAATAGCCGTCGTAAGTCGAAATAGTATAGCCGCGTTAGTTTTATAAAAGCGTTTATAATATCTTAGAAGGCCTATTCCTCCGCTAAGGAAGGTTAGTACGTTACTTTAGAGGTATATCTATTCCTTACCGATCCTTTAAGCAGCGCTTAACTATCTTATACTTCCTTAAGTATCGCTATTTTCTAAACCTAGAGCGCCTTTACCCTTTAAAAGAAGTAAGCTACTAGGTACTATAGCTAGTTAACTAAGCTAAGCTACTTTTCTAGTACTTATAGGGTATTTAGAAACTCTATATCCTATAATACTTATACTCGTTCTTTAGTATTAATTAGGCTAATACTATTAACTTAAAATCCTAGTAGTTTTATAGATAGGTAGCCTAGGAATAATTTTAATCTAGCTAAGGCTAGGTTATAGTCTATAAAGAGTTAAAAGATAGCTTAAAGGTAATAAATATAGTTATCTTTTATATCTAAGTATATTACGATATTATCGATATACCTAAAGGAATATTCTGCGTATTCCTAGAGGATTTAGTCTATAAATCTTTAAACGTATATAAGTAAGTTCTTATATCCTATTAAGGCTACCGTTAGTCGTTCTAAGCCTTTATAGCTAATTACCGTAAACCTTTCTTAATACTCCTTATAGATAAGGAACTAATAAAAGAAAGACCGAGCGTCTATAGTAGAAATAAAGTATTTCCCTTATAGCTTTTAGATTATATCTCCTTAGAGCGGTATTAAGTAAGCGTCTAAGATAGCTACGCTATTAAGAGCGCGTAGGTCTACTACTATTTAGCCCTTTTCGTTACTATATATAGTTCTCTAAACTATAAATATAAGGTAAGCGAACGGGGTTAGCTTTATAGCCTATTCTATATACCCCTTTTAGTATAGGTCCTTATAAGTCTAGTCGATTAGTGCCTTATCCTTTTAGCTAAGCGGGTAAGCCCTAAACGCTAGTTTATATAAGTACTAATTTTCTATTAATAGAATATATATATAGTAGTTTAGGTAGACCTTAATAGTACCTTAGTCCTTTTATAGGGTTAAGAAGAAGGCGACTATATATTAGATCTTTTCTATAAACGCGGGGTCTTAATTATATATTTTAACGTCCTTTAAAGTAGTTATTTCTAGGAGGCTATAGTCTTATATAATCCCGATCTTATAGTTTAGAGTCTATTTATATATCTATAAAAGGAGTTCCCCTTTAGCGGACTTAGGGCTCCCTTCTTCTAAGGTTTCTATTAATAGGTTAGTAACTTAGTATAGGTCGCTATATTCTATAGTTTTCTATATAGCCGGCTCTTTAGTTAGAGTTACCCTAGCTAGGGTTTCCTTAAGTAGGTCGATCTATAAAAACTATATTTTATCGCTAAGGTCTACTAATATTCTTAAGTACTATCCTTTCTTAAATCTAATATAGCGAGCGGTAGTATTAACCGCTATAACTAAAGTTATACCTTAGATTAGGTTATAGGCTAATAATAAGTTTCTTAGAAAGAATACTAGGTTACGATCCCTTAGTATATCCTTAATCTACGCTAGTAGGCGTTCTATCTTATATATAGGGACGTCGACGTTAGCTTAGTACGTAACCTAATAACGGATCGCGTAGCCTTATTAAGTTAAGCGAGCTATAACTATTAGGTTACTATATAAGCTAATAGATATTATTCCCTTAGAATTTAAGATATCGACTTCGTTTAGTACTAAGAAATCTTATCTAAGCAATAATCCTATAAATAGGGTCTAGACTACCTAAGCGCCGATAGTAAATTATCTAACCTTAAATCCCGTTCCTTATTTCCCTAGGATATTTATTATTAAGGTCGCTTAACCCTTAGTTTAGCTTTTCCTTATACTAGATAGTAGGACCTACTAGGTTATATTAAGGGTTATATCGTTAAAGTAGTTAAGCTAGTCTTCCTTAATTATAGAGCAGGCTATATTAGAGTCTATATATACGTTTAATAGCTAGTCTAGGCCTTTAGTTCTAAAGATAGATATTTAAGCGTACGTAAACTAAGATAGCTTTAATAGATCCGATATTTTAGTTTATAGCGCCGCTCTTATAGTTAGCTAGTTCCTTAGTATTCTAAGCGAACGGCTCGGTCCTATAGGTTCTACTTCTATTATATCGGGAATAAATAAGATCTTATCTTTTATTTCTTTAGTTTCTTCTCCTACGTTAGCGGTAGTATTACTATCTTCTAGCCCTTTATCCTAGGTAAATAGGATCTAGTTTTATATTTCCTAGGAAAGATAGATCCCGCCTTAGTCGTTAGTTAGTACCGCTTAAAGCTAATAAGCGAGGTTAATAACAATTAGGTTTTCCTAAGAGCCCCCTCCTTTAGTTTTAAATCTTAAGGCTATAGTCCGGTTTAAGGACTAGTTAACTAGTTTAGTACTAGGCCTACGTCTACCTAGCGTAGATTATTCTATCTTAATATAGTCGTTATATTTCCTTTCTATTAAAATTATCTTTATTCCTAGGGTTTCTAGCCGGTTAGTTTAGCTATAGATAAGGCAGAGTTTACTATAGTCTTATTCTTAGTTTTACGTAACCCGCCTTATATACGTCCTTTTATTACGTTGCTTATCTTCCCCTATAACCCGACCGTTAGCTTAGTTTCTAACTATAGGATAAGTTACTTATAGTTATTAATCTAGATATTAAATAATTTTAGACTAGTAGGTCGGTAGAATAATTCTTATAGTAATACGTTTAGTTATTAATAGACTAGTATAGTAAGGTGCTCTTCTAAGTATAGTACTACTTTCGCTTTTTAGCGGAGCTTTAATATCTATCTATAAAAGTCGGCTCTATTTATAATATCTAAGGTAGTAAATCGTTCTATTTATAACGATCTTAAAGCTACTTTTAGCTAGATAGTAAAGCGTTTTTATAGTTTAGTATACTAGGCGGTATATCCTTAGTCTAGGGTATAAAGTATAGCTTAGTCGGATTCGCTAAGATTACTAAAATACTATTTAATAGCGGTTCTATAGAGTAAACTAAGGATAAGTATTACTAGTTTATTAGCGTATTCTAGTCTATAGATAGCTACCTATTTTAGGGAATCGATAAATTAATTAACGCTTCTATATATAATCGTTTTCTTAGTTTCTTTAAGGACGTTAAATATTATATTAAAGGGGCTAATAGGGTTAAACTTCCCTATATCTTCTAGTTTAATATATACTAGGGGTGCTTAAGGAGGGTTTATAGTAGTATTATCCCTAGTATCTCTTACTATAGCTTTTACTAGTAGTCTTATAAGAGCTTCTTTTATAATTAGACTTACTAGCTAGTTCGCTAAGGTTATTATTATAAACGTGCTATTAAGGGTAGTATTATTTAGAGGTTCTTCCTTACTTTATTTATTATAGTTTAGCGAACTTCTTAGCGAACTTCTAGGGCTTTATCCTTTTAATAGAGGTAGTTAAGGCAGGGCGGGAGAAGCTATACTATACTAATTTCTATATAGCTCCGTTACTTATAGCTAATATTACCTTATCGCTAGAACGTATTCTAGGTTATTAATTCGTTCTTATAGGCTTTAACGATTAGCTAAGTAAGCTAGTAAGTTATATTATAGAAGTTCTACTCTTAATTCCTCTAAGCGTTATTCCTACTACTAAGGTAGGCGATCTAGCTATCTTTTATTTCTATAAGCACTTAACGGGAAATATCCTAGAAATAAGTATCTTTCTAACTATTAATAGAAGCTCTATAATACTTAAGCTTTAATATATTAAAGTTTTACTTCTATCTAGAGTTCCCTAAGTATTTCTTCTATAAAAAGAGATTAAGAAGCCGGTATTCGTTAGTATATAAGTAGGAGCTTTCTTCCTAAGAAGATATTAGGGTTTATAGGTCGAGGTTAACTTATCCCTTTCCTTATTCTTTATCTTACGTTCTACTAAATATAGACTTTAGGAGAATAAATAGTTAGGGGAATAGGAATTACTACTATTTATTATATACTAGTCCCTTAGTATAGGGCTAGTATATTAACCTTACTATCTATCTAGATCCGGTATAGTTTTAATAAGTAATTAAACGGACTAGCTACTATATATAATTAAACGTATTATATAGACTAGCTACTATATATTATTACGCGTATTAAATATAGACTAGCTACTAGTCTTATAAGTTAAAGTAAGAGTAGTAATAACTATTTATATTCTTTTTTACCCGCCTAAGATCTAATAGGTTCTCTATCTTCTATATATACTATAGTAAGCGTAGGACCTTACTTAGGGCTTTAACTAAGTAATATCTTAACCTTATAATCGTATAATAGTAGTATAGCGTATTAGCGGCATTTCCTAGTATTTTCCCTAGGTAAGCATAGGTATTTTATTATAATTTCCCCGCTATATCCTTATAGTAACTTCTTAGGGAAATATTAGTATAATCCTTAAGGAACTATTATTACTCGGGAAATTATAGTATATTTCCCGTATAATATATCCTTAGGGGAAATCTCTATAAAATATCCGTGTAATCCGCTTAGTTATTATTTCTAGGATTTCTAGGTAATTTCCTAGAGTTTACTTAGTAGCTTCTAGGTTCCTTCTTCTACGGGGAGCCTTAGGGAGGGAGGCTAATATCGTTATAGGTACCTAGATTATCGACCGTAAGGTGTCCCGTAATAGGCAACCCGTTTAATATATAATAATATATAAAATAACGAGCGATTCTTACTTTATAATATAGGATTTTATCTATAATTAATATACTACTTATTAGCTTATATAATTAGGAGAGTATATTATAGCTGCTTTATTTATAGTAGGAATACTATTCCTTATACCCTTAATATATCTAAAGCTCCTTTTAGATAAGGCTATAAAGCCTAGAAAGAGATTAGACTAAAAGGATATAATATAGATATCCCGATAACCTAGAGGAGGGAGAATAAGCCTAAGGATAGTAAGGAGTAATAATAGGAAGGCTAGACGCCCGGCTAACGATAGAGTAAGCGATACTCTCGCTATAAGTAAGAGAGGTAAAGATAAGGCATTAAGTAATATAAAGCTAACTATAGATATAAGAACTAATTAGCTAGATTAAGAGGATATACTAAAGGATAGATAAACTAATATAGACGGGTATATAGGAGGGGGCTAAGGGCGGAGTAGGTAGTTTAATACCGCCCTTAGGGGTAATAAGGGAGGGTAGCGACGCTTATAACTAAGGGGGAGGTAGTAAGGAAGAATAGCTATAGGAAGCCTCTCTTAAGCCTAAGAAAATTCGATAGATAATAATAGTACTATACCCTATAAGCATAATATATATAGGAGAAGTATAAGATCGACGAAGAATTCTTCTTAAGCTTAAGGGAAATCTTCTACCTTATTTATAATTACTTAAACGCCGGGCTATAATAAACGGTCGCTATATACTATAAAATAAGGGCGGAGAGGGGCTATAATTAAAAGGAATTCCTAAAGTACCTCGACTTAATCTACCTTAACGTAGATATCTAGTTACGCGCGGCGGCGGCGATCTAGATAATAAAATAAAGGGAAAGTTAAATATTTATAGCGTTCCTCTTAAAGTTTAAGTAGAGACTCTTTAAGGCTAAAGGCAGGTCCTAGCTATATAACGTTTAGATCGTCTTCCTAAAAGGGGCTCTAGGAATCTAGCTCCGCGAGGCGTTAGCTATAGTTAACCTCCTTATATTAAGCTTCGCCGCTTATACTAATCGGGTAGCGTAAATAGCGGCTAAGCTAAAGAGGGTCTAGTAAATAAGATAACCCCCTTTAAACTAAAGGAGACTAGCGGATATATACCCCTAGGAAAGGAAAGATAAAGATAAGGATACCTTAATAACTAGTATTAACGCCCTAAATAAATAAAAGGAAGGGTAAAGCTAGCTAAAGAACTAAATATACTTTAACTATAGAGTTAAAGGATATATCGCGCTTTATTATAAGAAGAAGAGATAGGAACCTTAAAAGGTAAGCGTAATAAAGGAAGAGAGGGACGCTAAGTATAATAATAACTTAGAAAAAAGGGAACCTTAGCGTAAAGTTAGGCGCTAAGGGTAAGAGAGAAATAGTAAGAAGCTTAGAAATTAATAAAGGACTATCTTATACTAAGCTTAGTAACGCTAAGGGTAAGTATTAATAGGAAGAAGGGACTTAACGCGCTTATAAATACTAGCTATAATTATTATACTATAGTAAGCGAGAGGGTAGTAAAGAAGCTATAGATACCTCTTACTAATAAGAGGAGAAGATAATTAAGACTATTCTTAAAAGATACTCTAGCCTTATAAATAAAAGGAATTATAGTATTTAAAATAGATATTAATAGCTATATAGAGTAAACCTTTATATATATAGTCCTTAGGCTAAGCTATAATATATTCCTAAGAAGGCTATAAATAAAGAAGAACTAAGTAATATATAATATAGTAAGGGATCGGATTTAGTATAGTAAGGCTAAGATCTAAATAGGCCTATAAAGATCGGAAGTAGTAAGGAAGGTAAAATAAATCTAAGGGGTAAAGATCGTTAGCGCGGTAGTATTTATAGCGGAATATTAAAGGGAGAGGGTAGTAAAGGATAATAAGGGAAAGCGGAGGATAGTTAATATCTAAGCGATTACGATAAAGGATATAGAGAGAGTACTCTAGCTAAAGATAGTAGTAGACCTAGCGGACTATATCCTAAAATAGGTACTAGATATATACCTAGACCTCTTTATACTAAAGAAGGCTTTAAAGATACCCTTATATAAGCTAAGGGTAGACTATAAGATTAACCTAATACTAAATAAAGATAAGGTAGAGCCCCCCTTATTATAGGGACCCCTCTATAATATATTAAGGGAGGAACTCTTAGTACTAAGGAAGACCCTAAGCGAGCTAATAGAGGTAAACCTAATCCGCTTAAGTAGCTTCTTAGCCGCGGCCTTAGTACTCTTTACCTAAAAGTTAGATAGTCGCTTATAATTTTACTATAATTACCGGGCCTTAAACGTAATTATAAAGAGGGATAAGTACGCGCTACCCTTAATTATAGAGATACTATAGATACTTATAAAAGTAAAGTAGTTTATAAAGCTTAATATTATAGCGGCGTTCTATAAGATCTAGATAGTAAAGGGCTATAAGTTTAAGATAGCCTTTTAGATAAGGTTTAGATTATTTAAGTAGTAGGTATACTTATTTAGCTTAATAAGGACGCCGGCTACCTTTTAATAATATATTAATAATATATAAAGGGAATACCTATATAAGTTTATTATAGCGTATATAGATAATATCTTAATTTACTTATTAAGGTCTCTTTAAGACTACTTAGAGAAAGCGGTAAGGGTACTTTAAAAGCTATAAAAAGCAAGCTTAATATTAGACCTAAGGAAGTATAACTTTATAATAAAAGAGGTTAAGTACCTAGGCTTTATTATATAGGTAGGGGGTAAGGTTCGATATAACTTAGAAAAGATCTAGGTAATATAGATATAGTAGGTACCCTAGAATATAAAAGGAGTTTAAAGCTTCCTTAGCTTCGCGAACTACTACTAGGCCTTTATACTACTCTACGTAGAAGTATTAATATACCTTAACGGCCTTTATAAGAAAAGCGCGATCTTTAAGTAAACGGATAAGTACTAAGTAGCGTTTAAGTTTATCTAGAACGCTTTCTATAACGCTTTAGTATTATAACTCTATAACCTAAAAAGAGAAATATACTTAAAAGCGGACTATTCTAGATACGCGATAGGGGGGGCGCTAATATAAGTAGGGCTAAACGGTATATAATAACTAGTAAGATTTTTTTTAAAGATACTAAACCTAGTAAAGTATAACTACTTAATCTATAATAAGGAGATACTTATAATTATATAGTACTTAGACTTTTAAGGAATAAAACTCTAGAATATACTTACTTTTATAGTACTAACTAACTATAATAACCTAAGGTACTTTATAATAAAGAAGAAGTTAAATAAGAGATAAAGCTAATAAGCGATAAAGCTTATATCCTATAACTTTATACTAGAGTTCTAGCTAGGGAGGCTAGCGGCGGTGCCTAACGCGCTATCCCGCCGTAAGTAAGATCGGCCGGCGGGCGAAATAGATAAAAGAGAGATAGGGTAGGTAGTCTAGATAATTCTAAAGACTATATACTTATAAGGCCGCTTAGTCCCTACTAAGGGCTAATACGCCGACTTACTAGGACGCTTAACCTAAGATAGGGCGGTAGTAGCAGCGCTATAAGTAGGTAGAGGAGGGGTAAGTATAATAGCGTGCGTTAGTAGAGCGGGGAGGCCCGCTAAACGACCTAAGGAAAAGGTAAATAAAGGTAATAATTAACTTAAACTTAACCTAAACATAGGCTAAAATATACCTTAAGAATAAGCTAACCTTATATTAGTATTTAACGACTAAGAGCCATAAAAGAAATAGATAAAGGCGCTAGGAAAAGATAAGGAATACTAAGCTATATTTTAAGTAATATATAAAGGGGAGAGATCGCTAGTATTAAAATAGTAACTAAAGGTATAGCTAAGTAAATATATAATCGATATTAGGAAACGGTTATACTTTTAAGAAAGGCTATAGGTACTAAAGAAACTAAAGTATAATAAAAGAGAGAGGGCTAAGGAATAAGATATACTTTAGGTATAAATAGCTTAATAGATATATAACTTAAAGGCGGTAGGATACTTAAGGAGAGAGGGGACCTTAGTAATACTAGCCTAAGAATTCTTTTAGCCTAGCTAGTTAGTAATAGTAAAGCGGCTCGTCGCTAACTATAGACTATATAGGAGGGGGTATATATAGAGGTAACTTTAAAAGGGACTCTTAAAGCCCTTACTACTACCGTCCTAACCGTTTATATACCTATTAATAGACTTTATAGTCGAACTACTACTAACTAAGATAAAAGGCATAAAGTACCTTTAAGTAATTATAGACCGGCTAATAAAGGCGGTAACGCTTAAAGTAATACTAATAATAAGGGTAGTAGTATACGCAACGAGGTTCCTCTAAGCTTACTTTTACTTTTATAGTATATTAAGGTTAATTATATTAAATAAAGGGACGAACTAAATAAGAAGCTTTTAAAGGGAGTTCTATAAATAAATAAGAGTATAAAGGAAGTTAAGTTTAGTATACTACTTATAGATAAATAGGTCGACCGAGCGCGTAAACTAAGAAATATAAGTATACTTTTAGGTATATATTTACTATAGCTAGGACGACTAAGGAGCATAGCTACTATATATATAAGCTATATTAAATAACTATATAGCGTTAATAATAAGCGTAAGCCTGTTTTTTATAATATATAGATATAATATCGAGCTAGTTTAAATAGTAAGGGAGGAGGGGCCGCTAGCGCTAAAAGTAAGGGGGGTAAGGGAGCTCGCTTAAAGGATAAGAAAGGTAACCGACTTCCTATAAACTACTATTATCGTAGTATAGGTAAGATAAAAGGAGATAGCGAACTAAAGGAGAGCCTTAGTAAAGAGGTTTAAAGTAAGTAATAAGGTATAAGTAAATATAGCTAAATATATAACTAACTAGCTATATAAGAAGCTTAACTAGCTATACTAAAAGTATACTATAATAAAGGTAGTAAGCCTATATATAATAGAGCTCGATATATTAAGGAGGATATATAAGAGGCTCTATATAGAATTTCTTTATTAAGCGGTAAAGAACCTACTACCTAGATAGGTAATTAATAACTACTAACCGCTATTAGTAATTAAGGAAGATAATAAGCCTAAGTATATCGTTAAAGAGATCTAGTAAGCGCGGTAGAAGTAAAGGGGGAGGGGTAGATAGCGATAGGTGCTCGTAAAATAGTAAGGGTATATAAACCTATTATAGTACCTATTAAATAACTTCTAGGAGATAGAAGCCTTAGAAGGATTCGAGAGATAGTAGGGAAATATAAGGGAGAACGATAAAGGAAAGGCGAGAGAAAGGGATAAAGAGGAAAGCGGAAGATAAGGAAGGGGAAATAAAAGATAAAAGGGGGAGAAAGAGAAGGAAGTAAGAGATAGGGGACGCTTATTAAAAAATAAAGAAAGGATAAAGAAAAACTATAGTACTAAAAGAAAATAATAAAAGATAAATAAAGGATAGATATAAGATAGATAGTAATAAAAGATAGATAAGGATAAAGATAAGGGTAGGATATAATAAAATAGGATATAGATATAGTAGGATATACTAAGGATACTAACTTAATTTTAACCGACTATAGACGCCCCCTAACTACCGCTTAATTACTTTAAGATATTAAGGTACGTTTAAGCTTAGTATATAGATATAGTAGTATAAGTAAGCTTAGTATACTAAAATAATAGTTAAAGATAAATAGTAAGATAAGGTTAAAGGGGGAATAAAGTATATATATAAGGGTTACTTTAGTAGTTATTAAACGTCCTTTAAGATATATAGTCCTAGAGGGTATTAATAGTAACGATTATATCCTTAATATACTACTATTATATTAGCGTTTTATTAAATAAAGTTAAAGGAGAGTAATAAATAAAAAGGTAGCGTAATTTAGTATAAGTATAGGCAAAGTAGTTATAAGTATATAGCGACGCTTAATTTTAATAGGCACTATATTATATCTTAAAGCTTAGCGATATTCTTTAGCTAATATAAGTAAGATAGGGTAGCCGCTATATAGTAGAACTATAGGTCGCGCTACGCTTACTAAGAGATATAAGTAGACGCGTTAACTAGCGTAAAGGCGGTAGAGTATAGTCGCTTAGTATACTAAGAAGCGGGGTACCGCTACGCGGAGTAGAGAAGCTAGCGGGCGTGCGAGGGCCTATAGTAGTTATAATATAGCGTAGCGCGGTAATAGAAGTTAAGTAGAGTAAGAGCGCGCGCGCGGAGGGAGTAAAGCTTAAAGGAGGAAAAAGAAAGGAAGAGAGAGAAGGGATAAAAGAAGGGTATTTATATATAGTAAGGTATATATATAGTTAGTAAGGTATAGGGGTATATATATAAAGGAGGGAAGGATAGGGCGGAATAAGCGTATAAAAGGGCAGTATATAGAGGGATAAAGCGAGCGTAAAGCGGAAGGAAGTAACTACGCGCGCTAAGAAAAAAGGGATAGCGATAATAGAAAGGTAGTAAGAGAGGAATAAAAGTACTACTAATAAAAAGGGGAGAGTAAGGGTAGTATTATAGGCTATGCTTATAGAAGGCTAAGGTTATACTATAGCGACTATATTAAAGTTAGGCTAAAGTAAACCTATATATAAGTAAAGCTCGACCTAAACTTAAGCTAAATAGCACTTAAATATAGGTCGAGCTAGGGACTAAGGAAGATAAATAACTATCGTAACTAAGATAGAGTTTTCCTCCTTTCTCCTTAGCTTTAAATAAATAATTATTCGGCCTTATACTACTATACTAAGTATACGCCGGCCCTTAATATTATATAAGAACTAGTCTTAACTACCTTTAATTTAAAATAATAAATCGAACTTAAAACTAATATATTAAACTTTACTTTAAGAGTATAAATTAAATAAAAAGATAATAAAAGAAGACTATAACTAATTATATTCTATTTAAAGAAGCTATATAATATAGAACTTAATTACCTTATCTATAATAAAGAGTTCCTTATAATTATTTAAGCTTTTAAGGAATTTTAATATTACCTTCTTAAAAGTAAGTATAAAGTTAAGGTTTATATAAATTATAAAAATATCTTATACTTTATAATAATATAATATTTAATTATATTACCTTTATTAAAAAAAATACCTTCTTATAAAACTAATATATACTTATAGTAAGTCTATATCGCGACTAAAATACTAATTAATACTAAGAATTAATTTAGCGGTATTAATTACCCTTAGTAATAATACTATACTAAGGCTAAAGGGTAGGTAAATATAGTAGCGGCCCTTAATATACTAAGCTTAATTAAAGTATATAGTATAAAAAGACGCTACTTAAATTTTTATACCTTAATAAGGTAAGTTAATAAACTTAAAGTAGCGATATAATACTAGCCTAGGCGCTAAGTAACCTTATAGAAAAAGTAGTATATAATAAACTTATAGGCTTTATCTTAAGTATATAGTTTAATAGGGTATAGGTAATAGTTTAATAGCTCTTTAAGGTAAGGAGCCGCGCTAATAGCGCGTTATTAATAGTACTTTATATAAATAAGAGCTTTAAAATAATAATCTAAGATATAATTAAGGAGATAGTTAAGGAAGAACTCCGCTTAAGTATCGCTTTAGGCTTAAGGGGCCTTAAGTAAACCTAGGCCGCGGTCGTAGCTAAGATTAAAGGACTAACTTAATATAAAGCTATAGTAAAATAAGTCCTAGTACGCTATAAACGCGAGATTATTATAGTCCTTACTAAAGTACCGCCTAAAATCCTAAGCTATAAATTAAAGGATATAGTAAAGGTAGTAAATATAGCCTTAAAAGCTATAAGCGCTATAGCGGTAAGGCGCTTTTAAAGTAAAGATATCGCGGTTATATTTAATACTATAGTAAGAGCCTATTAAAGGGACTAAGGCTAAGTTAAGGCTATATTTAGACTAAAGGCTATAATTAGCTACTATATATATATAGTAGTCGCTAAGAATATCCCTTTAAAGGTAGTAATAGTAAATAAGGAGCGATTACTTTATAAGATTATAAAAGTAAATAAAGTTAAGGTCCTTTAAGCTAAAGTACTATACTATTAATTTAAGATATTAATAGCGATAACTATACTTATTAAGGTTAGTAGCTTAAAGGAAGCTAATAAGCTTTATAACCTAGGATTAGTCTTTAAAGTATAAATCTTTTAATATAAACCCTATAATAAGTTAGTTTAACTATAAAAGTACTATAACTATTATAAATATAGCTATATCGCTAAATAGTATATATTAATATAATTCTATAGCTAGTATAAGAGTATAGTATATAATAAAGGTAAGGATAAATATAAAGCTAAGAAGGGCGAAATCCCTTATAATTATATCTTATATTAAAGGGACTACCTATCGTAGACCTAGACTTACCTTATAGTAAATAAAGCCTAGGAAAAAGTAAAGGAAAACTACTTATAATAACCTTAATAGTTCGCGAATACCTAAACGTATACTAAGTAATAGGTGCTCTTTACTATCGAAGCTTAGGGCGTTCTTAAATCGACCGCGGTTTAAAAGTAAGGACTAAGTAGACCGCGCTAAGATAAGAGGTTAAGCTTAAGATACCTACTAGCTAGTAAGGCTAGGGAGGCTAAACTAAGTATAAATAATATTTATAAGTATAGTAAATAAAGAAGCGCTAAGAGATAGAGCGCCTCCCTCCTTATATAAACGACCCCTTTTACCTTAACCTTACTTATATATAACTAAAAGTACTATTCTAGAATATATAAAAGAGATATAAGCTAGCTTAGTTAGCGCTTTACTACTAAGCTAGCTTTAACTTAATAGTACTATAGGAAGTAAAAGTTATACTAAGAGGCGCCCCCCCCCCTTTAAAGTAGCGCCTTATAGCTTAGTTTATAAAGAGGGGAGGTATACGCTATATATATATAAAAGGCTTAAGCTAAAGACTTAGTCGCCTTAGTTTAGACTAGATTAAAGTAAGGTAATTTTTAAGGATAGTACTAAACTATAAGTAATTTACTTACTACTAAGGGCTATAAGGGCTAGAGCGTTATATAACCTAAGTATAATTAAATTAAAGTACCTTATAGTAATAGTAAGGGACTTTAATATCTATTACTTACTTTAAGATAGATATAATAAAACCTTAGATAGCGCGATATAACTTATATAAGAGGTAATAAGATTATAACTTAAACTTACTACCTTAAGAAGAAAGTATATAAGATTTTTCTATAGCTAAAGAGATAGTACTATTAACCTAGCTTAAGTAACGCTAAAAACTAAGATATAGTATACTAAGCCCGACCTAGACCTAACTAAGTTAGACTATACCCCTTAGACTATTATATTATAGGTTAATACCTAGGCCTAGGTACTTAAACTAGCTCTAAGGTAAAAAGAAGTAAAAGTAAAGCTAGTTAAAGCTAAGACTATATCTTAGCTAGGACTATATTAACTAATACTTTAAATACTTAAGGATATTAACTAAGACCTAGACTATATCTTTACTAACTTAATATAAATCGTAATAGCTATAGTTTTACGCTAAAAGGTAAGTATTACTTAAAGGTAATATATAGTTTACTTTAAAGGTAGGGAGGGTAACGAGGGAGGCTAAGAGGGTAAGGAGGAAGTATAAGCGGGAAAGGAGTAAAGTAAACTAAGAAGACCTATATAAAGCGTTTATAGCTTAAAAGTAAACTGTTTATAAGGTAAGGAGGGCCTATTAATATAAGTTCTTAAAGGAATTTAGCGCTAATAATACTAAGCTTTAAAATATAAAAAGGTAAGCTAGACTTTATAGTAGGCTACTACTAAAACCGACTTATATCCTATTACTAGTTAAGGAAAGTAAAGACTAATTAATAAAAACCTTTAAAAGAAAGGCTTAGATATTAGCTATTAAGTTCTTTTTATTAAAGGCTAGTATAATTTAAGGGCTACCTTAGCTTATAGCTAAGGCGCCCCTTATAGTTAACTAATAGATCTAGCTAGCTAATATTATAGTAGCGCTAGGTAAGATAGTAAGCTAGAAAGTAATAGGTCTAAATAGTATCTTTTTAGGGTTTATTAAGAAGTATAGCTTAGCCTTAGTCTAGTAACTAGCTATAATCTTTAACGCTTATACTTAACTCTTATATTTCTTAAGTTAGTTTTATAGTATAAATATAATAGTTATTTAAAAGCTAATAAAGAGGTTAAAAGCCTACTATATAGTAAGGGGATAAAGATTAATTTCCCTCTTACTTATAGTAAGAAAAGTACTTAAGTAGATACTAGCTTAAAGGATTATAAGAGTAGTAAAAGCGAATAATATCCTATTAAATAGATAAATAAGAAATAAAAGGGAACGCTTTATAAAAGCGGCGATCCTATTAGTAATAAAACTAGTATATACGACCTAGGCTTAGAGGGGCATTATATCGTTCTTATAGCTAGATATTAAAGGTATATTTAATATAGTTAACTATAATAAGCTTATAAAGGAACTAGAGCTTAAAGGATACCTTAGATAGCTTATAAGCTTAATATAAAGCTTTATAAGTAATAAAAAATCGATATTTTACTTTAATAAAAGGACCTTAAAGCTAACTTAGGTATTAATAAGAGTCCCTTAAAGCTCCCCTTTATCTTTAACCCTATTTCTATACTATATAACCCCCTTATATAAGAAGCTTAGTATAATATATAGTATTTATACTATTAGCTTTACCGATAATATAAATATAGTTAGTATTAAACCTAATAAGGCTACTATAGTAGTATACTTAAAGGAAGCTTAAAAGGTATATATAAAGTAAGCGACTAAGTTTATAGTTACTTTTAAACTATTAAAGAGTAAGTTAATATACTTTATATAAAGGAGATAAGTAATAATAACGCTAGTCTACCTTAGGGCTAATATAGTAACTTTAGTCTAAGAGGCTTACTTATTAAGGGTTTAGGTATATTAAAAACTATATTAAAAGGTATATTTAAAATAGCTCTAAGTAAAGTTAAAGCGCTAGACTATAGCCCTAACTAAGCTCGTAGCGTCTATATAGAGCTATACCTTACTATACGCTAAGGAAGTTTATAGTAAGGTAATTTAGTCCTTAATCTCTTATACTATAGTTATATTTTTTAAGATAATACTTATAAAAAGGAAACTATATAAGATCGCGTAGGACTTAATATAAAACTAGTTAGCTTACTTTTAGGTAGTAATAAGCGCTTACTATACGACCTTAGTCTACTAAGTTAAAGTAGAGGTATAGGTACCTTTAATTAATATTTACTTAAACTAAAGAATAATAAATACCCTTTAAAGGCTAAAGGACTTAAGGCTCCTAGGCTAAATCTAATATACGTTTAATATAGTTATAAGTATACTTAAAAGAAAGTAATATTAAAGAGAGAGTAAGCCCTTAGCGGCGCTACCTTTAAGTAGATCCCCCCTTATAGAGGAGATAAAGGGGGTCTAAGGCTAGATAGGATTAGACGACCTCTTAAATAAAGCTAAGTCGCTTAAAAGGCTAAATAAAGAATAAGCCGCTTAATAGAATACTAAGGAAAATATAATCTAATAATACTAAACTACCTTTTACCCTACTAACTTCTTACTATAGTTTAATAAAGTAATAATACTAGACTATTATAAGGGCCTCCTTAAGTATATTAATATAGTAATTACTTAGATATATATAAGAAAGATTAAGCTTAATAACTTCCTCTTTAATTACTAAGTCCTTAGCATAGTCTTACTAATATATATCTATAAATAAAAATAAGATACTATTTATTATATAATAATTAACTATCTATTAATAGTAAAGGTAAGGGAGTCTCTCTTAATATAGACTTAGGATATAGGTAATATAAGAGCGGGCCTTTAAAGGAAAAAAATAGTAGCGCCGCTAGCGTAATAGTTCCTTTACTTAAGTAAGCTCCGCTAGTTTAACTTAGCTTAAAGGCTATATATAGATATATAAGATAATAAGACTAAGGTCGCGCTAGTAATAAAGCAGCCCTAACTAAAGCTACCTTAACTAACTACTTCCCTTATTAAGGCGACCTAAGAAAGAGAGAAGACTTATAATAATAAGACTATAGTATTAGCTAAACTAAACTTAAACTAAGCGTTAACCTTACTACTTAGACTATTCTTAAGGTATATAAGTAAAAGCGGAATTTTAGGAAATTAAGGAATTATATAAGACTATATAATAAAGGGGAAGAAGGAGTATAAGGTAGGATTTTCAACGGAATTTATTAGTAGTATATTAGTATATAGAAGAGGTATTAAAGTTAATAATACTTAATCTATCTACTAGCGGATATACTATTTTATATAGATAATTATAGCTAAACGGAAGAACCTTTTAGGACTAGATTTAGGCTGCCGTATAGCCCTAAGACTAGGGAATTCCGTAATACCTTAAGTAAATCTAAAAGTATCTTAGTTCTACTAATATTCGTATTTAAAGGAGGTTAGTCGTGCCGGTATTCTTAAGAAGTCTTAGCTAGCATTCTAAGCTAGCTCTATTCCTTCGATTCCCGATTATATAATAACCGGTAACCCGTTTAATATATAATAATATATAAAATAATAAGCGATTCTTACTTTATAAGATAAGATTTTATCTATAATTAATATACTACTTATTAGCTTATATAATTAAGAGAGTATATTATAGCTACTTTATTTATAGTAGGAACACCGTTCCTTATAAGAGGTAAGGCTCTTATAATAAGATAAGGTCCGCTCTTATTTCTAGGGCCTACTCTAAGATCGATAGGTTAGCTATTTCCTACCTATTAGTATTATACTATATAATACTAATAGGCTTATAGCTAGGCCTAGGGGGCCTAAGGGGCTTTAAGGGCCCTATAAGTATAAGGGGGCTAAGGCTATTAGGTATTAGTTATTCCCTTATAAACTCCGTATTATACTTTATTAGTTATAAGGTACTCTCCCTTATAGTTATAGTATTAGACCTTAAAGTAAGAGTAGCTTTAGCTAGCCTTATAGCTAAGGTAGTTATAGTCCTTAGTTAGGTGCTTTTCTAGGTAAAAGGTATACTTAATAGGCTGTCGTTAGGTCTAGGGGTTATAGCTAAAGGAAAGGCACCTATAGTACTACGTATATATAGTATATTCCTTATAAGCCTTAACTTAAATCTATAGACCTATTATATAAAGGCCTTTTTTCCGGTATTTAGCCCTTATAGCCTTTAAAGGGACTATAAAGATAACCGATCCTACTTTCTATATTAGGCCTAGGGTGCCTAGCTACCTAGGTTGCCCTAGGATATCGATCCCGCTAAAGGTTTTAGCTTCTATAGCTATTATAGAGTAGGTAGAGGTATAAGTATAAATACTATCTATAGGATAATATTAATAAGCTATATAGAGCTCTTTTATATATAGCTAGCCCGCCCTTATACTTATAGGATCCGGCCCTTTATATATAACTATATAGCTTAGGCCGCGGCCTAAGCCTATTACCTATAATAGTTAAAGACTCTTATATAATACCCTCCCTTAAGCGTAGTATAGCGCTACCTTATTAATAGCTCTTATATAATTAGGCCTATACCGCGGGCTCTTCCTTACCCTTTCCTATTAATAAGGCCGGCCTTACTAGCCCTATTATCCCCGCGCTTATTAGCCTAGGTAGCTAGGACCTAGCTCTATACTTATTAGCCGGCTAGCTATTTAAATAAGGGTATAACCTATTATATACGCCCCTAGGTAGCTAGCGGCTAGTCTAGACCTATATAAGCCTTAGGTTGCCTATCCCCTCTACCTTAGGTAGTATCCTCTACTAAGGGGTATATAAGGTAGTATCCCCCCTTTCCCCCTTCCCTTCCTTCTTTCTTTTCTTTAACTATAGTAGTAGTATTAATAGGTAAGTTCCGCTCTACCTAAGGCGTTAGTCCGTTCTTAGCTATATAGGCCGCTCTATTAATATATACTTATAGTAATAGTAGTAGTAGTAATAATAGCCTTAATAATAATAATAACTCTAATTAATAAGTTCTGCGCTTTATAGAGTAAGAGGCTATATTCCGTTATATTAACTTCCGCGATAGATATATCTATCTCTCCCTCTCTTACCTCCTCTTTCTTAGAGTATATAGAGTTATTCGTCGACGCTATACTAGCCGCGGCTAACGACGACTCCGCCGCTACCGCCGCTCTTACCCGCGCCGCTACTACCGCTCCTACCGCCGCCGCCGCCGCCTTTACTACGCTATTCGCTCTTACGTTGCCCCTTAAAGTAACGACGCCGTCCCCGCCGCTACCTATAACGCCCGGCCCCTCGGCCCCCGCCTCTATCTCCGCTACCCCTATAAGTCTATAGTTAGGTAAGCGTAATAGATATTATCCGCTAACCTCCTATAGTATAAGCGCTAAGTATAGGCCGGCGCCGCCTACTTAGCCCCCTATATATATTATATATTATAGGAGCTTAACTACTCTAACTAGGCCGGGCGCCGCCGCGGCGGTAGCTACTACTAGTACGCGCGAGCCGGCCGCGCTTATAAGGCGGCGCCTCCTATCCTACTTACTACGGTATTAGCTTAAAAGGCCGGCTCGTATAGGTAGGCGCGGGGGGCTACTAAGAAGCGCCTTACCGCCGCCGCCGCCGCTTACTATAACCTCTACGCCCTTAAGCGATAGGGCCTTATACCTAAGTAAGTCCTACTCTTTTGCTCTCTTATTTCCGCCTTTAACGTACCTAGCGCTAGGGATATTACCTTTATCGCCCTATCGGCGGTCCCCTTAGCCGTGCCCGCCTCCGCTACCGCTGCTACCCCTACTACCGCCGCTAGCCGCCGCCCCTTTACCCCTAGAGCCGCCGCCGCCGCTAACTAGCTTATAGGCTTAAAGGGCCGCCTTAGCGCCTTAAAGACCGCCGCCGCCGCTAATAAGAAGGAAGAGGCTAACGAGGACGATAATAATAAAGATAATAATAATAATAACGATAAGGAATAAGCCTAGGTAGTCTAAGGGCTCCGCTTTATAATAAACGCTATTTTTATCTCTACTTATACTATTATACTTATATTACCTATATTATTATAACTGCCCCCTTTACTATACTTACTTTATAGTCTTAGCTTAAGCTACTATTAGTAGTCTATTAGTTTATTATTCTTATTTACTATTTTAAATAAGGCTTTAAACTTATTAAGGGCTATAGTTCTTATAAACTTATATATAGGTTCCTACGTAAGGTTAAGATACCCGCGCTACTTAACGAGGACCTCTTAGCGTTTCCCCTTACCGACCTTTTTCTAGCGCGCGGCCTATATCTCTTTAACCTTAAACTCGTCCTCTCCCTCTACCTTAATTATAGGCGGTTAAGCGTCCGCTACTTCTTATCTAGGTAGTAGGTTAAAGGAAGCTCTATAAAGGAGGTCTATATTAATCTTATTATAGACCCTTATTAAGAGACTATTAAGCTCTATAACCTATAAGCTAATAACCTTCTATACTATAAACTTCGCGTATAGCTAGTTAAGCTTTTTTTTTAGCTATACCGACCTATAGTTATAGAGGTCTAGCTATACCTTATCTCTTACCGTAAACCTATCTACTAGGGCCTTAGTCTTATTAGCGTGCCGCTCTTAATCTTATACCGCGGCAGCTATCGCGGATTAGTAATAATCTATAGTCTCTTATAGCTTTTATATAAATATAGAGGCGCGGCCCTCTAGTAACGAATTACTATACTACTTTACTACTATATTTATAATAAAGGGAACTAATAAAGGTAGTTTAAAGCTATATATTATAAAGAAAGGGGCTATCTTAATAGAGGTATATAGTTTACTATTTAACGTAAGTTAAGCTATAGGGAGCTAACGGTCTTAGTCTACTTAGTTATAGGCTATAACGGCCTATAGGTAAGCCTACGCCTCTTAGTTAACCCTCTTAGGCCCTTTATCGGTTTATAGGTAATATACTATACTAAGTAGCTATATAATCTAAAGTAGCTAGTATAAGTACTACTAAAAGCGGCTAGTTTAATTCGATCCTTTATTACTTATAATAAAGGCTAGCTAGCTATATAAGCGGGCCTAGTACTATAAGAAGCGCTCTATATAAGACTCTATATCTATAAATAGTATTAGCTTTAATACTATAGACTTACTAAGTTAGTCCTTAATTACTTATATATAGCGGTTGCTGCCCTTTATAAGTAAGAGGTCCGTTATAAAGTCTATATATATATATATATAGAACTAGTTAGGTACCGGAAGCTACTTAAGTAGCCCCTTAAGCTATACCCTTTAAATCTTAGTATAGCTATAAATATCGTAGTTATAGAAGAAGCGGCGAACGTAGTACTATAGGAGGGGCTAGTAGAAATCCCTCGCGAGGCCTACTACTATACTATACTTACTTAGGTAGCCTACGATACTAAAGTTATAGACGAGCTAGACTAGCTTCCCTTAAAGCTTATTCTATTTATCTAGCTCTAGCGGTCTATCCTTCTCCCTAGCTTCTATAGTATATAGCGCGCCTAGCACTTATAGTCTCCCCCGCTAACGTAGGTGCCCCTATAGGTTAATATAATAGTCGGCTACTTATACCTTTAACTTTAGCTTTAGATCGAGGCATCGAGCGCCGGACTTAACGGCGCGGTATATACTTTCGTAGGTATAGTCTAGAGACGATATCCTATCCTATAAGCGCTAGAGGACCTTATCTTAGAACACCTACGCCGCACGCGCCCTTAGGCCGGTCTATCCCTCCTCGCTAGGCTAAGGCAAAGGTATAGGGGAAGGCTTATCCGTTAGCGCCGCGCCTTCCTCTACTAAGGAAGCTCTTATATAAGTCTATAGCGCTTCTTATAGGATAAGCTATAGATCCTAGGCCTCGATATCCGCTCCTATTAGCCGGTCTTAATCCCTCTAGGAAAGTATATCTAGGACTATAGAGTCCCGCCTTAGCTAGTACTTAATCGAGAAGTTAAAGTATAAGAGATACTCCGCTTAGCGGGCTTACCGTTCTAAGAAGTACTAGTGGGTTATAAAGTACTTAAGATTCCTATAGTCTATAAGAACCTTAAAGCTCTTATAGCTCTAGAGCTCTACTTATTATTACTTAAGGTAGCTAATAATCGCTAGTATCTCCTTATTATAAATAGCGTAATTCCGCTTTACTAAGGTTAGCTTATAAGAGTAGAACGCTATTAGTTACTTCCGCCCGTCTACCTCCTAAGAGAGCGTTCCTCTAAGTACCTAGCCGCTATAGTCTACTTTAACTAATATAGACTAGTTAAAGTCCTACTAAAGTAGTACTAAGGCCTATAAGAATAGGTCCTTAAGCGTATAGAATACTCCTTCCTATATAGGCCCTTAATAAAAGGCGGTTTATTTCCTAGTAATCTTATTTAGGGGACTTATAATATAAGAGAAGCCCCTAATAAACATCCTATAATAGTTCGCGAACCTAAGGAAGCTCTATACGCTTATCTATATAGTTAGGGCCGCTTAGTCCTAGATCGCCTAGATGTTTATAGGATCCGCCTATATACCTACGCCTATATAAATAATAAAGCTTAGGTACTTAACCCTCTTAACCTTAAATTCGTACTTATCTAGGTTAAGGTAGAGCCTATAAAGTTAGAGGCGCTCTAAGACCCTCTATACTTTTTATATATAGTCCTTATAAGAGCCGCTCGTATAAATAAGGATATTATTTATATATATAGAGGCGAACTTATTAAGGAAGTCCTATAATACGTTATTAATATAATACTAGAAGGTAGCGGGCGCTCTTAAGAGGCTAAAGAGCGTTATAAGCTACTTAAATAAGCTATAGCGTATATAAAACGCTATCTTTTACTTATTACCCTCTAAGATCTATACTTTATAGAACGCTTATTTTATATCTAGCTTCGTAAACTACTTTACCTTTAAAAGGTTATAGAGCGTATCTAAGATTAAGGGTAAGGGGTAGCGGTCTAGCCTTATAATTACGTTTAGAGCCCTATAGTTATAATATAACTATATCCCGCCCCTTAGTTTATATATAAATAAGACCGGCGCTCTTACTTCGAAGCTACTTACTTAAATAAAACCCTTATTTAGGAGGTCCCTTAGCGTCTTCTTTAGTACTAGTAGCTCCGCGTATAATATACTATATAGCGGTCCGAATAGTATAGGTAGTTCCTACCCCTTCTTATTAGTATAGAGTACGATCTTATAGTCTACCCCTAGCTTATATAGGTTAAGCTTATCCGCTTCCTAGGACTTAAATAGCGGTAGGAGGTTATAAAAGCGCTCCGGTATCTACTACTATAGCTTAGAGGGCGACTTTAGCTTTTTTATTTAGAGGGCTTTATCGATATCCGCTAAGCTAACTATATAGACCGCTATATTAGCCGCTACCTAGCCTTGCCCCCGCTCTACCTATTATACGGTTCCTATAAAGATAAAGGCAAGGACTTCTTATACTAAGTATAAAGCTTATATACTTAGTCCTACGCCTATAGAACTATCGTCGTAGCGGACCTACCGTTATATAGGCCTAAACTATAGCTTCCTTTAATATAGAACCGAGTATAACTCTATATATAATAACTAGGGTTTTCTAAGGATTAAGGGAAATTCTAGTTAAGGGATTATATAAGCTATAATAAGCTTATAGTAACCGTCGACCTTTATAGCTAGCTATATAATACCCTTAATTACTATACCCTCTATCGCGCTTAAGGCGCCCTTTACTCGCCTTAGGGCGATCTTTTCTACTAGTACTTATATCTCTCGCGTAAGCGCCTCGTTAACTATAGCATAGTACTAGTAGCCCTTATCTATAAGGGCAGTAATAGGCTAGGAGTTATTAATTATAACCTATATTAAAGTAGGCTCCTCTTCTATATAAGCGGATAATTCCTCCTTCTCCCTTACTAATACTAGTAATTAAGGCTCTAGAGCCTATCTTTACTCCGGAGCTACTCTTTTTCCTTTAGGCCTAGGGGGGTAGAGTCCTCCTTATCGTCTAAGGTAAGGAGCGGTTCTATCTTCGCTACTTAAACCGCTATAGGCCGCTTAGCTAGAAAGAAGGGGCATTTTAATATAAAGTACGTAGATACTCTATAACGTAGGCAGCGGCTATTAGCCTTCCTCTTCCCGATTTCCTTACTCGTTACTTACTTCGCTCGCTACTTAAAGTACGGGGCGGTATAGGGGGTAGTTAACGGCGTCTTCTTACCGCGTCTAGCCCGGTCTATATAGGTAGCCGATATTAAGGTATCCCTGTCTATATCGATAGCTAGTTATTTATCTTATAGAGTATAAGGAACGGTGTTCCTACTATAAATAAAGCAGCTATAATATACTCTCCCGATTATATAAGCTAATAAGTAGTATATTAATTATAGACAAAATCTTATCCTATAGAGTAAGAATCGCTCGTTATTTTGCATATTATTATATATTAAACGGGTTGCCGGTTATCGTATAATCGGGAATCGAAGGAACAGAGCTAGCTTAGAATGCTAGCTAAGACCTCTTAAGAATACTAGCACGACTAACCTCCTCTAAATATAAATATTAGTAGAACTAAGACACTTCTAGATTCACTCGAGGTATTACGGAATTCCTTAGTCTTAGGGCTATATAGCAGCCTAAATCTAGTCCCGAAAGGTTCTTCCGTTTAGCTATAATTATCTATATAAGACAGCATGTCCGCTAGTAGATAGAGATAGAATTATTAACTTTAATACCTCTTCTATATACTAATACACTACTAATAAATTCCGTTGAAAATCCTACCTTATACTCCTTCTTCCCCTCTATTACGTAGTCTTACGTAATTCCTTAATTTCCTAAAATTCCGCTTTTGCTTATATACTATAAGAGGTTATAAGCCCGGCTTACTCCTTTTAAGCCGGGAAATTAACTACTTATACCTTTAAAATTCCTCGTCGAAATATCTAATTATAATTCCTTTCGAAATTCCCCCTAACTTCTTTTACCTTCCTACGCTCTTAAACTCCCGTCTAGACTTCTCGATCCCTATAAACGAAATAATACCGAATTTATATAAAATAGGTAGATAGAAGGAATACGAATTTACTAGACTTAAGGGAAATTTAAATTATACCTTATAAACTACGAGGATAGAAGCTATCCTTATAAAAGAAAAGCTTATTACTACTCTAGAGCAAGTAAATTATATATAGACTATAGAGGCTTTATCTATAATATTCCTTTAAGTTAAAGATAGTCCCTTAATATAAATTCGGCATCTAAAAAATACTAAAGAAGCGTGGGATAAGCTTAAAAAGCTATATAATCCGTTGAACTTTTCGTCGAATTATCTGCTTATTAAGCAGCTCTTTAATCTTAGTCCCTCGGACTCTAATTTAAAGAAATACCTTTATAAGGTAAAGGAAATCTACGAGGATTTAAAATCCTATAATATAGAAATTCTAGAAGTTATTCTTATAGCATGGATTCTTAATTGCCTTAATAAGGAATTTAGAAGCTATATTATAAATATTATATAGAGCCTTAGGTATAATTCTACGGCGTTTACCCTTAAAACCCTTATAGCTAGTCTTTTAAATAAAGCTAGAAGAATAGAGGATATAGACGAATCTTTAGAGAAAACCTTCCTAATATAAAGGAAGCCTTAGAAATCCTATAGAAATTCTACGGATACTCCTTATTATAAGGAATATAAAAAACCAGGGCATTTTATAGTAAATTACTATAAATTATACCCGAATAAGGCTCCCGCTTATTAGGTATTAAATAAAGGAAAAAGGGACGATAGGACTTAAATTTCTAAGAAGAGAAAATCTTCTTCTTCTTCTTCTAGGAAGAAATCCCCTTCTAGTAGCATTTCTACTACTAATAAAAGAAGGAAGGCTCGAATTACTAAGCTAGAGTCCGATTTAGAAGATAGTAATAAGGTCTTAAATATAGCTTCGTAAGAAAATATAGACCTAGATATCGACCTTATAGACCTTTCTAGGGCTCCGACCCCTATATAAACGTCTAAGGATTTAGAGGTAATTTTAACCTCTATAAATACCCCTATAGTAAAAGCTAATAAAGACTTTCTTTTAGGACCTTTAAAAGCCTCGATTCCTAAAATAAAGGAATTAGTCTTAAAGGTAAGAGAAGGAGGATTTCCTAGTTATAAGAATAAAAGGATCTTTAATTTTATATATAATACCGGAGCTACTAAGTATATAGTATCTAATAAGAATTTCCTTATTAACTATAAAGAAATTAAGTCTAAAGTTTACTAGGAAAAGCTTCCTTTATATTAGTAAAAGGAAAGGGGACTTAGTATTTAAGTTCCTATATAGTAGAAAAGGTATATCCTTCGAGACTGCTTTTATATACCCAAATTAGGGGTAAATATACTATCCTAATCTTATTTTAATAATACCTATGCCTTAATAGGAGGAAATAAAGTCCTTTTATTAGATAATAAGGCTAAGGTCCTTACTAAAGGATTTCTTAGAAATAAATTATATTATATTCCTATAGAACCTTTATTAGAAAGCTAATTAATCCTTATTACGTCTTTAAAAGCAAAGGATATTCTCGCGAAGAGAGATATAAGAAGTATATAAAAAATGCACGAAGGTAAAATTAAAAGTAAGGGGTCGGATAGGTAGGGCAGAGAGATTTAATTCTTACGGCAGCAGCAATTGCGGCAGGGGAGTAATTATTATATTGCCTTTATTATCCTTCTTTCTAGCCGTTACCGGCCTATCCGTCTTATCTCTCGCTACCTCTATAGGAAGCTATCGCTACTTCTGCTTCCCCTTATACCCCTACCCTCCTTTCTATACCTCTTTTTAGCTCCTTCTTTAAAACCTGTTTTTTAGCTTCCTAGGTCCCTTATGCTAAGGGATATCTCTAAGAACTACGAAATTAGGCCACGCTTCGCGACACACCCCCTTAGCTATAGCCTGCCCTTATAGAAAGGGTAAAGCTAAATACCTAGGCCGGTGAGCGTATAGAGGAGGTCTTAGTCTATACTTATCCCTTACTCGAGAAATCCGGGTTTTAGCCCCGGGCTCTTTTAGACTTACTTTAGGAAAAGGGGCCTTAAGGAGGAAATTAAGTCTTATAAGAAAGGGGGGCTTCTCTAAGGATAAGTCCCTAAAAAAGGGGGCCTTTAAGAAGAATAAGTCCTAATTAAGCTAGGGGCCCTCCTCTAGGATAAGTCCTAATTCCTCTCTTCGGCTATAGACGTCTCCTTCCTCCTACGTGCTATTAGCTCCTCTCGTAGACTCTTAAGGCGGGCTTCTAAGGATAGCTTTTCTCGAACGTCTTCTAGCCTAATTTGCTATAAAAAGACAGCTAGCTTCTACTTTAGCAGGGGCTTTATAAGACCGTTAGCTTTTATCGATGCCGTTAGAACCTAACGGACGGAAATAAGTCCCCTTTAGACCTCTTAGCGTAACTAATGCTAGTAGATATCGATATACCGTAGCCGGGTCGATAGCTTACCATTTTCCTCCGTAAGAATTCGTATAGTCTACGTGTTATCGTATTCTATAGCTAACGGGGACGGAATTTATAGTCGTAACGATATTAATAGCCGGCTAAGGAAAATCGCTTCTTTTAACGCTTCTAAAAGAGCTAGTAGCTCTGCCTCCGTACTTAATATAGTAACGGTAGCTTACTTCGACGCTCTCTAAGCAATAGTTCCTCTAAAAAGGGATATAATATACCCTTATAAGCTCTTTCTATCTAAGGAATTGTCCGTAAAGGACGAATCGCTTAAATAAAAGAAGATTTCGGCAGCTAGTTTCCTTCCCTGCCCTCCTAAGCGTAGACCGTATAATCTCGTTAAATAGAGATAAAGGATAGCTCTATCTACTACTTCTTAATGCCTAGGGCTAAGATTCTAGTTATGCCTAGCTAGCCGGGAAACCATAAAAGAGATATCCGGTCTAGTAGAAATAGCTAAAAAAAGTAAGGAGCCTACCTTCTATTAATATTAGTATTTCTTTTACTCCCTAGCTTAAAAGGACGGATTAGGTAAAAGCTCTTCGTCTAATATAGGCGTAGAGGGAAGCTTCTTATCGAGGGAAGTAGGGAGGAATTTATAAGCGACCTTATCGATATAGGCGTCCTAGGTAAGCTAGATAGTCCGTTAGGACCTATTCCGAGGATTCGTATCCTTAGGAACTACTTTAGCTCCCCTAGCCTAGTTATCTTATACCTTTATTACAGGCCTTTTATAGCTTCCCTAGTAGTTACTTCTTCCTTTTTTAGGTAGGCCTAGATAATATCGTCGACGTAAAAGAAGACTATGATTTTACCCTTCTATATTATATACGGTTCCTAAGGGACTTTCTTAAAGCCTAGGGCTTCGAGGGAACCTATTAAATGCTATTGCTAAAGAAGGGGTGATCTTCGTAGTCTATATAGAGCTTTCCTAAGCCGTAGAACCTTTCCTAGTTATTAGAAACTAGGAGGAATTCGTATATAGATAACTTCTTCTTCCTTAAGTAGGCAGTTAATAAAGGCGTTAACTATATCTATCTAATCGAGCTCGAGGTCGAATTCTGCTACTATAGCTATAAGGGTCCGAAAAGATATCCCTACTAAGGTAGTTGCCCTAGTAGGTAGATCCCCTTTTTCCTATTAGTTCCCGTAGATAACTAGCCGGGCCTTATACTTTTAAAGGAAGCCGTGTTTATTAGTTTTATAGATAAAGACCTACTTATAGCTAAGGACCTATTTTCCTCTTGCTTTTTCCTTAAGGACCTCTTCTAATAGTAGCTTAAAAAGCCGGCCTGCTATAAACGCTCCGTAGGAACCGTCTTCTATTAGCGTTAGGTAGAAGTCGGAAAAACGATCGAAATAGGGGAGAAACTAGTCTTCTTTCGTATCGGGCCCTATACCTTCCTTTGCTTCTCGAAGTAGGGATAAAAAGGCAGCCGGGTAATCCTTCGAGAGAGGTGCCTTTCCTACCCCCTTAGGGGTTAAGATAAGAAGACTAACTAAGAAAGCTGCTTCTAGATCTTCTTCTTCTATAAGAGGAGGCGTAGGTAGGCAGGCGTATTCTAGCTCTACCGCTTTCCTATAGTCTCCTTCTTTGTCTAGATTATTTAATCTAGCAGCTTCCTCTTCTTCTTCTTCCTCGAAGTCGGCGTTATCCTCTACTACTTTAACGTTAGTTTCTTCTTCCGTTTCCTCGTCTAGGACCTCTTCTTAAGACTATTAGGAAGGGGGGATTTAAATCTTTTAAATTAGCTAACGTTAAGAGAGTAAGAGGGGCTATTAATCCCTCTTTCCGTTAAAGAAGCTAAATTCGTCGAAAATTATATCCCTAGTTAAAATAACCTTCTATAAAAGAGGAATCTAGATCCGGAAGATATTCGTAGAATTATAACTAACGAGGTAACTAATAAAGGCTCTAGGATTAAGCTTTCTTTTCTTCTTCCTTTTTAGCTATACATCGGCAGTTATTGCGTATGCCTTATAGCCGTAGGCACGAAGGTAGGCTAGCGAGGCCCTCTTCTTCGTAAAGAGCTCGAGGGGGGATTTCTAGTCTATTCCTTAGTTTAGTCCCCTAGGGTCCTTTAGGTCTCTCGGGGTCCGGTTCCGTAGGTAATAGGCGGTCTTAACAACTTCCCTCTAAAGGTCGTGTAGAAGCCTTATAGTAAGTCTTATCGTACGGGCCCTTTCTATTATAGCACCCCCTAATCTTTCTGCCCCTCCGTTCTAGGCCTAGGTATTCGGTGCTAACGGGAGGGGTAAAATGCCCCTTTTTCGAAGCTACTTTAAGATATCTTTCGTAAATAGCTCTCCGTTAGACCGTATCTTCTTTACCTTATAGCTAAAGTAGGAATTTATCTAGTTAACGAAGTCCCGGAGGGCAGACTAGTTATACTTACTTAGGTAGGTCCGTAAGAAATAGGGGAAAACCATCCCTAAAAAAGCGTCTATAAAAAACATTACCCTAACGAAGCTTTCCTAATCCCTAAAGACGTCGGTCTAATCGACCTAAATTTCCTTATACGGCTGGTCCGGCTATAAAGGCGTTCGTCTAGAAATTCGTCTCCTAGTCTTTCCTTAGCCGTAGTATTCGCATTCGACGGTCTTTAGGCCCCTTATTCGTACGCCTTATTATTGACCTAGCTTATATAAAGCTAGGGGGCCCGGGTAACTAAGTCGTGCGTAAAGAAGACCGTCTCCTTAGGCTGCTAGAAGAGGGTCCTTAGATCCTACCCTCCTAGCAGGGAAAGCTAACTTCTTAAGTGGTTCCTTCCTAAGGATAGGTCGGAATTCGAGAATAAATTAACCGAATTTTTCCTCGATAAGCCTAATAGTCTAATTCTTCTAGACTAGCCTCGTAGGCTTAGACGTCGTATCCTAGAAGATTCCTTCCTTTCGAAGAAGGCGAAAGGAAATTAGGCTCGTTAAAAATCGAGGGTAAAAAGCTACCCTTTTTTATCGAAGAATTCGTATAGATCTATTAGGTAATTTTATCGTGAAATTTACCCTTCTATATCCCTTTATCCGTATAGTTAATTCCCTAGTAATAAGGTATTCCCTCTATGCCTTCTTTAAGGACCGGAATCGTAAGAGTATATTATAGATATTAAGGGAAGCACTAGAGTTAAGGATAGCTGATTTTCGTAGGGGATAATCGGAGGGCTCTAACGGTTAGTCTTAGCCTTATTAATCCGTAGGGAAGACAAAGGCCGGATTTACTATACTAACGATTTTTCCTTAAATTTACGGCTTAAATAAGGGCAGCGGCGTTATTAGTTACTATTTCTTAGCAACCTAAATCTCGTTTATTTTCTTCTATAACGAGGGGTCCTCCTTAAGAGACTATTATATCGTTTCTTATAGCCTCTTTAAAGGGTTAAATCCTTTAGGTCGGTTTTCCTCGAAGACCTACTAGTATTATAATAATCGATGGCCTAGGGATTTATAGGCTAGGCAGCCGTTTCGTCGTCTAGTCTTTTATTTCTTTAAGGAATCCTTGTCCCGATCCGGAAGGTCTGCTTAAAAACCCCCCCTTTTTACCCCTTATTATTAATTTTAACGAAGAGGTTCGATTTCGACTAGTTCCCTAATTTTTCGACTAACGGACTAAAAGGTCTATTAAGGGACTAGTCGGGCCGGTCTAACTAACGGGACCGGTGCCGGGCCCGGGGCAAGATTCGTAGCTAGGGCCGGGGCCGCAGCTGCAATTAACGACGGCGTTAAGGCTCTTAAGGGAGGAGGAGCCAAAGGGGCAACAGCCGTAGCAGCAGCAGCGGGAGCCGCAGTAATAGGGGCTATAGGTCGAACCGTCTAGGTTAAGTGCTAGCCTCGAAGGAATAAGACTACTTATTATTATACTCTAGTAGCCTCTTCGTTTAGTTCCCGGCTAGCTTCTCGAAAGATAGTCGAGTAACCGTTACTAATAGGCTTTATTAGCAGAGATATATCCCGTAGCTACTAGCCGGAAAGAGCTTCTATAAGAAAGTATTAGTTAGCTTCCTTAAGGATTTATTCTTACTTAGCTAGCCACGAAGAAGCTAGTAGGTTCCTAGTAGAAAAGGCTCCTAGGTAGGCTATATAGGTCTTCCTAATCCGGTTAGTTATATAGCCCCTCGAGGGAGCTATTAAGGTCTCGAGCTTTAAAAGCCACTGCCTAGGAGTCTCTTCCTCTCGAAGAGTAATTAGCTTTACGGCACTAATAGATTCCGTTATCGCCGTACGAGCAGCCGTTAGTAGCTTTATCTCGTAAAGGTATTCCTTTCGGTGACTCTTATAGTCGCCTAAGGCAGCAGAAAAAGCTCTCTATTATATAGAGGTTAGCTCGGAGAAGAGAGAAGCTCCCTCTATAAAGTCCGTTACCCTAGGACAAAGAGAGGGGCTCGAGAGGGTCCTACTTATTAGAGAAGACCAAATTATAGATAGTTCTATCTATACGAGCCCGTAGCTCCTTTACCTACTTATCCTAATCTTAGGGCTCTATAAGAATCGTCCTATAGACCGTAGGGACGGTAGAGGAGTCGGTTTTCGTTATTATTACGGGGAAGGGTAGAAAAGTCGGTTAAAAATCGGCTTTTCTAGTAAGAGGGGTAAAAGGAAGCTACGAGGGATATAAGAAAGGTGCCTTTTATAGCAGCCGGAAGGTATAGGAATTCTATTCCTCCTAGGCTTATAACTATCACGAAAAAGATATAGCCGCCTATTAAATATAAGCGATAGCGTTAATTAACGTATATAGAGTACGCGATATACCCCCTTAGGGATATCGGGTTAATTCGTCTTAGGATACCTAGATATCCTAGACTATAGCGGGAATTTTTATATAGGCAGGCCCTATGCTAAAACCGCGCTTAATTACGCTAGCGGGACTCGAACTACGGGCCTTCGGGTAATACGCGCTAGGCTAGCTAGAAGTACGTGCGTAGTTACCGGGAAGTTCCCGGAGGGGTAACCCCTCCGCCCGGGCTTATAACTATTATAAAAAAGATATAGCCGCTTATTAGATATAAGCGACAGCGTTAATTAACGTATATAGAGTACGCGATAGATATAGATTTTTATACTTAGTACTTACGCTTAGGGCATATAAATAGTAGGGCTATTTTAGAAATATTAAAAAGATATAATAAGGATATAAAAATGCCTCTAGAAGAGGAAAATAAAATAAGGTAATACGAAATATATATTAAAGCTAAAGCAACGAATAAGGTTAATAAATAACCTTCGTATAAGTCTTATTCTTATTTAGAAAAAATAGTATTAGATATTTAGGGGCTAATTAAAGTGCCTACTTATAATAAATATTACTATTATATTTCTTTCCTAGACGTAGGAACCTGATATCTAGAAATATACCTTTTCAAAAGAGGAGAAGCTCTAAATAGGTTCCTAGAATTTAAAAATAGGGTAGAAAATAACCCTAAAAATACTAGGATTAGAGAAGCATTTTCTAATAATGCTAAAGAATTTATATATAAAATAAAGCTCTACTACGAAAAAGAAGGAATTACATTTAATTCTAGTCCTCCTAGGACGCCGGATTCTAACGGTAGAATAGAAAGAATAAATCGTACTATATTAGAAAAAGTACGAGCTCTTTTATTTACTGCTAGGCTTCCTAAATATCTATAAGGAGAAGCTGTTTTAATAGCTACCTATTTATATAATAGATTACCGTATTCTACGATAGGATTTAAAAGTCCTATAGAAAAGAGGGATAATATAATACTACCCTTTAAGACCTTAAATAAAATTAAGACCTTTAGAAGCCTTATATATTATAAGAATAAAGACCCTAAAGATAAGCTAGATAATAGAGCTTTTAAGGGAATAATAGTAGGCTATTTAGAAAATATATATAAAATCTAGGATTTTTCTAAGAGAAAGATTACTATCTCTAGAGATATTACTATACTAGAAAATAAATTTTTAAAAAATCTAGAAATCTCTAGTAGTAATAATACCTTTGATTTTAATTTTATTCTAAATAAATATAAGCTA
The DNA here is from genome assembly GCF_020360975.1 of Hirsutella rhossiliensis. Taxonomy (NCBI): domain Eukaryota; kingdom Fungi; phylum Ascomycota; class Sordariomycetes; order Hypocreales; family Ophiocordycipitaceae; genus Hirsutella; species Hirsutella rhossiliensis. Next base: position 4,448,675 of record NW_025408671.1, on the reverse strand, counting down.
GAAAGCTATATCCCTATAGAGGAAGCTACTAGAGAACCTAGAGATAAAAGTCCCTCGCCCTCTATAGAAGAAGAGTCTCTAAATAACGATCCTATTTCTACTACTAGTAAAATAGTAGTAGAATTACCTAAGAAGCTAGAAGGGTTCGATTCTAACTATATCGAATACCCTAACGTTAATTTATTTCTAAACTACGATTTTATAGAGTTAATTCTAGCTAGTATAGAAAATCAGGATCTAAAAATTCTAAAGACCTATAAATAGGCAATAAATAGCCCTAAAATAGCATTTTAGAAAGATACTATAATTAAGGAAATTATCTAGCTAATTAAATATAAAACTTAGGAATTTTCCTACCTCCTTAGGGATAGGGAGGCTATAAGAGGCCGCTAGGTCTATACTATTAAGAAGGATAGTTAAAATAATATAATAAAATCTAAAGCCCGTTTCGTAATATAGGGATTTAAGTAGATCTATAGCTTAGATTTCCTAGATACCTTCTCGACTATAGCTAGACCCGAATCTATTAGAATTCTACTTATTTTAGCTATTATCTATAAATTCGAAGCTTTGCAAATAGATATAATAAATGCCTTCGTATATACCGATATAGATAGCGAAGTATATATCGATCTTCCTATAAGCTACGAAGAATACGCTCTTAAAGAATATTATTTAAAACATAGATTAGCTTATAGAGCTAAAGGAATTAAATTAACTAAATTCCTAGACCTATATAAAACCGGTTAAATTAAAGCAAAGCTAAAGAAAGCACTATATAGCCTAAAACAAAGTCCTAAGCTCTAGTATAATTATTTAAAAATTATACTAAATAATCTTAGATTTCTTCCTCTTTTAATAGATAAAGGAGTATTTATAAATAAAGACTATAGTATAGCCTTAGCAATTTACGTCGACGACTTTCTTATAGTAGGCCCTCTAAATCTATAATAAAAGAAAGATTATTTAAAGAATTATCTAAATTCCTAGATTTTACTATCTTAGGAGATATAAAAGACTTCTTAGGTCTAAATATTATAATAAACTGAGAAAATAAAGAGCTATATATATCCTAAGAAAATTATACCTTAAATAAATTAAAGGAATTTAATAAAGAAGGTTTAGGAACTTCGAATTTACCTGCTATAGTAGGCTTTAAGCTTATAAAAGCAAAGGAATTACCTTTTAAGGAAGATATATTATAATTTTAGAAAGAAATAAGATCTCTATTATACTTAGCCTTATTTACTAGGCTAGATATCTTATATTCTATAATTTCCTACGCTAGATTCGCGGCTAAGCCTAACTAGACGTATTTTAAGGCTTTAAATATAATTTAGGAATATTTAAATAAATTCCCTAGCCTAAAGATTAAATATAATTGCAATATCCCTTTTACCTATTTATATATAAAGGGTTTTACCGACTCTAGCTAGGCGTCGGATTTAACGGACGGAAAATCCTTTTCCGGTTACTATTTTTATATATATAATAATATAATAAGCTGGGCTTGCTCTAAGTAGAAAGCCATTGCCCTTTCTACCTACGAAGTAGAGTATATTAGCCTTAAGGAGGCAAATAAAGAAGCTGTTTATTTAAATATGCTTTTTAAAAATATTACTAAGGATCTATCTATTAAGATTCCTAATACTATACCTCCTATTTTAACGGATAATACTGCTGCTATTAAATTAGCAGAAAATCCGGAATTTTATAAAAGGTCTAAGTATATAAGATTAGCCTATTACTATACTAGAACTAGTATAAGAGATAGGGAAATTAGAGTTTTTTATATTAAATTAAAAGATAATATAGCTAATATTTTTACGAAGGAATTAAGACCTAGATTACTCTATAAATTTAGAGACGGTCTATCCTTAATATAAGTTCCTAAGCAATTAAAAGGGGTTTTTTTTTCTATTAGTATATACCTAAGGATTCTTTTCCTAAGAAAGAATAGGTTTTTATATATCTTATTAAGGTATAAGAATGGTTTTCCTAAATTAGGTTTTTACCCTATATATATACTACTATAAATAAATTAGTAAAGAGTATATAAATCTACTCTTTAAGGGAGGCTGTAAGGAATAGTGTTCCTACTATAAATAAAGCAGCTATAATATACTCTCCCGATTATATAAGCTAATAAGTAGTATATTAATTATAGATAAAATCTTATCCTATAGAGCAAGAATCGCTCGTTATTTTACATGTTATTATGCATTAAACGGGTTGCCGGTTATCGTATAATCGGGAATCGAAGGAACAGAGCTAGCTTAGAATGCTAGCTAAGACCTCTTAAGAACACCGGCACGACTAACCTCCTCTAAACACGAATATTAGTAGAACTAAGACACTTCTAGATTCACTCGAGGTATCACGGAATTCCCTAGTCTTAGGGCTATACGGCAGCCTAAATCTAGTCCCGAAAGGTTCTTCCGTTTAGCTATAATTATCTATATAAGACAGCATGTCCGCTAGTAGATAGAGATAGAATTATTAACTTTAATACCTCTTCTATATACAAATACACTACTAATAAATTCCGTTGAAAATCCTACCTTATACTCCTTCTTCCCTTTTATTACGTAGTCTTATGTGATTCCTTAATTTCCTAAAATTCCGCTTTTGCTTATATACTATAAGATAGAGGGGCGGTAATCCTATCGCCGCTATACGGCGTACGCTTATAAAGCTTCTAAAAACGCAGCGTCTATTTATAGCCCTAAGCTACCTTTATTAACTAGCTTATATACTCGCCGTAGTTAGTAAGTATAATTATAGGGATAAGTAGCTCTTATAGGGCTAGCGTAATCGAATTCTATAGCTATATAAGCTTTGCGCTATCTTCCTATACTATAGTCCCCGCTGCCTATAAGAGCGTCTCTTCGAAATCGGGAAGGAATTTACTAAAGGTTTATCTATCTCTCTACTTAAGGGTCTATAGCCTATCTTACGCCTTCTCCCGCTCCTATACGTTGCCGAACGTATATATAAGGTATTAAAAGAAGTCTTATAGGTTACGTTTACCCTTAGGGCCGCCCTTATCCTAGAATCCGGAGATCCGCTATATCTAGGGCTCTAGTAGCGTATAAAGGAGCGAATACTACGCTATATCGCGATAGCTATTTAGGCCCTATTTCTCGTTAGTTATAAACTTTATCTATAGCTAGCTAAGGAAGAAGTAAAAGGACTCTAGCTTACCGTCCTAAGTCGGCTAAGGGAGCGGCTTCTATATTAGTAGTATCGCCGCTATAACCGGCGTTATAAAGGCTATAGGGGTTAGAGCTAGTCTTATAGACGGCTCGCTTAGTATAGCGAGAACCTTATCCTTCTCGCTAGCCGTCGCGCTTTTAATCGCTTTTAGGATAGCTATAATACTTCCTATCTATCTAAAGAAGGGCAGAGTACTTCCTTAAGAGGGAGGCGCCCTCTCTAAAGAGATATCTATTAGATCTATTAGTTAATAACTTATACTATTACGGAGTAAGTAAAGGCGTAAGCGTAGGTGCCGTCTATAGGATAATATTAATAAGCTATATAGAGCTCTTTTATACGCGGCTAGCCCGCCCCTATACTTATAGGATCCGGCCCTCCGTATATAACTATACGGCTTAGGCCGCGGCCTAAGCCTATTACCTATAATAGTTAAAGACTCTTATAACGGCGAAGATATTAAGGATAGGGGTCTCTAGGAGGTTAAGGACGCTCCGGGCTACTAGCTTAGTTTAGCTAGTAGGAAGGTCGGCCGATTTAATAGGTAGCTCCTTAAGGTATAGGGACTACTTCTCCTACTACTTTAAAAGCTTCTTTACTATATATAGGGCCTTTATCGTTATAACTATATTTCCTCTATTTAAGGTCGATTAAGCTAATATAGCTAGTTCCCTTATAGCCTTATTAAGCTCGTTACGAAGTATAATAGGGTTAATAGTTAGCGTTAGCGATTCCTTCTTTAGCTTTAGGATAAGTTAGAAGTCCTCTTTTACGTTTCTCTTAGCTAGGGCCTTAGCTAGGGTCTTAGCTAAGGCTTTTACCGGAGCCTTAGCTAGGGCCTTAGCTAGGGCCTTAAGCGCCTTCTTTATAGTAACCTTAGCTTACGAGCTCGCTTTAAGGTTTCCTTAGGTAGCCCTAGGCTACTAGGCGGCCTTAAGCTAGTATAGGGGCTGTTATAGGGGCTATTAGCGGTCCGGTATCCTTATAGCTGCCTTTTCGAGCCCTTTTATAAGGGTCTTATAGAAGGGTTCGATTTTTTAGGCTTCCTTAAGGGCTTAGAGGGCCTGCTAAAAGAAGCCCTAGGCCCGGTCCCTAGGGAAAGGGTACTAGGGCCGGGGCTAGGTCTACTACGAGCGTTAGAACGTAGGTCGGATAGGTATAGGGCTAATAGGGCTGCTAAGTATAGCTCTCTTTCGCCCCTTTACTTACTTTAAGGGCTAGTTAGGCTAGAAGTAGCTAGCCTAAGGTAGGGCTAGGCTAGGCTTAAAAAGGCTAGTCTTTAGTATAGGCTAGGTATTATCTTCTATCTTAATATCCTTTAGGTCCTAGTCTCGGGTCCTAGGCCTTTCTTCTAGGGTCCTTAAAAGGCGTTAGCCTTTTAAAGCTTCTTTTAAGCGGGCCCTAGCCTCTAAGCTGCTTATTTCGACCTTTAAGTTAATAGGGGGGGGGGGGGTTAAAGTTAAAGGGGCCCTCCTTATATCTAGGCTAGGGTCCTAAGTTAGGTCCGGGCTTAGTCCTATTAGTAGGGGGGGGTATATACCCTTAGTTAGCGAGGGCGGGGAAGAGTTTTCTACCTATATAAAGGAGAACCTCGCTTAATTTATAATCTTTAGTAGTATATTACGCACCCGCTAGTAGCTATACGAGGCTATACTTAAGGGGGCGTAATACGCTATTCGTAACGGTTCTAGGCATATACTTTTTCTATGTTTTAGGCTTAGTTTCGAAAAGTTAGCTAAGAAGATATAATAGCTAAGGTTTTTATAGATACTTTTATCTTAACCCTTAAGGGGGTAGGAAAGGCACCTCTCTCTAAGGATTATCTAGCTGCTTTTTTATCCTTACTTTAAGAAGTAAAGGAAGGTATAAGGGCCGATATTAAAAAAGACTAACCTCTTCCTTATTTCGATTGTTTTTCTAACTTCTATTTAATACTAATAAAAGACGGTTCTTATAAAGCGTTTATAATAGGCCGGCTTTTTAAGCTAGTATTAGTAGGAAGGTATATAAAAGAGACCTCTTAGACCTACTAGTAAACTAAAAGTAGCTAGAAAAACACCCTTTAAAAAACTAGTTTTTCTAAGCTTAGAAAGACTACCTAGCCTTATACGAAGAAATAGGGTCTTTTAAAGAGGTCCTTAAGGAAAGGGTAAGAGGAAAATAGGTCCTTAGCTATAAATAGGTCTTTATCTATAAGACTAATAAATATAGCTTCCTTTAAAAGTATAAGGCCTAGCTAGTTATCTATAGGAATTAGTAGGAAAAAGGGGATCTTCCTACTAAGGCAACTACCTTAGTAGGGATGTCTTTTCGGACCCTTATAGCTATAGTAGTAGAATTCGACCTCGAGCTTAATTAGATAGATATAGTTAACGCCTTTATTAACTACCTATATAAGGAAGAAGAAGTTATCTATATACGCCTTCTACTAAGCTTCTAATAGTTAGGAAAGGTTCTATAGCTTAGGAAAGCTTTATATAGACTATAAAGATTACCTCTTCTTTAGTAATAGTATTTAACTAGTTCCCTTAAAGCCTTAGGCTTTAAGAAAGTCCCTTAGGAACTATATATAATATAAAAGGGTAAAACTACGGTCTTCTTTTACGTTAATAATATTATCTAGGCCTACTTAAAAGAGGAAGAAGCTACTACTAGGGAGGCTATATAAGGCTTATAATAAAGGTATAAGATAACTAAGCTAGGGGAGCTAAAGTAGTTCCTAAGGATATAAATCCTTTAGAATAGGTCCTAATAGACTATCTAGCTTACCTAGGACGCCTATATCGATAAAGTCGCTTATAAATTCCTCCTTAATTCCCTTAAAAAGAAGCTTCCCTCTACGCCTATATTAAACGAAGAGCTTTTACCTAATCTATTATTTTTAGCTAGGGAGTAAGAGAAACACTAATATTAATAGAAGGTAGGCTCCCTGCTTTTTTTAGCTATTTCTACTAGACCGGATATCTCTTTTATAGTCTCCTAGCTAGCTAGGTATAACTAGAATCCTAGCCCTAGGCACTAAGAAGTAGTAGACCGAGCTATCCTTTATCTCTATTTAATAAGATTATATAGTTTACGCCTAGGAGGGTAGGAAAGGAAGAAATTAGCTACCGAAATCTTTCTTTATTCGAGCGATTCGTCCTTTATAGATAATTCCTTAAATAGAAAGAGCTTATAGGGGTATATTATATCCCTTTTTAGAGGAACTATTGCTTAGAGAGCTTCGAAGTAAGCTACCGTTACTATATTAAGTATAGAGGCAGAGCTACTAGCTTTTTTAGAAGCGTTAAAAGAAGCGATTTTTCTTAGCCGGCTACTTATATCTTTATAACTATAAATTCCGTCCCTATTAGCTATAGAATACGATAATATATAGACTATACGAATTCTAATAAAGGAAAATAGTAAGCTATTAACCTAGCTATAGTATATCGATATCTACTAGTATTAGTTACGCTAAGAAGTCTAAAAGGGACTTATTTCCGTTTATTAGGTTCTAACGGTATTAATAAAAGCTAATAGTCTTATAAAGCCCTTACCGAAGTAAAAGCTAGCTGTTTTTTATAATAAATTAGGCTAAAAGACGTTTAATAAAAGCTAACTTTAGAGGCCCGCCTTAAGAGTCTACGAGAGAAGCTAATAGCCTATACGAGAAGGTAACGGCTATAGCTAAAAAAAAGGAAGAGGTTTTTCCCTTCTAAGAAGGCCCCCTTTCTTATAGGACTTTCCCCTCTTTAGGCCCCTATTCCTTAAGTAGGTCTAAAAGAGCCTAGGGACCTAAAAGGGCCCCTACTTTCCTTAAGTAAAGGGAGAAGTATAGAGCTAAGAACCTCCTTTATACGCTTACTAGCCTAAAGCTATATTAGCTATGCCCTTAAAGGGCAGGCTATAGCTAAGGGGGTATATCGCGAAGCGTAGCTTAATTTCGTAGTTCTTAGAGATATCCCTTAGTATAAGGGACTAAAGAAGCTAAAAATACTTAGTATAGAAAAAGGAAGAAGGAGCTAAAAAGAAGTATAAAAAGGAGGGTAAGGGTATAAGGGGAAGTAAAAGTAGCGATAGCTTCCTATATAGGTAGCGAAAGATAAGACGGATATACTAGTAACGGCTAGAAAAGAGGGGAAAACCTAGTAAAAAGCTTAGTAGTTAAAAGGATATTAGTAGCTTCTTTAAGTAGGATCTTCTTTATTAATTAAGATATTAGATAAATATAAAGAGGGGCGTTAGATAAAGGAAAAAAGGATAATTAAGGCAATATAATAATTACTCCCTTACCTTTATTACTACTCCTATAAGAATTAAATCTCTCTGCCCTACCTATCCGACCCCTTACTTTTAATTTTACCTTTATATATTTTTATATACTTCTTATATCTCTCTTTACGAGAATATATAAAGGCTATAAGCTATATTTAACTAAGGAAGAATCGATATAGAAATACTATATAAAAAATAAAAAGATACTATATAAAAACTTAACCTTTAGTATAAAAATAAATAGAATTATAAAGTATAGTATATAATTAACTATAAAGTAGTATAATATAAACGATATAGTATTAAGAAATAAGAAATCTTATATTAGCTATAAGAAATTAGTCTCTTAAGCCCTAATATAATACTATACGATAAAAATAAAAAGAAACGATATTAATAATAAATTAAAGAAGAATACCTAAATAAAATAAATAAAAACTAAGTAAAAAACAAGGTATACTATTTATAAAAGGGCTATAAACTAATATAATATAATAAGATCTAAGGACCTTATATATAGTAATAATAAGTTATAGTAACTAAATAGTATTAGATATTTAAATCGTAGGATATTATATACGTATACTTTTAAACTATAGCGTAATAGGTAATTACGTTTTACTTAGAGTTATTAATTATTACTAACTTATATAGATATATAAAAGAGATTTATATAAACTTATAAATATTAAAGGAGAGGCCTTTAACTATAATAACGGAATTATTTATATAAAGATTAATTACCTTAATATTAATATCTAGGGTTATAATAAATAAGTTAACGTTAATATTATAGATATTAAAGAATATAACTTTATATTAAGACTTTTATAGCTATAAGAGAGCAACCTATTAATTAACTTAAAAACTAGCTAGCTATATTAAAATAAAGATATAGGTTTCTAGGACTAGTAGATTTAAAAGAAAGTAAGATTTTATAATAATTTAGCTACTAAATAAGATAAAAGGGATAACTATTTAAGTAAATTATCATAGGCTTTAGCGATATAAATAAAAATAGTAACTAAACTAGTAGATATAATAAAATCGACTAAGAAGACCTATATACTAAGTAATATAGCTATATAACTTAGAAGACCTATATACTAAGTAATATAGCTATATAACTTAGTATCTAATATAAATAGAATAAAGGATATAATATAAAGATTTAAAGAGTTATTACTACTTTAAGGAAAGACCTTAAATAAATTAATAAAGAGCTTAAGTTAAGAGAAACTAGCTTTTAAAAGAAAAAATAAAGCCTATAAGATAAAATAAAGAATATCCTTTAAGAATACTAGAAAAATAATAAACTCCTTAAGAAAGAACTTAAGATAGGGTTACTTAAATATAGCTAATAAGACTATAAATTTTATCTTAAGGATAGAATAACGCTAATATTTTATAAGATTTATAACTTAAACGAAAAGTAACTATAAACGCTACGCGACTACCTTAATAAGAATCTATAAAAGGGATATATATAAACTTTAATATCTAAAGTAAGCTATTTAGTTATATTAATTTTAAAGAAAAATAGTAATCTATAACTAGTTATTAACTATAAACGCTTAAATAATATTATAATAAAGGATAGAATACTATTACTACTTATATTAAAACTATAAGATTAACTATATAGTAAAAAATAGTTTATAGCTCTTAATCTTAGAGGCGCCTATAACTTAATATATATAAAAAAGGGATATAAATAGATAATAGCCTTTAAAATAAAGTTCGGACTATTTAAATATCTAGTAATACTATTTAAACTTATAAATATACTAGCTACCTTTTAATAAATAATTAATAATATCCTACGCGAATACTTAGATATTTTTATAGTAGTATACTTAGATAATATCCTAATTATCTTAGATACCTTTAAAGAATATAAGGAATATATTTATAAGGTACTCTATATACTTTAAATTATAAAGTTACTAGTTAAACTAAAGAAAAGTAAGTTCTATATATAGGAAGTAAATATACTTAAATATATAATCTTATTAAGAGAGATATAAATATAATAAGATAGGATTAACTTAGTTAAAGAATAGCTAACGCTAAAAAATATTAAGAATATATAAAGTTTCTTAGGATTTATAAATTACTACTAATGATTTACTAAAGATTTTAAAAAGATTATAGTACTACTATATAACTTAATAAAAAAGGAAAAAGAATTTATATAAGGTAATAGAGCTAATAAAGCTTTTAAATATATTAAACTATAATTATATAAGAACTAGTCTTAACTACCTTTAATCTAAAACGATAAATCGAACTTAAAATTAATATATTAAACTTTATATTAAAAGTATAAATTAAATAAAAAGATAATAAAAGAGGACTATAACTAATTATATTTTATTTAAAGAAGCTATATAGTATAGAACTTAATTACCTTATCTATAATAAAGAATTCCTTATAATTATTTAACCTTTTAAAGAATTTCGATACTATATTCTTAAAAGTAAGTATAAAGTTAAGGTTTATATAAATTATAAAAACATCTTATATATTATAATAATATAATAGTTAAACGGACGATAAGTCTAATAAGCTAAATACTTATTAGAATTTAACTATAAAATAATCTATAGAAAAGAGATAGAAAATAGTTAAGCTAATACCCTTAGTTAATAAAGTAACTATAATATAAAGGCCCTTATAACGAAAGGATAGCTCTTAGAAATCAACGAAAATAAGAACTACTAGTAATAATAGCTAAATATAATATTTAAAGTATAACTTAATAACTTAACTTATTAAAAGATCCTAAAATAAATAAAAGAATATAAAGTACTAAATAGATATAATATAGAATATTTAGAAGTTCTAATATATAAAAATAAAATCTAGATACTATTAGAATTATAAGATAAAGTTATATAAGATATATATAAATATTTAATATATAGATACTAAGGAATCTAAAGAATAATAAAAAAGATTAAACGATAATATAACCTCCTATAGCTTAAGGAAGTAGTATAATAAGTTATTATAAAATAGAAACTTTATATATAAAGTAAAGCTAAATAATATAAGCTATATAAAGAATTATAACTATTACTAGTACTAGAGAAACTATAGGATTTAATAGCTTTTAACTATATTATAAAGCTATTACTATTAAAAGAACCTATAACTAATATTAAGTATAATAGTATATTTATTATTACTAATAAATTAATAAATTATAGATACTTCTTACTATATAAAAAAGTAAGTAATATAAAAGAGCTAGTATATATATTCCTATAAATAATTATTAGTAATTATAAGCTATTAAATAAGATTATCTTTAATATATAAAGTATATTTATAGCTAAGTTTTAATAAGCTTTTATAGTATAATTAAAGATAAAATATAAGCTTAGTATAGCTTATTACCTATAAATAAATAAATAAATAAAATAACTTAACTAAACGCTTAAATAATATTTATAATACTATATTAGTTATAAATAAAACAATTAAGTTAAATAGCTATTAATAATATAACTAGCTTATAATAGCTTAGTTATAAAAATAACTAAGCTCTTACTAGTATATATTAATTATAGATATAACTTAGAAGTATTTAAGGTTACTTAATAAGGACTATAAGTAAAATAAGCGAAACTATAAATAGATTAGCTATAAAAATTATATAAATAAATATAATAAGAACTTTAATTTATTAAAGAACGAATATCTACTTACTATAATCGGAAAAGATTATAGGGACTAATCTTTTAAGAGGAAGATATAGTTTACCTTATATAACGAAATATTAAAATAAAACTACTAAGTAATAAATTAAAATTTAAGAAACTTAGACTATTTAAGGTTAAGAAAACTCTTTTAAAAGTAAACTAAAACTTATGCTATTAATAATAATATAAATATACCTAATATTTTATATCTTATTATTAAACCTAGCGCTATAAAACGATTAATTATAGGAAAAATTTAAAGTTAATAATAATTAAGAATATAAAATAAAATAAATACTAAATATAAGAAAATAAGGTTAGTAATAAGAGTACCTTATTAAATAAAAAGGATATAGACTAAAGGAAAATACTTAGGAACTACTTAAGTATTTAACTTACTATAGTTCTTTACTTTAATAGTTCTACTAAGTAAACCCTTAATTAAAAATATAGGGTTACTAAGAATAGTATCTTAGTTTAATATATCTAAGGTATTAAACGATTAAACCTCGCTAATAGTAATAGTTTCCTTATTCGATAAATAAACTAATTTATCTTAAGAAGAACGTATTATACTATCTTCTTTATTAATAGCTTATATTCTGATATAAAGAGATATAAGAAGTATATATAAAATATATAAAGGTAAAATTAAAAGTAAGGGGTTAGAAGGTAGGGCTAAGCTATTTAATTCTTATAAGGGCAGTAATTAAAGTAATGGAGTAATTATTTTATTACCTTAATTATCCTTCTTTTCTTTATTTAACGCCCCTTTTTATACTTATTTAGTATCTTAATTAATAAAGAAGATCCTACTTAAAGAAGCTACTAATATCCTTTTAACTACTAAGCTTTTTACTAGTTTTTCCCCTCCTTTTTAGCCGTTACTAGTATATCTATCTTATTTCTCGCTACTTATACTTCCCTTTATACTCCTACCCTCCTTTCTATACCTCTTTTTAGCTCCTTCTTCCTTCTTTTATACTAAGTATTTTTAGCTTCCTTAGTCCCTCTTACTAAAGGATATCTCTAAGAACTATAAAATTTATCTATACTTCGCGATATACCCCCTTAGCTATAGCCTGCCCCTTAAAGGTATAGCTAATATAGCTTTAGGCTAATAAGTATATAGAGGAGGTTCTTAGCTCTATACTTCTCCCTTTACTTAAGGAAAGTAAGGGCCTTTTTAAGTCCCTAAGCTCTTTTAGACCTACTTAAGGAATAAGGGCCTAAAAAGGAAAAAGTCTTATAAGAAAGGGGGCCTTCTTAGAAGGGAAAAACCTAATTAAAAAGGGGGCCCTTTAAAGGGAAAAACCTCTTCCTTCTTCTTTAGCTATAAACGTTACCTTCTTATATAGGCTATTAGCTCCTCTTATAAACTCTTAAGGCGGGCCTTTAAAGATAGCTTCTCTTAAATATCTTCTAGCTTAATTTACTATAAAAAGATAGCTAGCTTTTACTTTAGTAAGGGCTTTATAAGACTATTAGCTTTTATTAATACTATTAAACCCTAATAAACGAAAATAAGTCCCCTTTAAACCTCTTAGTATAACTAATACTAATAGATATTAATATACTATAGCTAGGTTAATAGCTTACTATTTTCCTCTATAAGAATTTATATAGTCTATATATTATTATATTCTATAGCTAATAGGGATAGAATTTATAGTTATAAATATATTAATAGCTAGCTAAGGTAAATCGCTTCTTTTAATACTTTTAAAAGAGCTAGTAGCTCTACCTTTATACTAAAAGTCGTAATAGTAGCTTACTTTAAAGCTCTCTAAGTAATAGTTCCTTTAAAAAGGGATATAATATACCCTTATAAGCTCTTTCTATTTAAGGAAGCTCTCTAAGTAATAGTCCCTTTAAAAAGGGATATAATATACCCCTATAAGCTCTTTCTATCTAAGGAATTATCTATAAAAGACGAATCGCTTAAATAAAAAAAGATTTCGGTAGCTAATTTCCTTTCCTACCCTCCTAAGCGTAGACTATATAATCTTATTAAATAAAGATAAATAATTACTTAGTCTACTACTTATTAGTGCCTAGGGCTAGGATTCTAGTTATACTTAGCTAGCTAGGAGACCGTAAAAGAGATATTTAGTTTAATAGAAATACCTAAAAAAGGTAAGGAGCTTACCTTCTATTAGTATTAGTATTTCTCTTACTCCTTAGCTTAAAAGGAGGGATTAAGTAAAAGCTCTTCGTTTAATATAGGTATAAAAGGAAGCTTCTTATCGAGGGAATTAAGGAGGAATTTATAAGCGACCTTATCGATATAAGCGTCCTAGGTAAGCTAGATAGTCCGTTAAGACTTATTCTAAAGGATTTATATCCCTAGGAACTACTTTAGCTCCCTTAGCCTAGTTATCTTATACCTTTATTATAGGCCTTATATAGCCTCCTTAGTAGTAGCTTCTTCCTTTTTTAAGTAGGCCTAGATAATATTATTAACGTAAAAGAATACTATAATTTTACCCTTTTATATTATATACGGTTCCTAAGGAACTTTCTTAAAGCCTAGGGCTTTAAGGGAACCTATTAAATACTATTACTAAAGAAAGGGTAATCTTTATAGTCCGTATAAAGCTTTCCTAAGCTATAGAACCTTTCCTAGCTATTAAAAACTAAGAGGAAGTTATATATAAATAACTTCTTCTTTTTTAAGAGGGTAGTTAATAAAGGCGTTAACTATATCTATTTAATCGAGCTCGAAGTCGAATTCTACTACTATAGCTATAAGGGTCTAAAAAGATATTCTTATTAAAGTAGTTACCTTAGTAGGTAGATCCTATTTTTCTTATTAATTCCTATAAATAACTAACTAAGCTTTATACTTATAAAAGAAGCTATATTTATTAGTCTTATAGATAAAGACCTACTTATAGCTAAGGACCTATTTTCCTCTTACTTTCTCTTTAAGGACCTCTTTAAAAGACCCTATCTCTTTATATAAAGCTAGGTAGTCTTTCTAGGCCTAGAAAAACTAGTCTTTAAAGGGGTGTTTTTCTAGCTACTTTTAGTTTACTAATAAGTCTAAGAGGTTTCTTTTATATACCTTCCTTACTAATAGCTATAGCTTAAAGAGCCGGCCTAATATAAATACTTTATAGGAACTATATTCTATAAGCGTTAGATAGAAGTCGGAAAAACAATCGAAATAAAAGAAAGGTTAGTTTTCTTTAGTACTTATATCGGGCCCTATACCTTCCTTTACTTCTTAAAGCAAGGATAAAAAAGCAGCTAGGTAATCCTTTAAGAGAGGTACCTTTCCTATACCCTTAAGGGTTAAGATAGAAAGACTAACTAAAAAAACTGCTTTTAGATCTTCTTTTTATTTTATAAGAGGAGGCATAGGAAGGTAGGCGTATTCTAGCTCTATTACTTTCCTATAGTCTCCTTCTTTATTTAGATTATTTAATTTAATAGCTTCCTCTTTTTCTTCTTTTTTAAAGTTAGTGTTATCCTTAACTACTTTAATATTAGTTTCTTCTTCCGTTTCCTTATCTAGGGCCTCTTCTTATAACTCTTAAAAAGGGGGGATTTAGATCTTTTAAATTAGCTAACGTTATAAGAGTAAGAGGGGCTATTAATCCCTCTTTCTATTAAAGAAGCTAGATTTATCGAAAATTATATCCCTAGTCGAAATAACCTTTTATAAAAGAGGAATCTAGATCTAAAAGATATTTATAGAATTATAGCTAATAAGGTAACTAATAAAGGCTTTAAGATTAAGCTTTCTTTTCTTCTTCCTTTTTAGCTATATATTAGTAGTTATTATATATACCTTATAGCTATAGGTATAAAGGTAGGCTAGCGAGGCCCTCCTTTTTATAAAGAGCTTAAGGGGAGATTTCTAGTTTATTTCTAAGGTCTTAAAAAGGGTCTCTAGGTCCCTATAGTCCCTTAGGCCCCTAGGGTCTCTTAGGGTCTGGTTCTATAAGTAATAGGCGGTCTAAATAACTTCCCTTTAAAGGTTATATAAAAGCCTTATAGTAAGTCTTATTATATAGGCCCTTTCTATTATAGCACCCCTTAATCTTTCTACCCCTCCGTTTTAAGCCTAAGTATTTAGTGCTAATAGGAAGGGTAAAATGCCTTTTTTTCGGAGCTAATTTAAGATATCCTTTATAAATAGCTCTCCGTTAAACTATATCTTCTTTACCTTATAGCTAAAGTAGGATTTTATTTAGTTAATAAAGTCTTAAAGGGTAGACTAGTTATACTTACTTAGGTAGGTTTATAAGAAATAGGGGAAAACTATCCCTTAAAAAGCGTCTATAAAAACATTACCTTAACGAAGCTTTCTTAGTCCTTAGAGACGTTAGTTTAGTCGACTTAAATTTCCTTATATAGCTAGTCTAGCTATAAAAGGGTTCGTTTAGAAATTCGTCTCTTAGTCTTTCCTTAGCTATAGTATTTATATTCGACGGTCTTTAAGCCCCTTATTTATACGCTATATTATAGGCCTAGCTTATATAAAGCTAAGGGGCCTAGGTAACTAAGTTATACGTACTAAAGAAGGCTATCTTTTTAGGCTACTAAAAGAGGGTCCTTTATAGTAGACCTACTCCTCTTAGTAAGGAAAGCTAACTTCTTAAGTAATTCCTTCCTAAGGATAGGTTAGAATTCGAGAATAAATTAACTGAATTTCTCCTCGATAAGCTTAATAGTTTAATTCTTTTAGACTAACCTTATAAGCTTAAACGTTATATCTTAAAAGATTCCTTCCTCTTAGAGAAAGTAAAAGGAAATTAAGCTTATTAAAAATTAAGGGTAAAAAGCTAACCTCTTTAATTAAAGAATTTATATAGACCTATTAAGTAATTTATTCGTAATATTTACCCTTCTATATCCTTCTATCTATATAGTTAATTCTTAGTAATAAGGTATTCCCTCTATACCTTCTTAAAGAACCGGAATTATAAGAGTATATTATAGATATTAAGGGAAGTACTACCATGCCCCACCCCCCTTTCGGTAACACCCACCTTTCGGTAGCGCATTAGAAAATATCCCCACCAAAAACCATCAATTTCACTTACACGGATTCCAGCCAGCTTTGAAGATATTCACAAGCCGTCACTTGGAGTAGATAGTGGATTGATTGAATTCTACTTTTCGATGGTTGAATGTTTGTACAGGGTCTGCGGCCTGTGCGTACCTTGCACGCGAAATTACCATCCAACCCCCTAATCTCCTTCCGCCTCCTGACGATGATTCTTCTCGTTATTCCTCCACCACATGACCAAAATGACCTTAAAGCGGCCTCGGAGTATTTATACGGAGGATATTATGGCTAATGCGATAATTGATGTCACAAAAAACGGCTTGTCGCAGTACCGCGCCGCCCAAAAGTATGACATACCTCAGCAGTCTATTTCCGACAGACTCAAAGGCCAGGTAGCCCTGGCTGATCAGATCCAGCCTCGTCAACTCTTGAGTAAGTCTCAGGAAGCTCGCTTGGTTTCTTGGATCCTCCGCCAAGAGTCTCTCGGCTATGCTCCTCCACAGTCAGATCCGCGCATGTGTGGAGGCTCTTATAAAGCAACTGAACAACGAGCGGACAGTGGGGCGCAACTGGGTCTCTAAATTCATCAATCGCCATCCGGACATCAAGAACAAGCGTGGGAGACGTCAGGAAGCTAACCGATTTAATGCTTTTACGCCTCGGGCGGTTCACTGGTTCTTCGATATCAGGAAAAGGAGTATGGATGGATTAAACCAGAAAATACCGTGAATGTTGACGAAGGCGGTATTATGTCTGGCTTTGGTGAGTATTTGGCTTGTCTTTCATTACTTTTACTAACCAGACTCTTTTGCCAGGTTTGGATAGTCTTGTGGTTGGGAGTGCAGACCCAAAACGGAAGGCCCTTCTGAAAGGGCCACAGTCCCGCAACTGGACCTCATTTATTGAAGCTATCACCGCGGACGGCCGTGTCCTTACCCTGGCATTATCTTTAAGGGCAAAGAGCTTCAGAAACAGTGGTTCTTGACGGAATTCGGCAAAATAGCCGACTGGCATTACATAACGTCGCCCAACGGATGGACGGACAACCATATCGCTATTGAGTGGCTTGAGAGGGTCTATTTGCCCCAGACGCGACCAGCCGATGCCTCAGATGCTAGACTGATCATATTAGATGGACATGGAAGTCATGCAACGGTGCGTTTCTTTATCCACCTCTGTAGGAATTACTGTTAACCGAGACCAGGATGCATGGATGGCCACATGCTTTTTGAACAACGTTTATTGCTGTTACCTTCCTGCCCACTGCTCTCATGGCCTCCAGCCGTTAGATAACGGTGTATTCAATGCCTCCAAGGCAGCTTACCGAAAGAACTTCAGAAATTGACCTGTTTGACCGATTCTGCGCCTGTTCATAAGGTCAATTTTATACGGGCATATGCTAAAGCGCGCGAGGTTGGAATGACGGCAAAGAATATATTGTCCGGCTGGAGGGTCACTGGGAATTGGCCGATCTCACGATCCAAGGCATTGCGGCATCCAGAAATTCACGCGGACATTGTAGAGACGTCTCCAAAGTCCGCGCCATTTTGGGTTCTGATGATACGCCAAGAAACAGCCGCCAGATTCGCGATTTCGGAAAGAACAAGACTCCTGGCACCCGGAGACGATACGCCGTGATAGCTAGAGGCTTTGAAGCCAAGAACAGACGCTTGCCGAGCACAGCAACAGAATCGCGAAGCTAGAGGAAGAAGTGGCCCGGCTGCAGAGAGGCAAGAAGAGGAGAGCAATTCCGAACCCGAACAGACGGTTCATGACTCTCAGTGAAGCTTTGGTGGCTGAGAAGCCATTCCCAAATTAAAAGCCAAGAGATAGCCGTTGTGCTGAATTCTGACACAGAGGAGGAGGCGGTCTCAGAGGTGGAGACAGCTTCAGTGATTGAAGTCAAGGTGGCACCCGAAGCCCTTCCAGTCACCACCAGATCCGGGCGAATGGTAAAAAAGCGCCGGTACATATAAGAGCGTCCATTTCTCTACGGAATGATATATTTTTTGTGTTTATAATGTTAAGTTCTGATCATATTTCATGTAGTTCAAATGGTAGACTTTTGGTGGAGAATTTTTCAATTGCGCTACCGAAAGGTGGGTGTTACCGAAAGGGGGGTGGGGCATGGTAAAGCTAAGGATAGCTAATTTTTATAGGGTATAATTAAAGGGCTCTAACGGTTAGTTTTAGCCTTATTAATCTATAAGGAAGATAAAGGCTAGATTTACTATACTAATATTTTTTCCTTAAATTTATAGCTCGAATAAAGGTAGCGGCGTTAGTTACTATTTCTTAGTAACTTAAATCTCGTTTATCTTTTTCTATAATAAGGGGTCCTCCTTAAGAGACTATTATATCGTTTCTTATAGCCTCTTTAAAGGGTTAAATCCTTTAGGTCGGTTTTCCTTAAAGACCTACTAGTATTATAATAACTAATAGCCTAGTAATTTATAGGCTAGGCAGCTGTTTTATCTAGTCTTTTATTTCTTCGAGGAATCCTTATCCTAATCTAGAAGGTCTACTTAAAAACCCCTTCTTTTTACCCCTTATTATTAATTTTAACGAAGAGGTTTAATTTCGACTAGTTCCTTAATTTTTCGACTAACGGACTAAACGGTCTATTAGGGGACTAGTTAGGCCGGTCTAACTAATAGGACCGGGGCCGGGCCTAGAGTAAGAGGCGGAGCCGGGGCCGGGCCTAGGGCAGCCGTTAAAGACGGTATTAATACTCTCGAGGGAGGAGGAGCTAGAAGGGCAATAGCTATAGTAGTAGTAGTAGGAACCATAGTAATAAGGGCTATAGTAGCTATAGGGGTAGTAGGTCGAGCCGTCTAGGTTAAGTGCTAGCTATAAAGGAATAAGACTACTTACTATTATACTCTAGCAGCCTCTTTATTTAGTTCCTAGCTAGCTTCTTAAAAGATAGTTAAGTAACTATTACTAATAGGCTTTATTAGTAGAGATATATCCTATAGCTACTAGCTAGAAAGAGCTTTTATAAAGAAGTATTAGTTAGCTTCCTTAAGGCTTTCTTCCTACTTAGCTAGCTACGTTAAAGCTAGTAAGTTCTTAGTAGAAAAGGCTCCTAGGTAGGCTATATAGGTCTTCTTCATACGGTTAGTTATATAGCCCCTTAAGGGAGCTATTAAGGTCTTAAGGTTTAAAAGCTACTACCTAAGAGTCTATTTCTCTTAAAGAGAGATAAGCTTTATAGTACTAATAGATTCCGTTATCGCTATATATATAGTAGTTAGTAGCTTTATCTTATAGAGGGACTCCTTATAGTAACTCTCGTAGTTACCTAAGGTAGTAGAAAAAGCTCTTTATTATACGGAGGTTAGCTTAGAGAAAAGGGAAGCTCCTTTTATAAATTCTATTACCCTAGGATAAAGAGAGGGCTTAAGAGGGTCTTACTTATTAAAGAAGACTAAATTATAGATAGTTCTATTTATATAAGCCCATAGCTCTTTTACCTACTTATCTTAATCTTAGGGCTCTATAAGAATTATCTTATAGACTATAAGGGCGGTAGAGGAGTTATTTTTTAATATCGTTATAGAGAGAGGGGGTAGAAAAGTCGGTTAATAATCGGCTTTTTTAGTAAGAGGGGTAAAAGGAAGCTATAAAGGATATAAGAAAGGTGCCTTTTATAATAGCTAGAAGGTATAGGAATTCTATTCCTCCTAGGCTTATAACTCTTATAAAGAGAGATATAAGAAGTATATAAAAATATATAAAGGTAAAATTAAAAGTAAGGGGTCGGATAGTATAAGGAACGGTGTTCCTACTATAAATAAAGTAGCTATAATATACTCTCCCGATTATATAAGCTAATAAGTAGTATATTATTTATAGATAAAATCTTATATTATAGAGTAAGAATCGCTTATTATTATATATATTATTATATATTAAATAGGTTGCTAGTTATCGTATAATCGGGAATTAAAGAAATAGAGCTAACTTAGAATACTAGCTAAGACCTCTTAAGAATACTAGTATAACAAACCTCCTTTAAATATAAATATTAGTAGAACTAAGATACTTCTTAATATACTCGAGGTATTACTAAATTCCTTAGTCTTAGGGCTATACGGCAGCCTAAATCTAGTCCCGAAAGGTTCTTCTATTTAGCTATAATTATCTATATAAGATAGTATATCCGCTAGTAAATAGAGAAAAATTTATTAACTTTAACACCTCTTTTATATACTAATATATTACTAATATATTCTATTAAAAATCCTACCTTATACTCCTTCTTCCCCTTTATTATATAGTCTTACGTAATCCCTTAATTCCCTAAAATTCCGCTTTTACTTATATACCTTAATAGGTTATAAGCCCGGCTTACTCCTTTTAAGCTAGGAAATTAACTTATACCTTTAAAGTTCCTCGTCGAAATATTTAATTAAAATTCCTTTCGAAATCCCCCTCGACTTCTTTTACCTTCCTACGCTTATAAACTCCTATCTAGATTTCTCGATCCCTATAAACGAAATAATACCGAATTTATATAAAATAGGTAGATAGAAAGAATATAAATTTACTAGACTTAAGGGAAATTTAAATTATACCTTATAGACTATAAGGATAGAAGCTATCCTTATAAAAGAAAAGCTTATTACTGCTCTAAAGTAAGTAAATTATATATAGACTATAGAGGCTTTATCTATAATATTTCTTTAAGTTAAAGATAGTCCCTTAATATAAATTTAGCATTTAAAAAATACTAAAGAAGCGTAGGATAAGCTTAAAAAGCTATATAATCCGTCGAACCTTTCGTTAAGTTATCTACTTATTAAGCAGATCTTTAATCTTAGTCCCTTAGACTTTAATTTAGAGAAATACCTTTATAAGGTAAAGGAAATTTATAAGGATTTAAAATCCTATAATATAGAAATTCTAGAAGTTATTCTTATAGTATAGATTCTTAATTGCCTTAATAAGGAATTTAAAAGCTATATTATAAATATTACGTAGAGCCTTAAGTATAATTCTACGGCGTTTACCCTCGAATCCCTAATAGCTAGTCTTTTAGACGAAGCTAGAAGAATAAAGGATATAGATAAATCTTAGGAGAAAGCCTTCTTAATATAAAGGAAGCCTTAGAAATCCTATAGAAATTCTATGGATACTCCTTATTATAAGGAATATAAAAAACCAGGGCATTTTATAGTAAATTACTATAAATTATACCCGAATAAGGCTCTTACTTATTAGGTTTTAAATAAAGGAAAAAAGGACGATAGGACTTAAATTTCTAAGAAGAGAAAATCTTCTTCTTTTTCTCTTTCTTCTTCTAAGAAGAAATCCCCTTCTAGTAGTATTTCTACTACTAATAAAAGAAGGAAGGCTCGAACTAAAGAGCTAGAGTCCGATTCGGACAATAGTAATAAGGTCTTAAATATAGCTTTATAAGAGAATATAGACCTAGATATCGACCTTATAGACCTTTCTAGGGCTCCGACCCCTATATAAACGTCTAAGGATTTAGAGGTAATTTTAACCTCTATAAATACCCCTATAGTAGGATCTAATAAAGACTCTTTTTTAGGACCTTTAAAAGCCTTAATTCCTAGAATAAAGGAATTAGTTTTAAAGGTAAGAGAAGGAGGATTTCCTAGTTATAAAAATAAAAGGATCTTCAATTTTATTTATAATACTAGAGCTACGAAGTATATAATATCGAATAAGAATTTCCTTATTAACTATAAAGAAATTAAGTCTAAAGTTTACTAGGGAAAAGCTTCCTTTATATTAGTAAAAGGGAAGGGGGACTTAGTATTTAAGTTTATATATAATCGTAAAAGGTATATCCTTTAAGACAGCTTTTATATACCTAAATTAAGGGTAAATATACCATACTAATCTTATTTTAATAATACCTATGCCTTAATAAGAGGAAATAGAGTCCTTTTATTAGATAATAAGGCTAAGGTCCTTACTAAAGGATTTCTTAGAAATAAATTATATTATATTCCTATAGAACCTTTATTAGAAAGCTAATTAATCCTTATTACGTTTTTAAAAGTAAAGGATATAGACTTTTATACTTAGTACTTACGTTTAGGGTATATAAATAGTAGGGCTATTTTAGAAATATTAAAAAGATATAATAAGGATATAAAAATACCTTTAAAAGAGGAAAATAAAATAAGATAATGCGAAATATATATTAGAGCTAAAGCAATAAATAAGGTTAATAAATAACCTTTATATAAGTCTTATACCTATTTAGAAAAAGTAGTATTAGATATTTAGGGGCTAATTAAAGTGCCTACTTATAGTAAATATTACTATTATATTTCTTTCTTAGACGTAGGAACCTAATATCTAGAAATATACCTTCTTTAAAAAAAGGGGGAGGCTCTAAATAGGTTCCTAGAATTTAAAAATAGGGTAGAAAATAACCCTAAAAATACTAGGGTTAAAGAAGCATTTTCTAATAATACTAAAGAATTTAAATATAAAATAAAGCTCTATTACGAAAAAGAAGGAATTGCCTTTAATTCTAGTCCTCCTAGGACGCCGGAATCTAACGGTAGAATAAAAAGAATAAATCGTACTATATTAGAAAAAGTATAACCTCTTTTATTTACTACTAGGCTTCCTAAATATCTATAAGGAGAAGCTATTTTAATAGCTACCTATTTATATAATAGATTACCGTATTCTATAATAGGATTTAAAAGTCTTATAAAAAAGAGGGATAATATAATACTACCCTTTAAGACCTTAAATAAAATTAAGACCTTCGGAAGCCTTATAGATTATAAGAATAAAGACCTTAAAGATAAACTAGATAATAGAGCTTTTAAGGGAATAATAGTAGGCTATTTAGAAAATATATATAAAATCTAGGATTTTACTAAGAGATAGATTACTATCTTTAAAGATATTACTATACTAGAAAATAGATTTATAAAAAATCTAGAATTTTCTGGTAGTAATAATACCTTTGATTTTAATTTTATTCTAAATAAATATAAGCTAGAAAGCTATATCCCTATAGAGGAAGCTACTAGAGAACCTAGAGATAAAAGTCCCTTACCCTTTATAGAAGAAGAGTCTTTAAATAACGATCCTATTCCTACTACTAGTAAAATAGTAGTAGAATTACCTAAGAAGCTAAAAGGGTTCGATTTTAACTATATTAAATACCCTAACGTTAATTTATTTCTAAACTATGATTTTATAGAGATAATTCTAGCTAGTATAGAAAATTAGGATCTAAAAATTCTAAAGACCTATAAATAAGCAATAAATAGCCCTAAAGTAGTATTTTAAAAAGAAGCTATAATTAAGAAAAGTATCTAGCTAATTAAATATAAAACTTAGGAATTTTCCTACCTCCCTAAGGATAGGGAGGCTATAAGAGGCCGCTAGGTCTATACTATTAAAAAGGATAGTTAAAATAATATAATAAAATATAAAGCCCGTTTTATAATATAAGGATTTAAGTAGATCTATAGCTTAGATTTCCTAGATACCTTCTCGACTATAGCTAGACCTAAATCTATTAGAATTCTACTTATTTTAGCTATTATCTATGAATTTAAAGCTTAATAAATAGATATAATAAATGCCTTTATATATACCGATATAGATAGTAAAGTATATATCGATCTTCTTATAGGCTATAAAGAATACGCTCTTAAAGAATATTATTTAAAATATAGATTAGCTTATAGAGCTAAAGGAATTAAATTAACTAAATTCCTAGACCTATATAAAACCGGTTAAATTAAAGTAAAGCTAAAGAAAGTATTATATAGCCTAAAATAAAGTCCTAAGCTCTAGTATAATTATTTAAAAATTATACTAAATAAACTTAGATTTCTTCCTTTTTTAATAGATAAAGGAGTATTTATAAATAAGGACTATAGTATAGCCTTAGTAATTTACGTCGACGACTTTCTTATAGTAAGGCCCTCTAAATCTATAATAAAAGAAAGATTATTTAAAGAATTATCTAAATTCCTCGATTTTACTATCTTAGGAGATATAAAAGACTTCTTAGGTTTAAATATTATAATAAACCGAGAAGATAAAGAGCTATATATATCCTAAGAAAATTATACCTTAAATATATTAAAGAAATTTAATAAAGAAGGTTTAGGAACTTTAAATTTACCCGCTATAGTAGGCTTTAAGCTTATAAAAGTAAAGGAATTACCTTCTAAGGAAGATATATTATAATTTTAGAAAGAAGTTAGATCTCTATAATACTTAGCCTTATTTACTAGGCTAGATATCTTATATTCTATAATTTCCTATACTAGATTCGCGGCTAAGCCCGACTAGATATATTTTAAAGCTTTAAATATAATTTAGAAATATTTAAATAAATTCCCTAGCCTAAAGATTAAATATAATTATAATATCCCTTTTACCTATTTATATATAAAGGGTTTTACCGACTCTAGCTAGGCGTCGGATTTAACGGACGGAAAATCTTTTTCTAGCTACTATTTTTATATATATAATAATATAATAAGCTAGGCTTACTCTAAGTAGAAATATCGCGAAGCGTAGCTTGATTTCGTAGTTCTTAGAGATATCCCTTAGTACGAGGGACTAAGGAAGCTAAAAACACCCGGTATAGAAGAAGGAAGAAGGAGCTAAAAAGAGGTATAGAAAGGAGGGTAGGGGTATAAGGGGAAGCAGAAGTAGCGATAGCTTCCTATAAAGGTAGCGAGAGATAAGACGGATATACTAGTAACGGCTAGAAAGGAGGGGAAAAACCAGTAAAAAGCTCGGTAGTTAAAAGGATATTAATAGCTTCTTTAAGCAGGATCTTCTTTATTAATTAAGATACTAAATAGATATAAAGAGGGGCGTTAGATAGAGGAAAGAAGGATAATTAAGGTAATATAATAATTAATCCCTTGCCGTAATTGCTGCTCCCGTAAGAATTAAATATCTCTGCCTTACTTATCCGACCCCTTACTTCTACTTTTACCTTTATATATTTTATATATACTTCTCGTATCTCTCTTCGCGAGAGTTATAAGCCCGGGAGGAATAGAATTCCTATACCTTCCGGCTGCTATAAAAGGCACCTTTCTTATATCCCTCGTAGCTCCCTTTTACCCTTCTTACTAGAAAAGCCGATTTTTACCCGACTTTTCTACCCTTCCCTATAATAATGTCGAAAAACGACTCCTCTACCGTCCCTACGGTCTATAGGACGATTCTAGTAGAGCCCTAAGATTAAGATAAGTAGGTAAAGGAGCTACGGGCTTATATAGATTGAACTATCTATAATTTAGTCTTCTCTAATAAGTATAACCCTCTCGAGCCCCCTCTTTATCCTAGGGCAACGGACTTTATAGAGGGAGCTACCCTCTTCTCCGAGCTAACCTCTATATAGTAGAGAGCTTTTTCTGCTACCCTAGGCGACTACGAGAGTCACCGAAAGGAATACCTTTACGAGACGAAGCTACTAACTGCTGCTCGTACGGTAATAACGGAATCCGTTAGTACCGTAAAGCTAATCTCTTTACGAGAGGAAGAGACTCCTAGGCAATAGCTTTTAAAGCTCGAGACCTTAATAGCTCCCTCGAGGGGCTATATAACTAACCGTATTAAGAAGACCTATATAGTATATCTAGGAGCCTTCTTTGCTAGAAACCTACTAGCTTCGTCGTAGCTAGCTATATAGGAAGAAATCCTCGAGGAAGCTAACTAGTACTTCCTTATAGAAGCTCTTTCCGGCTAGTAGCTATAGGATATATCTCTGCTAATAAAGCCTATTAGTAACGGTTACTCGACTATCTTTCGAGAAGCTAGCTAGGAATTAAACGAAGAGGCTGCTAAAGTATAATAGTAAGCAGTCTTATTCCTTTATAGCTAGCACTCGACCTAGACGGCTCGACCTACTACCCCTATAGCTGCTATAGCCCCTATTACTGCGGCTCCTGCTACTGCTGCTACGGCTATTGCTCCTTCGGCTCCTCCTTCCTCGAGAGCCTTAACCCCGTCTTTAATAGCTGCCCTAGTCCCGGCCCCGGCTCCGCCTTTTACTCCGGGCCCGGTCCCGTTAGTTAGACCGGCCCGACTAGTCCCTTAATAGACCTTTTAGTCCGTTAGTCGAAAAATCAGGGAACTAGTCGAAATCGAACCTCTTCGTTAAAATTAGTAATAAGGGGTAAAAAGGGGAGGTTTTTAAGCAGACCTTCCGGATCGGGACGAGGATTCCTCGAAGAAATAGAAGACTAGACGACGAAACGGCTGCCTAGTATATAAATCCCTAGGTTATCGATTATTATAATACTAGTAGGTCTTTAAGGAAAACTAACTTAAAGGATTTAACCCTTTAAAGAGGCTATAAGAAATAATATAATAGTCTCTTAAGGAGGACCCCTCGTTATAGAAGAAGATAGACGAGATTTAGGTTGCTAAGAAATAGTAACGAACGCCGCTACCCTTATTTAAGCCGTAAATTCAAGGAAAAATCGTTAGTATAGTAAATCCGGCCTTTATCTTCCCTACGGATTAATAAGGCTAAGACTAACTATTAGAGCCCTCCGATTATCCCCTACGAAAATCAGCTATCCTAGACTCCGGTGCTTCCCTCGATATTTATAATATACTCTTATAATTCCGTTCCTTTAAAAAGGCACGAAGGGAATATCTTATTATAGGGGAATTAACCGTACGGATAGAGGGATATAGAAGGGTAAATTTCACGATAAAATTACCTAATAGGTCTATACGAATTCTTCGACGAAAAAGGGTAGCTTTTTGCCCTCGATTTTTAACGAGCTTAATTTCCTTCTACCTTCTACGAAAGGAAGGGATCTTCTAGGATATAACGTCTAGGCCTACGAGGCTAGTCTAGAGGAATTAGACTATCGGGCTTATCGAGGAAAAATTCGGTTAATTTATTCTCGAATTCCGACCTATCCTTAAGAAGGAATCTCTCGAGAAGTTAGCTTTCCTTACTTAAAGGAGGGTAGGTTTAAAGGACCCTCTTCCGGCAGCCTAAGGAGACGGTCTTTTTTAGCACGCACGACTTAGTTACCCGGGCCCCCTAGCTTTATATAAGCTAGGCTAATAATAGGGCGTATAAATAAGGGGCCTAAAGACCGTCGAATACGAATACTACGGCTAAGGGAAGACTAAGAGATAAATTTCTAGACGGACCCTAATACGACCGGACTAGCCGTATAAGGAAATTTAGGTCGACTAGACCGACGTCTCTAGGGACTAAGAAAGCTTCGTTAGGGTAATGTTTTTTATAGACGCTTTTTTAGGGATAGTTTTCCCTTATTTCTTATAGACCTACCTAAGTAAGTATAACTAGTCTACCCTCTAGGACTTCGTTAACTAGATAAATTCCTACTTTAGCTATAAGGTAAAGAAGATACGGTCTAACGGAGAGCTATTTATAAAGGATATCTTAAATTAGCTTCGAAAAAGGGGCATTTTACCCCTCCTATTAGCACCGAATACCTAGGCCTAAAACGGAGGGGCAGAAAGATTAAGGGGTGCTATAATAGAAAGGGCCTATATAATAAGACTTACTATAAAGCTTTTATACGACCTTTAAAGGGAAGTCGTTAAGACCGCCTATTACCTATAGAACCGGACCCTTAGGGACCCTAAGGACCCTAGGGAACTAAACTAAGGAATAGACTAGAAATCCCCCCTTAAGCTCTTTATAAAGAAGAGGGCCTCGCTAGCTTACCTTTATGCCTACGGCTATAAGGTATATATAATAACTACCGATATATAGCTAAAAAGGAAGAAGAAAAGAAAGCTTAATCTTAAAGCCTTTATTAGTTACCTCGTTAGTTATAATTCTACGAATATCTTCTAGATCTAGATTCCTCTTCTATAGAAGGTTATTTCGACTAGGGATATAATATTCGACGAATCTAGCTTCTTTAATAGAAAGAGGGATTAATAGCCCCTCTTACTCTCTTAACGTTAGCTAATTTAGAAGATTTAAATCCCCCCTTCCTAATAGTCTTAAGAAGAGGTCCTAGACAAGGAAACGGAAGAAGAAACCGACGTCGAAGTAGTTAAGGATAACGCCGACTTCGAAGAAGAGGAAGCTACTAGATTAGATAATCTAGACAAAGAAGGAGACTATAGGAAAGCGGTAGAGCTAGAATACGCTACCTCCCTACGCCTCCTCTTACGGAATAAGAAGAAGATCTAAAAGCAGCTTTTTTAGTTAGTCTTCCCGTCTCGACCCCTAAGGGGGTAGGAAAGGCACCTCTCTCGAAGGATTACCCGGCTGCCTTTTTATCCTTACTTCGAGAAGCAAAGGAAGGTATAGGTCCTAATACGAAAGAAGACTAACCTCTCCCCTATTTCGATCGTTTTTCCGACTTCTACCTAACGCTAATAAAAGACGGTTCCTATAAAGCGTTTATAGCAGGCCGGCTTTTTAAGCTACTATTAGCAAGGAAGGTATATAAAAGAGACCTCCTAGACCTACTAGTAAACTAAAAGTAGCTAGAAAAACACCCCTTTAAAAACTAGTTTTTCTAGGCCTAGAAAGACTACCTAGCCTTATACGAAGAGATAGGGTCTTTTAAAGAGGTCCTAAAGGAAAGGGTAAGAGGAAAATAGGTCCTTAGCTATAAGTAGGTCTTTATCTATAAGACTAATAAATATAGCTTCCTTTAAAAGTATAAAGCCCGGCTAGTTATTTATAGGAATTAATAGGAAAAGGGGGATCTACTTACTAAGGCAACTACCCTAGTAGGGATGTCTTTTCGGACCCTTATAGCTATAGTAGTAGAATTCGACCTCGAGCTCGATTAGATAGATATAGTTAAGGCTTTTATTAACTGCCCTCTTAAGGAAGAAGAAGTTATCTATATACGACTTCCTCTTAGTTTCTAATAACTAGGAAAGGTTCTATAGCTTAGGAAAGCTCTATACGGACTACGAAGATTACCCCTTCTTTAGTAACAGCATTTAATAGGTTCCCTTAAAGCCCTAGGCTTTACGAAAGTCCCTTAGGAACTATATATAATATAGAAAAGTAAAATTATAGTCTTCTTCTATATCGACGATATTATTATTACGACTATAGTTAGCGGGCTATAAGAGAGCTAGCTATATTTATATAATAAGGCGGCTTAAAATAATAGTTAGGATAAGAAGTTACTTAGGCTTAGCTTACCTAGAGTATACGTAAGCTAAGTAAGCCTTATATAAATAGATTACTACTTAGGAGTATAGCTTATAAGTAAGCTATAGTAAGCTATAAAGGGGATTATAGCTAGGACCGTAATCTAAGGATAGTCTCTATAAGTATATATAGCTACCTACTTTTACTCCTTTAGATAGATAGCTTTCTAGCTTTTAATATAGATCTTTATTATAATTCTATCTTTAATTCTAATTACCTAGTTATAGTCTATAGTCTATAACCTCCGACTTATTACTAACGTAATATACTTATTATTACTTAGACTACGCCTTATTATATCTACTAATATAAACCCCTCGATAGGTTTATCCCTTAGGAATAATACTAGTCGTTATATATTAAAAGCTCTTATTTAATATAATACTACGTTACTCTAAGTAATATCGTAACTATTAATATACCTATATAGTAAGCTAGATTAACTAACTCTAGAGCTATTATATCGCCTTAGGATATAATACGCGAAATTATTACCCTTCGATATAAGGTATAGTTACTTAGGAACGGAGGAGGTAATAGATAAGTTAGGGACCTTAAAGAAGTAGTTAAACTAAAATAGCTAGGACTATTCGACGGTACTTATAGTATACTTTAAGACTTTCTTACCTAGCTTAAGGCTTACTACTAGTTTTACCCTACTAAACTCTTAGACCTAGTTAAAAAGGTACTCTATATAGGAAATTATTTATCTAAAACGGTACTCGCTTAGTTTAGACCTATTATAAGGGATTTTCTCGATAACTAACTAGCGCGACGAGATAACGAGATAGATAAAGTCTTTACTAGTTTCTAAGGATTTAAAGAAGCTATTATAAAGGTATTTAGAATAACTAACGAGGAATAAGAAGCCGAATAGAAACTCTAAGAACTCTAATAAAAGATCTTAGTATTAGATTATACTATAAAGTTCTATTAAGTTACCTTAAAGCTTAATTAGGATAATAAACCTCTTATATTACGATTCTACGATAGGCTTAAAGAAGAAGTTAAGGACGAGCTCTATAAGGAAAATCGACCTAATAACCTCTTAGACTATATTGCTATAGTAGTATAAATCGACGATAGATAGTATATATAATACTAAGAAAAGAAATAAGGAAGAGGAAACTAGAACCCTTTTTATAAGAATAACTTTAACCGATACGCTAACTATAAAAAGAAGCGCGAAACTCTTATTACCTATGCCTATATAACTAACCTAGGTAGGATAAACCTAGATATAATATAAAAAAGTAAAGGAAAGTGTTTTTCTCGCGAATAGAGATGCGAGAAGTGCATGAAAATGCACGAAGGTGAAATTAGAAGTAAGGGGTTAGATAGGCAGGGCAGAGGGATTTGATTCTTGCGGGAGCAGCAATTGCGGTAGGGGAGTGATTATTGTATTGCCTTAATTGTCCTTCTTTCCTCTATCTAACGCCCCTCTTTATACCCTTCTAGCATCTTAATTAACAAAGAAGATCCTGCTTAAAGAAGCTACTAATGTCCTTTCGACTACCGAGCTTTTTGCTTTTTCCCCTCCTTTCTAGCCGTTGCCGGCACATCCGTCTTATCTCTCGCCACCTCTATAGGAAGCCATCGCCACTTCTGCTTCCCCTCTTGCCCCCACCCTCCTCTCTACACCTCCTTTCAGCTCCTTCCTTAAAACCTGTTTTTCAGCTTCCTAGGTCCCTCGTGCTAAGGGATATCTCCGAGAACTGCGAAATCAGGCCACGCTTCGCGACACACCCCCTTAGCTATAGCCTGCCCTTATAGAAAGGGTAAAGCTAAATACCTAGGCCGGTGAGCGTATAGAGGAGGTCTTAGTCTACACTTATCCCCTACTCGAGAAATCCGGGTTTTAGCCCCGGGCTCTTTTAGACCTACTTTAGGAAAAGGGGCCTTAAGGAGGAAATTAAGTCCTGCAAGAAAGGGGGGCTTCTCTAAGGACAAGTCCCTAAAAAGGGGGCCTTTAAGAAGAACAAGTCCCAATTAAGCTAGGGGCCCTCCTCTAGGACAAGTCCTAATTCCTCTCTTCGGCTATAGACGTCTCCTTCCTCCTACGTGCTATTAGCTCCTCTCGTAGACTCTCAAGGCGGGCTTCTAAGGATAGCTTCTCTCGAACGTCTTCTAGCCTAATTTGCTGTAAAAAGACAGCTAGCTTCTGCTTCGGCAGGGGCTTCGTAAGACCATCGGCTTTCATCGATGCCGTTGGAACCCAACGGACGGAAATAAGCCCCCTTTAGACCTCTTAGCGTAACCAATGCTGGTAGATATCGATATGCCGTAGCCGGGTCGACAGCTTGCTGTTTTCCTCCGTAAGAATTCGTATAGTCTGCGTGTTATCGCATTCTATAGCTAACGGGGACGGAATTTATAGTCGTAACGATATTAGTAGCCGGCTAAGGAAAATCGCTTCTTTTGACGCTTCTAAAAGAGCTAGTAGCTCTGCCTCCGTGCTTAATGTAGTGACGGTAGCTTGTTTCGAAGCTCTCCAAGCAATGGTTCCTCTAAAAAGGGACATGATATACCCCTGTAAGCTCTTTCTATCTAAGGAATTGTCCGCAAAGGACGAATCGCTCGAACAAAGGAAGATTTCGGCAGCTTGTTTCCTTCCCTGCCCTCCTAGGCGCAGACCATGTGATCTCGTTGAATAGAGATAAAGGATAGCTCTGTCTGCTGCTTCTTGATGCCTAGGGCTAGGATTCTAGTTATGCCTAGCTAGCCGGGAGACCGTAAAAGAGATATCCGGTCTAGTAGAAATAGCTGAAAAAAGCAGGGAGCCCACCTTCTGTTAATATTGGTGTTTCTCTTGCTCCCTGGCTTAAAAGGACGGATCAGGCAAAAGCTCTTCGTCTAATATAGGCGTAGAGGGAAGCTTCTTATCGAGGGAATTAGGGAGGAATTTATAAGCGACCTTATCGATATAGGCGTCTTAGGTAAGCTAGATTGTCCGTTAGGACCTATTCCTAAGGATTCGTATCCCTAGGAACCACTTTAGCTCCCCTAGCCTGGTTATCTTATACCTTTGTTGCAGGCCTCGTATAGCCTCCCTAGCAGCAGCTTCTTCCTCTTTCGGGTAGGCCTAGATAATGTCGTCGACGTAGAAGAAGACCGTGATTTTACCCTTTTGCATTATACACGGTTCCTGAGGGACTTTCGTGAAGCCTAGGGCTTCGAGGGAACCTATTAAATGCTGTTGCTAAAGAAGGGGTGATCTTCGTAGTCCGTATAGAGCTTTCCTAAGCCGTAGAACCTTTCCTGGCTGTTGGAAGCCTGGTGGAAGGCGCATATAGACAACTTCTTCTTCCTCGAGTGGGCAGTTAACAAAGGCGTTAACTGCATCCATCTAATCGAGCTCGAGGTCGAATTCTGCTGCTATAGCCATAAGGGTCCGAAAAGACATCCCAGCTAGGGTGGTTGCCCTAGTAGGTAAATCCCCTTTTTCCTGTTAATTCCCATAGACAACTAGCTGGGCCTTGCACTTTTAAAGGAAGCCGTGTTTATTAGTCTTATAGATAAAGACCCACTTGCAGCTAAGGACCTGTTTTCCTCTTGCTTTTTCCTTAAGGACCTCTTCGAAAGACCCTATCTCTTCGTGTGAGGCTAGGTGGTCTTTCTGGGCCTGGAAAAACTGGTCTCTAAAGGGGTGTCTTTCTAGCTGCTTCTGGTTTGCTGGTGGGTCCGGGAGGTCTCTTTTATGTACCTTCCTTGCTAATAGCTGTGGCTTAAAGAGCCGGCCTGCTGTGAACGCTCCGTGGGAACCGTCTTCTATTGGCGTTGGGTAGAAGTCGGAAAAACGATCGAAATAGGGGAGAGGTTGGTCTTCTTTAGTATCCGTATCGGGCCCTATACCTTCCTTTGCTTCTCGAAGTAGGGATAAAAAGACGAGACGGGAAGACTGACTGAAAAAGCTGCTTCTAGATCTTCTTCTTGCGTAGGAGGAGGCGTAGGTAGGTAGGCGTATTCTAGCTCTACCGCTTTCCTATAGTCTCCTTCTTCGTCTAGATCATCTGATCTAACAGCTTCCTCTTCTTCTTCTTCGAAGTCGGCGTTATCCTCGACTGCTTCGACGTCGGTTTCTTCTTCTATTTCCTCGTCTAGGGCCTCTTCTTAAGACTGTTAGGAAGGGGGGATTTGAATCTTCTAAATTAGCTAACTTTGAGAGAGTAAAAGGGGCTGTTGATCCCTCTTTCCGTTAAAGAAGCTAAATTCGTCGAAAATCACATCCCTAGTCGAAATAACCTTCCGTAGAAGAGGAATCCAGATCCGGAAGATATTCGTAGAATTATAACCAACGAGGTAACTAACAAAGGCTCTAGGATCAAGCTTTCTTTTCTTTTTCCTTTTTAGCTGTGCATCGGCAGTCATTGCGTATGCCTTGCAGCCGTAGGCACGAAGGTGGGCTAGCGAGGCCCTCTTCTTCGTGAAGAGCTCGAGGGGGGATTTCCAGTCTATTCCTTGGGTC
Organism: Hirsutella rhossiliensis; assembly: GCF_020360975.1. Taxonomy (NCBI): domain Eukaryota; kingdom Fungi; phylum Ascomycota; class Sordariomycetes; order Hypocreales; family Ophiocordycipitaceae; genus Hirsutella; species Hirsutella rhossiliensis. The sequence goes on along the minus strand of NW_025408671.1, from coordinate 4,414,850 downwards.
CTTAGGGTCCGGTTCCGAAGGTAATAGGCGGTCTCAACGACTTCCCTCCAAAGGTCGTGGGGAAGCCTCGCAGCAAGTCTCATCGTACGGGCCCTTTCCATTACAGCACCCCCTGATCTTTCTGCCCCTCCGTTCTGGGCCTAGGTATTCGGTGCTGACGGGAGGGGTAAAATGCCCCTTTTTCGAAGCTAATTTGAGATATCCTTTGTAAATAGCTCTCCGTTAGACCGTATCTTCTTTACCTCGTAGCTAAAGTGGGATTTTATCCAGTTAACGAAGTCCCGGAGGGCAGACTAGTTGTGCTTGCTTAGGTAGGTCCGTAAGAAATAGGGGAAAACCATCCCTGAAAAAGCGTCTGTGAAAAACATTACCCTGACGAAGCTTTCCTAATCCCTAGAGACGTCGGTCCAATCGACCTAAATTTCCTCACACGGCTGGTCCGGCCGTAAAGGCGTTCGTCTGGAAATTCGTCTCCTGGTCTTTCCTTGGCCGCAGTGTTCGCATTCGACGGTCTTTGGGCCCCTTATTCGTACGCCTTGTTGTTGGCCTAGCTTATGCAAAGCTAGGGGGCCCGGGTGACCAAGTCGTGCGTGCCAAAGAATGCCGTCTCCTTAGGCTGCTGGAAGAGGGTCCTTGGATCCTACCCTCCTAGCAGGGAAAGCTAACTTCTCGAGAGATTCCTTCCTAAGGATAGGTCGGAATTCGAGAATAAATTGACCGAATTTCTCCTCGATAAGCCCAATAGTCTGATTCTTCTAGACTAGCCTCGTAGGCTCAGACGTCGTATCCCAGAAGATTCCTTCCTTTCGAAGAAGGCGGAAGGAAATTAGGCTCGTTGAAAATCGAGGGCAAAAAGCTACCCTTTTTCGTCGAAGAATTCGTATAGACCTATTAGGTAATTTCATCGTAAAATTCACCCTTCCGTACCCCTCTATCCGTACGGTTGATTCCCCGGCAATAAGGTATTCCCTCCGTGCCTTCTTAAAGGACCGGAATCGTGAGAGTATATTGTAGATGTCGAGGGAAGCACCGGAGTCAAGGATAGCTGATTTTTGTAGGGGATAGTCGGAGGGTCCTAACGGTTGGTCTTGCTAATCCGTGGGGAAGACGAATATGGGATTTGCTATACCAACGATTTTTCCTCGAATTCGCGGCTCGAATAAGGGCAGCGGCGTTAGTTGCTATTTCTTAGCAACCCGAATCTCGTCTATCTTCTTCTGCAACGAGGGGTCCTCCTTAAGAGACTGTTATATCGTTTCTTATAGCCTCTTTGAAGGGTTGAATCCTTCGGGTCGGTTTTCCTCGAAGACCTGCTAGCATTGTGATAATCGATGGCCTAGGGATTTGCAGGCTAGGCAGCCGTTTCGTCTAGTCTTTCGTTTCTTCGAGGAATCCTCGTCCCGATCCGGAAGGTCTGCTTGAAAACCCCCCCTTTTTACCCCTTGTTGCTGATTTTGACGAGGTTCGATTTCGACTAGTTCCCTGATTTTTCGACTAACGGACTGAAAGGTCTATTGGGGGACTAGTCGGGCCGGTCTGACTGACGGGACCGGGGCCGGGCCCGGAGCAAGAGGCGGAGCCGGGGCCGGGCCTAGGGCAGCCGTTGATGACGGTGTTGATGCTCTCGAGGGAGGAGGAGCCGAAGGAGCAACAGCCGCAGCTACAGCAGCGGGAGCCGCAGCAACAGGGGCTGCAGCAGCTGCAGGGGCAGCAGATCGAGCCGTCTGGGTCGAGTGCTGGCCACGAAGGAATAAGACTGCTTGCTGTTGTACTCTAGCAGCCTCTTCGTCTAGTTCCCGGCTAGCCTCTCGAAAGATAGTCGAGTAACCGTCACTAATAGGCTTTATTAGCAGAGATATATCCCGTAGCCACTGGCCGGAAAGAGCTTCTGTGAGGAAGTATTGGTTAGCTTCCTTAAGGATTTCTTCCTACTTAGCTAGCCACGAAGAAGCTAGTAGGTTCCTAGCAGAAAAGGCTCCTAGGTGGGCCGTATAGGTCTTCCTAATACGGTCAGTTATATAGCCCCTCGAGGGAGCTATCGAGATCTCGAGCTTTAAAAGCCACTGCCTAGGAGTCTCTTCTTCTCGAAGAGTGATTAACTTTGCGGCACTAACGGATTCCGTTATCGCCGTGCGTGCAGCAGTTAGCAACTTCGTCTCGTAAAGGTATTCCTTACGGTGACTCTCGTAGTCGCCTAAGGCAGCAGAAAAAGCTCTCTGTTGTGCAGAGGTTAGCTCAGAGAAGAGGGTAGCTCCCTCTGCAAAGTCCGTTGCCCTAGGACGAAGAGGGGGCTCGAGAGGGTCCTGCTTATCAGAGAAGACCAAATTATGGATGGTTCTGTCCACACGAGCCCGTAGCTCCTTTACCCACTTATCCCAATCTTGGGGCTCTGCAAGAATCGTCCTACGGACCGTAGGGACGGCAGAGGAGTCGGTTTTCGTCATCGTTGCGAAAGAAGAGGGGGCAGAAAAGTCGGTTAAAAATCGGCTTTTCTAATAAGAGGGGTAAAAGGAAGCTACGAGGGATGCAAGAAAGGTGCCTTTTGCAGCAGCCGGAAGGTACAGGAATTCTATTCCTCCCGGGCTCATAACTCTCGCGAATAGAGATGCGAGAAGTGCATGAAAATGCACGAAGGTGAAATTGGAAGTAAGGGGTTAGATAGGCAGGGCAGAGGGATTTGATTCTTGCGGGAGCAGTAATTGCGGTAGGGGAGTGATTATTGTATTGCCTTAATTGTCCTTCTTTCCTCTATCCAACGCCCCTCTTTATACCCTTCTAGCATCTTAATTAACAAAGAAGATCCTGCTTAAAGAAGCTACTAATGTCCTTTCGACTACCGAGCTTTTTGCCGGCTTTTTCCCCTCCTTTCTAGCCGTTGCCGGCATATCCGTCTTATCTCTCGCCACCTCTATAGGAAGCTATCGCCACTTCTGCTTCCCCTCTTGCCCCTACCCTCCTCTCTGCACCTCCTTTCAGCTCCTTCCTCAAAACCTGTTTTTCAGCTTCCTAGGTCCCTCGTGCCAAGGGATATCTCCGAGAACTGCGAAATCAGGCCACGCTTCGCGACAGTTTTAACTATAAGAAACTTAGATATTACTTTAAAGAATATAAATAACCCCGTAAAGAGAAGAAAACCTACTAAGCACTAGCCTTAAAAGGTAAGAAATACCTAAACGCTATTAATAGATAGGAACTAAAGTATAAGCTCCTTAGTTAGACTATATACTATAACGACGAATATATAGTATACTTAAGTAATAAGAATAGTACTAGATAGTTCCTAAAGCTATTAAAGAAGACCGTTATAATAATATAATAAAGGGATCCTAAAATATAAAAATAAGTTAAATTTATAAAACTAGAATACCCCTATCTTAAAGAAGTCTCTTAAGACTAAATTAAGAAGAATAGTAAACGATTCTAGGAAGATATATAAAATAAAAATCGATAATAATAATAAGTAGTCTATAAGTAATATAATAAAGAAGATATAGATATAGCCCTTATACTTATAAAACTTAAATAATAACCTAAAGAAGAATAATAAAGTATTAATAATATAAGCTTTAAAGAATAAGAAATACTTAGAGAAATAAAAGATAAGAACGAACTTATATTACTATCCTCGCTATTAAGGGAGAATACTACGATTAAAGAATACGCCCTATACTTTAAAGAATTTAAAGAAATACTTAAAATTAAAACCTAATAAACGCCTTAAATTCTTATAGAAAACTAATAAGCTATATTAATTTAATATTAACTAGTACTATATAAAAGAGACTATACTATAGCTATCGCTATAGTCGATACCTTTATAGCTCTATAATAAGAATAATAACTATAAAGAGAATTTAAAGACGATCTATAAATACTACTTACTTATAAGTATTATAAGTATATTTTATAGATATTATACGTCTACCTAGATTATATAATATACTTTTAGATAAAGGTATAATATAACGCCTTCTTAGTTAGGTTTAAAGGATAAGTACTTTTAAAACCCTACTTAAGTATAGAACTAAACTACTAGATAATCGATTAACGCTACCTAAACGACTAAGTTATATTATTAGAACCTAATTATAGTATACTACTTAAATACCGTAATAATTATAGTTTATTAATAAGATATCTTTTAAAGATATATAAAATCTATAAATACGCTAAAATAAAGGAATAGTATAGCGCTACTTACTTTAAGGTATCTAAACTATTAATCTTTTAAAGACTTATATAATAAATTAAATATAATAAAGAAGATTATAACGAATATATATACTTAAACTATAGAGTTTATAAATATAAAAAAGTATAAGTATAGTATAAACGGTATAATAGTATATTAAAAGATTATTAGTAATATATATAAAGGCTATAAGCTATATTCGACTAAGGAAAAATTAATATAGAAATACTATATAAAAAATAGAAAGACGCTAAACGAAAACTTAACCTTTAGTACGAAAATAAATAGAATTATAAAGTATAGTATATAATTAACTATAAAGTAGCGTAATATAAATAATATAGCGTTAAGAAATAAGAAATCTTTAATTAGCTATAAGAAATTAGTCTCTTAAGCCCCGATATAATACTACGCGATAAAAATATAAAGAAATAATACTAATAATAAATTAAAGAAGAATACCTAAATAAAACGAATAAAGACTAAGTAAAAAATAAGGTATACTATCTATAAAAGGGCTATAGACTAGCACGATATAATAAGATCTAAGGACCCTATATATAGTAATAGTAAGCTATAGCGACTAAATAGTATTAGATATCTAAATCGCGGGATATTATATATATATACTTTTAGACTATAGCGCGATAGGTAATTACGTTTTACCTAGAGTCGTTAATCGTTACTAACTTATATAGAGATATAAGATAGATCTATATAAACTTATAAATATTAAAGGAGAGGCCTTTAACTATAATAATAGAATTATTAATATAGAGATTAATTACCTTGATATTAATATCTAAGGCTATAATAAATAAGTTAACTTTAATATTATAGATATTAAAGAATATAACCTTATATTAAGACTTTTATAGCTATAGGAGAGCAACCTACTAATTAACTAGAAAACTAGCTAGCTATATTAGAACGAAGATATAAGTTTCTAGGACTAATAGATTTAGGAGAAAGTAAAATTTTACGATAATTTAGCTACTAAATAGGATAAAAGGGATAACCGTTTAAGTAAATTATTACGGGCTTTAATAATATAAATAAAGATAGTAACCGAACTAGCGGATATAATAAAATCGACTAATAAGACCTATATACTAACTAATACGGCTATATAACTTAGCATCTAATATAAATAGAATAAAGGATATAATATAAAGATCTAAAGAGTTATTGCTACTCTAAGAAAAGACCTTAAATAAATTAATAAAGAGCTTAAGTTAAGAGAAACTAGCTCTTAAGAGAAAGAATAAAGCCTATAAGATAGAATAAAGAATATCCCTTAAGAATACCGGAAATATAATAAACTCTTTAAAGAAGAACTTAAGATAAGGTTACCTAAATATAGCTAATAAGACTATAAAATTTATCTTAAAGATAGAATAACGCCGACGTTCTATAAGATCTATAACCTAAATAAAAAGCAACTATAAACGCTACGCGACTACCTTAATAAGAATCTATAAAAGGGATATATATAAATATTAATATCTAAAGTAAGCTACCTAGTTATATTTATTTTAAAGAAAAACGGTAAGCTATAACTAGTTATTAACTATAGACGCTTATACGATATTATAATAAAAGACTAAATACTATTACTACTTATATCGGAACTATAAGATTAACTATATAGTAAAAAATAGTTTATAGCCCTTAACCTTAAAGGCGCCTATAACTTAATACGTATAAAAAAGGGATATAAATAGATAATAGCCTTTAAAACGAAATTCGGACTATTTAAATATCTAGTAATACTATTTAGACTTATAAATATACTAGCTACCTTTTAATAGATAATTAATAATATCCTATATAAATACTTAGATATCTTTATAGTAGTATACTTAGATAATATCTTAATTTTCTTAGATACCTTAGAAGAATATAAGGAATACGTTTATAAGGTACTCCGCGTACTTTAGAATATAAAGTTATTAGTTAAACTAAAAAAAAGTAAGTTTTATATATAAGAAGTAGACTTCCTTAGATATACGATCTCGCTAAGAGAGATATAAATATAATAAGATAAGATTAACTTAGTTAAAGAATAGCTAATACTAAAGAACGTTAAGGATATATAAAGTTTCCTAGGATTTATAAATTACTACTAATGATTTATTAAAGATTTTAGAAAGATTATAGTACTACTATACGACTTAATAAAGAAGGAAAAAGAATTTATATAAGATAATAAAGCTAACGAAGCTTTCGAATATATTAAAACTACGATTATATAAAAACTAGTTTTAACTACCTTTAATCTAGAATAATAAATTAAACTCGAAACCGATATATTAGACTTTATGTAGGAATGTATCTATCTAGTGGTGTGACCAACCATGGTTGGCACGTGACCCGTACGGTCACGTGTGCGGCTGAGGGCAGCGTGCCCCCTTTCTCCACGCTGGCCTCTGCCTCCTTAGATAGAGAATCAAGACGAATACAACATCACAGGTTAACCTAGTACCGTCTCATTGCAGCAGCTGCCGCAGGTGCCTACCACACTGATCAGTGACCGGCCACGCCCGTCACAGACAGCTAAGTAGAAGAGACAAATTCCTCAACCTTCGAAGGTGCTATAGTCCGCGTCACTTTACTGTGGCCCTGAGTAGCGCTCAGAAGAAGGTTATTTGTGCTAAGTTAGTTTGCCTAGCCGTGAGCACCGGAATCGACAGGCGACCACATCGCAAACAACTAGTAAGAACGTTCGACCCTTGACGTTAAGTAGCAAGATCCCCGTCAGTTCAGTCTGGCCGCGAACGACCTACTTAGTACGCGACGCTCGACCTCCTATTAGCGACAACTCGTATACGAAGAGACCAATACGAACCCCACATCGTCTCATTCATTTGATCACGATAGCCCCGACCGCCCGAGCTATGTCCCCAGAAGCCCAGCTCGAAGAAATATGCGACCAGATGCAGGCACTAGACATCCAAGCATCCGCATTCCGACAAATTAATATCGACCTTTGGGACAACGATATCACACACGACGAAAAGGACAAGATCGCAGTAACGACATATGTGGCAAAGTTCATATTCATCGTTCAATCTGGCAGTGATCAAGGATACGACCTCCTTGGTTACTTCAACAGCATTTTGAAGAATGGACCGAAGACACATGGGACCGCGCCCCGAATGAATACAAGAGAGCCCTCAGGAAACTACTAAGGAAAGAGGTATCTACACAGGTTCACAAAGGGGAAATTCGCAACACAATTTCTCATATTACAAACTATCGAGAACCCACAAACCTGGCCAGAGCAGGAGTTTACGGAGATGGTGTTTGATGAGAGGACTGCTGCCTTCAGGAGGCAGACAGCATTACTAGGATCAAATGCTTCCACTAATCCCCATCCGTCTCAACCTCCTTCACCATCAGTTACGCCCTTAGCAGCACCTCATCAAGGTCTTAACGAACCACAACCTATTAAGACCCTAACGAGCCCTCCTAACGCACCTACTCCTGCTCCGACTATCCAAGATAAACCTGCTCCGACCTCTCTTACTATTCATCCGACTTCCTACCGCTTCCAGAACCCCGATCTCGTCCAACCCGTCACCAACTCCATCCCCGAACACTTATCCGGCCCTGCAACCTTTGGAGAATACATGAAACTCCCCCCGGATAACATCCCGAACGCTATCGTCGATAGCGACATCCAGCAGAAGTTTATGAAGACCTGGAACAAAGATCGGAACTACACAGGAGAGCCGTACGATCTCCTTGATGATAAGCTCCGCCTCTTCTTAAGCAACTGCTCTCATATCCCAGTGAAACCATCACAATTTCACGCACTCTTTCCCCGGATCCTTGATGGAAGAGCCCAAAGATTCTATCTTGATAAGATCACATGGGCTACGACGTTCCGACAAGCGTATGATATCTTCAAACAACACTTTGACACGGAAGTCAACCATGTCCACTACCATACTGACTGGACAACAATAACCTTCAACTCCATCCGTGCCCAAGATGCTTCGAAGACCCCACGAAGTGCTTCAAATCCTCTTTGATAAGCTTCAGCTCTGCCAACGAGCCCTTGGCAGGAGTACGCAGGAGACCTCCAACTGCGTACAACGCTTATGAAAGCATGCCGGAGTACCCGAACTCCAATACGCTCTTTTCAAACCCGCCGATAACGTCGAGCACCTTCTTGCAGATCTTCGTGCATCCGTTGAAACCCATCTTGCCCTCATAACAACTTCTCAATTTCCCTGACTTTGCTGGATCATTTGATCATAACGATCCACACCATCAGTACTACCTCGACCGTCGATACAATAACAACCGCTCTCGAGGTAGATACGGATATTCAGGTCAACGACCCAGCCGCGGATACAGACAAAGCTACAACCGTGGAAACTACCGGCCTCAAAGCCGTAGTAACTACAATCATAGCTACAGTAACCGAAACTGGACGAAGAAGTGTTTTGTTTGTGGACAAGAAGGCTGTTGGTCAACTAAACACTCTACGGATGAACGGCAAAGGCCAAGGACCAACATATCACTCAATGTCACTTCATAGGTGTACAACTCACGGACATCGGAGGCTATATTCTAGACTACGAAGGTCATGAGATGAGCAGCTTTGATGACACTGAAGATACATGGGAAGAACATGACAATAGCACCAACGATCACCCGGAACAATGGCAAGCAAGCCAAATGCTCTGTCAACAGGCATTCAATCATTTGATCACAGGAGAAGACGTCTATCAGACGGATCAAACCGTTGTTCCAGCCTCGCAATTTATTATTGAAGATCGCTATTCAAGGGATAGATTCCAAGGTATCATGATCGACACAGGTGCAGCAACATTTTCCACAGCAGGATACTCTCAGTACATCGCCCTACAACGAGAAGACCCTTCTGTAGCTCTCGACAGCTCCACATCCGGCCAGGCCTCCATCAAATTCGGCAACAGCGACGCCATCCACTCCTCGGCACAGTCGCCCTTAACACACCCCTCGGAAGGATCACGTTCCACGTCCTTCAAACCCCAACTCCTTTTGCTCTGCCTTGCTGATATGGACCGGCTTGGTATCTATTTCAACAACATCACAGATACCATCAATTGTACTAATCATTGTACTAATCGCCCTACAAGCATTCCAGTCGTACGCAAATGGGGACATCCCTGGTTCTTCCTTACGAAAGATGAAGAGTCCATCTCGTTTCTTACGGAAACAGAGATTCGTACACTTCACCGACGCTTTGGACACCCAGCAGTCCCTAGGCTCCATCACCTCTTGAAGCAAGCCGGGCACAGTGACGTCTCGATAGACACATTAGAGACTATCTCTAAGTTCTGTCACCACTGTCAAATGCACTCACAAGCCCCACGCCGCTTCAAGTTCACCCTTAACGATGATCAAGAGTTCAACTACGAAATCATCGTTGATGTGATGCACCTAGGAACACCACAACGCCCTGTTCTACACGTTGTGGACTCAGCTACTGCTTTCCAAGGAGCCAGATTTTTACCGTCAATGTCAGCTAAAGATACATGGGAGACCCTCCGGACCCTCTGGATCGACACGTATCTTGGACCTCCTGATACCCTCCGTCATGATGCAGGAACTAACTTTGCTTCTCTCGAATTCCGGAACGAAGCAAAGATTATGGGAATCAAATGCTCTCAAGTACCTGTTGAGACGCATTGGTCCATTGGAAAGATTGAACGCTATCACGCACCCCTCCGACGCGCCTTTAACATCCTCCATGCTGAGATTGGCCACACCACTTCCGCCGAAACAGTCCTTCAAATGGCTGTTAAAGCAATCAATGATACGGCAGGACCTGACGGTCTTGTGCCTACGTTGCTTGTTTTCGGCGCATACCCTCGCGTATCTACAGACTCGCCCCTTCCGCTTCTACCCTCAAAAGATCGGAAGCTATGCAGAAAGCGATGAAAATGCTCCGCCAACTCTCGGCAGAAAGACGAGTTAAGGATGCCCTCCATGCACGCAACGGCCCGAGCACGACAGAAGTGCTATCCCTCCCGCTGCAAAGTGAAGTTCGCGTTTGGAGAGAAAGACGGTTGGCAAGGACCCTTCAAGATTGCATCGATTGATACCCATAACATCACCATTGACACAGTCAACGGCCCCAAGTCTTTCGATCGACCCTTGTACAACCGTATCTGCGTGATGATACCACTCTTTCCGACCCTACACACGACACAGACCCTCAGGCATTCGTTCAGATCTTAATGAACAACCGGCTCAAGACCCCGTTAAGACCCTAACGGACCTGCCTGCCCGACCCGAACCCCCCGCCCCCCGCAAGAGAGGACGCCCACCAGGATCAAAGAACAAGCCAAAGGATTTGATCATGATGGCCCAAGCCGTAGACCAGAGCTTCTTGACCCAAAAGGAGGAAGATGCAAGCTCTTTCCCTCAAGCTACGGTCTGATGGCATAATCACCTCTCCTGGTGACCCCTTCGAAGAATCCGATAACAAAGAGATTACTGACCTCGTTGGCCGCGGTGTATTCCAATTTGAACGATACGATCAAATGAGTCATGGAAACTATAGAATCTTTCGCTCTCGAATGGTTCGTGAAGTCAAAGGAATCAACACTAAGCCCTACGAAAAGTCTCGACTTGTTATTCAAGGACATAACGACTTTGAGAAGACCACCCTCCTGACGCAATCTCCGACAATTCAACGCGTTAGCCAGAGACTCATCCTCGCTATTGCCCCGGACTTCTTCAAAACTACGGCATAACCCTCTCCCTCCGTGATATCACTCAGGCATACCCGCAATCCCAGACCAAGCTTTCCGGACCATTCTTACGTATTTGCCCACGGAACTACAAGGCAAATACCTAACGGAACAATTATTCGTGTTATTAAGCCCCTGTACGGTATCGCAGAAGCCGGAGTCCATTGGTTCCGCACATATCAGCAGCATCACCTCGAAAAGCTGGATATGTCTACCTCCACCTATGACTCCTGCCTACTGATTTCGAATACTGGCCCTGACACGCTCGGTATTGTTGGAATGCAAACTGATGACACCCTCATCCTTGGAACGAACAACTTTTCTACCCGTGAAGAAGAAGAGCTACAAAAGGCAGAATTTCGTTCCAAGCCCAAGACTGACATCACATACGGAACAACGGTTGACTTTAATGGTGCAAGACTGACGTTGCTGAATAATAACCCCCTTAAGAAAGGATCCCTTTTACTTCAACAGAAGGGACAAGCAGCAAAATGACCACCATTGACCCTAAAGCAATTGATCGTCACCAGCGCTACGTTGAGGAACGAGCGCGAGCCTCATACATTGCTTCAATTGCTCAACCGGAAGCTTCTTTCGATGTTTCAGTCGCCGCCCAAGTACAGACCCCTGAGGATAAAGATTACGCAATTTTGAACAAGCGACTGCAATGGCAAATGGATCACCAACTACGTGGCCTCACGTACAAACCAATTGATCTAGCTACTGCAAAGCTGATGGTTTTCACCGATGGTTCTTTCGCAAACAACAAGGACTTATCCTCCCAACTAGGATTCGTCATTGCCCTCGTTAACGAGACAAACCACAAAGAAAAACAGTTCGAGATTAGTGGTAACATCGTACACTGGAGTTCAACAAAGTGCAAACGTGTTACCCGTAGCGTCCTAGCATCAGAGATCTACGGTATGGCCAACGGATTCGACATAGGCATCTCCCTTGCGATGACTATGAAGATAATTACGGAACGACTCAACCTTCCTCCTATCCCTCTCATCGTCTGTACGGATTCGTACTCTCTCTACGAATGCCTAGTCAAGCTCGGTACGACGAAGGAAAAACGATTGATGATTGATATCATGGCCCTTCGCCAGTCATACGAGAGAGAGAGATAACAGATATTCGTTGGATCAACGGCGCAGACAACCCAGCAGATGCAATGACGAAAGCATCACCAAACCGAGCCCTGGAACGCTTCATCGATACCAATAGTCTGACAATTCGAGTCGAAGGATACGTACAACGTTCCTAACCGCTCCTTATACCTATGATCAAATGATTGCTCCTATCAGGAAGACCCTTCACTTCTTCCCAGATATCTACAGCTAAGAACAAGACGTCGGACCCACTTTTGGCAATAATGACACACGCCCTCACGGCACATTCCTTCACGGCCTTAACGCTACTATCCTTTAGACCCGTTCAAGGTGTTGCTGTGCTTCTCACAGCAAAAGAAGAGTTGCCTGTGTAGGAATGTATCTATCTAGTGGTGTGACCAACCATGGTTGGCACGTGACCCGTACGGTCACGTGTGCGGCTGAGGGCAGCGTGCCCCCTTTCTCCACGCTGGCCTCTGCCTCCTTAGATAGAGAATCAAGACGAATACAACATCACAGGTTAACCCTAGTACCGTCTCATTGCAGCAGCTGCCGCAGGTGCCTACCCACACTTTACTTTAAGAGTATAAATCGGATAAAAAAACAATAAAGAAAGACTACGACTAATTATATTCTACTTAAAAAAAACTATATAGTATAGAACTTAATTACCCTATTTACGATAAAGAATTCCTTATAATTATTTAAGCTTTTAAGGAATTTTAATACTACCTTCTTAAAAGTAAGTATAAAGTTAAGGTTTATATAGATTATAAAAATATCTTATACTTTATAACTATATAATAGTTAAACGGATAATAGATCTAATAGGCTAAATACTTATTAGAATTCGACTATAAAATAATCTATAGAAAAGGAATAGAAAACGGTCGAGCTAATACCCTTAGTCGACGAAGTAACTATAATATAAGAGTACCTATAGCGAAAGGATAGCTCTTAGAAATTAACGAAAATAGGAACTACTAGTAATAATAGCTAAATATAATATTTAAAGTATAACCTAATAACTTAATATACTAAAAGATCCTAAAATAAATAAAAGAATATAAAGTATTAAAAGGATATAATATAGAATATTTATAAATTCTAATATATAAAAATAAAATCTAGATACTACTAGTATTATAAGATAAAGTTATATAAGATATATACGAATACTTAATATATAGATACTAAGGAATCTAAAGAATAATAAAACGGATTAAATAATAATATAACTTCTTATAGCTTAAGGAAGTAGTACGATAAGTTATTAAAGAATATAAACTTTATATATAAAGTAAAGCTAAATAATATAAACTATATAGAGAATTATAACCGCTACTAGTACTAGAGAAACTATAAGATTCGATAGCTTTCGACTATATTATAAAGCTACTACTATTAAAAGAACCTATAACTAACGTTAAGTACGATAGTATATTCGTTATTACTAATAGATTAATAAAGTATAAATACTTTTTACTATATAAAGAAGTAAGTAATATAAAAGAGCTAGTATATATATTCCTATAAATAATTATTAGTAATTATAGACTACTAAATAAGATTATCTTTAATAGAGGAAGTATATTTATAGCTAAATTTTAGTAAGCTCTTATAGTATAATTAAGGACGAAATATAAGCTTAGTATAGCTTATTACCTATAAATAAATAGATAAATAGAACGACTTAACTAAACGCTTAAATAATATTTACGATACTATATTAGCTACGAATAAAACGATTAAGTTAAATAGCTACTAATAGCGTAACTAGCTTATAATAGCTTAGTTACGGAAATAACTAAGCTCTTACTAATATACGCTAATTATAAATATAACTTAAAAGCATTTAAGGTTACTTAATAAGGACTATAAGCGGAATAAGCGATACTATAAGTAGATTAGCTATAAAAATTATATAAAGAAATATAATAAGAACTTTAATTTATTAGAGAACGAATATCTACTTACTATAATTAGAAAAGATTATAGGGACTAATCTTTTAAGAGGGAGATATAGTCTACCTTATACGACGAAATATTAAAATAAAATAACTAAGTAATAAATTAGATTTTAAGAAACTTAGACCGTTTAAGGTTAAGAAAACTATTTTAAAAGTTAACTATAAACTTTTACTACTAATAATAATATAGATATACCTAATATTTTATATCTTATTATTAAAACTAGTACTACGAAACGTTAAACTATAAGATAAAATTAAAGTTAATAATAATTAAGAATATAAAACTAAATAAATACTAGATATAAGAAAATAAGATTAGTAATAAGAATACCTTATTAAGTAGAAGGGATATAGACTAAAAGAAAATACCTAGGAACTACTTAAGCACTTAACCTACTATAGTTCTCTACTTCGATAGTTCTACTAGTAAAATCTACCCTAGGTATTATAAAGTCGCTTAATAAACTAATAGCATTTTAATTAATTATATTAAATCTACCTATAGATTAAATATCGACTACCGCTTTAGATTCTTAGCGCTTAGCCTTATTAAGGTTATCTAAGGAACGAAGGCCCCGATAGACTATCTTAATACCCTTTATCTTTAGCTAGCGCTTTTAACGGTAAAGCTACGCTAAACGAGCTAAGGCTTTATTTAAGTCGGCTTAAGCCTTTAATATTCGCTCCTTAGTAATTTCTTCTTCTTTATTTAATCGATCGGACTTTAGATTTATTCGGGATACTAGGAAATATATTAGCCGTAAATAATAAGTAAGATAATAAAGTTACTTATAGGAGCTAATCGCTACGCCCGACGTATTATAGGAACGACCCCGCTATATATATTTAGTATACTTAAAAGATTTCTCTAGTATTTTATAGCGGAAGCCGCGTAATAAATAGAAAGAATATAGTATAACGTTAAAACTAAGACGATTAATAGACTTAGCTAAATAAATACGCTTAAGGGTCTTACGAGAACGATCCTTTAATACGCGACTAGATATACTATTAGTAGTATATCCTAAGGGATAGAAAGGACGAACGAGGAATATATATACGCGCGATAAGGGTATATTTATATACGGCGGCTAAGGTAGTAGTAGGTCTTACGGATAAGACTAAAAGGAGGGGAGATATCGTATTACGACTACGGTTAGCGGGCCGTAGGAAAGCTAGCTACGTTTACGTAATAATACGGCTTAGAATAATAGTTAGGACGAGAAGTCACTTAGGCTTAGCTTACCTAGAGCGTATATAAGCTAAGTAAGCTTTATATAGATAGATTACTACTTAGGAGTATAGCTTACGAGTAAGCTATGGTAAGCTATAAAGGGGATTACGGCTAGGACCGTAATCTAAGGATAGTCTCTATAGGTATATATAGCTACCTACTTTTACTCCTTTAGATAGATAGCTCTCTAGCTTTTAATATAGATCTTTATTATAATTCTATCTCTAATTCTAATTACCTAGTTATAGTCTATAGTCTATAACCTCTAACTTATTACTAATATAATATACTTATTATTACTTAGACCACGCCCTATTATATCTGCTAATATAAACCCCTTAATAGGTTTATCCCTTAGGAATAATACTAGTCGTTATAATTATCTAGGCCTACCCGAAAAAGGAAGAGGCTGCTACTAAGGAGGCTATATAAGGCCTATAATAAAGGTATAAGATAACTAAGCTAGGGGAGCTAAAGTAGTTCCTAGGGATATAAATCCTTTAAAATAGGTCCTAACGGACTATCTAGCTTACCTAAGACGCTTATATCGATAAGGTCGCTTATAAATTCCTCCCTAATTCCCTCGATAAGAAGCTTCCCTCTACGCTTATATTAAATAAAGAGCTTTTACCTAATCCATCTATTTAAGCTAGGGAGCAAGAGAAACACTAATATTAATAGAAGGTAGGCTCCTTACTTTTTTTAGCTATTTCTACTAGACCGGATATCTCTTTTACGGTCTCCCGGCTAGCTAGGTATAACTAGAATCCTAGCCCTAGGCATTAAGAAGTAGTAGATAGAGCTATCCTTTATCTCTATTTAATAAGATTATATAGTCTATGCCTAGGAAGGTAGGAAAGGAAGAAATTAGCTACCGAAATCTTCCTTTATTTAAGCGATTCGTCCTTTATAGATAATTCCTTAGATAGAAAGAGCTTATAAGGGTATATTATATCCCTTTTTAAAAGAAATATTGCTTAGAGAGCTTCGAAGTAAGCTACTATTATAACTTTTAGTATAGAGGCAGAGCTACTAGCTCTTTTAAAAGCGTTAAAAGAAGCGATTTTCCTTAGCCGGCTACTAATATCGTTATAACTATAAATTCCGACCCTATTAGCTATAGAATGCAATAATATATAAACTATACGAATTCTTATAGAAAATAGTAAGTTATCGACCTAGCTATAGTATATTAATATCTACTAGCATTAGTTACGCTAAGAGGTCTAAAGGGGACTTATTTCCGTCCGTTAGGTTTTAACGGTATTAATAAAAGCCGACGGTCTTACGAAGCCCCTACCGAAGTAGAAGCTAGCTATCTTTTTATAGTAAATTAGGCTAGAAGACGTTCGAGAGAAGCTATCCTTAGAAGCCCGCTTTAAGAGTCTACGAGAGGAGCTAATAGCACGTAGGAGGAAGGAGACGTCTATAGCCAAAGAGAGGAATTAGGACTTATCCTAGAGGAGGGCCCCTAGCTTAATTAGGACTTACTCTTCTTAAAGGCCCCCTTTTTAGGGACTTATCCTTAGAGAAGCCCCCCTTTCTTATAGGACTTAATTTCCTCCTTAAGGCCCCTTTTCCTAAAGTAGGTCTAAAAGAGCTTAGGGCTAAAACCCGGATTTCTTAAGTAGGGGATAAGTATAGACTAAGACCTCCTCTATACGCTTACCGGCCTAGGTATTTAGCTTTACCCTTTCTATAAGGGCAGGCTATAGCTAAGGGGGTGTGTCGCGAAGCGTGGCCTGATTTCGTAGTTCTTAGAGATATCCCTTAGTACGAGGGACTAAGGAAGCTAAAAACACCCGGTATAGAAGAAGGAAGAAGGAGCTAAAAAGAGGTATAGTATAAGGAACGGTGTTCCTACTATAAATAAAGCAGCTATAATATACTCTCCCGATTATATAAGCTAATAAGTAGTATATTAATTATAGATAAAATCTTATCCTATAGAGTAAGAATCGCTTGTTATTTTATATGTTATTATGCATTAAACGGGTTGCCGGTTATCGTATAATCGGGAATCGAAGGAACAGAGCTAGCTTAGAATGCTAGCTAAGACCTCTTAAGAACACCGGCACGACTAACCTCCTCTAAACATAAATATTAGTAGAACTAAGACACTTCTAGATTTACTCGAGATATCACGGAATTCCCTAGTCTTAGGGCTATACGGCAGCCTAAATCTAGTCCCGAAAGGTTCTTCCGTTTAGCTACAATTGTCTATATAAGACAGTATGTCCGCTAGTAGATAGATTAAGTATTATTAACTTTAACACCTCTTCTATATACTAATACACTACTAATAAATTCCGTTGAAAATCCTACCTTATACTCCTTCTTCCCTTCTATTACGTAGTCTTACGTAATTCCTTAATTTCCTAAAATTCCGCTTTTACTTATATACCTTAAGATATAGAAAGGAGGGTAGGGGCATAAGGGGAAGTAGAAGTAGCGATAGCTTCCTATAGAGGTAGCGAGAGATAAGACGGATATACCGGCAACGGCTAGAAAGGAGGGGAAAAACCGGTAAAAAGCTTAGTAGTCGAAAGGATATTAGTAGCTTCTTTAAGTAGGATCTTCTTTATTAATTAAGATACTAAATAGATATAAAGAGGGGCGTTAGATAGAGGAAAGAAGGATAATTAAGGCAATATAATAATTAATCCCTTACCGTAATTGCTGCTCCTATAAGAATTAAATATCTCTGCCCTGCCTATCCGACCCCTTACTTCTACTTTTACCTTTATATATTTTATATATACTTCTTATATCTCTCTTCGCGAGAAGAAAGCTATTGCCCTTTTTACTTATAAAGTAAAGTATATTAGCCTTAGGGAGGTAAATAAAGAAGCTATTTATTTAAATATGCTTTTTAAAAATATTACTAAGGATCTATTTATTAAGATTCTTAATACTATACCCCCTATTTTAACGGATAATACTACTACTATTAAATTAATAGAAAATCCGGAATTTTATAAAAGGTCTAAGTATATAAGATTAGCCTATTACTATACTAAAACTAGTATAAGAGAAGGGGAAATTAAAGTCTTTTATATTAAATTAGAAGATAATATAGTAAATATATTTATAAAGGAATTAAGACCTAGATTACTCTATAAATTTAGAGACGGTCTATCCTTAATATAAGTTCCTAAGCAATTAAAAGGGGTTTTTAGATATTTTATATACTTTCTATATCTCTCCCTTACTAGGTTTTTCCTTTTTAGGTTTCCTAAAGAAATATTTACTAGGTTTTTATCTATTAAGATTTTCCTAGTAATAATAGGTTTTACCTTATATAAGGTTATCCTATAAATAATTATTATAACTATAGATTTTTCCTACTATAGGTTTTTCTATTAGTATATACCTAAGGATTTTTTTTCCTAAGAAAGAATAGGTTTTTATATATCCTATTAAGGTATAAGAATAGTTTTCCTAAATTAGGTTTTTACCCTATATATATACTACTATAAATAAATTAGTAAAGAGTATATAAATCTACTATTTAAGGGGGGCTATAAGGAACTATATTCCTACTATAAATAAAGTAGCTATAATATACTCTCCCGATTATATAAGCTAATAAGTAGTATATTAATTATAGATAAAATCCTATATTATAGAGTAAGAATCGCTCGTTATTTTATATGTTATTATATATTAAACGGGTTGCCGGTTATTATATAATTAGGAATCGAAGAAATAGAGCTAGCTTAAAATACTAGCTAAGACCTCTTAAAAATACCGGCACGACCAACCTCCTTTAAACACGAATATTAGTAGAACTAAGACACTTCTTAATATACTCGAGGTATTACTAGATTCCTTAGTCTTAGGGCTATACGGCAGCCTAAATATAGTCCCGAAAGGTTCTTCTATTTAGCTATAATTATCTATATAAGATAGTATGTCCGCTAGTAGATAGAGAAAAATTTATTAACTTTAACACCTCTTCTTTATACTAATATATTACTAATAAATTCTATTAAAAATCCTACCTTATACTCCTTCTCCCTCTTTATTATATAGTCTTATATAATTTCTTAATTTCCTAAAATTCCGCTTTTACTTATATACCTTAAGAGATAGGTAAGGCAGAGATATATAATTCTTATAGGTATAGTAATTATAGTAAGGGAGTAATTATTATATTTCCTTAATTATCCTTCTTTTCTTTATCTAACGCCCTTCTTTATACCTATCTAGCATCTTAATTAATAAAGAAGATCCTACTTAAAGAAGCTACTAATATCCTTTTAACTACTAAGCTTTTTACCGGTTTTTCCCCTTTTTTCTACCTATTACTAGTATATCCGTCTTATCTTTCGCTACCTCTATAAGAAGCTATCGCTACTTTTACTTCCCCTCCTACCCTTACCCTCTTCTTTATACCTCCTTTTAGCTCCTTCCTTAAAACCTATTTTTTAGCTTCCTAGGTCCCTTATACTAAGGGATATCTCTAAGAAGTATAAAATTAAGCTATGCTTTACGATAAAACTAGCTACTAAAATCTATATTTATTTAAGCGATTTATCTTTTATAGATAATTCCTTAGATAAAAAGAGCTTATAAGGTTATATTATATCCCTTTTTAAAGGAACTATTATATAAAGAGCTTTAAAGTAAGCTACTATTATAACTTTAAGTATAGAGGTAGAGCTACTAGCTCTTTTAAAAGCTTTAAAGGAAGCTATTTTCCTTAGCTAGCTACTAATATCTTTATAACTATAAATTCCGACCTTATTATCTATAAAATATAATAATATATAAACTATATAAATTTTAATAGAACGCGTAAAGCTACTAACCTAGCTATAGTATATTAATATCTATTAATATTAGCTACGCTAAGAGGTCTAAAAGGGACTTATTTCTATCTATTAAGTTTTAATTATATCGATAAAAGTAAATAGTCTTATAAAGCCCTTACTAAAGTAAAAGCTAGCTATCTTTTTATAGTAAATAGGGCTAAAAGATATTTATAAGAAGCTATTTATAAGGGAATATATATTACGGTATAATTAGTTAGGTAGTAGAGATAGCTAGAAGTACTATACTATATATATTATATTTTCCTTATTATAAAACTAATACTTATAAGAAGAGTGATTTTTCCTCTTTTATTAAAATAGTAAGTAGTTTATAATATATAAGTAAGGTAAGCACGATTCCTTACTAATACCCTATTAATATATTAGTACTACGTACCTAAGTACTTTATTAGCCTATACCTCTTAGTAGCGCTCTTATAATTATCTCCCCTTTTATATAGACGTCTTAGCTATATCTAGAATATATATTACTTTCGCTATACTATATATATTCGGTTAAAAAGAGAGGTAGTTTTAGTTATATATTACGTATATACGCTTATATAAGTATATATTAGTCTACGCTTTATAATATTAATAGTTATTATACTAGCGGTTACTACTAAGTAACTATTACGGTATTACTTATATATTAGCCGCGTAACTATAATATAAAAAGCATACGTATATATCTCTTACTTCTTTTATTTTCTTTTTTTCTTTAACTCTTCCGCTTATAATTACTATAGAGTTTTACGCTTTTTTTTTATTAATCCCTTATACCTTTTTATATTACTTTTTATTAACGATTTATTAATAATAATACCTTTTATACTAAAGAAGATAAAGAACTATAACGCCTATTTCCTACGCTATATATAGGAGTAGGTAGTAGTAGGTTTGCCCTTAAAGCGTAAGCGATCGGCCTAGAAGTCTTATAGCGACGTTAGTTCCCCTTTAGTAAAGAAAGCTAAAAAAGGTATAAGGGAATCTTAGTCTTAAGAGACTTCTAGTTTAGAACCTAACGTTAGTAAGGGTTATACCCCTATTACCCCGCTAAATACCTTAACTTTAACTATTAATAAGCCTACCTTTATAGGCTAGGAAACTTATAAGTCTATTACCCTTATTAGTAATATTAATACTAGTAAGGAGATTATACCTAAGCGCTCTTAGGTAAGTGCCGATAACCTAGCTACTTTATCTTAATAGGGCGGCTTTTATTACGGAGTAGGCAGAGGCATATACGTAGGTGCCGTCCGTAGGATAATATTAATAAGCTATATAGAGCTCTTCTATACGCGGCTAGCCCGCCCCTATACTTATAGGATCCGGCCCTCCGTACGTAACTATACGGCTTAGGCCGCGGCCTAAGCCTATTACCTATAATAGTTAAAGACTCTTATATAATGCCCTCCCTTAAGCGCGGCGTAGCGCTGCCCTATTAACGGCTCCCGTATAATTAAGCCTATACCGCGGGCTCTTCCCTACCCTTTCCCGTTAATAGGGCCGGCCCTACTAGCCCTATTATCCCCGCGCCCGTTAGCCCGGGCAGCTAGGACCCGGCTCTATACTCGTCGGCCGGCTAGCCGTTTAAATAGGGGCATAACCTATTATATATACCCCTAAGTAGCCGGCGGCTAGTCCGGACCTACGTAAGCCTTAGGTTGCCCGTCCCCTTTACCTTAGGCAGTATCCTCTACTAAGGGGTATATAAGGCGGCATCCCCCCCTTCCCCCTTTCCTTCCTTCTCTCCCCTCTTTAACCGTAGTAGTAGTATTAATAGGTAAGTTCCGCTCTACCTAGGGCGTTAGTCCGTTCCTAGCTATACGGGCCGCTCTATTAACGTATGCTCGTAGTAGTAGCGGTAGTAGTAATAATAGCCCTAATAATAATAATAACTCTAACTAGTAAGTTCCGCGCCTTATAGAGCGGGAGGCCGTATTCCGTTATACTAACTTCCGCGATAGATATATCCGCCTCTCCCTCTCCTACCTCCTCCTTCTCGGAGCGTGCGGAGTTATTCGTCGACGCCGTACTAGCCGCGGCCGACGACGACTCCGCCGCTGCCGCCGCTCTTGCCCGCGCCGCTGCCACCGCTCCTACCGCCGCCGCCGCCGCCTCTACTACGCTGTTCGCTCTTACGTCGCCCCTTAGGGTAACGACGCCGTCCCCGCCGCTACCTATAACGCCCGGCCCCTCGGCCCCCGCCTCTATCTCCGCTACCCCCGTAAGTCCGTAGTTAGGCAAGCGTAATAGACGTTATCCGCTAACCTCCTATAGTATAAGCGCTAAGTATAGGCCGGCGCCGCCCGCTCGGCCCCCTATATACGTTATACGTCGTAGGAGCTCGACTACTCCGACTAGGCCGGGCGCCGCCGCGGCGGCAGCTGCTATTAGTGCGCGCGAGCCGGCCGCGCCTATAAGGCGGCGCCTCCTATCCTACTCGCTACGGCGTTAGCTTAGAAGGCCGGCTCGCACGGGTAGGCGCGGGGGGCTACTAAGAAGCGCCTTACCGCCGCCGCCGCCGCCTACCGTAACCTCCGCGCCCTTAAGCGATAGGGCCTTATGCCTAAGTAAGTCCTACTCCTCCGCTCCCTTATTTCCGCCTCTAACGCACCCGGCGCTAGGGATACTGCCTCCGTCGCCCTATCGGCGGTCCCCTTAGCTATGCCCGCCTCCGCTACCGCCGCTGCCCCTACCGCCGCCGCTAGCCGCCGCCCCTCTGCCCCTAGAGCCGCCGCCGCCGCCGACTAGCTTACGGGCTTAGAGGGCCGCCTTAGCGCCTTAGAGACCGCCGCCGCCGCTAATAAAAAGGAGGAGGCCGATAAGGATAATAATAATAAAGATAATAATAATAATAATAACGATAAGGAATAGGCCTAGGTAGTCTAGGGGCTCTACCCCGTAATAAACGCTGTTTTTATCTCTACCCGTACTATTACGCTTATATTGCCTATATTACCGTAACTGCCCCCTTCGCTATACTTACTTTATAGTCCTAGCCTAGGCTACTATCGGTAGTCTGCTAGTCCGTCGTTCTCGTTTACTATTTTAAATAAGGCTTTAAACTTATCGAGGGCTATAGTTCCCGTAAACTTATATACGGGTTCCTATATAAGGTCGAGATACCCGCGCTACTTAATAAGGACCTCCTAGCGTTTCCCCTTACTAACCTTTTTCTAGCGCGCGGCCTATATCTCTTCGACCTTAAACTCGTCCTCTCCCTTTACCTTAATTATAGGCGGTTAGGCGTCCGCTACTTCTTATCTAGGCAGCGGGTTAAAGGAGGCTCTACGAAGGAGGTCTACGTTAATCTTATTATAGACCCCCGTTAAGAGACTATCGAGCTCTATAACCTATAGGCTAATAACCCTCCGTACTATAAACTTCGCGTATAGCTAGTTAAGCTTCTTCTTTAGCCGTGCCGACCTATAGTTACGGAGGTCTAGCTATACCTTATCTCCTACCGTAAACCTATCTACTAGGGCCCTAGTCTTATTAGCGTGCCGCTCCTAATCTTACGCCGCGGCGGCTATCGCGGATTAGTAATAATCCGTGGTCTCCTATAGCTTTTATATAAACGCGGAGGCGCGGCCCTCCGGTAATAAATTACTATACTACTCCGCTACTACGTTTACGGTAAAAGGAACTAGTAAGGGTAGTTCGAAGCTATACGTTATAAAGAAAGGGGCTATCTTAATAGAGGTATATAGTCTACTATTTAACGTAAGTTAGGCCGCGGGGAGCTAACGGTCTTAGTCTACTTAGTTATAGGCTACGACGGCCTATAGGTAAGCCTACGCCTCCTAGTTAACCCTCTCGGGCCCTCCGTTAGTCTATAGGTAATATACCGTGCTAAGTAGCTATATAATCTAAAGTAGCTAGTATAAGTGCTACTAAAAGCGGCTAGTCTAATTCGATCCCCTATCGCTTATAATAGAGGCTAGCTAGCTATATAAGCGGGCCTAGTATTATAGGAAGCGCTCTATATAGGACTCTATATCTATAAACGGTATCGGCTTTAATACTATAGACTTATTAAGTCGGTCCTTAATTACCTATATATAGCGGTTACCGCCCTCTATAAGTAGGAGGTCTATTATAAAGTCTATCTATATATACGTATAGAACCGGTTAGGTACTAGAAGCTACTTAAGTAGCCCCTTAAGCTATGCCCTTTAAATCTTAGTACGGCTATAGATATCGTAGTTACGGAGGAAGCGGCGAACGTAGTACTATAGGAGGGGCTAGTAGAAATCCCTCGCGAGGCCTACTACTATGCCCTGCCTACCCGGGTAGCCTACGATACTAGAGTTATAGACGAGCTAGACTAGCTTCCCTCGGAGCTCGTTCCGTTCGTCTAGCTCTAGCAGTCTATCCTTCTCCCTAGCTTCTATAGTATACGGCGCGCCCGGCACCTATAGTCTCCCCCGCTAATATAGGTGCCCCCGTAGGTCGATATAATAGTCGGCTACTTATACCTTTAGCTTTAGCTTTAGATCGAGGCGTCGAGCGCCGGACTTAACGGCGCGGCGTATACTCTCGTAGGTGCGGTCTAGAGACGATATCCTATCCTATAAGCGCTAGAGGACCTTATCTTAGAACACCCGCGCCGCACGTGCCCCTAGGCCGGTCTATCCCTCCTTACTAGGCCGAGGTAAAGGTACGGGGGAAGGCTTATTTATTAGCGCCGCGCCTTCCTCTACTAGGGAAGCTCCTATATAAGTCTATAGCGCTTCTTACGGGATAAGCTATAGATCCCGGGCCTCGATATCTGCTCCCGTTGGCCGGTCCTAATCCCTCTAGAAAAGCGTATCTAGGACTACGGAGTCCTACCCTAGCCGGTACTTAATCGAGAAGTTAAAGCGTAAGAGATACTCCGCCTAGCGGGCTTACCGCTCCGAGAAGTGCTAGCGAGTTATAAAGTACTCGAGGTTCCTATAGTCTATAAGAACCTCGAAGCTCTTATAGCTCTAGAGCTCTGCTTACTATTACTCGAGGTAGCTAATAATCGCTAGTATCTCCTTATCGTAAATAGCGTAATTCCGCTCCGCTAGGGTTAGCTTACGGGAGTAGAACGCTACCGGTTACTTTTGCCTATCTACCTCCTAGGAGAGCGTTCCTCTAAGTGCCTAGCCGCTATAGTCTGCTTTAACTAACGTAGACCGGTCGAAGTCCTACTAAAGTAGTACCGGGGCTTAAGAGAATAAGTCCTTAAGCGTGCGGAACGCTCCTTCCTATATAGGCCCTTAGCGAAAGGCAGTCCGCTTCCCGGTAATCTCGTTTAGGGGTATTATAATATAGGAGAAGCCCCTAATAAATATCCTATAATAGTTCGCGAACCTAAGGAAGCTCTATACGCCTATTTACGTAGTTAGGGTAGCTTAGTCCCGAATCGCCTAGATCTTTACGGGATCCGCCTATATGCTTACGTCGGCGTAGATAATAAAGCTTAGGTACTTAACCCTCTTAACCCCGAATTCGCACTTATCTAGGTCGAGGTAGAGCCTATAAAGTTAAAGGCGCTCTAGGACCCTCCGTACTTTCCGTATATAGTCCTCGTAGGAGCCGCTTATATAAATAAGGATATTATCTATATATATAGAGGCGAACTCGTTAAGGAAGTCCCGAAGTACGTTATTAATATAACGCTAGAAGGTAGCGGGCGCTCCTAAGAGGCCGAAGGGCGTTATAAGCTACTCGAATAAGCTATAGCGTATACGGAACGCCGTCTTCTACTCGTTACCCTCTAAGATCCGTACCTTATAGAACGCCTATTTTATATCTAGCTTCGTAAACTACTTCGCCTTCGAAAGGTTACGGAGCGTATCCGAGATTAAGGGTAAGGGGTAGCGGTCTAGCCTCGTAATTGCGTTTAGAGCCCTATAGTTATAATAGAACCGTATCCCGCCCCTTAGTTTACGTACGAATAGGACCGGCGCTCTTACTTTAGAGCTGCTTACTTAAATAAAACCCTTATCTAAGAGGTCCCTTAGCGTCTTCTTTAGTACTAGTAGTTCCGCGTATAATATACTATATAGCGGTCCGAATAGTACGGGTAGTTCCTGCCCCTTTTTATTAGTACGGAGTACGATCTTATAGTCTACCCCTAGCTTATATAGGTTAAGCTTATCCGCTTCCTAGGACTTAAATAGCGGTAGGAGGTCGTAAAAGCGCTCCGGTATCTACTACCGTAGCTTAGAGGGCGACTTCGGCTTCTTCGCTTAGAGGGCCTTATCGATGTCCGCTAGGCTAACTACGTAGACCGCTACGTTAGCCGCTACCCGGCCTTCCTCCCGCTCTAACTATCGCACGGTTCCTATAAAGATAGAGGCAAGGACTTCTTATACCGAGTATAAAGCTCGCACGCCTAGTCCTATGCCTATAGAACTATCGTTATAGCGGACCTACCGTTATATAGGCCTAAACTATAGCTTCTTCTAGTACGGAACCGAGTATAACTCTATATATAATAACTAGGGTTTCCCGAGGATTAAGGGAAACTCTAGTTAAGGGATTATATAAGCTATAATAAGCTTATAGCAACCGTCGACCTCTATAGCTAGCTATATAATGCCCTTAATTACTATACCCTCTATCGCGCCTAAGGCGCCCTTTACTCGCCTTAGGGCGATCTTTTCTACCGGTACTTATATCTCTTATATAAGCGCCTCGTTAACTACGGCGTAGCACTAGCAGCCCTCGTCTATAAGGGCGGCGACGGGCAAGGAGTTATTAACTATAACCTATATTAAAGTAGGCTCCTCTTCTATATAGGCGGATAATTCCTCCTTCTCCTTTGCTAGTGCTAGTAATTAGGGCTCTAGAGCCCGTCTTTGCTCTAGAGCTACTTTTTTTTCTCTAGGCCTAAGGGAGCGGAGTCCTCTTTATTATCTAAGGTAAGAAGCGGTTCTATCTTCGCTACTCGAACTACTATAGGCCGCTTAGCTAAAAAGAAGGGGCATTTTAATATAAAGTATATAAACGCGCCGCAACGTAGGCAGCGGCCGTTAGCCTTCCTTTTCCTAATTTCCTTGCTTATTACCTACTTCGCCCGCTGCTTAAAGAGCGGGATAGTATAGGGGATATTCAAAGACGACTTCCTACCGCGTTTAGCTCGGTCCGTGCGGGTAGCCGATATTAAGGTGTCTCTATTAGTATCGATAGTTAGCTATTCCTCTTATAGAGGGGCGGTGATCCTATTACCGCTATACGGCGTGCGCTTACGAAGCTTCTAGAAACGCGGCGTCTACTTATAGCCCTATACTACTTTTATTAACTAGCTTATATACTCGCCGTAGTTAGTAGGTATAATTACGGGGATAAGTAGCTCCCGTAGGGCCGGCGTAATCGAGTTCCGTAACTATATAAGCTTCGCGCTATCTTCCTATACCGTGGTTCCCGCTGCTTATAAGAGCGTCTCTTTAAAGTCGGGGAGGAATTCGCTAAAGGTCTGCCCGTCCCTCTACTTAAGGGTCCGTAGCCTATCCTACGCCTTCTCCCGCTCCTATACGTTGCTAAACGTATATATAAGGTGTTAGAAGAAGTCCTATAGGTCGCGTCTACCTCTAGGGCCGCCCTTATCCTAGAATCCGGAGATCCGCCGTATCTAAGGCTCCGGCAGCGTATAGAGGAGCGAATACTACGCTATATTACGATAGCCGTTTAGGCCCTATTTCTCGTCTATTATAAACTTCGTCTATAGCCGGCTAAGGAAGAAGTAGAAGGACTTAGGCTTACCGTCCTAAGTCGGCTAGGGAAGCGGCTTCTATATTAGTAGTGCCGCCGCCGTAACCGGTATTGCTAAGGTCGTAGGGGTTAACGCTAGTCTCGTAGACGGCTCCCTTAGTATAGCGAGAACCTCGTTCTTCTCGCTAGCCGTCGCGCTTCTAATCGCTTCTAGGATAGCTATAATACTTCCTATCCGCCTAGGGGGTAGCGGGGTGCTCCCTTAGGGAAGCGGCACCCTTTCCGGGGAGATATCTATTAGATCTATTAGTTAATAGCTTATACTATTACGGAGTAGGCAAAGGCGTATACGTAGGTGCCGTCCGTAGGATAATATTAATAAGCTATATAAAGCTCTTCTATACGCGGCTAGCCCGCCCCTATACTTATAGGATCCGGCCCTTTATACGTAACTATATAGCTTAGGCCGCGGCCTAAGCCTATTACCTATAATAGTTAAAGACTCTTATAGCTTTAGCTAATAAAGGATTATTACCTAGGCCGCTCCTTAAAATAAGTAGGCCGATATTAATAACGAGGCTAAGCTAAATAAGGGCTAAGACTATCTTAATACCTAGCTAAATAAGGGCTAAGATAATAATAACGGTAATAATAGAGATAGCCGCGATCTAACTCCTTTTACTAACGAACTTAAGAGCGGCGGTACTAAAGATAAGGGCACCTAAGCGGCGGTATAAGGCGGTTACGCTCTTATAAAGAAGCGTACCTAATCTAAGGCTAAAGCCCGCTTAGTTAGGGCCTAAGGGGTTATCCCTTATAAGCTCTAGTATATATATTATTTTAAGATAGTTATTAAGGAGTATAGTACGACCGAGCCTAAGCCTATTAAGGTGCTCTCGATTAGTTATATTTTCTTAAGGGTTTCCTTAATATGCTATAAGTAATACTATAAATATACCGCGACCTATAACTAAGTAAGTTTCCCCTTAACTTTAAATATTACGATTAATAAGCTAATCTTTTTTAAGGCCGCTCCTCTTATATTTAGTAACTAGGCTAATATAGTTACTATTATTAAGTACTTATACGAGCTTAATAAGCCAAAGACTAGTTATAAGGATACTAAGGACGATAGCTTAGATATAGGCATACTTATTTTTAAGGAGGCTAATTAGTACTATCTTACTATTATAGTATAGTATTTAGCCGAGGCTTTTAACGCTACTAAGATAGCTTATCGTAAGTCCTTTAAGACTATAAGTATATAAAAGTCTATTATTATAAGTTTTATCTAACCCTTTTATTAGCGACCGCCTAATAATATACTAGGTTAAGCGTGCTAACTATTATATATTAATTAATAAGCGCCGCGAGCTTATTATTCGCTTTAACCCTATACCCTTATTTAATATCGCCTATATAAGCCTAGAGTACTAAGCCTAAGAATCCTAGTTAAAACTCCGCTTTATTAATAGCGATATAAGCTATACTTTATAGTAATACGCCTTACTATTTACTAAGGCTAAGGTAAGTGCTATACTAATAAAAATAGGTCTTAACGTAGAGGATAAAGAAGGAGTAAAGGATAGGGTAGTTTTAGTATTTCTAAAGGTATTTAATATAGCGGAGGGGGCGCCTTAGTTAGTTCCCGCTATACTAGTAAAAAAGAAAGGTAGTTAAAAGTAATAGATAGGTCTTATCTTTCTTTTATTTAGTTATAACTATCCTTCTCTCCTTTATTATTAAGGTCTCGATAAAGTTATAGTTTAGTTTTATTTTTCCTTAATAATATTTAATAGGTAATATAAATAGTTTTCCCTTATTCTCCTATTTTACTATTTTATATATAGTTATAGAATATTTAAGCGTGCTAGTACGTTAATAAGTTAGTAGCGATTTAGTAGGGATTTATTACTAATTTAGTAGCGTCTTCTTATACTAATAGGTTTCCTTACCTTACTTAGTCTTAGGCTTTTTTTTCCCGGTTTAGTAAGTAGTATATTCTTTAATAAGGTCTTAGCTATTTACTATATCTTTAGTATCGACCTATTAGTTATACTTAGCTAGCTATCCTTTTTATTTAATAAGGAAAAAGGTATTACCCTTAGATCTCTTTTAGTCTTTAATCTCTTAGACTTCTTATTTACCTTTATTATCCTTTAAGTCTAGTATTAATAGGGTTTTACTATCTTTATAGGTACCTTTTTACTCCTTTTATAGCTCTAAGAGACTAATATAGAAAACGTTATAGAGGTATAAGTACTTTTCTAAGAGTATAAGACGATATACTTACTTTCTAATAGCTTATAGGACCCGAAACTATTTAATATACTTAGGTAAGAGTTTTTTTTTTATCTTTAAAGCGTAAGTTCTTTATCGATAGTACTATAAGGTCTCTTACTTTTAGTATAAGCGGGTTAGTACCTTAAATTATAGTATTTCGCTTATAATTTAATAGCCTTTCCTTAGTATTCCTTAAGCTTCTTTTATAGCTTTTATAGCCTAGTAACTCTTACTCTTACTTTAAGTACCCCTTTTAAATAATATCGTCCTTAGTATTAATATAGAAGTTTAGTTAATAACCTATTAATACTTTATTAAGTAATAACCTAGTTATTATATTCTTTATATTATTATATATAAACTAAGTAATATATAAAAGTAATGCTTAGTTAGTTTATTCTAAGTTAGTAAAGTATCTTAAGTAGTATTATATAGCTTAGTTTATTTATTTTATTTACTTATTAGTTTATAGGTAAAATACTATTAATAGCCTACGTTTTACTTATAAGATAAAATAAAGATCTAACTAAAACTTACTTATAAATAGGGACCCTTTATCTAAGATAATGCCTTTTAAAGGTCTATATACTAATTTAACTTAGTAATAGAATAATTCTACTAGCTTTAAAGCTATTATTATCTTAGAAATAGGAAAGAAGAGGTAATACTTAGTATATTAGTCTACGATTACTAAGATTATATTAACGTTTTATCTATTATACTATACTTTAAGTAGACCTATAGTAAAGTCTATTAATAATTCTTCCTATAGTTATATAGGATATAATAACGATTATATAGTATTATAAGGGCGATGCCTCTTAGATATTATACCTTAATATACTAAGTATAACTAAATATATTTATTTATATCTTTTATTATACTATCTTAGTAAAAGTTCCCTATTAATAGTTCGCTAATATATTAAGAGCTAAAGTATCCTATTAATAGATCGTTATAAAAGAGCTATATTAGCTCTTATTATAAGGCTACCTTTAAAGGCACTATAATATAACCCTTTTATAGTAGTAGTTTATCTAAGTATACTAACTAGAAACCCTTTCCTTTTAAGAAGTCTTTAGTCTCCTTTAGCTTATTAATTACTATACTAACTAACTAAGTACGTTATAGTAACTTTAGTAATAGTTCTAGAACTTCTACTATATAAACCTTTATATAGTAGGCCGCTTCTTTAGCGGTCTTCCTTAAGAGTAACTATTTATAACTAGCTCTCTCTTTAGCGTAATCGGCTAATCGTTTAGGTCTTATACCTAAATTATTATAGTTTCGCTATAGATAAGCTTATATATTTTCCTTATATAAAGGCACTTTACTATACTTATATTAACTTAAGGTTAGGTATCTCTTTACCTATAAAAACGCTTTATTATTTCTCTATATAGATATAGTATTAATAGTAGCTAGCTTCGCTTATAGCTTTAGTAATAGTTCTATAAATAAGGGCTTTTTATCTTTATATCTAAGCATTCTTAATAGCGCGTTTACTAGGTTTAATTTACTTATATAATACTTAATCGTAAAGTTAAATAGTACTAAATATATATATTATCTTACTTACCTTTTATTTAGGGAGGTCTAGCGTATAAACGTTTAGAAGTTATAGTAGTCCGATAATACCTTTACTTTATATACTACCCCTTTAATATAATATCGCTAGTATTTAAATAACTTAACGATAGCGAATAGTTCTTAGTCTAAAATACTATAATTAAGTTTAGCTCTAGTAAACTTCCTTAACTAAAATATAATAAGATAGTAACGCCCTTTATTATTAGGTTTAGAGATAATTCCTATTATTATAAATTTTAATATATCTATTTTAATATAAATACGTCTTTCTAGATCGTAATATTAAAGGAGTAAGGATCCTTAAAAAGTATCCTTAAGAGCTTAAAATATTACCCTTTTAGTAAGGTTTAACTCTATACTCCCTAGCTTCTTCTTATTCTTACTCCCCTTTAATAATATAGTTAAGGGCTATAACTCTAGAGTACCTATATATAAATCGTCGGTAAAAATTATAGAACCTAAGGAAAACCTAAATATTATAATAGGTTATAGGTTTAGGCTATTAAGCTATTACCTCTACCTATTAAAGGTCTATTAATACCCTATTAATAGATAAAATAAACCTAAGGAACTTAACTAACTATTAATAAAAGGTATACTTCGATAGTTCTATATAAAGCTCTATAGCCCTTAGCCTTTCTATTACTTATTCTAAGTATTTAGTATATTCTTCTCTTATCTTAGAGTATATAAGGATATTATTAAGGTAGACTATATAGATTATATCTATAAGCCTACTAAGCGCTTAATAGATATAGCTCTAAAACGTAGTTAGTACGTTAGTAAGTTTAAAGGGTATCACTAGGTATTCGAAATATCTATAATACGTTTAAAAAGCGGTCTTTTATTTATCTCCTTTTTAAATTTAAATACGTTAATATATATTCTATATATTAATCTTAGAAAAACTCTTAGCTCCTTAATAGTAGTTAATAATCTTTAAAATAAAGGGTAAAAGGTACTAATTCTTTTATATAACCTAGTTAAGTCCTTAGTAGTCTATATATAGCTATAAGGTACTATCCTTTTTTAAAATAAAAAGGATAAGCGCCCTAGCTAAGCTCTTTAACTCCTAGATTATTTTCCTTTTTATTATATCTTAGATCTAGTCGCGTAATACTTAGAGTTCCCTTTATAATAAAAGGTAAATTAATCTATAAAGGGGTTTTATATTAAGGATTAAATTAATTAAATAATCTATTCCTTTTCTAGCTAGTAGTAAGTCGGATTTATTAGCTAAGAAAGTATCTTTAAACTAGTAGAGAGTTAGTTAGATTTCGGCCTATTCTTCTTATAAAATCCCTTTATCTTTATCTTTATCTTTATTTAATAGTAAGATTAGCTTAGGATTAAGCGCTATTATATATACCCTTACTTTATTTTTATATTATTAAAGGAATTTATAAGGGTTTATAAGGTTTCGCTACTTAGTTAATACTTAAACTACTACTATTATTTCTATAGGATAATATAAATACGTTTATCCTTTAAGGTAGTAACTAATAAAAGGATTAATACTTAATCGTTTAGCGTTAACTTATTAGTACTAATATAAAAATAAGTAATTATCTTTTTAGTACCTCTTATATTTATTATTTAGAGCGGTATTAACTATACTCTATACTCCCTTACCTTACTATTATTAAGCCCTAATAACTTAAGGTATAATTCTCGCGAAGAGAGATACGAGAAATATATATAAAATGCACGAAGGTAAAATTAGAAGTAAGGGGTCGGATAGGCAAGGCAGAGAGATTTAATTCTTACGGGAGCAGCAATTACGGCAGGGGAGTAATTGTTATATTGCCTTAATTGTCCTTCTTTCCTCTATCTAACGCCCCTCTTTATACCCGTCTAGCATCTCGATTAATAAAGAAGATCCTGCTTAAAGAAGCTACTAATATCCTTTCGACTACCGAGCTTTTTACCGGTTTTTCCCCTCCTTTCTAGCCGTTACCGGCCTATCCGTCTTATCTCTCGCTACCTCTATAGGAAGCTATCGCTACTTCTACTTCCCCTTATGCCCCTACCCTCCTTTCTGCACCTCTTTTTAGCTCCTTCTTCCTTCTTCTATACCGGGTGTTTTTAGCTTCCTTAGTCCCTCGTGCTAAGGGATATCTCCGAGAACTACGAAATCAGGCCACGCCACACACCCTTAGCTATAGCCTGCCCCTTAAGGGCATAGCTAATATATCTTGGGCTAGTAAGCGTATAGAGGAGGTTCTTAGCTCTATACTTCTCCCTTTACTCGAGGAAAGCAAGGGCCCTTTTAGGTCCCTAGGCTCTTTTAGACCTACTTAAGGAAAAGGGGCCTAAAGAGGGGAAAGTCCTATAAGAAAAGGGAAAAACCTAATTAAAATAGGGGGCCCTTTAAAGGGAAAAGCCTCTTCCTTTTCTTCGGCTATAGACGTTACCTTCTCGTACGTGCTATTAGCTCCTCTCGTAGACTCTTAAGGCGGGCTTCTAAGGATAGCTTTTCTCGAACGTTTTCTAGCCCTATTTGCTATAAAAAGATAGCTAGCTTCTACTTTAGCAGGGGCTTCGTAAGACCGTCGGCTTTTATCGATGCCGTTAGAGCCTAACGGACGGAAATAAGTCCCCTTTAGACCTCTTAGCGTAACTAATACTAGTAGATATCGATATACCGTAGCTAGGTCGATAACTTACTGTTTTCCGTAAGAATTCGTATAGTCTATATATTATTGCATTCTATAGCTAATAGGGTCGGAATTTATAGTCGTAACGATATTAGTAGCCGGCTAAGGAAAATCGCTTCTTTTAACGCTTCTAAAAGAGCTAGTAGCTCTGCCTCCGTACTAGAAGTCGTAACGGTAGCCTGCTTCGAAGCTTTCTAAGTAATAGTTCCTCTAAAAAGGGATATAATATACCCTTATAAGCTCTTTCTATCTAAGGAATTATCCGTAAAGGACGAATCGCTCGAATAAAGGAAGATTTCGGTAGCTTATTTCCTTCCCTGCCCTCCTAGGCGTAGACTATATAATCTTATTAAATAGAGATAAAGGATAGCTCTATCTACTGCTTCTTAATGCCTAGGGCTAGGATTCTAGTTATGCCTAGCTAGCCGGGAGACCGTAAAAGAGATATCCGGTCTAGTAGAAATAGCTAAAAAAAGCAGGGAGCCTACCTTCTATTAATATTAGTATTTCTCTTACTCCCTAGCTTAAAAGGACGGATTAGGCAAAAGCTCTTCGTCTAATATAGGCGTAGAGGGAAGCTTCTTATCGAGGGAATTAGGGAGGAATTTATAAGCGACCTTATCGATATAGGCGTCTTAGGTAAGCTAGATAGTCCGTTAGGACCTATTCCGAAGGATTTATATCCCTAGGAACTACTTTAGCTCCCCTAGCCTAGTTATCTTATACCTTTATTATAGGCCTTATATAGCCTCCCTAGTATTAGCTTCTTCCTCTTTTAGGTAGGCCTAGATAATATTATCGACGTAGAAGAAGACTATGATTTTTTCCTTTTATATTATACACGGTTCCTAAGGGACTTTCTTAAAGCCTAGGGCTTTAAGGGAACCTATTAAATGCTATTGCTAAAGAAGGGGTAATCTTCGTAGTCCGTATAGAGCTTTCCTAAGCCGTAGAACCTTTCCTAGCTATTAGAAGCTTAGTAGAAGGCGTATATAGATAACTTCTTCTTCTTCCTCGAGTAGATAGTTAATAAAGGCGTTAACTATATCTATCTATTCGAGCTCGAGGTCGAATTTTACTACTATAGCTATAAGGGTCCGAAAAGACATCCCTACTAAGGTGGTTGCCCTAGTAGGTAGATCCCCTTTTTCCTATTAATTCCTATAGATAACTAGCCGGGCTTTATACTTTTAAAGGAAGCCGTATTTATTAGTCTTATAGATAAAGACCTACTTATAGCTAAGGACCTGTTTTCCTCTTGCCTTTTCCTTAAGGACCTCTTTGAAAGACCCTATCTCTTCGTATAAGGCTAGGTAGTCTTTCTAGGCCTAGAAAAACTAGTCTCTAAAGGGGTGTTTTTCTAGCTACTTCTAGTTTACTAGTAGGTCTAGGAGGTCTCTTTTATATACCTTCCTTGCTAATAGCTAGGGCTTAAAAAGCCGGCCTACTATAAACGCTCCGTAGGAACCGTCTTCTATTAGCGTTAGGTAGAAGTCGGAAAATCGATCGAAATAGGGGAGAGGTTAGTCTTCTTTCGTATAGGGCCCTATACCTTCCTTTGCTTCTCGAAGCAGGGATAAAAAGGCAGCCGGATAATCTTTCGAGAGAGGTGCCTTTCCTACCCCCTTAGGGGCCGAGACGGGAAGACTAACTAAAAAAGCTGCTTCTAGATCTTCTTCTTATTCCGTAAGAAGAGGCGTAGGAGGTAAGCGTATTCTAGCTCTACCGCTTTCCTATAGTCTCCTTCTTCGTCTAGATTATCTAATCTAGTAGCTTCCTCTTCTTCGAAGTCGGCGTTATCCTCGACTACTTCGACGTCGGTTTCTTCTTTTATTTCCTTATCTAGGGCCTCTTCTTAAGACTATTAGGAAGGGGGGATTTAAATCTTCTAAATTAGCTAACGTTATAAGAGTAAGAGGGGCTATTAATCCCTCTTTCTATCGAAGAAGCTAGATTCGTCGAAAATTATATCCCTAGTCGAAATAACCTTCTATAGAAGAGGAATCTAGATCTAGAAGATATTCGTAGAATTATAACTAACGAGGTAACTAATAAAGGCTCTCGGATTAAGGGTCTCTAGGTCCCTATAGTCCCTTAGTCCCCTAAGGTCCCTTAGGGTCCGGTTCCGAAGGTAATAGGCGGTCTTAACGACTTCCCTCTAAAGGTCGTATAGAAGCTTTATAGTAAGTCTTATCGTACGGGCCCTTTCTATTATAGCACCCCCTAATCTTTCTGCCCCTCCGTTCTAGGCCTAGGTATTCGGTGCTAACGGGAGGGGTAAAATGCCCCTTTTTCGAAGCTAATTTAAGATATCCTTTATAAATAGCTCTCCGTTAGACCGTATCTTCTTTACCTCGTAGCTAAAGTAGGATTTTATCTAGTTAATAAAGTCCCGGAGGGTAGACTAGTTATGCTTACTTAGGTAGGTCCGTAAGAAATAGGGGAAAACTATCCCTATAAAAGCGTCTATAAAAAACATTACCCTAACGAAGCTTTCCTAATCCTTAGAGACGTCGGTCTAGTCGACCTAAATTTCCTTATACGGCTGGTCCGGTCGTATTAGGGTCCGTCTAGAAATTTATATCTTAGTCTTCCCTTAGCCGTAGTATTCGTATTCGACGGTCTTTAGGCCCCTTATTTATACGCCCTATTATTAGCCTAGCTTATATAAAGCTAGGGGGCCCGGGTAACTAAGTCGTGCGTGCTAAAGAAGACCGTCTCCTTAGGCTGCTAGAAGAGGGTCCTTAGATCCTATCCTCCTAGTAGGGAAAGCTAACTTCTCGAGTGGTTCCTTCCTAAGGATAGGTCGGAATTCGAGAATAAATTAACCGAATTTTTCCTCGATAAGCCCGATAGTCTAATTCTTCTAGACTAGCCTCGTAGGCTTAGACGTCGTATCCTAGAAGATTCCTTCCTCTCGAAGAAGGCGGAAGGAAATCAGGCTTATTAAAAATCAAGGGTAAAAAGCTACCCTTTTTCTTCGAAGAATTCGCATAGATCCGTTAGGTAATTTCATCGTAAAATTCACCCTTCCGTATCCCTCTATCCGTATAGTTAATTCCCCGGCAATAAGATATTCCCTTCGTGCCTTCTTAAAGGACCGGAATCGTAAGAGTATATTATAGATATCGAGGGAAGCACTAGAGTTAAGGATAGCTAATTTTCGTAGGGGATAGTCGGAGGGCTCTAACGGTTAGTCTTAGCCTTGTTAATCCGTAGGGAAGACGAAGGCTGGATTTGCTATACTAACGATTTTTCCTCGAATTTACGGTTCGAATAAGGGCAGCGGCGTTATTAGTTACTATTTCTTAGCAACCCGAATCTCGTCTATCTTCTTCTATAACGAGGGGTCCTCCTTAAGAGACTATTATACTATTTCTCGTAGCCTCTTTAAAGGGTTAATTCCTTTAGGTCGGTTTTCCTTAAAGACCTACTAGCAGTCTTCTAGCTAATAGGGCTTTTTATATACTTAGTAGGTAGGTCGATTCCTCCTCGTACGTTGTCTCTTCGAGGAATCCTCGTCCCTTTCCGGAAGGTCTGCTTAAAAACCCCTCTTTTTTACCCCTTATTACTAATTTTAACGAAGAGGTTCGATTTCGACTAGTTCCCTGATTTTTCGACTAACGGACTAAAAGGTCTATTAGGGGACTAGTCGGGCCGGTCTAACTAACGGGACCGGGGCCGGGCCCGGAGCAAGATACGGAGCTGGGACCGGGGTAGCCGTTAAAGACAGGGTTAAGGCTCTCGAGGGAGGAGGAGCCGAAGGAGCAACAGCCGCAGCAGCAGCAGCGGGAGCCGTAGCAATAGGGGCTGTAGCAGCTACTAGGGCAGCAGGTCGAGCCGTCTAGGTCGAGTGCTAGCCACGAAGGAATAAGACTGCTTACTATTATACTCTAGTAGCCTCTTCGTTTAGTTCCCGGCTAGCTTCTCGAAAGATAGTCGAGTAACCGTTACTAATAGGCTTTATTAGTAGAGATATATCCTATAGCTACTAGCTAGAAAGAGCTTCTATAAGGAAGTATTAGTTAGCTTCCTCGAGGATTTCTTCCTATATAGCTAGCCACGACGAAGCTAGTAGGTTTCTAGCAAAAAAGGCTCCTAGATATACCGTATAGGTCTTCTTAATACGGTTAGTTATATAGCCCCTCGAGGGAGCTATCGAGGTCTTAAGCTTTAAAAGCCACTGCCTAGGAGTCTCTTCCTCTCGAAGAGAGATTAGCTTTACGGTACTAATAGATTCTATTATCGCCGTGCGTGCAGTAGTTAGTAGCTTCGTCTCGTAAAGGTATTCCTTACGGTGACTCTCGTAGTTACCTAAGGTAGCAGAAAAAGCTCTCTATTATACAGAGGTTAGCTCGGAGAAGAGGGTAGCTCCCTCTATAAAGTCTATTGCCCTAGGACGAAGAGGGGGCTTAAGTAGGTCCTGCTTATTAGAGAAGACTAAATTATAGATAGTTCTATTTATACGAGCCCGTAGCTCCTTTACCTACTTATCCTAATCTTAGGGCTCTATAAGAATCGTCCTACGGACTATAGGGACGGTAAAGGAGTCGATTTTCGTTATTATTATAGGGAAAGGTAGAAAAGTCGGTTAAAAATCGGCTTTTCTAGTAAGAGGGGTAAAAGGAAGCTACGAGGGATATAAGAAAGGTGCCTTTTATAGTAGCCGGAAGGTATAGGAATTCTATTCCTCCCGGGCTTATAACTCTCGCGAAGAGAGATACGAGAAATATATATAAAATGCACGAAGGTAAAATTAGAAGTAAGGGGTCGGATAGGTAGGGCAGAGAGATTTAATTCTTACGGGAGCAGCAATTGCGGCAGGGGAGTAATTATTATATTGCCTTAATTATCCTTCTTTCCTCTATCTAACGCCCCTCTTTATACCCGTCTAGTATCTCGATTAATAAAGAAGATCCTACTTAAAGAAGCTACTAATATCCTTTCGACTACCGAGCTTTTTACCGGTTTTTCCCCTCCTTTCTAGCCGTTGCCGGCCTATCCGTCTTATCTCTCGCTACCTCTATAGGAAGCTATCGCTACTTCTGCTTCCCCTTATACCCCTACCCTCCTTTCTATACCTCTTTTTAGCTCCTTCTTCCTTCTTCTATACCGGGTGTTTTTAGCTTCCTTAGTCCCTTATACTAAGGGATATCTCCGAGAACTACGAAATCAGGCCACGCTTCGCGATAATAATAGCGCTACTTATAGTAATCCCTACTATTAAGTAAAGTATATATCTATAAGGTTAATAGTACTATAAGTATCTAAGTATATAAGGACTTTAGTAAGGTTTCGCTTTAATATTATTATAAGAGTTTTAAGTAACTATCCTATAAGTATTAAGTTTACTAAGGGATAAGTGTTTACCTTAATATCTTACCTTTTCCCTATTTTATAGTATTAAGTCTAAGAGTCTTTATTAGTATTTCTACCTTTAAAGAATTAGTATATTCTATAGATAGGTATCCTAGCTTATTATATTAGAAATATATAATTCCTAATTAAGTAAAAGATCCTCTTCCTTAATAACGTCCCTTAGTTTAGCCCTTAGTAAGTATATCGCTAGCTTACTAGTTATTAGTCGAATTAATAGTATTTCCTTAATAATTTAGCTTAGCTTATTAGCCTCTTTAATTCCTTCCCTTATATATATTACCTTAAGGGATAGTACTATTTCTATTCTTAGTTCCTTTAAAGGTAAAAGTAGTATTAGTATATCGCTTTTTATTAGTAGTAGTATCTTAATATTATTAGGCGACTTATATAAGCTCTTCCTATTAATAGGTATAAATAGGTATTAAGTAAAGGTTAATTTAGTCTTAAAGTTATAGCTCTAACTTAGTAAAAAATATAAGAGTATACGCCTTTTTTAATAAGCGTTTAAAGTACCTCTCTAAGGAGTTAAAGTATAAGCTAAACTCTAAGGGGGACTAGCTTTCTTATTAGTAAGCCTCCTTTAATTATATCGCTAATAGTATCTCCCTATTTATAGTATCCTTAATTAAGATAAGTATTTATTCTTTAAAGTATACTTAATCTATACTATATTTAGTTTAGTTAATCGGCGTTTATTCTTTAAAGTATTAGCGCTATCTCGCTTTATAGTCGCTATATATATAATCTACTATATAGAGGATCTTTGTTTTATCGCGATAAAAACGTCTAGGCGCTGCCCTAAAAGCGTCCTCTAGATCGTAAGTCTAGTTTAGACGTTTCCGTATATTAGTAGGTTAAGATAATTAAGCGATATTTTTAATCTTAACCTCGCCCGCGCGACTACTATCCGATTTAAGGGAGTAGGACTATCGACGCTTCCTTAAACGGA
Organism: Hirsutella rhossiliensis; assembly: GCF_020360975.1. NCBI lineage: Eukaryota > Fungi > Ascomycota > Sordariomycetes > Hypocreales > Ophiocordycipitaceae > Hirsutella > Hirsutella rhossiliensis. The sequence continues at coordinate 4,374,219 of NW_025408671.1, read as the reverse complement.
TAGTAATAGTATTAGCGCGTTTAGTAATTTCCTCCTTTAATTATATAACGCGATCTTATAGGCGTTTTATCTCCTCTAGCTCCTTAACCTATACTTATAAAGCTATAAGCTTTTCCTTATAAGATAGTTATCTTATACCTATAGGTAGCGATATCTTTAATATAATTATAATACTATCTATAGTAAGGGTCTATTTTAAGGATATATCTTCCTATTCTTTATCTCTTAAGTAGATACTTAATATATATAATAAAGAGGCCTTAACTAGTTAACTATTATATCGCGCTATAAGAGCGTTATATAGTCTTTTCTAAGTAGCTATCTCTACTAGGTAACTAAAAAGGGAAGCTTTAGAAATTATAAGGGAATACGTATTATAGTACGATTAGTTAGGTAGTAGAGATAGCTAGAGGTACTACGCTATATATATTATATTCTCCTTATTATAATACTAAAGCTTATAAGAAGAGGGATCTTTCCTCTTTTATTAGAATAGCGAGTAGTCTATAATATATAAGCGGGGTAGGTATAATTCCCTACTAATACCTTATTAATATATTAGTACTATATACCTAAGTGCTTTATTAGCCTATACCTCTTAGTAATGCTCTTATACTATTCTTAAAGGCTTGCCTTAAGAGTCTATAAGAAGAGCTAATAGCTTATATAAGAAGGCAACGTTTATAGCTAAAGAAAAGAAAGAGGTTTTCCCTTTAAAGGACCCCTTATTTTAATTAGGTTTCTCCCTTTTAAGAAGGCCCCCTTTCTTATAGGACTTTCCCCTCTTTAAGCCCTTATTCCTTAAGTAGGTCTAAAAGAGCCTAGGGACCTAAAAGGGCCCTTACTTTCCTTTAGTAAAAGGATAAGTATAGAGCTAAGAACCTCCTTTATACGCTTACTAGCCTAAAGCCGTATTAGCTATGCTTTTAAGGGGTAGGCTATAGCTAAGGGGGTATATTGCGAAGCGTAGCTTAATTTTATAGTTCTTAGAGATATCCCTTAGTAAGAGGGACCTAGGAAGCTAAAAATCCGGTTTAAAAGAAGGAGCTAAAATAGGTATAGAGAGGAGGGTAGGGGTATAAAGGGAAGTAAAAGTAGCGATAACTTTATATAAAGGTAGCGAGAGATAAAACGGATATACTAGTAACAGCTAAAATAAAGGGGGAAAACTAGTAAAAAGCCTAGTAGTTAATAGGATATTAATAGCTTCTTTAAGTAGGATCTTCTTTAATAATTAAGATACTAAATAAGGATAAAGAGGGGCGTTAGATAAAGGACAGAAGGTATAAGAGTCTTTAACTATTATAAGTTATAAGCTTAGGCTATAGCCTAAGCTATATAGTTATATATAAAGGGCCGGATCTTATATATATATATATAGGCTAGCTATATATAAAAGAGCTCTATATAGCTTATTAATATTATCTAATAGATAGCACCTATATATACGCTTCTACTTACTTTATAATAGTATAAGCTATTAACTAATAGACTTAATAGATATCTCCTTAGAAAGGGCGCTACTTCCTTAAGGGAGCACCCTACTACCCCTTAGGCGGATAGGAAGTATCGTAGCTATCCTAGAAGTAATTAGAAGCGCGATAGCTAGTAAGAAGAACGAGGTTCTCGCTATACTAAGGGAGCCGTCTATAAGACTAGCGTTAACCCCTACGACCTCCGTAATACTAGTTACGGCGGTAGTACTACCGATATAAAAGCCGCTTCCTTAGCCGACTTAGGACGGTAAGCCTAAGTCCTTCTACTTCTTCCTTAGCTAGCTATAGATAAAGTTTATAATAGACGAGAAATAGGGCCTATATAGCTATTATAATATAGCGTAGTATTCGCTCCTTTATATACTACTAGAGCCCTAGATATAGAAGATCTTTAGATTCTAAGATAAGGGCGGCCCTAGGGGTAGACGCGACCTATAGGACTTCTTTTAATATCTTATATATACGTTCGGCAACGTATAGGAGCGGGAGAAGGCGTAGGATAGGCTATAGACCCTTAAATAGAGGGACGGGCAGTCCTTTAGCGAATTCCTCCTTAACTTTAAAGAGACGCTCTTATAGGCGGCGGGAACTATAGTATAAGAAGATAGCGTAAAGCTTATATAGTTATAGAACTTAATTATACTAGCCCTATAGGAGCTACTTATCCCTATAATTATACCTACTAACTATAGCGAGTACGTAAGCTAGTTAATAAAAGTAGTATAGGGCTATAAGTAGACGCCGCGTTTCTAGAAGCTTTATAAGCGTATACTATATAGCGGTAATAAGATTACCGCCCCTCTATAAGAGGAATAGCTAACTATCGATACTAATAAAGATACCTTAATATCGGCTACCTATATAGACCGAGCTAAACGCGGTAGGAAGTCGTTATCGAATACCGCCTATACTATTCCGCTCTCTAAGTAGCGGGCGAAGTAGGTAACGAGTAAGGAAATTAAGAAAAAGAAGGCTAATAGCCGCTGCCTATATTACGGCGCGTCTATATACTTTATATTAAAATGCCCTTTCTTTTTAGCTAAGCGGCCTATAGTAGTTTAAGTAGCGAAGATAGAACTACTCCTTGCCTTAGACGATAAAGAGGACTCTATGCCCTTAGGCCTAAAAGAAAAAGAGTAGCTCTAAAGTAAAGATAGGCTCTAGAGCCCTAATTACTAGTACTAGTAAAGGAGAAGGAAGAATTATCCGCTTATATAAAAGAGGAGCCTACTTTAATATAAGTTATAATTAATAACTCTTTACTTATCGCTGCCCTTATAGACGAGGGCTACTAGTACTACGCTATAGTTAATAAAGCGCTTACGTAAGAAATATAAGTACTAGTAGAAAAGATCGCCCTAAGGTAAGTAAAGAGCGCCTTAAGCGCGATAGAGGGTATAGTAATTAAGGGTATTATATAGCTAGCTATAAAGGTCGACGGCTACTATAAGCTTATCGTAGCTTATATAATCCCTTAACTAGAGTTTCCCTTAATCCTTAAGAAACCCTAGTTATTATATATAGAGTTATACTTAGTTCCGTACTAAAAGAAGCTATAGTTTAAGCCTATATAATAGTAGGTCCGCTATAACGATAGTTTTATAGGCGTAGGACTAGGTATATAAGCTTTATACTTAGCCTAAGAAGTCCTTACCTCTATCTTTATAGGAACCGTGCGATAGGTAGAGTAGGAGGAAGGCTAGGCAGCGGCTAATATAGCGGTCTATATAGTTAGCTTAGCGGATATTAATAAGGCCCTTTAGATAAAGAAGCTAAAGTCGCCCTTTAAGCTATAGTAGTAGATACCGGAGCGCTTTTATAACCTCCTACTACTATTTAAGTCCTAGGAAGTAGATAAGCTTAACCTATATAAGCTAGGGGTAGATTATAGGATCGTACTCTATACTAATAAGAAGGGGTAGGAACTGCCTATACTATTTAAACCGTTATATAGTATATTATACGCGGAGCTACTAATACTAAAGAAGACGCTAAGGGACCTTCTAAATAAGGGTTTTATTTAAGTAAGTAGCTTTAAAGTAAGAGCGCCGGTCTTATTTATACGTAAACTAAGGGGCAGGATATAGTTCTATTATAACTATAGGGCTTTAAACGTAATTATAAGGCTAGACCGCTACCCCTTACCCTTAATCTCGGATATACTTTATAACCTCTTAAAGGTAAAGTAGTTTATAAAGCTAGATATAAAATAAGCGTTCTATAAGGTATAGATCTTAAAGGGTAATAAGTAAAAGACAGCGTTTTATATACGCTATAGCTTATTTAAGTAGCTTATAATGCCCTTCGGCCTATTAAGAGCGCCCGCTACCTTTTAGTATTATATTAATAATATACTTTATAACTTCCTTAATAAGTTTGCCTCTATATATATAGATAATATCCTTATCTATATAAGTAGCTCTTATAAGGACTATATATAGAAAGTATAGAGGGTCCTAGAGCGCCTTTAACTTTATAGGCTTTACCTTAACCTAGATAAGTATAAATTTAAGGTTAAGAGGGTTAAGTACCTAGGCTTTATTATCTATATAGGCGTAGGTATATAGGTAGATCCTATAAAGATCTAAGCGATCTAGGACTAAGCGGCCCTAACTATATAAATAGGTATATAAAGCTTCCTTAGGTTCGCGAACTATTATAGGATATTTATTAAGGGCTTCTCCTATATTATAATGCCTTTAAACGAGATTACTAAGAAGCGGACTACCTTTCGTTAAGGGCCTATATAGGAAGAAGCGTTCTATATACTTAAGGACTTATTCTCGTAAGCCTTAGTACTACTTTAGTAGGACTTCGACTAGTCTACGTTAGTCGAAGTAAACTATAGCGGCTAAGCACTTAGAGGAACGCTCTCTTAGGAGGTAAATAGGTAAAAGTAACTAATAGCGTTCTACTCTTATAAGCTAACCTTAGTAGAGCGGAATTACGCTATTTATAATAAGGAGATACTAGCGATTATTAGCTACTTTAAGCGATAGTAGGTAGAGCTTTAGAGCTATAAGAGCTTTAAGGTTCTTATAGACTATAAGAACCTTAAATACTTTATAACCTACTAGCACCTCTTAGAGTAGTAAGCCCGCTAGGTAGAGTATCTCTTATACTTTAACTTCTCGATTAAGTACTACCTTAGGCGGGACTCTATAGTCTTAGACGCGCTTTCTTAGAGGGATTAGGACTAGCTAACGGGAGCGGATATTAAGGCCCGGGATCTATAGCTTATCCTATAGGAAGCGCTATAGACTTATATAAGAGCTTCCTTAGTAGAGGAAGGCGCGGTGCTAGCGGACGAGCTTCCCTTTATACCTTTACTACTAAACGAGCTTCTCTTAGCGCCTTTACCTTAGTCCGGCGAGGAGGGATAGACCGGCTTAGGGGCACGCGCGGCGAGAGTATTCTAAGATATAGCCCTTTAACGCTTATAAGATAGGATAGCGGCTCTAGACCGTACCTATAAGAGCGTACGCCGTACTATAGAGTCTAGCGCTTAACGCCTAGATCTAAAGCTAAAGCTAAAGGTATAGGTAGCCGACTACTATATTAACCTATAGGGGTATCTACGCTAGCGGGGGAGACTATAGGTACCGGGCGCACTATATACTATAGAAGCTAAGGAAAAGGATAGACTACTAGAGCTAGATAAATAAAACGAGCTCTAAGGGAGGCTAGTCTAGCTTATCTACGACTCTAGCGTCGTAGGTTACCTAGGTAGGTAAGGTATAGCGGTAGGCCTCGCGAGGGACTTTTACTAGCCCCTCCTATAGTACTACGTTTATTACTTCCTCTATAACTATAATATCTATAGCTATATAAAGATCTAAAGGGTATAGCTTAAGGGGCTACTTAAGTAGCTTTTAATACTAGACCGGTTCTATATATATATATAGATAGACTTTATAATAGACCTCCTACTTATAAAGGGCAGCAACCGCTATATATAGGTAATTAAGGACTAACTTAGTAAATTAATAGTATTAAAGCTAATACTATTTATAGATATAAAAGCTTACGCGGAGCGCTTCCTTTAGTACTAGGCCTACTTATATAGCTAGCCGGCCTCTATTATAAGCGATAGAGGTTCGAACTAAACTAGCCGCTTTTAGTAGTACCTATACCGGCTACTTTAGATTACGTAGCTACTTAGCACGGCCTATTACCTATAGACTAATAAGGGACCTAAGAGGGTTAACTAAGAAGTATAGGCGTACTTATAAGTAGTTATAGCTCGTAACTAAGCGGACTAGGACCGCTAGCTCCCCGCTGCCTAGCTCGCGCTAAATAGTAGACCGTAATCCTTTATTTAAATAGCCCCCTTCTTTATAATATATAGCTTTAAGCCGCCCTCCTTAATCTTATTTACCGCTAATATAGTAGTAGAGTAGTATAGTAATACGTTACTAAAGAGCCGCGCTTCTACGTTTATATAGAAGCTATAAGAAACTATAGAATACTACTAATCCGTAATAGCTATAGCGGCGTAGGATTAAGAGCGGCATGCTAATAAGACTAGGGCGCTAGCGGATAGGTTTATAGTAAGAGATAAGGTATAGCTTAACCTCTGTAGCTATAGGTTAGTACGACTAAAAAAGAAACTAAACTAACTATATATAAAGTTTATAGTATAGAGGGTTATTAGCCTATAAGTAGTTAAGCTTAATAGTCTCTTAATAGGGGTTTATAATAAGATTAACGTTAACCTCTTTCGCCGAGCCTCCTTTAACCTACTACCTAGATAAGAAATAGCGGACGCTTAACTGCCTATAATTAAAGTAAAGGGGGATAATAAATTTAAGGTTAAGAAGATATAAGCTATATACTAGAGGAAGGTAGGCTAAGGGATATACTAAGAGGTTCTTATTAAGTAGCGCGGGTACCTTAACCCTATATAGGAACCTATATATAAGTTTATAGGAGCTATAGCCCTTAATAAGTTCGAGACCCTATATAGGCCGGTAGATAAGAACGATAGACTAGTAGACTACTAGTAGTAGCCTAGACTAAGACCACGAAATAGGTAAAGTAGAGTAAGTAGTTATAGCGATATAGGTATAATAGTATAGGTAGAGATAAAAATAGCGTTTATTTTAAAGTAAAGCCCCTAGACTTCCTAAGCTTATTCCTTATTATTACCCTCGCCCTCGCTATTATTATTATTATCGTCCTTATTAGCCTCCTCCTCCTCCTCCTTAGTAGCGGCGGCGGCGCTCTCTAGCGCGCTAAGTCGGCCCTCTAAGCCTATAAGCTAGTTAGCGGCGGCGGCGGCTCTAAGGGCGGAGGGGCAGCGGCTAGCTCCGGCGGCGGCGGCAAGGGTAGTAGTAGTAGCGGCGGCGGCGGGTATAGCTATAGGGATTACCGATAAGGCGATAGAGGCGGTATCCCTAGTACCGGGAGAGTTAGTAGCGGAGGTAAGAGAGCGGAGGGGGAAGAACCTACTTAGGGATAAGCCCCTAGCGCTCTAGGGCGCAGAGGTTATAGTAGGCGGCTACGGCGGCGGTAAGGCGCTTCTTAGTAGCCCCCCGGGCCTGCCTATACGCGCCGGCCTTCTAAGCCGACGCCGTAGTAAGTAGGATAGGAGGCGCCGCCTTATAAGCGCGGCTAGCACGCGTATACTAATAATAACTACCGCCGCGGCGGCGCCCGACCTAGTCGGCGTAAGGGAGCTCCTACGACGTATACTATATATAGGGGGCCGCGCGAGCGGCTCTAGCCTAGACCTAGCGCTTATACTTTAAGGAGTTAGCGGAAGACGTCTATTACGCTCGCTTAGCTATAGACTTATAGGGGTAGCGGAGATAGAGGTAGGGGCCGAGGGGCTAGGCGTTACGGGTAGCGGCGGGGACGGCGTCGTTACCCTAAAGGGCGATATAAGGGTGGCTAGCGTAGCGGAGGCAGTAGCGGCGGCGGTAGGCGCGGTAGTAGGGGCGCGGGTAGGAGTAGCGGTAGCGGCGGAGTCGTCGTCGGCCGTGCTTAGCATAGCGTCGATAAACAACTCCGTACGCTTTAAGAAGGAGAAGGCGGGGGAGGGGGAGGTAGATATATCTATCGTAGAAGTTAGTATTACGGATTACGGCCTCCCGCTTTATAGGGCGGGGAACTTACTAGTTATAGTTATTATTATTATTGCTATTATTAGGGCTATTATTACTACTATAGCTATTACTATAAGTATACGTTAATAGAGCGGCCTATATAGCTAAGAACGAACTAACGCCTTAGGTAAAGTAGAACTTACCTATTACTACTACTACTATAGTTAAAGAAGGAAGAGAAGGAAGGGAAGGAGGAAGGGGGGGATGCCGCCTTATATACCCCTTAGTAGAGGAGGCTGCCTAAGGCTAAGGGGACGGGCAACCTAAGGCTTATATAGGTCTAGGCCGGCCGCCGGCTACCTAGGGGCGTATATAATAGGTTACGCCCTTATTTAAACGGCTAGCCGGCCGATAAGTATAGAGCCGGGTTCCGGCTACCTAGGCTAATAGGTATAGGGATAATAGGGCTAGTAAGGCTAGCACGATTAATAGGAAAGGGTAGGGTAGAGCTAGCGGCATAGGCCTAATAGTACGGAAGCCGTTAATAGGGCAGCGCCGCGCCGCGCTTAAGGGAGGGCATTATATAAGAGTCTTTAACTATTATAGGTTATAGGCTTAGGCTATAGCCTAAGCCGTATAGTTATATATAGAGGGCCGGATCCTATACGTATATATACGGGCTAGCCGCGTATAGAAGAGCTCTATATAGCTTATTAATATTATTTAACGGACGGCACCTATATATACGCCTCTACTTACTCTATAATAGAAGGATAATTAAGGCAATATAATAATTACTCCCTTACTATAATTACTGCCCCTATAAGAATTAAATATCCTTGCCTTACCTATCCGACCCCTTACTTTTAATTTTACCTTCGTGCATTTTATATATACTTCTTATATCTCTCTTCGTGAGAAAAAGGCCTTAAAAGACGTTCCTTTTCTTACCTTTCGTCGTTATATATATCTTTAAGTAATCTATTGCTATTAGTATTATATAGATGTTAGCTATTTAAGCCCGATTTAACGGTGTTATAAAGCAACGTGTAGAAAGTCCTATGGTTTTGCACGAAGAGTGGAAGACCCGGCTGTCCCGGCATTTTTAGGCTGTCCCGGATTTTTTAGGCCAATCTAAGTGGCGAGGCTGCTATGGCCACACACCAAGATCAACGGGTAGCCATATCACCTGCGGCGTGCATGCAGGGTGTAAGTTTAGTATAAGATTAATCAGGCAGGACGCACGGCTGCCGCAAAGAACTATTGCACACACCCACACCGAACCGTCAAACAAGTTCAATCGGTGCGGAGGCGGGACAAATAAAAACAGGATATATTCTTAAGGATGAGAGCTAACTAGTCACTTAGGCTCCCTTGATTCCTAACAAGTCACCTACCCAAGGCATATTGGCCTAGCTACTCTAGAGAGGTGAGATCGTCTCTCGCACCCTAGCATAATAGATGTACGAATCTCCGGTAGGGGGGAGGGGGGTAGAGATCGGCATGGGCAGTTCTAAGGTGCCGCTAACGATTATTATTAGAGCCGAATTTGTTATTTTACGTGTTAGCAGCTAGTTAATATAGGTTTAGGTGCTCTGGGAGGTATTTTAGTAAACATAGTCTCTAGGATTTCGTGCGGATTTATACTTTTCTATGGCCGAAAATATATCTTCTCCGGCCTTCTTATTCTAGATTATTTCCCCTTAAGAGATATCGTCCCGCTAACTATACCTCTAGGACTTACTCCTATTAGCGATACTTTTACCTATATATATTAATTAGGTTTAATAAGGGCTTATAGATTATCTATATAGGGTGTAGGGAACGATTTATCGCGAGATTAATTATACTAGTAAGGTGTTAGTTATTAAGTCGGAAGTTATACTTAATCTTACTACTATTTAGGGGAAGGTACTTTTTTTATTATTATTATTACTCGTATATAGCCTCTAGGGATATAGCGAGGCTAGTAGGGGCCTAGGCCCCTATTAGTAGTCCTAGCTAGCTATAGAGCCCGGGGGCTTATAACTAATTAGGGAAAGGGTATCTATAAAGGCAATAATAAAGGAAAGTTTAGTTTAGTTCCTCCCGCGCAGCGATTTTCCCCCCTAAGGGCCCTAGGGCCTCTAGGTTACTCCCTTTCGAGCTACTTAGCTGTCCCTATCTCTGTTTTAGCTAAGAAGGTTAGAAGGGCTTCCCTTCCTTCCTTAGAGTTATAGAGAATAGGTAGGCTAAGGGCCCCCTTCCGTCTCGTAGAGGTCCGGTAAAGCGGGGAAGGTACTATTACTTAGTTAAGCGGCCGGATTAACGGACTTAACGCGACTATCTAACCCCGCTTAAGACCTAGCTATAAAAATAAAGCTTTAAGATCTAAAAAAGTTATTATTATTATTATTACTTTTATTATTACTATAATATAAGTATACTAGCTACTTAGATAGGCCTAGTACTATTACTCTTAACTAATATAAGAAAAACTAGATACCTTAGAAGAAACCTAACTAAGTATATAACTAAGTAAGCGACTAAGGCGTCCTTCCTTCTTATATTAATAGGCTTTAAGAATAACTAAGTAATAGACCTTTATATTATTACTTAAAGGTCTAACGCTTATAACTAAGCTAACTTACTAATAAGGGCGGTATCTTAAAGCAGTCGTAATAGCTTAATTAATAAAGGCATAGTATAAATACTATTATAATTATACGAAAAATATATAGCGGGGCCTCGGGCGGTAAGATATATAATTAATAAGGATATAACTATCGCGTACTCTATATACGTTAATTAACGCTGTCGCTTAGATCTAACAGGCGGCTATATCTTTTTCGTGACAGTTATGAGCCCGGGCGGAGGGGTTACCCCTCCGTGAACTTCTCGGTGACTGCGCACGCACTTCTTCTGGCTAGCCTGGCGCGCACTACCCGAAAGGCCCGAGGTTCGAGTCCCGCCGGAGCAATTGCGCGGTATCAGCATGGGGCCTGCCTATATAAAATTTCCCTCTGTGGTCTAGGATATCCAGGTATCCCGGGACGAATTGACCCGGCATCCCTGAGGGGGTGTGTCGCGTACTCTATATGCGTTGATTGACGCTGTCGCTTGTATCTGACAGGCGGCCACTGCTTTTTTCGTGACAGTAACACGGCATAAGCGAAAGCTCGCAATAAAATTAGGTAGGGTGAGTCTCTAGTTAGTCTGCCTTGATTTTCTTTTTAAGCGTTGTAGATCGTAGCCTAGTAGAAGAGCAAACGCAGGATCTAAGGCGAACTCTAACGCGGGACCGGCCGGTGTGGGCTCTAATACAGGGGCCCATGCTAAACTAAAGTTGGCGCTAGTTGCCGCCCCTAGCGTTAGCGACGCATGCGTTGCCGCCCAACTCCTCCGCGTTTGCCCTGACCCTTGCCGCCCTTGGCTTGGTCGTTGTTACCCTCGTCGCCCTGACCCTTGCCGCCCTTGGCTTGGTCGTTGTTACCCTCGTCGCCCTGACCCTTGCCGCCCTTGGCTTGGTCGTTGTTACCCTCGTCGCCCTGGGTCTCGCCGGCGTCCTTGGCTTGGTCGTTGTTACTCTCGATGCCCTGGGCCTTGTTGGCCTTGTTGGCCTTGTTGGCCTTGTTGGCCTTGTTGCCGTTGCCGGCGACCCCATTCTGCTCTCTCAGCTGCCGTAAAGTTTCTTGCAATGCGACCTTATTCCTCTCTTGCTCCGCAACGATTTTCCCCGTGTCCGGCACGTCAGCTCGAGTCTTAAGTTTGTTCTTATTCCTTGCAACTTTGCCCCCCTGGGCCTCGCCGGCGCCCTTGGTTTGGTCGTTGTTACTCTTGATGCCCTGGGCCTTGTTGGCCTTGTTGGCCTTGTTGGCCTGGTTGGCCTTGTTGCCGTTGTTACCCTTGTTGCCCTTATTGCCGTTGTTACCCTTGTTGCCCTTATTGCCGCTGCTGCCGCTGTTGCCCTTATCGACCTGCCGTACTGTGAAGCAACCTCCGAACTCTCCAGCCGGATTACCGTTGCCGAGGCGCAAGAGACACTGGTCGCGATTAGGTCCTAAGGATGTTAGGAGAAACTCTTGTTCTTGTAGAGTAGAGCCTCACCTGCTTGGCAATCCATGTCTTCGGGCATCTTTAACTTAATGACATGATTTTTAACCGCCTCATCCGAGAATCCAGTAACGCCGTCTACATTTTGGGTGACTTTAACTTCCTTTAGTTATATTAGTTCTACGCTCGATTAATAATGCCGATGCTTCTTACCTGGTCAAATGCCCCCACGCCATCAAGGTCCATAGTAGCGTTAAATGGGCCACCACCGTCTTGATTGATTTGGAGAAGATTAACCTCGCACTTGCCCCCAGCTTTAACTTCGGTAACATCTCCAGCGTCCGAAGCGGCCAGCAGATTCGCCCCCATATCGATAAATTCTAGGCTTGTGCGACCACATTTATTAGCAACCTTATTTTCGGCTTCTTCCTTGGCCATTATAGGAGAATCTAGCTGTAAGATAGGCTCGCTGACTAGGCGCTTATTAATAAGTTGGTTGTCTCCGCGATCCGTAGAGGCGGCGAGTGACCGGATTTCCTCCATATCCTGGTTCACTAAGAATTATTTAGCACCCTGCACCCTATTCTTTAAATATTCGGTTGAGAATCATACGTCCAAACCCAAAACTAGTTGGAGAGCCATTCTCCCCATTGGCTGACTGTATCAAGCAATGGCACGAAGCCCAGGAAAAAAAAGAGAACGCGATAACGAAAGAGCAGAGAGAGTGCATTTTAGAAAGATATTGTTGATCAAAAGTGCCTGCACTATTGGTCATAATAGATGGACGAGTTATAGGATCGCTTGGATCTAAAAGAAGAGAATTTAAACGCTGAAGATAGAGCACGATGTGGGTTTTGTTGACGACCTGGAGACGGACGCGGGCATGCTTAAATACTTCTATATGAACATATGGATGCAGAATTCTCCTCATTGCTGAGTGTCCAACTGCTACGCCGCTCGTCGCATGTGGGTAGCGGCGTGAAGTCCGGTCAGAACTATCCGTAATGGATAAACCATTCTATGCGGCAGATATCCGCGCCGCCCGTGACGCCAAGTTGGTGGGGGTGCAGGTAGTTGGGACAGCCTTACGGATACTCCCAACATCAAGTGAAACATCGGTAAATATTGATCCCTGCGACAAGGGAGCTGAGCTGCTAACTCTCTCAAGGCACAAGAGGGAGCATGGTGATATGGTGGTACGAATCAACTCCCTTGGGTCATGCTGAGCTCTCATGGCACAAGCCTACAAAGCAGATTGGCAGTAAACAGCGCTGCTTGGGGAGAAAGGAGCGTGTTTCGAATATTGCTTCGCCCGCAGGGGTGCAGGCGCGTTGTTTTCATTCAATCCTCGTACGGACCAAGTAAGAATGCCCCAACTCGGGATGTCGATGACTATTCATGCCGAACAGAGGTGCCGCGAACATTTCCCTTTGCAGTGGCTTCAAACGCGCTTCTTACAGCTTTGGTCTCGGCTCCCGGCCCTTGACTTTGCAATATCTCGCTCTCGACTTGCTAAACTTACTTCCTGCTCTATCAAGCGGTCGATCAAATCGCCCTCCAATATGCATACTTGCTGCGCCCTCTTCTTCGAGTCCCAAGCTTCGGCGAGCCCGTGAACGGAGTCAGTACGGGATCCTTCAGCAGAGTTTCATGCCTAGGCTACACATTCTGACCCTCCCCCGACATGGCCTTGGCCTTGCCTGACAAGAGGTCCGACAAGAAGGAGTCCCTAGACGGACTACGTGTTCCGGGACTGCTCTCTTCAAATTATGGGAAGGGTTTCGAACTAAGAAGTCACAGAATGGAACTTTGCGCGGCATGCTCGTGTCTCGTCCGTGATCGAGCATTGTCAGGTGACGGAATCCGTGACCAAGTTGATTGCTTTCTTCAAGTTCACGCCCCTTTCCTCCCGAATTTACGCCGCCACAAATCAATAGAGCCCTTCACCATTTCCAACACGGGACTTGCGGGAGCCATCTTCTTGGCCGGCTCCCTGTCTTGCTTGGTTTCTAAAAGTACCGCGATTGGAGTCAAAAGGCGCCAGGCTGGTACGGCGAGGATGGAATAGGGCTGGTCGAGCGAGGCATGCTGCTTGTGCTTAGGGAAAGAACCTTCTTCTCTGCCGGCTCGTCGAGTGGTAGGTTCAAGGTACTTTCTGCGCGAGCGACTGAAGTAGCACCACGACTGAAGTAGCACCACGACCGAGCCCGTAGAAATGTATGGGTTTGCCAGACATACTGTTATCTTTGCGAGCACTAAAGGTGTTGTCGTCATTTGTTTGAAAGTGAAACGAGAGGCGTGGCAACCAGCAGCAGAGTGAAGCCGTAGGCTGCTCCGATAGCACACAGTTGTACGGGCAGATATTCCATGTCGGTCAGCTGGGCACTCATGTCGTCAAAGGTTTATGCCTTTGGCCGGCGAAGAGGCAGTATCATGTGCTGCTCAGGTGCTTAATGGGAGGAGACAAAACGAGACGACTGCTATATTGCTAATTAGCCTTGATAACATCAAGGCGATAGTTGCGAGCTGCCTACTTTCTGCGCCGGGTGAGCGTTCTGATTTTCGAGAAGATGGGCAAGGGAAGTTCGGTGGCAAAGGGAAGTTGATGGGCTAAATAAAAATGGGCAAATATGGGTATGAGTAACTAGTGAATATCTGTGGAGGATGTTGCTTCGTTGAAACCGCCAGCTAGCCATATTTCGGAGCTCCAGATATCTAGTCGACTCACGAATCACGATGCATCTCGTTCACTGCTCCTGATACAATATCCGGCTTCCCGATGGCCATCACCATGCCATCGTATATAATCCTTTAAAACATACAGACCAGGACTATGTTTCATATTTTGAAACCAATAGATGATGCATCCAGAACAGACACGATGCCCATACAACTCAAAATGTCCGCCCTGATTTTCGGCAAAGGGGTTGTGAGGCCGTCTTGCTGAAACGGCGTAGTTGACTCTCGGGCGCATCCTTTTGCAGCATCGAAGCCACCCTCGTCTATTGCACTCCGTTCAAAGGGGAAGGTAAACTGGATGCAGAGGGTAGGGTGCATGACAAAAGTGAGTGGCCGGTCAACTCGATACGCCTGAAGCCACCACACCATAAAGTGTTCTTCCTTTACGGGCATGGATGGCGACAGACTCGAAACTACAAGGTCTCGTGGACATAGGCAATGAATGGGCAGCCCTGTAAACTTCAGCATGTCCCAGAGTCGACGTCGGACAGGACTGGTATAATCTCCCACACCTCCCACGCTCATTTTTCTCCCCTTGAACCTCTGCGCACTCAACTCAGCTCTGCCCCTTCCCACACTCTTGTCTTTCCGGTGATAAGCCCTCTTCTCACGTCTCTTGCCTGCCCTGAAAGATTGTGTCACTTTCCCTCTGTTTGACTTTTAATCTTGCCCCAATATTTCAATTATGTTCCTCAATACTATGACATTCGTTGTGGCGAGCCTGGCTGCTGTCACCGATGCCGCTCAGAATTCCGACAAACAAGAGAACGTCCATCGTGTCAAATCTCCATCGACTCTGTAAGAGAAAGGCTTCAACCCAAAGACAGACGGCTGACCTGCATTAGGGTTGATGAGACGGCCTCTTCGAATTGCCACGACCAAGCCCATCTGCCACAGGTCAATCAAGACCAGGGACAGCAGCCGCGTCTTCTCTCCTCCAACGACGATTGTGGGTTCTGCTCATCCTCACCGATTGTCTTGTCTTTAAGGACCAGATTCGATCGATTCTGACTCTTCAAATATAGCCATGGACCAGGCTCCTGATGTGGACACGACGCTCTCTACAATCAAACCGCAGAATGACGACAACATCGTCTTTAACAAGAAACTGGCAGTCTCAAGTTTTTTGCAAACAAACGAGACGCAGCACAGCCCGTCTTTGCGGTTGTTAGACCACGAGACTGGCCAAGTTATTGAATGGGTGCAGTTTGTGGTTCAGAGGCTCCCCGATGGAAATGATGACGCGGCGGAGTTTTGTCATGGGGAAGTTGATACAGAGGACACAGAGCATCTCGACCGGGATGATGATGACCCGGGGGATCTCTGACGGGGATGCCGATGACGGTGCAAGCCCATTTACCATTTATGCGTCGGAGTATCCCGCTGGCTGGGACTTTTATTAGTTGAGTTACTGAGGGAAGTCAATCTTGTAGTGACATCCTTGAAACAATCGGCTTAGCCCATCTTCACGGCCACTACATTGCGAAGAAGTGCAATCAGACTAGAATGATCAACTGACACGGCCAGCGAGTGCCAAGGTATACCACTACTTCCTTCAAGTACTGAGTCCCGAAGTGTAAATGAATTTTACAAATCATGGTTTGACGCACAAGTCATTAGGCCTACGGAACTAGACCAGCCTGAGACATTTGCCGCGCTAATACCGTCGATCAGACATGATCTACAACTGGATAGGCCCATTGGGCCTTTGACTAATCTGGGGAAGCTCTCTTGACACTTGGTTGAAGCTGTAAGTGATGCATAACTGTTCTTCTGCTGGGGTAGCTCGATATCTCGGAACGATGGCCATAATCTTAGCTCGTAATGAACCTCGCTGTCCTTCGCCCGTTCAGTCTAGTCATCATAACTTTACGAGCAGCTTATTACCAAACAAACACCAGGCCCTGGTCTTGTAAGAAAGACGAAATAAATGAATTTCTAATGGGCAGCGGCCATGGGACCGTCCTCGAGTGTGTTCTCTGCATCTCTCTCGGCGCTTGGGAGACTCTTTCATGTTTACCATAACGTGCCTACAGCCTTGCCACTCTCTTTGAGTCGTGACAAATCTGCGGTCGTAACGCGGCTCTACACTCTCTGGTTTCAGTCAAGCCCATCAAAGCCTTACGTCCAAAGTGTGGACGTTTTGCCGAGCTCTGACTCTACGAATGGTCTGCCCTCTCGGGCGTGTCCCTGGTGCCCGGTTATAAAGGGCGCTTCATTCCTGTGACACGGTAAAATCAGTGTGGGCTTGCCCGGTGTTCCATCTGCTGCAGCGGTCCAGGCTTGGTATAAACCTTGTTAAGGCTGCCATCAACCTAAAGTCAGACAAGAGCAAAGTGAGGCGAATGTGCTATAATTCAATGAGCAATTAATCGGGACGAAGGAACACAGGGCGAGACCAGAACCTTGGTAAGGGATCGGCCTCTGGCACCATGAGATAGAATTACCGGTGGCCCCAGAGCGATCAAGGTCACGATGCAAACAATGAACTTTGAATGGGACACTTTCTCCCAGTGGAAGTTCGACATGAATATTGTCCCATCACCAAAGTCCATTGTCTCTCTGAACAACGCTTCTCAGTCCCTAGCCAATGCCAAAGCCTATGGTTGATGCCAACACGAACCGTTTTCAAAAAGTAGTTCCATCACCTATCTCTATTCGCCTTGTTTTGGATCTCGAGCCGACTGCTTCACGATGCCCAAGCTGTCGCACAACCTGTTGCAATGGTTCAGCCTTGGGCTGTTTTGGGGCTTAGCTGTGTTGACCGACTTGACCTGGTTGGGGGGTTTCGCAGCCTCATTCGGCACTTGACTTGTCTTTTCTCCCAGTCGAGCAGCAGCGCGTTGCGAGAAAGACAGCGCAGCAATAGGTAGAGCAAGATGAGAAAAAGGCATGGCTAGAATGGCTGTTGACGACAACAGGCGAATTCTCGAAATGAAACGGTCAAGTCCTAATATGGAGAGTTGCGAGAAAGCTTGACCCTCACCACAGCACCGATAATAAGGGGGCCATATGACAGGTTGGCTGGGTCGAAGTCATTCTGAGAGAACGCCAAGGCATATATATTGTCTAATCCGACGGACACGGCGGTCACGCTCTGCCCCAGATTCGGGCCATACGGTACTGGGGCATCATTCCAAAGTGCTCGGTGCTGCAAACTCTATCGAGGCCACACGTAATATCCAAGTCTCGCTCGGAACAACTCACAAAGGCAAATTAATCGCGTCGTGAAACTAATTACTAGTGCATAAGCAAATAGCTGGCTGTAGTGGACTCGCTTTTTCCCGGTGGATTTCAGGAGCTGTAAGAACACGGACAGGATACCTGTACGAGGCGTAGGTGGTGCAGTTGATGCCATTTTGTTAACAGAACCAGTTAGCGCGAGGGCCCAAGTGCCTAATACATGGTCACACCGCTACGCATTGTGCTTGATTGTTGTGGCTCTTCCGAGCGTGGACCGAAGCGAAAGAGGAGAGGCTGGGTTGATGCATATACATACATGTTTGGAGGCACTACAGAGTTACTTGGCCATGACATGCATGGTCATCTAGACCCAAGGGGTAGGGGCATCCAAAGGAAACACCCGGGTAGTTTGATCACTCGTCTGTACCGCTCCATTTTCGGTGCGTTTCCGATTACCTCCATGCCAACGAGGCATCTTGACCGACGACAGTATATCGACTCGAGCCGCGACCAGAGACTGCAAACGGTAAACAGCTCGGGGCCGAAAAGGACCAAGGTTCCCACCCGTGCCCATCCCATCGCCTGTCCATACGCCATGGTAGGCCAGTACGAACCCGACCAGGCATTATGTCGCCGGTACGCGCCGTTTGCATCGAGCCTCGAGCGACAGCAGTTTGTCATTATATACGTCATCTACTGGGCCATGTGTGGAGCTAATCTAGTTATTCTATTCCTCGGTTCGTCGATTTACATTAGGTATGTGCTCTCTTGACTACAGCTATGGCCTATAAGACTGATGCGAATCGCGGCCAAGGGGACAGCGCGCCCTCAAGCATTTTTCAAACCCTAGTGAGAAACGAACGCGTCTAATGAGAAGATGTCTTCTCCTCTGCGCTGCATGCATTCTGGCA
Organism: Hirsutella rhossiliensis; assembly: GCF_020360975.1. Taxonomy (NCBI): domain Eukaryota; kingdom Fungi; phylum Ascomycota; class Sordariomycetes; order Hypocreales; family Ophiocordycipitaceae; genus Hirsutella; species Hirsutella rhossiliensis. The sequence goes on along the minus strand of NW_025408671.1, from coordinate 4,355,811 downwards.
TCGTCTGTCGTAGTCGTCGTCGAGGCGTTGATGCTTCTGGCGCTTCAGTTCTGGGAGGGTGAGAACCTGATATCGATCTATTGGTCTACCTGGACCACTATCCAAGTTGGGTCTCTAGTTGCTATACTGGGCATCGTCCTTGCATAACTATTTTCGCTATGGGATTACGAGCACCCGTAAGTTGCCACAGTAAACCGCGAGTCTCATCTGTACTAAAATTCGTTGTTTTAGGCCGTGGGGACTCGACCTTGGAACGCCGGTTCTTGTCATTGCCGTGATACCTAATCTTTCCTACGCTTATATGAAGAAGAGCACTGGGAGCCCGCGGTCAGCGTGTTCGACCGAGAGAGGCCCTTCGATAAGCAAAGAGTGAGTGACACTCAAGCCGCGCACTTGACCAATGGACGAAATTTATTTAAGGACATCATAGAAAAATTATACAAAAGGCGCCCAAGGACGCATACGACGACGACAAACTGCAAGCCGAGCTCATCGGCTCGACCGTCGAGGGAGGGCCCATAGTGCGATTTCTCGAGCCCCTTGCCTCGTCATGTCACCGGGGAGAGATACTTGGATATGGCGGTGAGCGACCAATCGTTGCATATCGCAAGGGACTCGTTGCATTCGTGCCCGAGCGGGCATCGATGGCGCCAAGCAAGCAAGCCTGGAGCGACACCACAGAAGAGTGTCCGTCCATCAGGACACCTGACTTGGGGTCGGAAAGGCTAGGAGATTTGATATCGCAGTGTTATAAGAACGTGTAACAGACTCTGTGTAAATCTCTACATCGAACCGATTTATGTTGCCACGGTATAGTGGACGGCAGCTCTATGGCTGTCTTGGTTGAGCAAAGCGCCGATCAAAGGGCCGACGTATCGCATTCAGTCAGGCGCCGCACTAATAGCGCTGATCTTCAGCCCTTGCAGACCCTTGCTACAACTATTCTTATTCCTTAGATCAGATTCTCCCCAACGGTTTGATAGCTAAGGATTAGGCGAAATTGTTTCAAAGACGACCTAGCCACGCTATTATTGGTGAAGCCGTCCAAGGCCGACAATTTGGCACGACGAGAATGTCACTTTACCGAGGTAGGCGATAGTCCAGGAATAGTCCCTCGGACCAACGGAAAAAAATTCTCGCACGACTCCAGGGGGAAAGGGAGCCAAGCTCGTCATACCATCGCATTAATCATGCCCCATGCTCGTTGTTTTGGCTCGACATGCGTCGGCCACAGGCAACGATCCAGAAATAGATGATAGCTCCCACTTCCGCTTGACTACGGCTTAATATGCGGGACTACAGCGTAATTGTCTCTTTATTTGGGGTGCGGATGACGGGAAGGGAGTAGGTAATTTAATGCCTGCTTCTTGCCTACCGTCAACCTTGCCATGAGCTACACCACACTTGGCTGACCCATCAAGACAAGGACACGTATATGGTAGTGGCACCGGCTTCATCTTTTGAGCTGCCGCGGTCATAATTTGGATCCCATGGCCCGAAACCGCCTCGCCCCTTCCTCGGCGGAACTTTACTCGTACTGTTCCCTTGCAGCAGGATTCAGTAGCAATAAGCCTGCTTATGAAACCAGGCTCTTCACCTCGTTGGCACTTGACGGATGACTCGGCCGACCTGATACTTGGAAGTAGCACTCTACATGATTCGTATGTGTTATATAGCCTGGGAAGTTTATTTGGATCCTATGTTTATGCGAGATAGTTGGACAGCCGTCCAGAGTGTGCTCGATTTCAATATGATTGTAAATTCGGTGGGATGACACAAGTTAGCTGCCGAGTGGGAGCCTCGTCCCGTAGACAAGATGCGTTACCTACTGATGAAACCAGACTCCAGCACACTCGGAGATTTCCAGGAATATCGGGTCTATCCCACCACATCCCGCCCTGCTAAGGCAAGTTTCGCCGGAGGATCTATGTTGATGAGAGATGTCAGTGCTGAAACAAGGTGTACGGGCCTCGGGTTAGCCCTCGGCGGAATTCAGCTGATATTTGATGAGATATTTCAGGGCTGAAACAAGGTGTACGGGCCGCCACGTTAGCTCTTGGCGGAACTCAGCTGACAATAGAAACTTTCCGTATTCGAGACGCCGGAGACATTCTGCCCGCTCGTAGAAGAAGTCATTATCGATACTCTGAGATACCGACCTGCACGTGTGACCGCTTTTTGCGCAGTCCCAGCATGCAGAACCATAATCCGTTCCGTATACATTAGCGACGAAGATATCTACTGCATCAGGCAACCACCGACATACTGTCCTAAGAAGCGCATTCATGCCCAGGCGCCTTAGTGGCCCGGGTGACGCAAGGCCGGCACGGGAAGTTACGGACTAGGCCAAGAGGAGGAACCTTTTTCGTTTGCTTCTTCTTTTGCCAAGGGAACCTCGTTAGCAGAAGACATTACTTAGTTATAAAGCGTCTATATGGAACTTACGGATTTGCGGGCGCTGGGCCAGAGTGATCGCTTATCCTTCCGGACCGTGCTGTTCCTTCCGGTTAAGTCCCCTCTTGTTACCTTAGCCGCTCTAGGCTTGCCTACGATAATAGGGTTTTTCGTTGATATAATAACGTTATGCCGTAGGGTCTTTTAAGCAATTAGGATAGGGGAGGGAAGGAGGTAAGGTAGGAAGGGACCTTAGGTTAATAAATATCTACCGTAATATATTAAATAAGGTAACTAAACTAGTTTATCTATAATTATCTCTATACCTTTTTAATCGGAGTTACTTTTTAATAAGCAGCGCTAATATTATTATATATTAAGCGGCTATATAATAGTATAATTCTTAGTATTAAGCTATAAATAGTTCGCGCTAATATAATAGTAAGATAGAAACGCTTATTAAAATACTAAGCTATTACTTTCTTACTTTTTTATAATATAAAGGCTATTAATATTATATATATCTTAACTTACTCTTATAGTATAGTTATTGCGAAGCGTAGCCTAATTCGTATTCTTAGAGATATCCCTTAGTAAGAGGGACCTAGGAAGCTAAAAGAATACTAGTATAAAAGAAGGAAGAAGGAGCTAAAAGAGGTATAGAAAGGAGGGCAAGGGTAAGAGGGGAAGTAGAAGTAGCGATAGCTTCTTATAAAGGTAGCGAGAGATAGGACGGATATACTAGTAACGGCTAAAACAAAGGGGAAAACCTAGTAAAAAGCTTAGTAGTTAAGAGGATATTAGTAGCTTCTTTAAGTAAGATCTTCTTTATTAATTAGGATACTAAAGGGATATAAAGAGGGGAATTAAATAAATAAAAGAAGGATAATTAAGGTAATATAATAATTATATCTTTACTATAACTACTACCCTTATAAGAATTAAATAACTTTACCTTACCTATATAACCCCTTACTTTTAATTTTACCTTTATATATTTTTATATACTTCTTACGTCTCTCTTTATAAGAGTTATAAGCCTAAGAGGAATAGAATTCCTATACCGGCTATTATAAAAGGCACCTTTCTTATATCTCTTATAGCTCCTTTTTACCCCTCTTACTAGAAAAGCCGATTTTTAACTAACTTTTCTACCCCCTTTTATAATAATATTAAAAAAACGATTTCTTTACTACCCCTATAGTCTATAAGACGATTCTTATAAAGCATTAAAATTAAGATAAGTAGGTAAAGGAGCTATAAGCTTAAGTAGATAAAACTATTTATAATTTAATCTTCTTTAATAAGTAAGACCCTCTTAAGCACCCTCTTTATCCTAGGGTAATAGAATTTATAGAGAGAGCTACCCTCTTTTTTAAGCTAACCTCTATATAATAAAGAGCTTTTTCTACTACCTTAGGTAACTATAAAAGTTATTATAAAGAATACTTTTATAAGATAAAGCTACTAACTACTATATATATAGCTATAACGGAATCTATTAATACCGTAATACTAATATCTTTTTAAGAGGAAGAGACTCTTAAGTAATAGCTCCTAAAGCTTAAGACCTCGATAGCTCCCTTATAGGGCTATATAATTAACTATATTAAGAAGACCTATACGGCCTACCTAGGAGCCTTTTTTACTAAGAACCTTCTAGCCTCTTTATAGCTAGCTAAGTAAAAAGGAATCCTTAAGAAAGCTAACTAATACTTTATAATAAAAGCTCTATCTAGCTAGTAGCTATAGGATATACTTATATTAATAAAGCCTACTAGTAATAGTTACTTAGCTATCTTTTAAGAAGCTAGCTAGGAACTAAATAAAGAGGCTACTAAGGTATAATAATAAGTAGTCTTATTCCTTTATAGCTAGTATTTAACTTTAACGGTTCGACCTACTACCCTTATAGCTACTATAGCCCTTACTACTACTGCCCCCGCTACTACTACTACTACCCCTTTAGCTTTACCTCCCTTAAGAGCCTTAATATTATCTTTAACTACTACCTTAGCCCTAGCCCTACTTACTTCTTTAGGCCCGGCCCTATTAGTCTATTCGGTCTAGCTAGTCCCTTAATAGACTTATTAGTCTATTAGCCGAAAAATTAAGGAACTAATTAAAATCGAACCCTTTTATTAAGACTAGTAATAAGGAGTAAAAAGGGGGGGGTTTTAAATAAACCTTCTAAACTAAGATAAGGATTCCTTAAAGAAATAAAAGACTAAAAGATAAAATAGCTACCTAGCCTATAAATCCCTAGGCTATAGGTTATTATAGTACTAGTAGGTCTTTAAGGAAAACCGACCTAAAGGATTTAACCTTTTAAAGAGGCTAAAAGAAACGATTTAATAGTCTTTTAAAGAGGACCCCTTATTATAAAAAAAGATAAATAAGATTTAGGTTACTAAGAAATAGTAACTAACGCCGCTACCTTTATTTAAGCTATAAATATAAGGAAAAGTTTTAAGTATAGTAAATCCGGCCTTTATCTTCCTAATAAATTAAAAAGAGTACCTATTAAAACCCTTTAACTATCCCTTATAAAAATTAGCTATCCTTAACTCTAGTACTTCCCTTAATATCTATAATACCCTCTTATAATTTTAGTCTTTTAAGAAGGTATAAAGATAATACCTTATTACTAGGGAATTAACTATATAGATAGAAGGATATAGAAGGGTGAATTTTATAATAAAACTACTTAATAGTTTTATATAAATTCTTCGACGAAAAAAGGTAGCTTTTTACACTTAATTTTTAACGAGCTAAATTTCCTTCTACCTTTTTTAGGAGGAAGGAATCATTTAAGATATACCTTTAAAGCCTATAAGGCTAGTCTAAAAGAATTAAATAATTAAGCTTATTAAGGAGAAATTTAGTTAATTTATTCTTTAATTCCGACCTATCCTTAAAAAGGAACCTTTTAAGAAGTTAGCTTTCCTTACTAAGAGAAATAGGTTTACTATAAAGGACCCTCTTTTAGTAGCTTAAGGAGATAGTCTTCTTTAGTATATATAACTTAGTTACCTAGACCCCTTAGTAATAAGGCGTATAAATAAAAGGCCCTAAGACCGTTAAATATAAATACTATAGCTAAAGGAAGGCTAAGAGATAAATAAATAAATAAACCCTTTTATAGCTAGACTAGCTATATAAGGAAATTTAGGTTAACTAAACTAATATTTTTAAGGACTAAGAAAGCTTTATAAAGGTAATATTTTTTATAGATACTTTTTTAAGGAAATTTTCCTTTATTTTTAATAGACCTACCTAAGTAAGTATAACTAGTTTACTTTCTAAGACTTTATTAACTTAATAAAATCCTACTTTAGCTATAATATTAAGAAGATATAGTTTAATATAGGGCTATTTATAAAGGATATCTTAAATTAGCTTTAAAATAGGGTATTTTACCCCTTTTATTAATACTAAATACCTAGGCTTAGAATAAAAAGGTAGAAAGATTAAGGGGTACTATAATAAAAAGGGCTTATATAATAAGACTTACTATAAGGCTTCCCTATAACCTTTAAAGGGAAATCGCTAAGACTACTTATTATATTTAAAACTAGACCTTAAGGGACTATAAGGACCTAGAAGCCTTATTAATAACTACTTAAAGAATAAACTAGAAATCCCTTTTTAAGCTCTTTATAAAAAAGAGGGCCTTACTAGCCTACCTTTATACTTATAGCTATAAGGTATACGCTATAACTAAAGATATATAGCTTAAAAGGAAGAAGAAAAGAAAGCTTAATTTAAGAGCCTTTATTAAGTACTTTATTAGCTATAATTCTATAAATATCTTTTAGATTTAAATTCCTTTTTTATAAAAGGTTATTTTAACTAAGGATATAATTTTCGATAAATCTAGCTTCTTTAATAGAAAGAAGGATTAATAGCCCCTTTTACCCTCTTAACGGTAGCTAATTTAGAAGATTTAAATCCCCCCTTCTTAATAGTCTTAAAAAGAGGTTATAAATAAAGAAATAAAAGAAGAAACTAACGTTAAAGTAGTTAATAATAACGCTAACTTTAAAGAAGAAAAGGAAGCTATTAAATTAAATACTTTAGATAAAGAAGGAGATATTAAGAAAGAGGTAGAGCTAAAATACGCCTACCTCCTTATACTTCCTCTTATATAATAAGAAGATCTAAAAGTAGCTTTTTTAATTAGTCTTTTTATTTCGGCCTTTAAGGGGGTAAGAAAGGTACCTCTCTTAAAGGATTATCTAGCTACCTTTTTATCTTTACTTAAAGACGTAAAGGAAGGTATAAGGCCTAATATAAAAGAAGACTAATCTATTTTTTATTTTAATTGTTTTTCTAACTTTTATCTTATATATTTTTAAGGTATATAAGTAAAAGCAGAGTTTTAGGAAATTAAGCAATTACGTAAGACTACGTAATAAAGGGGAAGAAGGAGTATAAGGTAGGATTTTTAATAGAATTTATTAGTAGTATATTAGTATATAGAAGTCTAGTAAAGAGAGATATAAAAAGTATATAAAAATATACGAAGGTGAAATTAAAAGCAAGGGGTCGGATAGGCAGGGCAGAGAGATTTAATTCTTATAGGGGCAGTAATTATAGTAGGGGAATAATTATTATATTGCCTTAATTATCCTTCTTTCCTCTATCTAACGCCCCTCTTTATACCTATCTAGCATCTTAATTAATAAAGAGGATCCTACTTAAAGAAGCTACTAATATCCTTTCGACTACTAAGCCTTTTGCCGGTTTTTCCCCTCTTTTCTAGCCGTTGCCGGTATATCCGTCTTATCTTTCGCTACCTCTATAAGAAGCTATCGCTACTTCTGCTTCCCTTTATACCCCTACCCTCCTTTCTATACCTCTTTTTAGCTCCTTCTTCCTTCTTCTATACTAGGTGTTTTTAGCTTCCTTAGTCCCTTATACTAAGGGATATCTCTAAGAACTACGAAATTAGGCCACGCTTCGCGATACACCCCCTTAGCTATAGCCTGCCCCTTAAGGGCATAGCTAATATAGCTTCGGGCTAGTAAGCGTATAAAGGAGGTTCTTAGCTCTATACTTCTCTCTTTACTCGAGGAAAGTAAGGGCCCTTTTAGGTCCCTAGGCTCTTTTAGACCTACTTAAGGAATAGGGGCCTAAAGAGGGGAAAGTCCTATAAGAAAGGGAGCCTTCTTTAAAGGGAAAAACCTAATTAAAATAGGGGGCCCTTTAAAGGGAAAAACCTCTTCCTTTTCTTCGGCTATAGACGTTACCTTCTTATATAGGCTATTAGCTCCTCTCGTAGACTCTTAAGGTAGGCCTTTAAAGATAGCTTTTCTTAAACGTCTTCTAGCCTAATTTACTATAAAAAGACAGCTAGCTTCTACTTTAGTAAGGGCTTCGTAAGACCGTCGGCTTTTATCGATACTATTAGAACCTAATAGACGGAAATAAGTCCCTTTTAGACTTCTTAGCGTAACTAATACTAGTAGATATCGATATACTATAGCCGGGTCGATAGCTTACTATTTTCCTCTATAAGAATTCGTATAGTCTATATATTATCGTATTCTATAGCTAACGGGGACGGAATTTATAGTTATAAAGATATAAGTAGCCGGCTAAGGAAAATCGCTTCCTTTAACGCTTCTAAAAGAGCTAGTAGCTCTACCTCCGTGCTTAATATAGTAACGGTAGCTTGCTTCGAAGCTCTCTAAGTAATAGTTCCTCTAAAAAGGGATATAATATACCTCTATAAGCTCTTTCTATTTAAGGAATTATCTATAAAGGACGAATCGCTCGAATAAAGGAAGATTTCGGTAGCTAATTTCTTCCTTTCCTACCCTCCTAGGCGTAGACTATATAATCTTATTAAATAGAGATAAAGGATAGCTCGGTCTACTACTTCTTAGTACCTAGGGCTAGGATTCTAGTTATACCTAGCTAGTCGGGAGACCGTAAAAGAGATATCCGGTCTAGTAGAAATAGCTAAAAAAAGCAGGGGGCCTACCTTCTATTAATATTAATATTTCTCTTACTCCCTAGCTTAAAAGGATAGATTAGGCAAAAGCTCTTTATTTAATATAGGCGTAGAGGGAAGCTTCTTTTCGAGGGAATTAAGTAGGAATTTATAAGCGACTTTATCGATATAAGCGTCCTAGGTAAGCTAGATAGTCCGTTAGGACCTATTCTAAAGGATTTATATCCCTAGGAACTACTTTAGCTCCCTTAGCCTAGTTATCTTATACCTTTATTATAGGCCTTATATAGCCTCCTTAGTAGTAGCTTCTTCCTCTTTTAGGTAGGCCTAGATAATATTATCGACGTAGAAGAAGACCGTGGTTTTACCCTTCTATATTATACACGGTTCCTAAGGGACTTTCTTAAAGCCTAGGGCTTTAAGGGAACCGGTTAAATACTATTACTAAAGAAAGGGTAATCTTCGTAGTCTATATAGAGCTTTCCTAAGCTATAGAACCTTTCCTAGCTATTAGAAGCCTAGTAGAAGGCGTATATAGATAACTTTTTCTTCCTTAAGTAGGCAGTTAATAAAGGCGTTAACTATATCTATCTAATTAAGCTCGAGGTCGAATTCTACTACTATAGCTATAAGGGTCCGAAAAGACATCCCTATTAGGGTAGTTGCCTTAGTAGGAAGATCCCCTTTTCCCTGCTAGTTCCTATAGATAACTAGCTAGGCATTATACTTTTAAAGGAAGCTATATTTATTAGTCTTATAAATAAAGACCTATTTATAGCTAAGGACCTATTTTCCTCTTACTTTTTCCTTAAGGACCTCTTTAAAAGACCCTATTTCTTCGTATAAGGCTAGGTAGTCTTTCTAGGCCTAGAAAAACTAGTCTCTTAAAGGGTGTTTTTCTAGCTGCTTTTAGTTTACTAGTAGGTCTAGGAGGTCTCTTTTATATACCTTCCTTGCTAATACTAGCTTAAAAAGCCGGCCTGCTATAAACGCTCTATATAAACTATCTTCTATTAGTATTAGATAGAAGTCGGAAAAACAATCGAAATAAGGGAGAGATTAGTCTTCTTTAGTATCGGCCCCTATACCTTCCTTTACTTCTTAAAGTAGGGATAAAAAGGCAGCCTAGTAATCCTTTAAGAGAGGTGCCTTTCCTACCCCCTTAAGGGTCGAGACGGGAAGACTAACCGAAAAAACTACTTCTAGATCTTCTTCTTATTCTATAAGAGGAGGCGTAGGAAGGTAAGTATATTCTAGCTCTACCGCTTTCCTATAGTCTCCTTCTTCGTCTAGATTATCTAATCTAGTAGCTTCCTCTTCTCCTTTAAAGTCGGCGTTATCCTCGACTACTTCGACGTTAGTTTCTTCTTCCGTTTCCTCGTCTAAGACCTCTTCTTAAGACTATTAGGAAGGGGGGATTTAAATCTTCTAAATTAGCTAACGTTATAAGAGTAAGAGGGGCTATTAATCCCTCTTTCTATCGAAGAAGCTAGATTCGTTAAAAATTATATCTCTAGTTAAAATAACCTTCTATAGAAGAGGAATCTAGATCTAGAAGATATTTATAAAATTATAACTAACGAGGTAACTAATAAAGGCTCTAGGATTAAGCTTTCTTTTCTTCTTCCTTTTTAGCTATATATCGGTAGTTATAGCGTATACCTTATATCTATAGGCACGAAGGTAAGCTAGCGAGGCCCTCTTTTTTATAAAGAGCTCGAGGGGGGATTTCTAGTCTATTCCTTAAGTAGTCCCTCTAAGGGTCCGGTTCTATAGGTAATAGGCGGTCTTAACGACTTCCCTTTAAAGGTCGTATAAAAGCTTTATAGTAAGTCTTATTATATAGGCCCTTTCTATTATAGCACCCCTTAATCTTTCTGCCCCTCTATTCTAGGCCTAGGTATTCGGTGCTAACGGGAGGGGTAAAATACCCCTTTTTCGAAGCTATTTTAAGATATCCTTCGTAAATAGCTCTCCGTTAAACTATATCTTCTTTACCTCGTAGCTAAAGTAGGATTTTATCTAGTTAACGAAGTCCTATAGGGTAGACTAGTTATACTTACTTAGGTAGGTCCGTAAGAAATAAGGGAAAACTATCCTTAAAAAAGCGTCTATAAAAAACATTACCCTAACGAAGCTTTCTTAGTCCCTAGAGACGTTGGTCTAATCGACCTAGATTTCCTTATACGGCTAGTCCGGCCGTAAAGGCGTTCGTCTATAAATTCGTCTCCTAGTCTTCCCTTAGCCGTAGTATTCGTATTCGACGGTCTTTAGTCCCCTTATTCGTACGCCGCTATTATTAGCCTAGCTTATATAAAGCTAGGGGGCCCGGGTAACTAAGTCGTGCGTGCTATAGAATGCCGTCTCCTTAGGCTAGCGGAAGAGGGTCCTTTATAGTAGACCTATTCCTCTTAGTAGGGAAAGCTAACTTCTCGAGTAGTTCCTTCCTATAAATAGGTTAGAATTCGAGAATAAATTAACCGAATTTTTCCTCGATAAGCTTAATAATCTAATTCTTCTAAACTAGCCCCGTAGGCTTAGACGTTATATCCTAGAAGATTCCTTCCTTTTAAAGAAGGCGGAAGGAAATTAAGCTCGTTAAAAATCGAGGGCAAAAAGCTACCCTTTTTCGTCGAAGAATTTATATAGACCTATTAGGTAATTTTATCGTGAAATTTACCCTTTTATATCCCTCTATCTATACGGTTAATTCCCCGGTAATAAGATATTCCTTCCGTGCCTTCTTAAAGGACCGGAATCGTAAGAGTATATTATATATATCGAGGGAAGTACTAGAGTTCAGGATAGCTAATTTTCGTAGGGGATAGTTAGATAGTCTTAACGGGTGGTCTTACTAATTTATAGGGAAGACGAATGCTAGATTTACTATACTAACGATTTTTCCTTAAATTTACGGCTCGAATAAGGGCAGCGGCGTTATTAGTTACTATTTCTTAGTAACCTAAATCTCGTCTATCTTCTTCTATAACGAGGGGTCCTCCTTAAGAGACTATTATACTATTTCTTATAGCCTCTTTAAAAGGTTAACTCCTTTAAGTTAGTTTTCCTCGAAGACCTACTAGTAGTCTTCTAGCTAATAGGGCTTTTTATATACTTAGTAGGTAGGTCGATTCCTCCTCGTATGTTATTTCTTTAAGGAATCCTCGTCCTAGTCTAGAAGGTCTACTTAAAAACCCCCCCTTTTTACCCCTTATTGCTGATTTTAACGAAGAGGTTCGATTTCGACTAGTTCCCTAATTTTTCGACTAACGGACTAAAAGGTCTATTAGGGGACTAGTCGGGCCGGTCTAACTAACGGGACCGGACCCGGAGTAGTAGGCGGAGCCGGGGCCGGGACTAGGGCTGCCGTTAAAGATAGGGTTAAGGCTCTTAAGGGAGGAGGAGCTAAAGGAGCAACAGCCGCAGCAGCAGTAGCGGAGGCCGTAGCAATAAGGGCTGCAGCCGCTATAGGGGCAGCAGGTCGAGCCGTCTAGGTCGAGTGCTAGCTATAAAGGAATAAGACTGCTTACTATTATACTCTAGCAGCCTCTTTATCTAGTTCCCGGCTAGCCTCTTAAAAGATAGTTAAGTAACTATTACTAATAGGCTTTATTAGTAGAGATATATCCTATAGCTACTAGCCGGAAAGAGCTTTTATAAGGAAGTATTAGTTAGCTTCCTCGAGGATTTCTTCCTACTTAGCTAGCTATAAAGAAGCTAGTAGGTTCCTAGTAGAAAAAGCTCCTAGGTATACCGTATAGGTCTTCCTAATACGGTTAGTTATATAGCCCCTCGAGGGAGCTATCGAGGTCTCGAGCTTTAAAAGCTACTACTTAGGAGTCTCTTCTTCTTAAAGAGAGATTAGCTTTACGGCACTAACGGATTCCGTTATTACTATACGAGCAGTAGTTAGTAGCTTCGTCTTATAGAGGTACTCCTTTTAGTAACTCTCGTAGTCGCCTAAGGTAGTAGAAAAGGCTCTTTACTATATAGAGGTTAGCTCGGAGAAGAGGGTAGCTCCCTCTATAAAGTCCGTTGCCCTAGGACAAAGAGGGGGCTCGAGAGGGTCCTACTTATTAGAGAAGACTAAATTATAGATAGTTTTATCTATACGAGCCCGTAGCTCCTTTACCTACTTATCTTAATCTTAGGGCTTTATAAGAATCTTCCTATAAACCGTAGGGGTAGTAGAGTCGGATTTTATTATTATTATAGGGAAAGGTAGAAAAGTTATTTAAAAATCGGCTTTTTTAGTAAGAGGGGTAAAAGGAAGCTATAAGGGATATAAGAAAGGTGCTTTTTATAGTAGCCGGAAGGAATAGGAATACTATTCCTCCTAGGCTTATAACTCTAGTAAAGAGAGATATAAGAAGTATATAAAAATATATAAAGGTAAAATTAAAGGTAAGGGGTCGGATAGGTAAGGTAAAGAGATTTAATTCTTATAGGGGTAGTAATTATAGTAAGGGAATAATTATTATATTACCTTAATTATCCTTCTTTCCTCTATCTAACGCCCCTCCTTATACCTATCTAGTATCTTAATTAATAAAGAAGATCCTACTTAAAGAAGCTACTAATATCCTTTTAACTACCGAGCCTTTTACTAGTTTTTCCCCTCTTTTCTAGCCGTTACCGGTATATCTATCTTATCTTTCGCTACCTTTATAAGAAGCTATCGCTACTTTTACTTCCCCTTATACCCCTACCCTCCTTTCTATACCTCTTTTTAGCTCCTTCTTCCTTCTTTTATACCGGGTGTTTTTAGCTTCCTTAGTCCCTCGTACTAAGGGATATCTCCGAGAACTACTAAATTAGGCTATACTTCGTAATACTAATACCTTTAGCTACTTACTAGTAGAATTTTAATTTAGCCCTTATAATTATATAACTAAAGAGTTTAACGTTAACTAGGACTTTATTAAGGTTAATAAGGTATTTAAAGATAAATCTCCTTACTTTTAGCGCTACCTCTTTATTATTATATATTATATTAAGCTCCTTAATACCTATATTATTAAGGAAATTCCTATAGATATTTAGTATAAGGTCTTATAAGATTCTTTATATTATCCTTATAAATTAGCTAACTACGTTTATAGCCTATTAAGGGAATATATATATATATAAGAGGCTAATAGGTATCGCGAATATTATTAAGTTACGGCTTTTAATATTAAGAGGGATCTAATTATAGCCTAAAAAGGTCTAGGAGGGAAAGGATCTTATATATCGAGAAGTAGTCGCTAAACTTATTTATATTTAATAGTAGGTTTATATCTTTTATTATAATAGTATTTATATATATAGTAGAATTAATTAAGGGTAGTCCTCTATCTTTCTTTACTACTAAGAAAAAAAGGTTCTTATAAGGCCTATGCCCTTTTTTAAGGACTCCTATTTCTAGTCTAATTTTAAGGATATCGATAACTTTCTACTTTATTACTTTTAAGATTAGGGTTAAGGCTATATACTACGCCTTATATTCTATTATCCTAATAACCTATAGGGGGGCTATAGCTAGGTCGACTATACCTCTTTCTATAAAGTCCTAGGATAACGCTACTTCCTTATTAAATAAAATACTATTAAAGATCCGGATTTCTACCTTTATAAGAAAGCCCTTAAATTATTCGTAAATTACTTTAAGTCTTTCTTATATTAGCTACTTTCCTTTCTATATACTTAAGAATTTTCCTATTAAGTATTCTATATAGGGTCTAGGCTATATCTTATCTTTAATATTATTTTATTTAGTCTTCTTTTAGTTAAGGTCCCTTTCTAGTATCGAGCCCTTTAATAAAGTATCGTTAATAAGGTTAATCTTATTTACTTTTCTTTTAAAGAGAGTATTAACTCTTAGATTATATAATCTAATAAGTCGTTTCCTCCTTATCTTAACTTTAACCTTCTAGATCTTTCTAAACTTCTTTCTAGCTCTAATAATATTTTTCTTAAATTCTCTTATAGCCTCTATAACTATAACTTTAATAATCTCTTTTACTATTTTAGATCTAATAGCTAAAATCGCTATATATCCTTTATCTATAATTAATTACTATTATACTAATACTATTAAGGGCTTATTTATACTAGCGTAGGCTAGGTTAAGGACTTAGTTAGCGCCCCTTTTATAACTAAGGATCTTACTTCTTAGTAAGAGAATCTCGGCTATTAAGGTATTTATAAGGGGTTCTCTCTATAATTATTAAGTAGCTCCTAGGTTATCTTCTTTAACTTCTATTACTAAAGCCTAAAGTTTTTTCTTAGGAGCTAATAGCTATTTCCTATATAGTCTCCTCGAGCTTTAGTTTTTTATATACGTTTTTATTAACTATTAAGGTTATAGTCTAAAAGGATTTTACTATATTAACCTCGTTTAAAAGCTCCTATTTAATAGCTCCTACTACTAGTATAACTACTTAAATAGTACCGATTTGATATTTAACCTATATATAGCTATTCCTTAGGGAATAATTAAATAATATACGCGTAGCTCTAATAAATAATATACCTAGGATAAAGGGGACTAAGACTCTATCTAGTATAATATAAAAATAGATTAATATTTAGGCCGTACTTAGATAGAGATTAGTCTTTACCTTCCTAACTATATTTATAAGGGACCTAGTATACGCCGTTATTAATACTCTTATTAATAGGATTTTAAGCCTATATACGTTTATATATCTTTTAGTAATAAGGTTTTTTTTAAACTTAATATTAATTAAGGCGCTTAGAACTTTAGCTTTCTAGCTACTAAGCTATACTTAAATATAGGGTAGGTCTTATATATACTTAAGCGAGCGGAAAGGTATAAAGACCGTATTTATATATATTATAGGAATCGCTATAAAGTCCTCTAGAGTTATTTCTTAGTATCTTATTAATAGTACTACTTTCTATATAATAAATTCGCCTTTCTTTAGTTTTATTACCTTTAAAGTTTATTAATTAAATAGTCCTTAAGCTAGTTATATTATACTAATTATATTAGTTATAAACCTAACTTCCTTTAGTACTTATTAGACTTTAAGGTACTTATAATCTAATTTTTTATAAGTAAGGTAAGTAAGCTTAATTAGTTTAACTTAGTATTCTTCGTTCTATTCTTTTACTTATACTAAAGCTACTATAAGTTTTCCTTATAAATATTTAAGGAGAAGTAAACTACTTCCTATATTATCTTTAGCTACTTTTATAACTATTATTATAGCTCTATAAGGTCTTATATTACTCTTTACTTCCTTTAGGGTCTAGAATTTAGTATTTTCTATACCTTAGGCTATATCTATATATCTTATACTAAGTCTCTTACTTAGTTAGGGAATAAAGTTAATTAAGTAATTTAAAGGGATTAACATTCTTTTATATATAATTTCTCTAACGATTTTATCTATAAGTCTATCGAACTTCTTATTTAGATCTACTCTATATCTATAGTATATAAGGATAATCTTTAGGCTAGTTTTTACTATTCTTATTATCTCGATTTCCTTTATATCCTCTTTAACTTTTTATCTTTTCCCTTTATAAGTATTAATCCTTATTATAGTTATATAGATTATCTAATTATATATATCGCTTTATTATATATTATCTATAATTATAATAACTAATATCCTTCTTATATCTTTTCTTATATCGCTTACTTTTAAATTCCTTAGCTTTTACTTATATAGGCTTTTATATTTTTAGAACTAGTCTAAGAAACTAGATTCTCTTTTACTAATAGCCTATTTTAAGTAAGATAGTATAACTATAGCTTTAACTTATTTTATAAGTAGTAATATAAAGGAGTCTAGCTATATATCTACCTAGTATATAATAAGCTTTTAAATATATATACCTATTTAAGAAAACCTATTAGTAAGTAGTAAGGGAATTATACTTTTATTATCTTTTCTTTTAAGGTAAAGAGTCTTATTTACTACTTTATATATTATAAATCTAATCTTATAGTCCTAAGAGTATACCTTATACTTATTAAAGTAATATCCTTTTTTACTATAATAAAAGTATCTCCTAAGCCGGTTAAAAGTATTAACCTAAAACTATATATATTAATTAAATAGGTAGTAAAATCTAATAGTATTTACGCTACCTCCTTATCTATAACTTAAAAAGTAGCCTTTACTATTAATACGTTTTTATTCCCTATTAAGCTAGTTAAATATCTACTTTTACTAGCGAGTAAGGTTAATCTTTATATCTTTAAAAGCTTTTATTAGGTCTAAGATCTCCTTTATAGGCTATCTAGGTTTCTTATCTATTTTCTTTAACTCTTTAAAAAGTTTTTCTTTACCCTTATTAGATTTACCTTCTTTTATTACTTTATTAATCTCCTTAAAGAGCTAGTCTTTTTTTAGGTTCTTAAGCTTTTAATTATAGACTTTAGATACTATATCTCGTCGCTTAACGTCTTAGCGAGGTACTAAGTAGTTATTAATTATATAGATAAGGCTTTTATATAGGAGTTTTAAAATAACTTTAAATATCTTCTTATTTCTCTCTATAATATTAATAATAAGCTCCTTTAGTATTATATAGTAGATAAAGTATAACTAAACTATAGATTCTTCCTAGCTATTAGGTTATACTTTATACTATAAGTATAAGTAAAGACTAAACTATTTTATAACTTTTATAATAGTCTTAGGCTTTTTAATATTATAATAGTCTAAGCGGTCGTTAGTAGTTTCTAGTTATTTAATATTATATATATAGTAGTATTAAAGGAGTCTCTTCTTTACTTTTTCTTAGGTAAGTCTATTTATAAGAATTTTAATAGTAAGGGCTTATATAAAGGAGATATAGACTTTAAGCTAGTTTATTTTATCCTTATCGTAGATATAGTTAACGTATATCTCTTATTTAAACTTCTTAAGGAATTTAGTTATATTTTTACTATTAAATTTACTAATAAGTAGGAGTCGTAGTTAGCGGAGTCTTCTTATAAGGTTATCTTAGCTTTTAGTAAGTATATCTCTAAGTTTATTAATAATCTTATTAATATCTACCTTAATTTTCTTTATATTACTAGTAGTAGGATTAAATAATCCCTCTTAATAGCTAGCGTTTCTAGATATAGTATACTTATAGATTATAAGGTTATAAAATTTAAAGTTAGAGTTTTAAGAGTTAAAGTGTATCTTATTATAACTATCTTATTACTTACTTTCTTATTTATTAGTAAGAGGTAAGCGTTCTCTATAAGCTACCGCGTAAAGGAGAGCTAAGGTTAAGGTTATTAAGGTATCCTTTATTAGTACTTATATTAGTATTATTAGTATATATATAAGTAAGAGGTCTTAGTAGGGTTTTAAAACGGTCTAGATTATACTATCGTTATTATTTATATCTTTTAAAGTATTATATAAGGATCGTAGTTTCTTAACTAAGTTACTAATATTAAGGGTTATAAGGCTAATAATAGTAGCTTAGGGTTTTTTAGTATTAGCTTATTACTTTTCCTTTACTACTAGTAAAGGTATTATCTAATTATTTATTTCTTAGTAAGTTTATTACTTTATTAGGTCCCTAACTCTAGCTATTAAGGTAGTTACTACTTTAATTATTAAATCCCTAGATTTTATTTTTTCTAAATAGTACTATCGTCCTCTAGGTATTCTTAGCTTTATAAAGCTACTTATCGCTATATAAATAAAATAAAATAACGAGTTTACGCCTTAAAGACTAGTTTAAACGTAGATAAGAGTATATACTTAAAGTATATATAGTATATAGCTAAGGATTAATAAAGTAATTAACTATATAATTATCTAATTATCGGTCCTATATATAGCTCTAAGGGCCTTAGGTTATAAATATAAGTCTTAGAGATTTCTTTACTCTATACCTCTTTATCTTTACTAAAGTCGCGTAACTAATAGCCTTTACTTTAAAAGGGAAAAATAAAAATTTAAATTAACTATAATTAAGAAAGATACCTAATTAAATAATTAAGGTCTTTATAAAGCCTTTAAGTATACTTAAAAGTAAGTTAGAAGGGGAGTGCTAAGGGTCTTATCCTTTTAACGGGCTAATATTTATAGGGGTACGATCTTACCTATTAAACTAATTAAGTTAAACTATATCCCTTAAACTATTATACTATAGGTTAATACCTAGGCCTAGGCACTTAAACTATCCTTAAGGTAGAAAGAAGCGGAAGTAAAGCTAGTTAAAGCTAAGACTATATCCTAGCTAGGACTATACTAGCTAACGCTTTAAATACCTAAGGATATTAACTAAGACCTAGACTATATCTTTACTACTTTAGTATAGATCGTAATAGCTATAGTTCCGCGCTAAGGGTAAGTATTACTTAAGGGTAATATATAGTTTACCTTAAAGATAGGGAGGGTAATAAAGGAGGCTAAGAGGGTAAGGAGGAAGATAGGTAGGAAAGGAGTAAGGCGAACTAAGAAGACTTATATAAAGCGTCTATAGCTTAAAAGCGGACTATTTATAAAGCGAGGAGGGCTTACTAGCGCGAGTTCTTAAAAGAATTTAGCGCCGATAATACTAAGCTCTAAAACGTAGAGAGGTAAGATAGACTCTATAGTAAGCTATTACTAAAACTAACTTATATTCCGCTATTAGTTAAGGAGGGTAAGGACTAACTAATAAAAACCTTTAAAAAGAAGGCCTAGATATTAGCCGCTAAGTTCTTCTTACTAAAGGCCGGTATAACCTAAGGGCTACCTTAGCCTATAGCTAAGGCGACCCTTATAGTTAACTAATAGATTTAGCTAGCTAATATTATAGCGGCGCTAAGTAAGATAGTAAGCTAGAAAGTAGGAGGTCTAAATAGCGTCCCTTTAAGGTTTATTAAGAAGTATAAACTAGCCTTAGTCTAGTAACTAGCTATAATCTTTAATACTTATACCTAACTCTTATATTTCCTAGGTTAGTTTTATAGTACGAATATAATAGTTATCTAGAAGCTAAGTAAGAGGCTAGAAGCCTATTATATAGTAAGGGGATAGAGACTAATTTCCCTCTTACTTATAGTAGGAAAAGTACTTAAGTAGATACTAGCTTAAAGGATCGCGGGAGTAATAAAGGCGAATAGTATCTTATTAAATAGATAAATAAGGAATAGGAGGGAACGCTTTATAAAGGTAGCGATCTTACTAGTAATAGAACTAGTATACGCGACTTAGGCCTAAAAGGGTATTATATCGTTCTTATAGCTAGATATTAAGGGCGTATTTAATATAGTTAACTATAATAAGCTTATAAAGGAACTAAAGCTTAAGGGATACCTTAAATAGCTTATAAGCTTAATATAAAGCTTTATAAGTAATAAAAGATTAACCCTTTACTTTAATAAGAGGACCTTAAAGCTAACTTAAGTATTAATAAGAGTCCCTTAAGGCTCCCTCTTATCCTTAATCTTATTTCTATACTATATATAAGGAACGGTGTTCCTACTATAAATAAAGTAGCTATAATATACTCTCTTAGTTATATAAGCTAATAAGTAGTATATTAATTATAGATAAATTCCTATATTATAAAGTAAGAATCGCTCGTTATTTTATATATTATTATATATTAAACGGGTTGCTAGTTATTATATAATTAGGAATCGAAGAAATAAAGCTAGCTTAGAATACTAGCTAAGACCTCTTAAGAATACTAGCACGACTAACCTTATTTAAACATAAATATTAGTAGAACTAAGACACTTCCTAATATACTTAAGGTATTACTAAATTCCTTAGTCTTAGGGCTATATAGTAGCCTAAATCTAGTCCTAAAAGGTTCTTCTATTTAGCTATAATTATCTATATAAGATAGTATGTCCGCTAGTAGATAGAGAGATAATTATTAACTTTAATACCTCTTTTATATACTAATATATTACTAATAAATTCTATTATAAATCCTACGTTATACTCCTTCTTCCCCTCTATTATATAGTCTTACGTAATTCCTTAATTTCCTAAAATTAAGGAATTTACTTATATACCTTAAGACTATATAACCCCCTTATATAAGAGGCTTAGTATAATATATAGTATTTATACTATTAGCTTTACTAATAATATAAATATAGTTAGTATTAGACCTAATAAGGCTACTATAGTAGTACGCTTAAAGGAAGCTTAAAAGGTATATATAGAGTAAGTAACTAAGTTCGCGGTTACTTTTAAACTATTAAAGAGCGAGTTAATATACTTTTTATAAAGGAGATAAGCGATAATAACGCTAGTTTACCTTAAGGCTAATATAGTAACTTTAGTCTAAGAGGCCTGCCTACTAAGGGTTTAGGTATACTAGAAATTACGTTAAAAGGTATACTTAAAATAGCTTTAAGTAAACTTAAAGCGCTAAACTATAGTCCTAACTAGGCTTACGGCGTTTACGTAGGGCTATACCCTACTATACGCTAAGGAAGTCTATAGTAAGGTAATCTAATCCTTAATCTCTTACGCTATAGTTATATTCTATAAGATAACGCCTATAAAAGGGAAACTATATAAGATCGCGCGGGACCTAGTATAGGACTAGTTAGCCTACCTTTAAGTAATAATAGGCGCCTACCGCGCGACCCTAGTTTATTAAGTTAAAGTAGAAGTATAGGTGCCTTTAATTAACCTCTACTTAAACTAAAGAATAACGGATACCCTTTAAAGGCTAAAGGACTTAGGGCTCTTAGGCTAAATCTAACGCGCGTTTAACGTAGTTATAGGTATACTTAAAAGGAAGCAACGCTAAAGAGAAAGTAGGCCCTTAGCGGCGCTACCTCTAGGTAGGCCCCCCCTTATAGAGAAGATAAAGGGGGTCTAGGGCTAAATAAGATCGGACGACCTCCTAGATAAAGCTAAGTCGCTTAGAAGGCTAAATAAGGAATAGGCCGCTTAATAAAACGCTAAGGAAAACGCGATCTAATAATACTAAACTACCCTCTACCCCGCCGATTTCCTACTATAGTTTAATAAAGCGATAACGCTAGGCTATTATAAGGGCCTCCTTAAGTATATTAGTATAGTAATTATTTAGATATATATAGGAAAGATCGGGCTTAATAACTTCCTTTTTAACTAATAGGTCCTTAGTATAATATCGCTAATATATACTTATAGATAAAAATAAGATACTATTTATTATATAATAATTAACTATCTATTAATAGTAGAGGTAAGGGAGTCCCTCTTAATATAGGCTTAGGATATAGGTAATATAAGAGTAGGCCTTTAAAGGAAAAAGATAGTAACGCCGCTAGTATAATAATTCTTTTACTTAAGTAAGCTTTATTAGTTTAACCTAACTTAGAAGCCGCTTAGGATAGAAGTAGCTATAGCCTAAGAGGGCTTATACTAAAATATAAATACGTAGGAGGAGCCCGCGGTAGCTAGCGTAAATTTCCTATATACTACTATTAAGACCTCGTTTAAGGCGGACCTATACTAAAAGAAGGGAGGGTTTTCCCTTATATACTTTAGTTTTTCCCTCTTATTTAATATCGAAGTTCTAGATACCTCTAGCTAGGTCCCTAGCGTAATCTTAATAATAATAATAATCCTTTAAAATAAGTCCTAACGGACTATCTAGCTTACTTAAGACGCCTATATTAATAAGGTCGCTTATAAATTCCTCCTTAATTCCCTTAATAAGAAGGTTCCCTTTATACTAATATTAAATAAAGAGCTTTTACTTAATCCGTCCTTTTAAGCTAGGGAGTAAAAGAAATACTAATATTAATAAAAAGTAAGCTCTTTACTTTTTTTAGCTACTTCTACTAAACCGGATATCTCTTTTATAGTCTCTTAGTTAGCTAAGTATAACTAGAATCCTAGCCCTAGGTACTAAGAAGTAGTAAAGTAGGTAATCCTTTATCTTTATTTAATAAGATTATATAGCCTATGCTTAAGAGGGTAGGGAAGGAAATTAGCTACCGAAATCTTCCTTTATTTAAGCGATTTATCTTTTATAGATAATTCCTTAGATAGAAAGAGCTTATAAGGGTATATTATATCCCTTTTTAAAGGAACTATTACTTAAAGAGCTTTAAAGTAAGCTACTATTACTATATTAAGTATAAAGGTAAAGCTACTAACTCTTTTAAAAGCGTTAAAAAAAGTAATTTTCCTTTACTAGCTACTAATATCTTTATAACTATAAATTCCGACCCTATTAGCTATAGAATATAATAATATATAGACTATATAAATTCTAATAGAAAACGTAAAGCTATTAACCTAGCTATAGTATATCGATATCTATTAATATTAGTTATACTAAGAGGTCTAAAAGAGACTTATTTTTATTTATTAGGTTTTAATAGTATTAATAAAAGCTAATAGTCTTACGAAGCCCTTACTAAAGTTAAAGCTAGCTATCCTTTTAAAGCTAGAAAACGTTTAAGAAAAGCTATCCTTAAAAGCCCGCCTTAAGAGTCTAAGAGAGAAGCTAATAGTATATAGGAGGAAGGAGACGTTTATAGCTAAAGAGAGGAATTAGGACTTATCTTAAAGGAGGGCCCCTAGCTTAATTAAGACTTATTCTTCTTAAAGGCTCCCTTTTTACGGACTTATCCTTAGAGAAGCCCCCCTTTCTTAACGGACTTAATTTCCTCCTTAGGCCCCTTTTTCCTAAAAGTAGGTCTAAAAGAGCCTAGGGCTAAAACCCGGATTTCTTAAGTAAAGGGTAAGTATAGACTAAGACCTCCTCTATATACTTACTAGCCTAGGTATTTAGCTTTACCCTTTCTATAAGGGCAAGCTATAGCTAAGGGGGTATATCGTAAAGTATAGCTTAATTTCGTAGTTCTTAGAAAGATCCCTTAGTATAAGGGACCTAGGAAGCTAAAAATACTTAGTATAGTAAAGGAAGAAAGAGCTAAAAAGAGGTATAGAAAATAGGGTAAGGGTATAAGGGGAAGTAAAAGTAGCGATAGCTTCCTATAAAGGTAGCGAGAGATAAAATAGATATACCGGTAATAGCTAGAAAAGAAGGGAAAAACTAGTAAAAAGCTTAGTAGTTAAAAGGATATTAATAGCTTCTTTAAGTAGGATCTTCTTTATTAATTAAGATACTAAATAAGTATAAAAAAGGGCGTTAAATAAAGGAAAGAAAGATAATTAAGGTAATATAATAATTACTCCTTTACTATAATTACTATATTAATAAGAATTATATATCTCTACCTTACTTATTTTAATAGGTAAGATCGTACCCTTATAAATATTAGCCTATTAAAGGGATAAGACCCTTAGTACTCCCCTTTTATTTTACTTCTAAGTATACTTAAAGGCTTTATAAAGACCTTAATTATCTAATTAAGTATCTTTCTTAGTTATAGTTAATTTAAATTTTTATTTTTCCCTTTTAAAGTAAAGGCCGCTAGTTACGCGACTTTAGTAGAAATAAAGAGGTATAAAGTAAAGAAATCTCTAAGACTTATATTTATAACCTAAGGCCCTTAGAGCTATATATAGGACTAATAATTAGATAATTATATAGTTAATTACTCTATTAATCCTTAGCTATATACTACGTATACTTTAGGTATATATACTTATCTTTATTAAAACTAGTCTTTAAGGCGTAAACTCGTTATTCTATTTTATTTATATAGCGACGAGTAGCTTTATAAAGCTAAGAACACTTAAAGGATAACGGTACTATTTAGAAAAAATAAAATCTAGGAATTTAATAATTAAAGTAATAACTACCTTAATAGCTAGAGTTAGGGACCTAATAAGGTAATAGACTTACTAGGAAATAAATAATTAAATAATACCTTCGCTAGTAATAAAGAAAAAGTAATAAGCTAATACTAAAAAACCCTAAGCTCTTATTATTAGCTATATAACCCTTAATACTAGCGACTTAGTTAAGAAACTATAATCCTTATATAATACTTTAAAAGATATAAATAATAACAATAGCGTAATCTAGACCGTTCTAGAACCCTACTAAGACCTCTTACTTTTATATATACTTATAATACTAATATAGGTACTAATAAGGGATACCCTAATAACCTTAACCTTAGCTCTCCTTTATACGGTAGCTTATAGAGAACGCCTACCTCCTACTAATAAATAAGAAAGTAAGTAATAAGATAGTTATAATAAGATATCCTCTAACTCCGAAAACTCTAACTTTAAATTTTATAACCTTATAATCTATAAGTATACTATATCTAGAAACGCTAGCTATTAAGAGGGATTATCTAATCCTACTACTAGTAATATAAAGAAAATTAAAGTAGATATTAATAAGATTACTAATAGACTTAGAGATATACTCGCTAAAAGCTAAGATAACCTTATAGGAAGACTTTATTAACTATAACTCTTACTTATTAATAAATTTAACGGTAAAAATATAACTAAATTCCTTAAGAAGTTAAAATAAGAGATATATATTAACTATATCTATAATAAGGATAAAATAGACTAGCTTAAAGTCTATATCTCCTTTATATAAGCCCTTACTATTAAAATTCTTATAGATAGACTTACTTAAAGAAGTAAAAGAGACTCCTTTAATACTACTATATATATAATATTAAATAACTAGAAACTATTAATAACCGCTTAGACTATTATAATACTAAAAAGCCTAAGATTATTATAAAAGTTATAAAATAGCTTAGTCTCTACTTATACCTATAGCGTAAGGTATAACTTAATAGCTAGGAAGAGTCTATAGACTAGTTATACTTTATCTACTATATAATACTAAAGGAGCTTATTATTAACGTTATAGAAAGAAATAGGAAGATATTTAAAGTTATCTTAAAACTCCTATATAAAAGCCTTATCTATATAATTAATAACTACTTAGTACCTCGCTAGGACGTTAAGCGATAAGATATAGTATCTAAAGTTTATAATTAAAAGCTTAAGAACCTAAAGAAAGACTAGCTCTTTAAGGAGATTAATAAAGTAATAGAGGAAGCTAAATCTAATAAGAGTAAAGAAAAACTTCTTAAAAAGTTAAAGAAAATAGATAAGAAACCTAAATAGCCTATAAAGGAGATCTTAGACTTAATAAAAGCCTTTAAAGATATAAAGATTAACCTTACTTACTAGTAAGAGTAGATATTTAACTAGCTTAATAGGGAATAGAAACGCGTTAATAGAAAAGGCTACTCTTTAAGTTATAGATAAGGAGGTAGTATAAATACTATTAGATTTTACTACCTATCTAATTAATATATATAGTTTTAGGTTAATGCTTTTAACTAGCTTAAGAGATACTTTTATTATAGTAAAAAAGGATATTACCTTAATAAGTATAAGGTATACTCTTAGGACTATAAGATTAGGTTTATAATATATAAAGTAGTAAACGGGGCTCTTTACCTTAAAAGAAAAGATAATAAAAGCGTAATTCCCTTAGTACTTACTAATAGGTTTTCTTAAATAAGTATATATATTTAAAGGCTTATTATATACTAGGTAGATATATAGCTAGACTCCTTTATATTACTACTTATAAAATAGATTAAAGCTATAGTTATACTATCTTACTTAAATTAAGCTACTAGTAAAAGAGAATTTAGTTTCTTAGACTAGTTTTAGAGATATAGAAGCCTATATAAGTAAAAGCTAAGGAATCTAAAAGTAAGCGATATAAGAAAAGAAGTAAGAAGGATATTAGTTATTATAATTATAAATAATATATAATAAAGGAAAAATCGATATAGAAATACTATACGAAAAATAAAAAGACGCTAAATAAAAACTTAACCTTTAATACGAAAATAAATAAAATTATAAAGTATAGTATATAATTAACTATAAAGTAGTATAATATAAATAATATAGTATTAAGAAATAAGAAATCTTTAATTAGCTATATAAAATTAGTCTTTTAAGCCTTAATATAATACTATATAACGAAAATATAAAGAAACGATATTAATAATAAATTAAAGAAGAATACCTAAATAAAACGAATAAGGACTAAGTAAAAAATAAGGTACGCTATCTATAAAAGGGCTATAGACTAGTACGATATAATAAGATCTAAGGACCTTATATATAGTAATAGTAAGCTATAGTAACTAAATAGTATTAAATATCTAAATCGCGGGATATTATATATATATACTTTTAAACTATAGCGCGATAGGTAATTATATTTTACTTAGAGTTATTAATCGTTACCGACTTATATAAAGATATAAGAAAGATCTATATAAACTTATAAATTTTAAAGAAAAGGCCTTTAACTATAATAACGTAATTATTAATATAGAGATTAATTACCTTAATATTAATATCTAGGGCTATAATAAATAAGTTAACTTCAATATTATAGATATTAAAAAACATAACCTTATACTAAGGCTTTTATAGCTATAGGAGAGCAACTTACTAATTAACTAGAAAACTAGCTAGCTACGTTAAAATAAAGATATAAGTTTCTAAGACTAGTAGATTTAAAAGAAAGTAAAGTTTTATAATAATTTAGCTATTAAATAGGATAAAAGGGATAACTATTTAAGTAAATTATTATAAGCTTTAGCGATATAAATAAAAATAGTAACTAAACTAGTAGATATAATAAAATCGACTAATAAGACCTATATACTAACTAATATAGCTATATAACTTAGTATTTAATATAAATAGAATAAAGGATATAATATAAAGATCTAAAGAGTTATTACTACTTTAAGGAATTAGCGGATATAATAAAATCGACTAATAAGACCTATATACTAACTAATATAGCTATATAACCTAGTATCCGATATAAATAAAATAAAGGATATAATATAAAGATCTAAAAAGTTATTACTACTTAAAGGAAAGACCTTAAATAAATTAATAAAGAGCTTAAGTTAAGGGAAACTAACTTTTAAAAGAAAGAATAAAGCCTATAAGATAGAATAAAGAATATTCCCTAGGAATACTAGAAATATAATAAACTCTTTAAGGAAGAACTTAAGATAGGGTTACTTAAATATAGCTAATAAGACTATGAAATTTATCTTAAGGATAGAATAACGCCGACGTTTTATAAAATCTATAACTTAAACGAAAAGTAACTATAAACGCTATATAACTACCTTAATAAGAATCTATAAAAGGGATATATATAAACGTTAATATCTAAAATAGGCTACTTACTTATATTTATTTTAAAGAAAAATAGTAAGCTTTAACTAGTTATTAACTATAGACGCTTAAATAATATTATAATAAAGGACTAAATACTATTACCGCTTATATCGGAACTATAAGATCGACTATATAGTAAAAAATAGTTTATAGCCCTTAGTCTTAAAGGCGCCTATAGCTTAATATATATAAAAAAAGGATATAAATAGATAATAGCTTTTAAAATAAAATTTAAACTATTTTAATATCTAGTAATACTATTTAGACTTATAAATATACTAGCTACCTTTAAATAGATAATTAATAATATCCTATATAAATACTTAGATATCTTTATAGTAGTATACTTAGATAATATCTTAATCTTCTTAGATACCTTAAAAGAATATAAGGAATATATTTATAAAGTACTTTATATACTATAGAATATAAAGTTACTAGTTAAACTAAAAAAAAGTTAGTTTTATATATAGGAAGTAGACTTCCTTAGATATACGATCTTATTAAGAGAGATATAAATATAATAAGATAAGATTAACTTAGTTAAAGAATAGCTAACGCTAAAGAACGTTAAGGATATATAAAGTTTCCTAGGATTTATAAAATACTACTAACGATTTATTAAAGATTTTAGAAAGATTATAGTACTACTATATAACTTAATAAAGAAGGAAAAAGAATTTATATAAGACGATAAAGCTAACGAAGCTTTTAAATATATTAAAACTATAATTATATAAGAACTAGTCTTAACTACCTTTAATTTAAAATAATAAATCGAACTTAAAATTAATATATTAGACTTTACTTTAAGAGTATAAATTAAATAAATAAATAATAAAGGAAGACTATAACTAATTATATTCTATTTAAAGAAGCTATATAGTATAGAACTTAATTACCTTATCTATAATAAAGAATTCCTTATAATTATTTAAGCTTTTAAGGAATTTTAATACTACCTTCTTAAAAGTAAGTATAAAGTTAAGGTTTATATAGATTATAAAAATATCTTATACTTTATAATAATATAATAGTTAAATAGATAATAGATTTAATAGGCCGAATACTTATTAAAATTCGACTATAAAATAATCTATAGAAAAGGAATAGAAAACGGTCGAGCTAATACCCTTAGTCGATAAAGTAACTATAATATAAAGGCACCTATAGTAAAAGGATAGCTCTTAGAAATTAACGAAAATAAGAACTACTAGTAATAATAGCTAAATATAATATTTAAAGTATAACTTAATAACTTAATATATTAAAAGATCTTAAAATAAATAAAAGAATATAAAGTACTAAACGGATATAATATAAAGTATTTAGAAGTTCTAAAATATAAAAATAAAATCTAGATACTATTAGAATTATATAATAAAGTTATATAAGATATATATAAATATCTAATATAAAGATACTAAGGAATCTAAAAAATAATAAAACGAATTAAACGATAATATAACTTCTTATAGCTTAAAAAAGTAGTATAATAAGTTATTAAAAATATAAATATTATATATAAAGTAAAGCTAAACGATATAAGCTATACAGAGAATTATAACCGCTATTAGTACTAGAGGGGCTATAGGATTTAATAGCTTTTAACTATATTATAAAGCTACTACTATTAAAAGAACCTATAATTAATATTAAGTATAATAGTATATTTATTATTACTAATAGACTAATAAAGTATAGATACTTCTTACTATATAAAGAAGTAAGTAATATAAAAGAGTTAGTATATATATTTATATAAAAGAATATTAGTAATTATAGACTATTAAATAAGATTATCTTTAATAGAAGAAGTATATTTATAGCTAAGTTTTAGTAAGCTCTTATAGTATAATTAAGGACGAAATATAAGCTTAGTATAGCTTATTACTTATAAATAGATAGATAAATAAAACGACTTAACTAAACGCTTAAATAATATTTATAATACTATATTAGCTATAAATAAAATAATTAAGTTAAATAGCTACTTGAAGTATAACTAGCTTATAATTAGTTAATTATAGAAATAACTAAGCTCTTACTAGTATACGCTAATTATAAATATAACCTAGAAGTATTTAAGGTTACTTAATAAAGACTATAAGCGGAACGAGCGATATTATAAGTAGATTAGCTATAAAAATTATATAAAGAAATATAATAAGAACTTTAATTTATTAAAGAATAAATATCTACTTACTATAATCGGAAAAGATTATAGGGACTAATATTTTAAGAGAGAGATATAGTCTACTATATATAATAAAATATTAAAATAAAATAACTAAGTAATAAATTAAACTTTAAGAAACTTAGACTATTTAAAGTTAAGAAAACTATTTTAAAAGTTAACTATAAACTTACGCTACTAATAATAATAAGGATATACTTAATATTTTATATCTTATTATTAGAACTAGCGCTATAAAACGCTAAGCTATAAGAAAAAATCGAAGTTAATAGTAATTAAGAATATAAAATAGAATAAATACTAAATATAAGAAAATAAGGTTAGTAATAAGAATACCTTATTAAATAAAAAGGATATAGATTAAAGGAAAATACCTAAGAGCTACTAAAGTATTTAACCTACTATAGTTCTTTACTCCGATAGTTCTACTATATAAACCCTTACTTAGAAATATAAGGTTACTAAGAATAGTATCTTAGTTTAATACGTTTAAGGTATTAAACGATTAAACCTCGCTAATAGTAATAGTTTCTTTATTTAATAAATAAACTAATTTATTTTAAGAAGAACGTATTATACTATCTTCTTTATTAATAGCTTATATACCTTAATAAAGTAACTTACTACCTTAGTCTTTTAGGAAACGCTTTTATTTCCTAATCTAAGCTAAGCGAGCTATCGCTTCCTTTAATACTACTTTTACTTTCCGTTTATTTAAATTAATCTTTTACTATTAATTTATAATATAATAAACTAAAAAAAGGAATATTAGCGAAAAGAATAATAAGGAAGGAAAAGGATAAAATAAATAAGCGGACGCTATATTATAACTATTATAAGAACGGCCTATAAAGGTATATTTAAAATACTAATTAAAACGCTCGCCGACCTTATAAGTTAGGCTTAACCGAAAATAATAAGAGTAAGGTATAATTTTAATACTATAGATCTCGGTCTAAGATACTAGCTCCGATCGTTAATGCGATTTATTAGAATTATAAGAATAGGATTTTTTTAAATATAACTAAATATACTATTAGCAGTATATCCTAAAAGGATAAAGGAATAAGGAACGATATACTTATATATAACGCGATAAGGGTATATTTATATATAGCGGCTAAGGTAGTAGGTCTTAAAGGTAAGACTAAAAGGAGGGGAGGCATCTTATTACGACTATAGTTTAGCGAACCGCGGGGACTAGTATATATTATAAGGGCACGTAATATAAGGAATAAGGAATATTAAACGGACCGACGGGCTAATTAAGTTTAGAGCGATAGGTTACTTTAGCGCTTTAACGCTCTATAGCTAAGATCGTAGGATTGCTTTAGCGCTCTAGCGCTCCTAAGCTATAGGATTACCTAGTACTCTTAGCGATCTAAGGAAGCTCTTAAGATATATAAGGAAGGAATAGAATACTCTTTTAAATAGATAGCTTAATAGCTTTTAATATTATAATTATTACGATCTCTATTATAATCTTATCTTTAATTCCGATTATTTAATTACTTAGTTATAGTTTATAGTCTATAACCTCTAACTTATTACTAACGTAATATACTTATTATTACTTAGACTACGTCCTATTATATCTACTAATATAAACCCCTCGATAGGTTTATCTCTTAGGAATAATATCGGTCGTTATACTAGCCCTAGTCTTATTAGTTAGACCGGCCCGACTAGTCCCTTAATAAACCTTTTAGTCTATTAGTCGAAAAATTAAGGAACTAGTCGAAATCGAACCTTATTAATATTAGCAATAAGGTATATAAAGAGGGGGTTTTTAAGTAGACTTTCTAGAAAAGGATAAGGATTCCTTAAAGAGATAACGTATAAGAAGGAATCGACCTACCTACTAAGTATATAAAAAGCCCTATTAACTAAAAGACTACTAGTAAGTCTTTAAGGAAAACCGACTTAAAGAAGTTAACCTTTTAAAGAGGCTATAAGAAATAGTATAATAGTCTCTTAAAAAGGACCCCTTATTATAAAAAAAGATAAATAAGATTTAGGTTACTAGGAAATAGTAACTAACGCTACTACTATAAATTTAAGGAAAAATCGTTAGTATAGTAAATCCGGTATTTATTTTCCCTATAAATTAGTAAGACTAACTATTAGGACCCTCTAACTATCCCTTATAAAAATCAGCTATCCTTAACTCTAATACTTCCCTTAATATCTATAATATACTCTTATAATTCTAGTCCTTTAAGAAGGTATAAAGGGAATATCTTATTACCGGGGAATTAACTATATAGATAAAGGGATATAGAAGGGTGAATCTTACGATAAAATTACTTAATAGGTCTATATAAATTCTTCGACGAAAAAGGGTAGCTTTTTACCCTTGATTTTTAACGAGCTTAATTTCCTTCTACTTTCTTCGAAAGGAAGCAATCTTTAAGGATATAACGTCTAAGCCTATAAGGCTAGTTTAAAAGAATTAGACTATTAGGCCTATTAGGGAAAAATTCGGTTAATTTATTCTTAAATTCTAACCTATTTATAAGAAGGAACTACTTAAGAAGTTAGCTTTCCCTACTAGGAGGAATAGGTTTATTATAAAGGACCCTCTTTTAGTAGCCTAAGGAGACGGCTTTCTTTAGTACGTATAACTTAGTTACCTAGGCCCCTTAGCTTTATATAAGCTAGGCTAATAATAAGGCGTATAAATAAGGGGCCTAAAGACTATTAAATATAAATACTATAGCTAAGGAAAGATTAAGAGACGAATTTTTAGACGGACCCCTATATAGCTAGACTAGCTATATAAGGAAATTTAGGTCGACTAAACCGACGTCTTTAAGGATTAAGAAAGCTTTATTAAGGTAATGTTTTTTATAGACGCCTTTTTAAGGATAGTTTTCCCTTATTTCTTATAGACCTACCTAAGTAAGTATAATTAGTCTGCCCTCTAAGACTTTATTAACTAGATAAAATCCTACTTTAGCTACGAGGTAAAGAAGATATAGTCTAATAGAGAGCTATTTATAAAGGATATCTTAAATTAGCTTTAAAAAAGGGGCATTTTACCCCTACTATTAGCATTAAATACCTAGGCTTAAAACGAAGGGGTAGAAAGATTAAGGGGTATTATAATAAAAAGGGCCTCAACGATAAGACTTACTATAAGGCTTCTATACGACCTTTAAAGGGAAGTCGTTAAGACCGCCTATTACTTATAGAACCGGACCCTTAAAGGGACTACCTAAGGAATAGTTTAGAAATCCCCCTTTAAGCTCTTTATAAAGAAAAGGGCCTCGCTAGCTTACCTTTATACCTATAGCTATAAGCTATACGCTATAACTACTAATATATAGCTAAAAAGAAAGAAGAAAAGAAAGCTTAATCTTAGAGCCTTTATTAGTTACCTTATTAGTTATAATTCTATAAATATCTTCCGGATTTAGATTCCTCTTTTATAAAAGGTTATTTCGACTAAGGATATAATTTTCGACGAATCTAGCTTCTTTAATAGAAAGAGGGATTAATAGCCCCTCTTATTCTTATAACGTTAGCTAATTTAAAAGATCTAAATTCCCCCTTCCTAATAGCTATAAGAAGAGGCCCTAGATAAGGAAATAGAAGAAGAAACTAACGTTAAAGTAGTTAAGGATAACGCCGACTTTAAAGAAAAAGAGGAAGCTACTAGATTAAATAATGTAGATAAAGAAGGAGACTATAGGAAAGCGGTAGAGCTAGAATACGCTTACCTTCCTACGCTTCCTTTTATAGAATAAGAAGAAGATCTAAAAGTAGCTTTCTCTATTAGTCTTCCTATATCGACCCTTAAGGGGGTAGGAAAGGTACCTCTCTTAAAGGATTACCTAGCTGCCTTTTTATCCCTACTTTAAAAAGTAAAGGAAGGTATAGGGCCCGATATAAAAGAAGACTAATTTCTCCTTTATTTTAATTATTTTCCGACTTCTATTTAACGCTTATAAAAGATAGTTCCTATAAAGCGTTTATAGTAGGCCGGCTCTTTAAGCTATAGCTATTAGTAAGGAAGGTATATAAAAGAGACCTCCTAGACCTACTAGTAAATTAAAAGCAGCTTAAAAAACACCCCTTTAAAGACTAGTTTTTCTAGGCCTAGAAAGACTACCTAGCCTTATATAAAGAGATAGGGTCTTTTAAAGAAGTCCTTAAAGAAAAGGTAAAAGGAAAATAGGTCCTTAGCTATAAGTAGGTCTTTATCTATAAGATTAATAAATATAGCTTCCTTTAAAAGTATAAAGCCTAGCTAGTAATCTATAGGAATTAATAGGAAAAAGGGGATTTACCTACTAAGGCAACTACCTTAGTAGGGATATCTTTTTAGACCCTTATAGCTATAGTAGTAGAATTCGACCTTAAGCTCGATTAAAAAGATATAGTTAACGCTTTTATTAACTACTTACTTAAGGAAGAAAAAGTTATCTATATACGCCTTCTACTAGGCTTTTAATAGCTAGGAAAGGTTCTATAGCTTAGGAAAGCTCTATATAGACTATAAAGATTACCCTTTCTTTAGTAATAGTATTTAATAGGTTCCCTTAAAGCCCTAGGCTTTAAGAAAGTCCCTTAAGAACTATATATAATATAAAAGGGTAAAATCACGGTCTTTTTTTATATTAACGATATTATTTAGGCCTACCTAAAAGAGGAAGAAGCTACTACTAAGGAGGCTATATAAGGCCTATAATAAAGGTATAAGATAACTAAGCTAAGGGAGCTAAAGTAGTTCTTAAGGATATAAATCCTTTAAAATAGGTCTTAATAAACTATCTAGCTTACCTAGGACGCTTATATCGATAAGGTCGCTTATAAATTCCTCCTTAATTCCCTAAATAAGAAGCTTCCCTTTATACTTATATTAAATAAAGAGCTTTTACTTAATCTATCCTTTTAAGCTAGGGAGTAAGAGAAATACTAATATTAATAGAAGGTAGGCTCCTTACTTTTTTTTTAGCTATTTCTACTAGACTAGATATCTCTTTTATAGTCTCCTAGCTAGCTAGGTATAACTAGAATCCTAGCCCTAAGTATTAAGAAGTAGTAAATAAAGCTATCCTTTATCTTTATTTAATAAGATTATATAGTCTACGCTTAAGAGGGTAGGAAAGAAAGAAATTAGCTATTAAAATCTTCTTTTATTCGAGCGATTTATTTTTTATAGATAATTCCTTAGATAGAAAGAGCTTATAAGGGTATATTATATCCCTTTTTAAAGGAACTATTGCTTAGAAAGCTTTAAAGTAAGCTACTATTACTATATTAAGTATAGAGGTAAAGCTACTAGCTCTTTTAGAAGCGTTAAAAAAAGCGATTTTCCTTAGCCGGCTACTTATATCTTTACGACTATAAATTCTATCCCCGTTAGCTATAGAATATAATAATATATAGACTATATAAATTCTTATAGAAAATATAAAGCTATTAACCTAGCTATAGTATATTAATATCTACTAGTATTAGTTATACTAAGAGGTCTAAAGGGGACTTATTTCTATTCGTTAGGTTTTAATAGCGTTAATAAAAGCTAATAGTCTTATAAAGCCCTTACTAAAGTAAAGGCTAGCTATCTTTTTATAGTAAATTAAGCTAAAAGACGTTTAAGAAAAGCTATCCTTAAAGGCCCGCCTTAAGAGTCTATAAGAGGAGCTAATAGTCTATATAAGAAGGTAATATTTATAGCTAAAGAAAGGGATAAGGTTTTTCCCTTTAAAGGGCCCCTTATTTTAATTAGGTTTTTTATTTCTAAGAAGGCCCCCTTTCTTATAGGACTTTCTACTCTTTAGGCCCTTATTCCTTAAGTAGGTCTAAAAGAGCCTAAGGACCTAAAAGGGCCCTTACTTTCCTTAAGTAAAGGGAGAATTATAAAGCTAAGAACCTCTTCTATATACTTACTAGCCTAAAGCTATATTAGCTATACCTTTACTATAAGGGCAGGCTATAGCTAAGGGGGTATATCGCGAAGTATAGCTTAATTTTATAGTTCTTAAAGATATCTCTTAGTAAGAGGGACTAAGGAAGCTAAAAAATACTTAGTATAAAAGAAGGAAGAAGGAGCTAAAAAGAGGTATAGAAAGAAAGGTAGGAGTATAAGAAGAAGTATAAGTAGCGAGAGATAAGACGGATATACCGGTAACGGCTAAAAGGGAAGGAAAAAACTAGTAAAAAGCTTAGTAGTTAAAAGGATATTAATAGCTTCTTTAAGTAGGATCTTTTTATTAATTAAGATACTAGATAGGTATAAAAGGGGGCGTTAGATAAAAGAAAGAAGAAAAATTAAGGTAATATAATAATTACTCCTTTACCTTAATTACTACCTTTATAAGAATTAAATAGCTTAGCCCTACCTATCTATCCCCTTACTTTTAATTTTACCTTTATATATTTTATATATACTTCTTATATCTCTCTATATAAGAATAGTAGTATAGTATATTAATAGTATTTCCTAGTATTTTCTATAAGTAAGTATAGGTATTTCTCTATAATTTCCCTATTATATTTTTATAGTAATATCTTAAGGAAATATTAATATAATCCTTAAAGAGCTATTATTACTTAGGAAACTATAGTATATTCCCTATATAATATATCCCTAAGGGAAATCTCTATAAAATATTTATATAATCTACTTAGTTATTATTTCTAGGATTTCTAGGTAATTTCCTAGAGTTTACTTAATAGCTTCTAGGCTCTTTCTTTTATAAGGAGCCTTAAAAAGTTAAGGGTAACTTCCTTAAAGAAAGTAAATATTATTATAAGTACCTAGATTATTATTAAAGGCTAGCGTATACTTAGTATAGTAGTATAAAGTTAAAAAATTATTTATTTAAAGCTAAGGAGAAAGGAGGAAAACTCTATCTTAGTCGCGATAGTTATTTATCTTCCTTAGTCCTTAGCTCGACCTATATTTAAGTACTATTTAGCCTAAGTTTAAGTTAAGCCCTACTTATATATAGGTTTACTTTAGCCTAACTTTAGTATAGTCGCTATAATATAACCTTAGCTTTTTATAAGTATAGCCTATAATACTACCCCTACTCTCCCTTTCTTATTAATAGTACTTTTATTCCTCTCTTATTACCTTTTTATTATCGCCCTCTCTTTTTTCCTTAGCGCGTATAGTTACTTCCTTTTACTTTACGCTTGCCTTATCCCTCTATATACCGCCCTTTTATATACCTATTCCGCCTTATTCCTCCCTCTTCTATATATATACCCCTATACCTTATTAACTATATACGTACCTCGCCGTATTTAAATACCCCTCTTCTTTCCTCTCTCTTTCTTTCTTTCTTTTTCCTCCTTTAAGCTTTACTCCCTTTACGCGTATACCCTTACTCTACCTAACTTCTATCGCCGCGCCGCGCTATATAATAACTACTATAGGCCCTCGCACGCCCGCTAGCTTTTTTACTCCGCGTAGTAGTACCCTGCCTCTTAGTACGCTAAGTAACTATATTCTACTACCCTCGCGCTAGTTAACGCGTTTACTTATATCTCTTAGTAAGTATAGCGCGACCTATATTATTATTATTATTAAGATTATACTAGTAACCTATCTAGAGGTATCTAGAACTTTAACGTTAAATAGAAAGGAAAAACTAAAGTACTTAAAGGAAAACCCTCCCCTCTTTTATAGCTAGTCCGCCCTTATACTAGGTCGCGGTTATAATATATAGGAATCTTACGCCGGCTATCTTAGGTATCGTTATAGTTAGTTAGAATCGTATTAGCCCCGCTATAAAGTAACCTTAGAAAGTAACTCCTTTACGTACGCGGGGTATATAGCGTTAATCGGTAGTACGAGTGTTTTTAGTTAACGGTTAATTATATAATTATCTCCGACCTTATTTTATAACGATATCTTCCTAGGCTCTGCCTTATTTTTCTACTATAAGGCTTAGCGGGCTATTTTTTATTAATGCCGGCCTTTAGCCGGGCTAGTAGTTAGGTTATTATACCGGCTTCGCGCCGTACTTATTAAGTTACTAGTATCGGCCCTAGGTTTTTATTTTCCCGGTCGGGGGGCCCGGACTAGGGTTAGGGGGAGGTCCTAACGAATTCGTTACTAGGTCTAGGTAGGCGAGGTCTAGGCCGGCCTACTTATAGCGGGGCTAGACTGCTAGTATATTTATAAGCGCTTTTAAAAGCGCTAATTAGCTAATTAATAAGTAGGTTAGCGTAGTCTACTAGTCCGACTAAAAATTAATCGTGCCCTTAGCTAGATTTAAACCGACTTTAGTATTATAGCTAGTAAGCTTCCTAGGTATATAACTACTATACTATAAGGGTATAGCGCAACCTATAGTATTACTATATAGCGGCTACCTTATCTCGCCTATATAAGCTAAATAATATCGCTAAATATTAAGATATAGTATAATACTTACTAGAATTAAGCGTCGCTATATACTTATAACTACTTTACTTATACTTATACTAGATTATACTACCTCCTTATTTATTACTTTCCCTTAACTTTATTTAATAGGACGCTAATATAATAATTATATACTAAGGATATAATCGCTATTATTAATACCCTTTAAAACTATATATCTTAAAAAACGTTTAATAACTATTAAAGCGACCTTTATATATATACTTTATTCCCCTTTTAACTTTATCTTACTATTTATCTCTAACTATTATTTTAGTATACTAAGCTTACCCGCGCTATTATATTTATATACTAGGCCTAAATATACCTTAATATCTTAAAGTAATTAAGCGGTAGTTAAGGGGCGTTTATAATTAGTTAAAATTAAGTTAGTATCCTTAGTATATCTTACTATATTTATATCTTATCTTATTATATCTTACCCTTATCCTTATCCTTATCTATCCTTTATTACTATCTATCTTATATTTATCCTTTATCTATCTTTTATTATTTCCTTTTAATACTATAGTTCTTCTTTATCCTTTCTTTCTTTTTTAGCGAGCGTCCCTTAACTCTTACCTCCTTTTCTTTCTCCTTTTTCTATCTTTTATTTCCCCTTTCTTATCTTCTACCTTCCTCTTAGTCCTTTTCTCTCGCCCTTCCTTTATTATTCTCCTTTACGTTTCCTTACTATCTCTTAAATCCCTTTAAGGCTTCTATCTCTTAAAAGTTATTTAGTAGGTACTATAATAAGTTTATATACCCTTACTATTTTATAAGTACTTATTACTATCTACCCCTCCCTTTTTACTTTTACTATACTTACTAAATCTCTTTAACGATATACTTAGGCTCGTTGTCCTCCTTAATTACTAGTAGCGGTTAATAGTTATCGACTACCTATCTAAGTAATAAGTTCTTTATTACTTAATAGAGAAATTCTATATAGAGCCTTTTATATACCCTCCTTAGTATATTAAGCTTAACTATATATAAGCTTACTACTTTCGTTATAGTATACTTTTAGTATAGCTAGTTAAGCTTCTTATATAGCTAGTTAGATATATATTTAGCTATATCTACTTATACCTTATTACTTACTTTAAACCTTTCTATAAGGGCTCTCTTTTAATTTACTATTTCTTTTTATCTTACCTATACTATAATAATAGCGGTTTATAAGAAGTTAGTTACCTCTCTTATCTTTTAAGTAAGCTCCCTTACCCCCCTTACTTTTAGCGCTAGCGGCCCTTCCGCCCTCGCTATTTATACCGGCTTAATATTATATTTATATATCGCGAAGAACGGGCTTATACTTATTATTAACGCTACGTAGTTATTTAGTATAGCTTATATATATAGTAGCTATACTCCTTAGTTATCCTAGCTATAGTAAATATACGTTTAAAGGTATACTTATACCTCTTAGTTTATATACTTAGTCGACCTATTTATTTATAAGTAGTATATTAAACTTAACTTTCTTTATACTTTTATTTATTTATAGAACTCCCTTTAAAAGCTTTTTATTTAGTTCGTCCTTTTATTTAATATAATTAACCTTAGTATCTTATAAAAGTAAAAGTAAGCTTAAAGGAACCTTATTATATATACTACTACCCCTATTATTAGTATCGCTTTAAGTATTACCGCCTTTATTAGCTTATTTATAATTACTTAAAGGTACTTTATACCTTTTATCTTAGTTAGTAGTAACTTAATTATAAAGTCTATTAATAAGTATATAAATAGTTAAGATAGTAGTAGTAAGGGCTTTAAGAGTCCTTTTTAAAGTTACCTTTATATATACCCCCTCTTATATAGTCTATAGTTAGCGACGAGCTACCTTACTATTACTAACTAGCTAAGCTAAAAGAATTCTTAGGCTAGTATTACTAATGTCCCCTCTCTCCTTAAGTATCTTACTACTATTAAGTTATATATTTACTAAGCTATTTATACCTAAAGTATATCTTATTCCTTAGCCCCTTCTCCTTTACTATACTTTAGCCTCCTTAGTACTTATAACCTTTCTTAAAAGTATAACTATCTCTTAATATTAATTATATATTCGCTTAGCTATACCTTTAGTTACTATTTTAGTACTAGTAATCTCTCCCCTTATATACTACTTAGAATACCGCTTAGTATTCCTTATCTTTCCTTAGCGCCTTTATTTATTTCTCTTATAGCTCTTAGTCGTTAAATACTAGTATAAGGTAAGCCTATTCCTAGGGTATATTTCGGCCTAAGTTTAAGTTAAGTTTTAGTTAGTTATTACCCTTATTCGCCTCCTCCTTAGGTCGTTTAATAGGCCTCTTTACTCCGCTAATATATACTATCGCGCTTACCCCTCCTCCTCCTACCTATAGCGCCGCTACTACCGCCCTATCTTAAGTTAAGCGTCTTAGTAAGTTAGTATATTAGCCCTTAGTAAGGACTAAGCAGCCCCGTAGGTATATAGTCTCTAGGATTATCTAAACTACCTACCTTATCTCCCTATAATCTATTTCGCTTACTAGCCGATCTTACTTATAATAGGATAGCGCGTTAGGTATTACTACTAGCCTCCTTAGCTAGAACTTTAATATAAAGTTATAGGATATAAGCTTTATTACTTATTAGCTTTATCTTTTATTTAACTTCTTCTTTATTATAAAGTACCTTAGGTTATTATAGTTAGTTAGTATTATAAAAGTAAGTATATTCTAGAGTTTTACTCCTTAAAAGTCTAAGTACTATATAATTATAAGTATTTCCTTATTATAGATTAAGTAGTTATACTCTATTAAGTTTAGTCTCTTTAAGAAGAATCTTACTAAGTATTATATACTATTTAGCCCTACTTATATTAGTGCCCCCCTTATTACGTATTTAAAATAGTTAGCCTTTAGGTATATTTCTCTTTCTAAGTTATAGAGTTATAATACTAAGGTGTTATAAAAGGCGTTCTAGATAAACTTAAACGCTGCTTAGTACTTATCTATTTACTTAAAGATCGCGCCTTTCTTATAAAGGCCGTCTAGGTATACTAATACCTCCGCGTAGAGTAGTATAAAGGCCTAGTAGTAGTTTATAAAGCTAAGGAAGCTCTAGACTCCTCTTACGTTCTAAGGTACCCGCTATATTTATATTACTTAGATCTTCTTTAGACTATATTAAACCTTACCCCTTACTTATATAATAAAGCTTAGGTACTTAACCTCCTTTATTATAAAGTTATATTTCCTTAGGTTTAATATTAAGCCCGCTTCTTATAGCTTTTAAAGTACCCTTACTACCTTCTTTTAATAGTCTTAGAAAGACCTTAATAAGTAGATTAAGATATTATCTATATATATTATAATAAACTTATATAGGTATTCCCTTAGTACCCTATTAATATATTATTAAAAGGTAGCTAGCGTTTTTATTAAGCTAAATAAGTATACCTACTACTTAAATAATCTAAACTTTATTTAAAAGGCTATCTTAAACTTATAGCCCTTTATTATCTAGATCTTATAGAACGCCGCTATAACGTTAAGCTTTATAAACTACTTTACTTTTATAAGTATCTATAGTATCTCTATAATTAAGGGTAGCGCGTACCTATCTTTCTTTATAATTACGTTTAATACTTAGTAGTTATAGTAAAATTATAAGCGACTATTTAACTTCTAAGTAAAGAGTACTAGGGCTATAGCTAAGAAGCTACTTAAGCGGATTAGGTTTACTTTTATTAGCTCGCTTAAGGTCTTCCTTAGTACTAAGAGTTCCTCCTTTAATATATTATAAAGGGGTCCCTATAGTAAGGGGGGTTCTACTCTATCTTTATTTAGTATTAAGTTAATCTTATAGTTTACCCTTAGCTTATATAAGGGTATTTCTAAAGCCTTTTTTAGTATAAAGAGGTCTAGGTATATATCTAGCGCTTACTTTAAGATATAGTTTACTAGGTCTACCGCTATCTTTAGCTAGAGTACTCTTTTTATATCTTTTATTATAATCGCTTAAATATTAACTATCTTCTACCTTCTTTTATTATCCCTTATTACCTTCTCCCTTTAATATTTCTTAAGGTATATAAGCAAAAGCGGAATTTTAGGAAATTAAGGAATCACGTAAGACTACGTAATAAAGGGGAAGAAGGAGTATAAGGTAGGATTTTCAACGGAATTTATTAGTAGTATATTAGTATATAGAAGAGGTAATAAAGTTAATAATTCTTAATCTATCTACTAGCGGACATGCTATCTTATATAGACAATTATAGCTAAACGGAAGAACCTTTTAGGACTAGATTTAGGCTGCCGTATAGCCCTAAGACTAGGGAATTCCGTGATACCTCGAGTAAATCTAGAAGTGTCTTAGTTCTACTAATATTTATGTTTAAAGGAGGTTGGTCGTCCCGGTGTTCTTAAGAGGTCTTAGCTAGCATTCTAAGCTAGCTCTGTTCCTTCGATTCCCGATTATACGATAACCGGCAACCCGTTTAATGCATAATAACATGCAAAATAACGAACGATTCTTGCTCTATAGGATACGATTTTGTCTATAATTAATATACTACTTATTAGCTTATATAATCGGGAGAGTATATTATAGCTGCTTTATTTATAGTAGGAA
Source organism: Hirsutella rhossiliensis (assembly GCF_020360975.1). Classification (NCBI taxonomy): domain Eukaryota; kingdom Fungi; phylum Ascomycota; class Sordariomycetes; order Hypocreales; family Ophiocordycipitaceae; genus Hirsutella; species Hirsutella rhossiliensis. The sequence continues at coordinate 4,313,167 of NW_025408671.1, read as the reverse complement.
CACCGTTCCTTATAATATTCTACTATAAATACTACTATATTAACGATCCTTACCCCTTAGATCTATTTTACCCTTCTTATTACTTCCGATCCCTATAGGCCTATTTAGATCTTAGCCTTACTATACTAAATCTAATCCCTTACTATATTATATATTACTTAGTTCTTTTTTATTTATAGCCTCCTTAGGAATATATTATAGCTTAGCCTAAGAACTATATATATAAAGGTTTACTTTATATAGCCGTTAATATCTATCTTAAATACTATAATTCTTTTTATTTATAAGGCTAGAATATCTTTTAAGAACGGCCTTAGTTATCTTCTCTTTTTATTAGCGAAAGGTATCTATAGCTTCTTTACTACCTTCTTACTTACTATAGTATAGTAATTATAGCTAGTATTTATAAGCGCGTTAAGTCCCTTTTTCCTATTAATACTTACCCTTAGCGTTACTAAGCTTAGTATAAGGTAGTCCCTTATTAACTTCTAAGCTTCTTACTATTTCTCTTTTACCTTTAGCGCTTAACTTTATACTAAAGTTCCCTTTTTTCTAAGTCGTTATTATCCTTAGCGCCCCTCTCTTCTTTTATTATACCCGCCCTCTAAGGTTCCTATCTCCTCTTCTTATAATAAAGCGCGATATATCCTTTAACTCTATAGTTAAAGTATATTTAATTCTCTAGCTAGGTTTACCCTTCCCTTTATTTATCTAAGGCATTAATACTAGTTATTAAGGTATCCCTATCTTTATCCTTCCTTTCTTAAGGGTATATATTTATTAGTTTCCTTTAATTTAAGGGTAGTTATTTTATTTACTAAACCCTTTCTAGCTTAGCTACTATTTACGCTACCTAACTAATATAGGCGGCGAAGCTTAATATAAGGAGGTCGACTATAGCTAACGCCTTATAGAGCTAGATTCTTAGAGCCCCCTTTAGGAAGATAATCTAAACGTTATATAGCTAGGACCTACCTCTAGCTTTAAAGAGTCTTTACTTAAACTTTAAGAGGAACGCTATAAATATTTAACTCTCTCTTTATTTTATTATTTAAATCGCCGCTACTACGCGTAACTAGATATCTATATTAAGGTAGATTAAGTTAAGGTACTTTAGGAATTCCTTTTAATTATAGCTCCTCTCTACTTTTATTCTATAGTATATAGCGACTATTTATTATAGCCCGGCGTATAAGTAGTTATAAATAAAGTAAAAGATTTCCCTTAAGCTTAAGAAGAATTCTTTATTAATCTTATACTTTTCCTATATATATTATACTTATAGGGTATAGTACTATTATTATCCGTTAAATTTTCCTAGGCTTAAGAGAGGCTTCTTATAGCTATTCCTCCTTATTACCTCCCTTTTAGTCGTAAGCGTCGCTGACCCCCTTATCGCCCTTAAGGGCGGTATTAAACTACCTATCCCGCCCCTAGCCCCCTCTTATATATCTATCTATATCGGTTTATCTATCCTTTAATATATCCTTTTAATCTAGCTAATTAGTTCTTATATCTATAGTTAGCTTTATATTACTTAATACCTTATCTCTACCTCTCTTACTTATAGCGAGAGTATCGCTTACTTTATTATTAGCTAGGCGTTTAGCCCTCCTATTACTACTCCCTACTATCCTTAGGCCTATTCTCCCTCCTCTAAGTTATTAGAATATTTATATTATATCCTTTTAGTTTAATCTCTCTTTAAGCTTTATAGCTCTATTTAAAAGGAGCTTTAGATATATTAAGGGCTAGCGTATACTTAGTATAGTAGTATAGGGCCGAATAATTATTTATTTTAAGCTAAGGAGAAAGGAAGAAAACTCTATCTTAGTCGCGATAGTTATCTATCTTCCTTAGTCCTTAGCTTAACCTATATTTAGGTACTATTTAGCCTAAGTTTAAGTTAAGCCTTACTTATATATAGGTCTACTTTAGCTTAACTTTAGTACGGTCGCTATAGTATAACCTTAGCTTTTTATAGGTATAGCCTATAATAATTATCGACTATAAGGTATCTTATAATAAATACCTAAGGTAAAAGAATTAACCGATATCCTTATTAATCTCCTATAGTATTTAAGCGGGAGTCGCGCTAATAGGAAATTATAGTAAAGTTATATAGATTTCTAAGGTTAGTATAAAGGATAACTTATATTTTATCTAGAATATAATTTAGTATAACTAATATTAAGGGTATAACGTAGCTAAGCTAGTAGTAAAATACTATTAAAACTAAGGGCGCTAGGTAGCTAAAACTAAGGTAGTAATTAAGTAGGGCTAGGGGTATAATATAGCTAAGCTAGGGAAAAACTAAATATAACTAAGGGCGCTTTATAGCTAAGCTAGTAAAAAAATAAGACTAGGGATATAATAAAGCTAAACTAGTAACTAACTATCTTATACTATAAGGGTAAGGGTAAAGTAAGGAATCTCTTCCTTAGCTTTCTCCTCTACTAGTTCCTTAAAGCTTACTAGTATATTATCTAAGGTATCTTATATATTTAAGGCTCTATAGATAGGTATACTATAAGCGTTATTTAGGGCTAGTTTTACTAAGAGTTTTATAGCTAGTCTATTATAAGAAGCTAGAATTTAGTTATAGATTACTACTATTAATACCTATATAGTTAGGCCTAGGTTCTAAAACCTACCTAAGTATACGTTAGTAAACTTTTAGTTTAATAAGTTAAAATAGGCTATTATATTAGCTATATAAAGGTAGGCTGCTACTAGTATATATAGGGGGCTAACGTAAGAGGCTCTTTAATATACTATACTAAGCTTAAGTAAGTTATTTAAGAGGTAAGTAGTAAAAGTAAACTAATAAATAAAGCTAGCGGGTAATCTAGTAAGGGTAGCGTACTAGCTAAGTAAGAAGTTAGCGGTAGCTTCCTTATAAATAGCAGCGAATAGATTTACTTAAATTATAGCTATATTTAAGGCTTTATTAACTAGCGCTTTTAACTTAAAGTAAATAATACCTATATAGCTATCTATATTACCTAGGTTATTATAGTATACTATAAAAAGTATAGTAAGGAATAGTTTAGGTTTTCTATAGCTTAGAACCTAAAAGGGGTTAAGCTTTTATTAGACTAGTATTAAGGCTTATTTCTTAGCGAATAAGTTAGCCCGCTTAAAAGGAGTAAGGGGTAGGGCTATAGTAGTAGTAAGTAAGCGTCTAGTAAATAAGTTCCTTAATAGCTTATTAAAAGTAAGGTTAATAGCGCTAGATCCTTTAGTCTTAGCTAAGGTATACTTAAGGGTCTCTTTAAACTTATAGGTACTTAGTATATTAATAGCCTTATACTCCTTTATAGTAGCGGCCTTAAATATTTTTAAATAGGTAAGGAGGCACTTTATACTAATAACTATAGTAATAATCTTAAGTATCTTAGTATTAGTAAAGGCGACCTATTTAAATAGAAGCTTATTAATAATATCGGCTAAGATAATAGCGATCTATATAGTTCTAAGGGCGCTAGTTATTATCTTAGTTTTATTAAGGAAGATAGCCCTATCTAGGTCGCGTAGCGATAAAGGGAGAAGCTTATCCTTATTAAATAATAAGGTAAACTACCCGCGGGCGTTATAAGGGGTACTAAGGGTTTTCCTTATAATATCTAAGACTAAGGGTAGCGAGTCGCTAAATAAATTACTAAAGCTTAATAGCGATAAGGTATAGTTATTAAAGTAAATATATAATAAAGTACTAAAATTATAGTAATAAAAAGTACTAACTTATTATAGTTAGATACTTAATATTATATTCTTATTAGTCTAGGTAGTTATAAGAGTTATAGTAGTACTATAATAAGTAGAAGCGCTATAAAGTATAGAGAAGTATAGCTAGTTATATTTATATAGGTTATAGGCTTTAAATAAAAGAAGAGATAAAAGGGTATAGTATATACTATTTTCTATTAAGCTTATATTAAGATTATATCCTTCCTTAGTAAGAAGGTCGCGGTAGTTAATATATATATTATAATTATCTTACTTTTACTTAGTAAATATAGCTATATTAGACTTAAGGTTATAAAGGAGCTCTACCTTATTCCTATATAATTAAACTACTTAGTAGATTCCTTTAAGGCTTAAGCGTAGTAGTTAGCGGTAGATCTAATTAGAGAAATACTAGCGAAATACTAAGTCCTTACTATAATATTTATAGCCTTAAATAGTAGGAACCTTAAATATAAGTATAAAAAAGGCCCGGTTTAGTATAGAAAAAGGAGCGTAAAAGGATAGGGAAATTAGTTCCTTAAAATAAAAATAAATATAGGTACTAAAATATAAAATTAAATTACCGCTTACTATAAGCGGCCTATTAATACTTATTAGCTAGTTAACCTATCCTTAGACTTCTAAGAAAATAAGTAGTAATAGCGTATACTATATACTATTATTTCTCTCTTAACTATAGCAGCTTATATTATTATATAGTATATATATAAAGTTTCTAGGTATAGGTAATATAACCTTATAATGCTCCTTATTATATATTAAATTCTTTAATAAGGTCTTTAGCGACTATATCCTTAGTAGCTACCTAGGAATTATAGCTACTTAGCGAGCCTTTTTAGCTAACTAAGTATTTTATATAAGCGGTTCTTTAGCTATATTTATAAGTTTTAAAGTTAAGGATTCTTTTAACTTCTTAGTAGTTAGTATTAGGTTCTAAGCTAGGTTACGCGTCTAGTTATTTAGCTAGCTATAACTATATAATAGATATAATATTATAGATATTTAAAGATCTAGCTAAGTTAAGGTAGTAGGCTAAATAGCCGATCTATTTAAGGACTTTAAATAGTCTTATATAGCGTTCCTTTAACTTTACTACCTATTTATTAGCTATACTATATCCTTTCCTTAGCTAAAGCTATACTTAGTCTCTAAGCTTAAACTTTAGTACTTAGTACTTTACATTATACTACTTTTTTATTCCTATTTAAGCTAGAGTAATTAAGATCTTAGCTTAATCTTAGAGTATCTTTCTATTTATTTATAAAAGGCCTTCTTTAAGGTATCGCTTACTATTATCTATTTATATCTTAGTTAGTAATTTACTTAGAAAGGTATTAATTACTAAGGAGTAAGAGTTATTAAAGGTAAATTAAAATAGTAGTAATATATTAACCTATTAATAGGATAAAAAGTTAGTTATAAAGAACTAAAGTATAGTTTTAACTACTTAATTATATTATTTTAATAAGCCGTTAGCTTAAGGATACTAAGCTATAAATACTAATAACTTAAACTTATATACTATCTATAGTCCTTTTCAAAACGCTAATAAGAACTTAGGGTCTTAGTTATAAGAGTCTTTAACTATTATAGGTTATAAGCTTAAGCTATAGCTTAAGCTATATAGTTATATATAGAGGGCCGGATCCTATATATATATATATAAGCTAGCCGCGTATAGGAGAGCTTTATATAGCTTATTAATATTATCTTATAAACGGTACCTATATATATACCTTTGCTTACTCTATAATAGTATAAGCTATTAACTAATAGATTTAATAGATATTTTTTTAGAAAGGGTGCTACTTCCTTAAGGAAGTAATTTGCCCCTCCTTAGATAGATAAGAAGTATTATAGCTATCTTAAAAGCGATTAAAAGCGTAATAGCTAGCGAAAAGTATAAGGTTCTCGCTATACTAAGGGAGCTATTTATAGGACTAGCTTTAACCCCTATAACCTTTATACCGCTAGTTATAGCGGCGATACTATTAATATAAAAGCCGCTCCCTTAGCTAACTTAGGATAGTAAGCTAGAGTCCTTTTACTTCTTCCTTAGCTAGCTATAGATAAAGTTTATAACTAATAAGAAATAAGGCCTAAATAGCTATCGCGATATAGTATAGTATTTACTCCTCTATACGCTACTAGAGCCTTAGATATAGTAGATCTTTAGATTCTAAGATAAGGGCGGCCCTAAAGGTAAACGCGACCTATAAAACTTCTTTTAATACCTTATATATACGTTTAGCAATATATAGGAGTAGGAGAAGGTATAAGATAGGCTATAGACCCTTAAGTAAAGAGATAGATAAACCTTTAGCGAATTCCTCCTTAATTTTAAAGAGACGCTCTTATAAGTAGTAAGGACTATAGTATAGGAAGATAGCGCGAAGCTTATATAGCTATAGAATTTAATTACGCTAGCCCTATAAGAGCTACTTATCCTTATAATTATACCTATTAACTATAGTAAGTATATAAGCTAGTTAATAAAGGTAGTATAAGGCTATAAGTAAACGCTATATTTCTAGAAGCTATATAAGTATACGCTATATAGTAGTAATAGGATTACCGCCCTTATATAAGATAAATAACTAGCCGTTAATATAAATAAAGATACCTTAATATTAGCTACCTATATAAACTAGGCTAAATATAGTAAGAAGGCGCTATCGACTACCCCTTATACCGCCCTATACTTTAAGTAGTAGGCGAAGTAAGTAATAAGCAAGGAAATTAAGAAGAGGAAGGCTAACGGCCGCTACTTATATTATAGCGCGTCTATATACTTTATACTAAAATACTTCTTCCTTTTAGCTAAGCGGCCTATAATTATTTAAGTAGCGAAGATAGAACCGCTCTTTACCTTAAACGATAAAGAAGACTCTATCCCCTTAGGCCTAGAGGAAAAAGAGTAGCTTTAGAGTAAAGACGGGCTCTAGAGCCTTAATTACTAGTACTAATAAGAGAGAAAGACGAATTATCCGCCTATATAAAAGAGGAGCCTACTTTAATATAGGTTATAATTAATAACTCCTTACTTATTACTACCCTTATAAATAAGGGCTACTAGTACTATACTATAGTCGATAAGGCGCTTATATAAGAGATATAAGTACTAGTAAAGAAGATCGCTTTAAAGTAAGTAAAGGGCGCCTTAAGCGCGATAAAAGGTATAGTAATTAAGGGTATTATATAGCTAGCTATAGAGGTTAATAGCTACTATAAGCTTATCGTAGCTTATATAATCCCTTAACTAGAGTTTCCCTTAATCCTTAAGAAACCTTAGTTATTATATATAGAGTTATACTTAGTTCTATATTAAAAGAAGCTATAGTTTAAGCTTATATAATAGTAGGTCCGCTATAATAACGGGTCTATAAGTATAAAACTAAGTATATAAGCTTTATACTTAGCCTAAGAAGTCCTTACTTCTATCTTTATAAGAACTATATAATAGGTAGAGCGGAAAGAAGGCTAGGTAATAGCTAATATAGCGGTCTATATAGTTAGCTTAGTAAATATTAATAAAGCCCTTTAAATAAAGAAGCTAAAGTTAACCGCTAAGCTATAGTAGTAGATACTAAAGCGCTTCTATAACCTTTTACTACTATTTAAGTCCTAAGAAGTAAATAAGCTTAACCTATATAAGCTAAGGGTAGACTATAGGGTTATACTTTATACTAATAAGAAGGGGTAAGAACTACCTATACTATTTAGACTACTATATAGTATATTATATATAGAGCTACTAGTACTAAAGAAGATACTAAGGGACCTCTTAAATAAAAGTTTTATTTAAGTAAGTAGCTTTAAAGTAAGAGCGCTAGTCCTATTTATATATAAACTAAGGGGCAGGATATAGTTTTACTATAACTATAGGGCTTTAAACGTAATTATAAAGCTAGACCGCTACCTTTTACCTTTTATCTTAGATACGCTCTATAACCTCTTAAAGGCAAAGTAGTTTATAAAGCTAGATATAAAATAAGCGTTCTATAAAGTATAGATCTTAGAAGGTAATAAGTAAAAAACAGCGTTTTATATACGCTATAGCTTATTTAAGTAGCTTATAACGCCTTTTAGCCTCTTAAGAGCGCCCGCTACCTTCTAGCGTTATATTAATAATATACTTTAAGACTTCCTTAATAAGTTTACTTTTATATATATAGATAATATCCTTATCTATATAAGCGGCTCTTATAAGGACTATATATAGAAAGTATAAAGGGTCTTAAAGCGCCTTTAACTTTATAGGCTTTACCTCGACTTAAATAAGTACGAATTTAGGGTTAAGAGGGTTAAGTACCTAGGCTTTATTATCTATATAAGCGTAGGTATATAAGCGGATCCTATAAAGATCTAAGCGATTTAGGACTAAGCGGCCTTAACTATATAAATAAGCGTATAAAGCTTTCTTAGGTTTATAAACTATTATAGGATATTTATTAAGGGCTTCTCTTATATTATAATACCCTTAAACGAGATTACTAGGAAGTAAACTACCTTTTATTAAGGGCCTATATAAGAAGGAGCATTCTATACGCTTAAGAGCCTATTCTCTTAAGCCTTAGTATTACTTTAGTAGGACTTCGACTAGTCTATATTAGTTAAAGTAAACTATAGCGGCTAGGTACTTAAAGGAATGCTCTCTTAAAAGGTAAATAAGTAGAAGTAACTAATAGCGTTTTACTCCTATAAGCTAACCTTAGTAGAGCGGAATTACGCTATTTATAATAAGGAGATACTAGTAATTATTAGCTACCTTAAATAATAATAAGCGGAGCTCTAGAGCTATAAAAGCTTTAATATTCTTATAAACTATAGGAACCTTAAGTACTTTATAACTCGCTAGTACTTCTTAAAGTAGTAAGCCCGCTAGGCGGAGTATCTATTATACTTTAACTTCTTAATTAAGTACTAGCTAAAGTAGGACTTTATAGTCCTAGATATACTTTCTTAAAAGGATTAAGACTAGCTAATAAGAGCGGATATCGAGGCCTAGGATCTATAGCTTATCCTATAAAAGGCGTTATAGACTTATATAAGAGCTTCCTTAGTAAAGAGAGGCGCGGCGCTAATAAATAAGCCTCCCCTTATACCTTTACCTTAGTTTAGTAAGGAGGGATAGACCGGCCTAAGAGCGTATATAGCGCGGGTATTTTAAGATAAGGTCCTTTAACGCTTATAAGATAGGATATTATTTCTAGACTATACCTATAAGAGTATACGCCGCGCTATTAAGTCTAGCGCTTAATACCTTAATCTAAAGCTAAAGCTAAAGGTATAAGTAGCTAACTATTATATCGACTTATAAGGGTATTTATATTAGCGGGGGAGACTATAGGTACTAGGCGCGCTATATACTATAGAAGCTAAGAAGAAAGATAGACCGCTAAAGCTAAATAAATAAAACGAGCTTTAAGGAAAGCTAGTCTAGCTCGTCTATAACTTTAGTATCGTAGGCTACCTAGGTCGGTAGGGTATAGTAGTAGGCCTTATAAGGGATTTTTACTAGCCCCTCTTATAGTACTACGTTCGCCGCTTCCTTTATAACTATAATATCTATAGCTATACTAAGATTTAAAGGGTATAGCTTAAGGGGCTACTTAAGTAGCTTTTAGTACCTAACTAGTTCTATATATATATATATAAATAGACTTTATAATAGACCTCTTACTTATAAAGGGCGGTAACTACTATATATAGGTAATTAAAGACCGACTTAGTAAGTCTATAGTATTAGAGCCGATACTATTTATAGATATAGAGTCCTATATAAAGCGCTTCTTATAGTACTAGGCCCGCTTATATAGCTAGCTAGCCTTTATTATAAGCGATAAGGGATCGAATTAAACTAGCTACTTTTAGTAGTACTTATACTAGCTACTTTAAATTATATAGCTACTTAGTATAATATATTACCTATAGACTAATAAAGGGCCTAAGAAGGTTAACTAAGAAGTATAAGCTTACTTATAAGCTATCGTAGCCTATAACTAAGTAAACTAAGACTAGTAGCTCCTTATAGCCTAACTTATATTAAATAGTAAACTATATACCTTTATTAAGATAGCCCTTTTCTTTATAATATATAGCTTTAAACTACCTTTATTAGTTCCCTTTACTATAAATATAGTAGTAGAGTAGTATAGTAATTTATTACTAAAGGGCTATACTTTTATATTTATATAAAAGCTATAAGAGACTATAGATTATTACTAATCCGCGATAGCTACTATAGTATAAGATTAAGAGCGGTATACTAATAAGACTAGGGCTTTAGTAGATAGGTTTATAGTAAGAGATAAGGTATAGCTAGACCTTTATAACTATAGGTCGGTATAACTAAAGAAAAAGCTTAACCAGCTATATATAAAGTTTATAGTATAAAGGGTTATTAGCCTATAAGTTATAAAGCTTAATAGTCTCTTAATAGGGGTTTATAATAAGATTAATATAGACCTCTTTTATAGAGCCTCTTTTAACCCGCTACTTAAATAAGAAGTAGTAGACGCTTAACCGCTTATAATTAAGGTAGAGGGAAAGGATAAGTTTAAGGTTAAAGAGATATAGGCCGCGCTATAAAAAAGAGTTACTAAGGGGAAACGCTAAGAGGTCCTTATTAAGTAATATAGGTATCTTAACCTTATATAAGAACTTATATATAAGTTTATAGGAGCTATAGCCCTTAATAAGTTTAAAGCTTTATTTAGAATAGTAAATAAGAATAATAGACTAGCGGACTATAAATAGTAGCTTAGGCTAAGACTATAAAGTAAGTAAAGTAAAGTAAGTAGTTATAATAATATAAGCGTAATAATATAAGCGGAGATAAAAATAGTATTTATTTTAGGGCAAAGCCCTTAGACTACCTAAACCTACTCCTTATCCTTATTATTATCTTTATCCTTATCCTTATTATTCTCCTTAACCTTATTAGCGGTAGTAGCGCTCTTTAAAGCGCTTAGGCGGCCCTTTAGGCCCGCGAGCTAGTTAGTAGTAGCGGCGGCTCTAAGGGCTCTAAGGGTAAAGGGGGCCCGGCTAGTAGTAGCGGCGGGGGTAGTAGCGGCATAGCTAAGGGGACCGCCGATAGAGCGATAAAGGTAGTATCCCTAGTACTAAGAGAGTTAATAGTAGAAGTAAAAGAGCTAAAGGAGAGGAACTTACTTAAGGATAAGGCCCTAGCGCTTAAGGGTATAAAGATTATAATAAGCGGCGGCGGCGGCGGTAAGGCGCTTTTTAGTAGCTCCCTATACCTACCTATATACGCTAGCCTTTTAAGCTAACGCTATAGCGAGTAAGATAAAAGGCGCCGCTTTATAAGCGTAGCTAGTACGCGCGTACTAATAATAACTACCGCTATAGCGGCGCTTAACTTAGTCGGTATAAGGGAGCTCCTATAACGTATACTATATATAAGGGGCCGTATAAGCGGCTCTAGCCTATACTTAGCGTTTATACTTTAAGAAGTTAATAGAAAATAGCTACTATGCTTACTAAGTAGCGGACTTATAGGGGTAGTAGAGGCGGAGGTAGGGGTAAAGGGGCCGGGCGTTATAGCTAGTAGCGGGGATAGTATTATTACCTAGAAGGGTAATATAAGGGCGGCTAGCGTAATAGAGGTAAAAGCGGCGGCGGTAGGCGCGGTTATAGGGGCGCGGGTAGGAGTAGTAGTAGTAGCGGAACTATCGTTAGCTATACTTAGTATAGCATCGACGAACGATTTTATATACTCTAAAAAAGAGGAAGCGAGGGAGGGGGAGGTAGATATATTTATCGCGGAAGTTAGTATTATAAATTATAGCCTCTTACTCTATAAAGTATGGAACTTACTAATTAAAGTTATTATTATTAAGGCTATTATTATTACTATAGCTATTACTATAAGTATACGTTAATAAAGTAGCTTATATAGCTAGGAATAAACTAATGCTTTAAGTAGAGTAGAACTTACTTATTACTATTATTACTATAGTTAAAGAAGGAAGAAAAGGAAAGAAAGGAGGAAAGAGGGGATACCGCTTTATATACCCTTAAGTAAAGGAGGCTACCTAAGGCCGAGGGGATAGGCAACCTAAGGCTTACGTAAGTCTAAGCTAGCCGCTAGCTACCTAAGGGCGTATATAATAGGTTACGCCCTTATTTAAATAGCTAGCTAGCTAATAAGTATAGAGCTTAGTTCTAGCTACCTAGGCTAATAGGCGCGGGGATAATAAGGCTAGTAAGGCTAGTACGATTAATAGGAAAGGGTAGGGTAGAGGCTAGTAGTATAGGCTTAATAATATAAAAGCTATTAATTAAGTAGCGCTACGCTACGCTTAAGAGAGGGTATTATATAAGAGTCTTTAACTATTATAGGTTATAGGCTTAGGCTATAGCCTAAGCTATATAGTTATATATAAAGGGCCGGATCTTATATATATATATATAGGCTAGCCGCGTATAAGAGAGCTTTATATAGCTTATTAATATTATCTTATAAACGGTACTTATATATATACCTTTACTTACTTTATAATATTAGTTAAAGATAATTTAAGTAGGAATCCCTTAGTTATAGTATATTAATTTAGTAAAAAGTACCTTAACTTAGTCCTTTATAGTAAACTAATTATAGCCTAAGATAAAGAGCCCTATCTTTAAGAACTTATTAGTTACTATTAATAGTATATTATAATAGACTTTAATAAGTAGTATTTATAGAGTTTAGTCTATAAGAACGTCTAAGAGCTTTATAATAAAATCTATAGTAATTATATAAAAAGGTAAGGCTAAGAAAGTAATTAAAACTAACTTATTAAAGGCCTTTAATTAATTAGTTTAGTTCTTATAATAAGTATTATACTTATTAATAAAGCTATTAATAAGCTTCTTAAGGCTAATAATAGTAAATATAAAGGATAACTCTTTTTATATCCTTTACTATCTAAGGTAAAATTTAAATATATAGTTATTAGTAATAATTTCCTTAGTATAGGTAGTAGGAATATAAAGCTAATAAAGACCTTTAAACTTAACTAAGTAAAGTAACTTATTATACTAAATAAATAAGAGACTAACCTAAGACTTATTACTTTTAAGCTACTTTAATATACTAGCTTACCTAAGTTCTTTTATATATACTTCCTAGAGATTTTAGCGTAGGTTAAGTTAAATAAAGGATTTTATAACTATATATATATATTTAACTAATACTTTATCTTCTTAAACGCGGTTTAATTGCCTAGGTTTATATTTCCTAGGTATTATAAATAATAGTTACGATAGTATATTAGTAAGGATATTTAAGGTTCTAAGAATATAGTAGACCTTTAAGGGAAACTAACTAAGGTACTATAAAGTAAGTATAAGCTAATTATTTATTTTTATATTAATAGTAAATAGTAATATTTACTTTAAGATTATACTTATAGTAGCGTAGTTAGTTAATATAATAACCTTTAATAGTAAGGTAAAGATAATATATAACTAAAGCTTTTAATATACCTAGGAAAGATAAGCGACTTTAAGTTTAGTAAGCTAGTATTTAAGCTTTTTACTACTTAGGCGTTTACTAAAGTAAAAGATTAGCTAAATACTTATTTAAGGTAAGGTTCTTCTTAGGTTTTAGTTTACCCTTAGTACTAAGTAGAAGGCTACTACTATAAAGCTTAGCTCGCGGCTAGCGTTAATTTATAAGAATAATAGCTATTTTAGGTTAAAATAATATAGCTATATTAGTTTTATTAAAGTATTTATAATATCTTAGAAGGCCTATTCCTTTACTAAGGACGGTTAATATATTACTTTAAAGGTATATTTATTCCTTACTATTTCTTTAAGTAGTACTTAACTATCTTATACTTTCTTAAGTATTATAGTTTTTTAAACTTAAAGCGCTTTTACCTTTTAAGAGAAGTAAGCTACTAAGTACTATAGCTAGTTAACTAAGTTAAGCTACTTTTTAATACTTATAAGGTATTTAAAAACTTTATATCCTATAATACTTATACTTATCCTTTAGTATTTATTAAGCTAATACTATTAACTTAAAATCCTAATAGTTTTATAAATAAGTAGCTTAAGAATAATTTCGATTTAGCTAAGGCTAGGTTATAGTCTATAAAGATTTAAAAGATAGCTTAAAGGTAATAAATATAGTTATCTTTTATATTTAAGTAAATTATAATATTATCGATATATTTAAAGGAATATTCTATATATTATTAAAGGATTTAGTCTATAAATTATAAGATATATAAAAAAATATAAAAAAGAAACTTCTCGCGAAACTAATATATACTTATAGTAGGTATATATCGCGACTAAAATACTAACTAATACTAAGAATTAATTTAATAGTATTAATTACCCTTAGTAATAATACTACGCTAAGGCTAAGAGGTAGGTAGATATAGTAGCGGCCCTTAACGTACTAGGCTCGATTAAAGCGTATAGCGTAAAGAGACGCTACCCGAATTTATATACCTTAATAAGGCGAGTTAATAAACCTAAAGTAGTAATATAATACTAGCCTAAGCGCCGAGCGACCTTATAAAAAAAGTAATATATAACGAACTCGTAGGCTTTATCCTAAGTATATAGTTTAGTAGGGTATAGGTAGTAGTTAAATAGCTCTTTAGGGTAAAGAGCTATACTAGTAGCGTATTATCGGCGGTACTCTACGTAGACGAGAGCTTTAAGATAATAATCTAGGATATAATTAAGGAGGTAGTTAAGGAAGAACTCCGCTTAGGTATCGCTTTAGGCCTAGGGGGCCCTAAGCGAACCTAGGCCGCGGTCGTAGCTAAGACTAAGGGACCGACCTAATATAAAGCTATAGTAAAATAAGTCTAACCGCGCTATAAACGCGAGATTATTATAGTCCTTATTAAGGCACCGCCTAAAATCCTAAGCCGCGAACTAAAAGATATAGTAAAGGCGGTAAATATAGCCTTAAAAGCTATAAGTACTATAGCGGTAAGGCGCCTTTAAAGCAGAGATATCGCGGTTATATTTAATACCGCGGTAGGAGCCTACTAAAGGGACTAAGGCTAGGTTAAGGCTATATTTAGACTAGAGGCTACGATCTCCTACCGCGCGTATATAATAGTCGCTAAGAACGTCCCCTTAAAAGTAGCGATAGTAGATAAGAAGCGATTACTTTATAAGATTATAAAGGTAAATAAAGTTAAGGTCCTTTAGGCTTAAGCGCTATACCCTTAATCTAAGATATTAATAGTAATAACTATACTTATTAAGGTCGGTAGCTTAAAGGAGGCTAATAGGCTTTATAACCTAAGCTTAGTCCTTAAAGTATAAATCTTTTAATATAAACCCTATAATAAGTCGGTCTAACTATAAAGGTACTATAACTACTATAAATATAGCTATATTACTAAGCGATATATATTAATATAACTCTATAGCTAATATAAGAGTATAGTATATAATAAAGGTAAGGATAAATATAAAGCTAAGAAGGGCGAAATCCCTTATAACTATATCTTATATTAAAAGGAGTACCTATTATAAACCTAGACTTACCTTATAGTAAATAAAGCCTAGGAAAAAGTAAGGGAAAACTACTTATATTAACCTTAATAGTTCGCGAATACTTAAACGTATACTAAGTATAGGTGCTCTCTACCGTTAAAACCTAGGGCGTTCTTAAATTAACCGCGGTCTAGAAGTAGGGACTAAGTAGACCGCGCTAAGATAAGAGGTCGAGCTTAAGATACCCGCTAGCTAGTAGGGCTAAGGAGGCTAAACTAAGTACGAATAATATTTATAGGTATAGTAGATAGAGAAGCGCTAAGAGATAAAGCGCCTCCCTCCTTATATAGATAACCCCTTTTACCTTAACCTTACCTATATATAACTAAAAGTATTATTCTAAAATATATAAAAGAGATATAAGCTAGCTTAGTTAGCGCTTTACTACTAAGCTAGCTTTAACTTAATAGTATTATAGGAAGTAAAAGCTATACTAAGAGGCGGCCCCCCTCCCTTTTAAAGCAGCGCCTTATAGCTTAGTCTATAAGAAAGGGAGGTATACGCTATATATATATAAAAGGCTTAGGCTAAGGACCTAGTTACCTTAGTTTAGACTAAACTAAAGTAAGGTAATTTTTAAGGATAGTATTAAACTATAGGTAATTTACTTACTACTAAGGGCCGTAAGGGCTAGAGCGCTATATAACCTAAGCGTAATCGAACTAAAGTACCTTATAATAATAGTAAGGGACTTTAATATCTATTACCTACTTTAGGATAAATATAATAGAACCTTAGATAGCGTAATATAACTTATATAGGAGGCGATAAAACTATAACTTAAACTTACTACCTTAAGAAGAGAGTATATAAGATTTTTCTATAGCTAAAAGGATAGTACTATTAACCTAGCTTAAGTAATACTAAAGACTAAGATATAGTATACTAAGCCTAACCTAGACCTAACTAGGTTAGACTATATCCCTTAAACTATTATACTATAGGTTAATATATAGGCCTAGGTACTTAAACTAGCCTTAATATAAAAAGAAGTAAAAGTAAAGCTAGTTAAAGCTAAGACTATATCTTAGCTAAGACTATACTAGTTAATACTTTAAATGCTTAAAGATATCGATAAAGACCTAAACTATATCTTTACTACTTTAATATAGATCGCGATAGCTATAGTTCTACGCTAAAGGCGAGTATTACTTAAGGGTAAGGTATAGTTTACCTTAAAGGTAAGGAGGGCGATAAGGGAGGCTAAGAGGGCGAGGAGGAAGTATAAGTAGGAAAGGAATAAGGCGAACTAAGAAGACCTATATAAGGCGTCTATAGCTTAAAAGTAGACCGTCCGCGAGGTAAGGAGGGCTTATTAGCGCGAGTTCTTAAAAGAATTTAGCGCCGATAATACTAAGGTCTAGAATATAAAGAGGTAGGCTAGACTTTATAATAAGCTATTACTAAAACTAACTTATATCTTACTATTAGTTAAGGAAGGTAAGGACTAACTAACGAAAACCTTTAAAAGGAAGGCCTAGCTATTAGCCGCTAAGTTCTTTTTACTAAAGGCCGGCACGACCTAAGGGCTACCTTAGCCTATAGCTAAAGCGACCTTTATAGTTAACTAATAGATCTAGCTAGCTAATATTATAAGGGCGCTAAGTAAGATAGTAAGCTAGAAAGTAATAGGTCTAAATAGTATCCCATTAAGGTTTATTAAGAAGTATAGCCTAGCCTTAGTCTAGTAACTAGCTATAATCTTTAACGCCTATACCTAACTTTTATATTTCTTAGGTTAGTTTTATAGCGCGAATATAGTAGTTATTTAAAAGCTAGGTAAGGGGCTAGAAGCCTATTATATAGTAAGGGGATAGAGACTAATTTTCCTCTTACTTATAATAGGAAAAGTACTTAAGTAGATACTAGCTTAAAAGATCGCGGGAGTAGTAGAGGCGAATAGTATCCTACTAAATAAATAAATAAGGAATAAAAAGGAACGCTTTATAAAGGCAGCGATCCTACTAGTAATAGAATTAATATACGCGATATAAGCCTAAAAGGGCATTATATTATTCTTATAGCTAGATATTAAGGGCGTATTCGATATAGTTAACTATAATAAGCTTATAAGGGAACTAAAGCTTAAGGGATACCTTAGATAGCTTATAAGCTTAATATAAAGCTTTATAAGTAATAGAAGATTAACCCTTTACTTTAATAAGAAGACCTTAAAGCTAACTTAAGTGCTAATAGGAGTCCTTTAAGGCTTCCTCTTATCCTTAATCTTATTTCTATACTATATAACCCCCTTATATAAAAGGATTAGTATAATATATAGTATTTATACTATTAGCTTCGCTAATAATATAAATATAGTTAGTATTAGACCTAATAAGGCTACTATAGTAGTATACTTAGAAGAAACTTAAAAGGTATATATAGAGTAAGCGACTAAGTTTATAGTTACTTTTAAACTATTAAAGAGCGAATTACTATACTTTATATAAAGGAGATAAGTAATAATAACGCTAGTCCGCTTTAAGGCCGATATAGTAACTCTAGTCTAAGAGGCCCGCTTATTAAGGGTTTAGGTATACCGGAAACTATATTAAAAGGTATACTTAAAATAGCTCTAAGTAAAGTTAAAGCGCTAGACTATAGCCCTAACTAAGCTCGCGGTATCTATATAGAGCTATACCTTACTATACGCTAAGGAAGTCTATAGTAAGGTAATTTAATCCTTAATCTCTTACGCTATAGTTATATTTTATAAGATAATACTTATAAAGGGGAAACTATATAAAATTATATAGGACCTTACCTAAGATTAGTTAGCTTACCTTTAAGTAGTAATAAGCGCTTACCGCGCGACCTTAGTTTATTAAGTTAAAGTAGAGGTATAGGTACCCTTAATTAACCTTTACTTAAACTAAAGAATAATAGATACCCTTTAGAGGCTAGAGGACTTAGGGCTTTTTAGCTAAATCTAACGCGCGTTTAACGCGGTCGCGGGTATACTTAAAAGGAGGTAATACTAAAGAGAGAGTAAACCCTTAGCAGCGCTACCTCTAAGTAGACCCCCCCTTATAGAAGAGATAAGGGGGGTCTAGGGCTAGATAAGATCGAACGACCTCTTAAATAAAGCTAAGTCGCTTAAAAGGCTAAATAAGGAATAGGCCGCTTAATAAAACGCTAAGGAAAACGCGATCCGATAATACTAAACTACCTTTTACCCCGCTAACTTCCTACCTTAGTTTAATAAGGCAATAACGCTAGACTATTATAAGGGCCTCCTTAAGTATATTAGTATAGTAATTACTTAGATATATATAAAAAAGATTAAGCTTAATAACTTCCTTTTTAACTAATAGGTCCTTAGCGTAGTTTTACTAATATATACCTATAAATAAAGATAGGATACTATTTATTATATAATAATTAACTATTTACTAATAGTAGAGGTAAGGGAGTCCCTCTTAATATAGGCTTAGGACGTAGGTAATATAAGAGCGGGCCTTTAAGGGAAAAGGATAGTAGCGCCGCTAGTATAATAGTTCCTTTACTTAAGTAGGCTCCGTTAGTTTAACCTAGCTTAGAGGCTATATATAGATATACCGGATAATAAGACTAAGGTCGCGCTAGGGATAGAGCGGCCTTAACTAAGACTACCTTAGCTAACTACTTCCCTTACTAAGGCGATTTAAGAAAGGAGAGGACTTATAATAATAAGACTATAGCTTTAACTAAACTAAACTTAAACTAAGCGTAAACCTCGCCGATTAAACTATAGACTAAATAGAACTAATATAACCTAACTAAACCGACCTTAATAGCTATAAAATAAGACCTACTATTAAAAGACTATAACTAAATAAGACTTAACTTAGAACCGAACTAAGATAGAGCTAATAACTAGCCCCCCCCCCTTAAACTATAACCTTAGCCTAGCTTATTAGTAGTAACGTCCGCCTTATTATCGCGGTAAGAATAATAAGACCCTCTTAGGGTAGTACGCGGGGTATAAGAGGGAGTAACCTAAGGCTTATAAGGAGTATAGGGACTACTACCGCTATAAGAAGCTTAATAATGACTAGATAAACCTAACTTTAAACCTAAACTAAAGCTAGCTTAGACGGCTAGCTTATAAGATAAAGTAACGACTAAGGTCTATACTAAGGTAAGACCTATACTAGCAGCGGTATAAAGGCGTTCGCTATAGCCTATACTATAACCTTAGATTTAATTAAGGTTAAGACTAGCGATAATCTTAGCTAAGACTAAACCGCGATAGCTATAAAGACGCTATTAAATAAAGTTAGGAGCGCTAGTAAGATCGGTAGGCGATATAAGATAGGGACGCTTTAAGGCAGGCTCGGTACTAAGAGAACTACTAGGCTATAGCTTAGTATTAAAGGGAGATATAGTATAATCCTAAGCTAGCTTTATAACGGCCGTAGGTATAGCAATAACGATAGACTCCTTAGCCTTAGCTTTAAATAAGGCTTTAGACGCGGCTACCGCCTTACCCTTACCTTTACCCTTCCTTTTATTAAAAGGGACTAGGGCTAGAATAGGCCTAGTAAGACTAATAAGATTAAAACCGCTATCCTTACCGTTAAGGCTATTATTAGTAATAGGATAGAAATAGTTAGCGAGATCGTTAACTACTATAAGAGTCTTTTAAGTAACTAAGAGCGACTTAGGCCTAACCTAAGCTAAGGTCTTAATAGTATCGCTAAACTTACTTAGGTATTTCTTTAAGGACTTATATATATCTTAAGGTATATAAGTAAAAGCGGAATTTTAGGAAATTAAGGAATTACGTAAGACTACGTAATAAAGGGGAAGAAGGAGTATAAGGTAGGATTTTTAACGGAATTTATTAGTAGTATATTAGTATATAAAAGAGGTATTAAAGTTAATAATCTTCTATCTATCTATTAGCGGATATACTATCTTATATAGATAATTATAGCTAAACGGAAGAACCTTTTAGGACTAGATTTAGGCTGCCGTATAGCCCTAAGACTAAGAAATTCCGTAATACCTCGAGTAAATCTAAAAGTATCTTAGTTCTACTAATATTTATGTTTAAAGGAGGTTAGTCGTGCCGGTATTCTTAAGAGGTCTTAGCTAGCATTCTAAGCTAGCTCTGTTCCTTCGATTCCCGATTATATAATAACCGGTAACCCGTTTAATATATAATAATATGCAAAATAACGAGCGATTCTTACTCTATAGGATAAGATTTTATCTATAATTAATATACTACTTATTAGCTTATATAATCGGGAGAGTATATTATAGCTGCTTTATTTATAGTAGGAACACCGTTCCTTATAATATATAGTAGGTATTATCTATAAAATAAGTAAAAGCTAACGCGAGCGTCTTAATATTCTTAGTAACTATAGCTAAACTAAGGGCGGACTTACTATAAGAATATACCCTTATATTCCTATTTTACTATTATAAAGAAATAATAGGCATAGGGAGGCTTTATAGAATAAGCTAGTAAAAAGAGGCTCTATAATATAGTCTAAGGGAATAACCCTTAAAAGACAAAGACCTCTATTAGACAACTATACCTTCCTCTAGGGAAAGCGGGTCAGGATAAGCCTATCCTTATAAACAGAAATATGCATAAAATGCATAAGTCAATTACGAGCAGAACGGATACCATATTGCCTATTTTGGCCTAGCGGTTCCGAAGATATCCGCGATACGAGAATAGGTAGGGCATAGAACATTCTAGTTAAATCCACTACTTATGCTAGAACCCATAGTCTTACGTTAACCATTACGCTATGATCAGACCACCTACTAAGTTAGGAAGATATACTATAGATAGAGCTTTTTAAGCACTATAGAATATGCTAGAAAGCTAACTAATTGGTCTACTAGTAGGCGAGCAATGGTCTATAAAAGACGAAGGATTTCCCTAGGAGTAGTAGATAGAAGAAGTAAGTTCGCAAGTATCTTTTACAACGCTATTCTTTTAATATATTATTTAGCCCCTTATATGCTCGTTATAAATTCCGGACGAAATCCTACCCTATACTCCTTCGACCGATCTTTCCGCTTACGTTATCGATTACTTAATTCTACGCTTATTGCTTATACCTTCTTATACTTACCTAATACGCCCTTACCTTTAATAGTAGAGGCCTTTTAATTAATATAAATATAAGTTTCTAGAGTAGCGCGATAAAGGTACTCTTATACTAAACCCTTAATAAAAGAAAGGCTATTAACCTTAAACTATACTTAGTAGAGGGTATAAGCGGCCTCCTTACCCTTAAAGGTAATCTAAAATATAAATTAATATTAAACTTAGATAGTACTATAGTAGGAAAGGGTTACTTACTTAGTAATAAGATTAGTTAGAGTTAGTATAAGTAATATATACTTTAGCCTTTATAGCTATTAAAGTTAGCTAAAAATATTAAAGGTAAAATTAACCTAAGATAAAGCTAGGATTAATACTTATAAGACTAGTTTTAATAGCTAGTAAAGGACTTATAGGTAAGCTTATTAATAAGACGCTTAATATATATAAAGTATAAAATAAAGCGCTTTAATCCCGCTACTATAGCGACTTTCTTATAAGGAGAGGGTTTTAAAGGAGGCAAGCTACTATTACCTAAGTTAGCTTTTTAGTTAGATATTATAACGCGGTAATAAGTAAACTAAATATAGTACTAAGGAGACCTAGAGTTATAGAAATAAGGTAGGTAAGGTAGTAGTTAGGCCTATAAAAGAGATAGATAATAGAGAGATAAGAGGAGGTACGTATAAAACTAAAGGAGGAGGGTAGGTATATATAGGCGCGAGCTAAGCGCGCGTAATTAGTAACTATAAGATAGAAGGTAAATATAGGCCGCCGCGCCCTTAATTAAGAAGTCGTATAGCTAGATAGGAACCGATTTATAATTAGCGGAGCTAGCCGACTAAATTTCGATTAACTAGCCCTACTTAGGAGCGACCTATACTAGCGCCCGGCCTAGTAACTAGATATTACCTACCCTACTAATTAACGGACTAATAAGCTAACGCGACTATAGCTATACGGTTATAACGTAGGAGCTATAGTAAATAAAGGCGCCTATAAGTTAGGCCCTTAGAGAGAGACTACTACCTATAACCCTAGGCCTAGGCTAGCGAGCCTAGGCCGCGGCCGCTTAGGATAGTAGCGGCTATAGCCTAAGAGGGCCTATACCGAAATATAATAGCGTAGGAGGAGCCTATAATAGCTAGCGTAAATTTCCTATATACTACTACTATAACCTTATTTAAGGCGGACCTATATTAAAAGAAAGGAGGGTTTTCCCTTAAGTACTTTAGTTTTTCCCTCCTATTTAATATTAAAGTTTTAGATACCTTTAGCTAGGTCCCTAGTATAATCTTAATAATAATAATATAAGACGTATATAAGTAAGTTCTTATATCCTATTAAGGTTACTATTAGTTATTTTAAGCTTTTATAGCTAATTACTATAACCCTTTCTTAATACTTTTATAGATAAAGAACTAATAAAAAAAAGACTAAGCGTTTATAGTAAAAATAAAGTATTTCCCTTAAAGCTTTCAAATTATATCTCTTTAAAGTAATATTATAAGAAGGTATAAGTAATAAGCGTAGAATCGAGTACTTAATAATATAAGCGAAAAGATCGGTCGAAGGAGTATAGGGTAGGATTTCGTCCGGAATTTATAACGAGTATATAAGGGGCTAAATAATATATTAAAAGAATAGCGTTATAAAAGATACTTATAAACTTACTTATTCTATCTACTACTCCTAGGGAAATCCTTTGTCTTTTATAGACTATTGCTCGCCTACTAGTAGACTAATTAGTTAGCTTTCTAGCATATTCTATAGTGCTTAAAAAGCTCTATCTATAGTATATCTTCCTAATTTAGTAGGTGGTCTAATTATAGCGTGATAGTTAAAGTAAGACTATAGGTTCTAGTATAAGTAGTAGATTTAACTAGAATGCTCTATGCCCTACCTATTCTTGTATCGCGGATATCTTCGAAACCGCTAGGCTAAAATAGGCAATAGGGTATCCGTTCTGCTTATAATTAACTTATATAATTTATACATATTTTTTTATAAGGATAGGCTTATCTTAACCCGCTTTTCCTAGAGGAAGGTATAGATATCTAGTAGAGGTCTTTGTCTTTTAAGGGTTATTCCCTTAGACTATATTATAGAGCCTCTTTTTACTAGCTTATTCTATAAAGCCTCCCTATGCCTATTATTTCTTTATAATAGTAAAATAGGAATATAAGGGTATATTCTTATAAATATTAAGTAAGCGTTTAAGATAGCTATACTATTAAGAGTATATAGGTCTATTACTATTTAGCTCTTTTCGTTACTATATATAGTTTTCTAGACTATAAATATAAAGTAAGTAAATAAGGTTACCTTTATAGCTTATTTTATATACCCTTTTTAGTATAGGTCTTTATAAGTTTAGTTAATTAGCGCTTTATCCTTCTAGCTAAGTAAGTAAGCCTTAAAAGCTAGTTTTTATAAGTATTAGTTTTCTATTAATAGAATATATATCTAATAGTTTAGGTAGACCTTAAGAATACCTTAGTCCGATTATAAAGTTAAGAAAGAAGCGACTATATATTAGATCTTTTTTATAAATATAAGGTCTTAATTATAAATCTTAATATCCTTTAAAGTAGTTATCTTTAAGAGGCTATAGTCTTATAAAATCCTAATCTTATAGTTCGGAGTCTATTTATATATATATAAAGGGAGTTCCCTTTTAGTAGACCTAGGGCTTTCTTTTCCTAGGGGTTTTACTAATAAGTTAGTATCTTAGTATAGCTTACTATATTCTATAGTCTTTTATTTAGCTAGTTCTTTAGTTAGATTTACCTTAGCTAGGGTTTCCTTAAGTAGGTCGATCTATAAAAATAATATTTTATCGCTAAGGTCTATTAATATTCCTAAGTACTATCCTTTCTTAAATTTAATATAGCGAGCGGTAATATTAACTACTATAACTAAAGTTATACCTTAGATTAAGTTATTATAAGGAACGGTGTTCCTACTATAAATAAAGTAGCTATAATATACTCTCCCGATTATATAAGCTAATAAGTAGTATATTAATTATAAATAAAATCCTATATTATAAAGTAAGAATCGCTCGTTAGTTTATATATTATTATATATTAAACGGGTTGCTAGTTATCGTATAATCGGGAATCGAAGGAATAGAGCTAGCTTAGAATGCTAGCTAAGACCTCTTAAAAATACTAGTATAACTAACCTCCTTTAAACACGAATATTAGTAGAACTAAGACACTTCTAGATTTACTTAAGGTATTACGGAATTTCCTAGTCTTAGGGCTATACGGCAGCTTAAATCTAGTCCCGAAAGGTTCTTCCGTTTAGCTATAATTATCTATATAAGATAGTATATCCGCTAGTAGATAGATAGAGTATTATTAACTTTAATACCTCTTTTATACTAATATACTACTAATAAATTCCGTTGAAAATCCTACCTTATACTCCTTCTTCCCCTCTATTACGTAGTCTTATATAATTCCTTGATTTCCTAAAATTCCGCTTTTGCTTATATACCTTAAGAGTTATAAGCTAATAATAGGTCTCTTAAAAAAAATACTAGGTCTCGATCTCTTAGTACGTCCTTAATTTATACTAATAAGCATTCTATCCTATATATAAGGACGTCGATATTAGCTTAGTATATAATATAATAATAGATCGTATAGCCCTATTAAGTTAAGCGAGCTATAACTATTAGGTTACTATATAAGCTAATAGATATTATTCCCTTAGAGTTTAAGATATTAACTTTATTTAGTACTAAGAAATCTTATTTAAGTAATAATTCTATAAATAGGGTTTAAACTACTTAGGCGCCGATAGTAAATTACTTAACCTTAAATCCTATTCTTTATTTCCTTAGGATATTAATTATTAAGGTCGCTTAACCTTTAGTTTAGCTTTTCTTTATACTAGATAGTAGGACCTACTAGGTTATTTCGAGGGTTATATTACTAAAGTAGTTAGGCTAGTCTTCCTTATTTATAGAGTAGGCTATACTAAAGTCTATATATATATTTAATAGTTAGTTTAAGCTTTTAGCTTTAAAGATAGATATCTAAGTATATATAAACTAAGATAGCTTTATTAGATTTAATATTTCGGTTTATAGCGCCGCTCTTATAGTTAGCTAGTTCCTTAGTATTTTAAGCGAACTACTTAGTCTTATAGGTTCCGCTTCTATTATATTAAGAATAAATAGGATCTTATCTTTTATTTCTTTAGTTTCTTTTCTTATATTAATAGTAGTATTCTTATCTTTTAGCCCTTTATCCTAAGTAAATAAGATTTAGTTTTATATTTCCTAAGAGAGGTATATCTTACCTTAGTCGTTAGTTAGTACCGCTTAAAGCTAATAGGTAAGGTTAATAATAATTAGGTTTTCTTAAGAGCCCTCCTTTAGTTTTAAATCCTAAGGCTATAGTTTAGTTTAAGGACTAGTTAACTAGTTTAATACTAAGCTTATATCTACTTAGTATAGATTATTCTATCTTAATATAGTTATTATATTTCCTTTCTATTAAAATTATCTTTATTCCTAGGGTTTCTAACTAGTTAGTTTAGCTATAAATAAGGTAGAGTTTACTATAGTCTTATTCTTAGTTTTATATAATCCGCTTTATATATATCCTTTTACTATATTACTTATCTTTCTTTATAACTTAACTATTAGCTTAGTTTCTAACTATAGGATAAGTTACCTATAATTATTAATCTAAGTATTAAATAATTCTAAACTAATAAGTTAGCGGAATAATTCTTATAGTAATACGTTTAGTCGTTAATAAACTAATATAGTAAGGTACTCTTTTAAGTATAATACTACTTTTACTTTTTAGCGGAGCTTTAAGATCTATTTATAAAAGTTAGCTTTATTTATAATATCTAAGATAGTAAATTATTTTATTTATAAAGATCTTAAAGCTACTTTTAGCTAAATAGTAAAGCGTTTTTATAGTTTAGTATACTAAGCGGTATATCCTTAGTTTAAAGTATAAAGTATAGCTTAGTTAGATTTACTAAGACCGCTAAAATACTATTTAATAGCGGTTTTATATAGTAAGCTAAGGATTAATATTACTAGTTTATTAGCGTATTTTAGTCCGCGAATAGCTACCTACTTTAAGGAATTAATAAATCGATTAATACTTTTATATATAATTATTTTCTTAGTGTAAGGAACGGTGTTCCTACTATAAATAAAGCAGCTATAATATACTCTCCCGATTATATAAGCCAATAAGTAGTATATTAATTATAGACAAAATCTCATCTTATAGAGCAAGAATCGCTCGTCATTTTGCATGTCATTATGCATTAAACGGGTTGCCGGTTATCGTACAATCGGGAATCGAAGGAACAGAGCTAGCTTGGAATGCTAGCTAAGACCTCTTAAGAACACCGGCACGACCAACCTCCTTTAAACACGAATATCAGTGGAACCAAGACACTTCCAGATTCACTCGAGGTATCACGGAATTCCTCAGTCTCAGGGCTATACGGCAGCCTAAATCTGGTCCCGAAAGGTTCTTCCGTTCAGCTACAATTGTCTATATAAGACAGCATGTCCGCTGGTAGATAGATTAAGAATCATTAACTTCAACACCTCTTCCACACACCAATACACTACCAATAAATTCCGTTGAAAATCCTACCTTATACTCCTTCTTCCCCTCTATCACGTAGTCTTACGTGATTCCTTGATTTCCCAAAATTCCGCTTTTGCTCATATACCTTAAGAGGTTATGAGCCCGGCTTGCTCCTTTTAAGCCGGGAAATCAACTACTTATACCTTTGAAATTCCTCGTCGAAATATTCAATTAAAATTCCTTTCGAAATTCCCCCCGACTTCTTTTACCTTCCTAAGCTCTTAAACTCCCGTCTAGACTTCTCGATCCCTACGAACGAAATAATACCGAATTTATATAAAATAGGTAGATAGAAAGAATACGAATTTACTAGACTTAAGGGAAATTCAAATTATACCTTATAGACTACGAGGATGGAAGCTATCCTTATAAAAGAAAAGCTTATTGCTGCTCTAGAGCAAGCAAATCATATATAGACTACGGAGGCTTTATCTATAATATTCCTTCGAGTCGAAGATGGTCCCTTAATGCAAATTCGGCATCTAAAAAATGCTAAAGAAGCGTGGGATAAGCTTAAAAAGCTATATAATCCGTCGAACTTTTCGTCGAATTATCTGCTTATTAAGCAGCTCTTTAATCTTAGTCCCTCGGACTCTGATTTAGAGAAATACCTTTATAAGGTAAAGGAAATCTACGAGGATTTAAAATCCCGTAATATAGAAATTCTAGAAGTTATTCTTATAGCATGGATTCTTAATTGCCTTAATAAGGAATTTAGAAGCTATATTACAAATATTACGCAGAGCCTTAGGCATAATTCTGCGGCGTTTACCCTCGAAACCCTTATAGCTAGTCTTTTAGACGAAGCTAGAAGAATAGAGGATATAGACGAATCTTCGGAGAAAGCCTTCCTAATACGAAGGAAGCCTTGGAAATCCCATAGAAATTCTACGGATACTCCTTATTATAAGGAATGCAAAAAACTAGGGCATTTTATAGTAAATTGCTATAAATTATACCCGAATAAGGCTCCCGCTTATTAGGTATTAAATAAAGGAAAAAAGGACGATAGGACTCGAATTTCTAAGAAGAGAAAATCTTCTTCTTCTTCTTCTTCTAGGAAGAAATCCCCTTCTAGTAGCATTTCTACTACTAATAAAAAAAGGAAGGCTCGAATTACCGAGCTAGAGTCCGATTCGGAAGATAGTAATAAGGTCTTAAATATAGCTTCGTAAGAAGAAAATATAGACCGAGATATCGACCTTATAGACCTCTCTAGGGCCCCGACCCCTATGCATACGTCTAAGGATTTAGAGGTAATTTTAACCTCTATAATTACCCCTATAGTAGAAGCTAATAAAGACTCTCTTTTAGGACCTCTAAAAGCCTCGATTCCTAGAATAAAGGAATTAGTCTTAAAGGCAAGAGAAGGAGGATTTCTAGTCATAAGAATAAAAGGATCTTTGATTTTATATATAATACCGGAGCTACTAGGCATATAGTATCTAATAAGAATTTCCTTATTAACTATAAAGAAATTAAGTCTAAAGTTTGCTAGGAAAAGCTTCCTTTATATTAGTAAAAGGAAAGGGGACTTAGTATTTAAGTTCCTGTATAGTAGAAAAAGGTATATCCTTCGAGACTGCTTTTATATACCCGAATTAGGGGTAAATATACTATCCCAATCTTATTTTAATAATACCTATGCCTTAATAGGAGGAAATAAAGTCCTTTTATTAGATAATAAGGCTAAGGTCCTTACTAAAGGATTTCTTAGAAATAAATTATATTATATTCTTATAGAACCTTTATTAGAAAGCTAATCGATCCTTATTACGTCTTTAAAAGCAAAGGATATAGATTTTTATACTTGGCACTTACGCTTAGGGCATATAAATAGTAGGGCTATTTTAGAAATATTAAAAAGATATAATAAGGATATAAAAATGCCTCTAGAAGAGGAAAATAAAATAAGGCAATGCGAAATATATATTAGAGCTAAAGCAACGAATAAGGTTAATAAACAACCTTCTTATAAGTCTTATTCTTATTTAGAAAAAATAGTATTAGATATTTAGGGGCTAATTAAAGTGCCTACTTATAATAAATATCACTATTATATTTCTTTCCTAGACGTAGGAACCCGATATCTAGAAATATACCTTCTTCGAAAAAAGGGAGAAGCTCTAGATAGGTTCCTAGAATTTAAAAATAGGGTAGAAAATAACCCTAAAAATACTAGGATTAGAGAAGCATTTTCTGATAATGCTAAAGAATTTATATATAAAATAAAGCTTTATTGCGAAAAAGAAGGAATTACCTTTAATTCTAGTCCTCCTAGGACGCCGGAATCTAATAGTAGAATAGAAAGAATAAATCGTACTATATTAGAAAAAGTACGAGCTCTTTTATTTACTGCTAGGCTTCCTAAATATCTATAGGGAGAAGCTGTTTTAACAGCTACCTATTTATATAATAGATCACCGCATTCTGCGATAGGATTTAAAAGTCCTATAGAAAGAGGATAATATAATACTACCCTTCGAGACCTTGAATAAAATTAAGACCTTCGAAGCCTTATATATTATAAGAATAAAGACCCTAAAGATAAGCTAGATAATAGAGCTTTTAAGGGAATAATAGTAGGCTATTTAGAAAATGCATATAAAATCTAGGATTTTTCTAAGAGAAAGATTACTATCTCTAGAGATATTACTATACTAGAAAATAAATTTATAAAAAATCTAGAAATCTCTAGTAGTAATAATACCTTTAATTTTAATTCTATTCCGAATAAAGATAAGCTAGAAAGCTATATCCCTATAGAGGAAGCTACTAGAGAACCTAGAGATAAAAGTCCCTCGCCCTCTATAGAAGAAGAGTCTCTAAATAACGATCCTATTCCTACTACTAGTAAAATAGTAGTAGAATTACCTAAGAAGCCGGAAGGGTTTAATTCTAACTATATCGAATACCCTAACGTTAATTTATTTCTAAACTGCGATTTTACAGAGTTAATTCTAGCTAGTATAGAAAATCAGGATCTAAAAATTCCAAAGACCTATAAATAGGCAATAAATAGCCCTGAAATAGCATTTTAGAAAGATGCTATGATTAAGGAGATTATCTAGCTAATTAAATATAAAACTTGGGAATTTTCCTACCTCCCTAGGGATAGGGAGGCTATAGGAGGCCGCTAGGTCTATACTATTAAGAAGGATAGTTAAAATAATATAATAAAATATAAAGCCTGTTTCGTAATATAGGGATTTAAGCAGATCTATAGCTTAGATTTCCTAGATACCTTCTCGACTACGGCTAGACCCGAATCTATTAGAATTCTGCTTATTTTAGCTATTATCTACGAATTCGAAGCTTTATAAATAGATATAACAAATGCATTCGTATATGCCGATATAGATAGCGAAGTATATATCGATCTTCCTATAGGCTACGAAGAATACGCTCTTAAAGAATATTATTTAAAACATAGATCAGCTTATAGAGCTAAAGGAATTAAATTAACTAAATTCCTAGACCTATATAAAACCGGTCAAATTAAAGCAAAGCTAAAGAAAGCATTATATAGCCTAAAATAAAGTCCTAAGCTCTAGTATAATCATTTAAAAATTAT
The DNA here is from genome assembly GCF_020360975.1 of Hirsutella rhossiliensis. Lineage (NCBI taxonomy): Eukaryota > Fungi > Ascomycota > Sordariomycetes > Hypocreales > Ophiocordycipitaceae > Hirsutella > Hirsutella rhossiliensis. Next base: position 4,282,611 of record NW_025408671.1, on the reverse strand, counting down.
ACTAAATAATCTCGGATTTCTTCCTCTTTTAATAGACGAAGGAGTATTTATAAATAAGGACTATAGTATAGCCTTAGCAATTTACGTCGACGACTTTCTTATAGTAGGGCCCTCTAAATCTATAATAGAAGAAAGATTATTTAAAGAATTATCTAAATTCCTAGATTTTACTATCTTAGGAGATATAAAAGACTTCTTAGGTCTAAATATTATAATAAACCGAGAAAATAAAGAGCTATATATATCCCAAGAAAATTATACCTTAAATAAATTAAGGAATTTAATAAAGAAGGTTTAGGAACTCTGAATTTACCCGCTATAGTAGGCTTTAAGCTTATAAAAGCAAAGGAATTACCTTCTAAGGAAGATATATTGCAATTTTAGAAAGAAATAGGATCTCTATTATACTTAGCCTTATTTACTAGGCCAGATATCTTATATTCTGTAATTTCCTGCGCTAGATTCATGGCTAAGCCCGACCAGACGCATTTTAAGGCTTTAAATATAATTTAGAAATATTTAAATAAATTCCTAGCCTAAAGATTAAATATAATTGCAATATCCTTTTACCTATCTATATATAAAGGGTTTTACTGACTCTAGCTGGGCGTCGGATTTAACGGACGGAAAATCCTTTCCGGTTACTGTTTTTATATATATAATAATATAATAAGCTGGGCTTGCTCTAAGCAGAAAGCCGTTGCCCTTTCTACCTACGAAGCAGAGTATATTGGCCTTAGGGAGGCAAATAAAGAAGCTGTTTATTTAAATATGCTTTTTAAAAATATTACTAAGGATCTATCTATTAAGATTCCTAATACTATACCTCCTATTTTAACGGATAATACTACTGCTATTAAATTAGCAGAAAATCCGGAATTTTATAAAAGGTCTAAGCATATAAGATTAGCCTATTACTATACTAGAACTAGTATAAGAGAAGGGGAAATTAGAGTTTTTTATATTAAATTAGAAGATAATATAGCTGATATTTTTACAAAGGAATTAAGACCTAGATTACTCTATAAATTTAGAGACGGTCTATCCTTAATATAAGTTCCTAAGCAATTAAAAGGGGTTTTTAGATATTTCTTATGCTTTCTATATCTTTCCTCTACTAGGTTTTTCCTTTTTAGGTTTCCTAGAGAAATATTTACTAGGTTTTTATCTATTAAGATTTTCCTAGCAATAATAGGTTTTACCTTATATAAGGTTATCCTATAAATAATTATTATAACTATAGATTTTTCCTACTATAGGTTTTTCTATTAGTATATACCTAAGGATTTTTTCCTAAGAAAGAATAGGTTTTTATATATCCTATTAAGGTATAAGAATGGTTTTCCTAAATTAGGTTTTTACCCTATATATATACTACTATAAATAAATCAGTAAAGAGTATATAAATCTACTCTTTAAGGAGGCTATAGGAACGGTGTTCCTACTATAAATAAAGCAGCTATAATATACTCCCGATTATATAAGCCAATAAGTAGTATATTAATTATAGACAAAATCTCATCTTATAGAGTAAGAATCGCTCGTCATTTTGCATGTCATTATGCATTAAACGGGTTGCCGGTTATCGTACAATCGGGAATCGAAGGAACAGAGCTAGCTTGGAATGCTAGCTAAGACCTCTTAAGAACACCGGCACGACCAACCTCCTTTAAACACGAATATCAGTGGAACTAAGACACTTCCAGATTCACTCGAGGTATCACGGAATTCCTCAGTCTCAGGGCTATACGGCAGCCTAAATCTGGTCCCGAAAGGTTCTTCCGTTCAGCTACAATTGTCTATATAAGACAGCATGTCCGCTGGTAGATAGATTGAGAATCATTAACTTTAACACCTCTTCCACACACCAATACACTACCAATAAATTCCGTTGAAAATCCTACCTTATACCCCTTCTTCCCCTCTATCACGTAGTTTTACGTGATTCCTTGATTTCCCAAAATTCCGCTTTTGCTCATATACCTTAAGACTTAGTTTCTCTAAGGATATTAAACGTTATATTAAAAGAGCTAATAGGGTTAAACTTCCCTATATCTTTTAGTTTAATATATACTAAGGGTACTTAAGAAGGGTTTATAGTAGTATTATCCTTAGTTTCTCTTACTATAGCTTTTATTAATAGTCTTATAAAAGCTTTTTTTATAATTAGGCTTACTAGCTAGTTTACTAAGGTAATTATTATAAATATACTACTAAGGGTAGTATTATTTAAAGGTTCTTCTTTATTTTAGTTATTATAGTTTAATAAACTTCTAAGGCTTTATCTTTTTAATAAAAGTAGCTAAGGTAAGGTAAAGGAAGCTATACTATATTAATTTTTATAAGGCTTTATTACTTATAGCTAATATTACCTTATTATTAGTATATATTCTAGGTTATTAATTTATTCTTATAAGCTTTAATAATTAGCTAAGTAAGCTAGTAAGTTATATCGTAGAAGTTTTACTCTTAACTACTAAGGTAAGCTATCTTTTATTTCTATAAGAACTTAATAGGAAATATCTTAGAAATAGGTATCTTTCTAACTATTAATAGAAGCTTTATATTACTTAAGCTTTAATATGTTAAAGTTCTACCTTTATCTAGAGTTCCCTAAGTATTTCTTTTATAAAAAGAAATTAAGAAGCTAGTATTTATTAGTACGCGAGTAAGAGCTTTCTTCTTAAGAAGATATTAGGGTTTATAGGTTAAGGTTAACTTATCCCTTTTTTTATTCTTTATCTTCTATTTTACTAAATATAGACCTTAGGAGAATAAATAGTTAAAGGAATTAAAATTACTACTATTTATTAAGTACTAGTCCCTTAGTATAAAGCTATATAATAACCGGTATTATTCCTAAGGGATAAACCTATTAAGGGGTTTATATTAGTAGATATAATAAAGCGTAGTCTAAGTAATAATAAGTATATTATATTAGTAATAAGCTAAAGGTTATAAACTATAAACTATAACTAAGTAATTAAGTAATTAGAATTAAAAATAAGATTATAATAGAAATTATAATAATTATATTAAAAGTTATTAAGCTATCTATTTAAAGGAGTATTTTATTCCTTTCTTATATATCTTAAGAGCTTCCTTAGATTACTAGGAGTACTAAGTAATCTTATTACCTAAAAGCGCTAAAGCGCTAAAGCAATCCTATAATCCTAGCTATAAAGTATTAAAGCGCTTAAGTAACTTATTACTTTAAACTTAATTAGCCTATTAGTCCGTTTAATATTCTATACCCCCTACGTTATATATCTTTATAATATATATTAGTCCCCCGCGGTTTATTAAACTATAGTTATAATAGGATACTTCCTTTCCTTTTAGTCTTACCTTTAAGACCTACTACCTTAGCCGCTATATATAAATATACCTTTATTATATTATATATAAGTATAATCGTTCTTTATCTTTTATCCTTTCTAAGATATACTACTAATAGTATATTTAGTTATATTTAAAAATCCTATCCTTATAATTCCGATAAATTATATTAATAATTAAAGCTAGTATCTTAGACTAAGATCTATAATATTAAAATTATACCTTACTCTTATTATTTTTAGTTAGGCCTAACTTATAAGGTTAGCGAGCGTTTTAATTAGTATTTTAAATATACTTTTATAGGCTATTCTTATAATAGTTATAATATAGCGTTTGCTTATTTATTTTATCTTTTTCTTTCCTTATTATTCTTTTTACTAATATTCCTTCTTTTTTAGTTTATTATATTATAAGTTAATAGTAAAAGATTAATTTAGACTAACGAAAAGTAAAAGAAGTATTAAAGGAAGTAATAGATTACTTAGCTTAAATTAGGAAATAAAAGTATTTCTTAAAGGACTAAGGTAGTAAGTTATTTTAGTAGGGTATATAAGCTATTAATAAAGAAGATAGTATAATACGTTCTTTTTAAGATAAATTAGTTTATTTATTAAATAAAGAATCTATTACTATTAGCGAGGTTTAATTATTTAGTACTTTAAATATATTAAACTAAGATACTATTCTTAGTAACCTTATATTTCTAAGTAAGGGTTTACTTAATAGAACTATTAAAGTAAAGAACTATAAAAAGTTAAGTACTTAAGTAGTTCCTAGGTATTTTCCTTTAGTCTATATCCTTTCTATTTAAAAAGGTATTCTTATTACTAACCTTATCTTTTTATATTTAGTATTTATTTAGCTTATATTCTTAACTATTATTAACTTTAATTCTATCCTATAGTTTAGCGTTTTATAGTATTAGTTTTAATAATAAGATATAAAATATTAGATATATCTATATTATTATTAGTAGCGAAAGTTTATAGTTAACTTTTAAAATAGCTATCTTAACTTTAAACGGTCTAAGTTTCTTAAAATCTAATTTATTACTTAGTCGTTTTATTTTAATATTTTATTATATAAGGTAGACTATATCTCCCTCCTAAAAGATTAGTTCTTATAATCTTTCCTAATTATAGTAAGTAGATATTTATTCTTTAATAAATTAAAGTTCTTATTATATTTCTTTATATAGTTTTTATAGCTAATCTACTTATAGTATCGCTTATTTTACTTATAGTCCTTATTAAGTAACTTTAAATACTTCTAGGTTATATTAATAATTAGCGTATACTAGTAAGAGCTTAGTTATTTCTATAACTAAGCTATTATAAGCTAGTTACGCTATTAATAGCTATTTAACTTAATTATTTTATTTATAGCTAATATAGTATTATAAATATTATTTAAGCGTTTAGTTAAGTCGTTTTATTTATCTATCTATTTATAGGTAATATACTATACTAAGCTTATATTTTATTCCTAATTATACTATAAGAGCTTACTAAAACTTAACTATAAATATACTTCCTTTATTAAAGATAATCTTATTTAGTAGTCTATAGTTACTAATAATTATTTATAGGAATATATATACTAGCTCTTCTACGTTACTTACTTTTTTATACAGTAAGAAGTATCTATACTTATCTTAAGGTATATAGGTAAAAGCGGAATTTTATAAAATTAAGGAATTATATAAGACTACGTAATAAAAGGGAAGAAGGAGTATAAGGTAGGATCTTTAATAGAATTTATTAGTAGTATATTAGTATATAGAAGAGGTATTAAAGTTAATAATTCTATCTTTATCTACTAGTAGATATACTACCTTATATAGATAATTATAGCTAAACGGAAGAATCTTTTAGGACCGGATTTAGGATGCTATATAGCCCTAAGACTAAGGAGTTTAGTAGTCTCTTAAGTATAGCTAGAAGTATCTTAGTTCTATTAATATTTATATTTAAAGGAGGTTAGTCGTGCTAGTATTTATAAGAGGTCTTAGCTAGTATTTTAAGCTAGCTCTATTCCTTCGATTCTTAATTATATAATAACTAGCACCCTATTTAATATATAATAATATATAAAATAATAAGTTATTCTTTCTTTATAAGATAAGATTTTATTTATAATTAATATACTACTTATTAGCTTATATAATTAGGAGAGTATATTATAGCTACTTTATTTATAGTAGGAACACCGTTCTTTATAGCCTCCCTTAAAGAGTATATTTATATACTCTTAACTAATTTATTTATAGTAGTATATATATAAGGTAAAAACCTAATTTAGGAAAACTATTCTTATACCTTAATAAGATATATAAAAACCTATTCGTTCTTAGGAAAAAAATCCTTAGGTATATACTAATAGAAAAACCTATAGTAGGAAAAATCTATAGTTATAATAATTATTTATAGGATAGCCTTATAAAAGGTTAAACTTATTATTACTAGGAAAGTCTTAATAGATAAAAAACCTAGTAAATATTTATTTAAGAAACCTAATAAAAGGAAAAACCTAGTAAGGGAAAGATATAGAAAGTATAAGAAATATCTAAAACCCCCTTTTAATTACTTAGGAGCTTATATTAAGGATAAACTATCTTTAAATTTATCTAGTAATCTAGGTCTTAATTCCTTTATAAAAATATTAACTATATTATCTTTTAATTTAATGTAAAAAACTTTAATTTTCCCTTCTCTTATACCAGTTTTAGTATAGTAATAAGCTAATCTTATATACTTAGACCTTTTATAAAATTCCGGATTTTCTATTAATTTAATAGTAGTAGTATTATCTATTAAAATAAGAGGTATAGTATTAAGAATCTTAATAAATAGATCCTTAGTAATATATTTAAAAAGTATATTTAAAGCGGAAGTAAAAGTAGTAATAGCTTCTTATAAAGGTAGCGAGAGATAAGATAGATATACTAATAACAGCTAGAAAAGAGGGGAAAAAACTAGTAAAAAGCTTAGTAGTCGAAAGGATATTAATAGCTTCTTTAAGTAGGATCTTTTTTATTAATTAAGATACTAAATAGGTATAAAGAGGGGCGTTAAATAAAGGAAAGAAGGATAATTAAGGTAATATAATAATTACTCCCTTACTATAATTACTACCCTTATAAGAATTAAATATCTCTGCCCTACCTATCTAACCCCTTACTTTTAATTTTACTTTTATATATTTTATATATACTTCTTATAACTCTCTTTATAAAAAATAAAGCCTTTTTTAACTTATAAATAGCTTTATTAAGTAAGCTATAAAATTAAGATTTAAAAAAAAACTTTATACTTAATAAGTATAAAAGTATACTTAGCTTTAATTCTTAATTTAATATAGCTATAATATACTATAAGATATATTAGTAAAGTATTTATATAACTACTATTCTATTTATCTTTTATCTTTATTATACTATAAAACTATAAGACTATAATAACTCGGCCTATTAATTAATCCGGCCCTTTTAGCCTAAAGCGGTAGAGGGTATTATAGCGACGGTAAGCTATAGTATATATAGGCGAGGTCGCGATAGCTTTAAATTAATATATATATATATATAAGTAGGCGAGGGTATAAGTATATATAGGCGGGCGGGTATAAGCATAGGTAGGGTTATAATAGGCTATATAGATAAGTAAGTATATATTAATAGTATTACTTATACGTAAAACGGTTAATATAGTTAGCTACCTACTTATAATAAGAAGAAGTAATATATATAAAAGAACGTTAGAAAGTATATAAAGGTATATAACGACTAGTATTATTCTTAATAGATAAACCTATTAAGGGGTTTATATTAGTAGATATAATAAAGCGTAGTTTAAGTAATAATAAGTATATTATATTAGTAATAAGTTAAAGGTTATAGACTATAAACTATAACTAAGTAATTAAGTAATCGGTATTAAAGATAAGATTATAATAGAGATTATAATAATTATAAATCTAAAGCTATTAAGCTATTTATTTAAAGGAGTAAAAGTAAGTAGCTATATATACCTATAAAGACTATCCTTAGATTATAGGCCTAGTTATAATCCCTAACGTTAGATTATATAAAGCGTAGTAATCTCGTTAATCTTAGATTACTTAGATCTCTATAATCCCTTTAATCCTATATTTATTAAATAGTTATACTAACTATTTATCTATTAAACTATATTATATACTTAACGCGGTCGACTATTAGCGGCTTAGTAGCTATAGTTATAATATAATTTCTCCCCTCCTTTTAGTCTTATCTATAAGACCTACTATAGCTACCTTAGCCGCTATATATAAATATACCTTTATCGCGTTATATATAAGTATATTATTCCTTATTTCTTTATTCTTTTAGGATATTATTACGAAAAAAGATATAGCCGCCTATTAGATATAAGCGATAGCGTTAATTAACGTATATAGTATACGCGATACACCCCCTTAGGGATATTAGGTTAATTCGTCCCGGGATACCTAGATATCCTAAACTATAGCGGGAATTTTTATATAGGCAGGCCCTATACTAAAACCGCGCTTAATTGCGCTAGCGGGACTCGAACCACGGGCCTTTCGGGTAGTACGCGCTAGGCTAGCTAGAAGAAGTACGTGCGTAGTTACTAAGAAGTTCCTAGAGGGGTAACCCCTCCGCCCGGGCTTATAACTATCACGAAAAAAGATATAGCCGCCTATTAGATTTAAGCGATAGCGTTAATTAACGTATATAGTATACGCGATAGATATACTATTAATAGTATATTTAGTTATATACTAAAAAATCGTTCTTAAAAAGCCTTTAAGCGCGCTACTCTTACTAAATATATTGACTTAAGTAGAGATCCTATTAATATACTATATACTTAATACTTTAAAGTAAAGAAGATAAATTATTAAATAGCTAAAAATTCTTTACGCTATAATAATTATATTACTAGTAGTTATCCTTATTATAATAGTATTTTAGTAGCTTCTTCTTATAAATATCTTTTAATTCTTTCTATATATAGTAGCTAATATATTTCTTTTAGTAACTAAATTATTAGCGGAGTAGTATAAGCTATATTTTAAAGAGGAAGCTAGGGAAGCCTTATTAAAGCTTTTAATATAGCTTATAAACCTTTAGTCGTAAATATCTATTGCTATTAATCGTTTAGCTTATATTTAAAAGATTTAGAATTATATAAAGGAAAAGAGTTCTAAGTTATTTCGTTATAGTATTTAAGAAGTAAATACTAAGGATAGCGTTTTACCTACGCTTAATATATATAAGTATTAGGTAGTAAATAACTTATAATCGTTAGGCGTTCTTAATAAAGCGAATTAGTCCTTATTTAGTATTAGCGAGGAGTTTATAGATCTTAGTCCTTTAATCCCTCTTAAACCTTTTAGTAAAATTATCGAAGTAAAGAGCTATATTAAGTTAAGTACTTAAGTAGTTCCTAGGTATTTTCCTTTAGTTTATATCCCTTCTACTTAATAAGGTATTCTTATTACTAATCTTATTTTCTTATATTTAATATTTATTTTACTTTATATTTTTAATCGTCGTTAACTTTAATTTTTTCCTATAATTTAGCGTTTTATAGTACTAGTTTTAATAATAAGATATAAAATATTAGGTATATCTATATTATTATTAGTAGCGAAAGTTTATAGTTAACTTTTAAAATAGTTTTCTTAACCTTAAATAGTATAGAGTATTACTATTTATATAGATAAAAGTCTCTATTTGCATAGACGATCTACTTTTTCTACGCGTACCCCGCCCGCCCAGCCCCCGCCACCCAATTTAGCTGCACCAACGTGGCAAAGGAGGGAGCCGCGCTAAGCGTAGCGTAAAGCCCCGCTAAGGGAGAAATCTGCCCTTCCCACCTACATCGCAAAGTAAAGCTATTCGCGATGGACCTACGATTTATCCTCAACGAGCCTGCCGAATAGCCTGCCGAAGAGCCTGCCGAACAGCCTGCCGAATAGCCTGCCGAACAGCCTGCCGAACAGCCTGCCGAACAGCCTGCCGAAGAGCTCGTCGGGCTGCTAATTCCACCTCTGCCGCCCTCGCCAACCTTTAACTCCTTTAACGAGCTCTACGACTTCCTCTAGAGCTTCTATCGCAGTTATAGCGCCGCTATCGTTAAGAGCTCTAGCTCACGCAAGCGTAAGATCAACGGGCAGGTCTTACCTATATACGTTATATTTGTTTGTGATCGTGGCCTCTAACGAGCTTCGTTAAGCAGCGGCCTTCGTAAAGCTTCCTTATAGAAGCTTAACTGCCCCGTTAAGATTATCGCATCCGCAATAAAGAGATCCTACTAGAAGTAGACTTTTCGCGTTAACGATAGTTAATATAACCACGGGCAATTAATCGACCCTTTAGCTTATAACGTCTATCGCCGCCGAACCTAAGCATAGTAAGAGCTCGAGAGAAGCCTTTCTAAGCATCGTGCCCTCCTAGCTCGCGAGATAGCCTCGATTATTAGGGACTCTACTAAAGAGAGCTTCTTCCGCTAGCGAGATATATATAACGACCGCTAGAAGATCCGTGCCGCGGCCCTTAGTAGCAAGACTACAACCTAGGCCTTTATCGATCACCTCTAACGCGGCGGCCTTAAGCATATAGTTAAATTTAGCGATGATAACGATAAGTAGAAGGTCGAGGCTATCTTCTAGATATACCCTTAGTGCGAGCAGATATAGAAGCGCTTTCTAGAAGTCTTAGGACTTAATAATACATATAAAACGAACCGGTTTAAGATATATCTCTTCTAGGCTACTAGAGTTACTAATTAACGGTCTATAGCTAACTTCGCTTTTAGCCTTATTAATATAGAGAAGGAGGAAGGGTTCTAGTAGCTTTATAAACGCCTTAACGAGCTTCGCCTTAAAGTTAGGGTCCCGGCGCCTTCTATAGTTATTATAGACAAGGAAAAAGCCCTTAAAAACGCACTCTTACGCGTTTTCCCTTCGTTATAGCAATAACTTTACGTTTACTATATTAACGCTAATATTAACGCGAAAATTAAGTTACGTTAAAAGGAGCCCGGCGGCGTTAACGATAATAACGATAATAACGATAACAAAGCTAACGGCGTTAATAGCGCTAACGATCCTACTAATATCTTCCTCGGCAGAGTCGCTACGTAAGAAGAAGCCGAAGACGAGATCTTAAACGTATAACCCGTATAACCTAAAGACTATAGCCGCGAGGGGATATTTACTACTTAGAAGGCCGTTATCTACGCCCTAACTAAGGCAGGCTTTTAGTCGGCTTAGCGGGCGCTTAATTATAAGTATAGATAATACTAAGGCTATATTATAAGATATATTTCTAAGGAATATATACTATAGCGAGAGTAGTAGGCTTATTACTATATTAGCCGTTATCGTAACTTCGGCTAGAGGGTTAATAGCCTAGTTGAGACTATATATAAAGATATAAAGTCGTATTTACTTATAGGCACCGGCGATCTCTTCTACCTATACACTACGTTAAAGTAAATAATCGCGAATAAAGAACGCTTCTATATCTAAGAGGCGGCCCGCTAAAAGTTAAGGCAGCGGCTTCTTTATCTTAGCTAAAAATAGCTAGGCAAGCTAAACGTTAAACTTACCTACTAAGCGGTTAACCTCCTTACTAAGCAATACCGGCTTACCTTAGCCGCGATGCCCTTAGAGCCTAGGCAAGAGCGGGAGTTATAGCCGCTGCCGCATTATACGGGTCGATTTATATAGTAGCAAGGGCTTCCTTATATATACACGATCTTCTAACGCCTTTAAGCTAACGTTCCGCTCACGAAGTATAATATTTACCCTCGGTAGTAGCTTAAGAAGCCTCTAGTAGAGAAGCCCCCCCTTTTATATACGAATTACGCTAATCTTTACTATTAGGATCTCGACGAGCTACTTCTTCGAATCCGAGACCCTAATATCGTTTAAAGCCTCCGTGGCCGACCTCGCGTTGCTAAGAACACTAGCCTACCTATGCCTCAAGACCTAAGGCCACATCGAGACGAAGACGACGATGCCGCGCAGCTAGCTTCGCAGCCGGCCTCACAGTTGGTTAGAGGCACGCAGAGACGGCTGCCGCGGTCTAGTCAGGCAAGCACCCGCCGCCTCAACGCCAGCGTACGCCGCACGCGCACACAAGCCGAGATCGATAAAGGAGGCAGTCAGGGCTCTACCCGGCCGTTATTAGGAAGATCGCGAGCGCGCGCAAATACACGGGAAGGGGATCTCGAGGAGACGGGGCAGAGGTGCAAGGGCTACGCCGGCCTCGTCGGTAGAGGAGGTTATCCCAGCTACGCAGCCCACGCCCACGTAGCCTAGGCCGGACTATTAGCCGGGCCGCAATATACGACGCAATATGCGCATATCTCGCGATAATCGCGGAGATGCGTTATTTGAACGAATTAAGGTGCCCTAGGCTTATAGGTGTGTATAATCTTTACGCTAGCGCGGCTCCCTCCTTTGCCACGTTAGTGCAGCTAAATTGGGTGGCGGGGGCTAGGCGGGCGGGGTACGCGCAGAAAAAGTAGATCGTCTATATAAATAGAGACTTTTGTCTATGCAAATAGTAATACTTATAGTATAAGTTTCTTAAAATCTAATTTATTACTTAGTTATTTTATTTTAATATTTCGTTATATAAGGTAAACTATATCTCTCTCTTAAAAGATTAGTCCTTATAATCTTTTCTAATTATAATAAGTAGATATTTATTCTTTAATAAATTAAAGTTCTTATTATATTTCTTTATATAATTTTTATAGTTAATTTACTTATAGTATTACTCGTTTTACTTATAGCCCTTATTAAGTAACCTTAAATACTTCTAGGTTATATTTATAATTAGCGTATATTAATAAGAGCTTAGTTATTTTTATAACTAAGCTATTATAAGCTAGTTATACTATTAATAGCTATTTAACTTAATCGTTTTATTTATAGTTAATATAATATTATAAATATTATTTAAGTATTTAGTTAAGTCGTTTTATTTATCTATCTATTTATAGGTAATAAGCTATATTAAGCTTATATTTCGTCCTTAATTATACTATAAGAGCTTATTAAAATTTAGCTATAAGTATACTTCCTTTATTAAAGATAATCTTATTTAATAGTTTATAATTACTAATAATTATTTATAGGAATATATATACTAGCTCTTTTATATTACTTAATAATTATTTATAAGAGTATATATACTAGCTCTTTTATATTACTTACTTCTTTATATAGTAAAAAGTATCTATACTTTATTAATCTATTAGTAATAATAAATATACTATTATACTTAACGTTAGTTATAAGTTCTTTTAATAGTAATAGCTTTATAATATAGTTAAAAGCTATTAAATCCTATAGTTTCTTTAATACTAATAGCGGTTATAATTCTTTATATAGTTTATATTATTTAGCTTTACTTTATATATAAAGTTTATATTCTTTAATAACTTATTATATTACTTCTTTAAGCTATAAAAAGTTATATTATTATTTAATCCGTTTTATTATTTTTTAGATTCCTTAGTATTTATATATTAAATATTTATATATATCTTATATAACTTTATCTTATAATTCTAATAGTATCTAGATTTTATTTTTATATATTAAAACTTCTAAATACTCTATATTATATTTATTTAGTACTTTATATTCTTTTATTTATTTTAAGATCTTTTAGTATATTAAGTTATTAAGTTATACTTTAAATATTATATTTAGCTATTATTATTAATAGTTTCTATTTTCGTTAATTTCTAAGAGCTATCTTTTTATTATAAGTGCTCCTATATTATAGTTACTTCGTTAACTAAGGGTATTAGCTCGACTATTTTTTATTCCTTTTTTATAGATTATTTTATAGTTAAATTCTAATAAATATTCGGCCTATTAAATCCATCGTCCGTTTAACTATTATATAGTTATAAAGTATAAAATGTTTTTATAATCTATATAAACCTTAACTTTATACTTACTTTTAAGAAGGTAGTATTAAAATTCCTTAAAAGCTTAAATAATTATAAGGAATTCTTTACTATAGATAAGGTAATTAAGTTCTATGCTATATAGCTTCTTTAAATAAAATATAATCGGTTATAGTCTTTCTTTATTATCTTTTTATCCGATTTATACTCTTAAAGTAAAGTTTAATATATTGGTTTTAAGTTCGATTTATTATTTTAAATTAAAGGTAGTTAAGACTAGTTCTTATATAATTATTGTTTTAATATATTTAAAAGCTTTATTAGCTTTATTATCCTATATAAATTCTTTTTCCTTTTTTATTAAGTTATATAATGGTACTATAATCTTTCTAAAATCTTTAATAAATCGTTAGTAGTAATTTATAAATCCTAGGAAACTTTATATATCCTTAATATTCTTTAGCGTTAGTTATTTTTTAACTAAGTTAATCTTATCTTATTATATTTATATCTATCTTAGTAAGATTATATATTTAAGGAAGTTTACTTCCTATATATAAAACTTACTTTTCTTTAGTTTAATTAGTAACTTTATATTTTAAAGTATATAAAGTACCTTATAGATATATTCCTTATATTCTTTTAAGGTATTTAAGAAGATTAGGATATTATCTAAGTATACTACTATAAAGATATCTAAGTATTTATATAGGATATTATTAATTATCTATTAAAAGGTAGCTAGTATATTTATAAGTCTAAATAGTATTACTAGATATTTAAATAGTTTAAACTTTATTTTAAAGGCTATTATTTATTTATATCCCTTTTTTATATATATTAAGTTATAAGCGCTTTTAAGGTTAAGGGCTATAAACTATTTTTTATTATATAGTTAATCTTATAGTTCCGATATAAGCGGTAATAGTATTTAGTCTTTTATTATAATATCGTTTAAGTATCTATAGTTAATAACTAGTTATAGCTTACTATTTTTCTTTATTATAAATATAACTAAGTAGCTTACTTTAGATATTAACGTTTATATATATCCCTTTTATAGATTCTTATTAAGGTAGTTATATAGCGTTTATAGTTACTTTTCGTTTAAGTTATAGATCTTATATAACGTTAGCGTTATTCTATCCTTAAGATAAATTTTATAGTCTTATTAGCTATATTTAAGTAACCCTATCTTAAGTTCTTCCTTAAAGAGTTTATTATATCTCTAGTATTTCTAAGGGATGTTTTTTATTCTATTTAATAAGCTTTATTCTTTCTTTTAAGAGCTAGTTTCTCTTAACTAAAGCTCTTTATTAATTTACTTAATATCTTTCCTTAAAGTAGTAATAACTCTTTAGATCTTTATATTATATCCTTTATTCTATTTATATTAGATACTAGGTTATATAGCTATATTAGCTAGTATATAAGTCTTATTAGTTAATTTTATTATATCCGCTAGTTTAGTTATTATTTTTATTTATATTACTAAAGCCTATAATAATTTAATTAAACGGTTATCTTTTTTATCTTATTTAATAGCTAAATTATTATAAAAATTTACTTTCTTTTAAATCTACTAGTCTTAGAAACTTATATCTTTATTTTAATATAGCTAGCTAGTTTTCTAGTTAATTAATAGGTTGCTCTCTTATAACTATAAAAGTCTTAATATAAGGTTATATTTTTTAATATCTATAATATTAAAGTTAACTTATTTATTATAACCCTAGATATTAATATTAAGGTAATTAATCTTTATATTAATAATTCTATTATTATAGTTAAAGGCCTCTCTTTTAATATTTATAAGTTTATATAGATCTTTCTTATATCTTTATATAAGTTAATAATAATTAATAACTCTAGGTAAAACATAATTACTTATTATACTATAGTCTAAAAGTATATATATATAATATCTTATAATTTAGATATTTAATACTATTTAGTTACTATAACTTACTATTACTATATATAAGGTCCTTAGATCTTATTATATCGTACTAGTTTATAGCTTTTTTATAGATAGTATACCTTATTTTTTACTTAGTCCTTATTTATTTTATTTAAGTATTCTTCTTTAATTTATTATTAATATTATTTCTTTATATTTTTATTATATAGTATTATTATTATTAATTATTAAGATTATACTAAGGACCTAGCTAAAGGTATCTAGAACTTTAATATTAAATAGGAGGGAAAAACTAAAGTACTTAAGGGAAAACCCTCCCCTCTTTTAGTATAGGTCTACTTTAAATAAGGTTATAGTAGTAGTATATAGGAAATTTACGCTAGCTACTATAAGCTCCTCTTATACTATTATATCTTAGTATAGGCCCTCTTAGGCTATAGCCGCTATTATACTAAGCGGCCGCGGCCTAAGCTTACTAGCCTAGGCATAGGGTTATAGGTAGTAGTCTCTCTTTAAGGGCGCGGCGGCTTATATTTACTTTTTATTATATAGTTACTAATTATACGCGCTTAGCTTATATATATATATACCTACCCTCCCCCCCTTAGTTTTATTTATACCTCCTTTTATCTCTTTATTATCTATATCTTTTATAGGCCTAACTACTACCTCGCTTACCTTATTTCTATAACTCTAGGTCTCCTTAGTACTATATTTAGTTTACTTATCGCCGCGTCGTAATATCTAACTAAGAAGCTAACTTAGGTAGTAGTAGCTCGCTTCCTTTAAAACCCCCTCCTTATAAGAAAGTTACTACTATAGTAAGATTAAAGCGCTTTATTCTATATTTTATATATATTAAGCGTCTTACTAATAAGCTTACTTATAAGTCCTTTACTAGCTATTAAAACTAGTCTTATAAGTATTAATCCTAGTTTTATCTTAGGTTAGTCTTACTTTTAATATTTTTAGCTAACTTTAATAGCTATAAAGGCTAAAGTATATATCGCTTACGCTAACTTTAACTAGTCTTATTACTAAGTAAGTAACCCCTTCCCGCTATAGTACTATCTAAGTTTAGTACTAATCTATATTCTAGATTACCTTTAAGGGTAAGGAGGCTATATATACCCTTTACTAAGTATAGTCTAAGGTCGATAGCCCCTCCCTTATTAAGGGTTTAGTATAAGAGCGCTTTTATTATACTACTTTAAAAACTTATATTTATATTAGTTAAAAGGCCCTTACCGCTAAAAGTAAGAGCGCGTTAAGCGAGTCTACCCTTAGTCTAGCTATAGTCGCTAAGAATATTAAGACGCTTATATTAGCTTTTACCTATTTTATAAATAATACCCGCTATATATATAAGTCCTTAAAGAAGTACCTAAGTAAGTTTAGCAATACTACTAAGACCTTAGCTTAGGTCGGGCCTAAGTTACTCTTAGTTACTTAGAAGACTCTTATAGTAGTTAACGATCTTACTAACTATTTCTATTTTATTACTAGTAATAGCTTTAATAGCGAGGATAGTAGTTTTAATCTTACTAAGCTTAGTTTAGCCTTAGTCCTTTTTAATAAAGAGAAAGGTAAAGGTAAGGGTAAGGTAGCTACTATATTTAAGGCCCTATTTAAGGCTAAGGCTAAGGAGTTTATCGTTATCGCTATACCTATAGTTATTATAAAGTTAGCTTAGGAGCCTACTATATCTCCTTTTATTAGTTCCGACGCTAAGCTATAGCCTAGTAGTTCTCTTAGCGCTAAGCCCGCCTTAAAGCGTCCTTATTTTATATTACTTATTAATCTTACTAGCGCTCTTAACTTTATTTAATAGTATCTTTATAGCTATTATAGTTTAGTCTTAGCTAAGATTATTACTAGTCTTAACCTTAATTAAATCTAGGGTTATAGTATAGGCTATAGTAAATATATCTATACCCCCGCTAGTATAAGTCTTATCTTAGTATAGACCTTAGTTATTACTCTATCTTATAAGCTAGCTATCTAGGCTAGCTTTAGTTTAGGTTTAAAGTTAGGTTTAACTAGTTATTATTAGGCTTCTTATAGTAGTAGTAGTCCTTATACTCCTTATAAGCCTTAGATTACTCCCTCTTATACCTTATATACTACCTTAAGAAGGTCTTATTATTCTTACTATAATAATAAGGTAGACGTTATTACTAATAAGCTAGGCTAGGGTTATAGTTTAAGGGGGGCTAGTTATTAGCTCTATCTTAGTTTAGTTTTAAGTTAGGTCCTATTTAGTTATAGTCTTTTAATAGTAGGTCTTATTCTATAGCTATTAAGGTCGGTTTAATTAGGTTATATTAGTTTTATTTAGTCTATAGTTTAATCGGTAAGGTTTATACTTAGTTTAGGTCTAGTTTAATTAAAGTTATAGTCTTATTATTATAAGTCCTCTCCTTTCCTAGATCGCTTTAATAAGGGAAGTAGTTAGCTAAGGTAGTCTTAGTTAAAGCTACTTTATCTTTAGCGCGACCTTAGTCCTATTATTTAATATATCTATATATAGCCTTTAAGCTAGGTTAAACTAATAGAGCTTACTTAAGCGAAGGAACTATTACGCTAGTAGCACTACTATTTTAACGGTAACTACGGTATATACTTAAAGATATACCTATGCTAACGGTAATAGTAGTAGCTAGATACTAAAGGACGAGGGGGTCTAAGGGGGACGAAGGAAACGAGAAAGTACTAGGTAGGGCAAGGTAAAAGCAAAGAGGGCTAAAAAGGTATATTAGTAAAAGAGGATATAGAAGAAGATAATACTAATAAAAGAAGATATCGATGCTAATAATAAAAGAAGAAGATAATAGTAATGCTATTTACTAGCTAAGGAGGAAAAGAGACCTCTTTTATAGACCGAATTTTCCCTCCTTCTTCCCTAGATAAATAAGGGCTAAGGGATTATCTAATTAAGAAGAGGGCTAGCTAGAGACTCTACTAAGGATCCTACTAAGGATCCTACTAAGGACCCTACTAAGGACCTTACTAAAGACTCTACTACGCGGGCTATATATTCCTTAGGGTATAGATGCCCTTATTAAACTATCCTTTTCCCTTAAAGGCCTACTCTTACGTTACTTATATCCTAAGCTTATATTATAAAGGACTCCCTTACTTTTACTATTAATAAATAGTTAATTATTATATAATAGATAGTATTTTACTTTTATTTATAGGTATATATTAGTAAAACTATACTAAGGACCTATTAGTTAAAGAGGAAGTTATTAAGCCCGATCTTTCTTATATATATCTAAGTAATTATTATACTAATATACTTAAGGAGGCCCTTATAACGGTTTAGCGTTATCGCTTTATTAAACTAAGGTAAGAAGTTAGTAAGGTAAAAGGTAGTTTAGTATTATTAAATTATATCTTCCTTAGCGTTTTATTAAGCGGCCTATTCCTTATTTAGCCTTTTAAGCGACTTAGCTTTATTTAAGAGGTCGTCTAATCTTATCTAGCCCTAGACCCCCCTTAACTCCTTTATAAGGGGGGGTCTACCTAGAGGTAGTACTACTAAGGGCTTGCTCTCTCTTTAGCGTTGCCTTTTTTTAAGTATACCCGCGACCGCGTTAAACGCGCGTTAGATTTAGCCTAAGAGCCTTAAGTCCTCTAGCCTTTAAAGGGTATTTATTATTCTTTAGTTTAGGTAAAGGTCAATTAAAGGTACCTATACCTCCGCTTTAACTTAGTAGACTATAGTTACGCGGTAGGCGCGTATTACTACTTAAAGGTAAGCTAACTAGTCTTAGGTAAGGTCCCGCGCGATCTTATATAGTTTCCCTTCCGTAGGCGTTATCTTATAAAATATAACTATAGTATAAGAGATTAAGGACTAGATTACCTTACTATAGACTTCCTTAGCGCGTAGTAAGGTATAGCTTTATATAGACGCCGTAAGCTTAGTTAGGGCTATAGTCTAGCGCTTTAACTTTACTTAGAGCTATTTTAGGTATACCTTTTAATATAGTTTCTAGTATACCTAAACCCTTAATAAGCGGGCCTCTTAGACCGGAGTTACTATATTAGCTTTAAGGTAAACTAGCGTCGTTATCGCTTATCTCCTTTATATAAAGTATATTAACTCGCTCTTTAATAGTTTAAAAGTAACCGTAAACTTAGTCGCTTACTTTATATATACCTTTTAAGCTTCCTTTAAGTATACTATTATAGTAGCTTTATTAGGTCTAATACTAATTATATTTATATCGTTAGCGAAGCTAATAGTATAAATACTATATATTATACTAAGCCTTTTATATAAAGGGGTTATATAGTATAGAAATAAGATTAAGGATAAAGGGGAGCCTTAAAGGACTCTTATTAGTACCTAAGTTAGCTCTAAGGTCCTCCTATTAAAGTAAAAGGTTAATTTTCTATTACTTATAAAGCTCTATATTAAGCTTATAAGCTATCTAAGGTATCTCTTAAGCTTTATTTCCTTTATAAGCTTATTATAGTTAACTATATTAAATACGCTCTTAATATCTAGCTATAAGAATAATACGATGCCCTTTTAAGCTTAAGTCGCGCGTACTAGTTTATTATTAATAGGATCGCCGCCTCTATAAAGCGTTCCCTCCTATTCCTTATTTATCTATTTAATAGGTTACCGTTCGCCTTTACTACTCCTATAATCCTTAAGCTAGTATTTACTTAAGTACTTTTCTTACTATAAGTAAGAGGGAAATTAGTCTCTATCCCCTTACTATATAGTAAGCTTCTAGCCTTTTACTTAGCTTTTAAATAACTACTACGTTTATATTATAGAACTAACCTAGGAAATATAAGAGTTAGGTATAGGTATTAAAGATTATAGCTAGTCGCTAGACTAAGGCTAGGCTATACTTCTTAATAAACTTTAAGGGGACGCTATTTAAACCTATTACTTTCTAGCTTACTATCTTACTTAGCGCTACTATAATATTAGCTAGCTAGATTTATTAGTTAACTATAAGGGTCGCCTTAGCTATAAGCTAAGGTAGCCCTTAAGTTATACTAGCTTTTAATAAGAAGAACTTAGCGGCTAATATCTAAGCCTTCTCTTTAAAGGTTTTTATTAGTTAGTCCTTACCTTCCTTAACTAGCGGCGGGATATATATTAGTTTTAGTAATAGCTTACTATAGAGTTTAGCTTACTTCTTTACGTTTTAGAGCTTAGTATTATTAGCGCTAAATTCCTTTAAGAACTTACGCTAGTAAGCCCTCCTTACCTTATAAACGGTTTACTTTTAAGCTATAGCCGCCTTATATAAGTCTTCTTAGTTTACCTTACTCCTTTCCTATTTATACTTCCTCCTTACCTTCTTAGCCTCTTTTATTGCCCTCCTTACCTCTAAGGTAAACTATACGTTGCCCTTAAGTAATACTCGCCCTTAGCGCGGAACTATAGCTATTATAATCTATACTAAAGTAGTAAAGATATAGTCTAGGTCTTAGTTAATATCCTTAAGCGTTTAAAGCGTTAGCTAGTATAGTCCTAGCTAAGATATAGTCTTAGCTTTAACTAGCTTTACTTTTACTTCTTTTTACCTTAGGGCTAGTTTAGGTACTTAGGCCTAGTAATCGACCTATAGTATAATAGTCTAAGGGATATAGTCTAACCTAGTTAGGTCTAGGTTAGGCCTAGTATATTATATTTTAGTCTTTAGCGTTACTTAAGTTAGGTTAATAGTACTATCCCTTTAACTATAGAAAAATCTTATATACTCCCTTCTTAAGGTAGTAAGTTTAAGTTATAGTCTTATTACCTCTTATATAAGTTATATTATGCTATTTAAAGTTCTATTATATCTATCTTAGAGTAAGTAATAAATATTAAAGTCCCTTACTATTACTATAAAGTACTTTAGTTTAATTATACTTAGGTTATATAACGCTCTAGCCCTCGCGGCCCTTAGTAGTAAGTAAATTACTTATAGTTTAATACTATCCTTAAAAATTACCTTACTTTAGTTTAGTTTAGACTAAGGCGACTAAGTCCCTAGCCTAAGCCTTTTATATATATAAAGTATATACCTCCCCTCCTTATAGACTAAGCTATAGGGCGCCGCTCTAGGGGGGGGGGGGCTGCTTCTTAGTATAGCTTTTACTTCCTATAGTACTATTAAGTTAAAGCTAGCTTAGTAGTAAAGCGCTAACTAAGCTAGCTTATATCTCTTTTATATATTCTAGAATAGTACTTTTAGTTATATATAGGTAGTTTAACGGTAACTACGGTATATACCTAAAGATATACCTACGCTAACGGCAATAGCAGCAGCTAGATACCGAAGGACGAGGGGGTCTAAGGGGGACGAAGGAAACGAGAAAGCACTAAGTAAGGCAAGGCAAAGACAAAGAGGGCCAAAAAGGTATATTAGCAAAAGAGGATATAGAAGAAGATAATGCTAATGCCGTCTGCTAGCTAAGGAGGAAAAGAGACCTCTTTTATAGACCGAATTTTCCCTCCTTCTTCCCTAGACGAACAGGGGCCAAGGGATCATCTAATTAAGAAGAGGGCTAGCCAGAGACTCTGCCAAGGATCCTGCTAAGGACCCTGCTAAGGACCCTGCCAAAGACACTGCTACGCGGGCTATATATTCCTTAGGGTATAGATGCCCCCGTTAAACTCCTCTATAATAAAGAATAGACGCCCTCGTCTACTAGGTAAGTAAGTAGGCAGGCAATAGCTAAGGAATAAAGAAATAGATAAGCAGGCAAGCAACCGAGCAGGCAAGCAGGCAAGCAGGCAAGAAATAGCCTAACGGGAGACTAAGGAATAGACTAAGCAGCGGGCTAATAGGCTAACTAGAGACCAACGGTAAGAAAAAGTAATAGAGGGAAGAGAGATCCTTATAGGCAAAGGAAAGAAGAAGCTAACGAGGAAGGTAGAGGAAAGAAATCTGAAAGAAAAAGGGGGAAAAAGTCCCTAAAGAAATACCCGGAAAAATCATTTAAAATTTAAAAATCATACCCTCTTTTCCCCCGGCGACTTTTACGTCTAGCTAGCTTTACCTAGGCAAATACCTATGCCTAGGAGGAGAATACCGGAGATTGCTATTCTTATCTTATTTATTTTAGGTATTTTAAAAAGGGGATTTTTCACACTTTCGTTAAGACTACTTAAAGGTGCCTGCCGCGTCGGCTGCTATAGACCATGCCGGGAAGGGCGGAAGGAAGGATCTCTTACGTGCTATTATTGCTATCGGAAAGGTCGTCTATCGTGAAAGTCGTCTACTAAAAAGTCGTCTATTGCAAAGGAAGTCTGCCGGGGAAATCGCCTGCCGGGACGGAAAAGGTTGTTTGTCGGAACGTCTACTAGAGAGGAAATCGCCTGCCGGGACGTCTGCCGGGAAATCTGCTAAAAGGGGGAAATAAGGTAAAAGAGGGGTGCCTATAGTCTCTAGGTATATAATCGGATAGTTAGAATAGGTACTAAGGGGAGCCGTTGGTCCGGGCCGTTAGTGCGAAACGGAGCTATTAGTCCGGGCTATTAGTGCCGAAGGAGCCGTTAGGACTATCTAATCGTACGGGAAGGAATAAAATTAAATAAAGCTACCGTGCTAGACGAAGAAGTCTACCGTGCTAGAGGCGAAGACTGCCGTGCTAGAGGCGCTGCCGAGGAAATTATCAAAGATTGCCGAAGAAAGAGACTACCGAAGAAGAAGACTGCTAAAGAAGACTACTATAGAAAGAGCTTATAAAAGACCGTAGCCGAGGGGGTGTTAAGACCGTAGCTAGGGAAGCTATCGGGACTATGGCCGAAGGAGCTATCGAGACTATAGCTAAGGAAGCTATCGGGCTATGGCCGAAGGAGCTGTCGAGACTATAGCTAAGGAAGCTGTCGGGCTATGGCCGAAGGAGCTATCGAGACTATAGCTAAGGAAGCTGTCGGGCTATAGCCGAAGGAGCTGTCGAGACTATGGCCGAGGAAGCTGTCGGGCTATGGCCGAAGGAGCTATCGAGACTATAGCTAAGGAAGCTGTCGGACTATAGAGACTGCTAGTCCCGTAGAGCTATTGGTCCCGTAGAAGCTATTGGTCCCGTAGAGCTATTGGTCCCGTGGAAGCTACTAAAGAAGTTATCGTATTAGTAGAGAAAGAAAACCTAGAAAATTCCGCTGCTGCTACTAGCGTAGGTGTCTTCCCTCTATAATAAAGACTAGACGTCCCCGTCTATAACTAAAGCAGCTGCTATAGATAGAGCCTGCTAGGGAGGAAAGTTCGGTTTATTTAAAAAAAGAAAGTTCCGTCTAGTATAAGGGACTCCGGCTAGGGCAGGGGACTTCGGCCGGGTAGGGGACTTCGGCCGGGTAGGGGACTTCGGCCGGGATAGGGGCAAGGGATAGGGGCAGGGGCAGGGGCCATAGTCTAGGCCAACGGCTAGGCCACGGTCTAGGCCAACGGCTAGGGGAAAAGAAAAAAAGCCGGTAAAATCTTTCCCTGCCTAGCGCTTATCTCAACGGGAAAGGTGCGGTAGCACCGGCGTAGTTCGTTTAGCTCTGCCCTTTTCGTATCTTCTTCCTCTTCTTAAGAGAGAGAGGGAGAGAGGGAAAGGGAAATAGAAGCTTTACGCCCTAGAAACTAGTTTTAACGGTAACTGCGGCATATACCTAAAGACACACCTACGCTAACGGCAATAGTAGTAGCTAGATACCGAAGGACGAGGGGGTCTAAGGGGGACGAAGGAAACGAGAAAGCACTAGGCAGGGCAAGGCAAAGGTAAAGAGGGCTAAAAAGGTATATTAGTAAAAGAGGATATAGAAGAAGATAATGCTAATGCCGTTTACTAGCTAAGGAGGAAAAGAGACCTCTTTTATAAACCGAATTTTCCCTCCTTCTTCCCTAGACGAATAAGGGCTAAGGGATCATCTAATTAAGAAGAGGGCTAGCTAGAGACTCTACTAAGGATCCTACTAAGGACCCTGCCTAGGACCCTGCTAAAGACTCTGCTGCGCGGGCTATATATTCCTTAGGGTATAGATGCCCCCGTTAAAGTAGGGTTAAGGTAAAAAGGGTTATCTATATAGGGAGGGAGGCGCTTTATCTCTTAGCGCTTCTCTATTTATTATACCTACGAATATCGTTTATACTTAGTTCGGCCTCCTTAGCCTTACTAGCCGGCGGGTGTCTTAAGCTCGACCTCTTATCTTAGCGCGGTTTACTTAGTCCTTACTTTTAAACCGCGGTCGATTTAAGAACGCCCTAGGTTTTAATAGTAAGGAGCACCTATTACTTAGTATATATCTAGGTATTCGCGAACTATTAAGGTCGTCGTAGGTAGTTTTCCTTTACCTTTTCCTAGGCTTTATTTACTATAAGGTAAGTCTAGGTCTACGATAGGTAGTCCCCTTAGTATAAGATATAGTTATAAGGGATTTTACCCTTCTTAGCCCTATATTCGTCCTTACCTTTATTATATACTATACTTTTATATTGGCTATAGAGTTATATCGATATATACTACTTAGCGATATAGCTATATCTATAGTAGTTATAGTACTTTTATAGTTAAACTAACTTATTATAGGGTTTATATTAAAAGATTATACTTTAAGGACTAAGCTTAGGTTATAAAGCTTATTAGCCTCCTTTAAGCTACTAACCTTAATAAGTATAGTTATTACCGTTAATATCTTAGATTAAGGGTATAGCGCTTAAGCTTAAAGGACCTTAACTTTACTTACCTCTATAATCTTTATCTTTTATTTCTCTAAGTATTTCTTATTCTTTAAAGCTTATATTATCGATACTTTATTATTCCTTCTTAGGTTATTATCTAAGTTTTATAAGTATAAGGGCTATATCTATATCTTTTTTATTATATTATTTATAAACTACCTATTATTATTATCGATTTTTATTTTAAATATCTTCTTAGAATTATTTACTATTCTTTTTAATCTAGTCTTAAAAGACTCCTTTAAGATAAGGGTATTTTATTTCTATAAATTTAATTTATTTTTATATTTTAAGATCCCTTTATTATATTATTATAAAGGTCTTTTTTAATAGCTTTAGGAACTATTTAATACTATTCTTATCGCTTAAGTATATTATATATTTATTATTATAGTATATAGTCTAACTAAGGAGTTTATACTTTAGTTCCTATTTATTAATAGCGTTTAAGTATTTCTTACCTTTTAAGGCTAGTACCTAGTAGGTTTTCTTCTCTTTATAAGGTTATTTATATTCTTTAAATATAATATCTAAGTTTCCTATAGTTAAAATACTTTCCTTTACTTTTCTATATTATATCTAGATCTATCTTACCTAGGTTAGTTATATAGATATAAGTAATAAGAGTTTCGCGCTTCTTTTTATAGTTAGCGTATTAGTTAAAGTTATTTCTATAAGAAGGGTTTTAGTTTCCTCTTCCTTATTTCTTTTCTTAGTATTATATATACTATCTATCGTTAATTTATACTACTATAGTAATATAGTCTAAGAGGTTATTAGGTCGATTTTCCTTATAAAGCTCGTCCTTAACTTCTTTTTTAAGCTTATTATAGAATTATAATATAAGAGGTTCGTTGTCTTAATTAAGCTTTAAGGTAACTTAATAGAACTTTATAGTATAATCTAATACTAAGATCCTTTATCGGAGTTCTTAAAGTTTCTATTTAGCTTCTTATTCCTTATTAGTTCTTCTAAATACCTTTATAATAGCTTCTTTAAATCCTTAGAAACTAATAAAGACTTTATCTATTTTATTATCTTATCGCGCTAGTTAGTTATCGATAAAGTCCCTTATAATAGGTCTAAACTAAGCGAGTACTATTCTAGATAAATAATTTCCTATATAAAGTACCTTTTCGACTAGGTCTAAGAGTTTAGTAAGGTAAAACTAGTAGTAGGCCTTAAGTTTAGTAAGAAAGTCTTAAAGCGTACTATAAGTACCGTTAAATAGTCCTAGCTATTTTAGTTTAACTACTTCTCTAAGGTCCCTAACTTATTAATTACCTCCTTTATTCTTAAGTAACTATACCTTATATTAAAGGGTAATAATTTCGCGTATTATATCTTAAGGCGATATAGTAGCTCTAAAGTTAGTTAATCTAGCTTACTATATAGTTATATTAATAGTTATAATATTACTTAGAGTAACGTAGTATTATATTAAATAAGAGCTTTTAACGTATAATAACTAGTATTATTCCTAAGGGATAAACCTATTAAGTAGTTTATATTAATAGATATAATAGGGCGTAGTCTAAGTAATAATAAGTATATTACGTTAGTAATAAGTTAGAGGTTATAGACTATAAACTATAACTAGGTAATTAAGTAATTAGAATTAAAGATAAGATTATAATAGAGATTGTGGGAATGTAGCATATAGCTATAGTAGGATTGTAAGGGAGGTGCGCACACACGCACACGTGACCCTTAGCGTCACGTGTATGGACCTCGGGGATCCGTGTATAAAGGGCACGTAGTGTGCCCCCTCATTCCCTTTCCTCCTTCCTAGCAAGACATCTTGAATACAACCCATTGCGTTACTGCAGTACAGACCTCCTGACACTGATCAGTGATCGATTTGGTCGATCACAGATTGGCAAGGAAGAAGAGATAGAACGCAACCTTCGAAAGCCCAACTACCATATTCCTAGCGATATTGCCCTGGTTGGACCTAGAGGAGGTTTCTATGCTAAGATCAAGGACTCTACGATTACCCGGACCCGGCAACCAACTAGCTCCCGGTAGGCCATTGATAGATCCTTCCAACTTCACTTAACGGTTACATTAAGTGTAAGTGCGTCCACAACGCCGATTCGACAACTACGTGACAGCCCTCACGATTCGACAACTACGTGACAACCCTCACAATGACAAGCACGACCCCAACCCCGAACCCCGCCTCTACGAGGAACGACGCCTTCTCGACCAAGTAAGGGAATTGGTCCAAAATCTCACGATCCCAAAGACCCAATATCAGGATATCGATCCGACCCGATGGGAGGATGAGATCACGCCACAAGAGGAAGATAGAATAGCTGTTATGACATATACCGCACGATTTATGTCAGAATGCGAGGAGAACGTACACCTTCATGGCACTAATATCCTTGAATTCTTCCAGGATCACTTCCAACAGTGGACCGAGGCAACGTGGAGAAAGATGCCAAAGGAATTTCGAAGGAGCTACGTTACCTTTTAAAGAGACGTGGTATCTATACAGGAGAAAAGGGTGACCACATCATCCCACAGCTCGTCTTCCTACAGACGATCGATAACCCACCAGCCTGGCCCGACAACGAATTCATGGTAACCCAATTCGATAAAGGAACGGAGGCCTATACAAGAAAAGAGAGACGACTAACGCAGAACCCTCCCACCTCCAACACGGCGGAGCCATCCACGCCGTTAGCCCCTATTCCGACGCTCCCTGCTCCTCCCGCTACGACAATTGCGGAACCGCCCACAACGACTGCTACGCTTCCCAACGAACAATACATCCTACAAGCTATCAGTTCCAGCAACAGAGCATCGTTCTAGCAGAACCTCTTCTCCCACATCCTCGAAGCGTACACAACGCTTCCCGGCCGACATCCCGAACGGCATCGTCGATGCCGACACACAACAGAAATTCACCAAGATCTGGGACAAAGAGAAGAACTATACGGGGGAACCCTATGACCTTCTCGATGATAAGCTACGCATCTTTATGAGTATCTGTTATAACATTCAGGTCAAGCCGGACCAATTCCACGCTCTTTTCCTCGAATCCTTACTGGCCGAGCCCAAACGTACTACATTGACCACGTTAACTGGACCTCAACGTTCCGCAAGGCATACGATAGCATCAAGCAACATTTCGATACGGAAGTTAACCACGTTCACTACTATACTGAATGGACGACTATTTCCTTTAACAAGCTCCGTGCCGATAATGCTACGAAATCCCTACACGAGGTTCTTCAGCTACCTTGATAAGCTACAGTTATGCCAACGAGCTCTTGGCAACGCGTATGCAGGAAACGTTCCACTGCGTACAACGCTTATTAATGCATGCCGCGGTGTTCCTGAACTTGAATACGCTTTATTCAAGCCCGCCGAAGGAATCGAGCCCTTTTGCAGATCTTCGCTCTTCCGTTGAGACCCATCTTGCACGCGGAATAGCGCCTCGTTATCTTCAAGGAGGCCCTCAATACCATCAAGACCTCGAGGAACCATCTGATCATATGGATCCCAATGACCACTACTATCTCGATCGAAGATACAACAACAATCGCGGAAGATTTGGTCAGAAGGGGTATAGAAGGTATAGAGGCAACGCTCAACGAGGCAGCTACAACGCTCCACGGGAATCTTCAATAGTCAACGCTTTAACCGCCCACAAGGCCGTTACGGCCACAACCACCCGTGGAATAAGAAGTGCTTCGTCTGCAATAAGGAAGGATGTTGGTCAACAAAGCACACTGCCGAGGAACGTCAAAGATCCTGAGACCAATACGTCGCCCACTGTCACTTCATA
Organism: Hirsutella rhossiliensis; assembly: GCF_020360975.1. Lineage (NCBI taxonomy): Eukaryota > Fungi > Ascomycota > Sordariomycetes > Hypocreales > Ophiocordycipitaceae > Hirsutella > Hirsutella rhossiliensis. Next base: position 4,253,925 of record NW_025408671.1, on the reverse strand, counting down.
GGGATTACCCTCCCAGGACCTTACAGCCTACGTTCTTGACTTTGAAGGTCACGAGATGGATGCCCACGATGATGCTAACGACCCTGGGACGAGGACGACAATGAAGATAATGACAACAACCCAGAACAGTGGCACACAAGCCAAATGCTCTGCCAGCAAGCCTTCAACCATCTGATCACAGGGGAAGACGTGTATAGCACCTCTCAAAACAACGCTACACCTGCTTCCCAATTCATGATAGAGGAGCGCTACTCAAGACCTGATTCCAAGGCATCATAATTGACACAGGCGCCGCGAAGGTTTCCACAGCTGGCTACGACCAATGCATCGCTCTACAACGAGCAGACCCTGCTATAACGCTCGATAAGACTACAGCAGGCCAAGCTTCTATCAAATTCGGCAACGGCGAAGCCATTCTATCCTCGGCTCTATCGCCCTTAAAACACCTCTCGGAAGGATCACATTCCATATCCTCAAGACCCCTACCCTTCCTCCTCTCTCTCGCTGATATGGATCGCCTAGGCATCTATTTCAACAACCTTACAGACACTATTGTCGGACGAACAACCCTCCCGGTTATCCGCAAATGGGGACATCCTGGTTCCTCCTACCTAAGACCAACGAGGCCGCTATCGCATTCCTCACGGAGAGCGAGATCCGCACTCTTCATCGTCGATTCGGCACCCAGCGGTCCCAAGACTTCACAACCTCCTACGGCAAGCTGGCCACAACGATGTGACGATAGATATCCCAGAGAACATCTCGAGATTCTGTCATCACTGTCAAATGCACTCTCAAGCTCCAAGACGCTTCAAATTCACCCTAAAGGATGACCAGGAATTCAACTACGAAATCGTCGCTGATGTGCTCTACCTTGAACCCTCAACGCCCCGTCTTGCACGTGGTAGATACAGCAACAGCGTTCCAAGCAGCCAGGTTCCTCCTATCGATGTCAGCAAAGGATACGTGGGAAGCCCTCCGAGCCCTCTGGATAGACACATATCTCGGACCCCCTGATACTATCAAGCACGACGCAGGGACCAATTTTGCCTCCCTAGAGTTCCGTAACGAGGCAAAGCTTATGGGGATAACCTGCAAGCAAGTCCCTGTGGAAGCACATTGGTCCGTTGGAAAGGTTGAAAGATATCATGCCCCTCTCCGCCGTGCGTTTGAGATCCTCCACGCAGAAATCGGGACCTTCACATCCCCCGAATCGATCCTTCAAATGGCTATCAAAGCCATCAACGACACAGCAGGGCCAAATGGCATTGTCCCTACGCTCCTAGTCTTTGGCGCCTACCCTCGAATGGCGTTAGATTCGCCCCCTTCTGCTACGACCCTGAAAAGGGCTGCCGCAGCCCAGAAGGCGATGAAAATGCTTCGTCAGCTCTCAGCAGAGCGGCAAGTGCAGGGCGCCTTACACACAAAGAACGGACCATCATCAACAGGCGTTATACTATCGCTCCCACTGCAAAGCGAGGTCCGAGTGTGGAGAGAAAAGCTCGGCTGGCAAGGCCCTTTAAGATTAGTGCAATTGATGGCTCCAATGTCACAATTGATACTATCAACGGACCCCAGACCTTCCGTTCCACCCTTGTGCAGCCTTATTTCCGCGACGAGACGACGATCCCTGCCCCGCTGCTGCTGCTGCGGATGATTCTGACATTCCTGTTTCTGATCCTGCGAGCGATTCTGTTCCTGTTTCTGCCCCTGCCCTGCCCCTGTTCCTGCTCCTAATCCCCGGCGCCGCGCAAGCGAGGCCGCCCCCCTGGTTCGAAGAACAAGCCAAAGACGACGTTCCTAGTCAAGAAGGAAGAAGATGCCTACCAACTAGCCATCAAGCTACGGGACGAAGGCATTATCACAACGCCAGGCACCCCCTTTGAGGAATCCGATAGCACGGAGATCGATGATCTATTGGTACGAGGAGTGTTTAGCTTCGAACGCTACAATGAAGCAAAGCACGGGAACCATCATATCTTCCGCTCCCGCATGGTCCGCGAGGTTAAAGGCAAAGAAACCAAACCATACGAGAAGTCAAGGCTCGTGGTCCAAGGGCACAACGACCAAGAGAAAACCACCCTATTGACGCAATCCCCGACAATTCAACGCGTCAGTCAACGGCTTATTTCTGCTATCTCCCAGACCTCCTTTCTCACGGCATGACCTCTCTTCGTGACATCACACAAGCGTATCCCCAGGCGCAGACCGAACTATTCCGCACCATTCTCACGCATCTTCCCGCCGAATTAGAAGGAAGATACCCGGAAGGAACAATCATTCGCGTTATTAAGCCCCTATACGGAATTGCGGAGGCCGGAGTCCATTGGTTTCGAACCTATCACGGGCATCATGTCGATAACCTCGACATGTCCACATCAACCTACGACCTATGCTTCCTAATTACGAATAAGGGACCTGATAACTTTGGGATTGTGGGAATGCAGACTGACGATACCCTTATGCTTGGCACACAACGTTTTTCCGCGCTAGAGGAAGCGGAACTCGTAAAGGCACAATTTCGGGCAAAGCCGAAGACAACGATGACCCCGGGTACTAGCATTGACTTCAACGGTGCAAAGATAACCCTCCAAGACACCACTTTCCACAACGCTCTACTGCTTCAACAAAAGGGTCAAGCAGCCAAGATCGAACCCATCGACATCAAGGCATACGATCGAGCCCAACAGTACGTGGAACAGCGTGCCCGTGGCGCGTATGTGGCTTCAATCTGTCAACCAGAGGCCTCATTCGACATCTCTATTGCTGCCCAGGTCCAAACCCCTACGGAAGAGGATTGCACGACCTCAACAAGCGGCTTCAATGGCAGAAAGACCACCAGCAGCGAGGCCTAACGTATATCCCTATTGACCTCGCCAATGCCAAGCTTATCATCTTTACCGACGGTTCCTTTGCGAACAATAAGGACCTATCGTCACAGCTAGGCTTCGTCATTGCCCTAGTCAATGAGACCGAGACCGCACGTACCAAAGACCAATTCGGGATCAAGGGCAATGTCCTCCATTGGAGCTCAACGAAGTGTAAGAGGGTCACCCGAAGCGTGCTAGCATCAGAGATCTACGGCATGGTCAACGGATTCGATATTGGGATATCACTAGCAACGACGATACGGAAGATCACAGACCGCCTCAATCTTCCCCCCTATCCCCCTAATCCTTTGCACCGACTCTTTTTCCCCTCTACGAGTGCCTCGTTAAGCTAGGCACAACGAAGGAGAAGCGATTGATGATAGATATCATGGCCCTACGTCAATCCTACGAAAGGCGTGAGATCACAGAAATCCGCTGGATTAACGGCGCAGACAACCCAGCAGATGCTATGACAAAGGCATCGCCTAACCGCGCCCTCGAACGCCTCGTCGATACGAATAGCCTTACGATTAGGATAGAAGGATCAGTCGAACGCCCTCCCGCTAGCTGCCGCTCGAACCGTCACTCTTTTCGCACCTTGCGGTCGCACCTGCGGTTGCTGCTACGCTCCCGCACCTGCTGCTACTGCTGCGATTGCAGCGATAAAAGAAGATTTGCCAGTGTGGGAATGTAGCATATAGCTATAGTAGGATTGTAAGGGAGGTGCGCACACACGCACACGTGACCCTTAGCGTCACGTGTATGGACCTCGGGGATCCGTGTATAAAGGGCACGTAGTGTGCCCCCTCATTCCCTTTCCTCCCTTCCTAGCAAGACATCTTGAATACAACCCATTGCGTTACTGCAGTACAGACCTCCCGACAGAGATTATAATAATTATAATATTAAAAGCTACCGAGCTATCTATTTAAAGGAGTAAAACTAGGTAGCTATATATACTTATAGAGACTATCCTTAGATTATAGGCCTAGCTATAATCCCTAACGTTAGATTATTTAAAGTATAGTAATCTCGTTAATCCTAGATTACTTAGATCTCTATAATCCCCTCGATCTTATATCTATTAGATAGTCGTGCCGACTATTTATCCGTTAGACCGTGTTACGTGCTTAATATAGTCGACCGTTAGCGGCTTAGTAGCCGTGGTCGTAATAAGGCAGCCTTTAAAAGTTATCGGCTACGCTAAATTAGACCCTATAAGGAAAAAGGAAGTAGTAAAGTAAATAGAGTGCCCTGCACGCGATTTTATATAGCAGCCGCCCCTCCGCCTTTCTTAATATTCCCGATAATAATAAGGCGAAAAATAGATATCGCGACTCGAGCCTTTATTATAGTACTTCGAGGCGGCGGGAAATCGGCTACTAAAGTTACTGCCTTAACTAGCGTGCCTCTTAGAATGGTTAAATATATCTATATACGAGCTCTTTAACGCGGCTTTAAGCTAGATACGCTACCCTTAACCCTTTAAGACGAGTAGCTCTAAGATGCCCCTCGTTCTAGCCGTCCCTCTAAGCAGCCTATAATCTAAGATAAGGTTCTTACGAAGGTTCGCCGCGATAGATATAGCAGGGAAAAAAACTACGCTAATATTACTAGTAAGCTAAGCTTAGTAAGGCACCCGGTCTTAGTAATAACTATATAGCGAGTCCTCCGCTTAGTAGGCTTCTAGAAGATAAAGCCTACGAGGAAGCTAGGCTTAACGAAGAAGATATAAAAAGAACGACTAGCCTAGTATCTTATATACTAAGATTAGACCCTCGAGGACTAAAAGAAGGTAATTTAGTTAGACGAGACTTCTATTATCTTACTATATTAACGAGGAGGCTATTATATATAAAGGAAAGCTAATAAGCGCTTTACTTAAAGCTATATCTACTAGAGATAGAAAGGCGCCTTAGAATTTATATTCTAGGGCTGCTTTTTATATAATAAGAAGGGCCTAAGCTACTACTAGGTACTAGAGACTACTACTAAGAAGAAGGTAGTAGATAAAGCTATTATAATAATAAATAAAGAACTTAAGCCCTTATTAAAAGAGGAGTAGGAACTTAATAACGGCTTACGAAGACTATATCTCTATTAACTTCCTAGACCTAAACCTTAATAGAAATTTAACTAGAAGTTAGGTAAGCTTATACGAGGCTCTAAGTATAGCGGAATCGACTAGTTCCGCTACTAAAAGAAGAAGATTCTTCTTAAGCTCTTTCCCTTTACTAAAGAGTATAAGGCTAAGCTTTCTAAGACGATTATATAAGAAGATAAGGCTCCTACTTATAACCACTATATTTATTAACGATTCTATAATTCTTACGATATTTAACGGCTTTATTAGTACGGCAACTCGCCTAACCTTAACGCTATTAAGCTAGCTTAGCTATAGATAAAAAGAACGACTATAAAGAAGGGCGCGCTAAAGAGCCGAGCTAAGGCTATCACGGCTTAGGATCTTACTTAGAAGGAGCTACCGTAAGAGAAGATATAGGCTTAGATTAAACGAATCCCTCGTTATATACAGAAAATAATTAAACTTAAGGGCGGCAACGAATCTCGCGAGGGCAGGCTAGATTAGGTATAAGCTGGGAACGGTGCTATAGTAATTTGGTTGCTACTTCCTTTTTCCTTATAGGGTCTAATTTAGCGTGGCCGATAACTTTTGAAGGCTTCCTCTGTACATACTTCGTAGATATACGTGTGGGAGCGGCGAGCGGGAACGATAGGCCCCGCCCGGCAGCTGCAGCATAGCGGCAACGGCGGTTCCTGATTTGCCGAGTCTGAAAGGGCCAGGGGAGGGGAGAAGACATTATCTTCTCCTCGTTACACAAGGCACAGGGTGATATAAAGCTTGGCATGTGCATTTCTGGCTACCAGCGGGGTCTCTGCCGTCTCAACACAGCAGCAAATACAACTCCAAAGCACCTTGAGAGCATCAATCCCTATTGTGTATTGAGCCTGGCAGCACCGCATAAGTACAAGTCGAGCAATAGGCGCAAGCCTACAAAAAGCATCATGCTTATTGTCGGCCTCGTAGCACTGGCAAGTTTCACTTCCGGAAATTTCTCCCGGCCAAACCTGATATTTTCATTTTGGTGGTTGCGTATCGGCTGGCGGTATGCGTCTACCGGCTTTGGTTTCACCCTCTATCTAAGTTCCTAGGTCCCCCGTTACTGTCCGCCACGTATATACCTTATCTCTGGCGGAACTGCGTCACGGGCTTGTGGGTCAGAGACATCTCTTAACTGCACCGCAAGTACGGCCCTGTTGTCCGGATTGGACCAAGCCACCTATCCGTCGACGGGTCTCCGGCGTGGCCAGAGGTTTTCGCCAACCGGCCTGGGAAGCAAGAGTATCTAAAGCAACCTGGATTCCATGGCCCCGAAGGCCGATACAGCATCATAGGAGCTCCGTCGTCGTACACGCACCGATGGCAGCGGCGGCAACTGGCCCGTGGTTTCAGCGAATCGGCCCTGGGTGACCAGGAGCCAGTCATATCGCAATATGTCGACAAGCTGATACAACTAATGACTGAGTACTCTGATGGCGGTCAAGCGGTTAATGTTGTGGACTGGTTCAAGTTTACAACCTTTGACATTATTGGAGACTTAACCTTTTGCGAGCATTTCCAATGTTTAGAAACAAAAAGCTATCACCCGCTGGAGAACGCTTTGCGGAGAATTCTCCTGGCCTACCGTTTGGAAATATCTTCGCGGATTATGAACAAAATTCCACTCTTCCGCAAGTTCATGGAAATCCAAGCCTGGGCGCAACAAAGGGCCATATCTAGAATCAGCCGTGGTGTCAAGGGAAGAGACGGCCGCTCCGACTTTTTCACCCATTTCCTCGAAGCACCTCGAGATGGGGAGAATAGAATAACTGAACAGGAGATGATGTCGAATGCGCTCCTTCTCGTCGTTGCAGGGAGCGATACGAGCGCAACAGCTTTGGTGGGACTATTCTTCTACCTGGCTCAGAACCGACAAGTCTACGGCATCTTGAAAGAAGAGATACGAAGCAAGTTTACAACGGAATCCGACATTGACTTTCGCAACTGCGCGTTGTTGGCATTTCTAAACGCTTGCATTGAGGAGACACTGCGAATCTACCCGCCCTCGCCCGAGATACCAACAAGAATATCCCCCGGCGATGTCATCAACGGACACAATGTTCCAGCAGATGTATGTTGAAGGATGGAGCGCCGTCAAAGCTGACCGACCGTTTCCAAGCTAACTAACTTTGTCAGACATGCATTTCCGTTCATCTGTCAGCCACATGTCGCAGCCCGGATCATTTTGTGGAACCGGATTGCTTTCGTCCACAGCGATGGCTGCCAGAAAATCATCCACAGTATGGTGCGAAGTTTGGTGGTGATCGCCTGTCTGTCTGCAAGCCCTTCAGCTACGGACCCCGTGACTGTCTTGGACAGAAGCTGGCCTTTGCGGAGATCCGACTGGTAACTGCTCGACTGCTCCACCGGTTCGATTTCGATTTACTTCCGGGCCAGGACGACTGGCAGGCGAAGCAGCGCATGTTCATTGTTTGGGATAAACCTCCACTGTATCTACGATTTCGGCCGCGGTGAGCGTCATTAGTCCGAGCATGTCCGGGTGGTTGGAGTAGGCCAGGGCCAGGGTCCTGGGGTATGAGCGGGCAAGGCTTTCCTTGAGAATTCTTGCCCGGTGTTTTACAACATGGAAACCAGAAAGTTGACCTTGACAATGTTGACCGGGCGCGTACCATGATGACAGGACGGTTCCAGACTCGTGCGTCTAAATCACGGTGTACACCAACAGCAAAGTATAGCATATAAGGGACGCCTGTATAGTGGAACGTGTTTCAAGTATAACTCAGTTGTGAAGGGGCGGGAAAACAAGTCGTTCCAGGGCCCTCGTACCAACGTTCCGCTTAACGCGCCTCAGACACACAAGGCACGCGCCTCCAAGCCAAGTACCTGAAGCATGAAATATTGAATTCGTGAACCAAGCTCTTGCATATAATTACAATAGCTGGCTGCTATACTTTCTGCCGGCCATACGAAGCAAAATTCAACACAGACATGAAAGTCTGCCAGCATACACCTGCCCACACAATCTGTGAGCTGGTTTCCCAGTCATTCCGATCGTAGGGGGCTTGGGGGTTCCACTGGACCGTGCAGTCGTCGTCACCGTCGCAAAACTGGTGATGGCCTTGTCGAAGTTGCTTCTAAATCTCTCTATATTCTCGAGAGATTCGGTTCGGCATATCCGTCTTGCTCTCCTTCTTAGCATTGCTCTTCTCCTGACTTCTGAGCATGGTGGCGATTTGGCGGGATAGGTCAAGGTAGGAACGAGATATATAGGTCGGAAATGCACGACAGGTGGTATAATAATAGGGAAAAGACTACCTCGCTGAGGCCACCGTTCTTGCAGGCTGACTTATATCCCCGCCGAGAAGAGGGATTCTGTGGAGGGGGGGCATGATGCCCTTCTTATAGAAAGTCCAGAACTCCTCACGTTGGCTTGCAGGACAAGATTACGTCCAACATGGTTTCTCCGAGGCTCACTCGTATGGGGCCCGCCTGTTCGCCGCCAGTTAAAGCTGGTGTGATGCCAGCAGTTCACGGCCGTCTCCGGGCGAAGAGGAGGATGGCCGGCCAGTCACGATGGCAGATGATTAAATGATGGGGGCGAGCCTGGCTGCCAGACAACACCATTGTTTCTATACGCGCGCGCGACATTCTGGCGGTGGTTGTCAGCCCAATAGCACCAGCCTTGGAACAGGACGTAAGCAGTGGGATGAAACGGCACTGGGATGCGACGCTCGCAAACATCCCTCGGACTCGTCAAAGAACTTCACCGCCCAATACGATTACTCAAAATAGACCATGCAGGTGTCGGTGGGTTTGCGGCTGGCCTCACTCAGGTCCGGTGAAGCCATTCACGAATGCCAGCGCCAGACCTGGCTGGTCTACGGATAGCGACGGAGTAGCCGCTGCGACCGGGCACGTGCTCTAACTTAATTACGTGACCCAAGTTGGCCCTACCGCATTTCAAAAGGGCCGAAGATTCCGTGGCTTGCTTTCTTCCCCCTCAATCAACCAACCTACTACCCTACGTACTTGCTTTACTTTGCTTTGTGGGTATAATCTCGCCAGCCACGCGCCAATCCTTTTCCATCATAGACATACGCGAATACATCTTCCCTCTCAATCAAGCAACCTGAATATTCTCGCCATCTCCATTCAGAGCTTTCAGAGTTCCCAACTGTCAATCCGCCACCATGCCTTCCGCACAAGAAATCGCATCGAAATTGGCCGAAATCTCCGCAAAACTTACGGCAGGGGGTACGAACGCACAGATGAAGGAGTGGTATCATGAGTATAAAAAGCTCGATGCGGAACTCAAGGCAGCCAAGGCCAAGCAGACGACAGCCCCGCAGACAACAGCCTCGCAGACCACCTAGATAGTCCCCTTGCCACAATAACCCCAACGACACTTAACGTAGGCCTAGTTTCAAACTGTCTAGTGTTGTGATTTAGCTAAAATGGAAACTGGTTAAACTAAGTTTCGGCATAGCAACGACATGGTGGTAGTAGTTCACTATTTGAGGTTTGGATGAGTTGCGGACGAAAAGGCTGAGTACCTTGCTAGGAAGGGCAGATTTAAATGTATCCCCGATACTAGGCATGCAAGCCTCTCTGGCATTACTAAATTTGGTTAGCGTCTAAGAGGCGAAGAGTCGCGGTCTATGGTGCCGCTGTGCGGAGCATCGGCCGCTTGCGCTCGTCTAGGCGGCTGCCTTTATTTAGATAAATAATATTTCCATGGAGGAGTTTCTTAGTTTACTCGGCGAGAACGACCAAAGCGTCGTCGGCCTGCAAAGCGAGGGATTCGAGACCATCGGGCGGGACTTGGAGGCTCTACAGTCGTTCCGTTAGATATAGGAATAAGAGCTGTTGGCGGGTAATTTCCTCTTTTCGATAAGCATGTTCGACCGGCAGGGCATTCCTACGCCATTTCTATCGCACCATAGTATACAGGAACGCAATAGAGGCCCAAGGAGTGCCGTGAAGCTAACTAAGTCTATTGGACTACAAGAAGCCTTTAGTCTCCTCTTAAAGGAGAGACTCGGCAACCCGGTCATATATCGGCTGGTTTTAGTGACTGGTAACTGGCTCTTTAACGACGGCAAAAGAAGTCAGTTTAGGCGGGAGGCGTTGTTGGCGGTATCGAACGTGTACCCATTTGGAGAGTTTGAGAACCGGATGCACCGCAGTGTGTATTTACCGCCCGCAAACTGTGAAAGGCCTCTAGTGAGTTGATACAACTAACTAGTCCCTATGCTGTTTACTATCAAGATAGAGAAGAAAGAAAGAAAGAAAGAGAATCTACTACATGAGAGCACAATAGCATTTTATAGCTTCGAGCCAATGGAAGGTTCTAGAAGCTAGGTGCGCAGCCGCCGTTAAAGCGGCTTGCCCGTTACATTACCTCCTCCCTTCCAACGTTTCCTCTTCCGGGGTCGTGGCAATCTGTGGCAAGATGACTTGAGAAGGTGACACTCTTTTATGCTTCTTCCATTGCTTCCATGCATCGGTGTGTCGAATAGTAGTAAGGGGTTCCACGTAGGCTGCGAGTAATCATGCCATTTTACGAGCACCTTCTTATGCGTACCTTCCATTCTTTCATCCAGAATTCTTTCAACAAGGTACATCTTTTCGCCGTCCACCAGCACCGGTGGGGCACTCTCTTGATCGAGTTTCTGCGAAGGCAATGGGGCCCGGGGACTGGCCGGAGTAGGTCGACGTGAAAGACTGGATGGATGCGCCCAGGCACATCCAACCTGTAGGCATGTGGGCTAACTTCCGCGAGCACTTGATATTTGGCATGTAGCCAATCGAGCTTCTTGCAGGGTCGCGATGTTTTGACATTTCTCGTTGAGGTATACCCAATCCCCAGGCTCGTATCTCGGTGCGGCTGTCCTGTGCTTGTTGGCTTGCGCTTGCTGTATTTCCTGGGCCATAGCTATCTGCTTGCGCAAACCCGTGGCGTCCTGTAGTCTCTGAATAAAATCCTCCGCTGTCGCTTCCCCCTGCGTCGTGTCTTCCGTTCTTCGATGCTCAACTAATTGGATTGGCTCGTTGTGGTAGCCGTGCATGAAGAAGAACGGACTCAGTCCGGTGGAGGTTGCTTCCTCTCGTTAATAGTCGCCATCGCGATTGGAAGCAAGTCTAACCAGTTCTCCTGCAGATAATTCGTCCATATCCGAAGAATCCTCTCTACCTCTTGGTTCATTCGTTCTGTTGCACCGTCGGTTTGTGGATGGTACGCCGTCGACAACCGCTGCTCGATCCCTAGCATCTGACAGAAACTTTTCCACATACCACTGACAAACTGGGGACCCTGATCACTGGTTATAGCCGTTGGGATGCCATGGACAGGGTAGTGTCGTTCGAAGAGTCTTCTTGCAACCGCTTCTGTGGAAATATCGTTCAATCCTTCGAGTTCGACGCCTTTGGTGAGTCGGTCCGTGACCACCATGCAGTTCGTCGCGCCATCTTTCCCGACGGTGGGAGGTCAGTAATAAAGTCAATGGTAATTTCTGCTCCATATGCGTTGCGGAATAGGGAGCGGCTTTAGGAGTCCTTTCTTTGTATCCTCCAGATGGTGTTTCGTCCGCAAACCTCGCAGTTGCGCACAAACCGACGTACATCGCTAGCGGCACCCGGCCAGAAGAAGCGTCTCGACAGAGTCGAGTACGTGAGGTCCCTTCCAGGATGTCCGGTGATATGAGAGTCGTGAGTTTCCTGGATGATCTTTGTACGTAGCGGCTCCGAACCGGGTATCCAGACGCGTTCTCTAAAGCACAGCAGGCCTCTATTGTCTAATGAGCATTCTGAAATGCTGACAACCTTCTCCTTCTGTAAGTCTGTTGGCACACTCTTCGCTCCATCTGCTACCAGCTTCGTGAGTTCTTGATAAAGCTTGTCTTCTTGCCGTGCGGCGTGCCACAGCTGCTGTAACTCCTCATCTTCAAATATCCTGATCTCTTTTCCGAAGTTGATTTCCTGGGCACCTCGGTGTTGGTAGACAATGTCGATATTGGGACCTTCTAAGGTGATCATTTTGGAATAGCCTCATAATGCGTCCCTTTAGTCGTTCATCGGAGTAGTTGGCCGGCATATCCTGGTCCCGTCGAGAGTGCGTCAGGCAATCCGCCCTTGCGGCCCGGCCTCCATTCGAGCTCGAATTGGAACCTGGACAGGAACTCCGACCACCGCACTTGTCTCTCTGTCAACCTCCTTTCCGAGTAGAAGTACCTCAGGTTCTTGTGGTCCGTTAGGATCTTGAAGTGCTCTACTGCCCGTAGCTCTGGTTCCCACTGCTCCAAACATCTGAGAATGGCGAGTAGCTCCTTGTCATGGATAGCGTAGTTCGCTTCGGCTGCCGAATGTTTCTTCGAGAAGTATGCGACAGGTCGTACCAGTCCATCCTTATCATCTCTCTGCAAGAGCACGCCTCCCGACGCGAATCCTGAAGCGTCTGCTTCCACGATAGTCTCCTTTCTGGATGGAAGTGTGCAAGGATCAGCCGTGATCAACAAGTCCTTGAGCTTCGAAGGCTTCTTCGCACAATTCATCCCAACGGAATGGCACGTCCTTCTTCGTTAGCCGCGTTAGCGGCTCCGCTATCACCGAGAACTCTGGCATAAACATCCTGTAGAAGTTCGCGAATCCAATAAAACTCCTCACGGACTTAACATTCGTCGGGGTTGCCCATTCCTTCACAGCCTCAACCTTCTCAGGGTCGACTCGGATCCCACACTCCGCCTCGATGATAAACCCAAGGTATTTCACAGCCTTGACTTCGAATTCACTCTTGTTGATATCCAGTTGCAGCCCGGCGTCCATCAGTCGTTGGAGGACCTTGCCGACCTTGTCGCGGTGGTCTTGCAGGCTTCCAGAGGAGAAGATCAGGACATCGTCGATATATGCTGACACAAAATCGTCTAGGTAATCCTGGAGCGCGCTGTTAATGTACCGCTGAAAGGCTGCTGGTGCGCCTGTCAGGCCGAATGGAACTACCAGCCATTCGAAGGATCCATAGCGCGTTCTGAAAGTTGTCTTTTCCTCGTCGCCGGGGGCGACCCTGATCTTATGGAACGCTGCTATAACATCTACCTTGGTGAACCACCTTGCCTTGGCTATCGTTCGCAAGGTCTCGCTCAGTAAGGGCAAGGGATAGCGGTCCCTCTTCGTTATATGGTTCAAACCTCTGTAATCCACGCAGAAGCGGATGCCTCCGCCGGGCTTCTTCACCATAAGGACTGGTGCCGCGGCTGGCGAGCTGCTGACTCTAATAAATCCCTTGTCGAGTAGTTCTGTGAGAGTCTTCCGTAGTACCAATAGCTCCTCGCGGGACATGCTGTAAAGCGGTCCCCAGGGTAGGGGCTTCTCGGCCATGCTCGTCTTTCAGCACTTCGATCTTCAGGTCCACACCTGGCCGATGAGGGGCAGCTGGTCGGCCAGTTGCTGAGAGAAAGCTCGAGACCACTTGTGGTACTGTGGTGGCAGCTTCTCCATTACGTCAGTCTTCGGTTTCGGTCTTAGGCCTTGTCAATATCCGCCATCGTGACCGAGTGAACTCCAATGCCGCCTTTGCGTTTGTCACGGCGTGCTTCTGCTAAAAGGTTGCGGCCATGACATTAGAGACATCTAGCTGTGGAGGCTGGTAACGTCGTCGGTCTCGTACTTGAACTCCATTGGACCCGATCTCGAGATATCCTTCCTTCGCATGGATGTGAACATCCTGGTCTTCCATCCATCGTTTACCCAGGATCATATCCCAGTTCAGATCGTCGATGACGTACATGAAAACACGATGCTGCTGATGTCCATCGAGGTCGATCGACACATACGTGATCTTGTCGATTTTGACCTCCTTGCCGTCTCCCGCTGCATTCTCCAAGATGCGCGGCTGGACGCGTATATGTGGCAACTGGAGAGAGTGAAATGTGCGCTTGCTAACCGCGCCGTAGCAGAGGCAGCCATAGTCGACAAGAGATGGCACGAAGTCTGTGCCGTTCACCCTGACGTCTGCTATGAACGGTTCTCCGTCCATTTTGCTTTTCCGCTCACATCCCATTCTCTCACAGCCGCCGCGTGTCCCTAGTCTGAATCTTCATCGTTATGAGAAGAAGTATCGTCTTCGGCGACCTCGGCTTTAGTGACCGCTGGTCGTGACGGGGTCACGGCATTGACCTGAGTGCGTCGGGTCGTGTTTGCGGGTCGGATAGGCGCAGCCAATGGACAGCGCTCGATTCTGCAGTTGTCTCTTCCACAACGGAGGCAACGCCCTTCACGGTAACGGGCGTCCATCTCGGCCTGGTCGACCCACTTGGCACGCTTGCCCAACAGCGCTTGGTCTTCTGGTCGCTTGGATTGGTAACCATATGTGTTCTTATCACTGCGGGTGCGCGCAGCGTTCACTTTCGCGGATGCTTGTAGAGTTGGTTCCCATTCCATCATATCCTCTCGTCTAACTTCGGTTTTCTGGCCAGGCTGTTTCTGGGCAGCCTGGCCTCCATGATTCTGGTGGTTGTCATAGTTGTCCGAACTCTTTGTGTTGCCTCGAGGCCTTTTCCACTGACCCAACAATTCCATCTGGCTGCTCAGCGAATCGCACCTCCTCGCCAGCCCAACATAGCTGCTGATGGCAGAGGGGTCAGAGCCTATGAGGGCTGCTTTCATTTTATCGTTTAGTGCCTCCTGGAGGTAGGAAATCTTGCTGTCATCTGGCCAATACTCGGCGTTGGCATTGGCGATCTCCCTCTCAAAGCGGGGGTAAAAGGACGTGAACGGTTCATTCTCTCCTTGCTTAATCGAATGCAGGTTGCGTGTAGCTCTCTGCTTGCGATCCCTCTCCCCGTACAGCAATTCGAGGCGGTTGAGTAGTTCAGCAACATTGAACGTTTTCTTCTCGGTTTGCATCTCCACAAATGTGGTCACGTTGTCTTTAGCCTTGCCTTCTAGGCTCATGAAGATGTACATAAAGTGGCCTTCTGCATCTCCAAGGGCTTCTTTGTCGACTCGTAGCTTTCCTTCGGTTTCTAGTTTCCAGCTTCGCCACTGGGCCTTGTCGCCGCCGAATTTCGGTATGTCTCGTAATTTGGGGCGCTTGGTTGGGTGAGGGTTGTGAGTGGCGACCACACGAGTGTCCTCAATGGGGACAGCCGGGGTGACAGATGGCGTTGGCTCTAGGAGTTCAGACGAACGGGCTTGCTGGTGTTGTTGGAGTTCCAGGGCAATAAAACGTTCTTCAAACTGGGTGTTTCTTCGGGAACTCTCTTCTCTCAGACTTCGTATCTCGGCAACCAGGGCGCTGAGGACGTCCGGCTGCATGTTGTTGTTATCTTCGGCCATCGCGACTTCGCTGAACGCCAATAGTTCGACGGGACTCAGTTTGGTGTCTTCAGTGTCTTCGGTGTCTTCGGTGTCTTCAGTGTCTTCGGTGTCTTCAGTGTCTTCAATGTCTTCAGTGATCTTGATAGTATGTGAAAGGCCTCTAGTGAGTTGATACAACTAACTAGTCCCTATGCTGTTTACTATCAAGATAGAGAAGAAAGAAAGAAAGAAAGAGAATCTACTACATGAGAGCACAATAGCATTTTATAGCTTCGAGCCAATGGAAGGTTCTAGAAGCTAGGCGGCGCAGCCGCCGTTAAAGCGGCTTGCCCGTTACACAAACGCTCTGCTGGAGGCTAAGGTTGGCGAATCTAAGGATGGGGTGAGGGCGAAGGCATTACTGCTCCATTGTGCGGCCAGCTACCTATACTTGGAGGGCAAATGGATCGACGTGGAGAAGCCTAACGTGGAGGCTGTTGAGACTTGGAAGCGGTGCTTGGCGAGGAACATGCCTTTACGCTAACCAGCATGGCGAACCTGGCGTTGACGCACCGGAAACAGGGACGGTGGAAGGAGGCCGAGAAGCTAGAAGTGCAGGTGATGGAGACTCGCCAGAGGGTGCTGGGCGAGGAACACTCGTGAGTCGTGACTCCTCCACCCTGCTCCTCCACGCTGACTAGCATGAAGTTCCATGAACAATCCCGCCTTCGCTTGGGAGAGCCAAGGCCGTCACGCTGAGGCTGTAGGCTTGGAGGAGCGTTGCCCTCAGCTTCAGCGAAGATCACTTGGTCCAGTACACAAATATGTGTCTGTTGGAAAACCACTATGGCGTGCAGCCAAAAGAGAAGTGTACGCTCCGCAAGTGTACTGCAAGTGGATCCCTATAGCTCATGGAGGCGCTGGTAATTAGCAGCTGCCAGTCATCCAGTCTCTATTTCGGTGGCGCGCGCACCTGAGCTCCTATTGGTCAAATGGCTTCACAACGCCAGGCATAACGCTGATGATGATGTATGTACGTATATTGTGCAAAAAAACATGTCGAAAAAGAGAAGGAAGTAAAACGAGTCAAGGAAGCGTCGAGCCGTCAGTTGGACAAGCGCATCAAAGGTTGCACTCACGCACGCCAGCCGTCCTCGGAGCAGGGATCTGCAGCAGCTTCAGCACCCGTCAGGCGAATCTTTGCAAATTGCAACCCAAGTCCTTTCTCATCAGCGCTGGCGTGCTCATCGTCGTCTCGGCGGCGACTTATACCGGCTCTGGCCCGCGCGACCCCGGCCGTCATGGCCCTGCAGACGCGCGTCGTCGCCGTGCGAGGGCGCGACGACGCCGAGCCGCTGGGCCACTTTGGCCACGCCGAGGGCCTCGCGAGGCTCGATGAGTGGCGCATCTCGCCCAAGGCCCGCGACTCGGCGCTGGAGCCGGCCGCCAGGCTGCTGCGCACCAGCGAGATCCCCGTCGCCTTCCCCACCGAGACCGTCTACGGCCTCGGCGCCGATGCAACTCGCAGCGCCTCGGTCAGGGGCATCTTCTCGGCCAAGGGCCGGCCCTCGGACAACCCCCTCATCGTCCACGTGTGCGACCTCGACATGCTCCGCCGCCTACTCGGCGAGAGGGAGATCCCTGCTCGCTACGAGCCCTTGATCGAGCGCTTCTGGCCCGGTCCCTTGACCATACTCTTGCCCCTGCCGGACCCTTCGCCCCTCGCCCCCGAGGTCACGGCCGGCCTCGCCACCTTTGGCGTCCGCATGCCCTCGTCGCCCCTGGCCCTGACCCTCGTCAAGCTGGCCGGCGCGCCCCTCGCCGCCCCGTCAGCCAACGCGTCCACCAAGCCGTCGCCGACGACGGCCCAGCACGTCAGGGACGACCTGGACGGCCGCATCGAGCTCATCCTCGACGGCGGGCCCTGCCAGGTCGGCGTCGAGAGCACTGTTGTAGACGGCCTGTGCGACCCGCCCGCCGTCCTGCGGCCCGGCGGCATCGGCATCGAGGAGCTGCGCGCATGCCCCGGCTGGGCATCCGTCGTCAGGGCCTACAAGGATTGGAGCGAGGAGGGCAAGGCTGCCCCGCGCGCCCCCGGCATGAAGTACAAGCACTATAGTCCCAGGGCTAGGGTGGTCCTTTACGAGGCCTCAAATCGCAGCGCGGCCAGCGGCCCTCTGCCGTCCGATGTCCAGGCTGCGCTGGCCACCATCTCCAACGGAGACTCGTCCCATGCCGTCTCGAGGACCATCGGCATTATCCGCACAAAGCGGTGGAAGCTCGGGGCCGGTCTCGACCTCGGCATCTTGCGGCCTGCTCCTGCGTCGTGCGAGATCGGTGGGGAGGCCGACCAGCAGCAATCCGACTCGCCGTACCAAGTCTTCGTCACTGACCTCGAGACTGAGAGCGGGACGCCCGTCGGCCAAGTCTACGACCTCGGCTTAGGGACGGACACGAGGGGGATAGCGCAAGGACTATTTGCGGCCTTGAGAGAGCTCGACCGGCGGGGGACAGACACAATATTTGTAGACGGTATAGAGGGCGAGCTCGACGTGGCTGCCGCCGTCATGAATCGCCTTCGCAAGGCAGCCTCGGAGATTAGAGCATGAATGGCCCATGCATAGATCTTTTATACCCCTTTTATAGAGAACCCCCCATTCAACCCGTCCTCATGATATTCATTCACGCAAAGGCGCCCATCACGTGATGAAGAAAATGTTTCCCATGCCACACTATAGGCCCTGCCGTAACCAATCTGCGAGTTTCGACTTTCCTAGCTGTGCCAGATTGTTGACGCCCTGTTCGCTGAGGTCGATGCGGCCCATGGGCGCATCTTGTGTTGGCGCT
The DNA here is from genome assembly GCF_020360975.1 of Hirsutella rhossiliensis. Lineage (NCBI taxonomy): Eukaryota > Fungi > Ascomycota > Sordariomycetes > Hypocreales > Ophiocordycipitaceae > Hirsutella > Hirsutella rhossiliensis. The sequence goes on along the minus strand of NW_025408671.1, from coordinate 4,235,832 downwards.
CTGCTGACTCGCTGGACAATGATGGTGGGGTCTGTCTCGAGGACGATGCCATCGTCGACGATTTCGTCAATTGCGAGGGTGACGAGGTCGTAGTTTTCGACAATTGTTCTCTTGTCCACGGATTGCCTGGGGTTGGCGTTAGTCTTGCCGCTGCGAATACCAAGCAAGGGGGGGGGGGGCAGAGCCATCTTCTTACTTGAAGAGGAGATGCAGCGAGTCGCGCAGGGCAAGGACCGTGTTGTATAGCAGAATCTCGTTCTCCTCGAGGCTACCGACGACATAGAGCATGACGTCCGACTCCAGCTTGTACAGCACGATGCGGTTGTCGTAGAGGATGATGTCGCCCGTCTGCTTGGCCGTCTTATCAATCAGGCCCTTCTCGAAAGCCTTTTGAGCCTTGACGTCAGGGTAAGGATTCGTCGATGTGCTTGCGCCGCCTGCAGAGGCCGTCGTCAGTCGCCCACGGCGCAGCAAGATGGGATTGGGGGTCGATTCGCACCGGTCCCTGCGCTGTGTGGCGGAGAGTAGTACTTGGCAAAGATGCGCGAGCCATCCTCGGTGCTGAGAACGAGGACAGCTTGGACGGAGAAGAGGGTCATTCCGGGAGACATGGCTGCGGCGGGGGGTAGTCTCTCGACTACGGTGTTGCGAATGGCCTCGTCGGCGTTGAGCTGGCCTCGCTATACAGGCCAGGTACGGTACTCCGTACATGCAGCCGGACCCACTTTGATGGCCAGCTTCGGCATATTGTTTAACCGCTCCGGCCCTGGACGCGAGCGCACAGACCAGTCGCGCTTTAAGAAGTCGCGTCCGACAAACCACTGTACGCGTCTCGTGCGTCAAGGCTAATCTAACCAACTGCCATCACCCGCTCGCTGCCTCTCGTTTTTCTCCGCCTCCCTCCAGCTCGCCCACCTGCACCGTCCTCAACAAGAGACGCCCTCATCATCCTCTCGAGTCGGACCATGTCGTCGCCGTCGAATCGTCGGCAGCGAGACTCGCAGTCGACGACTCCACGTCGCCGCTCGACGCGCCAATCCTCGCAACTCGCCTCGAGCCCCCTCTTCTTCCAGTCGTCGCCTGCCCAAGGGAGCGGGCAGCACAATGGTGCCGACAGGGACGTCTCGTCGCCTTTGAGGCAGATGTTGGACAGCCAAAGCACCCATGCGCCTGGCGCTGCTCCCAGCTCGCCCTTGCGGCAGATGACAGACTCGCAGACCCCTCGAGGCGATGATGACGAGGCTCAGCGAACCCCGAGAGCCAGCGGCCTCCTTGCTGGAGGTAAGCGCAGCAGGAGCAAACACGTTCTTGTGTGTACCAAATGCTGACGGATGCAGAGTCGTCGCCCATTCGATATGAGCCCAGTTCTAGCCCCGGCCGCTCGTTGAGGCAGCAGTCGGAGCTGCGCAGCGAGAGTAGCGGCCTCTTCGTCGGATCCCAACGGGGCACCTCTGCAGCGTACAGGCGCGGAGACATCAACTCGGACTCGGCTAGGACGCCGCGTGCGCCCCGTCGCGTCATCCTCGACGATGCAGGCCATGTGGTGCGCGAGGGTCAGACTCCCGGGTCAGACGCCGGGTCCTTTACCAACCGTGACCCCAACACCTCAGAGGCCGATGCTCTCGGCGGCCATGGTCAAAGTCTCATTTGGGGCACCACCGTGTCTATTGACGACACGTTCGCCTCCTTCAAGGACTTCTTGCGCAACTTCACCACAAAGTACCGCATGTATCGCGATGGCATGTCGGATGACCAAGTCGCCGCCGATCCCGATGCCGAGTCCAAGCCGTACCGGGAGGCTCTGGAGAACATGATGCTCCTGGGCACCACGAGACTCTTCCTCGACATCTCCGACCTCAACTTGTACCCGCCCACGCGCAAGCTCTGGCACCAGATCCAGGCCTATCCCCAGGAAATCGTCCCTGTCATGGACCAGTCGGTTCATGACTTGATGGTGGAGCTCGCCCGCGCCGACGGCCTCCGAAACCGTCCGTCGCAGAGCAGCGCCGGAAATCAGGATACACAGCAGGGCACGCAGAGCTCTGAGCCTGCCTTTCCTAGCTCCGACAGGCCCGAGGATCCCGCGACTCCTCGACCGCCGCAAGACCAGCAGCCCTCGTTGGAGGATCAGGTTGCCTCTTCCATCTACGTCGTGCGCCCATTCGGCCTCGATCGCTCCATCAACTTGAGAGATCTAAATCCGTCGGGTAAGTAGCCTGCTCAGTGCACGATATAGCGCTCGCCCTAACGCATAATTCAGATATGGATCGCCTCATCTGCATCAAAGGCCTCGTCATCCGCGCCACACCCGTCATCCCCGACATGAAGGATGCCTTCTTCCGCTGCAACGTCTGCAACCACTCGGTCAACGTTGGCCTCGACCGGGGCAAGATCCGGGAGCCGACGGAGTGCCCCCGCCAGATTTGCGGATCAAAGAACTCGATGCAGATTGTCCACAACAGATGCTCGTTTGAAGACAAGCAGGTCATCAAGCTCCAGGAAACCCCCGACGCCGTGCCCGCCGGCCAAACGCCTCACTCCGTCTCCGTCTGCGTCTACAACGAGCTGGTCGACTTTTGCAAGGCCGGCGACCGCGTCGAGCTGACGGGCATCTTTCGAGTCAGTCCTGTGCGCGTGAACCCTCGACTGCGAGCGGTCAAGAGCGTCTTCAAGACATATGTCGACGTCTTGCACGTGCAAAAGGTCGACAGGAAGCGTATGGGGGCCGATCCCTCGACCCTCGGCGTCACGGGCGAAGAAGATGCCGCGCAGGACGGCAACGAGCTCGAGGAGACGCGCGCTGTCAGCCCGGAGGAAGAGGCAAAGATCCGCGAGACGGCAGCTCGAGACGACCTGTACGACCTGCTTGCGCGTTCTTTGGCACCCTCAATCTACGAAATGGACGACGTCAAGAAGGGCATCCTCCTGCAGCTCTTTGGCGGCGCCAACAAGACGTTTGAGAAGGGTGGCAGCCCCAAGTACAGAGGCGACATCAACATCCTGCTCTGCGGCGATCCGTCGACGTCCAAGTCGCAGCTGCTGTCCTACGTCCACAAGATTGCGCCGCGCGGCATCTACACCAGCGGCAAAGGGTCCTCGGCCGTCGGTCTCACGGCGTACGTGACGCGCGACCCCGAGACGCGGCAGCTGGTGCTCGAGTCGGGCGCGTTGGTGCTGTCGGATGGCGGCGTGTGTTGCATTGACGAGTTTGACAAGATGTCCGAGGCGACGCGCTCGGTGCTGCACGAAGTCATGGAGCAGCAGACCGTGTCGGTCGCCAAGGCCGGCATCATCACCACACTCAACGCACGAAGCAGCATCCTGGCCTCGGCCAACCCCATCGGCAGTCGATACAACCCAGACCTCTCGGTCCCCCAGAACATTGACCTTCCCCCCACCCTGCTCTCCCGATTCGACCTCGTCTACCTCATCCTCGACCGAGTCGACGAGAAGACGGACAAGCGCCTCGCCAAGCACCTCTTGTCCCTCTACCTCGAGGACAAGCCGCATTCGGCCCCATCCGACAATGATATCCTCCCCGTCGAGTTCCTCACGTCGTACATCTCTTTTGCCCGGGCCCACATCCACCCGACCATCTCGGCCGAGGCCGCTCAGGAGCTCGTCGAATGCTACATTGCCATGCGCGCGCTGGGTCAGGACGTGCGCGCGGCGGAGAAGCGCATCACAGCCACGACGCGACAGCTGGAGAGCATGATTCGCCTCGCCGAGGCGCACGCCAAGATGCGCCTGTCGGAGACGGTGACGAGGGACGACGTGCGCGAGGCCGACCGCCTGATCCAGACGGCGCTCAAGACGGCCGCAACCGACGCCCAGGGCAGGATCGACATGAGCCTGCTGACCGAGGGCACCAGCGCCGCGGACCGCAAGCGGCGCAGCGAGCTCAAAGACGCGCTCTTGCGGCTGCTCGACGACATGACGGCGGGCGGCAGCGCCGTGCGCTGGGGCGACGTGGCCAAGCGCCTAGGCGAGGGCGCCAGCGTGCCCGTCGAGACGGCCGAGTTCAACGAGGTGATGCGCGCGCTCGAGACGGAGAATGCCATCATGATTACGGGCGAGGGGGCGAGGAGGAGCGTGAGGAGGGTGACGGCCGTTGCTTAAGCCGGGGGGGGCGGTCTAGGCCTTGGGTGCTTGGCAGTGTAAAGGGCATCGCGGCGGTGGGCTCGGCGGATATCTAGATACCTTTACAGGTGTTGGCGTCTTGTTTCTTGTCCGTAGTGTCGATATGATGGTTGTAGAAGAAAAGGAAGGAGAGTTGTTACAAGTTTGACGCAGACCGGCTCCCCGAGTCAGCGAGACGTCTCTAGCGTCACGGCGATGGAAGTGAGGCCTTGGGCATTGCCTGGTCTGCCGCTATTCAATTAACTCGGTCGATGCCTCTACACATCAAATCTCGAGTGCTCAACCGCTACAGCGACGCCTCCCCCCATCCCTTTTCTTCTTGTCCTGTCCGTCCATTTGGGCTCGCCCAGGCGTCGCGACGAGGCCATCTCCGCCACCGCACCCAATCCAAGCAACATTATCATCACGACCACCGTAAAAGTATACAATCGTACAGAAAGAAACAGTAAAGCAGGACTCTCGCCCCCTCTCCCGCCTCCGGCCTCACCAGAACCCCCTATCGCGGCCCTCGGAGGCAAAGTTGAGCACAACGGCGACCAGCAGGGCGGTGCAGAGGGCGCTCGGCCCCCACTTGTCGTAGTACCGGGCGGCCCTGCGCTCGCGGATCGACCAGCTGCGGTAGAGGTAGATGCCGACCGAGTAGCACAGGCTCAGCACGGCGAGCAGGGTGAAGATGCCGGCCGTCCACAGCGACAGCGGCGTCGCGCGGGAGCCAAAGTTGAGCAGCGTCACGGCAATGGCGCCGACGTAGATGGAGTACTCGAGCTGTTGCGTGACAAAGGTGACCGTCAGCGCTGTATGCAAGTAAACCTGTTCGGTCCTCTCTTCTCCCCAAACTTACCCATCCTAAAAAGGTCCTTTCGGCCGCAAAGTAGACCTTGGGCTCGACACGGACCGGCACATAGATCTTCTTGCCCTTGGGTGCCTTGATCTTCTTTTGCAGCACGGGCCCCGACCCAAACAGCATCTGCTGCCGCTGGCTGCGATCCATTGTCGTGCTACGAGCAGCGGGCACCAGGTGCTTGGCGACGCCGAGGGCGACTTGGCCGAGGGCGTGCGCCTTGGTCGAGATGAGAGTCGAGTAGTAGTGCCACCCGCCGATTCTCCTGGCCTCCTCCAACGCATAGTTTTCGTCGTACTCCTCGTCCGAATCGTAGATGGGAAAGTCATCGTTGGGCGCGGGAGCGTCGGCGGTTTGGTCCTCGGCATCGGCCACTGAGCCGTGCAGCCCTTGTGCGCCCGGCTGTCGGTCCGACGGGCCTGGGCGGTTGGATCGCTCGTCCTCCTCGTCCGAGTCCAGGTCTTCCTCATCTTCCGAGGCCGCGATGCCGGGTCTGTGGATGCCAAAGTCGTGCGCGACGGGCTTTCGAATGTCCACGTCCATCTGCGGCATCCAAAAGGGGAGCAGGTTGATGCGATCGGGGAACAGGCAGGCCGTGCCGTGGATAAACTTGGAGAACTTGGGAACTGCCTCAACCAAGTGCGAGGAGATGAGCTGGCGAACCCACGCTGGAGGCTCCTGTCCCATCTGTGTCTGGAGCTTGACCTCGAGGACGGCGTAGGGGAAGCGCAAGACGTCTTCGGGTGGCAGCTGCGAGAAGGGGTAGTCGATGCCGATATCCATGCGTCGCCAGTTATCGCCACTGCGGGTGCGGCCATCCAGGTTGTCCTCGCGGACCATTGTCAGCTCGGTATCCAAAGAGATGCGAACCCGGGCATCTGCCGGGAGCTGGAAGGCGGTGCGGTTGTAGAAAGAGCGGCAGACGGGCTTGTAGCCCTTCTTGAGAACCGAGTACTGAATCTCAGAAGCAAGCCTCTGGTCCTCAGCAATAGCCTTTTCCGACTTCTTGCCCTCTCTCCGCGCCTTTTCGAAGATTGCCGCCGGGAGCAGCTCGCCTCTCATGTACGCATTAACGTTCTTTTCCTTAATGGCGAAGCGAGCCTTGACCGACTTTTCGCCCGTCCAGTCCTCGCGATGCGTCTTGCGCTCGACGAAAATGGTCTCGTTTTGCATGCCGCCGTACCAGCGCAGCCGGATGGCCTCGGCACCCTCCGTCTTCTTCAGGCGGCCCTCGTACAGTTCCCACGTGTCGGGGTTGTCGTAGTAGATGGACGTGATTGCCGAGTCCTGCTGCTCGAATTCTTTGCTGGCGTTGAAGACGAGGACGGGCAGGTGCTTGAGGATGATGAGCTTCAGCTCCGTCACATTGTCGGGATGCACCCAGTACTTGGTCGTTTGCCGGACAAAGCTGGCCTGGGATCCGCCGGCCGCGCTGTCGCCCTTGACGGGGTTGCCGCGGGTTCGCACGAGGTCGTACAGCTTGGACAGCTTGATAACGGACGCGTCGTAGTTTTCCTTGTAAAAGGGCTTGGCCTTGAGCCGAGTGTCGAATGCTGGTCGAAGGTGCCAGCCCGTCATTTTCTACGTCCAGTCAGTCCCCCTAAAATGTGCTGGCGGCAAATCCAGTCACAAATCACACATGTTAGGACATCAACTCACATCGTGCTTCTTGATAATCTTGTAAAAGCCCGTGTAGTTTAACTGCACAAACTTGGCGAGGTCGTGGACGTCGGCAATGATATCACTCAGGTCCTCCTCGAGCAGCTGAAACTCCTCCTCGCTGGGCCCTTCCTCGGTCAGGCCGCGTTCGTTGAGCCGGTTGACGACGTCGCGGACCTCGCGCTCGCTGACGGCGATGCGCCTGGAAATCTCCATGGCCTTGACCTGCTGTTTGGTGTGCACCTTTTCGAGCTCGTCCTCGAGCTTGCCCACGAAGCGCGTCTCATCCTCCTCGGTCCACTCCTTGCCGCCGGGGGCGCGGGCCTTGGGCGGCCCCGTGGCGTTCTTGAGCTCGGCCTTGAGCCCATTGTAGTCAATGTAGTACCATTGATACTCGCGGATGACGCTCGACCGGAGTTGCTCGCCAAACTTCATGGCCGCGACGTCGGGTCGGGCTGGTTGTTGCCCCGGTCGAACGATCGAGTTGCACAACAGCCGGGAAATCGCCAGAGGTAATGCCTTTGACTGGGCGGGAGCGGGATGGCGTGCGGTTCAAGGAGCAGCAGTGGCGACAGAGGGTAGAGCCGAGGTGAAGATGCCGCGACGTCGATGAGGGGGACGAGACGCTGTACGTACTGTACCCATTTACCGTAGACGCCTAAGATACAGGGCCGATTCCACTGAAGCCGGACGCAAGAGAGCCGCTGTACCTGGACGGGCGGGGGACCCCGCATTCAGCCCGTGGCGGGGTGGGCCCATGCTGGTCCAACTTTTTTTTTCGCCGGCAATTGACTTCTCGCCTGCCTACTGTAGGTGCGAAGCCTCCTGATTGAATACAGCTTGCCACAACTCGAAGCCCCGATCTCTCGTCGCAATCCGCCGTCTCCACGGCCATGGCGTCCGTCGACGATTCGATGCCCGCGCGCATCTCGCCCGACTGCCCGCAAGACACTCGCGACGTCCTCCACCACGCCTGGGCCCACGACGTCTCGGGCCTCAAGAAGCTCCTCGACGTGCGGGAGAGGGCCAGCGCTCAGGATCCCCAGACGGGCGAGACGCCCCTGCATGCCGCGATACGAGCGTGCGGACCCGCCAGCGATGCCGAGAGCGATGACGAGGGCGACGACTTGAGCGCCCAAGAGGCCAAAGAGGCACTTCAGGAGCTCTTTTTCTCTGGCGCCATCTGGAACGACGTCGACTGCAACAACGAGACGCCCGGCTGCGTTGCCTGGCGCCTAGGCCGCAACTCTCTCTATCGTCTGTGCGTCGACGCGGGCGTGCGTGCCGAGCTGCTCTTTGCGCTCATGGGCGGCTATGAGGAGCTCTCGTCGGGCTCCGAGGCCGGAGACGACGGGGCCGGAGATGACGCCGCGGAGCTTGATGGCACCGTTGAGAGACATGGCGAGACTGGTGGCTGCGAGGCCCGTTTCATTCCTCCCGATGCTGGAGAGAAGCCCATCACAAGCGACGAGTACCTCAAGTCCGACTTGACCTACGACGCGGACAAGCTTCTCGATTCAGACCTCAACGGCGTCATGATGGCGTGGGAGACGGACATTATGCGGCGCTCCGTCGCCGCCCTGGTTCCCGGTTCGCAGCCGGGCAAGCGCGTCCTCAACATCGGCTTCGGCATGGGCATCATCGACCGCATCTTCGCCGACCTGCAGCCCTCGCGCCACCACATCATCGAGGCCCACCCCTCGGTCCTCGAGCACGTCTCCAAGCCCGAGTCCCGCTTCGGCCCGGCCTGGGAGAAGAACGCGCCCCAGCCCGGCGCCTACCAAATATTTTCCGGCCGCTGGCAGGAAGTCGTGCCCCGGCTCATCGAGCAGGGGGAGACGTACGACGCAATCTACTTTGACACCTTTGGCGAAGACTACTCCCTGCTGAAGATGTTCTTCACCGAGTACATCCCCGCCCTCCTGGATCAGGATGGCCGCTTCTCCTTCTTCAATGGGCTCGGGGCCGACCGGCGCATCTGCTACGACGTCTACACAAAGGTGGTGGAGATGCATTGCGCGGATGCGGGCCTCGACGTCGAATGGGAAGAGAGCGACGTCGACATGGCCGGCCTCGGGGAGGAGGGCAAGGGGCAATGGGAAGGCGTGCGGCGGCGATACTGGACGCTGGACAGTGAGTCTCCCCAGTGCCAAGCGCACACGGTAGTCGTCACTCCTAACCTCCCTCGCAGAATATCGACTCCCGACATGCACCTTTATGGGGTGATTTCACATGATGCCTGAGCAGACACTATACAAGGCACACTTCGCTTTTCTCCTGGCCATTGGTTGCTGTCTATGAATCTGTCTCTATCCCACCATACCCCAGGACATGTGAATGCCTTGCCCGCCAAGCTCCTGGACCAAACCATCCCTTACTTGAAATTCTCGGGGTGCAGGATGCCGGCCATGTTTCCTGCATTGACTCGCTTGAGAGTCAGGGCGGCAATCAGGGCAGCCCCGACACCACTGCCGTCTTCGGCGGCAAGAATCTCGACGGGATCCTCTTCCTTGGGGTCAGTCTTCTCCGGCCAGTCGAGGATCTCGCGGAGGGCCTGGGCACCCCGTGCCTTGAAGTGCGGGTACTTGTTGAAGACGGACCCGTCGGCGCCAACGTGGCAGGACTTGTAGCCCTTCTTCTTGCAGATGGCCGCGACACCGCAGGCGGAGAGGCGGGCGGCGCGGGTGCCGATGAGCTCGGCCAGCCGTCGCATGAGCTCCAGCTCGCCGCGGTTGCAAGTAATGTTGAGCTTCTTTGTGAACAGGTCGTGTGTCTCTTGCAGGTTCTCAAAAGGGTCTCTGGCAGCATTTGTAAGTCGGGAACTCATCGGGGGGGCTGGGAATCTCATCTCACTCTTCAATCGCGGACAGGAACGACGAGTCCAAGGCGTAGGGCTTGCGCAGCAGGTCAATGTTCTGGCCCTCAAACACCTTGGCATCCCGGTTGTCGTGAAGGTCCACCATGACCAGGCGGAAAATCTCCCCCAGATACAGACCAGCAATCATCTTTTCGAACGCCTGCTGACCAGGCCGAGGAGAGTCGCGATCAATGACCTTGTCGAAGTCGGTCCTGGGTAGCACCTTGTGCTCGTTGTCAAAGGCACCCCATTCGCAATTGATGGCCATGGGTGTGTCGGCGGGCAGCTTCATGTGCGCGAGCTTGGGGATCGAGCCGCAGTCCTCCATGTAGGCGGCGTTGCAGCCGGTGCCGAAGATGCAGCCAATCTTCATCTTGGGGTCAGTGTAGGCCGAGGCAATCATGGTTCCCGTCGTGTCATTGATCAATGCCGTTAGCTTGATGGGCACGCCCTAGGGATTGTTGGTTAGCAGCCTCCCCCGGCCACGCCTGAGAGGGGCTGGACTCACGCGCTTGGCCAGCGCAGCCTCGAACATGGGCACGACGTTCTCACCCTCGACGCCGGCAATGTCGAAGCCCTTGGTCCATCGCTGAAGAACGCCCGCGTCGATGTAGTTTTGGGTGGCGGGGTAGGAGAAGGTGAAGCCGAGGGGCAGCTTTTCCATCTTGCAGTCGCCGTGGTGCGTCTCGATGAACTGGTACAGGCAGTCTGCAATGTACTCCCAGAGCTCGTCGCTTTTGCCTGTCTTGAGCTCTTCGGGCATGCGGTACTTGGACTGAATGATGTCGAACTCGGACTTTTGGTCGGTCAGGGTGATTTGGCAGACGCGGAGATTGGTGCCTCCCATGTCGAGGGCGAGAAAAGTGCCCGTCTCATAGCCGTCTGGGAAGGACATGACCCAGGTCGGGTTCATGGGCTATGGCTTGGTTAGAGGGCAAAGGCTCGATTGAAATCACGTTGATGGGATCTATGCTCACGATGCTGCCGCCCTCGACGCTCAAGCCTATGGTGGTTATCAGCAAAGCGTCGATTTGAGGCGTGTTTGGTGGCATGACGTACCCTTGGCCAGCTCCGAAATGAAGTGATCGGTGATTTCCTTGAGCTTCTTCTGGTCGACAACGAAGAGCTCCTCCAGCCTCCGCACCTCCTCGAGGAGGTTCATGGGGATATCCGCCTTGGACCCTATCATGGTGATTGTGTCTGTCAGCTCGCTTTCTGGGACAGGTCAAAGGGTTGCCTGGGCAGGTGGAAGCAAAGCTGGGTTTCACGCAGAGATGCCAGGGCTTTAAGATTGGCCGGGCTCGTGGTACGGGGAACCATGATATGTCATCTGTTCATCACGCCCAGGTTGTAGGCCCAATCATGTTCTATGCATGTCTCTTTGACCAGACCCCGGTTCCCCCCACGGCGCAATGATCGCATGTGGCACAAGCCGGGGTGGACGTGGATTGACCTGATGAAGCGTGGCGATGAATAAGGTCGAGGACCCACGAATCAAATCGAGAGACGACCGGGGGGGCGTTTGCACGTTGACGGAACATGCAGAGCAGAGCAACGGTCCATGCCTGGTGAAGTGAAGGGGCCTCCGTGGGCCTGGCATCGGAGAGTGACGGGGCACCGGTTGGGAATTTCCAAAGCTGGCCGTACCTTTCCTCGAGGGCGGCGGGCGAGGTCCCAGGCCAACCATCTTTGCCGAGAGGATGACGGCGATGTGCAGGGGCAGGTAGCTCTAGGAAGCTCGGGCGGGAGCTTGTTGAGGCGGGTGGAGCTGGAGCGAGGATGGGGCCAACGAGGTGGTGAGACGTAGACAGCGTTGGTTGAGAGTGCTCTGAATGGCGTCGTCGCAGGAAGAGGGGGTGGAATTGTGCAAACACGAGAGCAAGGAGTTGAGAGAGGCGGATGGAGGGGGAGGGGCAATGAAGCTGGACGGCGAAGAAGTCTGGTGGGGCAATTCCAGTGGCAACAGGCTGCAGGCCATGGCGACCCCGCCCGAATGCGGCTCACGGTGCTGCAGCGCCCGCACGCGGAACCGTCGTCAGTCTGGCGCCAGGCACCGAGGATTCGGACCCTTAATTCGTCCAGATGCCTATTCCTCTCGTCGAAACGATGGAATGACCTTGCGAATTAATGCGTGGACGCTGCGGCTGTGTGTCTGTTATCACCGAGTCCGGGTTTGATCCAGACCGTCGCGAGCCACCTGCCAAAACCCGGCCTGGCCCGTCTCACACCCACTCTCGCCACGACTTGTTGGCCGTGACATGTCGCTTTATGAAGCATACAGTACAGTATAATACTGCACCCATGGCGGACCGGGCTGGCGCACCTCCTGGAAGGGCCGAGGGGAGAAGACGCAAAGTACGCGATACAGCAAAGGTACAAAGACAGGCACGCCTGAAGCTCAAAGCCGCGGCCAGTCGGCATCAGCGGCACGTTTCACGTTTATATCCCCGTCTTTTCCCGCTCTTGAACCTTTATCGTCTTTCTCCAAAGTACGGATACCGTTTGAGCAGTTGAGCAGTTGAGGCAGTTGAGCAGTTGAAGTCAAGCACAGTACGTACCGCTTGCGGCCGAGACTGCCGGGACGGAATAATCTACTGCCGCCTGATCACACCCGCCAATCAGAGCTTGGGCTGGAGCTTCACCCCGGCAGCTTACGCCATTCCGAATGGGCGACGTATGCCATTCCGAGGCACGCAGTCGAGCTGCATAGACAACCTCGCTGGACTCCGACCCTCACAACGCCGGGCGCGTGCAATCCATGAGTGCCCTTTCCGCTCAATCGCCAGCATGAAGTCGTTGTCTGTCGCATCGGCTCTCCTGGGCCTGCTGGCTACCACCGTGGCCGGCTCGCAGCCCTCGTCATCCAAAGTCTCTCTGCCTGCCGAGTTCAAGCCGCCCCAAGTCTTCAAAAACGCCAACCTCGTTCACATCATCTCGCTCGAGAAAAACTATGCCAAGGAGCAGATTAACGTCCTCGTCGAAAACGTCTCCAAGGGTCCCCAAGATGAATACTTTGTCCCCTTCACGGCTGACCAGATGGCGAGGGTTGGCGGCTTCGAGGCCAAGGATCGCAAAGACGCAGACGCCGGTCCCTTCCGCGCAGATGCCATTGAATATGACCCCCACAGGTATGCCTGGTCCCCGGCAAACTCACGCTTGTCTGTCCCCGAGTGGCCCCTGACGGATTCTCTGCCAGTGACGTGCAATACTATCGAATTCGACTGCCTGCTCCGCTCAAGCCCGGCGGACAGCAGACGCTCGGCATTTCCTTCTACTACCTGAAGGCGTACATCCCTCTGCCGGCTGCCGTCAAGCAAGACGAGCAACAGTTTCTCGCCTACAGCTTCTCTGCCTACGCGCCGTCGGCGTACCCTACCTCGAAACAAAAGACCGAGATCAAGGCCCCGAGCTCTGCCGTCCCCGATTACACAAAGATCCCCGCAAAGGGTGACAAGGAGCAGCACCCCCAGAAGCAGGGCTCCAAGCTCACCTACGGACCCTTTGACCAAGAGGTACCGGCCGGTGCCGTGTCGCCCGCGCAGGTCCGGTTCGAGTTTACCAAGCCCGTGACGCACGTGTCCAACCTCGACCGGGACATCGAGGTCAGCCATTGGGGCGGCAATGTTGCCTTTGAGGAGAGATATACCCTGCACCACAGAGGCGCCAACCTGTCGACGCCCTTTAACCGGGTCAAGTGGGCCCAGTCACAATACTTCAACCCCTCTTCCATGGCTATCAAGGAGTTGCGCTTCCCACTCCAGCCCGGAAGCGTCGATCCTTACTTTACCGATGCCATTGGAAACGTGTCCACCTCCAAGTTCAGGAGCGGCAAGCGGGAGGCACTGCTGGAGCTCAAGCCCCGGTATCCCATCTTTGGCGGCTGGAAGTATCCCTTCACCATAGGCTGGAACTCGAACACGGCGTCTCTGCTGCGCAAGACGGCATCGGGCGGCTACGTGCTCAAGGTTCCCTTTGTGGAAGGTCCGAGGCAGGCGGAAGGCGTCGAGTATGAGCATGTCAACATCCGTGTCTTGCTGCCGGAAGGCGCTTCGTGAGTCCCAAGACCCATTACTCGGCAGCGATGGCTGGCTGACAAAGAGAACCCCCGAGAAGGAACGTCGAGGTCTACACCGGGGTGCCCAAGACATCCATCACCGAAATCTCAGTTGGCGTTCACAAGACGTACCTCGACACGATGGGACGGACGGCCGTGGTCGTCAAAGCGCGGAACCTGGTCGACGATTTCCGAGACCGCGACCTCATCATCTCGTACGAGACGTCGCTGGTGGGCATGATGCGGAAACCGGCGATTGTGTTTTCGAGCATGCTGGCCGTGTTTGCTGCGGCCTGGGCTGTTGGCAAAGTCGAGGTGGGATTTTCGAAGAAGTAGAGTGCAGCAAGGGAACACAAACCCCTCGCAAAGGGCTTGGTTTCCTAGCGGGACAGGGCACAGCGGATGAATTGTACGATGTACCATTAGTTGACGTTGCCAAATATAAAGGGGCATGATAGACAAGTTGCATCGGGATGGAGGTGAGTTGTGGAACCGTGAAGCAGCAGGCATGGCAAAGCGCCGGGACGATGACGGGCAGCTGAATCCTGCCATGGTCGTAGATGTGGCCAGAATGCAGGTATCCGAGCCGGGCTTGAAAACGCCCCGATCGGCCATTGGCGGGATGAGGGCCTGAAAGCCGAGCTCTGGGCTCTCGGGCCGGCCTCGGGCGGAAGGCGGCTGAGATGACGGCAGCGAATCAGGGAGCGGGGATGGCCAGAGGCGATAACGGGGCGTCGGATATAGCCTTGCGCGTGTGTGGGTGGGCGTCGGTGGCGGCTCTAAGCTGATGATGGGCTGCCGTTGGTCGGCCCTCCACCATCCATCCGTCCTTTTGGCCACCGGCAGCAAAAACAAGAGTTGGTCGCAGGAGAACAGGCACGGGCGCATTCATAAAAAGCCTGCAGTCATCCGCTCAGTTGATGACAGATTGGACTCATCTCCCACGCAGGACGGCATCCAAATCGATTCTGCTTTTTCACACTCGGAAACCAAAAGGTATTGCAGCTCTCAACCCGACGCTATGTGTCTCTGGGGCGAGCCAAACACCAAATACTACTACCACGAGGAAATCATCCCGGCCAGACGATCGACTCACCATCACGGCCATCACCACGGCCATCACCACGGCCATCACCACCACCACCACGATCACCACTCGCCGCGGGCCAGCTACACGAGCGTGACGCGGCGGTCGCCCTACGGCACCCCGCGGGTCAGCGGCACTTACCTCGGGCCCAGCGCGCCGGCCGGGGCCGTCGTGTACGAGCGGACGACGCAGACACGGCGCTAGGGGGTATTACGACGGGGAAGAGAAGGGGATTGAGTGTGGTGGTGAGTTGGAGAACGGCGTCGTGTCTGTCTCCGAGGCATTGGGCACTTTTTGCATAGTGGCCAGTTCGACGATGTGCAGTTGACGGCGACGTGTTTTATAGCTAGAGCGTTGGCATGGGATGGGATGGGACCGAAAGACTTGCCCGTCAATCATCAAAGGCAGACGAAAGGCCATCCGATATCAGCAATCAAGATGAGGTGGTCACCATTAGCTACAGCCGTGCCTAGCAGTGGTGCTAATGCATGTTGGTCGGTCCATGTCCTCGTCTTTTTGATGGAAGCAAGCAACTCGAGATGCCAGAGAAAGCTTCACGGGGGCTTCCACATTCCTGGGTTCTGGGGCGCAATCGATGAACCGGGCGCGTGGCAGCAACACTCAATGTTCAACCGGTTGGATCTGCACCGGCTGATTGATCACCCCTAAGGAAGCTGGTTGGCTCGTCGAGTCCACGAACAGAGCTGGAGGGGCGGGGTAGAGGGGACTCGAGGACCGCGGATGACATCATCGGCGGGCGCGCATTCTGTCGTCATCCACCACCGAGAGGCTCGTTGGGCCCAATCCATCTGCATGGAACAAGCCAAATGCCCAGTGTTGATCAGTACTGGCTGGGCATGTACACGCCCAGCCCATCTCCGCGCATGCACAACCTCGTCATCGAGTATCTCGCTGGAGGGCTGATCGCGTGACGGGTACCCGGCTCTGCCTCCCTTAGAGCCTACTTGGACAGCCTACAGTACTTTGTCCAGCCCTGATGTCATCATTGCCCTCGACCTCGTCCTCGTCCTCGTCCTCGTCCATCTCTGGCGCGCCAACTGCCGACAGTCTCGTCTTCCCCAGTCCCCTGTTACCATCCATCACGACGGCAGGCATCCCATCCTTACAGCACCTGCCTCGGCATTCTTACCCATCGCGTCTTTTGCCGGGATCCCTACGCAATACCCGGTATGTATGCACGCTCCATCGACCGCTTAGGTACCTTCCTGCTTCGTCCTGCGCCAGGCTGACAGCCTTGCTCGCGACTGCAGTTCGACCAAGGGGACAAGGCAGAGTCGCTCGACCGGCACGGGCAATAGCGCCTCACCTTGATATCAACCTCGTCCGCGCTCTGGCAGTTGCCCCTGGCCGTCATGTGAGCAAAGCCCAAGGCTCCAAAACAAATTACTTTTTCGTCGTCCTTCTGTCCGTCTGTCTGTCATTCAGTGCCGCATCCATCGCCATGTCTCGTTCCAGCGCAGACGATTCCTTTGCGCAGTTCATGTCCAGCCACCACCGCTATTCTCGGCATGACGTCGCTTCTAACTCGCCCTTGTCCTACAGGAACCGCGCCCTCTCCATCCGCTCCGGCGGCAAGGCCAACAAGAGCTCCGGCACCGGCACCTCGGGCGGCCGCACCGGCTTCTCCTTCAACTCCCTTCGCGGCACCGTCCAGCCGGAGCTGTCACGCAAGCTGTTCCGCCTCATCAAGTCGGAAAACAATCTCGTCACAGCCCACGAAACGGCCGGTCGTGAGCGCATCGCCATCGCTCAGCAGCTCTCCGACTGGGGCGAGCAGACAGGGGACGATGGCGTCAACGACGTCTCCGACAAGGTCGGCGTCATCCTGAGTGAGATGGGCGAGCAGGAGGACTCGTACGCGCACGCCCTCGACGAGTCCCGCGGCCGCCTCAAGACGATTCGCAACACGGAAAAGAGCGTGCAGCCGAGCCGCGACGGCAAGGTCAAGATTGCCGACGAGATAGCAAAGCTCAAGTCCAAGGAGCCCGAGAGCACCAAGCTGGTCGTCCTCGAGCAGGAGCTTGTTAGGGCCGAGGCTGAGAATCTGGTTGCCGAGGCGCAACTAACCAATGTTGTATGTAGTATTCCTCAATTTAGCGCATCATCTTGTCGGCCGCCTTTCCCGCCAAAAAGAAGGGCCCCTGCTGACCTGGCTTGCTCGACAGACGCGCCAGAAGCTCAAGGAAGCGTACGAGGCCGAGTTCGCCGCTACCATCGAGCGGGCCGAGAAGCAAATCATCCTCGCCAAGCATGGCCGCCGGCTCCTGGCCCTCCTCGACGACACCCCGGTTGTGCCGGGTGACGACCGGCAACCGTATGCGCACGGCCAACAGGCGCGCCAGATTCTCAACGACTGCGAAGACGACCTCCGAGAGTGGCAACCCGACCAAGAGGCCTACCTGGACGCGGCCGAGAGCCCGCCGCCCTCTCTCAAGGGCAAGGACAAGGGGATTCTGGCGGTCCCGGGTGGGACTAGCGTCAGGGCTCAGGAGGACTTGGCGGGCGCCGAGGGGCTGAAGACGGCCGAGGTCGGAGCATGAGGCGGTTACGCTGACAAGGGTGGATGAGTCTTGTGCTGCCCGGGTCTGTTTGCTCGGCTGCGTCTCGGGTGTCAGTAGTGAGTGACCTCTGATGAAGCTGTATTTATGGTCTTGTTAGGTATCTTTGCGTGCTCGTATAGCACCATGATTTGCTTCCATGACGAGCGAGCCGACTCGACCTGTGGGCTTCGGCTGAAGAAAAGGGGATCGAGTTGTCCGAAACTCACGTGCAATGGAGAGGGGCCGCGATGCTACCCTGGATTGCCGGGTGCCGTTTGCTCTCTGCATATTGCTCGCTGCCGTTTGCTGACAGGCGGCCGCTGGTCCCGACGCCCCACCTCCTCCGTCTTCAGTGGCTTACAGGGGGGGTGTGGCACTGAGCAGCTTCTGCAGGAAGCCCCAGAGCAACTGAAAGCCAGCCCACCAGGCCTGGCTCCAGGCTGGCATCACGACTGGATTCTCGTCTCCTCTCGTGGGTGCTTGTTGAGTGACATTGCCCTTTTCTGGGCAAGAAACCATTCTCTGCCCAATTCCTGGTCATTGGCTGCAGCCGCTTCTCTCCTTTTTCGGGGCAATTCTCTTCAATCTCTCCTCCCCCTTCCCTCTCCCACTCCCTCACTCTTCGCACTTCCGTCTCGTCACAATTTTCATGCTCCTCCGGCAAAGCCTCCACCAGCTTTGGCCGCCCAAGCCGCCTCTGCAGCGTCTGCCCACCGGCCGGGCCAATCGCTGCCGCGTCGTCGCGTCGTTTGCATCCTTCCCAACGTCTGCCGCTGCGACTGCCACAGGGGGTGCCGTTGGCGGCTACAGGCAGCAGCAGTCGTACTCAGTCGCTGCTCCGGCCCGCAGATCAACAGCTCGGTTCCCTATGGGTCCAGGTGCCCCGCCCCCTCCATGCTGTCGTGATCAGCCCTCTTCCTCCTCCCACCAACACTTCTCCTCTTCTTCCTCCTCCTTATCTGCCTCCCCCTCCTCCCAGCGGACTGCGCAAATTGCTCGCCACTTCTCGAGCTCAGCTGCGCCAGACTCGGCCCCCTCTCAATTGCCCTCGACGTCAAACGTCAAATCTTCTTCGCCGCCGCCCAACATGACCTCGCCGTACTCGCTCCGCAAGGTGGGCGCGCCCAACTCGCTCGAGCATCGCGTCTACATCGAAAAGGACGGCCAGCCCGTCTCGTCGTTCCATGACATCCCTCTCTATGCCAACCAGGAGCAGACCATCCTCAACATGATTGTCGAGATTCCCCGATGGACCAATGCGAAGCTTGAGGTATTCCGACCAGCCAGTTCCCCTCATTCATCCCAACAGGCAAACCCAGCTTTGCCCTCGCCCCCCTCCCCTTCCAGGCAGCATTCGCTCCTCCTGCGCGCCAGTCCACACCCCGATCGCCATTTCCTCTCCCCATCGGCGACATCCTAGAGCTCGCTGACACCCGCCCGCCCTGGCAACCAGATCTCCAAGGAGGAGCTTCTCAACCCTATCAAGCAGGACACCAAGAAGGGCAAGCTTCGTTTCGTCCGCAACTGCTTCCCCCACAAGGGCTATCTGTGGAACTATGGCGCTTTCCCTCAGGTATGCCCTCCCCCCCCATCAAGCACACGTTTAATCCGTCCTGGCTGACCGCGGCGCACCACCTCTGCCACTATGCAGACCTGGGAGGACCCCAACGTCGTCCACCCCGAGACCAAGGCCAAGGGCGACAATGACCCTCTCGATGTCTGCGAGATTGGAGAGCTGGTCGGCTACACCGGTCAGGTCAAGCAAGTCAAAGTCCTGGGCGTCATGGCCCTCCTCGACGAGGAGGAGACGGACTGGAAGGTCATTGTCATCGACATCAACGACCCCCTTGCCCCCAAGCTCAACGACATTGAGGATGTCGAGCGCCACCTGCCCGGCCTGCTTCGGGCCACCAATGAGTGGTTCCGGATTTACAAGATCCCCGATGGCAAGCCCGAGAACCAGTTTGCGTTCACCGGCGAGTGCAAGAACAAGAGGTACGTGTCCGGCAGCTAGCTTTTGTGCTGGTCATGTGCTCACGGTATCTTTCTAGCTACGCCATGGACGTTGTCCGCGAGTGCGCCGAGGCTTGGGAGCGTCTCATCACCGGCAAGACTCAGCCCGGCGGAGTCTCCATGTAAGTTTGGGCTCGTCTGCTTTCTCCATCGCGACCACTGTCTGACATGTCTCTAGCGCCAACATGACTGTGGCCCACTCCCCGAACCTGCAGGACCGGTCCAAGCTGCCTCCTCTGCCTCCCCATGAGGATCTCCCGCCGGAGAAGATTGACAGCTCCATCGACAAGTGGTTCTTCATTAGCGGTGCTTCGACTTAGATTCGATGCTAGAGGTGGAAATCTTCGGCCGTGGATGGGTCTACTGTGCAGGCCGTTTCTTGTGCCTTGCCTACATAATATGCAGAAAAGTCGGCTGCTCTGTTCAATATAGCATCGTACATGCCTATCCCGCCCGTGCCTCTTGTACAAACCGACTCCGTGAAAACGCCGCCCATGCATGGAACCCAAGCATTGATGATGATTGTGGCATGTTAGTCTGTGAGATCTGCCGCCTTTTGCAGTTGGCGAGAATGCCGCTCGACTTCTTCGATGAGGCCCTTGATGTTGGTCTTGGCGCAGTTGAAGTTGAATTCCTTGCCGTCCTCTGCTGCGGGTTAGCGAGCTGGCTGTTGCTGGGTCGATGCTGGAACACTCGACATACTGAACTTGACCCTCAGAGAACTGGGCTCTGGGTTGTTGCGAGGAAGCAGCGTTGTGCTGACGGAGGTGCCGTTGGCCCGGATGTTTGGAGGCAGGTAGGTGAGGAAGAGGCGCGCGGGTTTGGCGCAGGCCGAGAAGGGGTTGAACTTGACCGAGACCTCGGTCATGAACTTTGTGATCATCTTGGGCGGCTCGAGCACAGCTCGCAACGATTCGGTCGGCTCAATGTCCTGAAGCTAGCCCACCAAACCGGAGGCGCCGTCTCTGCTTCGAGTGCCCACCCCGTGTCACGTGCCTGTGCCCGTGCCTTGGCATCAACCTTTTTGAGCCGCACGCCTCGACAAGTACATACGAGTACAAAGGAACACGGCGGCGCGCAAATCCTTCGCTTTTCTTTTTGCCTCCTGCAAGCATCGCCCTCTGAACAACGCTGCGCTTCCATGCTTCCACACGGAGACGTATTCTGCGCAAGCGGAATGCCTCTCACACCTGGAATGTGCCCTTCCCTGCTCTGCACAGGGGTCGTTCTTTCTTCTTCGCATGCGAGAAATTCGGAGTATCTCCCCACCGCACCACGGGTCCTCTTCTCTGAGGAAAGCCGTGGGCACCGCAGTCGCTCTGCCTTCAAACGCGGAGAGGACGGGTCTGCCCGTGAGGGCTCGGCGTCACTCGACGCCTGCAAAACTGGCATCAGAAATATTCAGGGCCCTTCCGCCACGCGGGGGATACCCTCTGGGAAGCCATTGCGGGGATTGTGTCTTGACACTTGAGTGCGATGCGTGGCGTGGCTGAAGCCATGATTCGATTCCGATTACTCTGTTCAGAGGGCGGTGCTTCACATTTTTTTTCTCTCCAGGTGGGTGCTTCTCTGCTTTTTTCTTGCGTGCAACTACGGAGCAAAGGATACTGCTAACGGGTGTATGTGGATGGCGCGGAGAGTTGTGGGAGGGAGGGGTTTGAGGGACGAGGACGGCGGCTTAGGGGGGTTCCTTTCGTCATGATGCTGAAGACGCGGTTACTAATGGCACAGGGCTTCGGCTGCTGAGACGGGCATGTGGTAGAGCTTGCAATGTAAACACCCCATCACCATTTTTCTTTGCCCTTGAGTTTTGATCAAAGTCTCCAGCCATTACACGCCTGTGTGCGTGACCGTTGACGGCGCGGCAACTTAACCAGCTCAAGGGGGCGCAATTGCAGAGTCACAATTGCCCAACATGGTCGCGTATGCGCTGTGAGTCCGTTTCTAGCAAGATACTATATAAGTTAATTAGTTGCCGAAGCCGAGAAGGATGGAATATTGTCGGTGCAATGTGCTTAAGAGAGGGAGCTGCGCGCACCCAATCACAGGTACCCATGTACGATATACGATATTTGCAGCGCAGTCTTCGCATTGCATATATGCGTTATTCTATTCAACTAGCGAAGCCTGGATATAATCATCGAGACCTTTCGCGCCGATGAGATCTACGACGTAATAAGGTATAGGGTCAGGGCACTATGTATTCCCTAGAAGGTCCTTCGCATACCGAGCACGGTGTCTCTTCTTCTTTAGGGGGGCACTTATTACGAAATCCGAGGCTGCACTCCGGAGGCAGCGAAGGAAGGCAGTTGGGATGACTTCACAAGGATCATTTCAACCCTTGTCAGTCTCGTCGACACCTTCCCGGTAACGGCACGATGGTTTTCGCGCGCCTATCGAGTCTTTGACGAGGCTACGGAGTATCGGTTAACTGACCTTGTGTTTCAAGGGCTGGCCGTTGTGGCAAAGCAACTGGGGGTGCAGTTGCTCGTCGAAGCCCCACCCAATTCAGCAACCTCACACGGACGTCCACCTTGGCTTCGTCCGTTGGTTGGAAGCAAATAAGATTTCACACTGGACTATGAAATGCCATCCTCGTCATTTCTTCTTCTTCTTGCGCGCATTTTGCGAAGCTTCGGCGGACGAGTTCAGCAAGCCCATGTTCGGATCCCTGGCAATCTGCTGGGAGAGCAGCTGCGCACCGCTTGCTCCTCGGGCTTGCTGGGCTATGTTCCCTGAAGACTGCGCCAGCCTCTCAGCGTGTGCCCGTTGCTCCAAGGCATCTCTCCTAGGAAAGGGTCAGTCTCGACTTCCAGCGCCGTTGGGGACATGAATATATTTCCAACCCTGATACCAGAAGCTTGTGGGCAAATCCTGTCTCCTTGTGAACAAATTGTAATAGACTTGACCGCCTTCCGCCTCTCCGAGAGTGTAGTTTCCGTTGATTATGACTTCATTGATCTCCCAAAGTTGTTGTTCCATTTGCGGCTCCTGGGCAGAGCCAGCATCTTTGCGGTGCTTCTTTTTCTGGTCGCCTTTCCCCATGATGTTGAAGGCCAAGCTGCTGGCGAGAGTCATCGCGAAACGCGGGGTCAGATTAGGATCCTCAAACAGGCAGGCTGCATACGGAGCGCCTCTCCGTCACGCGGTCGATGCTTATTGGCACGTCGCCATGCAGTTGATTTCCTCCCTGGGAGTAACTGATGCCTCAAATGAGCCGCTTCTGGGCGCATTGGCTAGCCTGCTACGGAGTACTGTAGGTAGAGGTTACAACCAGGGCTTGGATTTCATTTTGGAGATATGCTGTTAAGGAGAAGCCAGCATTACTCCCGGATCAGTCGATGCGGATGCAATCATTCGAAAACCTCTCTTACCCTTGCTATATAGTCTTCCTTGTCCCTGAGCTTATTGTCTATCAGGTCCTGCGCGCCGAATCCCCAGTACCAATAGAAGACGTCGTCAAAAACCTTCAGGCCAGGATGGTCCTGGTTGAAGAGCGGTTGGATGTGCCTATTAAATAGAGTGTACATGCCCTTCGGTACCGAGACGGCGTGGAAGTACCAAAAGCTGCCCCTTTGCCACACATCGCGCTGGACTGATGCCTGGACAACCGAGCCGTTACACCGCCTCTCTTCGGCCTCGTAGATGGCGATATATTCTTCTAGGACAGCCTCATACTCGGCAACGGCGTCGCGGTCCTGGAAGCCGTCGACTGGCCTCGACGTAAGCCAGTAGGGTGGCAGCTGCATTTCCAGAGGCATGGTATGTGCCCACTCCATATCGATGACGGTTTGGATATTCCAGTCTTCGTCGACAAAGATGTTTTGCTGATGCAGGTCGGTCAGCGTAAAGAAAAAGGGGCCGTCGCGGAACTCGGGGCGGATAAAGTGGTGCATGGTGGCCCGCAGCGCAGTGAGAGCGGCGAGCTGCATTCGGCCGTCTTCCTGGCAGTGGGCCGCGTTGGGTTGGTTCCGGATCTTGTTATCCTGGAGGGAGAGGAGATCCGAGAGATACGATTCCACTTCGGCGTACGTACGATGGCGTGGAACACCCGACGGAATTCCCTCGTTCTCGAGCATCTGGAAGTAAAGGCTCAGTGGCCGGTTACATAGGGCAATCGACCCGTCCGTCCGGAGCAGCAAGGACCCAATGCGTGGTAAGGGGGTTGTATTAAGCGATAGCGAGATGCGTGCCAGACCATGGAACAACCTCTCTCGATAGGCCTTGTCATGGCAGTGCTCCGGCCAAGTCATGGAGAGCCTCTTGCCGCGTGCCTCACTGATGAGAAGAAAGCCAGGGCCCAGCGAGTGACGGATAGATCGTCGAACATGACGAACGGGTACTGGGCGTGCAAGAAGAGAGAAAATCAGGCGCTTGATGTTCCACCAAGATCTTTCCCAGAAAGGGGTGTTGGATGGGTGTGTGAACTAAGGCTGTTAATCTAGGATCACGAGGGACGTCAATGCTTGCCAACGCTCACCGTTGATCCATCGGGCAACCCAAAGGCATGTAAAACAGGGATTGGGACGTCAGGACAGTGTTCCTGTAGCCATAGATAGGCAGCAATCTCTGTACGGAGCTTTTCTTCGGCGTTTCCCGGGCACTGGTCTTCGCCAATGCGATACGGAAAGGGGAGGCGGAGGAAGACGGTTCGCATCTTGGACAGGCGTATTGGAATGGCAACGTTGAAACTGCCGGATCTCCAGACCTCTCTGACACTCAGGCGACACGATCGAACTCCCAGTTGAAGCCGAATCATTTCCTCAATGGCAGCTTTATTGGCTTCGATGGACGTCAGGAATTCCTCCCGCAGGGCCGGGTAGCGCATTAGAACCAAGACATTGTTATCGTCGGCAAGGGCCCTTTTTAGAGATTCAGATTCCGACTGGTCAGATCCGGATTGGTGGGCTGCCGAGTGTGGCATGATGCGGAGAAGAAGTTAAGAATATGTTGACTGCGAGGCAAGGTTGGGAAGAAGAGACGTTGGCTGCGATGTGTCGCGACGAGTCGCGCCTTGGAGGCAGTGCTAGCCGCATTCGGATCGGGACGCTGAAGCCCGCAAGCTGTTACCCAGTAGCTAAAAAGCCATACATTTTAATATATTACTTACTGTTGCTGATACTATAACAGACCTTGTCGGACTGACCTACCGGTAACGTTTCTGAAACCCTTTCGAGCAAGTCTTCGGTACCCAGTAGCCGACCCGATAAGTCCATAACCCCTGTAAAGAAGCCCCTTCTCTGGCCAGCCTCCGAGCGTCGACGAGGCCAAGTGCCAGTAGTTCGTCGCCGCATCCAACAACAGCTTTACGTCAACGCGCTTCAGCGGTCGCATCCGCATCATGTCGCTGCAGGGGCTTCAGGAACGCCTGACGGCTCTGCAAGAAACCACGACGCAACTGCGGGACCTGATTGATCGTCTATCCAACCTCAAATTCCAGCCTGGCTCCGTCCCGCTCGACACCGAGGAAGAGAACAGTCCGAGCGGCGAGCTCAGCGCAGAGATCGGGCAGATACTGCGCAGTGGGCTGGAAGAGCAGGAACTGTTGCAGGAAGAGGCCAGGTATGCCAGGCCAGAGGGGCACGATAAGGCCAGGTTGGAAGATGGCATCGAGAGACTGGGTAGTCAGCTCGCCAGGTAGCCATGCCCTGTTGCCTTCTCAACCGGCCTGATACCGCGCTGACACGGACTCTACGTAACAGCCACCGAGCAGCCTTTCGAAAAGCACGGCTCGCGGCGAAAAAGAGCTTGGAGCAGGCGCAGAGACTGGAGAGACATCTCCTCGTCCGGTCGCTATCGATGCCCGTGTCCGAGTGCGAGTCGCCCACGTCGGCCAATGGCGAGGCGCCCATGCCTATAATCCGCCGCACCCCACGACACACGCTGCAGCAGTCGAGCCTGTCTCAGGAAGACCGCCAGACGGTCGGCGCCAGCAGCAACGTCACCACTGCCCTGCGACGGACGCACGATCTCATGGCGGCCGAGCTGTCGCGCAGCGAGTTTGCGCACCAGACGTTGACGGAGTCGTCGGCTGCGCTCAAGCAGCTCAATGAATCGTACACGTCACTGGACTCGATGCTTGCCAGCTCGCGCGATCTGCTCGGCACACTGCTGCGGTCGCAGAAGAGCGACACATGGTACCTTCAGACGGCGCTCTACATGCTCCTGACCACGGCGGCCTGGCTGGTCTTTCGGCGCATCCTCTACGGGCCCCTGTGGTGGCTCGTGTGGCTCCCGATTCGGATCCTCTTTGGAGCCGGCACCAAGGCGGGCGGCGCCATGCTGCGGGGACGCGGCGATGGTGCCGGGGAGTCCGTCAAGGTGCCTGTGGGCGGGCAGGAGGGCAGGATTCCCGTCGACGGCTTGCCCGACGATGACTTGCCAATCGCCCAAGTGAGACACGAGACAAGGGATCCGGATGAGGTGGACTTGGAGTCGGTGGTGGAAAAGGTACGCGAAATGGTGGAAGACATGGAATCGACATATGGGCGATCTGATTCGAACGAGCACGGGAACACGAAGAAGAGGATGTGGGAGGAAACCGAGGGCGTTGGTGACCAAGCTTATACAAGAGACGAGCTTTGAAGGTTGCAGCCCACAAAAAGAAGACGAACTGTTCCCTGTTCCCATCTGCCGAGCGCCGGGTGATGGTCGAGGCTGAGCACCACCGCATCGCATTTCGTTTGCCTCGATGCTTGGCGCGGGATGTGTAGAAATAAGGACGGCGCCAATGAGTACGTCCGTCGATAGACAAAGTCTCGGCTCGTCCGTACGCACGCACTAGACCCTACAAAGCTTATTTTATGGCCGGTCTGGGCCGATGCGGGCAATGTCGCTGATCCAGGGGATGCTCAGCTTGGCCATCTCGACGGCCAGTTGGAACAGATAGTCGAGGCTTGGGAGAGTGTGTCAGCGCCACGTCGGACTCACCATGCCTCGTGTGATGCGTGCTCACCTCTCGCACTGGGTCTTGGCCTTGTGCACATTGTCGCCCCAGACATAAACGCCATGTCTCCGGACGAGGACGGCGTAGGCGTCGGGGTACTTGTCCATGGCGGCCTCGAGGAACTCGGTCAGGTCCTCTTCGTGGGGGGTGTTCTCGATGACGGGGATGCGCAGGGTGTCGTGGAAGCCGAGGTTTCCGGGTTTGGCCGCGTCGGCGGCGCGGCGAAAGGCCTTGATCTGCTCAATGTTGTTGATCTCGAAGACGTCGGGGCGGCTGTTGGCCTCGAGCAGGAGGGTGACGAGGACGGCCCAGTGGGAGTGGGTGTGGATGCAGCAGCCGGCGCGGCGGCGGGTGAAGGCGGCGAGGAAGAGGGGGGTGCACTGCGAGGGCTTGTGGCAGGGCGGAGAGCGGAGATAGGTGCGCTGTTGCTGCTGCTGCTGCTCCGAGTGGGGGTCTTGGGCGGCGAGGTTGAGGACGTAGATGTCGGTGTTTTTCATGAGTTCCTTTTGGACGCCTGACGGGGCGATGTAGACAAGGTTGCTGGTCCGTGTTAGGACATGACGACGACGACGACGACGATGAGCATGAGTGATGAAGCGGATGGGACGAGGCTCACCCGTCTCTGATGGAGCAGCCGCCGCCGGTGCCGGTGACCCAGCCCAGGGTCCAGAACTTTGCGCAGAGCGAGGGGATGAGGTTGGCCGGATGCTGCGGGTCGTGCGAGGTGACGAGCCGGTCGGCGGCGGCGTCCTGGCCGGGGCCGGGACGCTTGTCCTCGGGGTCGATTGCTCCGGCGGACGAGGCCATCGCGGGCGGCGTGGGGGGGGAGGGGAGGGGGGGTAGGAGGGGGGCGGATGGACGTGGGACAGGGGGAATGTTCCGACGACGTTTGTGCGGGAGCAGGTCAGCTGTTGCGCAAAAGCAAATTAGCTTCGCAGGGATGAGAGAGAGATTTGTGGTTGAGGTTGAGGGGGATGCTGCAGCAGCAGCTGCTCGGTGAGTGAGCTAGGAAAAAGCTCACCGCCGGTGAGGCACGGTGAGGTGAGCTGCGGGTGCGGGGTCGGGCCGGAGGGCTAGGCGGACAGGCACGTATCCATCAGCTCATTGGTCCGATGGGTTTATTTCGTACGACACTGACGAGAGTATAATTCGCGTCGTCTCGTTTGCTTTGAACCTTGTGCATGACTACGGATACCCCATTGTACAGCATGTATGTCTGTGCAGACTCTCACGGCAGACCACGTGGGACGGTGCTGGTCGGAAAAGTGATGAGAGATTTCCCTATATAAGATGAGATGGGCGCACAGGGACACGCAGGCAGGTAAGGAAGGCGCCTCGGCTTGCCGCCCCGGTGCTTGGAGCTGCAGCGGCGCGTGGAGGGCATGTGAGGAATCCGAAATGGTGAATGCGCGTGCGGCATCTCATAATCAAAGCCACGACACGACTGCAGGTCCAGCCAGGAACAGGAGGATGCTGATGTTAAGGTAGCAGCGTAGGTACGGCGCGCGGTAACTTAGGGAAGCGAGCGCGATGGGCTGGGCCCGCAGGGACGGCTGAGATGTGCCGGCCTCTCAAAATGAATGCGCTTTGTGACGAAGTGACGAAGCTCAGCTTTGGGATGAGTGCTTTGGAGCCATGTGCCCGTGGGCGGAATGGCGCTTGGCTAAAAGGACATGAAGCCATTTGCCACGACAGTTGCGGAGTACTACGGAGTAGGTAGGTATTGGGTTGCTTCTTCCCCTGAGACCAGTGAGTGCAGCTGACGGCCGGGGCCTGCATTGGCATCTGTCCGAGGATGAAATCAATGCATGCATGTTTGTGCGGAAAAAGCACCGTGGAGCCGTGGTTGCGCTTGTGCGCGCAGGCTAGCGGGCATAAAATGCTCGGGCAAACAAGAATGGAGCTTTTATGCGCGCTCGGCTGCGAGCAAACGATCGCTGGGTCTGGCGGAGAAAAGATTTTTTCCCCTTGCTTACATTTCCATGGTTGAGGAACATGCGCTCCATTGTTTATGTCAAGCACACCGGCTGCTCTCACATTACGTAAGTGCTGCAGGGGATGGCAGGCAATAGCTTCGCAAAGGAATACTCCGTACGGACACGTATGTACAGCATCCGTACATTCTGTTGTCATGGGGCACTCGGGGCTCGTCGTTTTTCTTCTGCACCTACGGCGCTCGGACGCCCTTGGCCGCAAAGCGTCGACAGGTCGCGTCTCGGTCGCGGCGGACAGGCCAGACCGGACGGACTTGCTGGACGAAATGAAAGACAAGGCCATGGCGCACCTTGTCATCTCTTGTTAGGTATTCCCCGGGGCACTCTCGCTCTGGCGCCGATCGGGGTCCTCTTTCTCTCACTCGACCGGGGGGGTGCGGAGGCTTGGGGGATCCACCGATCAACAGCCAAGGAGCAGGAAGAGAAGAGATCGTGGAGCAAATCATGATGAGCATTGTCACATGCCCGGCTGGCCAGAGGCAAGCCAAAGCGTCTCGTATAGCCACACACGAGCTCTCCCACCCAAAAGGCCGGCGCCTCTCGTATTACCGTGGACGGCGGCTTCGTGTACACACTGTACAGCACAGAGCGAGTTGAATGCAGTCGCCGCGGCCCGGGCTGATGGGTTGATTTGAGCACCGATGTCATGTGCCGCGCGGCACACTTGCCTGCATATCCATGTGTGTGCTCACAAAAGGCCGAATGACTGATTGGACGGCTGGTCTTGCCGGCGAGATATTTACTGTACTGGACAGTACATACGGATACATGAGCAGGAACGATGTAAACAAGAAAATTCCCGCGATTGCCTCCTTTGAGCCGAGACAAATTTCAGTCAGCGAGCCGGGGAAAAGGGGTGGTGCGCGGACAAAGCAGGCCGCTCCCAACAGCAAAAAAACCACCCCCATCCTCATCGTCAGTATCAGCAACAAAGAATAATGAATCCATGTATTACTGTGCTACTTGGCAACGGAGTAAGTTGCCTAGGCGCCCATGCGCCCACCGTGGCTAGCTTCAAACCAGCGAAATAACCTCGTGCCTTGCTTCTTTTGCGGGACAAGCTGAACGGGAAAAGACGCCTCCCCCCCGGCGAGGCCCGCCGTTCGAACATCCTGCTCCAATTGCCTGATGCCGGGCGGAGGCAGGCTGCGTGTTTCGGCACTGTACCAAGCAACCAATTGGCCGCCCGATGATGGGCGTAATTTCGCCTCTTTGCCCCAATCTCTTTGGCAATCAGCTTGACGACGGGTGTTGCATACCAGCCGTCGACGCTCTCGCCACTCCAGTCAAAACATTGTCCGTTGATGGACCGATGTCTGAGTTCCTCCTGGACAAACACACACGGTCTCGCAAGAGAGTCATCGAGCAAGGAAAGAAAAACATGCGGTTGCGTCGGCGCCCGTCTGCTTTTGGGGGGCATGTCGAGTCCGTAGCTCACATGCCTGCACTGTACGGTGCTGCACTGTAGGTCTTGGGGGGCTGCGCCGAGCCGAAAGCCGGTGTTGTTGGACTCACGCCCCCCTCTCACCGTCGTGTGTTGATCGACCCCCCCCCTTTCCTCCCCCCAGAGCAGGGGATCTTGTTGTGCACGCACAAACACAACACAGGCGCGGGCAAAAACACGAGCTTGGTATTGGCCATGGCGGACCAGCCAGCATGCAGCCCCCCGGCTCCTCCTTTTGGTCAAATTAATAAAGGGCCTCGAC
Source organism: Hirsutella rhossiliensis (assembly GCF_020360975.1). Lineage (NCBI taxonomy): Eukaryota > Fungi > Ascomycota > Sordariomycetes > Hypocreales > Ophiocordycipitaceae > Hirsutella > Hirsutella rhossiliensis. The sequence continues at coordinate 4,205,974 of NW_025408671.1, read as the reverse complement.
CTGCTCGCGTCTCATTGTTCCAGCTCCCTCTTCCTTCCTTCTCTCTCCATCCCATTCTTCTCTGTCATAATAGCCACTTGTTGCTTTTTCTCCATCTCGACACTCGCTACCACCGTCGCTATTGTAATCGCCCTCTCGCCTTCCCACCACCACCACCACCACCACCACCACCGCCGTCACAATGCGCTTCACGGCCCTGATCTTTGCCGGCGCCTTCGCCGTTGCCAGCGCCCAGACCTCCGTGTCAGCCCCCGCGTCTTCCGAGGCCGCTTCCTCGTCCGAGGCCGCTACAGCCACGTCGGCTGCCCCTGCCCCGCAGACCTCTGCCGACAGGTGCCTCGCGGCCTGCGCCCTCGGGGACGTTGTGTGCAAGTCCCACTGCATCACCGTACGTTCTCAGTCTCGTCTCCCATTTCTTAAAGTTCACATGGCTAACCTTGCTCCCTGTGTAGGTCCCCGCCCCCGACACCAGCCAGGTCAACGCCACCACAAACTGCGTCGCCGCCTGCCCCCAGGGTGACGGTAGCAAGGAGCAGACTGAGCGCTACGCTGCCTGCCAGAGCGACTGCATCAGCAAGCACTACTATAACTCGTCTGCCGGCACCCCCAAGGCCACTGGCGCCGCCGGTGGTGATTCTGCCAACGGCGCCCCTGCCTCGAGTGGTGCCGCGGGTGCTTCTCCTACCGCTGGCAGCAACTCTGCTGGCTCTGACAGCGGCGATTCTACTGCCACCGACTCCAGCGGCTCGTCCGCCACTGCCACCGGCGGGTCTTCTGCTACCTCTACCTCTGGCTCCGGCACTCGCGCTGGTTCCGGTTCCGGCTCCGGCTCCCGCAACGGTTCTTCGTCTTCGAGCTCCTCCGCTCTCGCCCCGGCTGCCACCGCTGCTCCCGCCGCTATCCTGGGTATTGCCCTCGCTGTTCTCGCTCTGTAAAGCTCTTCATGCTCACCCCTGCTCACTGTCTCGGGCCACGCCGTTAAAAGGGTGGATGGGCGCACCAGGGCGCCATGACGCGATGTTGTATATTTCTCTGCATAACGATTTTGAAAACATGTATAATTCGGCGGATAGGTGGCAGGGACTTGGACTGAGCTAGTTGTTCGATGAATGAGAATCAAAATTTCCATTATTCGTTGTCCTGTGCCACATTGTGAGCTGCGAACTTGGTAGTTACTGGCTCGCGTATAGGGGGGAGACATTGCATGCCAGGGCCTGAGACATTCCAAGACAACGACAGAACACGACTTTCGATAGTGTCGACAAACTCTGAGCTCATAGACATCCATGAGCAAAGGTAAAATACAGGCAAACCCGAGGATTGATCAACCCGTGACGAACATAGTTCCAAAAGAATTCAAGCTCCAGTGATTAGCCGCTGTGACTTCAGCTCGCCAGGCCGGACCGTCCCGCTAAGCTTTACCCCTGACGAACCATCGAGTCCAAGGTACACAGTGCCAAGGTTCCATATCCTCCACAATACCCCGCGCTCTTATACAGTGTGTACCGTGTTCAAGCGCATTTACATACTCAATCTCGACTCCATCCCATCAACTCGGTGTGGCTTTACTTCTTCTTCTTGCCCGTCAACGCGTCAAGCGCACTGCCCAGGCCGAGGGATCCGAGGATCTTATTGAGCCCCAATCCGCCCAGCAGTTTGTCGATGAGGCCGCCCAGGCCCAGACCGCTCAGCTACACGCAGGAGAGTCAATCCCGTTGCCTCTCGACCGACCGACTCAGGGAGAAACGAGGAAAGGGGGCGGTGGTTGCTTACCAGCTGTCCGACGAGCCCGAGCACACCATTTAGCAACAGGCCCACGGCCGCGAGGATCTGGAAGAGCGGCTCGGTGAGCAGTCCCCATAGAGGATTGAGCTCCTTCTTGGCGTGCGGCATGCCGTCAATCTTGCGCTGAGCGTTCTCGATGGTTTGGCTGACGGTGCCCGTGAGCTGTATCGGTGTCGTTAGCATCTTACCGCTCAGAACCATACAAGGCTGGCACTCACCTCCTTGAGCACCTCGGCCAGGTGGTGCTCCTCGGGGCTCGCGTCGCGCGTCGCCGCCTTGTGCTTGGCATTGCGCTGGATGCGGCCGTCCGGGTCCAGCCCGCGGATGACGCCGTTGGTCTCCGTCAGGACCCTGTGGCCCTCCTCGATGAGCGGCTTCACTTCCTTAACCAGCTGCTCCTCGTCGAGCTCGTCCTTGGGCTTGCGCTCCGCGCTGTCAATTTTGTCCGTGATCATCTTGCAGATGGGACGGATCTTGTCGAGTGATTGCTCGATCGACGCTGAAAGCTGTCCCGCAAGTTTGCGATCCTTCTCCGCCTGCTCGCGCGCCTCCCTCTCCTCCGCAGTCTCCGTCTCCACCTCGGGCTCCGGCTCCGGCTCCGGCTCCGGCGGGATGTCCTCGAGCCGGCTGACGTGTCCGATGGTGATGCCCTTGGAGTTGACAACGTCACCATCCTCGTCCACCTCCTTGCCCGAGCAAATGGCCAGGTCGCCGCTCACCAGCTTGCCAATGAGGTTGCCGTCCTCGTCGACAATGTTGCCCTCGCGGTTGACCCGGCGGCCGGCCAGCGGATCCCTCCTCTTCTCCACCTCGGGCTCCTCCCAGCGCTCTGCCTTGCCCAGCACGTTGCCGTTGCGGTCCACGACGTCGCCGTCCTCGTCGACGGAGCGGCCAAACAGCTTCTTGCCATCGCCCGACGTGAGCCGCCCGACCACATCCCCGGCACCCGTCACTACCTTGCCGTCCTTGGTCACGGTGCAGCCGACGAGCTCGGCAAACGGTCCGTCGCGGGACCCTTCGCGTTCGTGCTCCGGCACCAGCTCTGCCTTGCCGATGATCTCGCCCGACTCGCTCATGACGTGCCCGTCTTTGTTGCACATGCGTCCCACGAGGCTGGCGACGTTGCCCTCGATGACGCGGCCGTAGATGACGCCCGCCGAATCGACCACGTTACCCGCCTTGTTTACTCTCTTGCCCGCCAGCATCGACCGGTCCGTTTCCGCCTGCACCTCGGCCTCAGGCTCGTCCCATGCCTCGGCCTTGCCGACCACGTTACCACGTCGGTCTAGGATGTCGCCGTCCTCGTCGACACGGCTGCCCTTGAGGCGCTTGGGGTCGCCCTCGACGACGGTGCCCACCTGTCTGCCCTCGGATACGACCCGCCCGTCGGCCTCGACGGTGGCATCAGGGAAGTTTTCAAAGGGAGCAAAGTCCTTGGCGCCCGCCCGCTCGTCATCGGGAAGGGGCTCGGCTCGACCAACTATCTTGCCTGAGTCGTTCCAGAGGTTGCCCGATTCGTCGGCCGTCTTTCCCAGGAGCTGCTTGACATCGCCCTCAACCAAGCGGCCGATGACGTCGCCGTTTTTGTCGACGAGGTTGCCGGCCTTGTTGACCTTGGTGCCCTTGAGAATGCTGTAATCTACGGGCTGCTGCTGCTCTTCCTCAGCATCGGCCGCCTCGTCATCCGGAAGGGGCTCGGCACGCCCGATCACCTTGCCCGACTCGTCCAAGAAGTTGCCCGACTCGTCGGCCATCTTACCTAGGAGCTGCTTGGCGTCGCCTTCGACCAGCCGCCCCACGACGTCGCCGTCGCTGTCGACGACATTGCCCGCCTTGTTGACCTTGGCGCCTTTGAGAATGTTTAGGGCTGTAGGCTCCTGCTTCTCCTCCTCCTCGGCAGGCGCTGGCTCTTCCTCATCCGGAAGGGGTTCAGCACGCCCAATCACCTTGCCCGATTCGTCCAAGAAGTTGCCCGACTCGTCGGCCATCTTACCCAGGAGCTGCTTAGCGTCACCTTCGACTAACCGCCCCACGACGTCGCCGTCGCTGTCGACGACGTTGCCGGCCTTGTTGACCTTGGCGCCTTTGAGAATGCTTGGGGCTGTAGGCTGCTGTTGCTCTTCCTCGTCCTTGCCTGCCACCTCCGTTCCGTCCTCCTGCTGGGCCTCTTTGCCGGTATCTTCCCCAACCGCCTCCGCCGCACGCTCCTCACCCTGTGCGCCATCCTTGTCCGTCTCCCCGAGGGCTGCTGGATCCTCGGGGTCGCCTTCGGCCCTGGCCTTGGTTTCCTCTCCGACCTCGGCCTCGCCTTCAGCCTTGGTCTCGGTGTCGGCAACGGAGTCGTCGACGCTGGCTGACGTGAGCGACTGGGATTGCGTGCGGCCGAGGGAGGCGTGCTCAGTGGGGTGCTCCGAAAGCGCTCGCTCCGTGGTGTGATCTGGAGCTTGGTCGAGGCCCTCGGGACCCTTGTGCGAAGCCTGCTCGAGGCCATGTTCTGAGGGAGTGTGTTGCGAAGTCTTGTCCGTCGCGTGCTCCAACCTTTGGTCTGTGGGGACTTGTTCAGAAGGAGCATGCTCAACGGCTTTTTCCGTTACCTGCTCCGAATGCTGCTCAGAGGGTGCTCGCCCTGTGGCCTGGTCCGTAACCGTGTCTGCTGCTTGTCCAGGGGTTTTGTCTGCTGCCCCCACCGAGCGACCTCGTTCCGTAGCCGTCTCTGTTTGATCTGAGCTCTTGTCGGTTGCCTGCTCGGGGCCCTTTTCCGTTGCTTGCTCCAGAGCTTCTTCGTTTGTCTCGTCGGCGGTTTGTTTCGTGGCCGCGTCTGTGGGCTTTGTCTCGGACTTGGCATCCTTGTCGTCTTCGTCGATTGGCGCGGGGCTCCTCACGACCATGGGCTCATCGGGGGTCTTGCCTTCTCCTGGGATGTCAATGTCGGGCTTGGCGTCCTTGACGTGGTCGTCTGTGGCCGCCTTTGACCGCTCCTGAGCCTTGTCGGCGGCGGACGATTTGTGACACTTATCCGTCGCTCTCTCGCCGGTCGGGGTGTCATTGTCTTTGAGTTGAATGCATGGTAGATGTTCGCCTTGGGCTGACGAGGACGGGGTTTCTGCAGGGTCTTTGACAGAGGTGCGCTCGGAAACATTGGCAGAAGTGTCCTGTCGAGACGTGTCCGCGTCTGTCGAATGCTTCTCGCCCGGGATCTCACCCTTGGCGCTGCTCGGAGCGCCCTCAGCCTGCTTCTCATCGGTGCGACCGCGCTGGTTCTGACTCAAGGTTTGCAGGTTGCCCGCAAACTCAAGCGTATTGCTGACGGGCTTCCGGATGTTCTCGGCCGTCTGGACGGCGCCTTTTGTTTTGCCGAGCAGGTTCCAGCTGCCCGACTTGGCCTCGCCCTTGGTCGACTGTGTCGTGTACTCGCTGTCGAGCGAGGCCTTGGCGAGGACATCACCTGAGTCGCTGACGATGTCGCCGGCTGTGGTGGCGGTGTTTCCCACGAGATCCTGGGGGTCCTCGGAGTCTGGTATCTTGCCAATGGCCTTGCCGCTGTCGTCTACGATTTCTCCGGACTTGTTGACGACGCCGGCGGCGACACTTCGTGGGACGGCATCCGCCGATTCAGTTTGAGCTTCACAGGTTAGCTAGAGCTGGCCAAAGGAAATGGAGGCGGGTTCATTACATTGTTCATGCTCGTCCTCTCTCTGCGTTTCGGACTCTTGGCCCCAGCTGCCGGGGATGGAAAGCGGGTTCTTGGGCATTGCCGGCGAGTATGGTGATTTCTTCGATGTACGGGGTATAATCTGGGGTTGGTTCACTTGGTCCTGGTGTTTCTCTTTCAGCTTTTCAAGTTTCTTCTGCTTTCTTTCTCTCGGACGGCAAAAGATATACAGCCACACGAGCCTCTATACATTTATATGCGATGTGAGCCATGCCCAGCAAGCAAGTTTCTTGGTCCTCTTCCTGCCATTGCAATACTGTCTAACCAAGTTGCGAAGAAGGGTGAAAGGCCACCAACGTCAGAGACCAGCCAGAACTTTGACGGGGGCCATTGGCATGGCGTCACCGCTCAGATGGAACCGAGTTCTTGGAGCCACGAGTGACGCAATATGACGGCTCCGGGCTCCGAATCGGGGGGTGCCAAAGGAGCCAGGCGAGGGCAGAAGAGGTGGGAGGGGCGTGGGAGCAGAGAAGAGCGGGAGAGAATGAATGGGTTCGGGATGCGGTTGGCCCATGCATATATCCTCAGCAAACCAGGCAAGTTGGCCCGTGCCGTGCCTCTTTCTTGGCTCCGGAGGGCCGGTCATCGAGATGCGAGTTGTTGCAGGCCTGCGTGCTTTCTTTTCCGGTGCCGCCACAACGACTCCATGGACCCGGCGGATATCACGACGGGGTCAAAGCATGGCGGAAACAGGGTTGCCGATGGAAGCAACATGGTCAAGATGATCTCAGACATGAGGTAAGGAGTCTTGACTGTGGGGAAGCTGGTGTGGCTGACGCCTGCATGTCATGCTTTGATCTCACCCTGTTTTTCCATTAATGCCTTTACACAGGGATCATTGCCTCGGCCTTTATGGATTCATCAAGCCACCCCCCCCCCCCCTTTCCCCCTTGTCGAGGCTTCCCCGCGCCGGATCAGCCTCACCTCACTATCACAACTGATACTCGTACAGTACTCCTTCCATGCAAACATACTAAGTACATACAGAACAGAATACCGAGACCATGGAGGGAGAAGAGACCCTTACGATGGTGGTGGTGGCGGCGGTGGCGCGGAACAGGCATGGAAGACGGTGGGTATCTTGATGATCAGCTGAATGCCGTCGTGCGTCGACTTGACGTCGAGGCAGACCTCGGACGGGCTGGGGGTCGCGGGCGAGCATGACGAGGTGCCCGGGTGATGCTGTGATCCCTGGCCCCGTCTTGATTCGCCGGGGCGAGGAGAGCCTTTTGGTTGCATTATCTTTCCGACGGGCACGCCCTCGTGGTCGAAGATGGTGCCGGCCTCATCCACCCTCAGCCCCCGGTCGAGTGGCTTCCTCGACGACGGCTGAGGGGGCGACGAGGAAGCAGCAGCGCCAGCCGGGGGCACAAAGTTCTCGGAGACGTACCCAGCCACCTGGCCGTCAGCGTCGACAACCTGGCCCCGCGCAGAGACGGGCCTGCCCACCATGGAGGGCAGATCGCCTCGCACGTGGCCCAGCACGGTGCCGTCCCAGTCCAGGACATTGCCGAACTCGTCGACGAACCTGCCCTCGAGGCCCCGCGCCAATGTCTCGAGGTCCTGCTGGGACGCGATGGGAGTGATGGGGGGGATGGCAATGGGCTCGCGCGGCTTGTCGGGCGCGGCCTTGTCGTCATCGGGGCTGGTCCTGCTAGTCTTTGGCGACGAGTCTGGGTGCGCGGCATCTTGCTGGTCTTGGGGTGGCGATTCGCTCAGGGGCGACGAAGGCGGCGGCGAAGATTCCGTCGCCATTGTGGAGAAGATGATGGAGGGATGGGAGAGGGAAGAGGGATGAATGGTGACGATTTGAAGACGGGCTTGATGCTTGCAATGCCGTACAATGAATGGGTTGTTATGCTGTTGACGGGAGCTTACAGTATGAGCTGGGGTGGTGACGAAAATAAAGAAGCCGAAAGACAGGGACCCTTGTCCTTGTCCTACCAGCCCTCATGATAGTAATGACATAATAGTAGCACTTCCAATCGCTATGTATGTAATTACAGGATAAGCACATTGAAGCAGTTGGTTAGTATTCTCTCTTGACAATGCCCCAAGTTGTTCCCTATGCCCACTGCTCGCCCGACGTAACAATTGCACAACGTCTAGGAAATCAACTTCGATAATCCTCCAATAGAAACAAATGCAACCTCGAATCCTTCTCTTTCTTTCTTCCCTTCTCCCTCGCAAGTCATCCCGGGCGGGACAAGAGGGGTGAGAGGAACGCAACGAGATGTGACGTCGGGTCCAGGCCAACGAGGCAAAAGAAAAGCTGCTCCGCCCCGTCCAGCCGGCCCTAGGTAGCCGAGTCTGGCAGGTGAGACGGTTGCTGCCTCAAGTTCCCTGCCTGAATTACGGGGCGGTGTGTGTATATCATGCGAATTACACATAAGTAGGGCTGGACTAACATGGGAGTTTACTGGCACCCCCTCCTTTTGGCCTCGGACCAGAGCAAAGCAATAATCATAGAGGTCGAGGGGGGAGCCAAGGAATTCGAGGGAATGGAGGCATGGGGGAAATCAAGGCAGGATCGGGACGCGTAATAAAACGGGCGCTTAGATGCATGTGCGTGCAGTAGCTGCGCTCTTGATCCTTGCAAGGGCCGGATAGGAATACGAATGCCTGCGGCAGCTTTGCAGAACTAACAACAGCAACGGCATGCAAAAAGCCCTCTTTGGATTGAGCTACAGATACTCGTCTAAGGTCATGGAGACGTTTTCTCGTCTTCATACCACCCTTTCCGCTGCAATAAGACGGTGATGCACCGAGGGGGGGGGTTTAACGTAAATCCAGAACAGACTGCCAGACAAGAAACGCAAATAGATGGATTCCAGACAACTTCGCAACGGGGTGTGGACGGGCGCGTGAGTCGAGGAAAACAGAATCGGGCTTTGATTAATTCCTGCAGGGTTTTTTGCGCGGAAAAAACCAACAATTAGCCGACTGAATCCTGGCCTTGGGGGCGGAGAGTGGGAATAAGTGCGGTGGTGGTGAGCAGCCAGCAAAGCAGAAAATAAATAGCCCGGCAAAAAGAAACTGTGTAGAGACAAGATGCAATCCGACCAACTCCCCGGGGGCCAGAGAAGAAAGCTATCCGGTGCTACCAGGCGCAATGCATATGTAAGAGACGATGGCCTGATGATGGTGATGACGGGGAGAGAGGGGGAGAGAAAAGGGAGGAATATGAGGGAGGAGCGACAAGACTGAGTAAGGAGGATAGGGGGTTCATGGACGTACAGCAGTGCCAGCTCCAGGTCGCCGTGGATCCTGGCCTTGAGGGTAATCTCGATGTCGAGGTTGAGGTCGAGCCGCAGCCGCAGCGTGTCGCTTTTCCCGCCGCCGCCGCCGCCGCCACCACCACCTTGCTGCTGGTTGCTGACGGTGTTGTTGGCGACGGAGCCGAGCGTGTTGCTGACGCTGCCGACGGCGTTGTCGGCCAAGCCCTCGACGGGCAGCTGGTCCAGCGGCAGGCCCGACGACTTGCTCTTGGCAGAGCGCTTCTTGCGCGGCGCCGCCATCGTCGTCGTCTGCTGCTGCTTCTTCTTCTTCTTCTTCTCGCCCTGGCGCGCCAGCTGGTTCGTGTTGTCCTCGGCGCCCGAGCTCGACGGGTCGTCGTCGCCGCCGGAGCTGGGCCGCTCGGGGTCCCGGGTCGGTGCCGGAGACGAGTGTTCGGACATTTCGGCGGGTGGTGCGGGAGGGGAGGAGTTGTGAGAGAAAAGGCGGGGTGAGTCTTTTCTTCCTTGGTCTTCTTTTTGAAGCACGAGCGAAATGTGTCGTCCCGCTTCGTTCCTGGTTCTTGTTGTCTGTGTGGTTGTCTCGTCTTCGACACGCTCTTGGAGATGGCAAGCAAGACTCGGCCCCTATTTTCTACGGCTGGTCATCACAATGGATGTGGCGAGGACCACCGGAGGCCCCGTCACTATGTATGAAAAGCCTCGGGCGTCAAGTGTCCGGGTCTGGAGCATGCCTGCATGGAACGGCCCGGATGAGGTCATCGACAACGACCCCGGCCATGGATGGACATGGTCCCTGGACGATTAGACACACCTCTCTCTGTCTCTCGTCTGTGCTGTTATCGTTCTGTGCCTCCTTGTCGACTTATTGCCCTGCCGTCTCGCGTACACGAACCCACAACGATGCACACCCCCTTTACTCCCCCCCTTGATTACCCCTGGTCCACCAACCAACCCCCTCACCCTCTTTCTGTCTCAACTTTCTTGTTTGATAACCCGGAATCGAAAATAGCATGAAAGCAGACACCATCTTCGGATCTCAAGATCTATGGGGTGGAGAAACATGCCACTCCGTCAGGTCCTAGTCCCTGACGTACCGGCTCTCCACGCCGAGCAGCGGCTTTCGACGAAGCCACACCACCCGCTGCCGGCCCGCCTCCCCTTCCCCATCTCCATCGTCGTCATCGTCGTCATCGTCCTTGTTCCCCGCCCCCGCAGCCGGATCCCAGTACACCACCCAGCACGGAAGCCCCCCATTCGCCTCGTCTGGCTCCCGCCGGGCGACGAAGCCCCCCGGCCCGCCCTCGAGCGTCAACCACGTCTCGTCGTCGCTCCAGCCCCAGGGCCCGATGACGTGACCGATCGTGTCCTTGCGTCCGCCGTGCCGCACCGCCCCCGTCTGCCCGTCGACGTAGATCCAGTTGAGCATGGGCGGGTCGTCGGCAATGGTGCTGACCAGGCCCTGGTGCTGCTCCGGCCCAGGGTAAGGGAAGTAGTATCCGCAGAATCGGTGGCCCGCGGCTTGCTGCTTCTGATGCTGCGTCTCGGCTACATCCAACACCAGCTTCACCCTCGCGCCTCCCCACCTTCATCGTCAGCATTGCCCCTTGAGATCCTCCTCCTCTCCCGCAAAGCCGGTACGGCTGGTTTGGGGGAGAGGAAAGAGACGAAGGGGGGAAGGGGGGAAGGGGGGAACGCTCTCACCCGTCCGCCTCGAAGGACACAGATGCCCAGCTCGCGAAATCCCTGCTGGCACGGAACCATGGCGGCAAGGTGGAACTTGACCTGCGACTTGGCTGCTGCGTTCTGCCTTTTCTGCGCGCTCACCGCTTGCCCGACCCCCGTCACCGTCGGGATGGCCGCGATGGCAAGCAATCCAATGACCATTCTGGAAGAAGACGGCGAGAGAGCGAGGAAACGATTAGTGTCTGGGTGTGTGCGAGTGTGCAATGCCCTGTTTTCCCTGCCTTTTTGCTTGTAAGTGTCCATTGAAACAGCCATGACGTTGGTTCCTTTTGAACCACCTACGAGGCGGCATCATCTCGATCCCCCCGGATATGCACGTAAGTTTCCACGTTTTCCTTCACTCCAGCCACCCACCGCAGTAGTCTGGGACCACTTCCATCCATGCACACAATCAAGTATGCGAGCATGTACGGGCCCCCTGTTCAATGTCAGCAGATGGTCCAGGGAGGTCCCTTTGCTCCAACACACGCCCCCCCCCCCCCCCTTTTCCATCCCTGGGGGTGACGTGGGCGAGCATGCAGGCAGGACACGGCATCATCAGTAGGGCCCAATATGCTTCTTGACAGGCGGCGCGAACAAGTTGTCTTGCGTCATAGCCGTCCAGGGTCGCCTAGGTCCCCATCGTGGCCGTCTTGTACTCGGCTTGCCAATAACCGGCGTCTTGTGGGCAAGGATAGTGATATCATCCCCTAAACCCATCCGCTTCGATGTGACATCAGGGTTGGAGTCGGCCTTCCTGGTTTCTTCTCAGCCTGTCAGTCGTGAACCACGGAACAAAAACAGGATCTGCGTCTTCTGCTCATAGTCATACCACCAGACGAATCCCTTACGTGACGAGCATCGTAGGAAACGGCGATATTCGGCATCAAGTAGAGCTCATCTTCCCCACCGACTCGCTTTGATTCCCAGTATCCTATCAGCTCGGGCCTCACGATCCTCCTCTTTCTCATTCCCCCTGGTCAACGATCATGGCCGCTCAAAACGTAAGTCCAGCCGTGATTGCGCAAGTCCAGTGAGCCCAGGCTGGGTATTGACGCATGTCCCAGGAACAGCAACAAGAACAATCGCCCGGCAAAAACGACGCCAAGGCCCCTGAACAGGGGAACGGCGAGCCAAAGCCGAGCCCGGACAAGACTGAGGAGCAGAGCGCTCAGCAGAAGAAGAGCAAGAGCGAGGAGGCCGAAGACGGGTCTGGTGAGCGCGACTTTCGTGCCTCTGTTGGACAATGTACTGCGTGACAGCTGGTGACCGGAAAGCTGACGCCAGCCAGACGGTGAATCCGGCGGCGAGTTTGAAGATGCCGAAGATGACGACGACGATGATTATGACGAGGACGATGACGACGATGACGCTGAGTTGAGCGACGATAGAACCAGCGACGAGGAGGAAGAGGAAGAAGCTCAGCCCGCAACGCCCGAGGACGTCGGCCGCCAGCAGCAAGACAAGACGGCCCTGTCTCGCCCCAAGAAACAGCGGCCGGCCTGGCTCGATGAGAAGCAAGACCAGCAACTGGCCCGCGGGAACCAGAGGCCGCAGCAACAACAGCAGCAGCTGCAGCAGCAGCAGCAGAACCAACAACAGAACCAACAGCAGAATCAGCAAGAGGGTAAAAAGGACGACGGCAAGAACCCGCTCAAGCTGCGGCTCGATCTAAACCTCGATATAGAGATTGAGCTGCGGGCCCGCATCCACGGCGACCTGACGCTGTCTTTACTGTGCGTCCCCCACCCCTTTACCCCTGTTGACCCCTTTCCCACTTCCCGTTTCCCATTTCCCCCGTCCACCTCTTGGCTTGTCTTCTTCCACCGGAAGATGAAAAGAAAAGACACATGACGAGACCTTTTCTAAACAAAACCTATACAAGGACATGAAAGTTTAGCTGACCGTATAGCGACATGGACTGATATTTTCAAAGGGAGGGGCTTTGACCCATGGTCCGAGGCAAACGCTTGTCAAGCGGTTTTCTTATTGTCCTTTGCTTTCTTTTCTTTTAGCTATGAACACTGCGTGTCACGCTCATGTCGAATACTTTGACGAAGAAGCATCGGGACGGGGGATACCATTCGTGTCGGAACCAGACGCCGAAATAGCGTAATTATCATCTTCTCTCATCGTCGCCGCCGTGGCAACATTTCATGGCGTTTGCGCCCAGGCTTTTCACACCGACGGCGGGCAGACTGTCATCAGTTCAAGTCCAGAGTCGAGCGTGTCATGCTCAAAGGGCCCTATTCTTTCTCAATGACGACGAGACACTCGCAGTACTTGATAACGTAACGTCTTTATCGGCTCCTTATTAAAAATATCAATGCAATTGAGTTTTGAGTCTCATTATCATCAGCATTTTAAGAGCGACCGTCGCGCCATGCCATGGCAATGGGCAAAGTAAAGATACACGAACGCCGCGGCCTGGGAACAGGACGTCGCGTATGTTGGACAGGCGGCCCAACCTGTGAACATGTCCTGGTCTGGGACTCCAGAGCCTACTGTCCTCCCTCAAAGTCAGTAGCCGCGAGGATTCCCGTAGCCTCCAGGTTTACGTCCACCGTACCGAGGGCCGCCGGGCTTGTAACCGCCCGTGGGTTTAGTTCCGTTGCCCTTGTACTGATATTGCAAGAAGAGGTTGTGAATGGCCTTGTTCAGGGTATCAATCGTCATGGTGGCCCGATCCAGTGGCTTTCCAAAGGCGGGCTCTTCTTTGCCGACCTCTTTCAACAGCATGACGGCCTTGTCAAGGTGTTCCTCTATTCGATGGTAAGACAAGCTAGCCCGAGCATTCTCTTGGAGACGACTTACTTATCATGGTTCCCTTCTCCTGGACAGAGGCCGAGATCCCTACCGTGCCAGACGTCATGGACAAGTCATTTCTCATGCCCGTTGCTGGACTCGCCAACCCGCAGCCAGCCAGGTTGACCAAGAGAACAGTGGCCAAAGTAAACTTCATTATGCCGAGAAACGCAAAGCGACTACCCGGATGTCTTTTGTTGGATGAAATATGGATCAAAGGGCAGGATCACGTCGAGGGCAAAAGCTTGGCCGAATTAAGCCACACGCAAGTCAACGACAGTGCATGGAGGTAGCCGGGGAGCCGAGTTGGTCACGACGGGGTGAAGTTTCTTATACTACAGGTCAACGCGCGCTGCCCATTCTATCCCAATCGTGATTGAGTGTGACGGAGAAAATCCAGCGGAGGGTGTTTCGGACGATCTCATGCGTCAGCTTGGGGGACGCTGATGATGGAAAGCAAAGGCCTGCCATAGTTGCTTGATGCCGAGGCGCATTGCCGGGCGAGACAGTGCGCTTTCTTGCGGCAAGAGGAATGGCAGAGTCTCGACATTGACAGGGTGGAGGGTTTCGCCGTCCCGAGTGAGTTTGGAGTTCGGCCAAGCCGGTGGCTACGATGATTGAGAGCACAGCCGGGGAGAATGTCCGGGCCTACCAGAAAGTAGCCGCTCAAGCCAATGGCAAGGCGTGCCCGCGAACGCCCGTCCCTGTACAGAGACCCTATGGAAGTTGGTGGCTTCCAGGGTTGGCGACACGCTCCATGGGCGTGGCGACAAAGGCCAAGTCGCGCCCTTTCGGTGAGAGTTGAGGCGTACGTATGGCTACCCTGCCGAGGAACCCTGCTGGTGGACTGCCGCCGATCGGGGACGATGCTAGCAGCTGGAGCTTGGACGGGGAATGGAGACAGCCTCCCTGTGGACAAGGCAGCCAGCCATTGCAATGCATGACGCCCAGCATGCCAGTGCCCCATGGTCAACGGGCAAAAGTGGCCTTGCCGAGCAGGGAACACGTTCAGGTCCATCTCCCGGCGTCGGCGCGCCTCGACGGCACGGAGAGACATGTCGATGGAATGCACAGCGTGCGGCCACGTTGGCGGGCTGACGATCCATTCCGCCCGCCCCCTTCACGTCGGTCGCCGAACTCATCTATTTGTAGCTTGCCCTGGGACGATTTTTAGAGATGGCGTTTGAGGGCAAACAATGGAGGGAGGGCGACCTGAGGAAGCACAGAAGTCGCCATGGGAGGATACCGGATGAATATTGACTTCAATGTGAGTAGTATGATGGCTCAATTGTAGGTTGGATGGGTCTGTCGCGACATTATGAGCCAGGTTAGAAAGAGGACAGCGCAGGGTAACGTTGAAGTCGTGATAAGGTCAAGACGACAGGAGCAAGTCATGTGACCGTCTCGCAGCATCGCGCCCCCCCTCCTTCCCCCTTTTTGCTCGACTACGCCACGGCGGCTGCCGTTCTTGGAGAGATGTCGTTGAGAGATGTCGTTGAGCAGGAACTCTTCCTCGTCTTGAGCCCAATTGTTGGTGGCGGTCGCCGAGCGCCTCAGCCTGCCAGGTATCGGGGACGAAGCGCGAAGAAGCCCGTCTTTTGTGCTCAGGGCCAACGTCTGACTCGGGACACTTGCGACACCAACCCACTGCTTCACTGTGTTGACGGGATGATTTTGGGCCTCAATTCTCTTCAGTCCATTGCGTGAAGCTGGGTCTGTCCGTAGCCGAGACAAAACTTGAATTTGCCCCCCACTCGGTCGAGTCCTACCCTGTATCTACAGCTCTATGGAGGCATTTGAGATGGGCAAAGGTGTCTAGACGCCTCGAATGATGGCTTCGTCACGGGATGCCAGGCCGTGGTCGATTGGAGCTTCACACTACAGTTACAGAAGGAAGAATTGAAGCTTGTGCACATCATGGCCATGACCGCCTCCAACAAGTCAGAGTGCAACCGTTTTCTACCACGGGTTTCTGGCGAGTGCCCGCGCAGGTGCACGTTCTACCAATGTAAAGGAGCTCCTCGAAAGGCGAGACACGGATGGCCAGCCACTGACCACTCAGAAGAACTCCATGGAGCCGGGTTACCACTATCTAGACATTCAAAAGAGGTCGGGTCCGGGTGATTTCGTCGGCGCGACTTATCGCCAAACGAAGGCGAGGTCTCGCGAACTGTAAAACACTGAATCCAAGGCTCGAGGGTGTCGAGCAGCCCGGGCTTGAGCCAGGCCAGTGACATGTGATTCAAGAGAGAGCCCCGGAGCGCAGAACCAGTCTATTCGGAGGCCGGCCGCGGAGCATAGCCTTGATGGCGCCGGGCGGCTGGGATATGAACAAAGATTGCAATTGTCTTCCTGCCATTGCCAAAAGCGAGACGCGTGCTCTCCCTCGGGCAAGACAGTCAGTCCCTCGACGGGAGCTGGCAGTTGTTCCCGCATGTCTCATCCATGGTATTCAAGAAAGCTAGTTTCTCCTTCCTAGCACCAGACATGGGAATGTCAAGCGGAGAACATGAATGCGCGTAGGGACACAGTTTCCTGGAACAAAGCGACGCGTTCTGGACAATCGGCAAAGAGGGCGGCTGCGGAAATGAACAATGCCGAGCCGTGAACAAAGCAATAGGGGGTGGGGGCGGTTTGCTTTGTCGACGTGGCCTCGTCCCTTTAGCCCATGTCTCTCCGGCACCGATGACGGATCTCGTGTGATCGGCTGTCTCATTGGACACGGAGCTGTTAAGGGCCTCTGTGGGCGTTTGCCGGTTCGTGAGCATGCGAAGCTTCAGGCACTGGCTTCGCAGGCGACACGTGCTGCGAACGTCACTGTTCCCTGCCAAGCATCGAGTGTCCATGGACATCTGTCTGTGTTGCAACTGTTAATGAATGTCAGTCTTGGCGCTATCGAGTCTCGTCTCTCTGGCCTATCGAGCGTGGTGGATTCTCGACGCTTCCATAGCTGACGGGCACTGTGTAGTGGCTACGTGTCTCTACGCCGTGGAAAGGCCACTGGAGGTACCCTGTGCTCTAGACCCCAAGGCGCTGGGCGGCCCCACACTACCCTGACTTCAAATTGATGCCCTCCAGGGCACTTCGGGCAAGCTTGGATAGGTATCCATCAACGTGCCAATGAAAACCCGTCTTTTGCATTGATTTGCAAGTAGCATCTCCTCGCCCCCCCATGGCAGGCAAGCGAGGTTGTGAGCTTGGCGCATAGACATGAGACTCAGTGCAACGACATGCCTGGCGACCCTTCCCAGCCTGCCTGGGGATCTTCGTGTAGCCTGAGCCACGCATCTACCTGGATTTGGTAAGCCATGTACAAGCTTGGAGCCGGCGTCGCTCTCCCGCTGGGAGACTCTCTTCCCCCACTCTCAAGGTACCCCCTCCCAGACAGGTACATGCTCCTCGTGGCAGGCACCCTCCGTCAAGTGTCCATTCCGGGCTACCAACTACGTGTCCTCAGTTGCCAGGCTACGTACCTGGCCGCCTTCTTTTAAACCGACGTATCTTCTTCCACCTCACGGCGTAGACTTTCCCCCTCTTCGAGCGCTGGCCCGTTGGCGACTTCTTTCTTCTCCTCCACCCACCACGTCTCTGCCCGTGCCTGTCTCTGTCCTCCATCGCCTCCATCTCCCACCTGCCTCAGCATCTGCGCAGTGCGCCGTAGCCCGCAATGAAGTTCAACGCTGTCGCGGCTGCCGCCCTCCTGGCTGGCACCGCTCGTGCCGACGAGGCCCAGAAACCGCTGACTGCTGCCGAGAAGCTTCCTTCATTCACCGTGAGTCCTGCGCGCCTCTTCGCCTCGACTCGAGGCGCAACCCTCGTGATGCAATCCCTTCAGCGCTGACACACCGCCAGCCCACCACCTTGAAGGCTCCCTTCCTCGAGCAGTTCACCGATGACTGGGACAAGCGATGGAAGCCCTCGCATGCCAAAAAGGACATGAAGGATGCCGCCAAAGAAGGAGAGGACTGGGCCTACGTCGGCGAGTGGGCCGTTGAGGAGCCCGTCAAGTACAAGGGTATCGAGGGCGACAAGGGCCTCGTCGTCAAGAACCCGGCTGCCCACCATGCTATTTCGGCAAAGTTCCCCAAGAAGATTGACAACAAGGGCAAGACTCTCGTGGTCCAGTACGAGGTCAAGCTTCAGAGTGAGCACATGCCCCCATAATTTCCCTCGCTCCCCGCAGACAACCAGTCGTGCTCATTACCTTTGCCCGCAATCAGATGGCCTCGAGTGTGGCGGCGCCTACATGAAGCTGCTGCGCGACAACAAGGCCCTTCACCAGGAAGAGTTCAGCAACACGACCCCCTACGTCGTCATGTTTGGCCCCGACAAGTGCGGCCACACGAACAAGGTTCACTTCATAATCAACCACAAGAATCCCAAGACGGGCGAATACGAGGAGAAGCATCTGTCTTCGCCCCCGACCGCCAAGATTGTCAAGACCACTGAGCTCTACACTCTGATTGTCCACCCCAACAACACCTACGCCATCAAGCAGAACCGCGAGGAGATCAAGTCCGGCTCGCTCTTCGAGGACTTCCATCCGGAAATCAACCCGCCCGCGGAGATTGACGACCCCAAAGACTCCAAGCCTGATGACTGGGTCGACAAGGCCCGCATCCCCGACCCCGAGGCCAAGAAGCCCGAGGATTGGGATGAGGATGCCCCGTACCAAATCGTCGACGAGGATGCCACCAAGCCCGAGGACTGGCTCGAGAACGAGACCGCCACTGTCCCCGACCCCGAGGCCCAGAAGCCCAAGGACTGGAGTGATGACGAGGACGGCGACTGGGAGGCTCCTCAAGTCCCCAACCCCAAGTGCGCTGATGTCTCTGGCTGTGGCCCCTGGAACAAGCCCCTCAAGAAGAACCCCGACTACAAGGGCAAGTGGACTGCCCCTTACATTGAGAATCCCGACTACAAGGGCCCCTGGTACCCTCGCAAGATCAAGAACCCCGACTTCTACGAGGACAAGACCCCGGCCAACCTGGAGCCCATGGGAGCTGTGAGTACCAGTGAGACGCGTGTCCGCTTGTCCAGCGTGCTGACCAACTCTTGCGCAGATCGGCTTTGAGATCTGGACCATGCAAAGTGACATTCTCTTTGACAACATCTACATCGGTCACTCGGTCGAGGACGCTGACAAGCTGGCTGAGGAGACGTTTGCCATCAAGCATCCCCAGGAGAAGAAGCTGGCCGATGCCGACAAGCCCAAGGAAGATGAAAAGCCCAAATCGCCCTCGGACCTCAGCTTCCTCGACGACCCCGTCCTTTACATCAAGGAGAAGCTCGACCTCTTCTTCACGATTGGCCGACAGAACCCGATTGAGGCCATCAAGTTTGTTCCCGAGGTTGCTGGTGGCATCGTTGCAGTGGCGGTGACGCTGATTGCGCTCGTCTTGGGCCTGGTTGGCATGGGCGGCTCTTCGCCCGCTGTTCAGAAGGCTGTCGGCGACGCCAAGGACAAGGCCCAGGATGCTAAGGACGCGGCGGCCGAGGCCATCGCGACCGGGTCCGAGAAGGCCAAGGCGGAGGTGACGAAGCGCACGACTCGCAGCCAGACCTAGGCGCTGACGCGAAGAGCGAGGGATCGACGTCGGAGGAGGGCGTAGCGAACCGAGAGGGCGGCTCTTGGGCGCCCTCTGTAGCTTGTGTGAGGAAGCTGGGTGGCCCGGCGTCGGAGGAGGCAGCGGGAGAAGAAAGGTACGGAAAGGCATCAAGGCGATGAAAACAGAGCGCAATGTCACGGCGGCTAGTTGGGATTGTGTTTGCAAGTTGGGATGCAAAGGGGTGGAGGACAGGGCCTGGCGCACAAGTTTTCAAAGGAAACGCGCCTTTTGCGCGCAGGAAACCCCACGTGTATGTATATCATGTAGGCGCAACGACGCAAACTGACTTGAAACTGAAATGTTGACCAGACGGGATGTTTTGATGTAGCTGACGACGGTGATGTCGAAGTGCGAGGTCGGAGTCGTATCCGAGTTACGTAAAGCGGGAGCGGGGTCGGAACGGAGCGGGCGACATCGGTAACTCATGTACCAGTACATGTACCTGATGCACGGAGCATTGGCATTGGCAGTGATCTGTTGCTGTGCGTGTCGGACCAGTGGTCTGACTGTCAGTGGCCTGCTTGGAAGAGCCACGTCGGTCCTCCCCTCGTGTTTTGCAGAGGGAGGAGGCATGTACCGACAGAGAAGTCACGGAGCAAAGGGCGGCGGCGGGGGAGGGACTTTGGTGAACCATTCCCCACAAGGGCCCGGAACAGCTGTAGGTACCGACCGAGTACCAGATGCGAGGTGCATGTACGGAAGGTAATTAAGTCATGGTAGGGCGGCGGCAGGAGCCCTTGCCGACATCTGACATATAATAATGTAACTTGTGCCTTGGTATCTCCCCCTCCCTCCTTCTCAGCCATCTGCTCCTTCCCTCTGTCCGCGTATAGCCGCCGCTAAGGGTAGATGATAACTTATACCGGTGAGAGAAACGGAATCCCCGCCTCCCTCTCCCTCCACAGCCACGGATAGGCAAAGTCAAAGGTGCCTGGCTGCTCATGCAGAAGCTCGAGAGCAGCATCCCCCCCTCGTCATGCGCCGGTTTGTCTTGCGGAGCGTCTCTGCCAGCGCCTGTCGCCGTCCCGCCATCGCCCGCCCGCCCCTCTGCACGTCCACGATGCCCTCGCCCGGCTCCACGTCGGCGGCGTCGTCGGTCGCCGCGCGGAGGATCCATGCCACGGCCCAGCACCTCAAGCCCTCGGCCGCTCTGGCCTCGACGGCCACCAGCTACCCGACAACGCACGACAAGGTCCAGTCCGTGGAAAATACGCCTTACTTCATCGACAACCGCTTCGTCCAGTCCAAGGCCGACAAGTTCATTGACCTCGCCGACCCTGCCACCAACAACCTCGTCACCCGCGTCCCGCAGATGACCGACGACGAGATGAAGGCGGCCGTGGCCAGCGCTGAAAAGGCCTTTGACTCGTGGCGCCAGACAACCGTCCTTGCCCGCCAGCAAATCATGTTCCGCTTCGTCCAGCTCATCCGCGAAAACTGGGACCGCCTCGCCGCCAGCATCACTCTCGAGCAGGGTAAGACGTTTGCCGATGCAAAGGGCGACGTCCTGCGCGGTCTCCAGGTCGCAGAGGCCGCCATTGGCGCTCCTGAGCTGCTTAAGGGCGAGGTTCTCGAGGTGGCCAAGGACATGGAAACGAGGACGTATCGTGAGCCATTGGGCGTCGTCGCTGCCATCTGCCCCTTTAGTGAGTCTGGTCCCACACCCATATTTTTGCGAGCGTGTGTGTGTGTGTGTGTTTGAGCGGGAACAGGCAGAGACAACGGTGCTGACACGGCCACAAGACTTTCCCGCTATGATTCCTCTCTGGTGCATTCCCATCGCCACCATTACCGGCAACACTCTCATCCTCAAGCCCTCGGAGCGAGACCCCGGCGCCGCCATGATCCTCGCCGAGCTGGTTCAAAAGGCCGGCTTCCCCGAGGGCGTCGTCAACGTTATCCACGGTGCCCGCCGCACCGTCGACTTCATCCTCGACGAGCCCACCATCAAAGCCATCAGCTTCGTCGGCAGCAACGCGGCCGGCGAGTACATCTACAGCCGCGGCTCTGCCAACGGCAAGCGCGTGCAGGCAAACCTGGGCGCCAAGAACCACGCCGCCGTCCTTCCCGACTGCAACAAGAACCACTTCATCAACAGCGTCGTCGGCGCCGCCTTCGGGGCCGCCGGCCAGCGCTGCATGGCCCTCAGCACCCTCGTCATGGTGGGCGAGACCAAGGACTGGCTGCCCGAGGTGGCCGAGCGCGCTCGCGAGCTCAAGGTGGACGGGGGCTTCGAGGACGGCGCCGACCTCGGCCCCGTCATCTCGCCTGAGAGCAAGCAGCGCATCGAGAGCCTTATTGCGAGCGCCGAGAAGGAGGGCGCCACCGTCCTCCTCGATGGCCGCGGCCAAAAGCCGTCAAAGTACCCCAACGGCAACTTTGTCGGCCCGACCATCATCTCCAACGTGACGTCCGACATGACGTGCTACCGACAGGAGATCTTCGGGCCCGTCCTTGTCTGCCTCAACGTCGAGACGATTGACGACGCCATTGAGCTCATCAACGGCAACGAGTACGGCAACGGTGTGGCCATCTTCACGCGCTCAGGCGCCACGGCCGAGACGTTCCGCAAGAACATTCAGGCCGGCCAGGTGGGCGTCAACGTGCCCATCCCCGTGCCCCTGCCCATGTTCTCCTTTACCGGCAACAAGAAGAGCATCGCCGGCGGCGGTGCAAACACCTTTTACGGCAGGCCCGGCATCAACTTTTACACGCAGCTCAAAACGGTCACGTCGCTATGGCAGAGCTCAGACGCCGTGGCCAAAAAGGCTGCCGTCCACATGCCGACGCTGCAATGAGAGTGCTGTAGTGAGAGGCGTGGGCGAGTTTGATTGGCAGTTTAGTGGCGAGAAGAATGGGAATGGGGATGTTTCTTGTATGAAAGAAAAGTGGTCAGAAACAAGAGAGATTGGTGCCCTGCTCTCTTTTCGGGGATAGCCATGTGATGACAATGAGAGGCATCTCCACGTACAAGGAGAACAAGCCACCAACTTACGGAGACGAGCTGCGTTACCAAGTGAGGGAAGAGGCCCAAGCAAAAATGCAACTTTCCTGCGTGCCTGTTTCCAGTCAAGCACGGCGAAACCGCCCCTGGCCACCAGGCCTTGGCTGGCTGGCTCTCTGCTCCTCTCGCTCTTCCTCCCCCGAAACAAAGCAAGTAAAAGAGGTAACTAATTACCATCTGTCTTTAAAAAGGTGTGCGGCGTGTGATCATATAAATGCTCATCTACCCCCTAAGTGTGTTCCAATTCTCAGCGCCAACTTCGCCGGATGCTCCTGTTTGCTGGGGAGGGGGAAATCAATAACAACATTCGAACCCCACGTTGAGCGACGCAATGACCAAGACAGATAAAATCAATAACAAAAATATGGGAACTTTGATCCACGAGCTTTCATTGGTGAAATGGACGTCTCGCGATGCCCGAAGAAAGGGGGGAGGGGATTCTAGGCAAGGATCGTTCGTCGGGCTCAGTGGTATCACGTCGTTGGCTTCGGAATCTGCATAAAGCCCCCATAGTAGTCGTCCACCCAACGCGCGGCTTCCACTCCGGCATCGTCGACGCTCGAGTCCCATCGGTCCACGGAACCTACGTAGCCATCCGGGCGTACGTTGACAATGGCTACTTCGCCCGGTTCGAGGCTGCCGAGCCACTTGTCGGTGCAGAGCTGACCCCTCGTGTCCTTCTCGGGTATGTCGTCGAGGTACAGCGTCCAACGGCTGTCCTGGAGCATGGCTGGAAGGTCGGATATTTCAATTTCCGCCTTGGCCATGGTTGCTGGTCCTCTTGTCAGCAGCACTTTCCTCTCTCGCGCTTTCTCGTCCACGTGACTCTTGGGAAGGGGGCACCTACTGATCAGTGCAAATGTGAACAGATGGCTGACGGCCGTGTACCGCTCGGGGCGGATGTAGACGTCTTCGGGGGACCCCAGTCGGGGCTGCGTGGCGTAGGATGCACTCGCGGCAGCCGAGATCTGGCTGACAAAGGAGCTGGTGTCGGCAATGGCGCGGCAAAAGGTTGTCAAGAAGGGCGCCGCTTGCTGCACGTCCCACATGAGCAAGAAGATGCGGAACTGGCCGAGCATGGGGATGTCGAGCTGCACGTCGACCGGGTTGGAGTCGATGTAGCGCGTAACCTTGGCGGGCGGGAGCAAACATCCCGGCCGGGCATCGCCGACGAGTGGGGGACCGTCCGACGAGCCCGCCCGATTGATGGAGCTATTGCCGTACTCGGCCCCGATGCCCGAGATGAAGCGAACGTTTGCTTTGAAGTTCTTGGCCAGAGCCACCGCGTCGCCGCCGGCAATCTGGTTGGCGTGCTCGTAGTCGAAGTTGACGAGATCCAGGGCGATCTTGCGCCGTTCCTTCTCGTAGCTCTCCAGCAGCTCCGGCTTGGCCAGACCGCGCACGGCGAGATTGAGCTTCCACGAGAGGTTCCACGAGTCGTGCATAGACGTGTTCATGCCCTGCGCCGCCTTGGGGGAGTGGGTGTGGCTGGCGTCGCCGGAGAGGAAGACGCGGGTTTTGGCATCCGCGAAGCGGCTCGCCACGCGCTGGCCGACCTGGTAGCGCCCGAACCATTCTATGTACCTCCAGTCGACGCTGAAGGGCGCCATGATCTTTCTTGCCTGTTGCATGACAAAGTTCTGGCCGAGCTGGCGCCGGTCCGTCGACGCGCAAGCCTTGAGCTCGATATAGAAGCGAGTCATATTTCTCTCGCGCGGAATGATGAGAATGGACCCATGCTCCTCGGAATACACCAGAGTCTTGGACCAAATGTCGGGGAAATTGGTAATGAGCTCGCCGTCCAGCACGCCCCAGATGGCGGCCTGGGACATGCCCACGGCCTCGACGTCGGGGATGCTCTTTCGAACCTTGGAGTGCGCTCCATCGCCTAAAACAGGGCGAGTCAGCCCGGCAGAGGGAGAGGGCGGAGGAACTACTCACAGCCCACCAGGTATCGGGTCAGGATTGTTCGCTTGTCGTGGGTGACGTTGATTCGACAGTTGACCTGTAGCTGGCCGGACTTGCCTGCAACATGGTCGTAGGAGTCGAAGGCCGTGTTTCGACGGACGTCTTTGCCTCGCTTCTTCATGTCGTCGATGAAGAGGCTCTCGACGATGCCCTGGTGGACCAGAAGGATGTAAGGGTCCAGGACGTCGATGATAGGGGGGTAGTGGACTTCACGACCCAGCCGATGAAGCGGTTCCTCGGCGGTGCTGCGCCAGAAGGAAATGTCGAAGACGCAGACGCCACGCTGAAGCAGGGTGTCGGCCAGGCGCAGCTGTCTGAACGTCTCGATGGTCTTCGGCTGGAGGCCATCTGCCCTGCGAGCGCACGCATGGGTAGTCAGCGCCAGTCGAGAAAGACTGGGGGTCAAGTAACGTCGCCGGGAGCGAGATGAGGGAGTAGCGGTGAGACCTACCTTCCCACGGGTGTATGGTCGGCCCTGTCATCAATGACCTCGACGTGGATGCCGCACCTGGTAAGAGTGGCGGCCAGCATGAGGCCTGCGGGACCGGCACCGACGATGCAGACCTGGCATTCCGCGGGAGGCTCGGGGAAGCTGCGCAGCATGGTGAGGTCGGCGACGGCGTCCATTTCCTGGTCCTCGTCGACGGGTGCGAGTTGGTGCTCGACGTCGACCAAGGGGGTGTCGAGCGCAGAGCTGCCGTCGAGTATGCCAGGCGCCATGTCGGCGGCAGCGGTGGGAGGAGGCGCGGAGAAGAGAGGTTCGGAGAGCACGAGATGAGAAGAAGGAGGGGGCGCCTGACGAGGCTGCGGACTGTGGAGCGAGTCGCGAGCTGAGCTGAAGAGCCTCAGCGGAGGGGGTGATGAGACGTGGTCAGTGGGTGCCCTGGATGGGCGTATGAGCGGCCTGGCGACGCCGTGTGCGTATCGAGTAGGTGACGGGCCCGAGCTGGAGATGTCGAAGCAGCACAGCAGAGAGATTAGAAGGCGTGAAAAGTCGGAGAAGCGACAGACAGTAATGACGGGTTGAAGCACGGGAGATGGCGAAGACGTGATTCAGGACACGATTGGGATTTCCGGCTGTGCCTTGGCCGTGCTCTCTCGGTGAGCCCCGAACAGGGCAGACCTGGTGACTGACTGACCGGCTGTATGTACGATTGCCCGAACCTATGGTGTATGTATGTCTAGGGTGCTCTGCCCGCCGGGCCCCGGAAGCGCCAAAGGGAAGGTCGGGTGAGAAGCTGTGCCTCGGAAAAGTGGAAGTTTCAGAGGAGCGGACGATTGGCGAGCTGGAGGTGCCGTCTTCTTTTTGAGGTGGGACAATATGAGACTAAGAGTACAGTGAGGAGAGGAAATGGGAAAAGGTGACGATGGCAGTCTTTTTTTTTGGGCGGCCTAACTAATCCATCAGGCAAGTACGGAGCAGTTTGAGGAAGGTACGATGAGACGGAGAGCCATTATAGGTGACGTACGTGCCATGGTCTCTTCTAAGTAAGGTACGAGCTGATACCTGAGGTACGCTGTATAGGGCCTCGCATTCGCAGGGAATCCAGTAGCCCAGACCTGTCCCAGGTACTAGAGCGTACCCCCGAAGGTCATAACGACATACATGTACACACGAGCCTCACACGATGCAGATGCACTGCGAGGCTACCTACCTACCTACCTAGTGGTTTCTGTACATGCTGTACCTGCCTGTCTCTAGGTACTAGGTAGTAGTGCGAAGCACAGCTCCAAGGCCCGAAGCGGGTGTGGAGAGACGTAACAGCCAGTCGTGAAATGGCCTTTATCGATGACCGGATTAGCTGGACGCATGTGCCTCCCCTTATATCTTCAGTATCTTTGTACGCACATTTTCGCTGGGCCGGAATCACAAGATGAAAAACAACTGCTCGATACGTTCTGTGAATGGATATATCCTACGTGGTCCCTCCGCAGAAGCCTTTTCTCATGCGCGGCGCGACCTTATCTCTGATAGAGTTGCGAGCACAGCATGTGAGGAACATGGTGCTGGGCGGCAACAGGGCGGGCATGCAGGTACCTTGCTTGGCTTAGAGCTAGCTATTACAAGGTAGGTAAGGTAAGTACCTGGTAGGCTAGGTAGGTACCTAGGTACCTAGGTACCTACTACACATATGTATTTGGACGACACCGAATGAGCGGGAGCTGTAGAATGCGTCTACGTACGGATACTTGTTGGTGACTCTCTGCAGCAGAGAAAAACAAGAAAGACAAGGGAGGGCAATGGGGGATGGGAATGGCGGAGGGAGGGTCCTCCGACAAGCAACAGAGCGAGAGGAAAAGACGGTGGAAAGTGGCATGACCTGATTGCGTGCTGCGGTGATCGTGAGGCCAGAATGGGCTGATTTCGCTGACACGCATCTCTCCTTCTCCTTGTAACCAGGGGGCTCTTTGACTGACCGAGCCCGTCTGATTGGCTGCAGCCTTCGATGAGTGGTGCCACTTTCTGGCAGTCTTCATCTTGAAGATTCGAGCCCGCAAAAAGAAAAAGAAAAAAGGCCGAGAGCGCCGTTTGGGGTAGTTTCGCCCTCCCCGTCGCCTCACGCGCTGGCTTTAGGGCTTGCGACGCGGACGCTCCAGTCAAGCCGGGTCGGGACCGACTTGGGCGGGAGAGCACCCATTCCCTGGTATCTGCACCGTGTGCCAACATTTGCCTGCACAGTGTCTGCACGCAGAGCCTCATCGGCATCGGACAGTGCGCCAAGGTGCCCTGCTTTGCGGTACGAAGTACATGCTGCCAATGCAGTCACTCGATCAACGCACAAGCACCTCGTGATGCTCCCAAGTCAAGACAGCAACATGGTGACGCGGACCATGCAGATGCAACAATCCTTGCTCCGTTGGTCGTCGATGACAACAGCAACAGACTACAAAGCACAGTACAGCAACGGCAGTCGTGATGCTGCATGTGACCAACATACACCAACCATGCCGGCCTCGCTCCTCGTCCTCAGCCCGGCGCTCTTCGGAACCGGCCCGTAAAGCCTCGCAATTCGCAACTCGCCTCTCCCGCTCATCCGTTCTTCCGCGACTTCGTCAGACCACGCTGCCGCTCCCCCGCTCTCGACATGGTCTGATGGACCCTGCAACACAAACAAGACTGCTGCTGCTGTCAGGGCCGTAGTCACAGGCAGCTGAAATGGGACCACGCTTGCAGCTGTCCTCGTGCCAGAGACGGCCGTTCGCTTCGCCAGTCATCATCAGCCCATCGGTCATCTACAACACGTCGAGTCGTGGTTGGGATCGCCGAGTCGCTCCGCATTTGCCCGTTATTGCGCTTCGATCGAGCCCTCTCCACGGTACCTAGCAGCATCCTTATCACTACCACCACCAACGTTCACTTCACGAAGCCGCGCCATTATGTCGCCGCAAGCCAATATCACCCTCACAATCTCAGGCTCAAGCTGACCCCTCCTATTCCTCGCCTCTCGCCCCCTTCCTCGAGTTATACTTGCCCTCGTAAGGAGCGTCGACGTCATTAACAACTTGTCTCCCTCTGAAGCCCGCCATAACACTCTTCAACGTCCGGGCCCGGAACGGGACGCCGAACCACTCGGGCAAGATGCGCAAAGCCGCCGTGCACCTAGGAAGAATGACTTGGGCGCTCCGTCCCGTCAGCACCTGCTTTACCACAGCCTCGGCAACCGAATCCGGCTCCAGCGGGGGCACCAGAAACCTCGACCTCTGCTTGAAACCTTGGAAGAGGGCCGTCTTGGTATAGCCTGGATGAACCGAGACGGTGCGGACATTGGGCGCTCCGTATATGGCCGAGAGCTCGGCTGCCAGGCCCTCGCTAAACACCTTGGCCGCGGCCTTGGATGCGCTGTAGTCCACCATGCCGGGGGCAGCAGCCCACGCGGCAATGGACGAGACGGTCACCACCATGCCATGGTTGCGCGCCGTCATGTTGGGGAGGAAGGCCTTGGTGACCCAGAAATGGGACAGCGTGTTGACGTCAAAGGTGAATCGCACGTCGGTGGGCTCGGCATCCAAGACAGTTTTGCCTCGGACCACGCCGGCATTGTTGATGACGACGGTCGGATGGCCGACCTTGGCCCTGACCGCGTCCGCCACTGCCTTGACCCTCTCCGGGGACCTGATGTCGCAGTGAAAGTGGTGCACCCGGGACGCTGTTGCACGTCAGCATACCTAGCCTCGTTGACAAAACCGAGACATGGCAGGCTAGGACTCACACGTCGTAAAGGACATGGGCTGTAGGTCCAGCACCACGACCATGATGCCCTTGTCGTCTAGAAACCGGACCATGGACCCGCCAATGCCTTGGGCCCCCCCCGTCACCAAGACTATCTCCTTGGACCAATCGTACGCATCGTCGATCCAGTTGTTCCGGGCCTTGTCCGACAGCCAGGCGTCGGCGCGAACAATAAGGGATAGGGACAGGAGCACCGTCAGCGTCGTCGAAGCCCAAGGATGGAGGTCGGAAAGGCCGTGTCCCTTGTCGGTGAAGCGCGCGACGAGGGCCAAGGGTAACAGCAGGACCGGGTTGAATACGGTGAGGCCGAGGACCCTGATGACGACGTCGCCGCAGAAGCCCTCGCGGGGGAGGAGTCGAGTGTGTGGCAGCATTCCAGCGGCAGAGGAGCGTGTCACAGCGTGAACTCCTAATTGAGTGATTGTGGTCGGTGATGAGCAGACACTGCTTGCTTGCTTCGCTCTGTGTGAGAAGGCCGTACGCTCGTCTTACGCCAAACATCCAAGCCCAGGATTGCACTTACTCCCATCCGCTGACAGGCAGCTAGAGGACGCCAAGGTCCGTCGGAGGAAATTGCGTGGTCCGTGCTAGGGGAGCTATGCGTAGGCATGCGGGGCGTGCGGGGAGCGGGGCACGCGCGGAGTCGTTGGTACTCCGTATTCGTATGAATCAAAAAGTACGAAAGTCACGTGCTTGTTCCCCTGCAGGCAACCCGGGTACAAATGGGCAGGGCGGGCTGACTTGGTACGTATGCGTGTGTAACTTACTGTGGTGTACGAATAGTAATACTCGATCAATCAGCCAAGCGACTAGTTACCGTAGGCCCTATCAGACATGGTCCCCTGGGTGGAATAAGTTCTCCCATTCAACAGAACCGCAGCATAAATAAAAGTCGCCCTAACTATTCTCTAGCAACCTTTCAATGGTCCCTCGGATCCACTCACGTTGACTCTTCCGCTGTACGCCTGTCATTGCCACGTGGCAAGGGTCAAGCCGGCTCCTCAAGACGTCCCACGGGCGGATGCACTTGTACTTGCCATCACTGCTTTCCCTCGCCATCTCCAGGAGCACCCTTGTCATGACCTTCATCTCTCTCAGTCGTGAAAGATCGAAAGCTTCGACTTGGCTCGTCTCCTGCCGCGAAAAGTCCAGCAGCATGGCCGCCAAGCCGGCCGCGATGGACGTCGAGTACGAAGTTCCCCGCACCAGAGGTGCATTCTCGGTAAGCTCGACGCCCTCGCCGAAGATGGCGAAGCTGTGCTGCCGGTCGTCGGGAGACGGGTTCAGATCCCTGGACTCGCGGTTGCCGCCGTTGGTGGAGAAGATTCCGAAGACTTGGTCGTGAATCCTCGCGGGGAAATAGATTCGGTCCATGTTCCTGGCGTTGGACGCGACCGAGAAAATGAGTATTTGCTGCCCACGCGCCTTTGTGATCGCATCGGCGATGTCAGGCTGGTGTTCCCTGAAGCCGAGGGCCATGGTGATGATATCGACTTTGTGGCCGATGGCCCAGTCAATCGCCTGGGAAGGCCCATGTCAGCCATCATCTGCTGCATAACGCGTGGCTCTGGAGTTTGCGGCGAATACATTGACCACATTATCCACCTCGGCACGCGTCGGGCTATTTGTCTTGAGCACCCTCGCCAAGTAGAGACCTGCGTTGGGGCATGTCTTCACAAGGAGAGACACGGCAGCAGAGCCATGGCCGGTTTCGTCATTCGGGACACCTTTGTGGTCGGAATCCACAAAGTCTTTATACTGGTCGATGATTCTAGAATCGCGGTAAAACCAGTAGTCGCCCGGGTCGATGCCCGTGTCTAATACCGCAATCTTGACACGTTGGTACTTGGCTCCAGTCTCGCCGTCTTGTGGTTGCAGAACCTCTTTGAGCTGGTCGTAGTTTTCGAACCATCGTTGCGAGAGTCGGCGTGTTCTATAACCAGTTAGCGCTGTATCGTAAAGTACTCGCTGTCAAGTGAGTTACGTGTATTCGTTGTCTTGGACAATGTTGCGGTTAATAACTGTATGTGGCTCTGGGCGAGACGGAACCTGTGGCGTTGGCCCAATGATCCCCGGTACTGATGGTCGTTGTATCTTGTAAAGCACCTTTACCATGTCAGGATCGTCGTAATTGGTCACCCACTGCTCGAACGGAAGCACAATCTCGCTATAAATCAAGGCTTTAGACGGATCGAGTGATGGGTTGGTCTTTTTCTGAGCGCTGAGGTTCTCGTGAAGCCTTCTTGTGAGCTCTCCCGCTTCGATACACATGGGAAGAACTTTCCTGAACGGGGAAAAAGGGGATATCTCGCGGAGAATGTAGGCAGGATGTTTCGGATCAAGGAGCTTTTTGGCAATCTTGTGGTCTGTGTTGACATTCAACGGTCCGGCCGGGCGAAGGTCCGGGTCTTCCCGATATGTTTCCATAGGCGTCCCCGTCTCGAGCTCCAGAAGCAAAAGGCCGAGAGCCAGAAGCTTTGGCCTATCGTGAATGGCTGCTGTACGCACGGCTTCGCCCTGAACTTCGGAACCAAGATCCATCTCACTGGTGCTGTCGTCCTTGAACCGAGTTACCAGCATAGGCTCGTTTATAAAGACGCCGTGTATGCGGTCGCGCTCTTCGAAGAGAAAATGGACGTTTTCCTTGGTCAAGCCTTGGCCGATGAGCGCCGAGTCATAGAACTGCCAGGCTGCCCTTGCCAGCAGCATGGCCAGGACAGCTTTCATCTTTTCCGTGAATCTCGCCTCGTGTTCGCGGAGAAGGGTTGCCAGGGGCACTGCCCGTTGATTCGATATCCAGTTTCGGCTTATGTCGCAATGCCTTCGGAGCATGAGCATGCCATTCTGAGCCGAGAGAAGAAGTTGCGCTTGGCTTCTACTACTGATATAATGACAGAAATTCGAATAGGAAATTGGCGTGTAGTTTTCATGGCATTGGGATGGTGAAGATGGCTGCTGCTCATGCTCGTCGTCCCAAAAGCGTCTGCAGGAACATTAGCGAGCATCCGTCAAACGTGTCTTGGATAGACGTAAGGCGCTACATTCTGGATGCCGTCGAAGGCTGCCGAGGACATATCTGGATGCAGGCCTCCTGCCAATGACATTCTCCTGTGTGGGGATGATCGAAAAAGAGGACGCCAAATTCTGCGGTGGCATCGTTGGCAGCGAGTCTTCTGTAGCCATTCAGTCGGATGTTTGTTATTATACTCCTATGGGAGCCCTCCCGACGGCATTTTTGATATCGGAGCAAGGTGCTGTGAAGATGCTGAATGTCGTCGTCCATCTCGAAGCCCATTTGTTGCCCTTTGAGATGCCGGGGTGACGAAGAGCATTCGCTGGGTGGTTCTGCCAAGGCCTGCGCCGTCTCTTCTTTCACGCTCTTTCCAGAGAATCTCCTGAATTTCTTGACGAGCTCCAATTGACTATCCAAAGTGGCGCCATTGTCTGCGGAGGCAAAGTTTCGAAGACATCCGGTTGCCTTGTCCCTGGGGAGTGGATACTGAAGAGCATTGAGGGTTGGCCAGCGATTTGTGTTTATTCTGGAACAGCTCCTTTGCAAGGACCGAGGCCACTAAGCATCAAGGTCAGTAACAGACCAATAGACCCGGGGAGTTCTCTGGGTTGGAGGATGAGAATAAGTTAATAACACATGTACCTACGCTGCAGAGCCTCTCGAGGTTGTTCAGGAGACCCTCGACCTTCTTCTGGCTCTCATCTCGAGCTTGGTGCGGTTTTTGCAAATGGCATTTGATGCTCCATAAAGTGCTGGCGCATGTGCCGCAGAACTGCGACGCCTTTTTGTCGTCTTGGGTGTGTCCGAATTGTATGGTTTTGGCCATCTTGATGACTCTTTGGATGGATTCAATCGCGAACGGGCGCAAGTCTATATGGGTGTCTCTCGTTTGAACCGACATGTCGAGTCCGGCCGAGGTGCGGCTGAGACCCTTCCAAGCTTTCCGAGGTGAGATGAGGGGATGCTTAGCCGCCGTCTTTTGATGCAGGTTGCACGTTCAAGCTCGTCTCCACGTGATGGCAATCAAGCTAAGCCCACGTTTGCACAGCCTTGAGATCTACTATTCATTCCTCCCGGCTCACAGGTGACGTCAGACGTTTCGAAACACACCATCAATCCGACATCTACCCCAAATGAATAAATGCTGGTTTGTTCTTGAGCAACCTTTCTACACCCCCCCGGAATATGCCACTCCGAGCAAGGCTGGCGGCAAGGCCGAGGGACCTCTGCGGCTCGGCGACGCAGTGCCCAGTCCGAAATGCCTCTACCCGATCCTGACCCAGGGGCCGCTTCCTCTCTTCACGCCCGACATGCGCATCTCGTCCACCCACTTCTGCGACTTCACATGGGATACGTTGAGCGAGCGCCAAGGCGACGCAGCCGTGGGAGCCGGAGCTCCCCTCGCGACGGCCGCGGTTGGCGCCACCGTGTATGCTGGGGTCAAGGCCGAGTTCAAGAGAACCATTAAGGACTGGGCCAAGTTCGAAGCAATGGACACGGAGATCGTGCAGCCTTCAAAGGCATACATCAACGCAATGCTGGAGAAAGAGGGCGTCAAGGACCACATGGACCAGAACAAGACTCTCCTCCTGGATCGGTGGGCCGTGTACGTCGTGACCGGACTCATGATCGCTCGGGCCGGCGGAACCATTTGCAGTTCTGTCTCGAGCTCCACCGGACTCGGCGCCGGTCCGAGTCTGTAAGACGCGGGAATAGCTGCGTCGTGCAAAAGATGCGCTGACAGCTGGTAGGGACGTTGCCGGCGTTGCTAACGCGACATTGAGGGCCTCTGATAAGAGCAGCAACTCGAGAATCAAGTCGACCGCGTTCCAAGGGGATCGAATTTGGGCTGTTCGGTTCGCCAAAGTCCAAAAGGGCCTTCTGCGGCCTAGGTGGAAGCAGACCGAAGCAACCGTCGGAGCCGCGCTGGACGGCAGCGGGGAGGAAGAGGAGAATGTTGGCGAGGTCTTGCAGCACCAAGGCATGGCCGACTTCACCACGACTGAAGCAAAAACCGACCGTGGTCACTTCATCTTTGTCACGGGAGGG
Source organism: Hirsutella rhossiliensis (assembly GCF_020360975.1). Taxonomy (NCBI): domain Eukaryota; kingdom Fungi; phylum Ascomycota; class Sordariomycetes; order Hypocreales; family Ophiocordycipitaceae; genus Hirsutella; species Hirsutella rhossiliensis. The sequence goes on along the minus strand of NW_025408671.1, from coordinate 4,172,840 downwards.
CCAAGCCTTCCTACTTTTCAATCTACACCGTTAAAAAGCCCGGTTGTTGAAGGAGACGCAGTGGTTTCTAGAGAATGTCAACCAGGTAAAGAAAGGCCATTGTGAGGTCACGACGACTACGTCAAGTCATTCGGCCCGCAAGCAGTCCTCATTACTCCTTTACAAATAAAGAACAGACAGCTTCTGACTCCCGCAATGCACCCCTGCTGCTCTTGGCACGTCTCCGTCCACACCAAGCCCCTCTCCAGGCTCTCGTCTCGGACTCTCCCGCACTGCTCATCCAAGCCCGTGCAAGCCACCTCAAGCCACTTACCGTCGTCCCCATTCGTCAATAATAGTTGGATTTTGCACAGCAAGCACCTTGTCGCTGCTTAGCCACGCCCGGCACGCCTCGTATTGTGCGTAGTCGCGCGGATTGCCCCCGGAGCTAACCATCTTGATGTCCGCCACATCAAGCACGCTTCTGCCCTCAGCTTCCTTGGCATATACGTTGGCCCCGTGCTTTACTAACTCCCTGACAGCCAACTTTCGGCCGAAGCGGACAGCAATATGCAGAGCTGTCTCGCCCGACCGATTTCTTGCGTCAACCTTCGCGCCACGCTGGACAAGCTTGTCCAGGATTTTGGGGCCCGTCTCATAATCTTCGTCCTCGGGTAGATTTGCAGCAAACAGCATAAGCGGCGTGTTGCCGTTCAGGTCATAATGGTTAGGGTCGAGGCCCGCGTCAAGGAGGCTTTGCGCAAGGGAGTGGCGAAACCTTAGGTCTGTACCGCCAGAGCCGGCATGCTGCCCTATTCGTCGTCTCCGGTCTGGCCATTCCTCCTCGGGCAGGTCAAGACCGTATTTCCGAACCAGGCTGCCGGGGCTCAAAGTCGCCATGGCCACGGAATGAAGACCATTGCCCCCGTTTTTAAATTCCAAAAATGGATCGTCCACAGCCAGCCTGATATGTTCTAGCAACTGGGCCTCTGCCATGATTGCAGGATCAAAGCTGAGCATTGCCTCGGATGAAGTCCCACTTCTGTCCACCGATTGGGTTTCGATGTCAACCAGCCAATGCTGGATTGTATGCCTGACACCAAAAGCGTCGCGTGCGATGAGCCTCCGGATTTCACTGCGGTCCAGGGGTAGCTCTGCTATGTGTAGGATGTGAAAGCAACTTCGCCCGTAGATATCTCGAGCACAGATATCGAAACCCTGGGCAACGATTGCGCGGAGAAGTTGAAAGACAAGATGGCCTTGAATATCATCCTGGTTGAGGACGTGCAAAAATGTCTGGCCGCCTGTGTTTCTCGCATTGAGAATGGGAGCATATCTACCACTCTCAACGACGCGCAGCAGCAATGTGAGTGAACCGCGAGCGGCAAGAAAGTGCAGTGCTGTGTTTCCAGCAGAATCGCTATTGAATACTTCCAAATTGGTAGGTCCGCCGGCATCGAGGAGTCGGCGACCTGTGGGAGTTATTCCCTCGGTAGTAACCCATGGCGAGGAATAATCGTCGAACTGGTTGAAGCACAAACATCTCCTGGAGTCATGGTCACCCGTTGGAACCAAACACAATTGCCGCGGGGTGAAAAGATCCCGGTCGAGAAAGAGAAAGTCGCCCGGCAGAGGATAGTGCTTGCTGTCGAACGCGCGGGGAGCATCGTCGTTGTCAAGCCGGGTTAATAGTGCCTCCACTTCCTCCTGCATACCGGACCGATTGTTGCGCAGAGCACCGAACCCCTTGACAAGTCTCTCAACTGTTTGGATATAGGAACCGGAATAACCGGAGAGTATATGTCGAAACGAGCCTGTGCCACTCGAGGCAGAAAGGCTGGTAGTGCGCCGGAGAAACGAGGAGAATACGTCAGAGTCTTCCATCTCCTCGGCAAATGTGTCAGTGGCAACCTCCAGTCCAGGCGAGACTCTTGATGTGTCAACGTCATTCGGAAGGAGGCGTGGACCTTCGAAGCGGTCATGCTCAGGACTGAAAGCCGCGGGAGCGTCGAATGGAAGCCGATCAGCCGGCTCCGAGCTCTCGATTTCTTTCTCCTTGACACGAGCTGGGCTGAACGAGTAACGCGAGGTGCCGTCGGATGGCAAAGACGAGGCATCGGAAGTGGCAATTTCCGCCAACTTTAGTCTCGTCAGGGAGTTGGAAAGCTGAGCAACACGCCGGCCCATGTCCCTTTCGTTGCGCGGACGAAGCCATCGTGGCTCTTTGTAGAGTAAGGCCTTGAGCTTCTTGTTGGCACTGTCAATGCTAGCAGTTGGCGAGCATTAGAGTCGAGCAAGACGGGCAGGGCGGCCAGTGGGTAGGCCAGAGGAGCATCTACGCGCAACTCACCCGATATTTGTGGCTGGCTGATGAGGGTGGATAACCCTGACAATGGAATTGAGGGGCAGAGTGGTGTAGACGTATAGCAGGACCATGCTGCGTTGTGCTGGCAGTGTCCAGAGCAGACGACGACCGGCCACAGAGTCGAGGGTCGCTCCGGTGGACAACCCGTCTGCTTATAGAGGAGAATCAGTCAATATTTTTACTCATCATACGTGTCGCGAATGAAGAATGCGTAGACGCAATGGCTATAATGGTGATGCTACGAGAAGAGAGACCTGGGCTGTGCTTGCGAATACCACCTACCTCGTGCGTCGCCTACTCCGAGCCACCGTGGCAAGGGAGCTCGAAGTTTCATGTCGTCTTGTTTTGAGCTGGAACTTTTCTTGATCTTGTTCAAGATCGACATCAGCCTTTCCTGCTGTCCTCGCAACTCATCGAGTAATTTGTCATAGTCAGGAGCCGAAATGGCCTCGTGAAGCTGGGAAACCGTAATCCGGCACTCGTTCAAGGTAGACATGAAGGCTTCGTGATCCAGTCCCTCAAGCGGCTGCCTGAGTTCATCCATAATCCAGTCGAACCTACCGTAAACAGGGCTGTAGCTGGAGAAATGGCCACCTGCAGGGCCATTGAAATTTCGCAGTACAAGAAGCTCCGCCATCGTATCCTGGAGAACGTCGAGGATTTCATGCAGGCTGTACCAACCATTTTGCTCTTCAGGGATGAAAACCGTCTCGCCCGAAGCCGGGAAGGTGACTTCCTGTCGGGTGCTGGGGGTTGAATATGAGAGCGACATTCTTGACTCGCTTTCGGACTTGCTTTCGTCGAGCCAGGGAAATGCGTGGAGCGAAAACTCGTGCAAATGGGTAGCTATATGCTCATCCTCTTCCAGCTGTACCAATCCGCAGCCATTAGAGTGAATTGGATCCTCAGTCTCGACTTCGCCTGCAGCGCATGTGACCAGCCCAGGTCGGCATAGAGGGCATCCGGCTCTCTTAATTCCGGCGTATCGCTTACTCGCATCTATCAGGAGGTTCATCTCGGAGTTCTCAAAGGCTGGATGCGCAGCGATGACGTGTTCTCTCAAGCGCCCAGGGTCTTGGAAGGAATCGGTCGAGGCGTCACCAATACTGGACGAATGGCGTTTAGGGCACTCCGTGCATACCCATTCTACGGCAGAGTGGCATCGTGCCATGTGTGACATCCAGTCATGTGTGGATCCGTACATGTCATCAGGGGATTCGCAGTCGTCGAAGATGCAGACGTATGGGTGGAGATCCTGCGCAACGTGTGCCATAGGTTCAGTTGTAAGCTAAACCTCAATGTCAAGGGGAGTGGCAAAGACATACCGCCATCTAACTTTCTCAGTGTACTCACCCGACAGGATCAAGGGACAGTATGAACACGGAAAAGGCCCTTCTTTGGCTGGACACTTGGGATAATCTAGGTTTGCGACCCTCGCTGACATCTTCGTGGCAGCCGACTTTGTGATATTCGAAGGCAGTAGCGCACCGGTAATGCTGAATGTCGGCTCTAGCGAAGTGGCTGCTTGGCTCACAAAAATCTTGTTGCAGTTGCCCTCGCCATCCAAGGGCTTGGATCTGGACGACATCTGTGACAAGGGTGAAGCATCAACTGGCGTAGATTTGGTCCGATCTGCCGCGTGGAAGCTCTGGCTCATCTCCTCAAGTATCGGCTTCTGCCCGAGGGCTCGACGCTGATCCTGGTGCGTTCCTGTCTTGTGCTTGTCAACGCTCCCAGCATGAATGAGCCTATTTCGCCTCACGACTTTGGCGTCGATGAGGCGACGTTGTACGGTCGTTAATCTAGCTGGGTCGTAAAGATGGGCTCGAAAGATAACAAGAAGCTTTTCCTGAAGTATCAAGTATGGATCATCCTCGCTCTCGGTCCCGTGTGCTACGATGAACGCCTGGATGTTGGAAGCAATGTAACGAATCAGGCTCTCGGTGTATCCATTCCGCAGAACGAGTCTGTTGAGAAAACGCCTAAACCGCTCATGGTGCCCTATTGAGCCATCGCTCCCGTAGAGAGCCTGATGTTCGCCTAGCGCCACCTTTTGAAGTTGGTAGTTCTCTTCAGCTCTCTTGAGCTCGTCATCAGCGCGCTGGTTCCTGAGCTTGAGGCCGGACTTTTTGATGGCGGCGTGGATTCGAATGAGTATCTCAAGGTTTGTCTCTACGTATAACCTCTGCTCCTGGAATAAGTCGCGATTTGGGTTGCCGCTGTCATGGTCGGCGCGAGACTCGGGCCGGCTCCCAATGCTGTCGCTCATATCGGACCAGGAAGACGGTGATCGATCTACTTCATATGACGCAAGGGATCGGTTATTGGCGTCAGATTTCTCTGGAGACTGCTCTATTGAACAAGCATCCGACGATGCTGGTACGGTCAGTCCAAGGATGCTGTAAGTGTAGGCCAGCGTGGTACGGTCGATACGACGGCGCCTACCTATCTCTTGGTACTTGGAGAGGGCAGTCACCAGGCCATCGAGGAGATCGGCCACGACATCTCTGATATCTGGGCGGAGTCTCAGCCGAGAGTCGAGAGAATCTGGGCCATGCTTGTCGGCTTTAAGGCCGGATGTGCACAAGTTGAACTCGGCGCTTTTCTGCGCCAGCCAGTCGTCCTCGTCTATGTCCGGGATGTGGAGGCATTTTTGAAACAGCTGCTTGCACGCCCGAGTCTTTTCCCTTAGGATGAACTCGGTTTTCGTCCCTGGTTCGTAGGCTTTTGGCGGCATGGCATCATGACGCTCTCGGGCGGCAGCGTGGGGAGGACGGACGTTGCAACTAACAGTCACGTGAACGGGAAGCATATCTTAAATGCATTGAAGTAGAGTTTTGCACTTTCAGCGCTTTATACCTCTCTTTTTGCGGGGAACTGTTAGTCTTACGGCCGCAGGCCCGCCTTGCTGCTATCTCTTAGCGGCCCGCTTTTAGGTTTTTTCAGGATCCGCAATTTACGGTAATTGTCAGGACAAGGGCCTATAATACGCGTTAGTAACACCTCTATGGGGTGCCCTCATTTTGCATGGTGTAATTAGCGGTATTTTACCAGCTTGACAGTAATCTAGTTAGCATTTTTACGCTTAAAATTTTACACAGCACTTGGAGTATGATTATATAGCAACATAGTTACATCTACTGCTCAGGAACTATCCAAGTACTAAGGCGCGAACTTAATAGCGCGCGTCCTCGTGCTCGCCGATGTGTTCAACCGACAAAACGCGATTGTTCCAGAGAACCCAGTCGAAACCGATACCGACGCCGATCCTCACCCCAGTCAATCATCATCCTCGACGTCATCATTGTTACTAGCAGCACCGGCACTTCCTCCAGCAGTGTTCCCAGTGGTGGCGGTTCTGGCAGCAGCACCGCTTCCAACAGCGGTGGCCTGGTTGTCGGTGGCAGTTGTAGCGCTTCCAGTGCCTTGTTGAGCCTTCCCCTGCTGATTGTTTTCTTGCTGATTATTTCCCTGCTGGTTATTTTTCTGTCCGGCCTGGCCGCTGCCCTGCTTGACTATCTGGACCGGGACGACGCCGCCAAAGGGACCGGCCTTGGCAGGGTTCTTGCAGCGAACCAAGCAGACATTGTTCTGGCCGGCGACGTTGCCGCTGCACTGTTGGTTGGCCGGGATGGACACGGTCAGAGGGTTATCCGAGGCGTTGCCTTGGCGGTTGCGGCCGTTTTTGTTACCGGCAACATTCTGGGTGACCTGAAGGGTCTGGAAGTTCTTAGCCGTGCCGTCTGAGTTGATCATGCAAGTAAAGGGGCCAGCGCCGTCAGCGTTGACTTGGTGGACCGTCATCGTTAGCTGGCCACCGGGCGAGATCTGGGGCAGCTGGCGGCCTGTCTGGGCCATGATAGCTTGCGTGCCCTGCTCGATAGAATTGGCGCCTGCACCGATGGTCTCGCCAACAGTGGCCCGGCTGCGGCCACGAAACCGCGTTGAGTCCTGCTGGAAGGGGTTGCGTTTCGTTCCGTTACGAAGCATCTTAGGGTTGATGCCAAGTGCCGTACCCAAGCCGCCCTGGTCGCCGAAAGCGTTGGTGATGGCGGCGTGACCAGCCACGAGCTTTGCGGCTATGAGAATCATGGAGGCAACAACCGCCTTCAACGACATATTTGCGGGAGAGAAATGGGTGGAGATCGCTTTTGAAGCTGCTATGGAGGATTATGAATGTAGGGTTCTGGACAAGACAAGAAGTAAGGGGGCAGCAATGAGCGGAAGCCTCCAAGACTGGTATAACGAGATGAGACCTATGGCGATGCTGGTCAAGTCCGGGGCGGCGAGCCTTGGTTTAATAGTCGAGGAGCAACCCGTGACAGGCGGCCAGTCCGCGACTGGCACAGCCAACGCTGCCACGGGGGGTCGGTCATTGTAAACAGTAAACGGGATGAGGTCGACGGGGCGAATGAATGCCACCCTAGCCCCTTCTTCTTCCTATTTATTACCTGCCAGTATGCCTCCGGACCTGAATACACAGCCTGGCCACCTTGAGCAATCGTGAGACTCGAGTGTCGGCGCCAAGGCGATGGCTTACTGGTCCACGTCGTGGATCAGGATCAGTCGAACCCTGGATCATCATCCACGGCGGAAATGATAATTTAGCTCTCGTGACGCGCGCCGTTTCACGAACCATGCCTCGGGTGAGAATCGCATATTGGTGTGAAACGGGAGCTCTTTTTTCAGTTCGAGGCCGGCTCGCGTAGACCACGAAGGAGCCACACACATCGAACTTCTTGATGGAAAGGCATTGTGTTGGTGTTTGGAGGAAGTATGAGGTCCGCCTCTGGCAGTTGGCGCCTCCCGAGCCAGTGGCCCGATCAAGGGTTGCTTGCTTGCTTGCTAAAAAAGCCGTCCTCGTCTCGCGAGCTACCTGCCTGGTAGTATACACGTCACACGAAATTGGATCCAGCAGACCTCCGTGTTTACTCTCCCCGCAGTCGTTTGCTTCTCCTGAGGACCAGACTGCCTTGGGACATCGGAAATCCATGCCCTAGGAGTTAGCAACGACCTTACCCCGTTTTAACGACGCCTCCTGTGGCGGTCTTTCTTAACTCTATCTAGATCAGTGATAGACTGATATGATAGTCTTCTCATCATACGGTAATTGTCAAATTAACAAATATTATCGCTTAAGTAGCAAGGCATTACCACCCCCAGTGGAGGTAATGACAATACGGATTGTCCTCTGTCCTTCTAACAGTAACATTGGTATCTTTAATACACAGTGAAGCCGGTCCTGTTTCACTAGTCCAAAATCTAAAATAGATGCATAAATGCTCTACAGCCTCTTGGGCGAGAAAGTCCAGACAAAAGCCAGCATACTAACAGGGATCTATCCGCCTTTAGGAAAGTGGTGTTTTAAGCTGACATAATCCCAGATCCTTAAATAAAAGTAATCTCCCTACTTCTTACTATATACACAGCGCATAGCCCTGCCTGTTCGCAGGCTAACTCCGGCCTGGTTTCGTCCCCTGAAGTCTAAAGTGCATTGCATAAATCGCCCACCCTACCAAGGCAGGGAACGGCATAGACTATTCCGGCACTTATATACGAAGTAGATCGGGGGCATCTGCCTTGTTTTATTTTTAGGTTTGTCTTACTATCCAGCCTTAATCACTACCGCTAGACGATTCCTATAATCACGTTGAAGAGGACGTGTCCGCTGCTGCAATCACTTACTGGTCTTGTAGAATCGCCATTATAAGAAACACGGAGATATACGGAATAGAAAGGCTACCTTTCTGTTCCTAATAGAGTTTCAGTAGGCCAGCTTCTGATACATAAAGGAAATGGGTAAGTGATAGATAACACTGTAGAGGAAAACAGTTCCCAATCGAAAAGCAACTATTAATTATACTCGTAGCTAAACCGAGACAAATTCTTATTACGCTTGCGGCCCATATAAATCCACACTCCTAATAGAATCGAGACGGAGAATGCCCCTGTAAATATTACCAATGTGATGACTGCTGACTGGGATGCGCACAACGCCGCTGGCCAGTCGCGGATCAGTAACGTACCAAGTACACCGGCTGCAATACCAATCGCGGAGCCGCGGCTGTTCTCCGGGAGGACGCCCCCAGCAGTCAGACGGTCTGCCGTGGGAGTAGATACAGTCTCTTTCTCGGGTCTGGCCGCGTCAACTGATGGTGATGCCGACGCAGTCGCGGCTGTAACCGCGAAGTCACTGGGAAAGCCGGCTGTCGCCATTATAGGATCCGAGGAAAACGACGGTGACCTTGTCGACTTGATGAGAGAGCTCGAGGCCCACCGGCTGGTCTTCGCAGCAGACGATGCGGTAAGGGGCGGCGCTACTGAAGTCGTCGCCTCATAGGTTATCGAGGTGAGCGTCGAGACGGTGCAAAAAGCCGTAGGTTCGCTGGGCATGGCGTGGCTTAAAGTGAGACGGGAGATTGGTTGGAAAACGAGGTCGCTCATGTCTATGTCGTCTGAGATGTCGTCTGAGTCCGGGTCTGAGTCTGTGTCTCGACGTTCAATCACAATTACAACCCCACAGGCAGGCTTGAGAGGTTTTCGGCTTCATGCGTCTCCTGAGTCCCAATCGACTCTTCTGAGACGACTGTTGGGTCGATGCTGATTACATTAGTGGACATCTAAAGAGCCGAGGTAGGTATTCGGATAAACCAACCGGAGTTTTATCACTGCCATTCTTAAAGCCACCTAGGCTCGAACTCCCTAGGGTAGATTCGTCAACATTAACTGTTCACCTTAAAGAGAAAATAACAGTGTGAAGTCGCCAGAGCGAGTCTGGGTCAGCCGGCGCCTACAGTAAAATGACCAGATCACGCTCGACGAGATAATGTCCTCGCAAGCTAGCGAAGTAGAAAGTTGACCAAAGATAGAAAGAGAAAGAGAAAGGCAGAAGAACGTGATCGAAATCGACTGTTGAAGTACAATAGTGTGCTAAGCCCGAGATCCCCCGCTGTTCCTAGATCTCTTTATCTTTAATTAGACTTCGGTAAGTGTTAAGTGGCTGGACAAAATATGAGGTCAAGTATTGCGCATGATTGTCGTGAGACACCTTCTGGAGACCGCGGGCGCTTGAAACATTGTAAGCGGGCTAAGAACGTAAGAAGTTGTGTTTTTACCAGGATGCCCACGCCTCTACGCGTCGAGCCTTGGCTTGCTCTAGAATGGCCATCGAGTAGTGAGACCGGTTTATTATAGACATATTTTAAGAGATTTAATCCCACCGCAATCTTGGAACAGCGCAGATGGGAAAGTGATCTCGTTGCTAATCAATAGCACTGCAGTGTTGCAGTATAATTGCTATAACCTTAAATGTGTCGTCCGATGTTGATATAGAGGTGGCTGAAGTTGGTAGAGTTTCACTTGGCAGCGGTTTGTACTATTGAACTATAGCTGGTTACGGCAATGTGGTAGCGCATATCACTTTGGTCTGGTCTAGATGGTCTTCTCCACTCACACAGCCGAGGCCACACTGCCAAGGAAGGCCTTGCAACCCAACGGCCGTTTGACCAAGCCGGACAACAGCGGGCAAGACCATAAGTACCTTCGGCTGGATGTGACAGCTAGCAGAGTACCAAGCAAATGCGTTGCGAGACTAGTTGGCCGTACATGACTCTCTAAGGACACTTAGTACTTGCATTGCAGGCCGGGCCTTGCTGGGCATTCGTTTACTCGAGGGCCATGACCTATCTCTCGAATTAAGCCGCGGGGTGGATCTTCTTCATGGTTATCTGCAAGATCATTCTACTTATCTTCGCAATATCAGTTTCAGTCCTATTGTCTCAGGCGAGCGGCATGATGGTCGTCCTCCAAAACTAAGCGAAACGGAAAGCGGGAGGCTTAGCTGGCTAGCTCTGGGGATCATTGGGGTGCCGCGATGGCTGGTAAATAGAGCAAGGCGGGCATCCGTCCTCGCTTGTATAATATACAAGCTGTAAGTGCTGCTTCAAAGATGTATGTCATTCGTTGATAGCTAGGGTAAGAAGGCGCAGCAACTCTTACCATTAGCCACTAAGGCTGGGAGACAGCAGTGTTGCTATAAATATGGCTGGACAAAACCTATAGTATTGGCAATGCGACCCCCCTGAAATATTACTGTGTTGCTTGTCGATGCGTATTCCATGACCTTATCCGGACTATCCGTGCATTGAACGACATTGACATCGTTAGGGTCCCTGTCATGACAATAAAGGGCCTATAATACGCGTTAGTAACACCTCTATTGGGGGTGCCCTCATTTTGCATGGTGTAGCGGTATTTTACCAGCTTGACAGTCCCGGTATCTTGGCCATGTTTGACAATGCCGTGACTTCTATCATACAACTGATACAATTTATGTATTCCCGCCTTGGAAGTTTCATAAATTCGAAACTATGACATTAAACACTCTACTTCTTCAATTGCGTCAGTCTCTCTATGATTGTAACGGTCAAAAATGTTCACCTTTGTGTTTGAGAAGAGTCTTTCTGGCTCTGTAGACATTGTGGGAATAGAGAGTATATACACCCGTTTGGTCAGGTTTAATAAGCATAACTGGTTGAAAACTCGATATACGTGCTTATTTAATAACCTATAAATATCTCCGAATTTGAAACCAATGGCTTATAGATGCTTGTCTCGTAGATTATGAAGGATCACACACCACACCTCCATCCAATGCCTCTTGGAACACCTACTCCTTATAATTGCGGGGAGTCAGGGGGAGAGTCTATGTAATACATGCGTAGAAACATTTTGTCGATGGCAAGAGCGTGTCAAGGCGCCACCGTAGCTTCTCAATCTGCACATGAGCACCACAACGGCTTCAGCTTCCGTAGATGCCGCATCGTCACGTCCCGCCTTCCACACCACCAATGGTGAGACGCCCTTATGCAACCATCACCTATCGATACAGGCTCCGTGTTACTTCCTACCTTGTGCTGCGTCAAGATTCATTCGCTAACTCGCCGTCGATCATTACGGGTTGGGTTGTCGCAGGTAAGCCTTGGCAGCTCAACTGTCCAACATCACCGAGAGATTATAATATACGCTATCTAGATCTTGTTTATAAAGCCCGACGTCGCCTCTTGTCTCAGTTTCTAAACTGTCGCATTCTCTTTAACTCTTCGTTCCCTCGTCACTGATCGCCAGCCGTTCAAATTCGGTATTCAACTCCCGTCTTTAACTTTGGACCAGGTGTCACTTAAGTTGGACTTTGGACTTGCTTTCTCTCCTTATAAGGCTTCGCTACTAGCTTTTCTCTCTTGCTCCCCACTTCCACATCCTCTCCCACGCGACTTATTCCAACATGGTTCGCAGCTCTGTCGCTTCTCTCATGGCTGGTAAGCAGCTATCGCAGTCTCCCGTCCAGCTTGAATGCTATGGTGAACTCAAGGGCTAGTGGCATTGTGCGCATACGCCTTGACGGCGGACCCTGGCGGCCAGAAAAACGTCGGCAACGGACAAGGGGGGCAGTTCATCACCGGGCGTTGCCTTAACAACGCCGACTGCGCGTCGAACTGCTGCGCCCAGGTGAACGGCGGCCAAGGCGTCTGCTCCGGCCCACAAGCCGCTTTCCAGCAGGGTAAGACTGGATGCGGCTTTGTTGACCCGGCGAGCAACGGACAGGCCGGGAACGGGTGTCGGGCCCAGCAGCCAACAACGCCCTGCATGAACAATAACAGAAACCGGCGTCAGAGATGCGATAAGACTGGAAATATCAATCAAGGTGCCGCGAAGCAGAGAAAGAACGGAAATCAGCCTCAGAGTTCTCAGCCATGTGTGGCACAGCAGCTTCAAACTGTGAACCAGACTGCGTACGATGCCACGGCTCAGGCCGCCGCGAAACAAACTCAGAATGGAAACCAACCCCCTCAGCAGTGCGCGGGACAGCAGACCCAGACTGTTAAATGTGCCATCACCCAAGCTGTGATGCAGCAGGCTCAGGGCACTAATCAGGCTCAGAATGGAAGCCGTTGTCAGTGATGGGATATCAGCTATTGCCATTCCAACCATGCATGTAATGAGCAAGGGCGGAACAATCCGGGCGACATATTTCATGTTTGTTGACATATATTTAACCAACTATATTCCTTTAGTTAAAGTGGTTAAGAATCTCTCCTTGAATCAACTGAATATTTCGGGCTTTGATTGCTATACTTCGTACTGCCATGTTAATGGGACAGCCACAATTTAGCATAAGCAGTCGAGTCTCTCTCGCGGCTTACCTCATTGAGTAATTCGGCCAAGGGCAGGTCTTGAGGAGTATTGAGGCTAGCTTCCCTCTCCTAGCCCTCCTTAATCTACACCTTCGTAACGCCCGCAGCCGTATACCCCTAAAAATAATAAAAGACTTTAACAGGCAAGCACGCCCGCAACAGAAGGCGTACGACTATAAGAAATACGCTATATATAGCTAATAACCCAATAAGTAGGGCTATATATATTTTTGCGACTATGATGCCTTCCTCTATAAACGATTCTTAACTTCAAAGCGAGTATGATTCTAGCGATAGCGACCGCGAGGCGGATAAAGAACCGCAGCGCGTATATACTACGCTTAACTAGCTATTAAAAAGAATCTGTAATAAGACCTTAGCTATAAGTAATGATAAAGAAAAAGCCGAAAATAATAGCGAATTAGCCACTAAGAAAGGAATTCTTTTAACAACCTATATTGTTATTGCTGGTCTTTTTTCATCCCAGGAGCACAGCCGTCGAATGTCCTGACAGACAGGTCACATATATCCCAGCGGCGATCGAGTCTCATCCCTGGGTATCCATCTTTTCCAGCAACGACCTGGCAAGAAGCCGTGTTTCCTCCGAGAACCGCTCGTCTTCTGCTATAAACGCCATTTGCTCTTTCCACGTTTTCCAGTTCCGCATGCTCCAAACCTCGCGAGACCCATCAGCAGCGTCCTCGGCGTTCTTCCTGCACCGCTCATATACCCACTGGCGTACTGAGTGGCCGAGAAGCCACTGAGCCGCGGCTTTGAGATCGCCCGCGATTCTGTTGATCCCACCACTGCCGCGTTTCTCGAGGTCGGGATACATGTGTGACGAGGGCAGGATATAAAATAGTGCACACACCTCGCTGCAGTCAATCAGGTCCAGCGTTGTGATTCGCGCGATGAAGCTTTGCAGGTTTCTCCACCGCTGCTGAGACTCGCTATTGGGTTCTTCAACGTCTGAGAATGGGTATGCCAGATCTACGGCATCATTGTGAGCGTCAGCTTGGTCCGCGTGGCCGGCCATGGGAGGACTACCTTCGGCTTCGCGATGAAAGGCGAGCATGAAGACTTTTGCCGACGGGGTGCCTAATGGCCACAGCAATAGCCGGTCGTTCCCGACGGGATTCTCATCTTCATCAAAGCGGGAATGCGGCACATTATGCTTCGGCAGAGCCTTGAGCTGAACGATAAAGTCGACAAGCGCGTCCTGCGCCGTGCTGCCGGGCTCAAAGGCTGAACAGAGTCTCGCGACCGAGTCGAACAGCATGTGCATGTGCCTCGAGGCGTTGGGCCCGACAAGGTACAGGCTCTCGTCGTCGGCGAGCTCAAAGGGCGGATTCCGTTCCTCGAGCTCCCTGTATCGCCTGTTGGCCTCGCTCACAACCCACTCGTCGATCTGAGCTGCCGCCCGAGCTGGGGTCGAGGCCTGGGTGACGAGCGCATCGAGAGGCTGCTTGAAAACAAGGTCCTCGGCGTCGTCGTCGTCGTCAAACAACCGAGCGTCGAGAGTACCGTCTTGCGCGGCCATTGGTCGGCTATGGTGATTTGACTTGCAAGCTGCTTTCACTTGGCCAATTGATGCTACTAGGATGTCGCTGGGGTAGTATCTGGTGCGCTGCGGGGGAGATGAAGAAGTCTGGGTTGGGTTATGTCGTGTTGTAAGATTTGACGTCTCAAGGGTTCTGCGCCTTGTCGGGCATTTATACGAAGTACGGATACTCCGCACGACCCCTTGTCATTCGACGCCTTCTCCGGATGACTCACGGCAAGGACTTCAGGGTCGCCAGTGGCCACTGCTCGGGCGGCCCGAAATTGTCGACCTCAACCAACACTGCCCCCAAGCCAGTCAAGGGGTGAAAGCCGCACCTCTAAGGCGTACTCAGCTTTCGCCGAGGCTCACGGGGCACAGTGTCTCGTATTAGCATGTACCAAGCTGAAAGCAGTATGATGATTGGTTTCACTGCAGAGTGCGCTCAAGGCTTTTTCATCATGCGCGTCCAACAGCACGACACCGGGATGCCAATCGATACTCAAGGCTCGATATCCGGGCAGTTGTCGATTTTCATCGCATGCACTGTTGCGGCATTTAACGTCTCTGTCAAGGCCCAGAAACAGGCTCAAGTTGCTAGATTGGTCTCGTATCAATTATCGCGAGATATTTATTACGTCTGATCCATAAGCCCCTTGATCAAATACGAATGTACCAAGCAAAAGGTCGCAAAAGTCAACTCCTCATGTACGTCTTCGACGGGCCTCGGCGGAGAACTCGGTTGGGTGAGAGTGCAGATGGGGGCTGTCAGCTCATGTATGGCTTGATAGATGATCCTTACCGCATTGCCGAAAGCAATGCAAAGCCTCCTTTCTATTATTGTTTCCGTCACATGGTTTCGCTCGAGAACGCCATTCCTGGTCCCTCGCATTGGTCAGATTCTGTCACTGTTCAGGCCCCGTCTATACTCTTCTCAGTTCAGGTATATAAACAGCACCTTTCGATCCAGAGGAAAACAGAGAAAACAACCCCACGGACATCCAATCGCACTACTTCCACATCCTCATCAAGGACCCCTAGCTGAGCCGTCACAATGAAGCTTTCCGCTGCCCTCCTTGCCACGGGAGTCTTGAGCGCGGCTTCTGCCTTCGCTGCTCCAGGACTTGATGTTAAGACGGCCCATCTGGAGTCGCGCGCCCCCGTAAGTCATTAACAAGAAGCCTTCATCCTAAGATTCCCAGCTGGCGTGGAAGAAATGGTGCGGAGCTAATGTTACAACATCCTAGGTCATCACCTGCAATCCCAAGCTTCAAGGCGACAAGGCAAAGAAGCCGTACCAAGTAGATGAAGCCACTGCCCGGGCTCAGGCCAAAGTGGCTGGCCCTTTCAGCATTGACAAAGCCCCGAAGAGCGGCTTTCCGCACCGATTCCACAACGGAGAGAAAATTCACTTTAATATCGCAGACTGCGATAAGGAGGAGGCCACTCTGTGGGAGTACCCCATCTACTGGGTTGACAAAAAGGTTGGCAAAAAGGCGGCTGTATGGAACATTCAGACAAAAAAGAAAGATCAGCCCGGCGGCCCTACCCCTATCCGAGTCGTCTACTCGGGCGAGCCGGGTCACATTCACTACTGCGGCGTCATGGTCCATTCCGAGGTTAATAAAGACGGCGAAGCAACGGCCAAGACGTTTGACAAGTGCCCTTGAGTGCTGCACACGAGACTAGCATTGAGAGATATGACGGACAGTGATCCTGTTGGACAGGACTAGCATTGGACTGGATTGGGCTGGACTGGATCTGTCTGGAGTTCCTAGAGCGCCAATAGACCATTCCTGTTTAGGAGAGAAGAGTTTATATAAGTAGAACTATTTGCACCCTAGATATGCCCCAAATCACTATAAGTTTGTATCGAAATCGATGCAGTCGGCAGTGGGGACATGCGCGGGCCGCGAGGTCAATTTTGTTGCAGGCGCTCGCCGAGGCAGTGCTTCTGGCTCCAAATCGGTGTATGTGTTGTCCTATTTCGAGTAATCAATAGGAGCCATACAATTTCCACAAACCTTCTTAAGAGAAGTTCCTAGGGCACTATACTCTATCTCAAACATAGGATAGCTGATTATGAAACACTCAAACATATCTCCTATCACCTATTTGCACGTACACCCCTAATTTTAACATGCGTACCAGCGCCAGCCCGCCCCGCACACTCATATGCGGGGCCGCTTAATGCCTTGAGGAACGAGACTATAAATAAGCATTTCGTAGAGTAGAGGTACGGCCAGCAGGTATTAAACCGCCCGCAAGCGCTGAAATCCGGTGGCCCGGTGTGCAAATAGAGAAAGGTGGACGGCCTCTTTTGCCCGACAATAGCCGTCGGCCCTGGCTTGCCGAAACGCTTGGAATAAAAGCTTCCCCGGCCCGGGTATTTATTTCCCCAGCCCCAGCCATGCGACCCCGGCGGCGCCCGGCCCGCGTGGCCTCCGAAGTTCCGACGTCGTGGGGCGGGCAAATCTCCCCGTATCCTTCAGGATGGGCTCTCGCCAGGCTGTCTGTCGAGCTGCAGACTCCGCAGCGCTCCCTCCATGTGACTGAGCTTCCAACTTGCAGAAGGCGAGAAGCATTCATCCCGCCGGCTGTCGGTCTTATATGCCAAGGCCATCTCTCGCACGGCCTCTCTTTAGTAGTCGAACACCAGTCATCATCGAGGCGTTGGCATCTACCTGCGCGCGACAATGCAGATGGCTCGGGCCGTCATCCGCTTGCGCCTCTACGCCGGCCCTGGACGGCTCACTGCCCCGATTCGCCCGCGCCCGCGCGGCTGCGGCCATGAGCAGCCCGACAGCGGGCGCCGCGGGCTATCGACCGGATCTGCGACGGCGCACGGCACGCCTGCTGCGCTGCGCCGCCTTCTCCGGGTCTCCGACGAGGTGGCCGACGCCGTCAAGCTCAACAAGCCCGTCGTGGCGCTCGAGTCCACCATCTACACCCACGGCGCGCTGGGCAAAGATCTCGCCCAAGAGCACCAAGACCTCGTCCGCAGCCATGGCGGCATCCCCGCCGTTGTGGCCGTCGTCGATGGCGTTCCCTCGGTTGGCGTGTCGGCGCATGACATTACTCGCATGATGGAAGACGAGGGTACTGTCAAGGCTTCACGCAGGGACATTGCCTACCTTGTCGGCATGGTGAGTTTGCCACCTCCCCCCTTCCTTTGTCTTTTGCAGTTTGGGCTTCGTCCGTGTGTGTGCGTGTGTGTATGTGTGTGTGTGGCACGGTTACGTGGAATAGGGAGGCCGTGGGAAACCAAGAAGCTACGCAGCCTGACAACAAAACCACAATCGTAGGGCCTCGCCGGCCGCAAAATCCACGGCGGCACGACAATAGCAGGGACCATGCTTCTCGCGAGACTGGCCGGAATCCGCGTATTCGGCACCGGTGGCCTGGGCGGCGTGCACCGCGGCGGCGAGGACTCCATGGACGTCTCCGCCGACCTCACCGAGCTGGGACGCACCAGGCTGGCAGTCGTGTGCAGCGGCTGCAAGGGATTTCTCGACATCCCCCGGACACTCGAGTACCTCGAGACCCAGGGCTGTCTCGTGTCCACCTTTACCGACGGGCGGACCGGCAAGGTCGACTTCCCGGCTTTCTGGGCCAGGGAGAGCGGCACCCCGAGCCCGTCCGTCGTCAACAGCGAGAAGGAGGCCGCGGCCATCATCTTTGCCCAGGAGCGGCTGGGCATCGAGTCTGGCATGCTCTTTGCGAACCCGATCCCGGACGAGTTTGCGGTCCCTTCGGGGGAGATGAGGGTGGCTATTGAGCAGGCGGTGCAGGAGGCCGTCGACAATGGCTTCACCGGCAGCAAAAACACGCCTTACATCTTGCAGAGACTCAGGCAGCTCACCGGCGAAAGGGTCGTTCTCGCCAACAAGGCCCTGGTGGCGGCCAACATCTCACGGGCCACTGATATTGCCGTGGAGCTGTCCCGCCTGCTGCAGTCTGCGTCGCGCTCGCAGCCGGTGATGAGCTCGTAAGTTGCAGCTACGACTTGTATTGTATCGGCTCGGCTCTGATGACTAGATAATACAAATAGACTTGATGTAGCATCCAATAAGCCCGAGCAGCCCAATGCCGCCACCGCCACCATCGACACCAAGGTCGATGTCGTCGTAGCCGGCGCGGTTGCAGTCGATCTCAACTGTGACTATACCGGCACAGCTTCCAAGCCAGGCGAAGTAGCACCGCAGGCGTACACGTCGAACCCAGCCCGCATCAGCCAGTCAATTGGCGGTGTCGGCCACAATGTCGCGCTTGCTGCTCACCTAGCCAGCAGGCAGGCTCGTGTCCGGCTATGCAGCGTGGTCGGCGACGACGTGTAGGCAAACATCTCGCAAGCGGTCTTTGCTTTTCTTCTTGCAAAGCAATGCATGCATGCTGACGAGCATGATAGGGCTGGATCGACGGTGCTTTCGTCGCTACGAGACTCGGGGCTCGACGCCTCTCACGTCCGGAGACTCAACCAACAGTCGCACCCGGGCAGTCGCACCGCGCAGTATGTGGCCGTCAACGACGGCAGCGGGAACCTGGTCATGGCCATGGCTGATATGGGCATCTTAACGGAACACGCGTCCCCCGAGCACTGGGAGTCGGCCGTGGCAGCAATGGCACCCAAGTGGCTCGTCGTCGATGGCAACTGGACGCCGCGCGACATCAGATCATGGATCCAGGCCGGCAGGGAGCACAACGCTCAAGTTGCTTTCGAGCCCGTGTCAGTGCAAAAGTCACGAGGGCTGTTTTGCGCCCACCAGACGGGCGTTCCCAAACTCGGCGTCTTCCCCCATGCGAGCGTCCATCTCGCGTCCCCCAACGTCTACGAGCTTGCGGCCATGTACGCCGCGGCCAAGGATAACGGATACCTCGAGCTGGGCCGCTGGTTCGAAGTCATCGACGCGTTTGGCATGAGGGGCGCACGGGACCGATTCGTCCGCCAGACCTCGGCCGAGCTCACCGACGCCGGCGTGCCGGTGCAGTCGGTCCAGCTGCTGCCCTACATACCCACGCTCCTCACCAAGCTCGGATCCAAGGGGGTCCTCCTCACGACGATCCTAGACCGCGACGATCCTCTTCTCCGAGACCGGGACGCCGAGGAGTTCATCCTGACGCGGGCGGCCGTCGATCACCCTTGCGTTGGCGGCGTCTACATGCGACTGTTCCCAGCTGCAGAGGAGGTGCAGGATATCGTCTCTGTCAACGGGGTTGGCGACACGTTTCTGGGCGTCATGGTCTCGGGCCTGGCGCAGGGCGGACGGGTAGAGAGGCTGGTTGATGTCGCGCAGCGAGGGGCCGTCTTGTCGCTCAAGTGCCGCGAGTCGGTGAGTCCAAGTCTTGGGCAGTTGGAGGAGCAGATTACTCGAGCAATTTCTCGAAGATGATGAAGCTCCAAGAAAAGAAATTGGAAGAAGTAGAAACGGACGGGAAAGATGTTGCCTGCATGAAGAAGTACAGTAATCCAGCACTGATTCAGCCTTGCAACAGAACCCCGCTATCATTGGCTAGGCGATCTAAGCTCTGCAGATTGGTGGGGCCCAAGCAAGGCTGACATCCAGCGTCTAAAAAAAAAGTGCCTCTTCCAATTACTGCACTTCATGGACCCTCCCAAAACAAGAGGCCGTTAACCTACTTCGGGGGGTTTTTTTTTCAGCACGACGGCACAGCCCCTCATACAACATGGCGCCACAAGCAGAGCAATGGGAATCCGATTCCGATAGCCAAAATGCCTCCGACACCGGCTCACACGACGTGGCGGCGAGTCCCGAAGCCGCGGCCGGGCTCTTCGACAAGGACTCGGACGAGGAGGAGCTGGAGCAGCTGGTACTGGGCAACAAAACAAGTTTCAGGGAGAGCCTATTCAAGTACGGCCATCTGTTTGACGACCTGGGCGCCGATGGCGGCGAGTTGGAGGCTGCGGGCGCCGACACAGGAGGGCTGGAGGATGTCGACGACGGAGACTTGTTCATGTTCGACACGGGTGTCGCCGGCGCAGCCCGTGGCGTCGCGAAGGACGTTCCCGGGTCGGGCAAGACGGCGCAGGACGATGCTCCCGCGTGGGAGGACAGCGACGACGATCGATTGACCGTTTCGCTCGCCAGCGTTACGCGGCTGCGGAAGCTGCGAATCACAGAGGCCGAGGACGTCGTCAGCGGCACCGAGTACTGCACGAGACTGCGGCAGCAGTACCAGCGTCTGTATCCCGCGCCGGCCTGGGCGCAGCAGTCCGATGACCGCCCGACGAAGCGACGGCGCCGCTCCTCTGCCGCATCGGACTCGTCGAGCGACGACGACAGCGTCTCGGCGCAGCCGCTCGAGGCGTTTCTGCGAGACGTCAACCGGCTGGCCGGGCTGGGCGGCCCCACGAGGCGAGGCCTGCGACCCGAGGTGCTCAACATCCAGCGCACGCGCGAGATCCTCGACACGCACAAGCTGCCCGTCGCGTGCCTCTCCTTCCACCCCGAGTACCCCGTCCTGCTGTCGGCCAGCGCAGCGTCGGTGCTGTTCCTGCACCACATCGCGCCCGATGCCCAGCCGCCCAACCCGCGCCTCACGTCGGTCCAGGTCAAGCAGGTCGACGTGCGCGCCGCCGAGTTCCTCTACCCGCGCGGCGACAAGATCTTCTTTGCCGGGCGCCGCAAGTTCTTTCACCACTGGGACCTGCCCTCGGGCGTCGTGCAGAAGACGACGCAGGTGCTCGGTCATCGCCTTGAGCACAAGTCCATGGAGCGCTTCAAGCTCAGTCCCTGCGGGCGGTACATGGCCATCGTGGCGTCGACGAGAAAGGGGGGCGGCGTCGTCAACGTGCTCAGCGTCGCGTCCATGCAGTGGGTCGCCGCCGCAAGACTGCAGAGCCAGAATGGCTTGGCCGACTTTGCCTGGTGGAGCACGGGCAACGGCATGACGATCCTGGGCAAGGACGGCATGGTCGGCGAGTACAGCATGGAGAGACAGAGTTTCATCGCCGTCTGGCACGATGACGGAAACGTGGGCGGCATCGTGCTGGCCCTCGGCGGCCACGGAGGTCCCGCCGCCCTGGGCGAGGACCGCTGGGTCGCCGTCGGCTCCAACAGCGGCATCACCAACATCTACGAGCGTCAGGACCTCGTGGTGCCGGGCGAGGCCGAGCTCACCATCAAGGAGCGGCCGACGCCGAGGCGCGTGCTGGATCACCTCGTCACGCCCATCACGGTGCTCGCCTTTTCCCCCGACGGCCAGCTGCTGGCCTTTGGCAGCCGCGCCAAAAAAGACGCGCTCCGGCTCGTGCACCTGCCCAGCTGCACCGTCTACCGCAACTGGCCCACGCAGCAGACGCCCCTGGGGCGCATCACGACGGTGGCGTTTGGCAGGGGGAGTGATTTGTTGGCTGTGGGCAATGATATCGGCAAAATACGGTTATGGACCATTCAGAACTAGGCAGTCGTCGGACTGGCATATAAAGGAGGCTTGCGTTGCATTTCGTCTGAGGGGGCTATGGGATGATGCTATCGAGAATCGACCGAGTGTGTCGGCTTGCGCTCGTGTCGTCTTGTCGACATGGCCGTTTAATGTGCCATTGAATTTGACGATTCCCCATCCGTCCGGCACACAAACATCCGTGGCCGTCTGGTAGTTGAGTACGTTGCCTGTTTCCATCGTCCCATATTCCTTCGCAGCGACAACAAGTATCCTTTCAGACTCTTCCGTCCCGACTCATCAGACTCGAGGATCTACGAGGCCTGTCAGGTCTCGATCCGAGCTTAGTCTACATAGCCCTCTCCCACTTGGCGTACTTGGCGACTACAGCTGGTTGGCAGTTTGAGCCTCTGGCGATGCCGCTCTTGTAGGACGGAGGCCACACGGGCGGGTCCTGAGCCTGTCCGCCTCTACGACATGTCCGAGCTCCGGGTAGCGTCCGCGAACAAGATAGCCATCGTCATTCATGTTGGGCTCGCGTGAGCCAGTTCGGGCGTGCGACTAACTGCTCGGCATATTCCAGGCGAGCTTTCGGAGAGCGGCCCAAGACGCGTGGTTGGCTTCGCCGCCACTGAGCTCACCGGGACTGCCGGAGAAGAATGGCAAAATGCTTAAGCGGCGGCAGTCCCAAGATCAGACGAGCTCGGCATCGGCGTCGTCGACGAGGGGCTTGGCGCTGGACCAGCGCAGGATGAGCACGTCGCCCGTCTCGGCGAGGAGGGTATTGTCGGCGTCGGTCCCCTTGCCGTGGATGCGACAGTCGTGCAAGAGGCGGATAAAGACGGGCGTGTCCGGGTCCGGGGCGTCGACCATGCTGACGTTGCCGGCCGTGTCGTTGAGGTTCTGCAGCTGCTGGGGGAAGGAGGCGAGGAAGGAGGAGAGGTAGTGGTTGTGCAGCAGGGCCTGGTGGCGGGTGGCGTAGGCGAGTTCGGTGGGCGAGAGCCTGTCGCGCAGGTCCTGGTTGGAGAGGTAGTGGAGGGCGTGCTTGTCGATCTGGGATGAGGGACGGTGAGTCAGTCTCTTTGTTTGACTCGGGGGCCCCCTGAGGACGAGGGACACACATACCTTTGCGATGCGGACGCGGAGGTAGCTGCGGACGAGGAACTTGTAGCGCTCGAGCTCCGTCTGGATGACAATGAGGGCAAAGTTTGTCTTTGGGTCCATGTCGCCCGTCATGTCCTCGACCTTTTCAATCTGCTGCTTGATGCGCTGGTTGACGCGCTCAAAGAGGTGGTCCGAGGGCCAGCTGCGCAAAGGTCAGCAGCCGCCGGTGCCTAGGCTTGGGCATTGGTGTCGAGCTCCCTGCGGCAGCCACGTACAGAGGTGCAAGAGACTCACCCGAGCAGCTCGGGCGCCGACCGCTCGGCAACCCAGCGACGCGTCAGAGCCTGGAGGTCGCGCGTCCCCGAGGGCGCCGTCTGCCAGGCGGGGTCGACCTCCTGCAAGATGTCGTCGATGTCCATGGCGGCGGTGTCGACTGGAAAGGAGGGTGGTGCAGGTCTGGATTCGATGGTCGAGGACGCTCCTCGGCGGGAGATTTTTGGTCAGTGCTAGGGCGGGGTTATCGCAGTACAGAATAGTGCATGCATGATGCTCTATTCGCCGGTGCCATTATCCACGAACCACGCCTGAGTCTCTTGGCGCGGCCGTAGAAGCTCGCAGGTCAAGAATGCCAACTCTCCGATAGTCTCGTCCGACTTTTACAAGATGGACCTAAGGCTTAGTTAACTATACTCCATGGATACAAAATGGGAGCCGGCTGCTCCTCGAACGGAGAGGGTCACGGGCTTGGTGGAGCATCATCGGCAGGTCGGTGTGCTAAAGGGTGTACTTGTGCCGCAGGTACCGTCTGGGTTGATCCAGGTCGTTCCGGCGTCTGCAGTTCTGCTCTCAATGGTCAATTAGCTGTTGGTGGCCCCCCGGCAGTGGCCCAGACTAGTAGCGGCGCGGTGGGTTCCGGGTTCCGAGGGAGCACTAGAACTTGGCCTGTATGTACTCTGGACAAGCCGCGCTGTAAGTGGCTTCCCTCGCCGCGATAGGCTGGTGATTGTGCTTTGCCTATTTCGGGAGCTTCTGCAAGCAGGCACGTTTGGCTCTGCAGCAGTTAATTACCCGTCGGAGCCAAAGGCCAGCCTCGGTCTCTTCACCCTCTTCACCCTCTTCTCCCCCCTCTGCCTCCTCTGCCTCCTCCTGTAAATCACCACGACGACGCACAACCACCAACAACCTCGCAACCCATCCGATCCGACCTCTTCGAGATGGCACCCCCCGACGGCAGCAACAACGTGCCCTATGCCGAATATCTCAAGCAAGTCATGCAAAAGGGCCTTTTGGAAGGCCAGCTGCCCGCCGTCACAACCAATCCAAACCTGCTCGAGGGCATGGCCCGTAATGCCATGCCCAAAAATGGCTTCGACTACATCAAGGGCGGCGCCGGCGAGTCGGCGACCATGGATGCCAACCGCCTCGCCTTCCGCCAGTGGAAGCTCGTCCCCAGAGTGCTGACGCCAACCAATCCCAGGGACCTTAGCGTGACCCTCTTTGGCAAGAAATACGGTAAGCCGGCCATCCAGCCAGGTCTCCGTCGTCAATCCATGTACGAATAATCGTGGCCAAGTATAAAAGACACTCCCCTCCTCATGGCCCCTGTCGGCGTTCAGTCCTTGTACCACGACGACAAGGAGGTCGGCACTGCCAATGCTTGCGCTGCCCTTGGCGTTCCCTTTACCCTCAGCACCGCTTCCTCGACGGGCATTGAGGAGCTTGTTCAGAAAAGCCCCGCCGGGCCCAAGTGGTTCCAGCTCTACTGGCCAACCGACGAGGACATTACCGCTTCCCTCCTGCGCCGTGCCAAGGCCAATGGGTACCAGACCCTCGTCATCACCCTCGACACCTGGACTCTGGGGTGGCGGCCTCGAGACATTGACACGGCCAACCTCCCCTTTGTCGTCGGAGAGGGCGACGAGGTTGGCTTCCAGGACCCCGTCTTTAGGGAAAAGTTTGCCGAGCGCAGCCATGGCGGGACGCCCGAGTCCGACAGGATCTCGGCTGCCGCCTACTGGACCAGTTTGTGTTTCCCTGGCGTCAGCCATGGCTGGGAGCATCTCAAGCTTCTTCGCAAGTGGTGGGATGGGCCAATCGTCCTCAAGGGCATCATGTGCGTCGAGGATGCCGAGCTAGCCGTTCAGTACGGCATGGACGGCGTCATTGTCAGCAACCACGGAGGCAGGCAGCTCGACGGCGCAGTGGCGACGCTCGACGTGCTGCCAGACATCGCAGACGCCGTGGGCGACAGGATCACCGTCATGTTCGACTCGGGCGTCCGAACGGGCGCCGACATTGCCAAGGCACTGGCCCTCGGGGCAAAGGCCGTCTTTGTCGGCCGGCCGGTCGTCTACGGGCTGGGCATCAACGGGACGGCGGGTGCGCAGGCGGTGCTGGCTGGCCTTTTGGCCGATCTCGATCTGGGCTTGGGATTTGCTGGCATCAAGAGAATCTCGGAGCTGCAGCGTTCTCGGCTCCGGCGGGTGCGGCACCCGGGCGACGTCAAGTCCAACATGTAAGTCAGTGACGAGTAAATAGACAACGCCTGTCTCGCCGCGCGAACCTCCCTCGAGGTCGAGGACAAATGTCACGCACAGTAATCACGGCCTCGAGGCATGCGTGCACGACGGGTAAGCCGCCTTCCGGCTGCCAAGGGCCGCGTCGGCCAATCTGGCCTTGTCCGCTTCTCTGCTAGTGTCTCGGAATGGCCAACATCCGGCGGCCCTTTCCGCCCCGGATCGTCGCTGCATCTCGAACCCTGGTTGAGGCTCTGTCAAATCTCCGCACTGACGTCGCCTTTCTAGGGAATGACAGGTGACTTACCAGCATGGAAGCTCCCTCTTCCGACGGCCCTAGCCCGACCCAGACTGCCTGCCTAGGCAACAGATAGCAACCGCTAGCTGCCAACAGTCTGTTGGTTCAGGCATTCAATGGTTTTCTGCCAGTGTCTGTCTATCCACTTGGCCTGACGGCTGCAAGAGGCATAGGCCCAGTCTGTTTGGTGGAATCCATATGTTCATCTCATGTTGATTCATGGTGGGAAATCCCAGCTTCTGCTCATCCCGTGAGGTTTGTGTTCTGGCATGCACGTCCGTGTCTCTGGGCACTCGTATAAGAAGAAGCTGCATCTCTCTCTCTCCAAGGCTTTATCCTACTCAGCATTAGCATTCAAAGGCTCCTTTCCCCAGCAAGCTCACACATACTGCATAGCTGCTTGCACAGTAACCCTCTCGTTCAGAACCCAAGACAAGACAATACAGCGTCATGCGTCGGTCAATCTCTCTCCTGGCAGCCTGCCTCGTCTCCTTTGGCTTGGCGGCGCCGCTAGACCAAGATTCCAAGCTCGGAGACGTGGATATCCTCAACTATGCCTTGACCTTGGAGTTCCTGGAGTCCAAGTTCTACAGCGAAGGTTTGAGTAACTTTACCGAAGCGAACTTTCTCGACGCCGGATTCTCCAAGGAGTTCTACAAAAACCTCAAGGGCATTAGCCAGGACGAGAAGGTGAGTCACCCAATGCGAGCGTGAGCGCGTGTTGTTTTCATGTTGGCAGCTGCTGACGAGCGACCCGAAAATACAGGACCATGTCGCGTTCCTCTCGACGGCTCTCGGCGACAAGGCCATCAAGGAGCCGTCCTTTGCCTTCCCCGTCAAGGATGCCGCCTCGTTTGTCGGTCTCTCGAGCGTCCTCGAGGGCGTCGGCGTCTCCGCCTACCTGGGTGCCGCGCCGGCCATCACCAACAAGGACTATCTGACGGCCGCTGGCTCCATCCTGACCGTCGAGGCCCGGCATGCTTCGTACATTAGGGCAGCCCTCAAGCAGAAGCCGTTCCCGGCCGCCTTTGATACTCCGCTCGGCTTCAACCAGGTCTTCTCCCTGGCCGCCCAGTTCGTCACGGGCTTTGCCGAGGGCACCAAGGTCCCCTTCAAGCCCTTCCCCAAGCTCACCGCCGTGCCCTCGAGCGGAGACAAGTTCTGCGCCGGCAAGGGCTCGGTCACGTTCAAGGACGCCCAGGGCGAGAACAAGCCGGATAAGGTGTATGCCGTCTTCTACTCTGGCCTCGAGACCTATTACGTCCAAGTCACGAACTCTGGGGACAAGGATGTAAGTTTTCCCACCCCCGCTGCCATTGCGCGCTCGCACTGACACACTGGTCGCCTAGTACACTGCCTCGATCCCAGGCCCCGACTTTGCCACGAAGGGCCAGTCTGCTCCCAAGGGCCAGACGTACGTCGTCCTGAGCACCGCTGACGGTAAGGACACCAAGGCCAATGATGAGAACATCATTGCCGGAGTGGGCATCCTGGAGATTGGCTGCTAGATAATGACGGATCATGAAACGTATGAAAAGGTGAATAGCCGCGTTGGACGACATGGCCTAGTAATATTTACATAACTCGTTGGCAATGAAGCGATGACCATGACTTGTGGCTTAATTTGCTAGAAATTTGACTGGCACATGTGCAAGGTCCTGAGTTCCGTTTTTTAATCTCATATTCGTGTCTCTCATGCAAGGGCGTAAATGGCTTTAATGACAGCTTTGATGGCCCCGTGCTTTTCATGGCGAGCAGAGCTTGGGGGGGTGGAAAGAACTATTGTATTTGGCACGAGAAGCGGCAAGCTTTAGCACGCAGACGAGTTGGATGAACGGAGTGCTGGTGGCAGATGGCGGCTACTTCTTGGACGGAAGACGTTGAAGAGATGGACATTGGGTGTTTGTCTGATTTTGTTGTGCCAGCAGCTTGAGTAAAATCTTGTTGTTTCAGTTGGTTGGGCAGAGGTGCTCATGCGAGAGGCACGAGCTACCCTGTAGAGCGGCAGGCACTCGTAAGTGGTGGATGGGGACAGGCTTGGGTTGTTGGTGTGCTGGTGAAAGGTTCCCGAGCGTTCCAGCGAGATCGAGTTGGAGTCGATTCGATAGCGGATGTCTGTGTCAGAGCAGAGATTAGACGTATAATGCGCGTTAATAGCACCTCCACTGGGGCTGCCCTTATTTTACTAGCTTGACAGCCTGCTATATGGAGCGCTTCGAGCCTCACAACAATAGAGTTTATTTAAAATACTTCGTCACGCCTTGCACTTTAGAGCAGTGGTGCAAGGCGTACAATCAGCCGAAGGCTGCAAGTCTGCTGTCAACGGTAAGGCAGGCCTGAAAATTCAAGAATCTACAGTCATGCATTCATTGCGTCATCTACGTCTTGGTAGCATCAAGTGGAGTTACGTAGCCCCTAACCGTTCTTATACGGATTCTGAGTGAGAACCTGCCAACTCCTAAACCTTTCCCTGAACTTTGTTGGGTCGGCGGCAGTGGTGTCCCCAGCACTACACGCGGTTGGCTCATCGAGTCCTCGGAAGAAAACCTCACTGTATGACGTTCCTGGAAACTTTCAGATGATGTAGGCTGGGCTTTAGGTATCTTTTGCTCGGGTTGTAAGCGAGCATCTCGGTCTGTTCTTTTCGCAGCAGGCCCGTCAGCGGAGGAAGGACGGACCGCGACCTCCTCAAAGTCTGGGTTATGCGTCTGGACCTGGAGTACTTCAATTGATCAGCATTGAACATCTTGTGGAGCGCGAGATAAAGCCAACATGATAGGCGCGCTTATTGCGGCAGCCCAAGCAGCTCTTGGTGTGCCCAGCCGACTTTCTTCTGCCGAGGAAGTCTTGCGCTGGTTTCTCCTCGCCACAGCGAATGCATACGATGGAAACCACGCCACCTTGAGACCCTCGATGAGGCATAGGGTTCACTGCGGTTGAAAGCAGCTGCGTACGATGGGTTTGTTGGCGACCCGCGATGCTCAGAGTAGCTCTGTGACATTCAGGGGCAAGTGCAAAATTGGACCCACTTTTAGAAGGCCATCATCCAGTTGAGTTACGTTTTAGAAACCATACAACCAATCAGATGTCAGAAAACTTAACTGATCCCTGCTGCACCAAACCCTCATATTAGGGAAAACTTATTCGATTAATGTAAAGTCAGCCTACGGCTGAATAAACAGTCTCTGGACAGGGACAAATCAGGTGATCAATCAACTTATTGACGTCACGGCAATCAGCCATTGTACAATACTTACAGACGTAAAACGAGTCCTTGAGATGCTAAAAATACTCGAATAAAAATGAGCTGTTGTTTCGGGTGAAGCACGCTGGAATGCATGTGCCGACTTTACCCACCACAAGTATCTCGCACGGCTGACTACCCGAAGCGGTACACGGCTGGTAGCTCTGGCGAGACTTCATTTTTTGGTCCCGTCACCCGCCGCCGCAGTTCACATCGCCCTCCCACAACAGTTCGGCGCAACCTCGACAGTCCGCGGCGCGAGCTCGATAAGACCGAGGCGAGAGGTGGCCGAGGCGGCGTTGATCCAGGAGCTCCAGCAGGAACAGAAGCTGCAGCAGCCCGCGTCGCAATGGCGGAACCCGCAGCCGAGGCCGACGAGCGGTCGCAGAAACGGAGCCACGCCGAGTTTGCCGAGCAAGATGGATCGGGTATGTCTGTGTCTGTGGCTTCGCACTCCGATTCTTCTGACATTCAGCTTCCTCCAGACTCGTCGGATGACGACATGGGCCCGCAGCTGCCCTCGACCGAAGCCCCCAAGAAGAAGCGCCGCGTGCTGCCGTACGAGAAGCTCTACGTGGCCGCCATGCCCTCGTCCACGCGCTACTCGCGGTCGCTGATGCACAAGGAGCAGCTGCTCTTCGTCACGTGGACACCGCTGACCGACTTCCTCATCACCGCGTCGGCCGACGGCGTCGTCAAGTTTTGGAAGAAGATTGCCCAGGGCATCGAGTTTGTCAAGCAGTTCCAGGCGCACAACGGCGACATCAGGTCCGTCTCCGTCAGCCAGGACGGCACCAGCTTCGCCACCGCCGGCGCCGACGACACCATCAAGGTCTTCGACGTCGTTACCTTTGACCTGCTGTCCATGATCTCGCCCGGCTTCGCGCCCAAGTGCCTGTGCTGGGTCCACCGCAAGGGCGCCTCGCTGCCACTGCTGGCCGTGTCCGACGAGGCGGGGCCGCTGATTCGCATCTACGACGGCCGCGGCGAGAGCGAGGAGCCCATACACACCATCAAGGGCCTGCACCGGAGCCCCGTGCACCTCATGGCCTTCAACGACGCCTTTGACTGCGTCGTATCGGCCGACGAGAACGGCATGGTCGAGTACTGGCGGCCGAGCGGCAGCTATGAGAAGCCCGACAACGTCTTCGAGTACAAGAGCGCCACCAACCTGTTTGACTTTCGCAAGGCCAAGAGCGTGCCGTCGTGCCTCGCCCTGTCGCCCAGCGGCAACAGCCTGGCGACGCTGTCGCTGCCGGACCGCAAGATCCGCCTCTTCGACTTTGCCACGGCCAAGCTGCAGCGCACCTACGACGAGTCGCTCCAGGCCATCGAGGAGATGCAGCAGGCCGGAGCAGCGTCGCAGAAGTTCGACCACGTCGAGTTTGGGCGACGGCTCGCGCAAGAAAAGGAGCTCGAGTCGCCGTTGCTGCGGTCCAAGTGCAACATCGTCTTTGACGAGTCGGGCCACTTTATCCTCTACGGCTCCATGCTCGGCATCAAGGCCCTCAACACGTACACGAACCGGGTCCTCAAGGTCTACGGCGGCGACGAGGGCTTCCGCGCCGTCCACCTGGCCTTGTACCAGGGCCAGCCGCAGAAAAAGGGCGTCGTGTCGGTGGAGATGGGCGCGTCCAGCAACCCGCTGCTGCAGGAGTCGGAGGCCCGGGACCCGATCCTGGTGGCGACGGGGGTGGGCAAGGTGCGCTTCTACATGTTTACCAGCAACGAGGACATTTCCAAGTCGACGCGCGACGTGCAGAACGAGAGGCCGACGGGCCCGGGCCACAAGAAAGAGGCCAAGGTCCGGCAAAAGGAGACGGCCGACGGCGCGGTGCTGCACACGACGTACGGCGACATCCACGTCCGGCTGTTCCCCGACGCAGCGCCCAAGGCGGTCGAGAACTTTGTGACGCACGCCAAGAGTGGCTACTACAACAACACCATCTTCCACCGCGTGATCCGCAAGTTCATGATCCAAGGAGGCGACCCGCTGGGCGACGGGACGGGCGGGGAGAGCATCTGGGGGCGCGAGTTTGAGGACGAGTTTAGCAGCCTCAAGCACGACAAGCCGTACACGCTGAGCATGGCCAACGCGGGGCCCAACACCAACGGGAGCCAGTTTTTCATCACGACAGAGAAGACGGTACGCTCTTCGGACTCTTTATTTTTTGTCCAAAGGACGAACTGACACGCAAGGGCAGCCGTGGCTGGACGGAAAACATACGATATTTGGGCGGGCGACGCAAGGGTTCGAGGTGATACAAAAGATCGAGGGTGTGCGGACGTACAAGGAGAAGCCCGAGGAGGACATTAAAATCGTCAGCATTGACGTTGCGTGAGAGGTGCCCGTCAAGCAAGACGAGGGGTGCACTCTACTGTGAGCAGATGTGTATGCGCAACTTGGCTCGTTGAATAAGGTGATGGCACAGTAGCTGTGACGGTGTCGCTGGCTGAAGAAACATATGGCGTTGAGGAGAGTTCGAAGATGAATTGACCAATCGGGCGCTGGGCATCAACGGCGTCAGCGCTGCCCCGCCGCCCCTATTTTTCTCAAACCCCGAAGGGAAAAAACACCTGATTTATCGATTAATCTTTGGAGGGGGAGGGAAGTGACGCAGGCCCAGAGAAGCACAAGAAATCGACTTTTTACGCCTCGACGTTTTCTTGTTCCATTGCTTCGTCTTCAGCGTGTCATCCATTCCCTTCTTCCTCCCCTGGGAACATTTCTTTCTCATTCTTTCTCATCCCGCTCCTGCCTTTACAATGTCGGTAAGTCTTGGCCCAGCAGCCTGCACCGCCAAGGTGACTCACAGCATGTTTGGCAGTTCTACATTGAGAACAAGAATGTCGGCAACAAGGCCGACTCGGAGGACTGGAGAAGTAGGCCGTCGACTCTCTTCTGCTTGGGCGCTTGCTGACCGAGACGCACGCAGTCCGCGGGTACAATCCCCTGACGCCGCCCGACCTGCTGCAGCACGAGATCCCGCAGACGCCCGCGTCCAAGAAGACGGTCATCGAGTCGCGCGACGAGGTGGCGGCCGTCGTCAACGGCTCCGACGCCCGCCACCGGCTGCTCGTTGTCGTCGGGCCCTGCTCCATCCACGACCCGGAGGCGGCGCTGCGCTACTGCGACATGCTCCTGCAGGCCAAGCATAAGCACCGGGACGAGCTGCTCATCGTGATGCGCTCGTACCTCGAGAAGCCGCGCACCACGGTCGGCTGGAAGGGCCTCATCAACGACCCGGACATTGACGGCAGCTTCAAGATCAACAAGGGCCTGCGCCTGGCCCGGCAGCTCTTTGTCGACCTGACGGCCCGCGGCATGCCCATTGCCAGCGAGATGCTCGACACAATCTCCCCCCAGTTCCTCGCAGACCTGCTCTCCGTCGGGGCTATTGGCGCCCGCACCACCGAGAGCCAGCTGCACCGCGAGCTCGCCAGCGGCCTGAGCTTCCCCGTGGGCTTCAAGAACGGCACCGACGGCTCCCTCGGCGTCGCCATCGATGCCATTGGCGCCGTCCGGCACCCGCACCACTTCCTGTCCGTCACCAAGCCCGGCGTCGTGGCCATTGTCGGCACCACGGGCAACGACGACTGCTTCGTCATCCTGCGCGGCGGCACCGCGGGCACAAACTACGACGCCGACAGCATCGCAAAGGCAAAGGCGGCCCTCGAGGCAAAGGGCGTCCGCCAGCGCCTCATGGTGGACTGCAGCCACGGCAACTCGCTCAAGGACCACCGCAACCAGCCCAAAGTGGCTGCCGACCTCGCCGAGCAGATTGCAAAGGGCGACACGGCCATCATGGGCGTCATGATTGAGAGCAACATCAACGAGGGTAAGCCTGCCTGCTTGTCTCTGGGTGTAGGAGACGCTAACCTGCGTCGCGAATCAAACAGGCAACCAAAAGGTGCCCGACGAGGGCAAGTCGGGTCTCGAGTACGGCGTAAGCATCACAGACGCGTGCATCAACTGGCAAGACACCGAATCTGTGCTCGACAACCTCGCCGAGGCCGTTAAGCAGAGACGCAAGCTTGTAGGCTCCAACGGCCATGCCTAGACTGCGTCTCTCTTTTCTTTTCTTTTCTCATTCTATCATCTTGATGGCCAGCTCCGCGAAGCTGTTGTTGATTGGGGGAAAATGGAGGGCAGAGTCAAGGGTGGAATTTGACGACTTGGAGTTGGAGAGGCATATGACACATATATATATGCATCATTTCCTGAAGTGTGACGCGCTATAGATTGTGCCATTTCAATACCATTTGCGAGTTTCTTGTCGGTATTATTTGGGTATTGGTGAATAGAGGCTGTCGCAGAGGCTGAGGATGCCTTTTTGCTGAGTACAAGCCCAATACTGGACATTGTTAGTGAATCCAAAGTAAATACTTGGTGAGGCTACCAACAAGTGGCTTTGCGCACTCAGCCATGAATGCATGCCGTACCGTACAGGGCCGCACTGTGACTAGCACCCTGGTGATGCGCCGCGCGATGACACTTGGCCTTGGCCACACTGTACTGTACAACAGGGCTGAAGCTTCTCCCCTTGCAGTCAGTCCGTGATGGCACCGCGAGCCAATTTTTAAATGGCGCGAGCCGCAACGCAGACTCGCCCGTCCACCCGCTCGGTTCGAGCTGCCTCTGTTTTCCCTCTCCGTCCCCCAATGCATTCGGCGCCGCGCTAACAATCACCCCCTCGTCGTATTCGTCCCCATCGTCGCCGCCTCAACTCAAGCCAGCTCTCGGGCTCCTATCAGCTACCAGCTTTGTCCACCATTCGACCAATTCTTGCCGCTTGCCCGCTCATCTACCTCGACCGGTTCATTCGCGCCCCAAAACAGCCATGGCGCGCCACCACTACTCGCCTCCCGACTCTCCGCTGTCGTCCATGGCCTCCGAGGAGCCGTACGACGACGACGCCCACGACGACGACGACGACGAGGCCTCCCTGCGCCCCTCGAAGCGACAAAAGGTCGAGGCCGCGTCGACGGCATCATCGGCCATGGTCCCGGACCCCGAGCCCGAGCCCGTCCCCGAGCCAGATGCCCTCGAGGGCATGTCGGACCTGTCCTCGGACACGTCGGGCGACATCCCGAGCTCCCCCGTCAATGCGCGCCTCGACGAGGACGACTTCCAGGACCAAGTCTCGGTATGCGACTGGGACGGGTGTCCCGCAGGCGATCTCAGCAACATGGACAGGCTGGTCGAGCACATCCACAACTCGCACATTGAGAATCGGCAAAAAAAGTACACGTGCGAGTGGAGGAGCTGCCAGCGCAAAGGTCTTCCCCACGCCAGCGGCTATGCCCTCAAGGCTCACATGCGCAGCCACACGAGGGAAAAGCCCTTTTACTGCTACCTGCCGGGTTCGCCGCTGCCTCTCTCCTCTCCTCCAGTACGCCTGGGCTAATGCTTCTTGCAGAGTGCGATCGCTCCTTTACGAGATCCGACGCGCTTGCTAAGCACATGCGGACCGTCCACGAAACAGAGGCGCTCCGGCCCTCGGACCCCGTGCCCAAGTCGATGCAGATGGGGCCCACGGGCAAGTCAAGCAAGCTGAAAATCATCATCAAGACGCCGCAGTCGCATGGCGCCGGCCACGACGACGGCGCCGACCCGTCGGTCAACGGCGAGGAGGTC
Source organism: Hirsutella rhossiliensis (assembly GCF_020360975.1). NCBI lineage: Eukaryota > Fungi > Ascomycota > Sordariomycetes > Hypocreales > Ophiocordycipitaceae > Hirsutella > Hirsutella rhossiliensis. The sequence goes on along the minus strand of NW_025408671.1, from coordinate 4,138,562 downwards.
AATGCCGAGTTCTTCACGGCCCTCTCGGGTGAGTTGTTCTCGGCCGACGAGCTGGCCTACCCGGTAGATAAGCTGTACCGCAAGTGCTACTGGGAATCGAAGTGGGCCGACGAGGTGGGCGAGGCGCTCAAGAAGGAGTGCAAGGAGTGGGAGGAGGTCTACTACAAGGAGTGGCTGGAGAAGGAGGTGCTCCTGTCCCAGGTGATCCAGAGCGAGGTGGACTGGCACGAGCGGCGCCAGGCCATCCTGTCGGGCACCGCCGACGTGCAACTCCCGGGCGTCGTCGAGGCCCAGGACCCAGGGCGCCAGATCAATGGCGTGGACCGAGAAGGCGAGACCACGTCCGCCGCAAGTGCAGCCCAGGCAACAGAGGCCTAGGCGTGCCGTTTCTTTATCATCTTTATCTTCTTTGGCTCTTGGATTCTATTTGGCAGCGAACACCCGTTGGGGCAGCGGCAATGGCCTCGTGTATAAGCGGGTGGATAGAAGGGGGCCTTTACTTGGAGTTTACGGCTGCGGCTGCTCGGAGAAATCATTCGTGTACATTGCAATCGAGGGAGTTGAATGGCTGGGAGCTCGGGCGAGGAATGAGGGCATCGCCGAGTTGATGTAAGCATGGGAGCAGCCTAGATATGCACACGCGGCGTATTGTCCGCGCTTCTTCGCGCGTCTTTGCGTGTGTCTAGACGGGCCGCAAAATACAGGAGGGGCCGTCGCAACTCTCTGTTATTCGATAACAGCAGGCGTTGATGTTTGCCGACGTGAAAAACTCTCGTCTTTCCTCTCGCCCCTGTCGTGCAACAGCCCGGCCTGCGAGCTTGCCCGCCTACCCTACACCCCTGGCCCACGGGTCGGTGGAGCCGGTGACGCCACCAGCGCCAAAAAGGCCCGTCGCCGAGCTCGCATCGCCGCACGCAGCCCCAGCCAACGCCCGCCGCCGTATTTCTAAGCCGTGCACCTGCAAGCCTAATTTTTCTCCCCCCCCCTTCAGGAGGTGCGCGATCGGGGGATCCGTGTTTTGTGGCGATTTTCCCCGAGCAGCAGCGCAAAGCGCTCCATTTCCTGCTTCTTCTTTTTTCTTCTGCATCTTGCTGTTGAGGGAGGTTGTTGTTGGTTGGACGCTCTATCGTCTGCTGGGCTTTCTAACTTTGGTTTCTTCGTCCCGCATTCAACACGGCAGAATAAAGTCTAGCGACGGCGAGCAGGACGCTGAAAAGAGGACGAGGCCCCCGCGAACCATACAGACGACGCCGAAGCCGCTTCCTCCAGAGCGCCGAGATACCCCCCCCTCCCGAACGAGCTGCCGTCTAGAAGCATAGAGGAGAGAAGATATACAGACGAGACAACTCTGACTTGGAACGGCAATCGACCGAACCCTATAAATTCTAGGACAAGAGGAAGAGAGGGAAAAAAGAAACAAGCGAAGAAGAAGTGTGAAGTAGCCACACACAGGTCTTGGGCGACGAGCCCCCGGCGGCGCAACCATGAGCGCCATCCTCTCCGTCGACGACCTCAACGACTTCATCTCGCCCGGCGTCGCATGCATCAAGCCCGTCGAGACGCTCCCCGCCGCCGACGCCCACGATGAGACCGAGGTGATGCTCGACGGCGGCTCCCAGCAGCAGCAGCAGCAGTCGGCCGCGCAAATCTCCCTGACCGACTGCCTCGCCTGCTCCGGCTGCGTCACCTCGGCCGAGGCCGTCCTCGTCAGCCTGCAGAGCCACGCCGAGGTCCTGGCCACGCTCGACGCCGCGCCCGCCCTGCGCGTCGTCGCCGTCCCCGCCGCCACCGCCGACAACGACGACCCCGCGCGGCGCTTTGTCGTCGAGGGGCTTGCCGACCCGGGCGCCCGCCTGCTCGTCGCCAGCGTCAGCCCCCAGACCAGGGCCAGCCTCGCCGCCGCGTGCCCCTCGGGCGCCGTCTCGGGCGCCGACGTGCGCCGCATGGTTGACGTCTTGCTCCGGGGCGACTCGGGCCTCGCCGCCGGCGGGGCGTGCGGCAGCCGCTTCTCGTGGGTCGTCGACACCGACGTTGTGCGCGACGCGACCCTCGTCCTCGCCGCCGACGAGGCCCTCGGCGCATCCACCCCCTCGCGGCCCGTCCTCGCCGCCTCGTGTCCCGGCTGGGTGTGCTACGCCGAGAAGACGCACCCGCACGTCCTCCCCCACCTGTCGCGCGTCAAGTCGCCTCAGGCCCTCGCCGGCACTCTGCTCAAGACGACGCTGAGCCGCAGCCTCGGCATCCCGCCCAGTCGCATCTGGCACTTGGCCGTCATGCCGTGCTTCGACAAGAAGCTCGAAGCCAGCCGCGAGGAGCTCACGGACCAGGCGTGGGCTGGCGCAGACTCGCTCGCGCCGGGAGTCCGCGACGTCGACTGTGTCATCACGAGCAAGGAACTTCTCATGCTTTGCGAGTCAAGAGGAATCGACTTCTTCCAGCTTCCCCGAGACGGCACCTCCATACCTCCGCTGGAGCCCTTCCCCGACTCGCGGTTACACCAATTCTTGTTCCCCACACAACGCCCTCGGAGTCCTCCCCGCGTCGCCGGCTCCTCAGGCGGCCTGCTACACTATATCCTGCAGAGCAGAGCCGCCCAAACGCCGGGCTCTGAAATCCGAACCACCCGCGGCCGCAACGCCGACGTGGTCGAGTACTGCGTCTCCCTCGACGGCCAACCGCTCTTCAGGGCCGCGCGGTACTACGGCTTCCGAAACATCCAAAACCTGGTACGCAGGCTCAAACCTGCGCGGCCGTCCCGGATGCCCGGCGGCAAGCCCTTTGGGAGCGCTCGGCGGGCTGCGGGCAAGTCGGCGGCGTCGCTCGAGTATGGGTACGTCGAGGTCATGGCGTGTCCCGGGGGCTGCACCAACGGCGGCGGGCAGATCAAGGTTGAAGATCCCATCGTCGCGCAGCGCAAGGGCTTTGTCGGCAAGCCGGGCCCGCAGGAGCAAAAGGATTGGCTGGCTGAGGTCGACGAGGCCTACTTCTCCGACGGCGAGGCGGAGACCGAGGACGGCCCGATTGGCGGGGACGTGGTTGATGGCATTTCCTCGTCCCATGTACATGATACCCTAGTATACTGGTCTGAGATGACGGGCATAGGCTTGGATAGACTGGCCTTCACAAGCTATCGCGAGGTGATCAGCGACGTCGGCAAGGACCGCGCCACCGACGCCGACAAGGTGGTCCAGCTTGCCGGCAAGGTTGGGGGCGGATGGTAGAGCGCATTGGCTGTCAGGCCACAGCAATCAACTTTCTTTGCCGCCGCGCCGCACAAAGCCGGCCCCTCCCCGTCCGCTGCCGTCGGGTCCCCTGGGCGCCCGGATGGGCTGTTGTGGTTCGTCTCTGGGCGGAGGGCTTTTCCACGCATCACCTTCCGGCCCTCGTCTCTGCGCGGGGAGCTCGGGCTTGGATGCGTAGTTGGGGTCGTACAGCTCTCTGGTCGGACCGGCTTGGCTGTTCTGCCGGCGAATGTCGGGCTGTGACTGCCGAGTGTCCGGGCCGTTCCTCGGTCCTCCGCCACGGCCACGACCTCGGCCGTTGCCCGATTGGTGACGGCCCTCTGGGCGGGGCGGGGTAACGGTGCCGGGGGACGAGCCACGAGACGACGAGGCCGACTCGCCAAAGATCTTGGCGCGTGCCTCGTCGTAGCGCCTTTGCTTTTCCTCCCGATCCCGCTTCTGCTTGGCGCGGATCTGCTCCGGGGTCAATTGGGCCTCCCTCTTGTCCGACTGGTCGGCATCGTCGTCGAGGGCGAGCCGGGCCAGGCCGGTGACGGGGTCCTTGGCAACGACCGGCTTGCGGCTCAGGACCTTGACCTGGGGCTTAAAGGTGGACGCAAGGGGAACGTCGTTATTGGCCTCCAGGTAGTGAAAGGTCTGGGGCGTGTCGCTGCAATGACGAGAGGACGCAGCAGTCAGCACAGCATCATGCGCGGCGGACCAGGGCCAAGTTGAGGTGGTCAGGGTAGGGTCTCGCGCTTACGCCGACTCCCACAGTTTGCGATTTGCCTCGGCGTGCTGCTCCAGCCGCTCGGCCTTTGTGAGGGGCGCCGACGTCCCCTCCGGCTGCACGTCCTGCTGGGGGAGGCTGTCGACCTGGGCCTCCCAATCGTCGTCCCACGCGTCGGGGATGTCTGCGGCCGCCTTCTTCATTGGGGCGGTGGGCGGATGGAGACGCCGGATGGCGGCCTTTTTGGCTGTGTCACGAGAGTGTCTCGGGCGATCGCGTGTGCGGCGTCGGCGGCTGGCGGGGACGGGCGACGGAGCTGTTCATAAGGGTTGGGTTGCAGGCAATGGCGATGTTGGAAAAAAGGCAGAAATAGTGAGTTTGGGAGGGGAGAAAAATAAGAGGAAAAGCTTAAGCCGGTGGAAGTTTGTCTGCCCTCAAGCAGCCGTCGACCAGAGGAGGTTTTGGCTGGTGGGCTCACGGGTTTACTGGCGAGTTCCGAAGAGGGATAGGTATGGCCGGCGCCTGCGGAGAAACGTCGCCCCGGCCTTGCCCGCCAACCTTGGGCTGCCCGGAGCTCCGACTTGTTGGCAAATCCCGGCCATTGTTTCTTTCTCGCGGACATGACGGCCAACGAGGCACGTCATCGCGCTGCACAGTACCTACGAAGCAGTGTCTACTGTATGCATGTGCCGAGTATTGTACAGATAAAATATCTCCCTGCGCAAGTGTGTTCCCTTGCTTCCAGAGGGGGGCTTTGCTGACCAGCCGCGACGTTGTCAAGCCCTGGACTGCGGCAATCCCGCCGTCCAATAGTCTGTCCCGAGCTTACGCCAGTCGTGACCTGTGTCCTGCACGTAGGAATCTGCCTCATCCAACGGGCTGCGTTGTCTTCTTTTCCCATCTCAAGGCTCTCGCTCATGGGAGCGAAAAACTTGCCCGAAACGCCATCTGACGGACAGCCTCTGCTGTCAACGGCTGTCTTTGCAAGTCATCCCCCATAGCTAGCCAACCCGAGTCATCGCTGCCGCTCGACACCCAAGTTGTCGAGCCCAATACGCCCGCCGGGAGCAGCAACGGCCCCCCGAGAAGGGCCAAGGGCGACCAGGAACGGTTCATGTCCAAGCTTGCGGACCAGGGCTTCAGCACGAGTAGGAGGAGCCGTTCCCGTCTTGCCATGCCATGAGTGCAACACTGACAGCCCGCACAAGGACAATATCCTGACCCCCTAGCTCCGCGCCAAGGCGTCGACCGCCGGCTCTATCCCAAGGGAGTGACGCTCGAGATGGAGACGAACTGGCTGGCTAAAATCAAGGCCGCGAAGGACGGCACGCAGCCCGAGGGCGACCAGGTTATATAGGTGGCGCGGTGGTCGTTTTCGGTTCTGGTGTCCAGTGCCCATGTACCCTCTGTGGCGGTTCAGGTACGGCCCGTCTGCTGTAGACGATGAGGCGATGGTTGATGTCCCCGACTGCTTGGTTTGCCAGGCTGCTCAAGATGCTCCGTCGTCGAGCACACGCAGACACAGCGCAGTGCTTGCTGCAAGACGGGTTTCCCTCGAGTACACAAAACCTTTGCTATCTCAGCCCGGGCCAACAGCGTCTTTTTGGGCTTCGTCACGTCACGGCGGACAGCGGAGCGGTGTGAGACGGTTGCATAAGGCGACGCTGCGCGCGATGCATGCAACCACTCGGCTGCGGCTGGTAAAGCAGCTGTCTGGCTGGCAGCGCAGGGAGAGGGGGGAGAGAAGCAAGCGAGAGGGAGCGAGGAGCAATAATGGGTGCTGGGATGCCGTGCGACGTCGTGGCCTTTGTCGAGGTACCGGTCTAGTACCTCTCCCGAGTGACGGGTACCTGTGCGTAAGCACGTCCGGCGCTGTGCCAAAGACGTAAAGGGCGTAAAGGGCGTAAAGGGCGTAAAGGGGGCTGTGGCAGGTCCAAAGGAGAGGAGAGACAGGGCTATGGCGATGATTCAATGCTGACCGACCTGTTTCTTGGGCGCATAACTGACACCTGAGCCATCATGCAACTCACAAGCACAGCACAGTACCTGCAACAGGCCAATAGGTACATGCAAGTCGTGGCTACTTGCTGATTCTGGCGGATGGAAGGATGAGGCTGAGAACTAAAAGCATGAACTCTTTCAAGTTGCACCCGGTACTGTGTTGTCAAGAGCAAGTACGAATACTAGGCAGGTGCCTAGTGGCCAATAGCTCGAGTTGCTAGGAACCTCTTCACCTCTTCTCGAGATGGGCCTCGCAACACAATCACCAATCGCATGGGGGGGCGTTTGATGGCACACCGGCTGGATACGGCAAAAGTCATGCGCGTCTTGGCAGCTGAAATGCGACGTGCTTTCATCAGTGTCATGCCTTGGATCTTACCGTCGTCATTTCCTATCCCACCAGCACCTAGGTGCCTTCTTCTGAGAAGTCGATACAAGGTATAGACATGTAATATCCCAACCATGATTCAGCGACTGCTTTGCGGCGGCGGACGTGCTCGTTCCGCGGCAAGGTGGCAATGGCCTCAGGCTTCCGACCACCTGTCGAGGTACATGCGGTCATGCGCTACCTGGACAGGCGAGGCCGAGGCTGATGCGGCGGCTGCTGATGTTCAATAGCCCGCTTGTATGTTGAGTGCCGTCCAATGGAGCCAACTACCAGATCGAGGACTTGACAGAGACAGGGACAAGCGGAGAACTACTGCGCAACGGCCTATGGTCGAGAGTGTCGAGCATGCCTCTCTGGTTGCTGGCACGCCCGGGATGGAATGCCGGTCCAGGGCGGGAAGTTTGTTAGCCGTGCCGAGGGCGGGCCATTGCATATCGATGACTAGAGATAGCGATCGATGTACAGTGAATGATATCTCGCTCCCACCTCATGTATGCCTACCCCGTAAGTACAATGGCCACACGGCTTGCCTACCTACCTACTGTATCTATTCATGAACAATAAGAGGCCAGGCCAATGGCAGGCCGTGCCAGACTCGGGACGAACAGCACGGACGGCGCACGACATGGCGAGCCGGGAGCCAAGGCATCCGTGGCTGGGCGATCCTGTACCAGATGAAGTGCCACAGCGCTTCCCCATGCCCCAAAATAACGTAGTTTGTACGGCGTCGGAGGCATTACGGATACAGGCTGGTTGGTGGGGGGGTGGCCGGTGGCCTCGTCGCCATGCACACAGGTACTGACCGGTACATGTACAGGGTCGGCGCGGATTTGGCGTGGACATTGGAGCGCACTGTACTTTGTCTGGCCGGCCTGGTACTCCCGGAAAGCTGGAGCCCCGCCATCTTGGCCGCACGCCGCCACCGCAGCCCCGGAATCGACTACTGTACGTACTGTACTCGATGTACCTGGCAATCAATCTGGAGCACAGGTGCGACCCTGTGCCATGAGAGTGTACTGTAGGTAATTACGGAGTAGGCAGAATGGCAGAGTAGCATTGATAAATCGAGCTCCAAGTACAGCGCAGGTACTGCACGTGTCGCTCTCTCGGGCGCCATGCCCACTAATGACAGCGTCCAAGTCCCACTAGAAACCCCGCTCGCCCTTTGCCCACGGACGCCGGGGGAATGCTGTATGGACAGTGTGTGCGGTGCTTTACTGTGCGCAAGCGGGCGCCAAACAGCACATGGAAGCTTCCGGGCGTCTGAATAAGCCGTGGTGATCAAGGCAAAGCATGCAAGGCGTTTTGCACTGGAGTTTGCACGGGAGTTTGCACTGTGGCCCTGGATGTTGCTTTTTAAGCAGCCCCCAAGGTGCCCCGTCCCGCATCAACTTTGCACCCTGAGGCGGCGCCGCCCACGACTCCGTACCGCCTGTAGATAGATACATGCCGCCGCAGCAAGCACCGTGCAGAGCTTTTACATAACCGCGCCAACCATCCCCCAACCGCCCTCTCTTTCGCCTCCCCAGAGCTTGCAACCTGCATCACCAGAGCTTCGTCGACTTTGGCCCTCTCAAGCTCAACCGACGGCTCTTTGTCTGCCCCCACGGCCTGGAACCCTTTTCCTCTGGCCCCTCCCTCGTGCGCTTTTGCCTCTCCGTCATCTTTGTTTCCCCTCCCCCTCCACCCTTATCCGCCTCCAGAGGCGCACGCGACAACACCAGCCTGCTCCCTCCCCTGCCGGTCCCGTCAAGACGTCTGCCCTTCGTCTCCGTCCGGCCAGCCGATCCGCCGCCATGTCGGGCACCACCGAGGGCGGGCATGCGAACGTGGGAGGCGGCTTTGACCTGCTTCGGCGAGCCACGCAGGCCATGATGTCAAAGTACGTGGGCCAACTTTTCTTCCACTCTACCTCCCCCCCCCCCCACTCTCTCCCCTTCTCTCTCTCCCTCTTCCTTGACGCCCGATTTGGAGACCCTGTCCCCATGGCGGGAGAGAAAAACCGAAAGTCACTTCTCCCCAACGCTCAGCACACTACAAGCTTCTGGCCTGTCGAGTCGTGATGCGTCATACCTGCTACCTGCTGTACAAGGTACACACACGCCTGCGAATACACTACCTCCATTTATCCAACGGCAGCCTAGCTTGTTCAAGTGAACTTTGGGGTTCGGATCTCCGGTCACTAGGTTGGCCAAAACCTTCTTTGCATGGCCGCCTGGTGCTCCCCCGCCCGCGGTAGAGCGTCTTGTTGGTCTGTCCCCCAGCAATATCCGGCAAGTCATTTCAGCCAGAGGTGTCCGGGGCCGAGATCGCGAGTCAGCTTTGTCATTTGGACCACTGATGCGCCCCCTCTGCCCCTTTCTGCCCTTGCCGGACAGATGAAAGCCCCTTTTGGTCGACATCCCCCGTGGGCCATGGCAGAGTGGACATGACGTTGTCGATCCATGACCGCGCGCGGGGCCGCCAGTCAGGACCGGTACAAGGTGCTCTGCTCAAGCCTGGCCGCCTCGACGCAGATGCGAGGCTCTCGGGGCGGCCGTCTTGCACCGTTGGCCTGGCCGTTGGGGCCGAGCACCAGCTTCCATCTTGAGTCCTTGATCAGGTTGCGGCCTCGACTGCCTAGCCCTTTGTCGGCAGCGATCTAGCGATCGATTGTCCTGACTCGGCCCTCCTGACTCGCGCCTGTATGCGCCACCCGGGGCTTAGAGCAGGTACCTTTTGGACACCTCGTGGGAGCCGCAGCCATGGGCCTCGGGCTCCGGCTTTAGGCTCGCACCCACCGGTACAGCAAAAGTACTTTGCGCTACCTTGGTCCGGGCCCGATCAAGCTTCAACATCTCCACTCTTCCCACATGGCCACTCCGACGATTCGTCTCGTTATTTGCAATTCCTTTGCGCGGCGAGTGTGCCATTCCACACCCGCTCCCGGAACCATCGCTTCCCTTCTCGCGTTGCCCAGGCTTCCGTCAATCGCCGCCTCTCCCGCCTCAGCTGCCCAACTATCCTTGCCCGCATCACGGCCTGCCCGCCCCCAAGCCTCACATTTACACGCCCCCCCCGCTTGACTCCTAGTCTTGGGTTTTACTGCCAGGAATTAGTGTTCCCATCGGCACGTCGCCTTGCTTCTCCCCCCCCCGCCACCAGTCATCGCCCTGCAAAGTCCCTTCCGCTTTGATTCTACCGTTTCACTCCATTTCATTTGCCTGCCGCGACGATGCAAGTTATTGACCGATCCGTCAGAACCGCCGCCACCGACGAAGATGGCGTGGACCACATTGGCTCCGACACGCCACGCTCGGGCATCGCCACTCCTCAGCCAGACCTTCAGGACAAACGTCTGCCCGGCATCATGAGCTACTTCGGCCAGGTTTGTCAAGACTCTTCTAATAGCGACCCGTCCTCCGTCCTCCCACGGTCCGGCGGTACCGTGCCCCTGGATCCCAAGCGGACCCGGCAGGGCCAGGATGCTTCGTCCACGGCGCGGCAATCACGAGGTCGTGCCGAGAGTTCTTGGCGTTACGGCAGAACACCACCCGTCGATGTCCACATTTCTTCGCAGCCTGACAGCCTTCTTCTTCACACCGAAGCTGCCCTCCAAGCGCAGCCAGCTTCTCATCCCTATCCAACCCCTCCCTCTTCACACACGCCGTCCTCCGAGGGCTCAATGACCCAAGACTCTGCTCTACATGGCTCCGAGGCGTCCGCGACCGCCGTGGGCGCTTCTCGCTCCCACCGTGACCCGCCGGAGCCGGCTGGTCGACCAGAGCCTGCCACTGCCCAGCCCCTAGCCCCCACGATCGTGTCAGAGGTGGCGACAGCTGCCCTTCAAGTTGGTCGTCCTGCTGCCTCACCCCAACTGCCACACGGACAAGCCCCGTTCAAGCCTCCATCTCCCGACTTGAATGCAGCCACCTCTGTTAGCAAGTGGTACTCGCTCGAGGGACTGAGAGGGCTAACTCGTGGTGTCATGTTCAAGAGCGGTCCGCCGACTCCCACGAGAGCACTGTCCGCTGCTCACTCGTCGCAATCAGAAGGCAAGGAGACGCCTAGTCGAACCAGCAACGACGGCGTCGATGCGAGCGGATTGCAGACGCCGCGGAGTGCCACCGGCGCTCAGGCTCCGGCGCCAAAGGGGAAATTGAGGATTAAGATCACCGAGGCGCGAGGGCTGCGTAGGAGCCGCGACCCGTACGTCGTCGCCGTCTTCCAGCGGAGCGAGCTCATCTCGGGCGGGCCGCGGCCTGCCGAGGAAGACGAAATCCCCAACGCGCCGCCGTCGGCCTTTGGCGGCATCCCAATACAACGCCAAGGCAGCGACTCTGGCCGCCCAATGGCCATTCCCATGCGAAGTCGCCAGAGTAGCAACACGAGCATCACCGACTACAACACTTTCCGAAACCGAACACCTCGCACCCAGTTCCTGAACCCGAAATGGGATGCCGAAGCTGTCTAGTATGGCCTTGTACCCCCTGTCTGAATGCGCACCGTGTCGGAACGCGACGGCTGACTAGAGTAGTGACGTTGTAGATTCCAACATGCTGGTCGACATATCCGTATACGATCACTCGGCCGTGGGCGAAGAATTCCTGGGACACGTCGGCTTTCAGGCTACCAGAGATCACGACGGCCCCGTCAAGGGCTGGTTTACGCTGCGGGGCCATGCAGACACAGTGGCCGAGAACGCCCCGACCGGCGAGATATACGTTGAGGCCTTGTATCAGCGGTCGGAGAGAAAACAGTTCGGCCCAAGCGATTTCGAAATCCTCAAGCTCATTGGCAAAGGGACGTTTGGCCAAGTCTACCAAGTACGGAAGAGGGACACGCAGCGCATCTATGCCATGAAGGTGCTGCAGAAGAAGGTGATTGTGCAGAAGAAGGAGGTCGCGCACACGGTCGGAGAGCGCAACATTCTCGTGCGGACGGCCATGTCCGATTCGCCCTTCATCGTCGGCCTCAAGTTTTCTTTCCAGACGCCATCTGAGCTGTACCTGGTGACCGACTACATGTCCGGCGGAGAGCTGTTCTGGCACTTGCAAAAAGAAGGCCGCTTCGACGAGCGGCGCGCCAAGTTTTACATTGCCGAATTAATCTTAGCCATCCAGCATCTACACAACAACGATATTGTCTACCGCGACCTCAAACCAGAAAATATACTCTTGGACGCCAACGGCCACATTGCGCTGTGTGACTTTGGGCTATCCAAGGCAAACTTGACCAAGAACGACACGACCAACACATTCTGTGGGACGACCGAGTATCTGGCGCCAGAGGTGCTGTTGGATGAGTCGGGGTACACCAAGATGGTTGACTTCTGGTCCTTGGGCGTGCTGGTGTTTGAGATGTGCTGCGGCTGGAGCCCGTTCTACGCCGAGGACACGCAACAAATGTACAAGAATATTGCTTTCGGCAAAGTCCGGTTCCCTCGCGACACCCTCTCACAAGAAGGCCGAAATTTCGTCAAGGGGTTACTTAACAGAAACCCCAAGCACAGGCTGGGGGCGACGGATGACGCCGAAGAGCTCAAGCGACATGCCTTCTTCGCCGACATCGATTGGGAAATCTTGGCAAAGAAGCTCATCACGCCCCCCTTCAGGCCAAAGCTCAAATCCGAGACAGACGTTTCCTACTTCGATCCCGAGTTCACCAACGCGTTGGATCAGAACGGGTCACTTAACGAGCGCGCAGCGGCGCTGGCACGGGGCTACGCGACATCCACGCCTCTGTCTCCGTCGGTCCAAGCCAACTTCCAGGGCTTCACCTTTGTCGACGAAAGCGCGCTCGATGACCACATGAGGGATCGGATCAGGCATGACGACGAGGAAATGAACGATGCGCACGCGAATCACGACGACGAAGATTGGGACAACTTGGACGACATTGATCTACGCAAGGCAAACCGTATGAGTGGCATCATCAAAACGTCAACGGCGGATGAGCAAATGGTCGGCGGCTCACACTTTGACGTATAGGCACCCAGAGGCCAAAGCGCGACTGCTAGACTTTGGCCGACTACGGCTTCTTTTTTCCAGCTCGAGTGGTAATACTGACTCGTCGTCCTTGTCACGACCCTGGCATGAAGGGGTAATAAAGGAATAACTGCATCATGGGGGCCGGCTAGTTTTGCATTGCATCGTCAGAAGGGCAGCGGAGCAAGGAGGAACCATGGCGTTCGGGTATGTGCTGAGAAAAAAAGTGTTCGCATCGGCCCCCAACCCGGGGACTTTCGGTCCTAGGGCCCGTACAAAATACGAGGTATTCCCAAAGACAACGAGAACAGGATAGTGGCTCTCGGCGTGTTGTCCGTCTCTTGCTTTTGTCCGGCTTGCTGCTGTGACTGGAGCGTCCACAAAGCGCGATTGCGAAGCTGGGCGATTGCCAAGCGTCCGCATTTGCTACGCGGGATGCCTCGAGTGCGTCTGGCTGGCTGAAGTGGATTGCACTGCGTTGGTCAGCCTGGTGGCGGAGTTCTCCCACAACATCCCTGAGGCGAAGCGGTGAGTGAATAGCTCCGGCTACGGAAAGGCAAGCCGCGGCCCGGGCTGGTACCAGGCAGCCCGGGAACGGTATCGTGGCTAGAAGGGCAGATGGGCCCTAGTAATAGCGAAGAAGGGCCCCGAGTTTGGGGACCAATGATAACAAGATGTGTGTAAGTGTGTGTGTGTGCGGGCCCCTCGTGAGATCAATTCGTCCCGAGGTTGTCAGACTGCGTCGTACGGCATTCTGTGCTGCCACCGATGTGACGTTTATACGGTCCATGTGCTTGATGGCAAATGCTTTGGAGAGCTGCACCAGACGAGACGAGAAGTCAAAAGGCAAAAGGCAAGCAGAGTCTTGGCATCGTGATTGTCAGCTCCTCGCAATGAAAGTCCTACACCCTCAGACAAGGCTGTTACGCGGAAAATGTACAACGGGTTTGTCAACGGCATCCACCACCCGTAATCGTCGTGAGCCAGCCCGCCATGTCCCCGCCGGCCGGCTCTTGGTCACCGCTCTGGCGGAAAGCAACCCCTCCGTCGCTACAGCAGCCTCCAAACACCCCCCCCCCTTGTTCTCGGCGCCATCCACTTGATCGGCCGCGTTGCTGGTGGTTGTATTTAATGGGCCTTGGGCTCGTCCTCTTCGGCCTCGAGCCAGTCGGGCAGCGAGGCGGCGCCGTGGGCGCCGTGGGAAGCCTCCTGGCCCTCAATCTCGACGGCCATGCTCTCGTACTCCTTGAGGTTACCGGCGAGGTCGGTCTCCTCGGGGGAGGCGGGCGTCTTGGGCATGGAGAAGGTCTGGACCTGGCCCTCGGCATCGGATTCTTTGACGGGGGGGACTTTGTAGGCCTTGAGCTCTTTCAGGTAGAGCTCCTGGACGAAGTCGGCTGCGGAGAAGACTTTGGTTAGCTTTGCTCTTGGTTGTTTCTGATTTCTGCGGTGAGAGATTGGTAGGAGTCGTCATTGGGAAATTGCGAGTGCTGTGAGTCGGCTGCGGGTCCAAATTGGTGGTGGTTGCAGCGGCAGAGGTGGCCTTTGGAATGATCGCTGAACGTAGGGGGGGAGAGGTTCGGGCGAGATAAAAGAGGGCCTACCTCTCCGAGAGACGGTGGGAGCGATGAAGCTCCGGACCTGGGTGTGTGCTCTGGCCGACCGAGCGACGGTGGCGATGATGGAGCTGGCGCGCTGCAGAGGTAGACGAGGTCAACAGAAGCTCCCCAGCTACGGCCAGGCTACCGGCCCGGCAGGAAAAGCGACGGGCAGAGAGAAGAGAGAGTCGGATACTTACCGAGGCCCTGGGTAGACGGCTGAGCATCGTGAATGGCTGGGCGTGGTGCTCAATGGGGGGAGAACAGGCGCTGCGGAAGAGCGGGTGATGATGGGCGGGTGAAAATCGTGATGTCGCTACCCCCCCGGCCGGGCCAGATCGGACGGCTTTGTGCCTCAGGTGTCCACCCCCTCTCCTCGGGTACTGTGGTAGAACGCGCGCGGCTGGCGGCACGTGACCCGTCAACAACACGACGGATGCGCATGACCTCTCAATCTTTTTAGTCTCTCAGGATGGAAGAACCCCTCCGAGGCTATTATGCATCCTTTGACACTATCCTTGCGATAACGTCTCAACCCAGCTTCTGGCTAGAGGCATGGACGAGCTCGCCGAAGCCCCGCCGATCGCCCTGATGGAGCTCGCTGACACGACTCGATGCTCAACGCTGAGTCGGCCTCCGATCGCCTTCGGGGATGCGGCCATGATACCCGCCTGCGGTGGGCCGCTCGACGACGGTGGCGAGTCAGTTTACTTTTCGAGTCGACACTTCACGATCGCTTCAGTTGCTACTGCGTCGTGACGAATGGACACATGTCTAAACGAGGATGCCCCCCCAGGCAGGGCTTCCTCGAATATCCCCAAATAGCACTAAGCTCGTCGGCGTTGCTACCTTTTCCACTCAGCCCCAAGACGCGAGGACGCCACCAAGTTCTGAATGATCCGACATAAGTTCGCTTCTAGCCGAGAGTTGATGGACCAGAGCCCAGCTACCTCGGCTTCTCGAAACCTGCGTCCTGCGCCAGTGTATCCGCGTTTGCCGTTCCATCGTACGATTTAAGACTGATGCCGTGATGCTGTTATTGTATTTCCAAGAGTACTTTGGCTCATCTTCGTCCACATTTCTTGCATCTTTCCCTGAACACTGCCGGATCCTTCAGGTTTGGCAGATAATAGATTGCAGGAAAGAATGTTCATTCTGGAATCTTCTCAAACTCGGGCAGAGCCCAGTCCCTCATCCATGCCGTTTCCAAGACTTGCCTGGCAGTCGGCCGGTCACTAGGTCTAAACGCAAGTATTCGCCGCATCATTGCGAAGAAAGTATCCTTCTCTTTCATGTCAAGGGTCACCATTCCCTTGTCGCGCCGAGGCTCTTGTATGCTATTCTCAAAACGCTGATCCCACGGCCACACAGATCGACTCTCTACGGCCTGACCAGCTTTAGTGAATCTCTCCGACCGCGCTCCCCATTTTTCCAACCACTCTGGTGGAAGACAGCCAAGGGCCTCAACATGTTCGCACGTGATGTCGTCTTCAGTCGCTAGAAGGCTGTCAAATAACGATCTCTGGCCGATAATGGCCCATATAGTGCAAGCAAGGCTCCAGATATCGGACGCAAAGGAGAGGGGCGTTGTCGGCTCAAAGCGGGCTTCTGGCGGCCGGATTTCGAGCGGTGTATAGGACTGAAACCTCGATTCTTCCGATGGTCGAAAGGCTACCCCAAAGTCCACAAGCAGGAGCTTCGCATTGGAGAGCACGATATTCTCACTAGGCTCGCCAAGCCATACCGGCGAGATTGCGTGTGAAGGAATATTTGGCGAAATTGGCTTTCCGTCTAGCCGGATGATAGGCTCGGGCTCGGGTGGTCCAAACTTGTGGTAAAGTTGCTCCTCTGAGAGATGGTTAAGACCCGATGGCAAATGTAGGAGGATATTGCCTAGATGAAGGTCTATTGGGGAAATTGTTAGAAAATACACTAAGAAAGGGCAATGATACTTGCCTCCATGGACATATTTCTGGTCATGGACTCGTGCGACAGCAATGGCAAGTTGAGCGGGAAGAGCTCGGGCAACTTGGAGCCGGAAGATACCAGAACCAGACGCCTCTTTGGTATCAGCAAGGCTACATCTTGCCGGGTTCGTTACGAGGCAAAAGTGCGTCCCGTTAGGTCCACAGAGGCTGAAGCGATCAAGGACAGCTGGGAGCAGGGGTTTGCCACGGCCTTTGCATTCAAGAGTAGGCACGGTGATGCGAGATAAGACGTCGGCCTCATGGTGGTCTGAGTCCGAGGTGGCCACTTTGATGGCAACATAGGTTGCTAGCTGCTGGTCCCGGGCCAGCCAAGTTGTTGAGAATGAGCCATGGCCGAGCTTGTGCACTATGCGGTATCGCCCCTGAAGAGAGTCGCCGATCTGGACGGGATGGTATCCCCCAGACTGATAATACTCCAGCCGTTCCACCTCCTCGATCAGTTGGTAGACAAAGCGCGATGTCGGCGTCTTTGAGTAGGGCACAGAGGGTAAAATGCGCGCCGGTGCTGGAAGAGAAATCGACAGGGAGAGAGGCGACTCATGACGATGGCCGCGTTTATATGCGGGCATGAAGTGGTCGACAAAAAGATGATTGCTTCGCCTGCCGCGGCCGTAAAGCAAGGTGAGCCGTCACGTGCAGACATGTATTCACTCCAAATCACAGGAATTTCGGTATCTCAATGCCGGCAGGCAAGACCGTGTATCGGCCTCGCTTGTAAGGATGCCAGGGCTTCGCCTGATATGCATCGGCTTTAATATTGCGACTTCGATTCGACGCAACAAACATGTCCAAAAGTACCTGCGTAACGCCAACTTTACGGCATGTCTCATGCGGTAAGGAAGGGGAACAGGGGAGCATCCCAAGGCTCAGGCAGTTTCGTGGCTGCAGTTGGCATCATCCACAAGACAGACAACGAGGCGTACAGTACTGAGCGAAGTGAAATGGTCACTGACACTTCAAACTCGGCCACTTTATACATTGCCAGTTCAAACTCGACCACCTCAAACTGGGCCCCTCAAAACCCTGCCGCTCTGCGTTGTGCCGGGCCATCCAATCGACCCATCTATAGCAGAACCGCGGGCTCGGCATGTTCCCGTGCTGTTCTATCGACGCGCGGGCGGTGCTTGGCCCCGCACTCACAGCCAGGCCGGTCATTGGCGGCACTTGGGCACCTAGCTCGGCATAGAGCCGGGACCAGTGGGCTTCAAACTCGCCGGGGTGCGCCGAGTTCTTGGGGCAGGTTAGCTCCAGGGCCAGGTCACCCACACGGAGCGTCATGTCTCTCATGCCCACGCTGGCCCCGAAAGCTCTTTGCGACTTGACGAGAGTCAAGGCAGGGTCCGTGGACCTCATGAGGGTGCCGTGCCGGCTGAGATTGACGATGAGAAACACGCCGGGCTCTTTCTGCATCCGTACGGCGAACTGCTTGGCACTGATTCCTCGGCGGCTATTCTCGTCCAGCAGAACATCACAGGCGAGGCAATAACTGCCAAAGATCCAGCCAAGATGAGCATCCTTAGGCTTGGAGCTCATGGTGATGCGCAAGAGACCCTGACGGATAAACTGGGGTGCGGGCGTACCGTCCCTACGCGTGTCGTCGTGGTCCGCCGTCGATTCATGGTACGGGTCAGACTCGAAGCTCAAGGCCTCGCCATCGACCACAAAGTCGCCATTCTCCTTATATATAAGAAGGCGGCGCTTGTTTGAGGTAATCTCGAGGACGCCGGGCGCCATACTGGAATGCGCTGTTAGTGACAGGTAGTGTAAGTGGCAGGACAGGTGAAGGATGGCGATGGCTTACGGCGAGCACGTCGCCTTTGGTATATAGAAGTCAGAACAGCTATGCACGTTAAGCGCCGAGAGCTGTCGCGTCGTCGGACCACCATGGCCAATCGATATCTGCGCATGAGGTCGCAACGTCGGCTTGCATCATGCATGTAGGAATTCGGGATGCCTATCTTCACGTGTTTTCGTGCGTTGAGGGCGGCGCCTTATCGTCACGTGCTTTCGTGCGTTGAAGGCAGCATCAGGTGCCCTCGCGCAGCACCCGGTTGCGCCTTTAGGTGGCACTGGTTGGAGTAGCACTGCCGATTGGACCACCACCACCTTCTTACCCCGATCATAAGCTTCTGTACCTGGGCATCAAGAAAATGCACCCTCGCACAAGTAAATGCAGCTCGCTGCTCATCCCTCCGCATCCGACTTCAAGGCCACTACTTCGACCTCTTGTTCCTCTTGGCTGCCTCCCGCCACTATGACGATGAAGCTGACGGAGGCCAATCTCCGATTGCTTAGTGAACCCTCTTACTCCCCATCTTCAACTGCCGTCTGGTCGCCTGCTGCTCAGATCGAGGACACCAAGATCGAGATCCTTGGCACGATCAAGGCTTTTGGGTATATGGGCCCCCAAGGCATCAAGCACCAACGCGAGGCCGAGGTGTATGTCGATAAGACTGGACAAGTTGCCTATCGCGGGGGCGAGTTCGCCAACTTCGACAACCCGACCTTCTGGGAGCGCCAACTCGATATTATCGAGACTAAATACAATGCCCTCCGGCGTGATATCCATGGGCCGCGTGCCATCCATGGGCCGCCGGAACCAGTTGTCATTGATGAAGCCGCTCAGGTCGAGCAGGACAAGATAGCCGAATACTATTTCCAGCTCAAGCGAAAGCTGGAATCCGGGCACTTCATATCTTGTTCGTACTATTGCAGCCAAGTTCTCGCGCCTTGTTCCCTAACAGTAATCAGATCAGCCCGAACAAGTACAAGGCCTGCCCCCCCCATCATCGACCAATACACGCCGCGCCCAGCGGCTCTCGGGAATGAAGCGGGGACTTGATGACGATGATGCTGCCAGTTCCTCTGCGTCCACAGCTTTGCACAAGCGTCAACGAACCTCTGTCCTGGAGCCCAAACCATGGGTGACTCGACAATCGACCCTTGGGGGTCAAGTAAGAACAAAGCGACACTCGGTTCCGACTTAAGATGCAGCAATAGCCGCATCGGGCCGGCGGCCGGAGCGCAGAAGCCAGAGATTGGCGAAGCTGCGACCCGAGCATGATATGCTGCATTGATGCCGGGTATGGAGAGGGGACTCGGGAAAGCGACGGACCAACTAAGCAAGGCGCCCACGGCAATGCCAATCGCGGAAGTGGATGCCATGACCAGAGGCCCGGTGCGCATGTTGAGACGGACCTCTCTCGACATGGGCTGCCTGTGACCTTGCAGCGACATGTCAGCAAGGGCCACTGAGAAGCTGACCCAGCAGAGTTAGGGCATCAAGGTAAGCGCCTCTTTTCACTTGGAATTACACCCTCTACAGTGGGACGCATAACAAGTATAACTTGTATAGCCTTGTTACCCTCGGCAGATAAAGGCGTGCGGCGCGAGCGCGCTGATATGGATGTGACATGCGTAATCCTGGCTCGTTCGCATTATAACGAAAAAGACGGTGTGAATAGCTTCAAGTTTGACTATTGTCTGCAATGCTGGGAAATTTCTACTCTTCCTCGTCGGCGCGGGGGTCCAGATCTGGTCTAAACCACTGATGCCGGGATAGGATGCCTTTCCACGCTCAACCAGGGGCACATCCAAGACTTTACATTTTCCCTTTCGGTAAACCAGCTTTACTCGGCTCGCCTGGGTCAGATCGAGTTGACCCGGAACTTGGGCCCGCCGTTGAAGCGACGTTGCTTGCTCCTCGACATGCGAAACAGGATCGAGCCGATGTACATCAAGCTGACGATGACGGCTATGACGCTGTACGCCGTGACGAAGCCGCGAGACGACCCCCCGAGCTTCAAGCCCAGGCCGCCGTTGATGATGCCGAGGAGCATGAGCCCACGGCCATACCAGATGTGCACGTGGCTGATGACGCCGCGCTCCCGGTGCTTGACAAAGTATAGGTGATGCAGCGATCCAAAGGCGGGCTGCAAGCCAAGCAGGGCGCACAAGATGACGCCCAGCTGTGTGTGCGGGCCAGCAAAGAACTGACAAAGGCATTGTTAGCGACTTGATCAACCCTTGGCAGAGCAGAACACTCACGTAACCTTCACGCCGAGAGATGACATATCCAATGCCAAAGCCCGCCCACATGCCCACAAAGACGAGCATCTGCCAGCTGGCGTGCAGGATCCAGTTGCCGACCAGGGGCATGAGCGTGGACCCGAGCGGATACCCGATGAGGAAGACGACGGCCATGAGGATGCCGTGGATGTTTCCCAAGCTCTTGCCCGAGCTGCCCCTATTCCCTCCCGACACGGCGTCCATGTCGCCGCCGCTGGTTGCGGCGGCGGGGCCTGCGAAGGGATTCTGGTCCGACTTGACGGTGGCTTTGGAGAGGTCCACCGAGAAGCTGTCGAAGCCGTCGTGTTTGGAGATTCGCTGCGTCAGGCTGTTGGAGTTCAGGGGGCTGCCTTGGGCCCAGGCGGCTATCCAGCCCGAAGAGCCCGAGAGGTCGAGCTTGCTGCATCCATTGCACTGGATGTTGGCCACCATCTGGCCGTTGCTGATGCCCGAGCCCTCGACGAGCTGGACGTCGTTTCGTTCCACGTGCTGCGGCATGGTATGGCCCGTGCCGGATCTCGTGCTGAGCGTCACGTTGTTCATACCGTTGGCGTACATGACGAACATGTCGGAGCCTTGCATTTTGGATCCTGTCCCGAGGCCAATCCAGGAGTAGTTGGCGGGGGCTCGGAGCTGGAAGTAGACGTTGCCGGAGCCCGACTTGGCGGCGGCCTCTGGCACTCCCCAGCGGAAGCATACCTCGGCCTCGGGGCAGTACAAGGCCGTGGCGGCCCAAACCTCGGCCACATCTGCAAGGAGCGTTAGCGAAGGCCACGAAAGCACGGGGGAGCGGGCACTGACTGAGGGCCAGGGCAGCGGCGATGGCCGTCTTGTTGGTGAGCCTCATTGCGTACTATAGCGCTGCCGGGGAACAAGACTGATTGTTGCAATGGATTTCTCTAGATGGGAGATGACGTGATGAAGGAGAGAGGAATGGAATTGTGAAGTAGAAGGAAAGAACAAGGGGGCTCCAGGACCCTTTTCTTTTCTCGACGCTGTGGGAGGAGCATGGGCAAGTGGCAGTGGCGGGACTGATATAGCCCGGCACTTCCAAAACATGGGCCAATTATGGAGACGGGCAACGTTCTGGAGAGCTCAACTGCCTGAGGCCACGCCAGCAAAGTACGACACTACACACGAAACGAGCGTCATGCTGGCCCAGAGCCAAAGTCAGCAGAGCCTGACACGAAGACCCTGGAAAGCGCTCAAACCTCGGACCCGACACCGCCACCAACGCTTCTCCTCCCCCCGGCGAGGCAGGGCCCTGGGGTAAAGTGGGCAGCCGAGACAGCGTGCTTTGCGTTGTGAGTGATTGGCTTGAGCCGCAAGCCTTGGGAGTGCAAGTTGCGTGTGAGTGAGTGAGAGCGAGGGTGGTGGCGGTTGGCGTCACGGCGCGTGGGAGATCTGAGTCCACAGAGACATGGGCTGCTGGACGGCTTAGTTCTCCCCATTCATTCTTGGCACATACGCACACATGGGAGCCCATGTCTAAGTCGTGATGCGGAACAGAGGGATGTGGGATGCATTCCGAAGCTGGGGAGGGAATTTCCCCCGGGGTCCCCTGCGAAACGGACGGACCCACAGCCCACAGACCTCGTCTTCGACACTCCTTCGACCTTCGACACCGACTTACATGCGGCGGCAGACAATCACGCACGAGTGGGCCTATAATAGGTACCCACCTGTCAAGCCCTTCCCTAAAACACCATACTTCCCCCACCTTGTGCCCCCACCTTGTTCCCCAGCCTTACCTTGCAGTGTTCTTTTCCTTTCTCTCACCCTTCTTCTACACTTTTGCTTGCTCAAGTAACCATGGTGTTCGTCCGTGGTTTTCTCCTCTCAACGCCCGCTCTCGGGCGTGGCATGAGCTCGTCGACTAACCCGCGAAACATCCTACTCAAAAAGATATACGCGCCCTTCACCCATCTCGAAAGAGACAGCCCCGAGTACAATAAGCTGGCCAAGTCTGGGAAAGTCTGGGAGGATTACCATTATCCTGGTGATAGCGAGCGAAACGGCTACGCGAGCCTGAACCAAGTGACCATTTAACCCCTAATTCGATGCTTGAACAGGTTCGAGACTGACTCGCAGTGCAGCGCCATGCCTCGATCCTCGACAACATCGATAGCTACAAGAGTGATATCAAGCTCCGCACGAGTGACATTTCTCGTAGCCTTATCGCTAAATATGCGCATCAGTCCGTGGCGATAGAGGATAATAAACTTCATCTTGGCAACAGTATCCGGATCAACGACTACCTTGCCTCGACCTTTTTCAAGGAAGTCGACCTCGCATCTGTGTCTGCTAGCAAACTTTCTCAGTCAGCGCTCCCAGAAGTTCATTCCATCCTACCCGAGGCCGATGTGAGCCAGGCCACAGAGCTGCGAAACCACATCGTGGCATCTCATTGGGTCACCGAGACGGCTTTGAAAAACGTCGGTACGGCTGGGCTTGACGAGAATGAAGTTCAGGCGCTCTCGGCTCTCATCATCAAGGAAACGAGCTCGGAAAAAATCTATGCGAATAGCTGGGGAGGGAGAGTCGTGCCAGGAGATTTTCGACGAGCCCCAATCACCGTCCGGAGCAATCCGTTGCGCGTTTTCCCTTATCCTGACGAGGTTCCGGCCCTGATGAAGCGCTTCTTCCAGTGGCGAGACAAAGCCCACCGCATCAAAGATCTGCATCCGATCGTCATCGCTTGCCAAGCGACTGCCTATTTTCTGCACATTCACCCGTTTCCCGACGGCAATGGCAGAGTCGCTAGGTTGATAATGCAGGACTTCTTGATTCGCCAGGGATACTTTCCAGTCGTTTTCCTTGGCACTGAACGGTCTGACTATTTGCGAATGATCAAGGATGCACAAGATGGCAATCCCGAAGAGTTTGTGGCCAAGGTTGTGTGCACCCAATTGGAGGAAATGGTCACATTCGGCCGCGAGTTTCCCGGCTGATCGCAGGCTGAGAAAAGTAGGGGTGCTTCCAGCGAAGTAGAGATTATTTTGCTCCAGCTGCCTCAGAGGCTTAATAGAGTTTCAGGAGAGGGTCCTGTCGTCATCAGCCAGGAACCGGGTGTGGGGGCAGGGGGGTCCGATTTGAGCGTCTGCACGGGCTTCATGTCCGACCCGGTTCATCTTCACGTCTATTACATACACGAAACCCTGGGGTCATGGCAAAACTCACCAGAAGCAGAAGACGCAAGAAATGAAATAAAACTGGAGGGCACATACATAGAGCAAGCAGCAGGCCAAACCTGCGAGTCTCAAAGCGGAGAAGCCGGCCGCTACGGAGTACGTAATCGTCAGCCTTACGAAATGCCATTCGTAGATTTGCTTCGCTACCCCGCGGCCCCCCGGGGTAGCCCGATGATAGGTCAGCCGTGCTCTTCTTTGCCATAAAGGGCCTTTTTGTATTGTAAGACAACGGTGGCGCGGCGTGCGTCCGTCTGTCTGCCCGCTTACGGCAGAGGCAGGGCGACGCACGGTGAGTGATGGACGGCGCGCCGGACCGAGGAACAAGACGGATTCCGTTCGGCGCGGACAGCATTCCACGCCGGTCCGAGGGCTGCCATCATACATGACGACATGGCCGTCTCGGAAAACCAGAGCTGCAGCCAAGTTGGCGAGGGTGGATGAGGCGCTGCCTTGTGCAACACCGAGCACTGAATGGACACGGCCCTCCGCGCCACGCACGCAGGAGCAAAGCTTTCTCCCCCCCCACCTCCCCCCCACACCACTCCTGCTGTTTGCTGACGGGGGCCGCAGGGCATGGGGCTGGGCTTGGCTCGGGACCAAGGTGCGACGCGGAACCCTGCCCTATGGGCCTTGTCCCGTGTCGGAGTCATCGCCAACGTCTGGACCTCTACGCGACGAGGCCGCCCCGACCCTTCCGCCGCGCGCGCTCGCCAAGCCTCCTCGCATACGAGGACGCTTCCACCGCCGTCGTCGACGTTGTTTGTTGAACCGTACGGAGAGGCCGCCCGCTGCCCCGGTTCCATCATCCACGCATACGGGTCCCGTCGTCGAGGAATAGGAGACGGCCACTTGGCACCAGCAGGGATTCCGGACGGGTTTGCCCTCTTTCCCCCTCCATTTAGCCTTTTGGCGTCTTGGCTCGCCTTGGCAACGCGCGTCTTCCGTTTCGACCAGTCACACGGCAGGCTGAGCATACAGGGCTGACTCGAGGGATGTAAAGAGAGGGCATTTTGATTGCCTGCCGCACCATGTGGCCGCCCCTGACTTGTCACACGAGTCTGCGCTATCTCAACTCTATCTCGTCGATCGGGCGGCCGCACATGGAAGCACATGCACATATATATTGCCCTCCCCCCTCCTGGTCCCCATGGCCAGTGCCGCACCAAACACAGCCTCCCGCTTATCGTATGACTCGTAGACCTTTAGGAGCCACGTAATCCAACGACTCGATACGCGCACTGCACAAAAAGCCCCGTCTCGCAGTCCGTCTCTGACCGCGCGTGCCTCACGTCCTTCTTTCGCAGCCAGGCCTCCCACATCATTACAGACGGCTTGTGGGAAAAGCTTATAAAAAGATAAGAAACGCTCCCAAGTGGGTTAAAATGGAAAAAGGCGCAGCAAGACCCCTCGTCAGGCGCCGTTGGCCATGGGAAAGGCGTTGCTCTCGAGGAGGCTCGACGACGCCACGAAACTGAAGCCCCCAAAGACATCGTCCTTGCCGCTATAGGCGCCAGCCGGCCATGGCTCCCCGCCCGCCACGACGGGGCTCAGCGACAGCTCCGTGAACTCGGGTGCGAAGTTCTCCGCCAGTTCCGGATCCGTAATCATGGGCTGAATCGGAGGCTCCATCTCGCGCGCCGCGAGCTTCTTCCAGTCAATCTTGCGGAAGAACCGGTGCTTCTTGAGCGTGAGCAGATCCTTGGGCATGGCCGCCCCG
Organism: Hirsutella rhossiliensis; assembly: GCF_020360975.1. Lineage (NCBI taxonomy): Eukaryota > Fungi > Ascomycota > Sordariomycetes > Hypocreales > Ophiocordycipitaceae > Hirsutella > Hirsutella rhossiliensis. The sequence goes on along the minus strand of NW_025408671.1, from coordinate 4,113,694 downwards.
AGGCGCTTGTGCGGGTCCTTTCGCAGGAGTCGCGTCAGGAGGTCCTTTGCGTCGGGGCTGAGAAAGTAGGGCAGCACGAGTTTCTGCTTGACAATGTTGTCCTGCACCTTGGCGTGGTTCTGCCCGCGAAAGGGAGGGTTTCCCGTCATGAGGTCGTACCCGAGCGCCCCAAACGACCACCAGTCGACGGCCTTGCCATATTTTTTGCCGAGAATCACCTCGGGGGCCATGTACTCGACGGTGCCGAGCATCGAGTTGCAACCCTCGGACGGTTCCACCGCCACCTTGGAGAGGCCAAAATCCGTCAGCAAGAGGTGGCCATCGGCATCGAGCAGACAGTTTTCCGGCTTCAAGTCCCGGTACACGACCCCCAGGTCGTTGTGGAGGTGAGAAATGGCCAGCAGCATCTCGGCCATGTAAAAGGCCGTCACCGTCTCCGAGAACATCTTCTCCGTGTTCAGATGGGTAAACAGCTCGCCACCCTGCCCGTACTCGAGGATCAGATACAGCTTCTCGTGGTCCTGGAAGGCGTAGAAGAGTTTGACGACAAAGGGGTGCCGGTTGACCGACTCGAGGATCTGACGCTCCGTCTTTGTCTGCTCTACCAGCTTCTTGTGCACCACGAGCGACGCCTTTTTGAACTGCTTCTGCGCATAGAGCCTACCGGTTGCGCGCTGCTTGACGAGGAGGACGGTGCCAAAGGTGCCCTTGCCGAGGCATCGCAGTGACTCAAACTCCTCCGAGGTCATCTTGCGTTTCGGGTTCAAGCCTCCCTCGAGGGGCTCCATGAAGGGGGACCGGTCGCGCAGGCTTTCACTAACAAAGTCATCCTCCAGGTTGACTTCGTAGCTGGTGGACGCATTGTCCGAACTCTCGCTCCCGGCGTCGCTGCGCAGGCCATCGCGGCTGTGGGAGCGGCTGTGAATGGCGCTTCGCAAGCCGGTGCGGACGACGGAGCTGGAGCGCGACGAGCCGTCGAGGTTCAGGGGGTCGGCTCGCATGCGCAACTTGGCGATGCCGGATACGGCAGGCGACGACAGTGGGCGGAGGAGAGGGCTGCAGTTTGCGCTGACGACATCATCGAGACGGTTGCGGCCGCGGCGGGCATTGAGACGCGGCGTGTCGCAGACGCCCGAGTCGGAGTCTTCGTCGCCAGAGGTGACGGGGGTGCCCTGGAAGCCACGGACGGTGGTGAGGGCGGCAGGGACGGGGGTTATCATGGCTGCTGATGGATGCTGATGGGTAGCAGTGCCGGCCTAGGCTCTCCCTCGCGATATGGACCGGCGGCTCAGGTTCCCCGTCGGCGCTCCGGGTCAGCGCGCTGCTGGGACTCAAAGGGAAGCGCCTGGATCTCGCAGTGGCGGGCAACACGCATCTGGTACTTGAAGAACGAGGATCGCATGTGGAACTGATCTTGTATATGCATCGGGTAGTGGTTGCCGGGTCGCTGTGTGTATGGGCGCGTGTAGGTTGCGGTTTCTCGCAAGGCGGTTCAGGAAAGGGAGAGAGAGAGAGCGCCGGTTTGTGTGGGAGGAGGAATGGTGTGGGTAAAACCTCGGGCCGTGCGAGTGACATGGTTCACTGTACGGCGCTAGAGAAATAGCTGAGTTGATTCCTTTTTCCATCATCCACTTCCTTGCCGGCCTTTGACCCTTTCACCTCGGCACTCTTTTTTTACACCTTGACCAGACAGGATGAGCCGTCAGCTTGTCCGTCAGTTTGTCCGTCAGTTTGTCCGTCAGTGCATGTACTTGCCCAACAGCGTTTCCAGCGGCGGCCGTGTCAGCCGCACTCGTAAAAGCAGAGTTTTCTTTCTGCAGTGCGTCGGAGCCGCCTCCACCAGCCGGGCTCAGGATTGCCCTCGGCCCCCATCGGACCAATCGCAGGGGGGAGAGTGAGAGAGCAGGGAGGGCGTGTTTGAGGGCGTGCACTTTTGCTGTAGACGGGAGCGTGCTTTTACAGAGTTGACTGACGACAGCGTGGCAGGACTTTGGTCCTGACCAAGACCTCTTACTGTCGTACAAACATGGCTCGAGTCAGGGCATCCGTGGGAATTGCATTGCCCGATGCTGCTGCCGGACTCTCCAAGGTATGGATGGTTCTCTCTCCTATGCATCGGTATGGATGATGATGCATGAGGGATGTGCAGAAGAATAGCTGGACACAATTGCATCCATCGACTACCGGTACTCGAAAGGCACTGAACAATGATGCTTGGGCGCCGGAATACAGAGAACAGGTTCGGCATTGTGAACAATTACCTACTGCAGGCGGTTCAAAGCCACCGTCACTCATGACAAACACAACTTTTCTTTTCACGACTCGCTGTGTCTCGACTGCTGTGTCTCTACTGCTGCTTTCGGTACTCCGTACCGTGTGCCCAAGGAGGTACCTCGAAGGGACTGCGCTGTACCTTATCGGGACAGGCCAACATTCACAGCCCCCACCAGAGACTTTTCACTCGTCCACATATTAGCTTGGAGCTTCACCAAGCCCGGCACGTCCTCACATCGTCACACAGCGCGCCCGCAAACCTTCACTCCCCAGATCGAGACCCCGCAGCCGCACAGCTCCACGCAACCCCTACCTAGTCTCGACAGCGTACGCGACCAGCAACGCCCGGGCACTGATAGAGCAAAGGCCCTCGGAGGGCTGGCTCGACACACGGCGCCGCCTCATCCCCGTCGCGTCGCGGCTCCTCACTGCCCATCATGATACACCCGTCGCGACAGGCCTACGTCCAAGAGGCCGAGGCCGCCGTGGGTGTCGCCCTGGAGGATCTTCCCGATAACCACGACTATGACCTTCCCACCGCCGGCGGCGCCGAGAAGGCCTCGGCCATCCTCAACCAGTTCAACCGAAAGCGCCTCGCGGCCACCATTGCCGTTCCCACCGACGATGGCCGCGTCCGCGCCAGGCTAAGAGAGATGGGCGAGCCCGTCACCCTCTTTGGCGAGGGCCCGGCCGAGAGGCGCGACCGTCTGCGCGAGCTCCTGACCATCCAGGCCGAGATGACAAGTCTGGAAAACGGCGACATCACAATGGAGGACGCCTCGGACGACGACGCCGCTGAAGAGCAAGAGGAAGAGTTCTACTCGAGAGGAGGCGACAAGCTGCTCCAGGCTCGCCTCGACATCGCCCGCTTCTCCCTACCCCGCGCCAAGCGGAAGACGGCTGTCCAGAAGGAAGAAGCGACCATCCCCCTGCGCACCCATGTCAAATTCCGCAAGAACATCAAGGAAAGGCTGCAGGCCTTTGAGCTGCAAGGGAGCCAGACGGTCGGCGAGAGGAACATCAGTATGACCCGAATGTCGCCCAACGGCGAGCTTGTGGCCATCGGCAACTGGGGCGGCCAGGTCAAGCTGCTTGAGATCCCGAGCCTGTCCGACAAGATAACCTACCGCGGCCACACCAACAAAATCGGTGGCATTTCATGGTTCCCGGGCGCCACTCTGCCCCAACACAACGTCTCGCTAGACTCTGTCAACCTAGCCTCTGGGGGCGCTGAGGGCTTGGTCCAACTCTGGTCCCTGAATCAGGATACCCCCCTCGCCACCTTGCAAGGGCATTCGCAAAGGGTCTGTCGTGTCGATTTCCACCCCTCCGGCCGATACCTGGCTTCTGCGTCCGAGGATACTTCGTGGCGCCTATGGGACGTTGAGACGACAACAGAAGTTCTCCTGCAGGAGGGTCATTCCAGAGGTGTTTACACCATTAACTTCAACAACGATGGGTCTTTGCTGGCGAGCGCGGGCTTCGATAGCATTGGCAGGATATGGGACTTGAGATCGGGCAGGACAGTCATGATCCTGGACGGGCACTTGGACGGGCACATCAAACCCATCCACGCCCTCGACTGGAGTTCCGATGGCCACCGGGTTCTGTCCGGGTCCGCTGACGGATGGGTCAAGTGCTGGGACGTGCGAAAGGTACAGAGGACCGGCGGCATCGGCGCGCACAGCAGCACCGTGTCGGACATGCGGTGGTTCAAGGGCCTCGACGAGCCCATCGACGGAACACCGACGGGCGTGGACGAGAAAGGGGGGCGGATCCCCAAGAAATCCGACACCTTCTTCGTGTCGAGCGGCTTCGACCGAAACGTCAAGGTCTTTTCCGCAGACGACTGGACGCTGATCCAGACGCTGAGTGGCCACACGGCACCGGTGGCCAGCGTCGACTATAGCAGGGATGGAACATGGATCGTCAGCGGGGGCCACGATCGGACCGTGAAGCTGTGGGGGCGGAATGACGGAGAGGCACTCTGAGCCAGCCAGCCATGTACAGGTAGAGACGTGCACGTGACAGTCAAATATACCCCATGAATGGCCTTCTGCCTTGTTCAAGGTTGTGCCTGTTCAGAATTGCACCAAAAATCCCCGGTTGAAGAGACGGATCGCCTGGGCAGCAAACGTGGATGCATGGTGGCGGGTCAGGTGACCGTGAGATTAGATAACGGCCGAACTGCCATTGCGGTCGCGACCCGTCGCTCGCCTCTCCTCACCACCTCCACCATTGACCAACGCTACCCGGCTTGCTTCTCTCTCTCTCTGTCTCTCTCTCTGCTCGGCGCGCGCTTGTTTACCCCATGCGTTTCCATCGACTCCGCTCCCTCCTACTGATTGCCAGTCCGACGTAGTCTCTGCCGGAGATGGCGAGCATTGATCGCTACCGGCCGCCTCGCGAAGGCTACCAGCCGCCCAGTCTCCCGAGCGGTTCCCGCAACGAACAGGCGTCGCGATCCCCTCCTCGACGCCGCAATGTGCCCCCTGCGGCGCCCACGCCTCCTCAACACAGCACGCGAACGTCCCCCCCGCGACCGAATACCCTCTCCAGCCAACGGTCCCCCTCGCAATCCGGCAGGCAGACGCCCATGGCCCCGTTGAATCAATGGTTCTTCACCTCGGACGAGGTGCACAGCACTCCGAGCATCGTCGACGGCATTCCCCCGTCCGAGGAGAGGCTGCGAAGAGCAAAGGGCATCAACTTCATCTACCAGGCCGGTGTCATGCTGGACCTGCCGCAGATCACACTCTGGGTGGCCGGCGTTTTCTTCCACAGATTCTACATGCGCTTCGGCATGGTGCAGGAAAGAGGTGGCATTCATCATTATGTGAGTGATTCCCCCGTCCATGTTGTTTTGCGCCGGCCTCGGTACGCCTTGGGCTTTGTTCACAGGCCATGCTAATGATTCGTCGCAGAACATTGCCGCCACCGCGCTGTTCCTCGCGAACAAGGTCGAGGAGAATTGCAGGAAAACCAAAGATATCATTATTGCGGTCGCAAAGGTGGCCCAGAAGAATGCAAAACTCGTGATTGACGAGCAGAGCAAAGAATACTGGCGATGGCGGGATAGCATCCTCACCTATGAGGAAATTATGCTGGAACAACTGACCTTTGACCTCATGGTTGACAACCCGTACCGTCACCTGTTTGAGCTCCTCGGACAGCTGGAAATTGTTCACAACAAGCACTTGAGACAGGCAGCTTGGGCTTTTTGTAACGACGCCTGCCTGACGGCGCTGCCGCTCCTCATCGAGGCGAGAGACGTGGCCATTAGCGCTATTTTCTTTGCCAGCGTCCACACCAGTCAACAGATTGACGACATTGGCGGGGATCCGTGGTGGAAGTATCTGAACGGGGACGAGGACCGCTGCGCCAGGGCCATCGAGGTCATGCGACAGTTCTACACGGAGAACCCGCTTAGGAAGCAGAACCCGTCGCTCCCGTCGCCCGCGTTTGACCTGGAGAATACGCGGCGGCGAGCGGACACGCTGTTGAGCCAAGCAGATACGCTCTCGTCCACCGGCGGAACCCCGATGGACGTCGAGCGAGCCAGCCGCAGCCCAATAGCGAGAACAAACGGCGTCACCGACAGGGGAGCCGAGAGGGATCGGAATCATGAGACAGCATGTCAACCTGGGGCAGACGGGGCCGACAGTGGTCCAAGGTCCCCACCCAAGAGAAAAGACTTCGATGCTGACTCTAGCGCTGTTCAGGGAAGAGCGGAGAAGCGAGCGAGACTCTCGGAAGATGAGGGTGAGCTGGTGGAAGGTTGAGAGTGGGCGGCGGAGCTTGGAAGGCAGGAAAGACGAGGCGTTTCAGGGTAATTTGCTCGAGTTGTCACATCTTGACGAGAGCCGGCCGTCAGCAAGCAGCACGGAGGAGAATGACAATGTTTTGGCATGCAGGCGTCCAGGAGCCTGGTGGCGTTTGAAGGGCAGCGATACCTGGGCCTCGGGCGCAGTTGGTGACTTATATCATAGAAGCAGGCTGCATTTCAGCATGCAAATGTAAAATACTACGTCACGCCTTGCAGTTTAGAGCGGTTGTGCAAGGCGTACAATCAGCCGAAGGCTGCGAGTCCGCGGGCCAACGGGCCAAGCGGTCAATCACCGAGCAGTCAAATCATCTACAAGCATGTAATTGTTACCTTATCTACGCCCACGGATATTTTCGGCAGTATTTCTCTAATGCGAGTTGCATCACCTGGAGTTACGCTGGCCCGTGGTATGTCTCGTAGGGGTTCCGAGTAAGAACCTGTCGTCTGCGGATCTCCTGATCCCTCATCTTCATTTTGATGCCCTCGGGTGGAGACGCGTAAGTCAGGTGATTGCGGTCAAACGGCGCATCCAGCATCAGACCCTGCAGCGTCTTCACGCGTGAGACGGCCACGTAGCTTAAACCAGTCTGGAAGTCTCGGCAGGACAGATCTGTAACGACCATGTCCTCGGTGATGCTTTGTGACTTGTGCACGGTAATTGCATAGCATACGATCAGAGGAAACTGGGTGCGAGTGCAGAGAGTGGCTCCGATGAGGAAGTCCCTCTCCACTGGGAGAATCGGCACAATCTTCCTGCCATCAGGGGTGGTCAGGAATACCGGTCCGCTGTATTTGTCAAACTCCATCATGATAACGCAGGGAGGGTCTTGGATGGGGTCGGCCCCAGGTGCCCAGCCGATATCGTGAACTGTGCCACGAGCGCCGTTGCAGAGGCCAACTGGCTGCCAAAGGTTGGACGTCAGCATCAGACGGGAGCCAATGCATATGGGGATCTGCTTCGCAAGGTTGCCCGCCTTGTCATCAGGCGCTGCCGCGGCGCCAGGGCCTACGTTTTTGGCCATTACCTGGATGACAGGCCGGCCGAGGCGGTCGAGGTGGTAGTGGTTGAACTCGTTGACCCTGTCTTTCGTGGCGTACACCCGTAAGGCGTTGTCGAACTTGGCAACCTCCCGATCGTCTAGCTTCGCCTGTACACGACTGGAGAGGAGCTTCCAGGACTCCCTGGATAGTTGGTGCAGTCGCAATTCCCCGAGGGCCGTGCGAAATGCCTCCTGGTCGTCACCACGCTGACGCTGGACAACATTTAAGAAGACCGTCTTGTCGAAGCGCCGATATGCGTTCCGGCCCTTGATCTCTACTCCCTGCACTTCCTTGTCGTAATAAAGCGGCTTCTGCAGCACTGGGGGAAGTTGAAAGAAGTCGCCAACCAACAGGATATTCAGGCCGCCAAAGAATTCCTCATTCCGATTCGGGAACGCCTCGCGGAGACGGTCATCGATCCATGATAGTTGACGCAGTCCTAGCATGCTCTTCTCATCAATGATCAGGTACTTGACATCCTTAAGCTTCTTCTGGAGCTGAGCCTTGTCAATCGCTAACAGGGGCTTGAAGTCTTTGTTGATTGGGAGATGCAACAGGGAGTGCAAGGTAGTGCCCGAAATCTGATTTCCCGCAACGCCTGTGGGAGCGGCACGCCAAACAGGCGTTCCCCTCCCGCCTGCGGCGGCTTGGAGGTGGGCGGAGAGTATGTTAATGAGGTATGACTTGCCGGTGCCGCCTCCGCCATCTACGTGGAGCAGCAGCTGGGAAGCGTGCTGGGTCAGAAAGTGGTCCATGACCGTGTCGTACACTAGACGCTGCTCCGGATTTAGGGAATCGCGAGCATCCAAGGGTTGATCATCCACCTCAAGGGACATGGGGTTCTCCGCTTTGCGCTGCTTCCAGTAGTCGCCGGTCAGAATGCCACTGTCGGTATACCGTCCAACGTGGGAGTCCAATCATAATTCACATCGAGGTCTCGGCGGCCGAGTATGTCGATGTCCTCTTCCCCCAGCGGATGATCCGGCAGCATGCGGGCGAGTTCATGCCAATCTTCTTCCACAACGGGATCCACATGCTCCTCCAGCTCAAACTGATCGTCCTCTGCCCTCAGTTCCTTTGCTCCTGGCTCTCCGTAATGGTCGTCCTCATGGGAATGGTGCTGCTGTCGGCAGTATTGGTACGCGGCCGCGAAAGATTCGAACCGCTGCCCGCCCACAGTGAGCAACTCCTCTGGGTAGCGATGCGGATGGACCATCATCAACTTGACACGGCAGAAGTCATTAAACTGGGGAGAAGCCTCCGGCCGGTACCGAGGAAGTAAGACAGGACCCTCTTCTTCGCGTTCGCACAGAGTATCCTCCACGTCTTGAGATTGTACGACTGAAGGTACTCAAGGTAGGTTACTCGTTCATGCTGACCATTTCTCTCCAGATATTTCTGGTAGCTGCCGACAGTCTCATTGACATCATCGTCGACGCGGTACGACCGCGCATGATGCTCCAACGGGCGGCAGTCGACGTACACCACCATCCGCGTACCTTCCTGCAGAGGGATGTTGAGCAGCAGGTGGGAAATCTCTTGCGCCGAGTAATCCTCTCGGCAATCAGCTTATTCATAAGGCGAGAGGAGAAGGAGAGCAGGGGCTGAAGGTGCGCTGTGTGTGGCAACACCTGGTCGGCCAGCTTGCAGTATGGCTCGGTCTTCTTCTCAGATTTGCTGCAGTACTTCGCAGCGTACGTAATAACCGCCTGTAAGCTGGTGCAAGGAGATATGTCGATATTGGCCAGCCAGCCTAGGACAATAGCAGGATTGAAATGGTTCATGAGGCTGTCGTTCCGGGCCGCCTCGAAGACGAAGTACGACCTTCCTTCCTTCCTCATAACTGCGGCCAGCTCCCGCAAGGCGCGAGGAAGTCAAAGCGGCACTCCTCTCTGGATTGGCCGCATTTGCAGCCTCGATATCTGCAGCAGCCGCCTCCATGTCCTCGCTAGATCGCCCGTTCGCTTTCTGACGCGCAAGCAGTACGTGGTATTGCATTTGTGACGCTGGCAGCGGTTGACAATTTGCGAGAGCCGCAAGAACGTCATCTCCGTGCCCAGCGGATCCGCGCTCAGGGGATTACCCTCACCTTGAGGCACAGTCCTACTCGGCTCGGGGTTGATAGCGGTGATGTGAAATCCCCACGTGCGTGCGAATACCTCACGAGCGGCTTCGTCCTCCATGTCGGTCCCGGGCAATCCTCCATCCAGTACAGGCCATGGTTGTGCGGGCTACCACGGCCCTGCCATTCATACCGATCCCAGTAATCCGTGACGTTGAACTTCTTCCTTAACACGATATCCCGAAAGAAGCAGTATCGGCGGTAGAAGTGGAAAGCTGCAATGTGAGGGTTCTGCCGCAATAACTGGCGGGATAGAGCCATCCTCTCCGACTCGGATGCGGCCAGCCATTCTTCATATCGGGGCATGTGTTGGTAGAGACTCCGCCAGTGCAGATCTGCCGGGCTAAATGTGATGAATGCAGCAGGACAGCCAAGGTTATAGGCATAAGCCTCCAGGTCCTGCCTCTTTTGTTCCAGAAGGGCGTGTACCGCGAATAGACACTGCGTGTCTTGTGATCGAGTTGATCAGCGCCTGCGCCTCGGGGTCCTCGCTGTGCTGGAGCGCCTGAACAAGCCGCTCTCTTGTGAGCGCTTCATGAGTGCCATCGTGCTGCTTCACAAAGAACTTGGACCGTGTACGTGCCTGTGACCGCATTAGAGTGTTGAATGCGACGAAGCGGAAGGTCGGGTGGCGGGCAAAACGCCCGTCATGCCAACGCATCGCGTGCTCAATGTAATCCTTGTAATCAATGGAGCGTAATCGAGGCTCAACAAAGTCAGCTCTACCGTCAGGAAAGAGGCAGGAAAGGCCAAGGAGAGAAGGGCATGAGAGCGATTGAACTCGTTTATTGGCGTGTGCCGTATATTCGGGAGCTGCAACTCGTGTTGCGGCCGAGCCTGACGTTCGTGGGAAGCTCTGCATCAGCTTCTGATTCTCTAGTGAGAATAGCCCGCAGAGCATCGAGCTCCGTGTCCTTGGCCAAAAGGTCCGGCACCGCAGCTTCGTCCTCTAGGTCAGGCTCTGCCTCGTGATCTTCCTCGGGTCCAACATCGGCAGCCTCCACCTGACTTTGGGGTATTGCATCCAGGATATTGCCATTCTCAGGCAGTTGGCTCAGCCGCTCTTCGTCGATAACGATGCATCGATAGCCAGGATGATGGCGCCGCAGGTAGTTGAGCCATATCACAACCGCCTGGCGGCGCACACGGAACTGGCGGGTGAATTGCCGGCTAAGATTGGCGTGGGACGACGTATTGGCAGGCCGTAATAATACAGTGTTCAACTCCTGCGGCAACAGCGGGAGCTGGTTGTACACTAAGCCAACCTCGCGGAGGAAGTGAACGACGTGCCCCCGATATTTGTACTGCTGCCCTCGCACAAGCATAATGTTGACGTGGGCGTGAACGCGAGCAATCAACGACTCTTCGGTAGGCGTAAGCTCGGGCAACCGGGCCGACACAGGGCCAAAGTCGAGCTGATTATCCGCAGAGAAGAAATACGGCTCGCGGGGGCCGCGTTTCGCATCCTTTCGATAGCAACGCGCACAAATGCCGTCGGTATCGATATTCATCTGAAACCAACTCTCTTGGCATCGACTGCAAAACTGCATTTGGTCATTGTCCAGCTTTGTCCAGAACTCGCGGAGGGTGGTCTTGTCACGGTCAGTCAAGGCGCAAGCGTCGAGGTCGCCATTCCACGCCGGATCTTGTGCGTGAAATACCGCCGACTGTTCAGGTGGAATCATTACCGGGCTCCGAACACGTCGTGGCGGCCTCAACGGTCGAGTTTGCCTTCGAGATTGTCTCGGCCGCCCTCCTGTACCTGGGGCAGGACCACGGCCGCCACGCCTTGGCTGTGCCGAAGGCTGCCGCATGCGATGGCGAAGAGGGCTTCCATCCACGTAATCATCATCGCTGTCCTCGTCTTCGTCCCCTAGATCGGAATCGGGCTCCACCCCTAATTGTTTGAGGTACCGGCGAGGTCGAGCGGGTGAAAGCAGCAAGTTGAAGTAGTCCTCAGCGTCAATATCGGACTCAGAGAACTGGCCGCTGTCATGTCCTTCCCTCCTTACCTCATCCCCATCTGGAAGCCCAATCAGCTGCGGTCGATCTTGACTCGCACCTACGTTCCGTGGTTAGCGCAAACAAACCACTGCGAGCACAGCGCAAGGATATCTTCTCCAGGAACCTCCGAACCTTTAAAGACGCCGAGTTGGGATATTGTGGAGTCGGTGACACAATCTCCCTGCACGACGCCGTGAACGGTGGCCGCGCTGGATAGCGGCCTGCTTGGCCCTCGCCCCAGTCTTGGAGGCATCATCTTGTGAGTGCTTCCCACCTTTGTGGAACCTAGACGCTAGGTAAGAGTAATCTTTGTCGGCTATGCTGATGCTTCGTACAGTAAACGGACTAGAATCTGAGGCGATCGGATGGGTCGTTGGCTGTACGGTGGGGGAGGGAGCAAGAGTCCGGAAGAGCCGCGAGCTCTGTTGGGTTGGTGGAATTGGCGTCCCAAGCACTACCTGGGGCTGGCTCTTTCTCCGAATAACCTCCTAGTTGTATGAAGTTGCCGTAGCTTCTCTGGCGATGTGGGCCGGGTTCCGGATCTCTGTTGCAAGGCGATAGACCAGCATTCCCTTCAGTTCTCTTCGGAGCAGGTCTCTCGGCTAAGGAAGGACGGGCGGCGAGATTCCTCAACGTCAGGTCGCGCCTCTGGATCTGGAGTTCTTCATTTAGTTAGCGTTGAATGGCCTTACGGAGTGAGGAAGACGGAGCTGACATGAGAATTGCACTGACTACGACAGGCGAGGCAGTTCTTGGTCTTCCAAACAGACTTCCGTTTGCTGACGAAGTCACCCGCCGGTTTCTCCTCGCCACAGCGGGCACAGACGATGGAAATCAAGTCCATCTTGAAGCCCTTGAGGGAGTAGACTTAGGACTCAGTACTTCGCGAACCACGCATCAAGACGCGTTGCTTCAACGAAGTTTCCACGTCAAGGCGACGCGCAAGTAAACAAACCAGGGTTGCTACGGGCCACAGACACCTAGTCCCACATTTTTGCAGCCGTTATCCAATTGTTGCACGTTTTGCGGCCGTCCATACAAAATTCGGGCCAATCAGAACTCGGGAAACTTATTGACCCCTGTCTGCACCAAACCCTCATTATTCGGGAAACTTATGGATTGATGTAGAGTCAGCCTTCGGCTGAATGATTCGGTGATACCACGGTTCAAGTTAAAAAGTTCGCATCCAAGAGCCAACCAATGCGTGTACGTACCTTGGTGGGCACGCGCAGGTGCCCGCACTTGTTGGTCGCAGACTTTCGCGCCTGGAAATCCAGGCTTCAGGAAGTCTTTGATTGGTCATTATTTCTGCCGTGCCCACCAGCCCACACCGCCCGACTCCACTCTTTACAGCTATAAAATCCTGCCGCGCCCGCCTGAATTTTAGAATCTTTTCTTCCTTTCTCCTTAGCTCTCTTTGCCTTTTGGCTTAGATCAAGTGTAGTATCTGTTCTTTTCAGTTTAATCTCTGAAAGGCCTCTAAGGAGGCTAATCGTGATTATTCTTATTTTTGGAATATGGGTGGGATCCTCTGCGCATTGCGCATGGTGCCGCCCACTGTGTCCCTGGTATTACACTGCCTCCAGGTGACGCGAACTACGCGGGCTCAATCCTTTTTCATTGCTCGTACCGGTGCGTCCGGTGCGGTGAAGAAGAAGTGGCATGTCGGCAACAGTTAAATTCCCCGTGGTGCAAAGTGGTCTGTTCTGAACGTAAGGGAGCTCGAGTGATGCGTGAATGCGACGTTATGCTCACGCATCAGCAGCTTGCTTTCCTGTCACTAGTTTTCTGATGGGCGTGAAAGAGCTCGATGGACCTGACGAGAAGTGGGCGGTGTTGTGCTCGCGGATGAGCGGTTCCACGCGTCGTGACGCGATGAGATTGAGCAAGCTTGAGCAAGCTTCGCCAGCGGCAAAGCTCAATCTAGCACTCGCCAAACGCGTAGCACTGCACCATTCCAGGACCAGTGATAGCCGAAGCAAAGCTTGCTCTCCCCGTCAACGAGCGTCCCCCCGGACCGTAGAAGCTCGCCTGGCCGTCACGCGCCAAACAAGCAGCAGGATCATCCAGGTGCGATGCCTTCTCTACAACCAAAACTACGCACTGGAAGAGCTTCATTGCATGCGAGTCTCCCATCGTGCCTGTGCAGAACCTCGAGGTCTGAATAGCAGTCTGCGTTTGCACAGTGCGGTACTACAGTGCGCGGGCGTGGGTAACATTATCGTAGGTACGGAGTACCTTGACTCACGAGTCACTTTTGTGCCTGATTTTTCCTTGGCGGGCGAGGCTGCCTGGGCCGAAGCTTCTCCTCCACCCCGGCCGCCACCAGCAGCAGCTTCATCACCCCACGAAGTAGCTTCGAAAACCGCCCCCCGGCGACCCTTTTCGCTGGCCTGTGACAGCTTCCACCCCATCCCTCGTCTGACCATGGCCACCCTCGGAGGCTACCTGAACAGTCAGCAGCTCTCTCCAACCAGCTCGGCGGCGGTCCAGCGCTGACTTCCAACTCTCCCGCTCTAGAAAAGGTGCTGATCGTGACGGCCGACTCGAGAATCTTGGTCGGCACCCTCGCCGCGGCCGATCAGTCGACCAACCTTGTACGCCGCCCCTTTCCTTTCTTCTCTACCTCGTCACTTCCCGTCTCCTGCGGCTGTGTATGCCTGTGCGTGTATCGCTTGAGCTGACGCGCACGCGTGCTTCCGCAGGTCCTGACCGAGGCCGTCGAGAGGGTCATTCGAGAGCAAGACGATCCGGAGCCCTCGGCCGAGGTGAAGTTGGGGCTATACCTGGTGCGCGGAGACAGCGTGTGTTCGGTCGGGCTGGTCGACGAGAAGCTCGACCAGAGCATCGACTGGTCGGAAGTCAGAGGCTCGACAATCGGAACCACCAAGCACATTTAGCCTCGCTCCCCTTGCCGCGCCGTCTGAATTTTTCGCCAGCTGCCCTTGCGTTTCGGCTGCATGACATGGAAGTTGGTCTAGCTTCGACGAGTTGAAATTGTTTGCATGGTCACGGAGTCTGGGGAAATACAAAACGTTCTACAGAGCCCTCGTTGCCTTTCGCTAGGGTATGGAACTTTACATGACCTCTTCCTCCTTTCCTTGATAGCCTTGATTGGCGATGCTTGGAGCTTGACGCCTCGTCCACGGCTTGCTGACGCTCTCGAAGCCTCTTCAGGAAGCGCCCACTTCCATGGCTCAGGCAAACACACGACTCATCCAGACGTCCTTGAAGACCTCCTCGCCTGGCGATGCAATGATGCGGTTGATCCTGTTCCCCTTGCGGACGCTCAGCCACCCCATGGTGTCTCCGGGAACCTCGTCCAGCGTGACCACCTCGACGTCGTCGCGAGGATCCGAAGAAACCGCTGCTGCAGCCTCGGCGGGCTTTGCTCTCAGGCGCTTGTCGACGACGTGCATGCCTCGCGTCCACTGGCCCGAGGTTTCGATGCGGATGTCCTCCAGTTTGGCGGGAAACTTCCAGAGGGGGTCGTCGCGCGTCAAGATGTACCAGACAGTCAGTGGGTCGTGCAGGGACAGGCCCGGCTCGTTGCCGTCACCCTCCATCGACTCAATCTTGGAAAATGCACCCTTGATAAAGTGCGACGTCCACGTGGCGAGCGGGCTGCCGGCATCAATGTGCGGCTGTATGCGCACGGCAAAGTAGTTCTTTGTGATCAAATGGGGGGTGGTGATGTCGAGGGGGGCCAGGGTCAGCCTGAGCTGGCGCCACAGCTTGGGCGGGTACGGCGGAAGGGTCGAGAGCTTTGCGGGAATGGGAGGCATCGTGGACGCCGGCGTCATGGACGTGAGGGCATAGAGGCGAGCCGCAGCGACGGCATCTGCATAGCAGTTGAATTCGGCGACGGGCGTCACGTTCCCCTCGACATGGACGGCGCCACCCATGACCACCAGCTCCCTGACTCGGAGGAACGTCTCTGGATCCTCAGCGGCGGCGAGGGCGACGTTGGTCAGAGGCCCGACGGCGAGGATGGAGACGGTGTCGACGGGGTTTTCGCGGAGGATGCGCAGAATCTCGAGATGGGCGGGCTGCTTTGACGGCGTGAAATAAGGCGACACGACGGAGTCGTCGGGCGAGGCGTCGGCCTCGTTGTGGAAAAGAGACTTCCAAGTGTCGGCGGGACATAGATGGGGATGCGTGTCGTGGACGTTGTGCAACCCATCCTCCCCATCTGGGACGGTCGATATCAGCCACTGGCAACGCGGGACCCTGCATGCTCGGGCGGCAACATACGGAAATAGTCGGCCATGAGGACCTCGTCCTCGAGGGAGTGCTCGGGGCCGACGGCAACGATGGGCTTGGACGCCTTCATGGCGCCGTAGCCCTCGAGGCGGCCGGTCTGCTTTCTCCAGGCAAGCTCCTTTTCCAGGACATGGAAAAGGGCGACGACGTTGCGCAGGCAGCTGGGCGTGTGAGCCGAGAGATGGACAGGCGGGTCGTTGCAAGGTTCTTTACCTCTGCAGGGGAACATTGCCATATGTCACGGATAGCATGGCGACGTCGAGCTCGTCGGGAGAGGCGCTGAGAGCGAGGAGCATGGCCATGATGTCGTCGACACCTCGGGGTGAGGTTAGACGGTCGTGTGTCTGTCTCGGGGCGACGACGTACCTGGGTCGGTGTCGATGATGATTTTGTGAGGAGCCATGTCGTAGGATGGCTGTCTCCGAAACCAACGTCGTTGCTCAAGTTGGGAGCTGGTTTTGAAACAGGCGAGTGGTGATGACGGTGGAGGTTGAGCGTGAGGGGACGGACGCAGTGGGCCGAACCTCGGCGCGAGCGCAGCATGTACAGAACTCCTTTGGGCGGACTCGCACCAATATCGTACTGCAATGCGGCCACGAGAGACTCGGCGGT
Organism: Hirsutella rhossiliensis; assembly: GCF_020360975.1. Taxonomy (NCBI): domain Eukaryota; kingdom Fungi; phylum Ascomycota; class Sordariomycetes; order Hypocreales; family Ophiocordycipitaceae; genus Hirsutella; species Hirsutella rhossiliensis. Next base: position 4,097,552 of record NW_025408671.1, on the reverse strand, counting down.
GCTTTCCCAACAAGCCGTGAGGAGCTCTACCCTGTACCGTTTTCTTGGGCCCTTGATATTGCAGAATAAAGCTACGGAGGTAGTTTGAAGCTTGAAAAAAAGTATGTCGGTAGCCGAGGGCCCCTCAATTGTTGATTCCCCTCCCTCCCTCGGGTGTGTGTGGGGGAGGGGAAGAGGAAAAGGAGTGGACTGTGTCCAACTGTCAACTGTCCCGGAGCCAACGGCGAGCCCGGCCGGCCGGTTCCGCGGGACCTGGCATACGGCAAACATGCAGCGTCCCGAATGCTGCTGTGCTTCACTGTAGATGCATACATTTCCGGATCGAATGCGCCGTCGCCATTCATGTGTGGCGAGGCAATGGCTGTCCTCTTGTTGCGAGGTGGGAATGAGCCTTTGTCGTGGATGCGCGCGTAGTTTTCGCGTAGTTTTCTCGCCATAGCACCTGTGCCCATTGTTGCGCGCCAGTTCTTCGTACGGGTATTTAGAGGCAGGTCGTAAATATGCTCTTGGCTGGTTTATCTGCAAGTTGCCATGGCAGGGTCTGAGCTCGTTGCAAGTCGGAAGTGGGCAACGGTCAAGGCTCCCGGGTAGCAGCAGATGGCATACCTGGGCATATCACGTGGTGTTGCCTGTACGGGCAGAGATGGCCTCATGCTTGCGCACTGTATGAAATCAGGCAAGGAGCTTTAACTTGCCACCTACCTCATCTGTCCTCCCTCAGTTCAGTGCTGGCTCGTGCTGTGCTCAGGTACCCCTCGGACTCCCGCTCTCTACGAGCTTACGAGCTCGCCCGGGTACATAGCAACGACAATCGGTCGATAAATATCGGGCAATCATCTCCGGCGGCAGCAGCCAGGGGCGGCCTGGAGCAGAGACGTGTCCTGGGTGCCCATTCCGTCAAACCCCACCAGCTTCACTGTAAGGGTCTCCGACGGGTGGACAACCCGTCTTAGTCATTGCCGAGGTGCCCTGTACTTCGTACTGTACGAGAACACTCTCTCTCTCCCCTTGTCCCCCTCGAGGGCAGCTCGCCGACCGCGCTCCGCCCTCGCTCCGCGTCTCACGCGAACCCTTTTGCACACAGAAGCCCTTTCTCTGCAGCCCTCGACGACGAAGCTGGTCGCGGTACTGCCCTTGACGTCCGTACCCGCCGTCGTTCCACGGGCCCGGATGCCTCGCCGTACTGTACAGTCTACACCGTGCCTTACTGTATCCACCGTGTACTGTACATATCCCTCCCCCCCCCCTTATACCAGTTATTACGGCCAAGGTATTTCGTAGGCAGGTCCTCCTCCACAGGCGCCTCAACCTTCCGACCAGGTCGCCGTGAAATTATTTTCTCTTCCTTCTCCCTACTTATTCACCACGCTATCTTCCCCCTCCCTCCATCCTCCCGTCTTTTTCCCTTGCCTGCTGGCCTCGTTTCCTCCTCGGCTCTCCCTTCTCCCACCCCCTGAGTCGCCACGCGGTTGACGAACCATTGCGTGTCCCGCAGACGGGCCACCCCCGTTGAAGACAGCCTGGCCACTCGATTGACCGACACACCAGGCCGGGCCCTGCATTTCGACGCGCCTCGCTCAACGCAACTCGGGCCCCAGGTTCGCCATTTTCCTCCGCATTGCTCTCATCGTCCTTTTCCCTTTGTAGGCCGCATTTGCTGCACCCGACCCAGGCGGCCACTCGAGTCCCATCGTCGTCTCGACCCCTCGGGATCCGCATCATCGAACGTAACTACGACGCACGACCGCCACCTCGGCCAAAACCCAAGTACTCAACCTCCCCACCATGAGCTACCTCTACACTGTTGGTGGCTACGCTACCTTGATTGGTGTTGGATATGCACTCTACCACGTCTCAACACACAAGGCCAATAGACGAACCGCCCCCGCTGCGCCCAGGGGCGCCAAGCCCTCGCACCAAGAGCCACGCAAGGAGGACAGGAAGAAGAAGCAGCGCATGGAGAGCTTCGCCTCTGAGGTGCAAGAAGCCGCCAAAGAAAAGCCCCGTGACAAAACCGCCGAAGAGCACAGCACACAATCCAGACCAGTCCCTAACGACAAATCGGATGACGGCGCCGACAATCGCGAGTTTGCCAGGCAGCTGGCCAAGGCGCAGGAAGGCACCAAGTTTGCCGCGAAGGCCGAAGGGGCGAAGCAGCGAGAGAAGTCGGTCAAGCAGTCTCGCGCCAACCAGATTTCGAACCGCGTCGCCGAGGACAAGTTGTCGGTCCCGTCGGCCCCGTCCTCGACCACGGGCGCCGACGCCGATGACGATCAATCGCCCCCTTCATCGCCTCAGACCCCTCCAGCGGACGTGAGCGGCGTCAGCGACATGCTGGAGCCCACACCGGCCGGCCCTTCGGTCCTGCGCGTTACCGGAGCCGAGCCCCAGAAACAGAAGTCCAAGCCGGCCAAGGCCCCGGAGAAGACGGAGTCGAAGAAGCAGCGCCAGAACCGCAAGAAGGCCGAGGCTGCCAAGGCAGCTCGCGAGGAGTCGGAAAAGGAGCGAAAGACCCTGGAGGAGAAGCAGCGACGCGCTGCCCGCATCGCCGAGGGCCGTGCCGCCAAGGACGGCTCCCTGTTCCAGGCTGCCAAACCAGCCAGCTCTGCCTGGATCCAGGGCGCACCCAATGGCGCCAGCGCCGGCCAGACGCCCGACGCCGGCGTCCTCCACCAACCCCTGGACACGCAGGTGAAGGCGGTCCCGACTGCCGTGAAGCAGCAGTCAGCCACGGAGCCGCCGTCGGGCGCCAAGTCGGAGAGCTCTTGGATCTCGTCTCTCCCCTCCGAAGAGGTACAGATGGAGATGCTCAAGGACGAGGCCGATGATTGGAACACAGTGACGACCAAATCTTCCAAGAAGGCTGCCAAGAAGGCCCCCTCAGTCTCCTCGGGCGACGAGAAGGTGCAGACGCAACCTGCGGCCCAGCCCAAGCAGCTCGCCGCCAGCACCAACAAGAGCCCACCCAAAGCCCCGGCTCCCCAAAACTTTGGCGGCTCGTTCTCGGCCCTTACCAACGACGAGGGCCCCGAAGAGGAGGAGGAATGGGACGTATGAGGAAATGGCGAAGAGATTGGCGAGAGGAAGATTACAAGATTGACTGCACAGGATCAATTGCAAAGCACTGCATTTCCGGGGCATGGGGGCAGCACCAAACGCTCTGCTGCCCCTGTACATTAGGTGCCAGACGGCACACAGTCCCCCTTGTCCTTTTCACCTCTGTTCCCTTGTGATCGTGTAACGCTCTGTTTGTGTTATTCTTGGGGGTTAGGTTCAAAAGACGGCGGGACCCAAGTGAAAGGAGAAAAAAATGGTGTTGAGAGGGTGGGATGAGGACTCGGATGCATGTATGGGCTCGGTCACGGGGGTGGGCTTGCTGGGAGTGCTGTCAATGCTGGGGGGCTGCGACGGCGAGGGTGGCATTCAGAAGGAACCTTTGCGTGTAAGGATGTAGCGGTATTTTTTTATTTAAAGCTGGGCAGAGGGGGCTTCAATTTGAGAACCAAGTACTCTGTAAACAAGCACTGTCGACGCGAGCGAGGCGTGGCCTTCAGTGGCTCCGAGAGAGAAAGCTCGGTTGGGGATAAAACGTGGGCACAAGGGTAGGCAGCAAGGATGGAGGGATCTGGGCGGACGACAGATTGGGAAGCCAGGGGCATGACAAAGCTAAAGCCACGGCCTACGGATGGGGGTGCTGTTTATAGGTGTAGCTTGTTGTATGTACTGTACTGTAGGTAGATGCATGGCCGTCGCCGTGCGGAAGAGTGCCCCGAGGAGAGAACAGCTGTGCAGGGACGCGTTTGACGAGAAGGGACCCGAGACGGCGGATTCGGACATGCAACTGCACCCAAGCCACGATAAGGGCAGGCGGTTGGGACCAGCAAATGACCTGGAAATAGAGCAACGCGGCGGCGGTGGGCAGTGCATGTACGGGCGACATGGACTGTACATTTAGCGCATGGGGGGCCAATGCGGCGCCGCCCACCGCGTCCAATCTCAGGAGCACTGGAGATGGAGAGAGATTGGCCGGCTGGGGGGGTTGCAGGCGGCTGTGGGGGGCTCTGCGCCTTTTCTTGTCACAGGACACAGCAGCTGATTGCATGCGCCGGGACTGGTTGTGCTGATGGCGGCGACTCGCGCGGCATGGCCCTTGGAAAGCCGAGATGACGGCCGGTAATGCGGGACGTCGTGAGCTCCAGAGGGTGGTCCTCGGATGGCATTCACATATACGGATACATACTGATTGGAGTCAAGCCCTTTGCTTGGCGCCACCCTCTTCCCTCGTACCCCTGACGGAGTATATCTATGCCTGCCGTCTCTTGTCCAAATCCACGGCTCCCGACCCGAGGGGCTGGACAGGCGCGGCCGGCAGCCGCATGGCATGCAGCGGCGCGCGGCTGGAGAAACATGCGGGCTGCCTCGAGTCGCCCAGCCCAGGCATGCCCCGGTGATATTACAGGGAGACCAGACAGGGAGACCAGACAGGGAAACCAGACAGGGAGGGACAGGGAAGGCCTTGGCGTTTTCGGTCAAGCAAATGCGTTCATCTAGACACGTAAGTTACGGTATTGCCGCAATGGATTCTTGGGAACCTTGGGCCCAGGGAAATTGAGGCGGAGCAAAATAAAAGTTGCTACGTACTGACTTGCCAAGGCAAAGCTCAGCGAGACATATTTTGACGTGCAAGGGAGACAGAAATGCGCTCCCGGCAAGTGGCTGACGGGGCAGCAAAGGAATCAGGTATGGATACATTGCTGCACTCCGATGCGAAGCTGCAGCCGGATGGCGATCTCAAGGCCCAACCCCGTCACCCGTGTAGTTATCCGACGCGACCTTTTTTTAGAGCATCCAGCGGTCCGGGGAGATGCCTGGCGGCGGCCTGCCTGTACTGTACCGTGTTTGTAGGGGCAGCATGTACAGTGGCATGTACAGTGGCATGTATAGTGGCATGTACAGTGTCAGGGAGGCTCCTGCTAGAGCCCCCGAGGAACTGGGGAGGAGGGGAAAAGGGGGGGTGGGGGAACCAAGGTTGAATCCGAGAGCAGATTCGAGGTACTGGGCTACCGGGGCGAGGCTGGCCCTCATTGCAACAACTGTTAGTACAGCACGAGAGTCGGTACGCAGCTCGCCTCAACCTGATGCAGGTAACGTCAAGATGCAGCGTAGGTACAGTACATGTTCAGGGTACAAGAAAAACAGCCCCAGCCAGCTCCGCCTCCCGTTTCGACCCTCTCTCTCTCTCGCTCTCTGCCCGGATGGTTGATTTCCCTGCTTCATCAATCCATCTCCGTCGTCCCTTATTCTCCTTCTCTCGCCGTCACCTCTCGCTCCTCTCTTCCGTCGACCTCGACTCCGACTCGGCCCCCGCAAATCTCATCCATGAACGGCCCTCGGGTGCCGCATCTCAGACATCCTTTGGGTTTAGAACAGACGCCCCCCTTTCCCGATTGACCCTTTGTCCCGAACCAACAACGCCCCCTCGACACACTCCTCGATCTGCGAATTCCATTCCAACCCGCCCGGCCGCCCGCCCAAGACGCCTGCCCAAGACGCCTGCCACCACCCGCCGCTTTATCTGGCTGCCTGCGCCGGCCTCCTCTCCATCCCCGGCTGCCTCGCCCGCCACCTCCGAAGGGCTGCTCTGCCAGTCTCCGTCCCGCCTGCGCCGACTGCCGTGGTACCGTCGCTGCCGGTGTCCCGCACAATTCACTCCCATGTCCCCGCGCCTTGTCCGCAGCCAATCCCCGAGGGCATCCTGGATGCGGCGTTAGAACAGCAGACGCTATGTCCTTCCCTGTCGCCGTCCAGTCGGCCGTCTTCTACTTGGTCGCCTGCACGCCATGTGCAAAGGTCCGCCACCGCCAAAAGGCCAAGGGCCAGGCCAAGAAGGAGAGGCAGGAAAAGGCAAAGCTCGAGACGGAGCAGCCCGGCCTCTACCGCCACCCCTCACCCTTCAACACGAACCCATACTGGCAGGACGAGATTAGCATGGGCCCCAGCCTGCCCAAGAAGGCCGTCAGCAAGAACTCGAGCCAGCGCGGCCTCACCAGCTCCGGCAGGGAGAGTAGCAGCATCCCGAGCATGTCGGAGCACACCGCCATGGGCGACAGCCGCACAAACTTTGGCGACAGCCCGTCCACCATGCCCGAGGACGACGCCGTCTCCGATGACTGGAACACGCGACGCGGCTACCAGCGCGAGGACGAGGAGCTGTGGGGTCAGTTTGGTGCCTCAGGCACAAGGCTCATGGACGCCTTCTCCAAGGCCCGTGACTCGGCCGGCAGGCTCATCGATGCCACCCTCGGCATCGATAAGGAGGTGACGGATCAAGAGCGTCACGACTTTTACTTTTCCCCCAGGAACCCCCCCGTCAACGACTACCACCCCCCCGTCGTCAGCAGCAAACCCCCCCACCGCGACGCGCGCAAGTGGATGCTCCAGCCGCCCCCACCGGCCAAGATCATGGAGGGCAAAGTCCCCGTCTCGCGCGCCGTCAGCAGCGGGAGCAAGTCGAGCGGGAGGACAATGGGTTCCGACGAGACTCAGGCCGGCCGCGCGCTGCAGGACAAGCTGGCACAGGAGCGGTCGAGGAAGGAGAGCAACCCGACCGAGAGGGAGCTGATCGAGTCCCTCTTCCGACCCCGGAGCCGGCGCTCCACGAACTACGCGCGCAGCCGGAGCCTGTCGCTCAACGAATCCGACGACTCGCAAGAGAACCCCTTTGACAGGCGCAAGAAGAGCCGACGGCGCCCGCGCCCCGCCCACCACGGTCTCGACTCGGACGACGAGGAGGGCGCTACCCAGCCGCACATCACCGACGTGGCCAGCCGCTCCACGAGCGGTTCGACACGAGCCGCGCGCCGGCCGAAGCTGGAGACGATTCCCAGCATGGACGCCGGCGAAGGTGGCCAGACCATGTCGCGAAAATCCACCAAACGACAAAAGTCGCGGAGGAACAGGACCACGACCTGGGCAAACTCGCCCGTCGGCGACGACACGGAGTAGCCGGCGTCCGAAACGAATCTTTCATTTCTAGACATACAGCGTCGCGTCTTTGATTTTTATTTTCTTCTCTCCATCCCTTGTCTTTCGAGTCTCGTTCTTTTCTGCTTTAGGGGAGCATGCCGGGTGTTTTTATGGGTTTGTTTTACCATCGGATTCATGGGCGCGGCGCCAGACAGCGGTTTTTTCATCATTATTTCTTTTGGTCAAACAAAAAGGGACAGGCGAAATCACCAGCCCGCTGCGCCATCGCATCGAGGGCTTCATCATTCTTCTTTTCTTTCTCCTCCCGAGTCGCGGCAAGCCAAAAAGAAGAGCATCAACGCTTGCGCCTGGAGAGAAGCCCCTCACACCCACCCTCTACTGTATCCATCATTCGCACCGTATCATCGTGGTGACTGCGTGTCGTGTCCGACAGCCGTGTGCGGGAGGAAATGGGTATTGATAGTCGCCGAAATCAAATATGTACCCGGTACATGGCGTCATGTTTCCCGATAACGCCGTCCATGCTGCTGTGCCCCGCGGTTGCAAACTCGTCCTTGTTCAAAGATGAACGCCGCCATCGCCGTCATCGCCGCCGCCATCGTCATCATGCCCCAGGTTGCGTAGTTGCTCCTCGACGGCTTGTCTCAGCTGCTCGTCAGACAGGCTGCCCCCGGCCGTCCCGGCCTGTGCGCCCGGCGGGCCGTCGAGGTGGACCTGGCCACCGCGTATCGACCCCGTCTGAAAGGTGCCGTCGGACCAGGCCGCATGTCGACCCGTCTCCGGCGCGTCACGGGCGGCGCCGCCGTCGCCGTTGGCCTGCTTGGCCTCGGCCATATCCCGCCGCTCGTCCACGTCCTGGAACTCGGCCCAGCTCAAGCCGCGCTGCTCGACCTCAGCGCGGATGAGGGCGACGCGCTCGGCCATGCGGTCGATGACGACTTCGTTTTCGCGGATGGCGTCGACGCAGTCCTGGTCCGGCTGGCCACCACCGCTGGTGCTCTCGTCGGTGGTGGGGGCAACGGAGCCCTCGGCAAAGGGCCTGAGCTGGTCGTTGGAGTACTGCAGGTGGGCGACCGAGTTGCGGATCTCCAGGGCCTTGAGGTGCAGCATGCTGGGGGAGAGGTCCTTGAGGGCGGCGGCGAAGCGGGCGGGCGAGATGGGGCGCGTGTCGGCCGAGGACATGGTGGGCGTTGGGGGAGGGCACGAGGGGCCTCTCGTGGGCAAAAGGGCGCGCGGGGGAGGAGTGTCTTGTGGCCCTGGTTGAGTGCTGGCTTGAGGGCGAGGACGATGGGGCGGAAGGCTGATGCGAGGGGAGCCTTTCTGATGTTGCAGGGACTGCTTACGCAAGAGTGGAGATCTGAGGTGGCCGTCTAGGTACATACCTCAAGCCAGGTACCGACCTCGCAGCCTTGCGTATCGGCTTCCGCTTCATTGGACAGGCCAAAAAAAAAACGGTCACCACCCAGCGTCGACATCGACGCCGGACCGAGCTCATCTACCCGCCCGCTTCGATAATCCGCAGGGCTACCACCCACGCGCCCACCAGTCAGCCTTGGCACGGCTCTGCCAGCAATGGGCAGCCTCCTCTTCTGCCCCAATGCCTCGCGCGCGCTGCTGAGGTCCGGCCTCGCACCCAGGGGACTGCCAGCCCCGTCTCTGCTGTCGACGGCGCCCTCGCGATGGCTCTCCACCGCCCGCGCGTGCCAGGCCCGGACGCCCCATGCCCTCCGCCGCGGTAGGTGGCATGCCTCCAAGGTGCCGACGCACGCCCCCGCTAGCCATCGTCTCGGCCCCCATCGAACTATCTTCTCCTCGGCAAAGATCGTGCGCGCATACGAGGACCTGCCGCGGAGCTATCGCGACCAACACGGCCTTGCGTTTGGCGGCAGGGAGCTGGGGCTGTCGCAGACCAAGGAGATATTCGGACCGGGCTTGAGTGCCCAAGAGGCTAATGAGCTGCTGCGGATCCTACACGGACGAAGAGTCGCTGGGACCCTCGAGGATCCGGCCTTTGCCATCCACACGGCGCAGTTTACCCCCGAGCAGGTGGCCGCGGGGCTCGCCTACCTGCGCAAGACGGTGCCGGTCGACGAGGTTGTCAATGCCGGACTGAGGGCCGAGGACGAGCTGGAGCAGTTGGAGCGGGAGCAGCAGCTGGAACAGGAGATACAGAAGAACAAAAAGAGGGTGGGCGAGGCCAAAGATATTGGGGAAGCCTCGGCGACAGCCTACAAACCGGACCCGGTCTACGGCCGCAGCATGCTCGACGAGATCCGGGCACGCAACATTGCCAAGCGAAAGGCCAAGGAAAAGGCCCTCGGGGAAGAGCGGCAGCGCGCTGAGGAAGAAGAAGAGGTCGCTGGGCCCCTTGCCGAGGCACAAGAGCAGACGCGCCTGCCTACGAACCCGATGATTGCCGAGTACCACAAGGAGGCACAGTCGGACCTGGAGGCGCCGCCCGAGATGAAGGCCTGGGAACGCATCCTGCCGTCGGCAACGGCGGTGGTGCTGGTGCTGGGCTTTCTGGCGGCCGTGTGCACCGTGTACGAGGAGCCAATGCCGCGGTTCAGGCTGCTGCGGGACATTCCGGCGTCGCAAGCCACGGTGGGAGCCCTCATAGCCGTCAACGCGCTCATCTGGCTGGGGTGGAGGGTGCCGCCGCTGTGGTCGCTCTTCAACCGGTACATGATCTTTGTGGTGGCGACGGTCAAGCCCGCGACGCTCTTCACGGCGCCCTTCTCGCACAAGTCGCTCCGGCACATGTTGATCAATATGGTGCCGCTGTGGCTGGTGGGCACGCGGCTGCACGAGGAGATGGGGCGTGCCGAGTTCCTGACGCTGTACGTGGGCTGCGGCGCCGTGGGCTTTCTGGGCAGCCTGGCGACGTACACGCTACGAGGCTGGCTGACGGTGACGTCGTTGGGGGCCTCGGGGGCGACGCTGGGGCTGTGCTCGGCCTACTTCTGGGAGCACCGGAACGACGGGTTCCGCATGTTTGGCTTGCCGCGCGACGGGGTGCATGGCATCGTGTTCCTGGCCCTGCTGGTGGCGATGCAGTTGGCGAGCCTGGGGACGACGGCGCGGTTGCAGGTCGACCTGGCCTCGCACCTGGCGGGCATGGCAACGGGTGTCCTGGGCATGGAGCTGATATCGAGGAACGGCAGCGACCGAGGCAAGGGAGGCGACGGGGCCGGGGGTACGGAGCTCTTGTCCGTCACGACTGAGGCCAAGGCGGACCGGGCCCGACAGAAGATGTGAAGAAGAAGCTGAAGTCGCAGCTTGTACAGTATGAGGTACCCTAATAGTCTGACTGACGAATCAGGAATGGCGTTGGATGCATGCGGATCCACTGCAGTCTCCCGCGTGGAAAGAAGTGGGGCGGCCCCACGGTGGACGGTTTCCAGGGAAACCAACTGAAAAGTGCACTGTACGGCAAGGTACCTGCAGATCCTGTGAAGATGGAGGTATCGATTACCTGGCTGTGTCCGTTGCATCTTGTCTGGTCTAATTGAAACTGAGCTTCCGCGGGGAGGCGACCTAACGAGAGCATGATGTCGTAAGCTGCAGTGCGGATTGGGCGCGAGTCAATTTGTTGTTTCGGGTATGATCTAGGGCGCCTGCAAGCTCTAAAAGATTGCTGGATAATTAAACCACATTTGGCCCTCCCCGCACGGGATTGTGGGGTACGTACCTTCCAATTTACAGCTTTTTTCCTTTTGGTGTCGACGTTTTGCAAACCGATTGTGCTTGCGTTGGAAACGAGATGCCTCGCTGAAGAGGATACCCCCTATTACGTCTCATGCTACTGGGCCTAGAGCAGAGAAGGGAAGAGGCATTTAGTGGAATGGGATAGGAGACGAGGAATTCTGACCGTACGTATTGGTGGACTAAGCAAGCATCACCACATCTTATTCTCCACCAGCACCACAAACCAAACCATGTGCCCCAACAATACCGATTCAACGAGCAAAGCCGTGGCCGTCGAATTGCCAGCGAGAGCGCCGGGCCAGGCTAGCGGCAATGGCAACGCTCTCGCTCCAGGATGCGAGGAGAGCGGCAGCTTAATAAACAGGGGGTACTTGCAGGCCAGTACTCGGCACTGTGAGCGTTATCACTCAGAGTGGACGGCGCATGGACGCACACAACAAGAATAACAAGCAAGATGACGGCGGTTCAGCTCGGAGAAATAAACACGAAAACATCGAGAAGGAAAGCCCGACTGCTCAGGATAGATAAGCAAGGATTCCCCATCGGCCTGTGCAGCGCAGTCCGTCCGTCTGTGCAATCCGCCGGCGGTCTTCGTCAGTCGCTCATTCTGCGACAGCCGCTAAAAAGGAAAGTGGTACCGCCGACTCCCCTTTCTAGGTGCCTTCCGCCGTCTCCCGCTCCTTCCCTCGCCCCTGCCGACCGCCTCCGCTTGCCGACCTCCAACCTTCAACCTCTCTTTCCCTCACTTTGCTCCCCGCGCTCTCTTCCAAGCGCCCTCCTTTCCCCCTCTGTTCTCACTCCTTGGCCGCTCTTGCTCGCCTCTACGCGACGCACATATCAGCTTTTCGCTATTTGCAATTAAAACATCACACAAGACTCCAAATCGACGCGCGACGCCGCCACACGCAACGAGCCCACTCTTGCTCGCACGCCGCTTCTCGTTCGAGGTGGAGGAGAAAAGGAGAGAAAAAAAAGAACCACCAAATCAAGCGCCTCCATTCTCCCCCACTGAAGCACACTTTCAATCCATCCCGTCAACTCGACCCGACTCTTGGCTGGGAAACCGCGGAAAAACGACGCATCCCTTGGCTCGCCATGGTCTAGAAGACGCTCACCGGCCTGCTTCGCTTCTTTCCTCCCTTCACAGCTGCTTTCGCTCCTGCCCGTGACGACTCCCGTCCACCCCGACCCCCGGATACAATGGACAGCAGTTCGAGTCCCTTGTCCTCGCGCCTGGCCTCTTCGGCCTCGTCGCCGCTCACTAGGCTTTCAAACACGCCCTCCCTGCCCAGCTCTCCCGTCGTCCAGCCCGATGCCGCGGATCGCTATCCCTCGCCAATGTCCTCGTCCACCGTCTCGGGCACACAGTCGCCCATCAAGCTCGGCGACCCCATTGCTGACGACAGCCCGCGACCAACAAAGAAGCGGAGGCTGGCGCCCCCGAGAGTCCGCAGCACCGCCTATCTGGATCTGGCCAAGCCCAACGAGGAGGCCACCCACGAGGACAATTTTCATCTGCAACGATTGCTGTCCGCCCTCAGGAAGAAGAAGAAAATCGTCGTCATCGCCGGCGCCGGAATCTCCGTCTCGGCCGGCATACCCGACTTTCGCTCCTCGACCGGACTCTTCGCTACGGCTAAAAGTCAGCACAAACTAAAGGCCTCGGGCAAGCACCTCTTCGACGCCTCCGTCTACAAGCACGATTCCTCGACACAATCCTTTCACACCATGGTCAGGGAAATGGCCCATCTAACCAAGGGTGCTTCCCCGACCCCCTTCCACCACCTGCTCGCCTCTCTCGCCAAGGAAGGACGCTTGCTGCGGCTATATTCGCAAAACATCGACTGCATCGACACCTCCATGGAGCCACTCGCTACCGCCGTGCCCCTCGAGCCCAAGGGTCCCTGGCCCCCCACCATTCAGCTCCACGGCGGCCTCCAGAAGATGGTGTGCACAAAGTGTGGTGACCTGCAGCCCTTCAACGGTGATCTCTTCGATGGGCCCGAAGCCCCCCTGTGCGAAATGTGCAAAGAGCGAGATCAGGTGCGCACAGCCTTTGCCGGCAAGCGCAGCCACGGAATCGGCCGCTTACGGCCCAGATTTGTCCTCTACAACGAGTTCAACCCGGACGAGGAGGCGATTGGCAACGTGGCCAAGGCCGACCTCAAGACTCGCCCCGATGCCGTCATTGTCGTCGGCACCACCCTTAAGGTTCCCGGCACACGTCGGCTCGTCAAGGAGATGTGCCAAGTCGCTCGGGGACGAAAGGATGGCTTCACAGCCTGGATCAATATCGACCCCGAGCCTAAGGGGGCAGATTTCAAGGACTGTTGGGATCTCGTTGTGCGCTCCAGGTGCGACAACGTGGCTAGGCTGGCTGCCCTGCCACCCTTTGACTGCGAGATTGGCGACGACTACCTCGTGTCGCAAGAGCAGTACGCCGAGAAGCTCGAGAGTCTGCGGAAGAGCAGCATCGAGATTAGCATTCCATCCAGCCCAACCAAGTCAGACGCCGAGATCCAGCTCGATGCCAAGCCAAGACAAGTCGAGGCAATCCAGACCATTCCGACGCCACGCCCGAGCCCGCCCGTTTCCTCCAAGAAGCTCGCGTTCAAGTCCAATCAGACCAAGATTACTTTTGGCAACAAGATTGATGCCTACGCCGATCAACAGCCCGCCAAGGGGTCCAAGCCTCGTTCTCGCAAGACCAACCGGCCCGCAAAGGCCAAATTGCCGCCGCCCAAGATTACCGTCATGCAGACCTTCAAGGCTGGCAAGAACATCCCAGGCAGCGGTGCGGGCCGGAAACGCCTACCTGAGTCGTCGGTCCAGCTAGAGGCCGACGCTGCGTGTTCTCTTCCGCCGCTGCGGCCCGAGCGTCGAAGCTCGGCCGACAGCCTCGTGTTTAAATGCGCGTCGAGCGACAGCAAAGCCGCCGAGGCAATCGCCGGGTCGCCGCCCCTCACCCCCGGTACTCTCGACAAGCCGCGTTGCCAGGATGCCGCCTCGGCCCCGCCCGTTTCAAGTGCCGCGTGTGACGCAATCGAAGCTTGAGAAGCGAACCTGATGGGAGGCGTGATGGCTGGCTGACGGTCTATGGCTGTGCTAAACCTGCTGGTGTGAGGAGGAATGCACTTGCTCGGAGTCGAGAGTGCTGAATAGGACTCGCGGATAGGCATGTTGGACGTCGAGGCGAGAGACTACAGAGCGTCATTTGTAACGTGCTATTGACTTCGGCCTACCGTGTATTTCATGGCGTGGATCATTACTGTCCGTGGACGCGGCGGATGCTCATAACCTTGAGTCGACTGCGAGCATCATTAGTCTAGGGCATGTAAACTTGACACGAGAGTGCCATTAGCGTTCCAAGGACGTTTGCTCTGGAACGGTGGTGTCTTGATGGCACGTGAAGGACTAGATAGATCTAGGTGGAGTGTTCAAGTGCAAGTCTTTTTCGAAGAGCATTACTCTGAGCATTTACAGCGTTACTAGTTAATTAGCATTATAGATTACTGTAAGCATTACTCTGAGATTATCTGCACTGTGGGTATTACTACAAACATTACAGATTACTGTAAGCATTACTACAGCATTACAGTTTACCGTAAGCATTACTACGGGCATTACAGATTACTGTAAGTAAGCATTACTACTCTGTACAAACATTATCTGTACTGTGACCACTCCGTATTACTATGGACATTTACAATATTACTGTGAGCATTACGGACGCATTACTATGGATAATAACTAATTATTCGCCCATCTCTATTCGTACGTGGTGCTTCATATTTGGCCGACAACACGTCCATCGCCCCCTTTCCCAGTGCGGTTCACGCAGCCGTAGAATCGCATCCTTATCTGCGAGTAATGGCATCGCATGAACTACGCGTGGTCTACTCGTACGGCTGGCTGTCTCGGCTGAGTGCCCGACTGCTTGACTAAATGACTACTAACTCCTTGACTGACTGCCCGATTGACCACCCGATTAACTACCTGCCCGGCTGCCCTGCCACCGACCTATCTAGCTGCTTATTTACTTGCCCGACTGCCTACCGGCCCATGGGCCCGGCTACTTGCCTCTCGTTTGACCCCCTACCCGGCTGCTGCCCCAGCTTGGGCTACCTATGTCGTAATCATACTCTTGGTAAACATACTTTGAGTGTGCTTCTCCTCAACACTGTCCAGTCAACGTTACTGAACATGGCATACCCTCGGCAATTTCCCATCAAGCACATCTCAAGGATGCTCTGGGCGGTAGCTCTTTCCAGTGCCGCCGAGGCCAAGGTATCCCTTACTACCGACTCGATTCCGGCGCTTGCCAGCCCGTTTCGTACCTCCTTGACCTCGTCATGCCATGCCTCCATGATTCGAGCTTGCGTTGGGTCTTTGGAAGCACTGTGGATAGGCCGTCCGGGTTCGGTCAGATCGGGTAGCGGGACCTTCCTCAAGAGGTACAATGCTGTCACGCCCAATGCAATGACATCACCCTCAAATCCTCTTTGACTCCTTTGAAAGAATCCGTAAGGTACATACCAAGATGATCCCCCCGTGCATAGCTGATCGTGAGGATTTGAGGCCAGGCCTCTGTTGATGACGATGTCTCGAAGATGCGTGAGCGAGTAATTCTCCGACGTACATGAAGTTGGAGCGGGTGCGGGTGGAAGCTCTTTATTGCCGGCGCAGGAGCTGATGGTGAAGACTTCTCCCGGCTTGGGGTCGAGTAGTGGGTAATATGCGTCGACAACTGTGAGTTTGTCTTGGGCCACTGATGTGATCTGGGCGAAATGAGTCAGTCAGGTTGGATGGATATACGTGGGTCGATGACTGGTCAGCTGGCTTACCTCGGATGGACTGTTGAACAGGACAACGCTATGATCAGCGTCATCTTGACCGTCGTGGCGAAGTCGCTTCGGCGGGCCTGAGATGGGAGCAGGACTGCCTCTTCTCTTCTGGCCGCCTTGTCCGCTGCTGGGGTCCTCTTCACCAAAGCATAGCGTCGACGGAGCAGGAGGAGATCAGTCCATATTTTTAGCTCATCCTGTGCCGAAGAAATTCTCCATGGGCCAGGCATGATGATGCATGACTCGCGAGGACGCAGCACCTGCCGTCCCTCGTCATCGAGCTTGCTGTCGTCGAGGATATGGGGGCGAAAGGAGAAGGAGAGACAGATTCATCTTGACCAGGCCACCGAAGCAGGGCCCGGAAGAGAGGATGGCCCGTACATTGGAGGGTGCATCGAGGCACGGGTCGTGGACGGACACGGGCAAATCATGCGGCCTGTGGCCGCTTTGAGGGTTAGCCTCGGCAGCCAGACGAGCCTCGAGATAGCCGTCTGGGTGAGGCTGGGTGACGACATATTTTTTCGACGCTGGCTTGCCAGTGCCCAGAGGGATAGGCCACATGTCTCGGGGCGAAGCTTTAATACAGGTAGGTCGAGGGCCTGCTTGAGCTTCCAAGTCGCGATGCCGTGGGCTCAGCGCCGGCGGGAACGAGGGTTATCGATTGTGTGAATTTGAAACGCAATGCGCCAGCAAAATGATAACGCTCCGACGACTGCATCGTGAGTGCATGATGTGAGCTGTCTGGCAGGTTGGATGCTGCCCGCCCGTGTGACAGATTGATGTTGTCCGTTTGGCGGGATTGGTCGGAGAGGTTGCCGAGGGGGAGTGGTTGCATGGATGGATGTGCCTTGCGCGAGTCGACGGCCAATCACGCGCAAAGGGTCCAACTGCAAGCGCCTGCCCCATAAATTAGGCAGCGCCGAGGTACCTCCCCTTTATGCCTAGGTACCGGCCTAGGTACCTACCTACCTACCTGGTAGGTATTCCGCGTATCTCGTCGGGCCCTGCAGGCTACCTGGCCGACAAGCTGCGATGAACGGCTATTATAGCTGCTGCCCTGGCGAGAATTGACGAAACTTTATTCACCTTGTCAATTTCTCGGTTGTCAATGTACCGCTGAACACGCAGACAGCTACTCCCTTACCTACCTAGGGGTGATCGAGTGAAATGAATGCCCGTAACATCTTGCACACCTAGGTACCTCTTTGATTGAGTCTGTACTGTGCGATGAACGTGGTAGCTGTATGCACGCACTGTAGATCCTCTCCTGATCCCTGTCGTGAATCTCTCATCATACCGGATCAGACCTCATTGTTCCCCGGGCACCGATAGGAAAGCACCATCATGCCGTGGTGAGATGCACCAAAGGTTGATTTCGACGGGCAGCCCGAGTATCGCTGGCCGTTCTGGAGGGTTGGCATGGACGAGAACGACCTTTTCGGCCAGCTTCACCAACGATTCAACACGACGTCTCTCTTCATCCAGGCAGGACCCAGACGCCTTCTACCATGACGTCAACGAGATAGCCAGCTTCTCGGCCAATAGGCAAGAGTTCCTCGCCCGCCTCGAGGAGAGGAAGAAACAACGATTGGACGAACTGCTGGAAGCTCCCGACAAAATGATATACCGCATCCTCCGGAACCGCAAAGTCAGCGTCGACCACTGGTTTTATCTCATGAGGCTCAACCGATATGCAACCCTAGACACCATCATCGCACTATTCGCGTCATATCTTCCACCGGATGAAAATGGCCACCAGCCATCTTTGGGTTTGCAAATCCTCAGTCCTTCTCCCTACGAGAATCCCCACTAATATGCATACAAGAACCACACTTGCCATTCGATACCTTGGACCGGCCCAAAGCTGCCTTTCCATCTTCAGAGCAAGAGCTGCCAGCCCAAGCATCGAATTGCGGCATTACCCGGCCATCAACATCCACGACCCCTTCAAAGCGAGACCCAGATACCTCGACGAGTACCGAGGCAACGACTGAAAGGCAGCTAGCTGGTGGATGATCAAAAACAAGAGCCAGCACGGAAAAGGAAGCGCGCATTTGAGTCTAAAGCAGATGAAAGACGTCACCAAAACCGAGCCAACAAGTCTGACGGAGCTGCGACGTCAACCACGCCGCCCGAGTCAAAACCCGCAGATGACGGCAGCGCATTTCCAAATCCTGTTTCAGCCGTCGAGGTGCAAGCTGTAGCTCACGACCGGGACGCCAACCGCGACGACGGCCTTACTGGCCCGCCTGGTCATCGACGTACTGCAAAAGGCCCAAACTGTCAAAACCCGAGACTCTGAACCCTCTCGTCTCTCACAAACTCCGACTGATCACAACCAAGAATCCCTCCCCGAATCCAGCTGTCTCGTCGCAAACGCCGCTGCAACAACAAGGAGTCGAGACCCTGGCATTGATGATGGGGGTCCACCGACATGAACGTCAGCCCAGTATGAGAGTCGGAGCGGCGGCCGAGGGATGGTTTAAAGATCAGACTTAAAAAAAGTGTGAGAAGCAATGTTGAATGTTCGGGACACTGCAGTGGCCAAATACGAGCGACGCATCCTTGGTACATCAAGTGAAATACCCTGATAAAAGACTGATCGGTTCACGGCTTGGTTGCGAGTAAAAGCCTCCGCTCTATGAGGCTCCGATACCCTTTTATAAGAAGAGAAAATATATTGAAGATATAGGCTTCTTGGTTGCTATCATTACGGGTACTTTGTAGGTTCTCCAACGATCTACACAGAACACATGGGTTTGCCGTTCAATGCGGGCCGATACTTACGTAGAACAAGCAAACAACCCGACTCCGAGGTGAGCAACTGCTTGCTATACTTGGTCTCTTTCGCAAACCTGTCTCTGAGACGTGCGCGAAGGAGGAACAAGATATCTTGGATATTGCTTGCGCGACCATGGACTTTTTAAGTACCAAGCTCAAGTCCTTCTTGAGCTCCCAAACGCCAGAATCCAGCCATGATCCCATATGATAAATGGGTCTTTGAAAAAGCCTTTGACGTAAACGCGTCAAATAGCCTCCCCCCTGCACCGGGCCGTGCGTATGCCCCTGACAATGAAATTATTCACCGAAGACTACAAAACCAAACAAAGAAACCATTGTCTGAGCACGACAACCTGCGCCGCTTGAGTAAACCTCACAGAAAAGCCCCAGTCCGATAATGTCACGAGACGCATTCAGGCCGCGAGGCTAGTTGTTCTCGTTCCACCTGATCCTGGGAGTAAGCAGCCGAAAAAACGATTGGACACGGGGCGGCACGGGGGAGAGGAAGCAACCACGCACCTCGCGGAGCAGTCCGGGCAAAAGTAAAACATGGTGGAGCCCTCGTCGGCGCTGCGCAGCTGCAGCGTCGTGTAGCGCACCTCTTTGGCCTGGCACTCGGGGCACGTCAGGTCCGTCGTGGACCACGTGTCGGTCGAGGACATGGGCTTGGGCGCGTTGATGGTGCGCTTCTTGCGCAGGTCCGAGGGGAAGTTACTGGTGGAAGAGACGGTGACGCTGTTGAGCAGAGTGTCTTGTTTCCATTCCCGCCCGTGTTAGTCGGCGTCAAGGGAGGGTAAGATGACTTGGGGACGACGCACTTTTGTTGCTCGTGCCGCAACACTCACAGCAGACTTTTTCGTCCTTGGAGACGGGCAGCGTGTCTCCGCAGACATCGCAGAATTGAATCGCCATTTTGGCCTTGAAAAGTGGCGATATCAAGCCGAGTGAGGGTGTAAGAGAGGTCAACGTGAGTGAGCGGGAGAGTGACGGGAAGAGAAGTTTCTCATCGCGACATCACGTGAGATGGTCGCAATGGGTGGGTCTTCGAAGTGGGGCGGTCAATCACTGAAGCGGTAACGCAGTCACGTGATGGGATCCGCTGCAAGCCTAGGCGCAGTGAATGCATGTCATGCTTTGAGTCCTCATCTTCAAAAGCAGACATCGCTCTAGGTATTCAAATGTGAGAGCAGAGACGGCTTCCTCGAGATGTTCGACTGGCAATTGCCGCAGAAGCTACCGTGCCGACAATCGCGGCGGCTCGGCTGCAGAAAAGGGTGAAAGGGCATCAAAAACCAGCCCGGGTATCTCGCTCGCTCGCTCGCTGGCACTCTTCAACCCCCGTAGACCCTCTCTCAGGGCCAAGACCTACTTGATATGGACATCGATGAGATCCATGTCGGCAATGTCTGCGTCCTCCATGGTGACGTGCTCCTCGAGCCGCTCCCCCTCAAACACCACGCTGACGGCTTTGTCGGAGCCGATGCTTCGCTGCGTCCGGAATCCCACCACCAGCGTCTCCACCGTCGTCTCCGGCCGCACCGTCAGCTTGACATCCTCGAGGCCCCGCGCCTTGAGGATGACACGGATCTTGACCTCGGGCGTGGGAGACTCGTCGGCCGCCTCGTCCTCTGACTCGCTCAGCTCGCCCGCCTCGCGCTTCCGCCGCAGCTCCTCCTGTTGCTCCATTTCTTGGAAGAGCTCGGGCGTCCACGCCTCCATGTGGACGCGCGTCCGGCTGTCGGCCAGGCCCTCCCTGCCATGGCCATCTACCTGGATACGGCCGTCGCCTTGCGGGCGGATGCCGAGGTTGAGCAGGGTGGAAAAGATAAACACCTTTTTCCTCCGCCACGTGAGAATCACGTCGTCGTCGTGCTGCAGTGGGAGCTGCACCCCGTTTCTCCGTTGCACCGCCACCCAGCTGTCCCGCACCACTCGCAGGGGCTTGTCGAATAGGTACTTCATGCGGCACGGCCCTGCGTTTGGCACCGTTGAAGTGACCAAGATGTCAACCGTCTCGCGGCCCTGGCCTTTGTCCGCCCCGCTCCCCAGCAGCGCCCTATCGCGCGCATGCTGTTCTTCGGCCCTGCGAACGTATTCGCCAAACTCGTCATCGTCTGCGGGTGGCGGCGATGGCACGGATGCGGTGTCGGTGATTTCGGCGCCGCTCCTGCGACGTATTGGAGGAGTGTCGATGATTTGGACTTCGTCGTCTTCGTCGGCACTGTCGTCGTCGTCGTCGTCTTCAGAGTCGGGAGGGATGGCTTGAGCGCTGTTTGGGGCGGCCGCAATCTCGGGCTTGTTGCTCGGAGTTGCTCCATGTGAAAGGGATCGTCCACGCCGCGTCGACGGCGAGACCACCACGGCGGTGGCTTGAGCGCTGGGTGGTGCGGCCGCGATCTCCTTGGATTTGTTGCTCGGCGTTGTGAAATGCGACTGGGCTCGCTCTGGCCGTTTCGACGGCGAATCCTCCATGACGAGGTCCGCTTCATCCGAGCCGAGGCTGGGCATCTTCGACTGCGTGGACTCGGTTCTCGAGCGCTTCGACGCGGGTGGCGTGACTAGTTCACTGTATGCATGTCAGCCGGATTTTTGGCTCCCAGGTTCCAATACCTCCAACACCGTAGAGAGTACAGAGTCTGCGAACCTGAAGCCATCTTCTCCATTTTCCGGCCGGCAAAGATCGACCGCGGGCATGCTTTGGTCGCGCGCACTGGGCGGCTGCTCGGGGAAGTCGAGTTGGTCGTCGTGCGGCCCGTCGAGGGAATCCTCGTCGTCGTCGTCGTCGTCGTCGCGCGATCGCTTTGCCAGCAGCGCAGATTGCCTCCTCCGCTCATCATCTTGCTTCTGCTTCTTCCTCATCCTCCGCTCGCGGTCGGCGGCCATGATGGGCTCCATCTCCTTTGATCTTCGAAAGAGGGCGAGCCCGTCGTCATTGTCGCCGCCTTTGGAGTCGTCTTCGCTAGAGGCCAGCCGCGGCAGCGAAGGCTTGCGCAGAGCCGTTGGTTTGAATGGCAGCTTCTTCATCTTGCTGGAATCAAGACGGCGGCTTCGTCGGTGAATGGCGAGGGCAAAGCGCTGGAGGAGGAGCGAAGATGTTGATGCGCTGAGGCGGGTCGTTTGGAGGTGCACGCGCACGTGCACGGAGAAGCAGAAAGACTGAAAGTAGCAGCGGCAGCAACAAAGGATCGTGGCGTGAGCTGTTTGGCGTCAAAGAGGAAACGTTTGAAAGAACAGTGGGTGAGCAAATGAAGCAAGCAATCTTCAAGTTTGCCTCGGTGCAGTCAGTGGAATCCATCAGCGGGGTCTGTTGGACCGTGAAGGGAAGATTTCGGGGAATCGCGTCGCGTAAGGACCCCGGCGTCTGCGGTCGCACATTAGCTAATGTGTCAAGGGCTACTAATTAACTTAGAGGGTAACAGGCCACTACAAAGGCCCCTATAAAGAGCGCTATAACAGTACTTAGGCATGGCTTGCAGAGGGGGCTTATAGAAAGGCATAAGCACTATTACCTGGAACGCTATAGGGGCCTAATTCCTGATGGCTCACCCTTGATCTACCAAGCACCATTTCTGGAAATAGCCATGAAAAGACGGCTTCTCAAACTATCCCAACCTGCGGATGCAAAACGGGCGGTTAACACCTTGCAAAAGGACTGAGATCATCGTTCCCCCGTCCTTTCAATCGCCTCATGGCGCGTGATTTTAGAAATGCTGGCTAAGAGGCCCAGCAGCACCCCCTCCTTGATTGCGCTTCTCCACGACAGGCGCCCATGGCCAAGTTACAGAGTCGAAAGGGACGCGGCGCAGATGTTCTCTCGCAAGACGAAACCCCCGCCAAAAGGACCAAGTCAAAAACTAGGCTGCACCGAGCGCCCAACTTCTTTCTCAACGTGGTTTTGGGATAGCCTGTCTAACGTATGGCTCACGCCTCGTGCCCTGCGAGAACTCGATCGGCGAACCGGGGTGCAAACCTCAGAGTCCACAACTCCGATTGCCGTCGTCTCAGATCTCGCTCCGTTTGCAAGGCAAGGAGGACCGGATCTCTGTCACATTCGAGGGGTAAGACCACACCACTCTGTTCCTTCGTCGCGTTCAGGAACCTCAGGGATATGTCGAAACAGCACCGTGACAGTTTCATCCAGGCCGCCAGCTCCAGAGCGCCCCAAGCTGTGTTGGCTGCTCAAATAGACGTTGGCGAGGCCCACGAAGACTTCGAAACCGGCGCCGCAGAGAGGCGAGCTGCCCGTGAAACAATACAGCAGCACGTGGCTGACATGCGCGATGATACTCGCAATGGCCGCTCCCTAAAGAGTGGCGAGACATGTGCAGTACCCCAGACCATGTGTAGGGAAGATGGTTTACAGAATTCTGGCCAACACGATGGCGGTCCGGGTCGAAGGGAGTCATCTGGTCTCATCCGTCCGAAGCGAGATGGGCAATCCATGAGCCCGCTTCCATTGTCCACCGGGAGTCGAAAAAGCTTCTACGCAGCTCGACTGTCTGCGGAGTCGTCAATCTCCGCCATCAGTCCGAATGGGTTCGGTACGCAGAGAGGTGCGGCGCAGCGGCAAGTAATGCATTATAGAGTGATGAGGGTGCGAAATCGAGACCGAGCCGCAGAACTGGACGGGTCAGACAGTGTGGGAATCAAAGAGAGTTGCATGTTGCTTGACAGTCCGTATTGAGCGTAACGGGTGTACGTTCCATGGAGCGCGAGGGCGACGGCAGTCGTCGAACACGTAAATATTTGCCTGCGTGAAGCTCTCAAGGCTCGATGCTTTGCTTGCTCTGGGGACCGAGGTGCAGCCGGATAAATGGTACGCCGCCGCCGCCAGAACGCACTGTACACTGGGTCAACTGTCCATTCGCCCTGGTTAGGCGGACAATACTGTGCAGACTTCACCGACACACGGTCGCACCATTCCATCATTCGCCCACCATCTGCTCGAGCCATCCACTGGCGAGCGCCGAAGTTGACAAGGAAATCCTACACGCACACGAAGCCCCCGCAACAGCCATGGAGAACGGAGCCATCACGCAAGGCGAGGGCAAGGACCCCTCGAGCTTCCTGAGCGACATCATCGGCAACCCGGTCGTGGTCAAGCTCAACTCGGGCGTCGTGTACAAGGGTGCGTGGAAGCCGACGACGACGACCGGAACAAGCGCGGCTAACGGCTTTGGCGAATCTAGGCGAGCTGCAGTCCGTCGACGGATACATGAACATTGCGCTGGAGAAGACGGAGGAGTATGTCAACGGGGCCAAGCGGAGAGAGTATGGCGATGCTTTTGTGCGAGGAAACAACGGTAAGCCTTTCTCTTCCGCGTCTTGCTGCAGACGGTCCGGCTGACGGCCTCTCCAGTCATGTATATTTCTGCAGACTCATGAGTGTGGACTTAATCGAGGAGACGCCAAAATACCGTATAGTCTCTCCTCTGCCGTGTCCATGATTCGACAAACGCGCTTTCCTTTTTGTTCGCCGCAAGCGCCAGCCTACAGCCTCGCCGTCCACACATCCACAGTCGCGCCATGGGACTCGACCTCGACCCTCTGCGTTCCAGTCGCCGTCTCCGTCTCTCAAGTTTTCGTCGAACCTGGCCCTGAAACCCTCCTTGCTCTCTCCCTGCAGGGTCACGACCTGGCTCAGGGTGTTGACCCTGTCTCAAAGCCGGTCTCGCTCAGCCATTCCTGGAAGTGCCCTTTTTTTTCTCGCCCATGGGCGTCGAGAAGATTGGCTTCGCCGCGCGGGACTGGCGCTCCAAGACGTGCCACCATTTGTCGTCGCGAAAGCGCGGCGGCCCGGCGGGATCGAGCTTGAGGATCAACTCTTTGCGTTGTTGTTCCCACCGAGTCGCTGCTGTCCATTTTCCTGTTGGTTGTCTGTTGCCGGCGATGAGCACGCCAAGGGGAAACTGGGGGAAGGGGAGGGGAGGCTCAACAGTCTTACCCGTTCCAGATCATGCCCAGCTTCCCCCTCCACTTCAGCACGCGGTGTATCTCCTCCAGCGCCTGCTTATGAGCGAACCTAGCTAGCATCGTGGAGCCCAGCCCGCGGTCTAATCGAAGCGCAAAAAAAAGGGTACTGCTCAGTATTTGGCCACTCACCAGTGAAATGACGGCGAAATCGGAAGCGACTCAGCGACGGAGAGGGAAAGACGGCGTCGTCTGCCAGACAAGGCCTCACAAGCACAACGACTCACCGGGGCAGCACCGACAGCATCAGCCCAGCCATCAGAAGCATCCCTCTCGGTCGCAAGGCCCGGACAAACCGTCACGCCCGGCAACCGCTTGACCGCCAGCGCGCCCCTCATCTTGGCCAAGGGCTCCACGCCATCACCTCGAAGCACCCGCCCCCCCGCTCCGCCGCCGTAGCAGCTCCGTGAACTTGCCCGTCTCGCCGCGAGGTCTACCACCCGGGCGGGCGGGGCCAGGCCCAAGTTGCCGAGGACCTCGTCGACGGTCCGCGCCGGGTACGACGGCCGCGTTGTCGAAGCCCGTGGTTGCTGCCCAGTGGACTGCTGCGGACGGCTGTGTTGCCATTTTTGTTTCCTCTCGACTTCTCTTTTTTTTGCTGCTACGCTGTGAAGACGATGGCGTCGGGTTCAGGGGCTTGACGGGGATTACGGCGTTATGGTCCCGGCTCGTAGACTGACCTCGATCACACAGACATGGCCCTCCTTTCGCACAAGGGCTTACGCAGTCTCGGCCAACCTCCCGTGGACGCTAGTCGCTCATGTTCCCGGCGTTATCCCCGACAGATCGATCGGAACACGACCGAATTACGAGACACCTGCGGCAAAGCGGCCTTAGAGTACATAATGCGATAAAGCTGCGAATATCTTCAACAACAGACACTCAAAGCCCCGGTAGCTCAACGGTAGAGCAGTTCAACTACAAAGTTGTAGAAAACGGCAAGTGCCTTGGAAAGGTCGCCAGTTCAACTCTGGCCTGGGGCACTTCTTTTTTTGCTGTTCAGTCTGTTCAGGCTGCTCGTTGCTCCTCTTTGACTGAGCAACCGGCTGCCTGCAAGTGGCCTTGTCCAATCAGGTGCCGCGCTATGGCAAGGGAAAGGGCGGCCTCGACCTTGGCCTTGGCTCATTGATAGACGCAGTTTCGGGAACAAACTAATAATACATTTTCATCTCGTCTCACGTTATTTCGTACATACATGCAAACTGTCTCGAGGACAAGGAACCCATCTATCCATATTATGCACGGCGGGGACTCCCCGCACTGTTTGCGGCTGTAGCCGGCGACCCAAGATGGATGATGAATGTGGGATGACCCGTCCGCATACCAGCTCAACCTCGGGACCCCACTCACATTAGCAGCCAGCGGCTGAAACTCTGGAGCCGCAGCTTCGTCAACCGCGGGCCCTCTTCTGCAACTTGGACGACTGTCCTTGGCGGATGTTGCCGACCTCGACCTCGCACCCGTCTGCGTCGCCGTGGGCCAGGAACTCTTGCCTGGGCCCGAGGACGCCGGCGGGGAGCACCTCGAACCCCGTGTTCAGCCGCCTCGTGCTCCTGTTGGCGTAGACCGCGGCCGCGCCATAGGGCGCCGCGTCGCTGGGGAAATCGATCCAAGGCCGGCCGGGGACGGGCCCGGCCGCGACCGGGCGCTGCTGCGTATCGGACAGCGCAATCGCGGATGCCCTCCAGCCACGAGACAGGCGCGAATCGTGGACCGCCCGCTGGTCGTTGCGGAACCCCGTGGGCGTATACAGCCTAGGGTGTGGTTCCCCAGACGGCCGACCTTCTTCCATCGAGGCGTTGTCGGGATCGCTCGACGGTTCCGCTGGTGACATGGCCCTGTGCATCGTCGTCGTCCGAGAGGGCGCATCAGGGCTGTGACGCCGTCCCAGCTCGACCATTCTCTCCTTGCCCTTGCCTGCACCCTGCTCGTCCATGGGCGCAGCCGAGGCCGGGGTGTGGCAGCCATCGGGCGTATTAGACCGCGATATCCAGATGCCCTCGACCTCGACGCCGCTCTCGAGGGCGCGGACGCCAAAGGGAATCTCGTTTGTTGTTCGCAGGGCTTCGATGCCGCAGTGTCGCATCTCTGCGAGGCGCACCCGGCGCTCTTCGTCGATGACCTCGTGCTTGCGCAGCTTCCGGTTGCTCAACCACAGCCTGACGACGCCGAAGAGGAAGACGAGGACTATGCAGCAGGCCAGAACCTGCCCGTCGCGCCGAGTTAGTTAGCTGTGGGCTCTGTCTGTCCGTGGAAGCTGATGAGGGAGTGCTCACAAAGGTCATGTCCTGCCACAGCTCCCAGCCGACGAAAAAGGTGGCCATGTGGTCCGAGGATTGCACAGGGGAATGCGAAACGGCCCAGCAGGCCCTCTTTCTCTGCCTGTTTTCCCTCTCTTCTCTCAATCAACCGCGAAAGACGTGGAGAACGGAAACGAAGGAGAAGGCAAATAAGAAGAAGAAGAACGAAGAGGGCGTCAGCTTCCAGGCGATGGGATCTTGCGAGTCAAGCGACAGACAGCACGAGGGCGGCAGGCATTTGGGGCGAGCGTGGAGACGGAGGCTTGCTCGACTTTGTCTGCTGCGAGAACTTTGGCTCGCATCAGGTCCGTGTGCAGGGCTGCTGTTCCGTTTTTCCCGAGAGGCAAACGTGAGAGCAGCGGCAGGCGGGAGAGATGAAAAGGCGCAGGCAGCAGCTGGGAGTCTGTGACTCTTGTGGCGATTGAAAGAAACGGCGCCGTCACCGGCCAGTTTGTGGGGGGAAGGAGAGGCCTGGCCTTTGTCTGTTTCTTTTGCCCGGATTGAATGCCAATGGGAGTCGACGACGGGTATTAGAAAATGACCAAGTGATTGCAAAGAGCTTTGTCTTAACGTCGACACCCTGGTCTGGTGGCCGGCACATGCAGGGTCATGCCTGATATCATGATCAAGAGAAGCCACGAGCCCCGAGGGCTAGGGCCGTGTTTGCAGAGAAAGAAACGTTGACGACAGATAGGCGAGCGAGCCGAAGGAAGAAGGGGGGGAGAGGGGGTTTGGTGCAACGTTGGAGCTGCAGAGTGTCTGATGCTGCAGGCGTGCATGCATTTGTCTCTGCCGTCTGTTCTTTGGCGGCTCTGGATCGAGCAGAGCCATTGGGTTGCATGGACTCGCTCTCCTTTTCCCTTCTCTTTGCCGCTTCATCTCATGGACAAACGGACAAGACGTCGAATTGACCAGTGAACCCAGGGCCATGGCGACGGTCAGACTTCGGCATCATCAGGCTCCATGAACAAGTCGATGAATAATAAGTCTGCCCGCGTCGTCCCGTCTTTGGCTGCTGCAGTCGATGCCCAGCCAGCAGTCGGTGGGGTGGGTATTACAGCGCATGACAAAGAGCTGCTACGGACTAATAAAAGCACCAAGTCAATAGTGGGCCTATAATCCCGTGCTAGAGGCACCTTGCTTGCCCTGCTGTTCGTCAAAAGCCGGCGCTTACTGCCGAGGTTTACTGTAAGTTACAGCGGGCACACGCAGCAGCGGGCCTGTACCGTAATCGCTCCCGAGCCCGTCGCCGAATCGGCCCGTCAGGCATCCCCGACGACGGCAGCGCACTGGGGCTGTGTGCGTTAGCACTGGGTAGCACCTGGAAGCACCTCGACGTCGGAATCGGCGAACACCAGCGTTACGTCATGGTGCCAAGACGATGGTCCTACACGTACGAAAAGCATTGTTTGTCGTCGACGGACATGTACACTTTTGACTGTCACTACAGTACAAGCAACGGGGCTGCTGCCACGTGATGGTTATCGCAAAGGCACGAGGGCCACAGGAAAGAGATCTGTGTCATTATTAGGCCTACTCCGTATCGCATGTGTGCATGTGCGTGCGTCAGTGCATTGGTTGGTGCAAGCACGGTATGCAAACACTCCAACGTCGCCAACCTCGAGCACCGAGCCGTTGAACCCCCGTGGACGGGAGCCCCTGAGCGTAGGTACGCTGGATCGGATTGTTTTGCAACATGTCTCGAAACGGGGCTGCGACTTGTTGGGTCGATTGGCGCTCACCTTTTTCCAACCGCATATGCTGACACCTGTGGACCTATTCGAGCCTTTCCTTCACGCCCTTTCCTCCTCTTCTTTCTCTGCCTTGATTGAATTAATACCACTCCAGCCGGAGCCTGCATCCATCGGCAAGAGTCGACCAGGTACTTGGAACGCACACATCAAGGCACTGTATAAAGTACCTTTTAAGGTAGGTACCTAGTGCGAGGCAAGTGACACCTCGCAGGGCACGTCGCGGCTCTAGCCGATTCTGGCCAGCGCTCACCACGCACTGGCACCGCCCGCCTCCTTCTCGACCTCGATGCACGTTCCTCTCTACCCTAACTTACCCTACGAACTCCAAAAAAGGCAAAAAGGTTGGGGGTCGAGCCGCCCGGAAAAGGGGGAAAAGTCAAATATGTCAAAAAGGCATCCACCGGCGCCAAGGCCTCCTCCCCCGGAAAAGGTCCTCTAAAGTCTAAAGGCGGGTCGCGGGCGCGTCATCCGAGACGCCAATCGCCAGGCACTCAATCCTCCTCCTCCTCCTCCTCCTCCATGCCATTTTCTCCGGCACTCCGAGTCCGTCCCACTCCTTGCACATGGTAAAACCGCCCGTCCATCCATCCATTGGTTAATTATAGCTGCTGCTTTTGCCCCCTCCTGCTCATCGTCCAACTGTATTTTGCCTGCACCTTTTCACGCCCTCCCGTTTCCCTCTTCCCAGAGCATCTCTCACTCTTACTCTCCTCTCAATCTCCATCATCCATCATCCATCATTCCTCATCCCATCATCCCATCATTCATCATCCCATCATCCATTTGCCATCGTCGACCGCGCCCCGAACCTACCCGCCGCTTCTCCGCCCTTAACTAGACAACGGCGACGGCAGCTCCTCGATTGAACCCACCTCGATCCTGGTCGCACGCACCTCAAGGCCTCAAGTCGGCCTCTCTGCCCAACTACTCTCGCCATGCCCATCCGAAACCCCTTTGCCCGCAGGTCCGGCACTGTCGTCGCTGTCCACGACGAAAATGCCCCTCCCGAACGCAACCTCGGCTTTGAGCGCGTTGACACGGTCGGCTCCAAGGCGTCGTCGGTGCTCAGCATCCGCAGCGCCAAAAGCCAAGACACGGGCGAGTACAAGATGAGCGGTGTGTGTGACCTGACCCTTCATTCCTGCGCCCCAATGCGCCCACCCGTCCGTTGGCCCATCTGTGGGGGTGGCCCGCAGCCCCCGTCACCAGACCCTGTCACCGGTTGGCTGATCAGCTCTCGGCCCATCCAGTCGTCAATGACAGCGGCGTCTATCTCCCGGTAAGGCCACTGCTCTATACTATATGTAATGACTGCGCCCTGCTGACAATGTGCGCTCGCAGCCGTCGCCCATCGAGGAGAGGGCCCCTTGGCCGCGCAAGTACCTGTCGTCGAGGGCCTCGTCGTCGGACACCGGGAGTAGCTTTGGCGACATTGAGCACTTTTCCATTTCCCGAGAATCCTTTGACTCGTACAGACGATCATTTGTACGTCCTTTTTTTCCCTTGACGCGGGGGAGGGTAGCCTCCTCGCACCAACCCTCGGGCCAGGAGTCTACCCATCAGCTGCTAACTTGGCGCAGGATATTACTGCACGATCTCCCGTCATCAGCCACGACTTGCATACACGCCAAAGTCTCGACTCAGCCCGCCTCCAACGTACCCCTAGATGGGCTGCAGATCACAGGATAGGTCGCCAGCCACCGACTCCCGAGGAGAGCTTCGAGGACATTGGCCTGGACGACAACAAGCAGCAACAGCCCCGCAAGCGCGGCTTTTTCTCCAAGTTCGGCGAGCCGGCAGACCGGGACGCGACGGGCCAGCCGGGCGTCTCGCGCTTCCTCGTGCACGGGCGCAAGAGGGGGCAGAGCGGCCAAGGCTCAGAGCTCGGCCAGATTGAGCGCCCAAAGGCGTCGGACGAGGCGCGCCCGTAGGCGTCGCCGCCTCACGCAAGACTGGGGAGCCGGTGCCTCTTGTTGGTCGACTTTGCCAAGGACGGCTTGCATTGTTGTCGCCACTTGTATGTAATGGTTCTTATTCTTTCAAACGGCGTTCGGGAGATGCAGAGTGAGACGAGAGGGATTTCTAGACACACATGGTGCTCGGGCTTGACCGGGATCAGTTGGCCTTGGCAAGGTCGAGCAAGAGACGGAACAGTTCAATGAGGAGTGCAAAGGCTACGGAGAAGGGGGCTCGCCCTGGTGCACGACGACTTTAATGATAATTGCAGGTGCAAGGCAGGCGCCCTGGTCTTGGGGGAGCCAGTGTGGATAAGGAGGCATACAATTGGCTGCTCGCGGTGAGGATGCGAGGTGGGCACGGCATATAGGCAGCTTGAGGGACATGGTTGTGGAAATAGATACGAGAAGAGATATCAAACGGTGAGTCTACCGAGGTGACGGCTTGATGCGTTATGTCGACGCTTGTTACCAACGTGCAAACAACTCGAGGTTTCCGTTAATGGAAGATTGCCGTGGCGATAATGGGACCGGCGACGATGGGGTCGGGCCCGTGTGTCGTGTGTTGGGAGGGCTCGTCGTCGATGGCGTGCGCTGGAGTCGTGAGTGCCGCGATGCGTGCCAAGAGCCCATCCTTGTGAGACGGCCCACGCACTCGGCATCCATGGCAAAGAAAAAGAAACGAGGCTTCGCGATGCACGGGGCTGGCTTGACCCAACTCGGACTTTGATACGGAGTAACATATACTGCTGCGCGTGTCTGATTGTCTGTTCTCGCGACAGCACTGACCAGGGAGGCTTGCCGCTCTCCGCCCCTATCGCGCACCGAGCAGCCGAGCGGGCCAATAGCTCGCAGCTATTGCCATGCTATTGCCAGCGGCAAAGACTGCGGTAATTAAGTCCTGCCGCGCAAAGGGGGCCCATGTACGTGCTGTCGGGCACATCGCCATGCTCTATTGTATACTCGGCACCCTCGACGCATCCTCGTCGTCACTACAACTGCAAGGCAAGACCAAACTCTATCCCAGCTTTCCCTTTTTCTCCCTCCTCAGACCAATGGTTCCCAGTGTTCGTCAACCATCAGCAAACGCCTCGCTCTTGGCCTGGACAATGCCCTTGTCCACGTCCCCCTTGGAGGGGTGGTTGGCAATCAAGCGCTGAGCCGCGTTAGCTACGACAGACACCCGTCAAAGGGGCCCCGACTCACCACTAGATTGCGCAGCAAAACGGCAATGGTGACCTTGCCCACCGACGGGACGTAGATGGAAGCCTTTTCCTTGACAGCAGGGCCGTCAAAGTTCTTGTAGGAGGAAAAGTTGATGCACACTGCGCCCTCCCGGATGAGCTCGGTGGGGACCTTGAAAGATTCGACGGGCACGCCGCCAATGACCACGTCGCTCAGGGGCAGGCAGTCCTTGAGGCCCCAGCCCTCCCTGTCTTGGACCTGGTGGCGGGGGTGCTTGATGCCCTGGCCTCTGGTGAAGAGCTGGACGCCGGTAATGTCCACCGAGTAGACGGTGGCGCCGTCGTTGGCCAAGAGAGCGGCGAGCGGGCGTCCGTTGACCTCGGAGCGGTTGATGACGGTCATGGTCTTGCCGAACAGGCGGTTGCCCGGGGCCAGGATGGCGTTGTAGATTTGCAGGTGCTCTAGTATCTTGACCACCGCCAGGGGGGTGCAAGGGAGGATCGACTTTTTCTTGTTCTCGGGGGGATCCAGGAACCGGACGTTGTGGTACATGTTGTGCAGGTGTTTGTGGCTCATGCCCTCGACGTCCTTGGAGAGGTCGACCGTCTCCTGGACGTACTTGTCGTGGCTGGGGTTCTGCGGGAAGATGGGGTAGTACACGATGATACCGTCCACCTCGTCATCGTCGTTGGCCTTCATGATTTCCTCTTCGAGCATTTCCTTGTCGACACTGCGCAGGTCGAACGTGAAGCCGCTAAAGCAACGAGGTCAGCACCGCAAGGACGCCGGCCTCTCTCGTCCAACGGGCGAGGACGAGGGAAAGGAAAAGGGATGATGGGCCCCCCACTTGTCCTCGCATGTCTTTTTGGACCATTCCGCGTACTTGACGGCGGCCGGGTCTTCGTTGGCCAGGAAGGCGGCGAGCGTGGGCTGCGAACCGTCGGGGCCCTGGACCTTGGCCAGCGTCTCCTTGACCTCGGCCAGGAGACGCTTGGCCATGGTTTCCGCCGTGATGACCTTGCAGGTCTTGGGCGCGGCTTGCGAGGCCATTGCGCAGCCGGCTGGGTATCGAAGCCTCGTGCGAAGTTTTTGGCTCAATCGAGGAGGACTCGGCGGTGGCAGGGTGGCGCGAAAGGGTGCAGTCGGGGAGCCGACCAGACTTGTCGTGGCTAGTGAATGCCTTGATCCCGCTCGTCGGCAATCATGCCACGTTTGTGAAGGGAATGGGCGGGAAGGGGTAAGCTTTGCTGCCGGAGAGCCCACGATGGCTGCGTGCGCGCGGCCCCCACTCGAAGTCTACTGAGGTACGGATACTGCACCGCGTTGACCACGTGCGCGTACCTATGTACCGGTGCCTGCCGGGTACCTGCCGAGTACCTGCCGAGTACCTCCGTACGCCTTCAAATCGCCGGTGCCCCGCCGGAAGGGCGCGCCCTCTTCTCTCCGGCGTCGGGGTTGCAGCAGCGGCGCGGGGCAGGTGGGGGAGAGAGGGGCTCCTTCAGCGCTTTCCGGTGCCTCAGTCGCCGCCACCCCTTGCTTAGGTATCAAATAAAGAAGCCCTTTTACCCGTAGTCGGTGGCTGTCGAGTCACATACAGTTCATTCAGACGTCCTCCCGTCGCCGCCCGCCTGAAAGATCAAGCTTGAACGGCCAGTGACGGCGACAGAGCGCACACAGAGAAGCATGTCTCCCGGCGCAGCACCGGCGACGCTGCCGGACGACCTCGGCCGCTTGTCTCTGGCCTCGAGGACTGTCCATGGCGATGACCGTGTCGCCGCCCATCGAGCCGTGGCCCCGGCCATGCACGTCAGCACCACGTTTCGCTACACCGACGATCCAGACCGGCTGGACCCCGACGACGTCGTCGACGTGAGCCCTCTCTTCCTCGTCGCCGGGCCAAGCTTACCCTCCTCTCCCAGCCGTCGGCGCCGCTCGACTCGCACGTCTACTCGCGCTACACGGCCCCCAACACGGCCCGCCTCGAGGCCGTCCTGGCCTCCATCCTCGGCGGGCCCTCGCTGACCTATGCCTCGGGCCTTGCCGCCTTCCACGCTATGCTCGTCCGCATCAACCCGCGCCGCATCGCCATAGGCGACGGCTACCACGGCTGCCACGGCGTCATCCACGTCCTCTCCCGCCTCACCGGCCTCGAGCAGCTGCCCCTCGACTGCGACCCCTCGGACCTCGGGCCCGGCGACGTCGTCCACGTCGAGACGCCGTTCAACCCCGTCGGCGAGGCCCGCAACCTCGCGCTCTATGCCCAAAAGGCCCGCGACGCCGGCGCCTACCTCACCGTCGACGCCACCTTTGCGCCCCCGCCCTTGCAGGACCCCCTTGCCTTTGGTGCCGACGTCGTCATGCACAGCGGCACAAAGTACTTTGGCGGCCACTCCGACATGCTCTGCGGCACCCTGACGGTCCGGCCGGGCCTCGACTGGATAGACGACCTGCGCGGCGAGCGCATGGTGCTCGGTTCCGTCATGGGCAGCTTCGAGGGCTGGCTCGGCCTCCGCTCCCTGCGCACCCTCGAGCTGCGCGTCATGCGCCAGAGCGCCACCGCCACCGCCCTCGTTTCGTGGCTGTCGCGCCAACTCGGCGACGCGTCGACGCCCGCCGCCGCCCTCGTCGACCGCGTGCAGCACGCCAGCCTGCAGCCCGAGGCGGCCCAGCCGGACAGCTGGCTGCGCAGGCAGATGCCGCGGGGCTACGGGGCCGTCTTCGCCGTGTGGATGAAGGACGAGGCCGCGGCCAAGAGGCTCCCGAGCAAGCTGCGGCTCTTTCACCACGCCACTAGCCTCGGCGGCGTCGAGAGCCTGATCGAGTGGAGGGCCATGTCGGACCGTGGCGTCGATCGGAGGCTGCTGCGGCTGAGCATCGGGGTCGAGGCTCTGGAGGATTTGCAGGAGGATCTCCGGCAGGGGATCGAGGCCCTGCGCACGTCGTAGTTGAGACCCATCCTTGAACATGGTCTAATTAAGCAAAGCTGTAAATTTGAGCTACGTAGTGACGAAGTACACGCAGTGCGCAGATTCAGCTGTGCTTCTTTACTGAGGAAAAAGTGCAGACCACTTTTTCCTTACCCAGCGTTTTGATTGGCCTACTCATTATTTGCAGAACCATCATTGGTCAGATTTACCCAGAGTTCACCCGGAGGCAGCGTTGTGATTGGCCAGAGCCGATGTATACTGTACGCCGTAGAATTATTCGTACCGTACAAAACGCTTCTGATTGGCCAACATGGTTTACCCGCTACTTTGCCATACGGAAGTTTACCCCCACCTTTGCCGCCACAGACCTGACAGCGCGCGCCTTACATCAATGCTTTGTTGCATCTTCGTAGCACAGTAATTTACAGCTTTGCTTACTCCTGTGACGGCGTATTCGGCGGCAACCCAGGTATCTTAATTAGTGTATCTGCAGGATTGGATATGCTCAGGAGCTCGCTGTTTGATATTCAGTTGCAAGGAGGCAGACACAGAGGCATCTCAAGCTAGTTGGTTACCAGGCATTTCAAACTGTCCCATGAGCGCAACCTCGTATTATCGTATAGTAGTGCAAAGATATGCTGGGGAGCACTTCAACAACACACTTGGCGCAGTCTGACCCAGGCTGCCCGGGGCTTCGCCGACTTGTGTTGTTCAAGGCCCAAGTCCGTCATGATATTATCGGGCAATTCTCCAAATTCAAAGGACCACACAAGCAGCGTCAGCACGACTCGCAGGTTTAGGTAGGCCAGGCGCTTGCCAAAACAACCGCGCCGGCCGGCTCCAAAGGCCAAGAACGGACCGCTCTGGCCGTTGAACTTGGCCTCTCCAGTCTCGGGGTCGTTGCGCAGCCATCGGCCCGGATCGAACACCTCGGGCTTCTCCCAGCCTGCCGGGGGGCTTGATGGCTGGGCGGTGTGGACGGGTGGCTCGGTGAGGCCTGGCCCGGACGTTGGGATGAAGACCTGGGCGCCCTTTGGGATGGAGTGGCCCAGGATGGTGGTATCGCGTCGCGCTTCCCTGAGGAGAAACGAGACGGGTGGTCGGCATCGGAGGACCTCTTGGATGAAGGCATCGAGCAGCGGACACGAGGCTTCCATGATTTGCCCCAAGGACGGATCACGTTGCTCCGCAGCTGCTTGAGGGTAGGCGGCTCGCAGACCGGCCCGCAAC
Organism: Hirsutella rhossiliensis; assembly: GCF_020360975.1. NCBI lineage: Eukaryota > Fungi > Ascomycota > Sordariomycetes > Hypocreales > Ophiocordycipitaceae > Hirsutella > Hirsutella rhossiliensis. Next base: position 4,061,911 of record NW_025408671.1, on the reverse strand, counting down.
TGGCGTTGGAGGTGCTGATGTATGCCGAGATAGACGGCGGCCCAGTCCATGAAGTGCGGAATCGTGTCATGGATGCCGAGCAGGTGGCTGTACGCCTCGTCCTGCACCGTCTTGGCCCGGGCCCGCCGGTGTTGTCGGGCGTCCTTGCTGAGGGCTGCCTCCAAGTGCGATGTCGGACAGGGGTTTGCACCCCTGGCCAGCTCCTGCGTAAAGGCTGCGGCTCGTTTGCCCACGTACGTGTTGACCAGGTCGAGCGACGTCCGCCACGAGGCCAGGAAGCCGAGTGCAAAGTAATAGAGCCGCGGCGCTCCAAGGGCAGCGTCGAGCAGTGCCTGGCTATGCAACCTGGACGCGGCAAATATGTCGGGCAGCGGCGCCTCCTCAAAGGCAATGGGCTCGTCGCAGTCGACGGCCTCGGACGCGTCGTCGTGAAGCGGCTCGCCACTCAGGGAGCCGCTGATGGCTTCGTCGTCGCCCTGCTGCCTTGCCCCAAACACGACGGAGAAGCCCACGTTCAGGGCAAGCCGCTCAAAGTCGGGCGAGGCGTTCCACGGCCGGCCCAAGGCTCTTTGGGATTTTGCCTTCCAGGTGTTTGTGAAGCGTGATGCTTCGGCGTATAGCTTGGGTCCCGACACCTAGAAGCAGGTAGTGACTAATAAGCCTCGGGACTTGGCATGCCAATGGTAGGCCCCCTTACATTGGAGAGAAAACTTGCCGTCATCAGTTCCCGAGTCAGGACTCGAATACTGTTATACTGCTCATCTGTATAGTTTGTAATGGCGGCTCCAGGCATGATACCGCGGAAGATTTCGTTGTGCAGGCTGGCAACGTCGAAGTCGGCCCCTCGTCGCTGGAGTATGTCTTGAGCCTCGCGGTAGTTGACGAGAACAACCAGGGGACGACCGAGCACCCCTGCGGGAGAGATCTGAACAATGTCTGAGCTGTGCCGGGTAGTCTGGTTGACCATCCACCTCTTGATATTGCCTCTGGCCATGATGGTCGCGACAATGTCGGGTACGTCTCCGAGGATGGTCCCGGCGCATGTACGTCTGGGCGGTATGTCGGGTAGGGAACGCGGTGAGGATTTTGTATAGATTCCATAGGCGGCAATGGTGAATAGGAGAATAAGTGCTATGGCTGCGGGAGTTGGGGCTTCTACAGCCGAGTTGTGGGAGACGCTGCGCTCCACGAGACCGGGCAGTCGACGAGTCGAGTCCAGAAAACTTGGGAGCATTTTGATTGGCCGTCAGGCGGGATCTCTCGAGAACTGGTAGGACAGTGAATAAAGGCTTGTAACGACGGAGCATTTTCATCCGCGCAGTTGAGGGACAAGTGTGGCTATATGTGTAACCAGGCCTCCTTGTCAGGGACCTCCTCGCGCTGCTGCCAAGCAACACACGCCACGCAATAACAAAAGCAGGTGATCCGAGCCTCCCTTGTTCTCTTCGCCCTCTTTCGTGGCCCTCTTCATGGCCTGTGCCTTGCCAGTGGGGCTGTGTCACCACCGTCTTCTCGAATCATCCTCTCCGTCCCACGCCAGGGCTGCAGGGCTGCCTCGTCCAGGCCCAATGATGAACCGCCTCTCGAGTGGTGGCGCTTGCGAGGCACTGCGGGAAACAGGTCTGCGGGAGCAACATGGCGGACTTCCTAGCAAGCTGGACATGGGACTGGCATCGTAGCATTAACTATGTGACGTGTACGGAGTACCTATGGGGGCTATAAAGGAGGCTGAACAACGCAGTGTACATATATCATATATGATATACCGCGGACCCTGTTACATTTTCAAAACCAGTTACCGGCCTAGGGATCAAGCTCTGAATGAGAAAGCCAGCCAAGCAATGACGTCGACGCGAGGAAACGGACATGAGCGAGCTGGCCAGCATTCAAGTGTACCAATATATCATTTGCCCCCTTTCTCCTTAATATTCTTGGCGCAGAGGTTCACGGCGGCTAGGCAGTTGGGCGTGGCTTTTACGGCCTGTTTTGAGCAAGCTGTAAGCACCATCTTGGGCTTCTGGCGGGCACGGCCTGGTCCCTACCTTTTGGAATTTTACCATGGCTTCGTCCAGAGCTTGAATGCTCTGCTTGAGGATCCCATTCTGATAGTCTGTTTTGAGGGTCATGAGGATAGTTTTGCAGTCGGCAGTAAGGCCCGGGCACTGTCATCCCGTCGTGTTAGCGGCTCCGACTTGGGCGAGGAGAGAGGCGGTAGAGGCGCGTCCTACGTTGAGATCGACCTGTTTCATAATCGTATCTACGAGGACGTCAGCGTCTCGTGTATATCCGAGCCTCTCACGTGGCGCCAGTCGACCTACCGATTTCCTCGGCCTTGTACAGCGTCGAGGCCGTCGCCACAGACGCAAGGCAAAGCGCCCAACACAGGCTGAGGATCTGCGGAAGCCGGTTAGTCTCGACGCCGCCATGACCGTGTGACGGGGGTGACGTGCTCTCATCTTGTCTGGTGCGTGGGCTGCGAGTCCTGCGCGGTGCAGCGGGCAAAGAGACAGCCGCCGGCGCACAAGCAGAGGAATCTGCAGACTATATACCGGGCGTCCCCAGCTCCCACGCAGGCACCTTGGCCCCTCTGACCACTCCTGACAGATAAATCAAGGGAGAACTGGTCATCAGCCCATCTGAGAAATCTTTGTTCGGGCCGTCGCCGCCGATTGCCTGGCTGGGGTGCTCCCCCCCAAGTCTCGCACCCGTAGCCAACGGCAATCGCTGCCGGTAGACATTTAGGAATACGCTGGCCCGCCACAAGGGTCTTGGTGCTTGCCAAGGGAATAGAATTCCACGTGATGCTACGCGCCTTTCCGTTGCGGGCAAAAGCTGGACAGGGCGGTGGTGGAATGCTAGACAGGGCGAAACAAAGTCCAAGACAGGTGCTGTCGGCTGTCCGTGGGGGGGGGGCAGCCGGACGGAATGTGAAGGCAAGAAAGACGTCAGGCTGTCTGACTCTCGATGAGTCCAAACGGCGGCGGCTAGGAACAGACACGCGAGCCAGTGGAAGAAGGCGGGTGGCGGAAGACTGAGACCCAGCCTCCCTCGCGAAGAGATGGATGCCGTAAGAGATATCTCTTCCGAGAGGACGAGAGGACTTGGTTGGTGGTTGGAGGACCTTGCATCAGATAGTCGGAAGCTCCTAGTCTTGGCCTATCATGAGCGGGTGGCCGGGAGGAACTGAGACGGTCCATCGACGATGCCAGGCTCGCTCTAGGACCGCACAAGACTGGTCTGGTGACCATCGGCGGCCTACTCCCCTGCCCAGTCTCATGCTGCCCAGAGCGAAACCAGACGTGGCGGACCGGAGCCGGCCGGCATGGGGACGACGAGGATGGGCCATTGGCCTTTTCCCTCGCCATGTTTGGTGGTGACAGGACGGGTGACAGGACGGGTGACAGGACGGGTGACAGACGACGCGTCGGTCGTTGTGTACTACAGCGGTGTGATGAGACTCGGCCCCAGAGTTGACGAGACTCGGACAAGGACAAGCCGGTGCTTGAGCGTCGTTCTTCAGCGTCGTTCTTCCGCGTCGTTCTTCAGCGTCTCAGATCCCTCCTCACCCAACCTTAGCCGGGCCTGGTGGTATGTGGTGGAGCCAAAGACCATGGCCAGGGAGGTGTCTTTTCTCTTTACGGCAACTATGCGCTGCGCCGCCTTTCCCACGATAGCTAGAGGCCGCGGCCCCTGAGACCGAGGGTCGGTGATGTGCCGTGATGTGCCCTTCCCCCGTGGCATGCTTTCCGCCTCCGCCGCAGCCTGAGGCTGGACGTCGGCGAGGCTCCCGAGCGTCGACGGAGAAGGGGAGTGCTATGACTAGTGCTATATATATCCAACCAGGAGCCTAGAACCGAACCGACGGCGAGTGCGCCAACCCTCTCGGCCAGATTACCGGATACCTCTCCTGCCGAGGACGCTCCTGCCACGTAGGATCGGGAATCATGAAGCTCACGGCAACCGTCCTGGTCCTGTCTCGCCTGGCCGCCTTCTGCCACGCCTTGACGGAAGGTGACTACGGCAATGGCCATGGCGCGCCTGCCAAATATCACCACAAGGGCGACCCCCACCACCACCACCACCACAAGGTCGACCATCACCATCACCACAAGGTCGACCTTCACCACCATAAGATCGACCATCATCACCACAAGAAGCCCCAGCACAAGAACAAGAAGCCCCAGCACAAGAACAAGAAGCCCCAGCACAAGAACAAGAAGCCCCAGCACAAGAACAAGAAGCCCCAGCACAAGAACAAGAAGCCCCAGCACAAGAACAAGAAGCCCCAGCACAAGAACAAGAAGCCCCAGCACAAGGACAAGAAGCCCCAGCACAAGGACAAGAAACCCCAGTACAAGAACAGCGACAGCCACAAGGACAACAAAAACAACAACAAGGAAGACGATAAAAACGACTTCTCGTCCGACTTCTACCGAGTGTTCCTCGGCGACAACTCCAACTACTTCCGAAACGTGCTCAAGGGCAACCCCAACCGGCCCGGCATCAGCCCCAAGAGCCTTCAGCACGGCCTCAGCCAAAAGGAGACCAACGGGCAAGCACCTGCTGCCACGCATGACCCCCTCTGACCCGATCCATAGCTGACCTTCCCGCAGCAAGTCCAAGCTGGGCACCCTCGACGCGCACTACCTGCCTCGCTATCTCGGCAACAACCCGCTGCCCAACGGCAAGCCGTGGAGCAAGTACGACCACCACACCAACTACTACAAGAAGTGTCCGCACACGGGCGTGATCCGGACCTATGACTTCACCATCAGCCGCGGCCGCCTGGCCCCCGACGGCGTCGAGGCGTCGGTCCTGCTGGTCAACGGCGCGTTTCCCGGCCCGCTCATCGAGGCCAACTGGGGCGACACCATCCAGGTGACGGTGCACAACAAAATCACGGGCCCCGAGGAGGGCACCGCCCTGCACTGGCACGGCTTCCTCCAGACGGGCACGCCCTGGTTCGACGGCGTCCCGGGCATCACCCACTGCCCCATCGCCCCCGGCAAGTCCTTCACCTACCAGTTCCACGCCGAGCTGTACGGCACCACGTGGTACCACTCGCACTACTCCTCCCAGTACGCGGGCGGCATTGTCGGGCCCATGGTGATTTACGGCCCCGAGAAGCATAAGTACGACGTCGACGTGGGCCCCGTCATGCTCTCGGACTGGTACCACCCCGACTACTTCACGCTGGTCAAGGAAACCATGGCGCCTGGCGGCGGCGCCGTCTCGTCGGACAACAACCTGATCAACGGCAAGATGAACTACAACTGCACCAATGCCATCGGAGGCGCCCAATTCTGCAAGAACGACGCCCCGCTGGCCAAGTTCAAGTTCAAGAAGGGCAAGATCCATCGGCTCCGGCTCATCAACTCGGGCGCCGAGGGCTTGCAGCGCTTCTCCATCGACCAGCACAAGCTGACCGTTATCGCCAACGACTTCGTCGCCGTGGAGCCCTACGAGACGGAAGTGGTCACCCTCGGCATCGGCCAACGCACCGATGTCCTCGTCAAGGCCGACGGCCACCTGACCTCCTACTGGATGCGGTCCAACATTTCCCACGCCTGCAGTCTGTCTCACCAGGACTTTGCCGTCGCCGCCGTCTACTACGACAACGCCCAATCGACCAACGAGGTACCGCGGTCCAAGGCCTGGAACGTGTCGGACCCTGCAACGTGCTCCAACGATGATCTGAAGAAGACGGAGCCCGTCATGAAGCTCAAGGTGCCCACGCCCGACTTGTCCCTCTCCATCGACCTCGATCGCCACACCAATGCCAGTAACATCGGGCTCTGGCGGCTCGCCGGGCAGGACTTCCGCATCAACTACAACACCCCGACATTGCTGTTGAGCAACCTTGGAAACACAAGCTTTGCCCCAGAGTGGAACGCCAAGGACCTCGGAGACGCCAAGTCGGTGAGGGTCATCGTCAACAACCTCACGCCAGCCCCGTATGCAGCCCCCTTTGCCCGCCGTGCTGTTGGGACTCTTGTTTGCTAACGCGGGCTGCTCTAGACACCCCATGCATCTTCACGGATTCAACATGTATATTCTGAATGAAGGCAGCGGCACCTGGGACGGCACCATTGTGCGCTCTTCGAACCCCCAGCGGAGAGACGTTGTCCAGCTCCAGCCCAACGGACATCTGGCCATGCAGTTTGACGCGTCGGAAAACCCAGGTTGGTCGGCCCTCGGTGCCCCTGATCTTTTCCACAATGCTAATATGAGGTGGCTGAAAGGAATGTGGCCATTCCACTGCCACATCGCCTGGCATGCGTCGGCCGGCCTGTTCATGCAGTTCCTCACACAACCGGACAAGGTGGCCAAGATGAAGATTCCGCACACAGTCGCCGAGACGTGCAGGCAGTGGTCCAAGTGGACCAAGACGAATATTCCCGACCAGATCGATAGTGGGTTGTAATGAAGGCATGTGGGTATGTGAATTTAGTGAATAGAGCGCTATATCCCGTGGTGGCTTGGATAGTTGCAAAGTAAAGGAATGTTCCGTCTTAGCCTGGCTTACCATGTATACTTGCCTCGCTCTTGGTTGCTTCGTTCACTTTTCAATGTCTACCAGGTCATGTTCCAGGCGAGGCCATCGGGCAACTCTATCAAGGTCAGGTCGCTGGTGAGGCGTACAACCGTATCCAGTCCCGGAAATGGAAATGGAAATGCTTGGATGGGTTGGTTGCCCAGTAGTCAGAGACAAGGAGGAGACTGTTGCTTACAGTATATTGCGCTCCCACTGACGTTTCACATGGCTCAAACCTCCATAGGTTCTGGCTCGGGTCGGGATTGCCGCTCTTGAACGTGTCCTTTGCTGCCTTTTGCCTTTGATAGACGTCGGCATCCGAGATGGAGACCCTCAGTTGCCTCGGGAAAGGTTTTCTGTCCTGGGAGTCTGTATTTGCCGTTAGCAATGGCAGAAGCAGCGATCCAGCTCATCAGTTTGTAAAAAAAAAAAAACGTGAACAACTTCGTGCATCTCGAGACAGCGCTGTGTTGAGAGGGATAACAAATCATTTGTACGACGAGAAGCCATCTTGATGCGCACGTGAGGATACGCTGTGCACTGTACAGTGCTGAGCCCATACGCGCCGAGCAGAGCAGGTGTACCGCAGGTACCTGGAGCGAGTGGGTAATCGAAGTTTCTTGAGGGGTACCTTCAGCCCTGTCAGTCCCAGCGGTAACTTGCCCAGCAGCCCCAGTTCGTAGAAGTCACTTATCGCCCCATGGCAGGTGAGCTTGGCGAGATACAAGACGACACTAGCTGTGGTGCTCTTTCGTCCGTCTGCACACTGTACGCGTCCGCTTGACGTCGCTTCCCAAAAAGGGGGGGGGAGGGGAGAGTGAAGAAGAAGAAAATGCGCCATCGAGAGACATCAGAATTGCACATCGTCCCGAGCCATCAGGTCGACTCCAGCATCCCCCGCCCCCGCAGTCGAATCAACCATTCAAGTCCTCCGCCGGCTGGAGGAGCGACGGCAGATGCGTGCCCCCGCCAGAGGACCAGCCCAACGACACGACCGCGCGCGACGCTGCTCTCGGCCTTGAGGCTCCCGCGAGCGAGAGAGCGTGCTGCCGGGGGGCCCTCGCTCGAGGCACAGGCCCTGGAAAAGGGGCCCTAACGATGCCCCGGCTCGCCCTCTTCCGCCTGCCCACGAGGCTGCGCCGCCGCGTCCGCCGCAACCGCATGGCCACCCTCGTCGCCCTCGCCGCCCTCGCCCTCGTCCTCGTCCTGCCCGTCTACTCGGTCTACTGCGTCTACAAGCCCCCGCGATTCCTCATGGGCTACCTGCGCGCCCGCTACCCGGACGTGCTGTTTGAGGAGCCCGCCGCCGCCGAAAAGGTCATGGCTCTGTCTCTCGACGACGCCCCCTCGTCCCACACGGCCGACATCATGCAGGTGCTGCGCGACAACGCCGCTCGTGCCACCTTTTTCGTCATTGGCGCCCAGGTCGACGGCCGCGAGGACACCCTGCGCCGCCTCATCCGCGACGGCCACGAGCTCGCCAACCACGCCATGCACGACGAGCCCTCGCGCAGCCTGAGCAACGAGCAGCTCGAAAAGGACGTCAACCAGGTCAAGGCCAAGCTCGTGGCCGCGTACGAGGCCGAGGCCATGATCCTCCCCAACAACTACTTCCGCCCGGGCTCCGGCTTCTTCAGCCGCCGCATGCGCGACCTGCTCGGCAACCGCGGCTTCCGCATCGTCCTCGGCAGTATATACCCTCACGACGCCCAGATCCCCTACCCCTCGGTCAACGCCAGGCACATCCTGAGCATGGCACGCCCGGGCGCCATCATCGTCTGCCACGACAGGCGCCCCTGGACCGCCCCCATGCTACGCATCGTCCTGCCCGAGCTGCGGCGCCGGGGTTACCGCATCGTCACCATCACCGACCTGGTCAAGGCCACCGAGCCGCTCGGAGGACGATGATTCTTTCTTGCGACTTTCTATTTGTCTCGCTGTTTTCGTCCAAGGCGGACTGGACGCGGTTGCGAGGCGGACGGGACACGGTTAAGAGGCGGAGACACATCATAGCACGGCATTCATATCATTCAGCGACGAAGCGGTTGTTTTCCCTCTAGACCCTGGACGGAGAAGCGCGATATCAAAGCACAACGGCGGCGATGTGCACGAGGACTCGGGTTGGCACACAAGGCGCAACGCCCCGATTTTGAGTTTGGCTTTTTAGCCTTAACGCCATTGAGGACGACAAAAGTCGGCCCACGAGAGCGAGAGACTTGACACGAGGCAATACGTCATTGTTTTGCGGCGACTATCCGGCGCGTGCCGGCGCGGGCAGAGGATGGGATTGAAGAGGGGACATTGGAAGACATTCGATAGAAGATGTATACTCTGCATATGCACATGGGGATCGTAAGCTCCGCGCACCGAGCAGGACGGGCGTCCCACCTCCTAGCGTTTTCGGAATGCTCGCCGCTCTCTCGCCCTCCCTTTCTTCCTCGGTGACTGCGTCTCTAGCTAGCCGCGGCTGCATGCACGTCGCCGCTCGTGGCTCGCCCGCGCTGGGGCCAGCCGTCTCCCCGCCGGCACCGTGCCGCACCATTGCCAGCCACGGCCCGACGGGGCTAAAACAAATCTTTTCATCATCTAGAAGAAAGTGGAGCGGGGGCAGGGCACATGGCAAATGCTCAATAGCCATCCGCTATACAAAACACGCAGTGATAGGTGGCACTCCACCAGCCCAACAATCGTGCTTGTATTCTCCGCCCGACCTATCCCCCTTCCCACCAACAGCGGCCCTCCCGCCACGGCGTCGTCGATGCCCCCCCCCCCAAAAGCATGGTGAGCTGGCGGGACGAGCGAGCGGGCCACGAAGGCAAAAAAGCGTGGCCGTCTGCGGGCGGAGGGCTCCCGGCCCAGGACTTACACGTGTTGGTCGCGCGTCGCTGGCGTTGGTCTTGGCGGGCCGCGCTTTTGAGGGCATGCATGCCACGCTACTGCGCATGCATACTCTCTCCTCTCCTCCGTCTCTTCGCGCTCCGGGTGGGAAGGCACGTGTTACTGCGCCCGTCAAAGGAGAAGCTTTGAGCTTGCAAGTGGGCGGCGTGAGCTGCTTTGTTCGATGCGGAGATGCGTCCCACCCCCGCGATCGCTTCTCGCCTTCCGGACGCTGGGCCATGTGATGGGCCGGGCGGGGTCAGTCAGGCCTGTCAAGGCGTCAAGTGGTCGACGGCATCCTACTTGCGGACCGTCATCGTGACCTCTGCCCGCCTTGGACCCTGCAAGCCACTCCACGCAGTCCCCCAAGTACTGGCAGCCAACTCCAGCAGCCCAATATGGCTTTCCCGTCATGGCAGGCCATGCGCCCTTGGGTAGTAGGCTGCTGGCCTGGGGCAGCTTATCGTCGTCACGCAATACGCAGAAAGATGGAGATGGGCGGGCAAGATAGGGGACTGACAAGCTTCAACGTCCACATTCTGCCTTGTGCATCCGCGCAACCATGCTCCAACCCTGTCCCTCCTCGAAAACGCCGGTGCCGGCGTCCGCCTGGTGTGTGTGCCCAGGGGAGCCTGCCCTCTGAGGCTGGTATAGTATGTAGCCCGCAAATACAACCTTCCTTTTCCTCCTCCGCTCACAAGCTTAAATCACGTACCAAGATTCCTCAACCGTAGCCGACCACGCGGCCGTCCAAGGACAATGTCCACAAATATGTACAAATGAATGGAAATGTGAAGTCGTCCAGCGGCGACAAGTCTAGAGTCCGCCGACTCTCGCGTCTAGATCCACAGGGGAACCACGGGCGTGGCATGCTTTGCCTCGGGAAAGAAGGTGGACGTGATGCCCTGCACGACGCCGAGGTAGTCGTCGGCCGTCAGCTTCTTGAGGCCCCGCGAGTCGAGATACAGCTTCTCCTCATCGATGGTGGCCAGGCCGTCGCCAACGCTGTACTCCTCGGCCAGTTCATGCACCTTGGCGAGCTCTTGCCCGAACGGGTGAGTCTCATTGGACGGGTGCTGCTGGGGAGACGACACGGGCGGGGTGACAGGCCGAGAGGCAGTCCGCTTGGTGGAAGAAGGAGACGAGGAATGGGAGACGGATGAGGCGCGAGTCGACGTTGACGCGGAGCGAGAAAAGGTCTGGCCGGGTCTCGTCGACGCGGAAAAGTCTGAGTCTCTGGACAGGCGCGATGAGGAGCGCGAGCGGGCAAGATTCTCAAACGAGTTCTTTTTCGTGTGGGACGGCGCGCGCTTGGGGATCTTGGGCGGGTCCTCCTCGCTCGCGGCCAGGGACCCAGCGGGTTGCTTGAAGTAGGATGTGAGGTGATTTGGCTGCGGTGACGAGGGCCGCTCGCCTGGCGCGACTTCGGGGCTTGTGGGAGGCGTCGACGCCGCTGTCTGCGCATCCGAGTCGTCATCGGGCCTGGTGGTTGTCGAGTTGCTGCGCGAAGGCCGTGGAAGATCAGGGGCGTTGTAGGAGAGCATGTTTGTGGTGTGAATGAGCTGGATGGGAGCCGATATCTTGTGGCGCGGGACGGCCTTCCGGGTGCTGTTGGACCGGGGCATGTTGCCTCCGTCGATGAAGTCACTGCTCAGCCGCAGGCGGCAGGTTGTCAAGGCACGCGAGAGCGACATGATGTGTGTTGTTGCAAGTTGAGCGCGAGTGCGAAGGGGAAACGGGGTGGCCTTGCAATGTATAGCAGGTTGAGCGCGGCGCAGTAGCTGCCCAGGGCCCCGGTGCGCGCACGGGGCGGAAGGTCACGATGCGCGCGAGGGGCTGGCACCTTGTGACCGCAAGTCGTGCAGAGGCGATGAGGCGGGCGTCGAGGATGGAGCCGATTTAGAAACGTTGCAGAATGTGCCGTTGCGGGTGAGAGCTGCAGCTGCTAAAGCTCAAGCAGGAAGGTGATGTGAGAGTCCCAAGGTGAAGAAAAGAAAGCCGACAGAAGAGCAGAGGTCAAGTAGTAAAAGCAAGGCGTCTCAAACAGGCAACTGTTTACGTCGCTAGGCACGAGAGACCGCTGGAGACAGGTTTGGTTGCCGGGAAAGTGGCGCTCCTTTGTGAGACCCCTTCGGTTGGTTGGCTGGTGGTGACAAGCAATCGAGGGAGCCTAATCTCGGGCCGTCACGTTTTCAACCAAGTCGGTTTCAGTGGGTTTGTTTTGGTCTCTTGCCCGTTTTCGCCTTTGTTCTCGTGGTTGCACTCGACGGGCGCGTGCCTTGTGCGAGGAGACCAGTCCTGGTATCGCCGTGGCCAGCCCAGGAACGGCGATGTAAAGCGAGGTAGAGCGAGGTAGAGCGAGGCAATGTCTTTGCTTGTGCGACAAGGACGAAGACAGAAGTCCGGTTAGAGGCGAAGAGCAGTCTCGCCTTGGAAGAGAGTGACGCAGAAGACACCCCGGCAGGCGCGAAGATTGCGGATGCAACAGTGAAGCGACGGCAAAGGAACGTTCAACGTCGACGGCCACCTATCTGTAGTATGTGGCGTAGTTGGATCAGAAGCCTGCTGATGAAAATGGGTCAAGAAAATGGTCGCACTTGGCGAGCTTGATTCGTTTTGCACTCTTGTGCCCGAGGCGAAGGAATGGAAGATGAGCAGCAAGTCGGTGAATGCGGACAATAAGGACGCTGTCCTGCAATGATAATTGAAGAAGGAAAAGGGGAAATGATGGACCGAGGACGCAGCCTGTCGTCGCCAATGTCGACTGGGGGGGGGGAAGGGGAAAGACAAACGGAGAGGAACAGGAGAGACGGGGATGCCGCCCGCCGACGGGGGGGGGGAGGAGGATAATTATGTCGAGAGACTGCACGACCGCAGGACTGCACTGTGAGGCCAGCCACTGGCCCAGCCAAGGTTTCTCAGGTCCGGGGTACCTTGCAGAGCTTGCTGCTCGTTCTGCCTCGTACCTGCACCCTGTATCCTGCGTAGCTGCCGTCGACTGCCCGGGTATCCCGGCCGGCGTGGACTCACGCGGTGGTGGGCGACGGGGGACTTGGAGGCACGACGGACTCTACCTGGCAGCTTTGGGAGCGGTACCCTGGCTTGCCTAATTGGGCAGGCTGGGGGTACATGGTATCGCCGGGGTGGCCTTGGTAAGCGCCCCGGTGCATGTGCACTGTCCAGCGTCGCCCTCGGCCCGCCTCCTCCAGCTCTCTCAGGCGGTGGAGCGGTGGAGTCGCTGAAGTGGCCGCTGAAATGGCCTGCGACCATCCAATGCCACCCGATCGACGCACGGTTTCTCTCTCCACTCCTCGCGTTTCTTGCCCACCCCCGTTTTTCCGCCCTGCTGGCTTGATGGAAAACAATGGGTTGTTTGTTTGGCGAACTAGTGCGAGGACGGACGTGGCTCCGTGTGCAACAGAACCGCCCTGCCCTACAGGCTACTAGTTAGTGCAGGCTCCCTGAGAGGGTCTCATGGCCCAAAACCATTGAAGCTTGTTGGGCCAACCAGAGCGTCTGCAAGGCACCGTCGCAGGCATACATACTGTGCGTGGGCAGCACTGTACGCATGTATGGGCATGAGAATTCTGTGCTTGGTGATTCGTGATACAGTCAGTCCATGTGATGTGATGATTGTGACCGGCCAAGCTTCTGTGCTGGATTCCATCTTGCGCAGGATGCCCTCGGCAGTTTGCGTCCCCTACTTGCCGACTCAGGGTACGGATAATTACTGTACATACAGACGGCAGAAGTATGTACAGTGTGTAAAGTTTCACGGGCCACACGTACTGTAGATCCCGTTCCAAATCTTCAGGGCCTCGTCTCCTCTTTTTAGCGAATGCTATTGTTGAGCAAACCCCACACACATCTCCTTGCGTTCAGACCTTTTTAGCTTCCAATACTACAAAAGGGGTCGGTTTATGGGGTGGGGAAGAAGGAGACCCCGATGTCTATGAGGGCTGGTATATTGGAGTCTGAGAACAAGGTGCATTCGTCGTGGGACGAGGCCTCCCCTTCTTGGCCCTTCTTGGCCCTTCTTGGCCCTTCTTGGCCCTTCTTGGTGCATGTGCAGGTGCATGTGCAGGTGCATGCGCAGCTGTGCGAGCACCAAAGTAGACGATGCCATGGCTGCTGCCGAGAGAGAGAGAGAGAGACGGCTGCTGGCGGTGGCGCCTTGGTTCGGTGTACGGACAGCGGCACAGTGTGCAAGACCAAGGACTGTAGAGAGAGCTGTCATCGCTCACGGACTGTCGACGCGGCATGCACGCAATACAGTAGTCAATCGGCAGCGAGCGACGGCTTCCCCGACCCTTGCGCACTGTCTGTACCTGCATGGTCTGTGACACAGCCCTGGCCCCCTTCTCCTCGACGTGGCCAGAGACCAGAGACCAGAGACCAGAGACCAGAACATTCTGTCGTGTTTCGCCCTCTTTCTTGGCCATGGTCCCATCATCATCGTCCATCCTATCCTGTGTCAGCTTCACGGAAATCCAGAGCAAACAAGGGCTCTCAGAGACATGACCCATGATTTGCCGCCAAGTCACCGATCCCCTCTTGCTCTCTCGGCCTGCCATTGGCCCCCGTCTGGTTTCAGGCCCTAGTGTCCTTGCTGCTTGGTGCCTTGCACAAGCGCCCTTTACCCCCATCCATCCTTGTCCTTCACCAGTGCACCACCCACCTACCACCCTACCTCACTCTCGCCTGCCCCTTTTCTCGCCCATCATCATCCCGACACGAGGGAGGCGGGGGGGAAGAAGTGCCTGCAATCTTGTCCTGTTAAATAAAGTAAGCAGCCACGCCTCAGCAGCAGCAACCCTCGTCTTTGTCTGTGCCCTCTCCCACTTTCTCCCTTGCCAGCACCAGACTAACCATCGACGGCATCAGATAGTGCAACCGTTGCAGGATCCTTGCTGACGTCGACGCAGTTTTCATGGTGATAGTTCAATCACCTTGATACCGTCTCCATGACCAGCTCTACCACGCGCTCCACATGTACTCTGTCCGTAGCTTTTTGCTCAATTACAGTGGACGGCAGATGACGGGCGTCTTCCTTCCCTTGCCTTTCATCCCTTGGCCATCGTCTCCCCCCTCATACGGCCGGTACATGCACAGCGGCATTCCGTCCGTGCTGTCAACCATCGGCCCAGACCGTTGCCCGGACACACACACGCCAGCCGACACGTTTCACATGTTCTGGCCAGACAGGTTTGGCAGTTCCCTTGGAAATTGGTTCAGACGCAATCCTTCATCAAAAGTAACGGCCGCGAAATAAACAAGGCTACTGGCAACGTGACGGCACATCATGCGTATTACCCTACAGCCCTGCCCGCGCCTGCATCTTCACGAGACGGCTCGCGCCGCAGAATAGACAGGACATGTGGGCCCTTGCAGCAAGCACAAGCCGTGCATGCCTCATCTTCATCTCACCATCATGTCAGGTAAACCAACTCGCAGACGCAACCTTGGTCTGTCATTTCCCACACATCCGCTCAATCCTCGTCCATCGAGTCTCCGTCCTCCCCCTGCTCGCCTTCTTGGTCCTCCCCCTCGTCGCTCGAGCTGCTCTCGTCGTCGTCCACCCCAATCAGCCGGTCCTCCACCGCCTCGTCGCCCTGCCCGGCCATCCGCTGCGCAAAGAGCTTCCGCACCGCAGCGTTCGTGCTCGTGTCCCACACGTGCATGCTTCCCGAGCTGCCGGCCACGGCCAGTCGGAACGCCACCTCGGCATCCGGCGCAAACGTCGTCGCAAACACCTTACCCACGTCCAGGTTGCGGGATACCACCATTGACGGGCCCGTTGGCCCAATGTTCCACAGCTTGACCGTCCTGTCCGTCGACCCAGTCGCCATGAAGCCTGGGATCACGCTGTTGATGTCAAACGACGACACCGACTCGTCGTGCGCCTGCAGCGTCCACACAGATTTGGTCGACTCCGGGTTCCGTGGCGCGTTGCGCACATCATGGTAATGCACCGCTCCATTCTCCGTCGACACGAAAAATAGGTTGGGGTTGTGAGGGTCCCACCGTACGTTCTCGACGTCGCTCTCAACCCCCCAGCGCGGCACCTTTGCGTCCGGCGCTCTCATGTCCGCCGCGACGATGGTCCGATCGTAGCTGCCGCTTAGTAGCACCGTCGGCTCGGCTGCGTGCCAGGCTAGCGAGCACACCTTGTCCGTGTGGTACGCGTACGACTTGGCGCACTTTGTGGTGTTGAGATCCCACAGCTTAATTGTCTTGTCCGCCGACGCTGACGCCAGCAAGTTGCGGTGTTTCCGATTGGCAGCCAGCGAGAGTACCGCGTCCACGTGGTACTCGTCGTTGGCCCTCTTGCCCTTCTTCTTCTTGCCCTTGCCCTTCTTCTTTCCCTCGCCCGCCTCGGCGTTGGCGCCTTGTCCCAGGATCGCATTCGGGTACATGGTGTCGATGGTGTCGAGGTCCCATATCTCAATGTCCGGATCCATGGTTCCGATGGCAACAAAGTTGCCCGTCGCCGCCTTGTCGGCGCTCGTCTTGCCGACAGGCATGTCGATCCACTCGAGGCTCAGCGGAATCGCCGGGAGCATGATGTCGTGGTGCACGTAGAGGTTGTCGCTGTCGTCTTCAAACACGTAGACCTCGAGGTGTGCCAGCTCGTCCTCGACCTTAGCCGACAAGATGAGGTTGTCGGTGGCCAAGATTTGCAAGTCCTCTCGGTCCTCATCCTCCTCGTCGCCGCCTTTCAGCGTAATGTATGGATCATCGTTGTTGGATCCGTAGTAGGCGAGGGAACGAACGTTTCCAAACATTCCCATAGTTTCCCCTTCGTCTTGCGTCCCGGCTTCTTCGTCCTCGTCGTCATCGTAGTTTTCTAAGTTGTACTCCTTCAGGTCATCGTCGTCGAAGCTGGCCAGGGACCATCAGCAAACCCCATTGTGACGCCTCGGAGCCCACGCTGACGTACTTTTCCTTGTTTCCCGACTCGACATTGTCCGTGTGCATTTCATCTCCCCTCGCATCTTGGCCGTCGTTTTCTTCCGCCTCTTTGAGATCCTCCTCTGCGTCGTCGAGCTGTAGCTTGGCCAGCGCGGCTATCCTTTCATACTCGGCCTCGTCCAAGGTATACTTTTGCGGAAACGGTGCCGCAAAGCCCCGCGGGACCCATTGCGCAGCCGTGATCATGGACATTGTGTCGAGGAGCCTGGCGCATAACGTTGGGCGATTTCGTCGCCGCCATGTCGAGCCCAGAAGAAATTCATTCACGGCGCTCCCAAAAATTTCGGCGGGGTTTATCGATAAGCATGGTGGATACGTACCAAGCAGGGATCGGTCCGGGAGAACTTCGCGACATCAAGCAAGCTCTCCAACAGCGCATCCTTTCTTCGGCCTCCAACATCGCATCGTCCAGGCTCAGGGTCAGCGCCCAGCCAGACAGCGATCATGGCGGGAGACAGAGACCACGGTGACTACAACCCAAAGAGGCGGAAAGTCGAAGCAGCCCAGCCCCTGAGCAGGCTCCGCCACGATGCGCGAGACTCGACCCCCCGGGCACATTCACGGCCACCGCCACGAGAGTTGGACCAGCCAGAGCCGACCGAAGAAGATGACAGGGCCCTGGACCGTGACTGGTATGGGGGCGACGAGTTTGGCGGACACACCTTTGGCGATGACACCCACAACCCTTTCGCATCGTACCAGCTGTCGGCTTGGGAGAGCCAGCAGCAAGAGTCGGCAAAGGCCGAGAAGATGGCAAGCCGATACGACGCCAGGCAGGAGCAGAGGCGGAAGGAAAACGACGCATGGGAAACAAACAGGATGCTCGTCTCCGGCGTCGCCCAGCGTAGGGACCTGGCGACCGACTTTGACGACGATGAAGCGACCCGCGTCCACCTCCTCGTCCACGATCTGAGGCCCCCATTCCTGGACGGACGCACCATCTTTACAAAGCAGCTTGACCCAGTGCCCGCTGTGAGAGACTACCAGAGCGACATGGCCGTCTTCAGCAGAAAAGGGAGCAGGGTTGTCAAGGACGCACGGCAGCAAAGAGAGCGGCAGAGGCAGGCGCAGCAAGCGACCAGCATCACGGGCACAACGCTCGGGAACATTATGGGGGCCAGGGAAGAGGACGCAGACAGCGCGTTGCCCGTTGCCGGCGAGGAAGAAGCCCGAAACGGCGAGCGCAAGACAAACAAGTTCAGCGAGCATCTCAAAAAGGGGCAGGGTGCCAGCGATTTCAGTCAGAGCAAGACTCTGCGGGAGCAGCGAGAGTTCTTACCCGCCTTCGCCGTTCGTGAGGAGCTCCTCCGCATCATCAGGGAGAACCAAGTCACGATCGTCGTGGGCGAGACGGGGTCGGGCAAGACGACCCAGCTGACGCAGTTCCTTCGCGAAGACGGCTATGGGGCAAGCGGCATGATTGGCTGCACGCAGCCGCGGCGTGTGGCGGCCATGAGCGTGGCCAAGCGAGTCGCGGAGGAGATGGAAGTCAATCTGGGCGGCACCGTGGGCTACGCCATTCGATTCGAAGATTGCACGAGCAGGGAGACGGTTATCAAGTACATGACGGATGGAGTGTTGCTCCGAGAGTCGCTTAACGAGCCTGACCTCGAGCGGTACTCGTGCATCATCATGGACGAGGCACACGAGCGTGCCCTCAACACGGACATCTTGATGGGTCTCTTCAAGAAAATACTGCAGAGGCGACGGGACCTGAAGCTAATCGTTACGTCGGCGACGATGAACTCGAAGCGATTCTCCGACTTTTTCGGCGGTGCGCCCGAGTTTACGATTCCGGGAAGAACCTTCCCCGTCGACGTCATGTTCCACCGTTCGCCGGTCGAAGACTATGTCGACCAAGCAGTCCAGCAGGTACTGGCCATCCACGTCTCCATGGATCCCGGCGACATACTCGTCTTCATGACGGGCCAGGAAGACATTGAAATCACGTGCGAGCTGGTGCAAAAACGGCTCGACGCCCTCAACGACCCGCCCAAGCTCAGCATCCTGCCCATCTACAGCCAGATGCCGGCGGACCTCCAGGCCAAGATCTTTGACCGGGCGGCGCCAGGCGTGCGCAAGTGCATTGTCGCCACCAACATTGCGGAGACGAGTCTGACGGTCGACGGCATTAGATATGTCGTGGACGCGGGCTACTCCAAGATGAAGGTCTACAACCCCAAGATGGGCATGGACACGCTCCAGATCACGCCCATCTCGCAGGCAAACGCGTCGCAGCGCTCGGGGCGTGCCGGGCGGACGGGCCCGGGCAAGGCGTTTCGCCTGTACACGGAGAAGGCTTTTAAGGAAGAGCTTTACCTACAGACGATACCCGAGATTCAGCGCACCAACCTGGCCAACACGGTGCTGATGCTCAAGTCGCTCGGGGTCAAGGACCTCCTCGACTTTGACTTCATGGACCCCCCCCCGCAGGACACCATCTCGACGTCCATGTTCGACCTGTGGGCCCTGGGCGCTCTGGACAACCTCGGCGAGCTGACGGAGTTGGGGCGCAAGATGAGCGCGTTCCCGATGGATCCGTCGCTGTCCAAGCTCCTCATCACGGCGGACGAATACGGGTGCAGCGAGGAGATGATTACGATTGTGTCGATGTTGTCGGTGCCCAACGTCTTTTACCGGCCCAAGGAGCGGCAGGACGAGGCGGACACGCAGCGGGAAAAGTTTTGGGTGCACGAGTCGGACCACCTGACATACCTGCAGGTGTATTCGGCGTGGAAGGCCAACGGACACTCGGACGGGTGGTGCGTCAGGCACTTTCTGCACGCCAAGTCGCTGCGGCGGGCCAAGGAGATACGGGAGCAGCTGGTGGACATTGTGCGGATGCAGAGGATGCAGCTCAGCAGCTGCGGCATGGACTGGGACATGATCCGGCGGTGCATCTGCTCGGGCTACTACCACCAGGCGGCCAAGTACAAGGGATCGGGCGAATACATCAACCTCCGGACAAACGTGGCCGTGCAGCTGCACCCGACGAGCGCCCTGTACGCGGGCCACCCACCCGACTACGTCGTCTACCACGAGCTCATCCTCACGGCCAAGGTGTACGTGTCGACGGTGACGGCCGTGGACCCGCACTGGCTGGCAGACCTGGGCGGCGTCTTCTACTCGGTCAAGGAAAAGGGCTACTCGGCGCGCGAGAAGCGCATCACCGAAACCGAGTTCAACCGCAAGATGGAGATTGAGGCCAAGATGGCCGAGGACAAGCGGCGGCAGGCCGAGCGGGAGCAGGCCGAGGCGGAGCGGGCGACGGCCAAGAAGAAGGTGGGTCACGACGGCAAGAAGTTTGTGACGCAGGGGGCGGTCAAGAAGCCGGTGGCCCGGAGGCGTGGCCGAGGGTTCTGAGCAGACGATGTACGCCTCAGTTACGCCTCTCTTTCCTGTCTGTCTGTGTGACTATCTGTGTTCTTTTGCTTCTCGGCGTTTCTAGAGGATGGTGGCAGGGACAGGTTGTCCTCTGCGGGGCGTTGGGGGTAGGTAGTCAAATCATGAGGCGAGCCCTCAGTGGCGAACGCTGAAACCCGATTCGCCATCCGCCACGCCGCGGTCCTCGGTCGTGAACTGCACAACCTTGGCGTGGGCCGGGCCCTGGCCGACTTCCTTGAGGAACGTCTCCAGGGCGTCGTGCTCGCCTTGGGCCTCGCCCTCGACCTGCGGGTGTCAGTGGCGCGCGACGAGGCCGTTCAGAGGCGGGCGGGCGAGCGCTCACCTTGTTGTCGGGCGTGTTGCGGCACCATCCTGTGATGCCGTGTTCTTGGGCCTTTTGTTTGGCAAAGAAGCTATCCGGGGGCCGACAAAGGTCAGAAGAGGCCATAGCCACTCAGCCGCGCGGCTTGTCTACGGATATCTTACCGGAAACCAACGCCTAGAGGTCCGAGAAAAGGGGGGTTTAGAGAGGGAGAGGGAGTTAGCCAGGAGGCCTTCGCTGGCTGTCCGGACCATGGAGGCATGCGTGTGCACACATACCCTGCACGACGCCGCCGTGGGCGACAAAGTACGACTTTCCAGCCCGACCGGTCAGCGACTCGAGGGGGTCCCTGGGGGGGTTTTTTTTTTCTTTTTTTATACTTGCGTACACGTCTTGCCATTTCGAATTCGCTCGGGAATTGGAGGCTGCGCTCGAAGCTGAAGCGGCGGGGAAGCGTCGGGGTGAGCTGGGTTAATGCTGGCGATGACGATGAGGTCGGGGTGAACGGAGGGGGGGGGGACTGAGCTCGACCTACCCTGGAGTGAGGGGCAAGGTGTAAATGGCGGTAAGTGTCATGGACGATGCTGAATTCCGAGGAGAAACGTCCCAGCACAAGGGGGTTTGGTAAGGCCTCCTTGGACATTGGGGGTTGCCTGAATCTCATAAGCCAGCAAGCATCCTTCATTTTACTTAACTAGCTGACGCTACCAGCATGACGAACAGCAATATATCATGTTACTCTGCAAACCCTCTCACCGCAAAGGAATGACGTCAACGAGAGACCAGGGACAGGCAATAGAGCCGATGTTTCTTCACGCGGAGTGTGATTCGGCGGTAACTCAAAGCGGCGAGAGCAAGAGCTCCAAAGGGTAGAAGGACCTTGGCAGAGTGCATGAGTCGCATCGCGGACCATGGCTACCGTATATGGCCATCAAACCACTCCTGTATCCGTAGATCCGGCTATATCCACCGCTGATCCCCTTGCATCTTATCTGATGTGATTGCCCCGTCACCACCGCCGCCGTCCGAGGCTCGCATGCGTCCGAGCGACGACAGCCTTTCCGGTTCCAGCAGGAAGCGTCTCTCTTGAGCTTCGTTTGGCGGACCAAGAGAAAATGTCGCAGCATCATCGTCACCCCCCGACGGCAGCCCCCTCCCCCCCCGAGCGGCGCAAGCTCCTCCAACGCCAGCAAGACTTTGCCACGCTGTGCGCCATCCAGGAGCAGCTCGAACGCCGCCGGGACACACCGCCGCTCGACGGGCCGGCCCTCGTCGAGCTGCTCGTCGTGTGCGGCGCGCCCCTCGACATTGACGACGACGACCCCATCGACCTCGAGCCGCGCTTCTTCCTCCCCGGCCCCGCCGGCTGCCGCGCCAAGGACCGCCACGGACCGCCGCTCGAGCCCATCCAGGTCCACCGGCTCCGCGGCCGAGGCTGGCCCGGCGGCTGCGACGACTGCGCGCGCGACGCCCTGGCCGACGCGCGGCGGCAGGCGCGCTCCTGCGAGCTCGCGGCCTGGCGGGCGTCGCGCTGGGACACGCACCGCTACGTGCGCGAGCGCAACCGGCCCGGCGATGCGACCCGGGTGCGCACCGCCGACGGGTCGGTCCGCTTCCACTACTTCGCCGCCGGCAGCTACCGCATGTGGCCCCGCGGCACCGGGTGGAGGGACTGGACGTACCATCCCGACGTGCCGCACGCCATCGGCACTGTCTACGACATGGCGGCGCCGCCTGAGGGGGCTATTCTACGCAGCGAGCTGCTCTTTGCCGTGTCGCTGCTCAAGGCCTCGGTCCACGACGCCACCATGTTTATCCGCCACAGGATTTGTCCGGTGTGTTAGCCTCTCGTTCTCGTCTTCATCCCTGGCTCTTTGGTGTCAGATGCTGCCCGTGGGCGTCTTCACGGCACTGACGGCTTCCCTGGGAGTGCTCCATGACGGCGTCAAGATCCTCATTGCCAGCTTCCACGGGCGACTCTCGGCTCGCATCCTGCAAGTCCACCTGGACAACGGGTACATGGTCGTGCGGCCCTCTCGCCTGCTCAAAATGCACACTCGGGTCGCCTCGCACGACGTCGGACTGGCCATCAGATGGCTCGACTGCAGGCCGGTCGGCGACACCCGATGGCCCAGCCCAGACCCGGCGGGCGGGGACGGGGCTGCAGAGATCGGGAGCGACAGGGGCGATCCTCCAACTCACGGTATCGCCGTTGCCTGATGCCTGAGCTGAGAGGATACGTGTTGATGCTCACGGGCATGTCGCTGGACCAATCTCAGCAAGCCCGCCTCAGCCAGCGAGGGAGAGGCTCTGCGTGGGCCTGCTGTACGAATAGCAGTGATGAATTTTAAGCGAGTCCAAGCTTGCCGCCTTTTGCCTCGAGTGATTGTTGATGAGAGCTGGTCTGGTTCTAGAGTCGGTTGATGTGTTGGTGGTGCAGAGAGGAGATATCGAATTTGCACTTCGTACTCCGAACGTCACCAAGAGACCGCCGCCGGTACGTACCGTCTCCACCACACCGCGGCAGGCAGCTGAACTGTTTATCGCCGTCACATTTCAACCTCTCTCTCTCTCTCTCTCTCACACATTCACCACGCACAACCACTCACACACAACTCGCAGGCACCATGGACCCCGCCAACCCGAGCCCCCACGAAGCCGAGCCCGCCGTCGTCCGCTTCCGGCCCAGCAAGAGGCGCAAGACCTATCGCCAGCGCCCCCAAGACCAGGACGACAGCCTTGCCCCGCGAGCTCCCGCCGACGGCGACGACGAGAAACAAGGCAGCAGAGGACGCACGAGCAGGAGCGGCAGTCAAGACGGCCACCCCGGCCCGCTCGAGCGAGATGCAGACGCACACTCGGACGCGGAGCCCGTCGTGCGCTGCAACCCGCGCCGTCGGCGCACGCGCTTCCGCGGCATTGGCTTCGCCTCCGACGAGTCGCGCCCGACCGCCCTCGCCGGCCCGCACGTCTCCAGGGCCCTCGTCCCGCGCGGCCAGGACGCTGCCGACGACGAAAAGCCCGTCGTCAGGGGCATCGCCGACCGCTTCATGCACCAGACGGGCCTCATCGCCGACCCGGACGACAGACACATGTACGTTGCCCCCATGTCCCTCCCGCCAATCACTCTCGACAAGCAAACAAGAGCCCCCCCGCGCTAATCTCCCAAGGACTGAATACATAGAGTCGCGCCTCTCTAGCCGCATCGCCGCCTCAAGCGCTCCCAAGCCCACCAAGTCCCGCCACCCCCATCACCCTCCCTCGTCCCCCCCGGCAGCGACAGGCGCCGACCACCCCGGCCAGCCGCCCGCCCCGTCCACTGCGTCGGCCGTCAGGGCCGGCGACCAGCCCACAAAGCACGGCAAGCTGTTCGAGGTGGACATCCCTGCCGACGTGCGCAACCGCCGCGACGACGCCAAGAGGCGCCACGCCGAAAAGGCTCCCAAGCCTCGCTTTGGGCGCAACAGGCGCAACAGCGACGACGTGAAGCGAGACGAGTTTGTCGAGCAGTTTCTCCACGAAAACAGACGTACGCTTTCAGCCCCCTCAAACCCCCCTAACCCATATTCCTACAGCACTCCTCTCTGTCCAGAAGCTGAGTCTTCCCCCTCTAGTCGACGTCTACGATTTCCCCAAGCAGTCCACCGCCCCACCACCCCCCTCGTCCTCCACCTCCACCTCCGCCGCGGCGTCTGGCGACCACCGCACCGCCGACGACCGCATGGCCGAGCAGTTCCGCCGCCAATACCTCGACGACCTCGCCCAGCGCCGCCAGCGCAGGCGCCACGCCCACCCGCCCCGCCAGCAGCCCCCGCCCGGCGACGTCCTCCGCGGGCCCAAGCTCGGCGGCAGCCGCAACTCGAGGGCCGCCGTCAGGAACCTCTTGCTGCAGCAGGAGAAGGAGAAGGTGGGCAGGAAGGTCTAGGCGTCGCGTCGCGACGTTGGGCCCAGTTCAACCCTTGCTCCGCCAGAGCTTAGCCAGTGTACCAACAATACGACACGGGAGTCGGCGCGCGTGATTTATTCCAATGATTGATTCTTTCATTCTTCTATAAAGCTGGGGACGCATGAACGAGTGTATATACATGTTCGAGCAACAAGCCGAGCCACAATTCAAGACACTTGCCTTTATTATCGGGCCCTCGACTTGGGCACTGCCAAATCCCATCGTCAATTGCCGTCCTAGATTGGGCGTATCCCGGCACATCAATCCAAACACATGACAGCGCCAGAGAATTAACGTCCGTGATGACCGTCGGGAATCATTTGTCCCACAGGCCGCCTCCCACCGGGGATCTGATCCAAAATACACAAGTACCAACGCCGCGAAGCAACAGATCGCCCACCCATTTGAGGCAAAAGAGAAAATGATCGTCAAGCGGCCGTCAGAGCTCGGGCCATATCTCCGGTACGGCCGCCACAGCCAGGCCAGGCGCTTTCGCGCACGCCTCCCGAGAAAAGAGGAGAAAAAGATCAAAAACCTGTATGATGCTAACCCGCCGTGCGCCGTCCCTCATGGTCGCTAGTGCGTCGCGGCCTGGATGAAAATTCATTGGTCAAAGTTAAGGCGGAAACCCGAGTTTCGGTCAAGGAGCTCCATCATCTCACGTCGAGCTGAAAGGGCTTGAACCGGCCGCCAATGGTGGCACAACGGGGACACTTTCTTCGTGCTCCGTGTTCCGCCATGAGGACCTCGACGCAGGCCGGGCAGAGGCCACAAATGCATTCCGTACACGCGTACGAGCCCTTGAGCTGCGACACGCCTTGGCAGGCCGCGCAGTAAATCTGAATGTTGTGGGCCGAAGGATAGGTCGGCGACGAATCGTTTAGTCCACGAGGTGCCATGTGGAAGTTCTCTCCGCTTTCGACCGAAGGAAAGGGGTCCGCGCTGTCCTGGTTGTAGGACGGCGGCGTCAGGGCTTGCTGCAGCGGCGATGCCTGATAGCTCCCGGCCTGGACGTGCTGCTGGTGCTGCAACGGCGGCAGCGAGCCTCGGTGAACTGAAACGGGCGATTGCGGTACCTGCAGCGGCAGGGTCAGCACTAAGCCGGAAGCATACAAAAGCAAAAGGGAGACAGTAGTTTACTGATGGCTTCTTACAGGCGTGCGGTCATCGTCAATGTCGCCGGCCGCCGAGGCAGCTTGGTCAGCAGCGTCAATGAGATCCTCCCAGCGCTTCCCGTAGTCCGCCGAGGGCTCGGCAGAGAGGGCTTTCCGGTCATGGCTGCCGCCCGGTCTCAAGCGCTCGTCATTTTGGATGCGGCGGAGCCAATCGGCGGCGGAGCCGCGAGAAGTCTTCTTCTTGTGGTTGGACTCGCGGCCTCGCTTCGTCACCGACTGCTTGCGCGGCCGATTGGGCCCCAAGGGCCGCTGCAGGGGCGGCAGGGTCGAGGAGCGCCCGGGCGGCGAGTTGGCGAGGAGCGGCGGCAAGATCTCGCGTGGCCTGCCGGCCGAATAGGGATCGCTCGTGACATCCTTGTGGGAGAGGTTCAAGGGAGGCAGCTCAATTGAAGTCCGAGCGACGCGGCGACCGTCCGTGTCCGAGTAGTAATCCTGCAGCGCACCGAGTTAGCCATGACGGTGGAGAGAGGCGAGGGGCGTCGGCTGCTATCGATAGGCCGCGGGGTAAAACATGCGACGACATACTCGATCGGTTTCATTCTCTCGCTCGGACTTGACGCCGTGCAGCTCGGCAAGAGCTGCTGCTGCGCTGGCGGCGCCCAACAAGGAGATGCCGTTTGTTAGGGGGTACTCGTCGGCATGGCGCGGCGTCCCGGGGTTACTCGAGCCATCGCGAAGATGGTTGCGCCTATCATACAAGTCTGTGTCGACGACGGACAGGTCAGCCTCAATCTGGGGCACGTGGACACGGTGGCGGAGGACAGACTCTGTGCGGCCGACGACGATGGCTGGTCGGTACTGCGACGGTCCTGGGGCGGCGTGTTGATCATGAGCAGGAAGCTCTCTTCGGTCGCCGGCAGCTTCGAGATGTAGTTCTCGGGGTGCGCTCGACGGATATGCTCCTGCATGGAGCGGTATCGTTTTTCCTGCAGGTTGGCGAGAGACAGGTCAGAGTCAAGGAGCCGGGGTATACAGAGGGCGGACGGAGGCGCGGATGCGACAGGCGGGGTGCGCGGGGCGGGCGGACGAGGGGAAAGGGACTCACGCCGATACAGCGCTTCCGGCAGCTGGAGCCGTCTTGATTTCGCAAGGGGCAGACGACTTCATTGTTGGAGTCGGTGATGGAGAAGGAAGAGGTCAAGGACGAGCGTGGCGGCATCTTGAATCCACCATGCGCAAAGGCAGGAGAAACGGGGCAGTGAGGGGGCGAGTTGGACGATCAATCGGATAGGCGGCAGTCGTCGAGGGAGGAGCTAGGCATCGCAAGTCCAAGAGGGAGCTTGCCTTGTTGTCGAAACGGTCGAGAGGAGGAGCAGTGGCAAGACGAGGAGGAAAGGAGAAGCAATCAAGAAGAAGAGCAAAGCTACAAGCAAGCGAGCTAGGAATAAGACTAGCCGTGAAAGAAGGCCGACTCTTAAGACAAGGAGCAGATGCGTCCTTCTCGAGCGCCTTGGGCAGAAGCGAAGCGGCTTTTAGAATTGGGGCCAGTATCGGCAAGGCTCAGCAAAGGCTAAATTTGAGCTTCGGCCACGACGGGAAGGGCTAAGGGGCCTAGAGGAGAGGATAAACTGGCTGCGGCGTCGACTCTGAGAAGTCGGCGGGCGAGCTTGAAGCGTGTAAGGAATGGCGCAGGCAGGTGAGGAGCTCGAAGGGGCGAACCAACGACAGCCGGCCAACGACAGACGGGCCCGCGGAGCGTCGCTGCGACGAGAGACGAGGGACAGAGGGGATGCGAGTTAAGGCAGTGTATTGCGTTGCTGATGAATGGTCGAGGCCGGATCGACGACGAGGGGCAGCAAGCCGAGCGAGGGAGGAGAGCGCAGTACAGCCAAGGGCCAAGACACGAGCTGAGGCTGGCTGGCGGGCTGCAGCATCAAAGCCCCCTCCTCCGGGCCGTGCAACAGAAAGAGGCGGAGGGGGGACACGAGGCGGAAGCTAACTTGTAACTTGTAGGAGACGATGGCGGCGGGCAGCGGGCGGTGGACGGACAGCAATGGGGAAGGGAAGCTGCTTTGAGGAAGAGGAAGAGCGGAGAAGGGGGGCGCGAGAGAGATGGATGGCTACTTAGCTGAGGGCTGAGAGCTGAGAGAGAGAGGGAGGAAGGGAGGGCGAGAGAGAGAGAGAGAGAGAGCAAAGAGTGAGAAGACAGCGACAAGAGGATTAACGGTCGATGGATACTACCTATGCCAGGAGGAGGGGAGGTGGGGGAGGAGGTACCCGGCCGTGGGCGAGGTAAAAGGCAGAGCCAAGGTACTGCTGGTAAGGTACTAAAGGAGAGCAAAGGACTCCGGGGGCTCGGTTTACTGGACCGAGGCCTGTAGTGACCGTTGTAAGTCAGTCGCTGCCCTGATGCTCTCTCGCGCAGACCAATGGGCGAGCTCGCAGATGCAAGCTTGTCGTCGCCCCTCTTCCCCAAAGAAGCTGCTGGCCTGCAACACGAGTGCAAACAGCATGGAGAGCGAGTGGCCAGAGCGTCGACGGGGCGTCTTGACCCCCGAGCACGGGCGGCAGCACAGTGGACGCCGCCTACTACTTACTAGTAGTAGGTGCTCACTGACTGACTGACTCGGGACAGGCCCCGTCGTCCGAGTCGGGAGCATTGCCTCAGGTACGTACTGTACAACCTTGCCGTTGTCATTAGCCAGTGACAAGTGACGACTGAGAGAGCGGGCAGGCAAACGAGGGGGGCAGATAGAGCAGACAGAGCAGACAGAGCAGACAGAGCTTCTCTTCTGTTGCTGCCGCCCCACGGCGCCAGCTACCCCTACCTCCCTACCTTTAGCTTGAGCTGCTGCCACAAACCTCGCTGCATCGGGTAGGTGGTGTGAGAGGCAGGGTGGATGGGGCCGTCATTCGTCGACTGGTGGGCGTAGAGTGCGTGCATGACTGGCTAGTAGTGGTGGTGGTGGTGGCGGTGGAGGTGGAAGCAAGTTAACGTGCGAGGCGTGCGTGGAGCACGCACACTCGAGGGCGGGCAGGCTTAGGTAGGTACAGTACATAAGTAGGTAGGTATCCGTAGTGGGTACAGTTAGTAAGTTAGGTACCTAGGTAGGTACTAGGTAAAACTCGGAGGTCATGGTGCATGACCTCAAGCTCCTGTACAGCACGTGCCAGCCCAGCAAGTCGAGGTCAGTACCTGCCCAGGGTGAGAGGGAGCAGAGCTCCGGGGTGGACCTCGAGGACGTACCTACCTACCTAGGTACCTACCAACCTACCTACCCACCTACCTAGGTACCTACCAACCTATCTACTGTCTGTAAGTTAATACTCCGCTTCACTTTTGTACAACGCACTCGCAGTCAGGCAATTAAGAAAAATACAAAAGCTGCATGCAGATAAGCTTACGACGTGCTCGCTACCTGGTACTGGGGCGCGCCGGGCGGAGCGCTCCATGCCGACAGAAGGATCACGCGCAGCCGGTACGCACGTTTCCTGCTGCGAATCGCACAGTCAAACTGCTGTTAGCGCCACTGCACGCCCGCCAACTCCAGCGAGCCAGCCCTACTAATTACTAGTAAAAGGAAAGACATGCCATTCGGCGGGCCCGAACTGCTCGCTGCACCAACCGAGTTGCTGCCTTGTACTGTACATACATAATTACCTATCTACCTTGACCTAGGTAGTACAAGTACCGTCTCGTAGGTATCAAACCCCAAGCAGCTGGATGCTTTTCTGGCACGGGCCAGCTAGAGCGTTTCCGGAACCTCTTTTGCTCAGCTTGCGATGCGTAGCGAAGCCAACGACGAAACTCATCGCCAAGTAATTCTCTCTTCATCTCGTCAACGCTGAAGCGACTCCCTCGGGCACGGCGTGTTCCAGCCGAGCTCGGCGAGGTTCGCAGAACTGAGCACCAAATGCTACTACTTACTACCTTTCCCTTCACCTCACCGAGCGCACTGCAAATGCACAATGCCATGCCGAGCCATGCCGCATGGCGGTAAAGCACGCCCGACTGAGTCCAAGCCGTTTTCACATGCATTTATTATTTATTGCATTACTGTACACCACCTCTCGGTACCGTACGGGAGGCGGCCCAGCAGCAACAGCCCTCACCTCCCACCGGTTGTTGACGCCCATCAACCACACAACCCGTTCGTGCCTGGACCCAAGGTCAAAGCAAATCCCACCCACGGCCATGTTTTCAAATCCAGCCCATCCGTCTTGGTGCGACAGCTCCTCTGGAACCGTTCTGCGACTACCCCCCAAAAGGGTAATCGGGGCACCTCCTCCTCCACCCACGCTCTCGGCGCTTCCGCGCGCGCAAACCCAAATCATTCTCCCTCCTCTCAGCGGCCTCACCGCCCTTGCACGTCGTTTCTTAGCTACCTGCCTACCGAGCTAGGCGGGCAACGCTGACGGAGCTTGGGCCCGTGGCCGACCAACCTCATCCAAGTCGGCAGCTTTCCCTCCCATCTCCCAATCAGACTGACAAAAGCCTTGAGCGTTGGTCAAGACGCTATAGCCTCGGCCTCTGCTGGCTCTATTGTCATCGTCACGCCCCCGTCTCATCCCCGTTGGCCTATGGCTCCAGCGGCGAGGGCCCAGCATAATCAGTCACAGCGATACCATGTACCTTGTACGAGACATGCCCATCAAATTCAAAGTCGTGTCTTTGGCTGGCCACCGAGGCCTGCCGTACCGACGCGCAAAAGCTTTCGTCTTGACCCCTGAAGGAGTTCCTTGGGAAGCGTGCATGTGTGCCAGCCACAAGTCCTTGACACATACCCAAAGGACAGGTGACCGGCGGTAGAGTCCTAGTCTTCTCGCCGCCCGCCCTCAACACTGCCTCCTTGCCCCGTCGGCTCTAATTCCTTCCACTTCCTCGCAGTTCGTCTCCCTCGTAGATTTCGTAAGTGGCAGGGCAGCTTGCCCAATGCTTCATGGCGCATCCCGCAATCCCATTCCGTAGCCGCCGGTCCTCGACTGGACGCCACCTCTCTTTGCTATGCCACCAAGGCAAGGCTCGACGCGGCGCCGAGGGTATCATCCACCCATCCAACCAACTGTCCCTTCGCCGCCCAAACATCCAGTCCGCGGATGCCTCCATACCGTGCCGGCGTTGATGGCCCGGATGGAGCAAGGAGAGAAATGAGATATGAAAAGCACCATCACCGCCTACTTGAGCTGCTTCAAAATCTCGCTCAGAAAGTCTTCGAAACTCAGGGTAATGTAACCGTCGCGGTCGTCGTCGTACTTCTTAAAAACATCCGTCATGCGCTTGAGCGAGATGCAGCTCTGGACAAAGAGATCGAAGCTCATGACGCCCTCGTTGCGCTTGTCGTAGGTGCGGAAGAGCAGCTCGACAAACTGGGGGCTGAGGCGGTAGCGGAAGGCGATGAGGGCGTTTGAGAACTCGGCGAGGGAGATGTTGCCGGAGCGGTCGACGTCGAAGCGGTCAAAGAGGGTGCGCCACGAGGCGAGAAAGGACCACAGGCCGCAGAACTCGTCAAAGTTGATGGTGCCGTTGCGGTCCGAGTCGAACATGCGGATCATCATGCGGACCGTCTGGATATCAAAGGCGGTCCAGTCGCCGTTGACGAGGGCGGCCGAGAGCTCCCGCTCCGACAGCTGGCCACCGCCTGCGTGGTTCAGAGAGTCAGTATGAGCAGGACCTGGGGCACTTGTCGAGGAGACGAGGAAACCCACCGTCCTTGTCCACGGCTCTGAAGAGCGGCAGCAGCGTCGCATCCGAGCCCGGGGCGTTGTCCGGGACGGGGGACGGTGGCAGCCGAGAGTTCTGCTGGGGGCGGCCGCTCTGAGACGTAGCGTACGAGTGCGGCTGAGGCACAGGCGGCGGTGGCTTGGACTCGTATCGCGAGTGCGGGTTGGAGGAGGAGGAGGCTGGCGGGGAGGCCGGACCGGGCTTCTATGGTGAGCAACAAGCTCGAGTTAACACCATGCATGGCTCTTTGCTCATGAGAAACGTCGATACGTACAGCGTCCGGCTCGGCGAACCTGGGAGGGAGCATCGGTCAGCGGTCCGTCCAGGGCTTGTTGCAAGTTGTTGCAAGGAGGAATGGATGGGGAGAGGGCGCGCTGCCTACCTGGGCAGAGCATCAGGGTTGTAAGGTCGATTGTAGGCCATTTTGATTCCACGTCGCGACGTTTCAACGTGTGAAGAGGGCGGGGTCGACAAACGGGCGCGGCGCCGAGGGTTTTCACGAGGAAAAACGGCGAACTTCAAAGGACAAAGGGGAGACTAAAGGGTAGGCCCGTCTCCCTATTATGCTCCTCGTGTCCACGGTATCGGAAAGAGAAGATGCAAAAGGGCGGTCGGGAGGAAGAGGAAGAGAATAGGAATGTCGAGGTTGGATACAGGCAGCAGGCCTGTAGGCGGGCAGTATTTTGGGGCCCGCGGGGGGAGTGGAACACCCCGCCCCAGTTTGGCTTCTCTACTAAGTTAGTTAACTAATTACCTACCTTACCTCCATCAGGCGCTCCCCGGGTGCTGGCTGGCCTGCTCCGACGGCTGTGTGACCCACGGAACCGCACAGGTCACACACCTTGTCACTCTCTTTTGTATTTTGTACGGAAAATAACGCGTGATAGATAACTCATGCCAAATCTTGGCCTGCATCAAGCAGGTCCCAAAAGGGTCTGTCCATGGCCGAACTCCCCTCGGTCGCGCCTATACCCGTGTACCGTGTACTACGTATTGTATTAGGGGCGCCCACTGGCGGTACCCACTACCATCCTACTTATCCACTACCTCGTCTCCGCTGCGCCTCTGCTACAGCGCATTGGTCCGCGTAACGTCCTCTCAACGACCCCCTCAACTCGTCGCTCCCCCTCTACCCATATTGCCATACCAAGCTGCTTACGTCTCTCGCCTTCGTCTTCCGGAATAAACGGAACCCTTCTTTTCAACACTGCCTGGCATCCAATTGACCTGCTCTCTTGCTCTCTGGGCTGCTCTCCCCGTGGACACCTACGGTATACAGTGGACAGACGTAGCTGGCCCTGGACAAGAAATCGAGGCAAGATACGGATACGAGGCGACCAAATATAAACTCATCCAGTTCGACGAGCTCCCTCCCGCCATGACAGTTACCACTGCCGACAGCGCCCCCGAGTTCTGGCTCTTTGGCTACGGGT
Source organism: Hirsutella rhossiliensis (assembly GCF_020360975.1). Lineage (NCBI taxonomy): Eukaryota > Fungi > Ascomycota > Sordariomycetes > Hypocreales > Ophiocordycipitaceae > Hirsutella > Hirsutella rhossiliensis. The sequence goes on along the minus strand of NW_025408671.1, from coordinate 4,029,605 downwards.
ATGCATAACCGCCAACGCCTTGCCTTCTCCTGAGTCTCACTCACCTTCCTGACATGGCCCAGGAGCCTCATATGGAAACCCCCGCCGCACTTTGGTTGGTAATGCCCACTTACGCCGGCCGACACACACATACCATGGCCCACTGACACCTCCCTGTGCCCCTTTTCCCCCGGCTCCAGATGAAAGAATCCCGGGCTGGGTAACGGGCTATGTCCGTCGGTTCTGGCAGGTCCGCAACCAGAGTCCCGCCTCCTCCCCAGCGACGAGCCCCCCCCAGCTCACATTGTCTAGGCCAGGTATGCGCACCGGTTCTGAACGAGTCCTGCAGCCCGCCCAGTGGCTAACATGCGAGGGCCGTGGGCATGGCGGGACTCTCAGCGAGGACCATCGAGGCACTCCAGAGGCTCCGGGCCGCGTTGTCACCCTCATCGACAAGTCTCACTGGCACAGCTTGTCCGACCACGACTCCTCCGCTCCAGAAAAGGTTTGGGGTGTCGCCTATCGCATCATCCCCGAGCGCATCACCGAGGTCAAGGACTATCTCGACATCCGCGAGATCAACGGCTACTCAATCCACTACACCCCCTTTCACCCGGCTCACGGCTCCCCACCCATCACGACCCTCGTCTACATCGGCACCCCCGACAATGAGCAGTTTGTCGGCCCTCAGGAACCCCACAAGCTCGCCCGACACATCCTCGCCAGTCGCGGGCCCAGCGGCCTCAACAAAGACTACCTGTACAACCTCCACACCGCCCTCACCGAGCTCAGCCCCGACAGCGGTGACGCTCATGTCAGCGACCTCGCCCAGCGTGTCAGGGCTCTCGAGCGGGACGCCCATGACGGCCCACCTCGGCCACCCGGACCCGACACAGACTTTAGGCAAGCGAGCAGCACGGCAGAGGCCGAGGAAATCGAAAAGGTTTGACTGGCAAGGGTAAACCGACGGGGGGAACACAAACAGAAAATAACATGAGAAAGCTTTTGACAACAACCGGCGTTTCCACCCCCTTCTCTCTGGCATCCCTCCCACCTGGCCTGGACTCGTAGACGTCCACCTGCAAAGCCGACCCTGGCTTTCTGTGCGTCGCCTTCATCATCAGTCTTTTGTATATTTGGGGGCCGTGACGTGCGATTCTGTCGACAAGACAGTGACAGCCACCATGTAGACAACAACAGTATGGCGTGGCGTCCTCGCCAACCATCCCCTGGCCACCAAGAAGCAGTCACCAAAACATCTCCCAACCCCCCTCCCCCCCCCAACCCCGGGGCAGTCAAAACCAAGCATCACAGTAACACAGGAGAGCGAAGAGAACATGCAGCCGCCGACTCCAAAGGCGGCCCTCTCACCACAAAGGCCAGAACCGAATCAATTTTCGGGCTGCAAGCCCTGATATCGACAGAAGCATTTCGGGGTATATTTTGCGTCCAACCTCGTTGTGGATTCGCCATATGAAAACCATCGCAGCGCGGCCGCGGGAGAAAATTAAACCTAGCAATACCTTGGGGCATGAAATGGTCCGAGTCGTTGTCCCGAGATGGGGTTACCGTCCTAAGCAGATTCTCCTCCGAGATGGCCGAAGTCGTGTCAGGGCCTTGTTCATTCAAGCTCGCTAGTAGCCTCGACCGCCTTGATGCGGGGGCGGCGGCTGCTGTTGCGGGTAGCCTGGGGACTGCTGCTGCGGCTGAGACGAGCCCGGGTATCCATAGGAAGGAGGGGCATAGCCTGCAAGACGGTCAGCAGTCGGCAGATTGGAGGGCATCGCCGTTGACGACTGGGGCTTGGGATCATTACCCTGCGGGGGACCAGGGTATCCGGGCTGCTGCGGGGGGTAGCCGCGTCCGTAGCCGTCGTTGTACATCTGGCCATTCGAAGAATAGCCGGGAGCTTGGTTGTAGCTGTTGAACTGCGAGTAGCCGCCTCGTCCCCCGAAGCTCGAAGGGCCGCCTCGGCCGCCTCCGCGGTCTGAAGCCTTATCGACGCGAATCGTTCGACCGTCAAACCTAGGAGAGCATGAGCATGGGAAGCAGACAAGGGAGCGCCCGACCAAAGACTAACGCGGCCGGCGACAGCGGGTTGAAAAGACAATGGGGAGCTCTTACTCGATGTTGTTCATGGCGGCAATGGCGCTCTCCGCATCATTGTCGTTGGTGTATCGCACGAAGCCGAAACCGCGGCTGCGACCAGTGTCTCGGTCTTTAACCACGACCTTTTCCAACCCCAAGGGGTTTTTGAATTAGAAGAGATTTCCACGCACGGTGGGATGAAGCAGTGGGGGGGATGGGATATGACGCAGTAGCATGAGGAAGACGGTGGCTTGGCCGATGACGTGAGTCGCCAAACAGCCACCGCGGGCGACGAGACAAGGAGTGAACTTTGACGTACCGCTTCATCAACGGGGCCAAACTCCTCGAACTTTTGGCGCAGGGTCGCCTCGTCCGTATGCCATGCCAGGCCACTGCGACGAGTGTTAGCAGAAGTGTCTTTGGTGTGCTGGCCTCGCGACGGCCTCGTCCATCCATGTGTATGAGATGGGCGTCGGCCTGAAGCATGGAAAAAGAGGGAAGAGGGAGAGAGGGGGGCGGGGATTTGAGAAAGAGGGGGAGGAGAGGAGGCGAGCGGAGCGACGACTGACCCTACAAAGAGCTTCGCCATGGTGAATAAAGCACTGCAATGTACCGGAGATGAGTTGCTTGAGCGACGCTTTCTCGGCTCGGGGATGGTTTGATGATTTGGGAGACGGGGCGCTTGTGAAAAGTCGTCAGGGAGGTGGTGGACTGTGATGATGGCGCTTGGTGGTGCGAGGCAGAAAGAAAAGCTGGCAGGGCAGGAATGGGACGCAAGCTGGGTGGGTAAGGTACGGGTACCACTTCAGTACAGTACGAAGTAGCGTCGGCGGAGGCAGCCAGGTCCGCTTATGTAACGCACCCAAGGAGGCAGGTAGGGTGACACGGGTGCTGTAGGCAGGGTCACGGGTGTTATAGGCAGGCAGCATGAGGCGATTACAGCGGGCGTTGCGGGCGGTACCTCGTACTGAGGTACACTTTTGGGATTTATCCAAGGTATTTAGGTACCTAAGGTATTGTTCAAACGGTTTGCCTGTACTCCGTACCTCCCTTAGGTAGGTACCTAGGTAGGTAGGTAGTGGCTCTGAGTCCTCCATGGGTACAGGTAGTCTTAGGTGGCCCGGCTGGTCGACTAACTGGTCGACTAGCTGGATCTTGTTCTGATTCTGGCTGTCTTCTTCACGGCGACACGAGCAGAGGCAGCGACAAGGAGCAGCGGCGGAAAAGGACAGCATCACGAAATACTGGGACTGGGGGATCGATACGAAGTACAAGGTGCTCCGCAGCGACAAGGCCATCTGAACTGGGACTAGCAGTTCAAGGGCCGGCGAGCAAGATAAATATTTTCATCACGTGCTCTGCACGAAGCAGAGCTTTCGCGGGGCTGCGCCATCGGAGACACGGAGGCCCGACTTTGATTAATGCCCTCGCGATGCTTATGCCGCACTGGCAGCAACGCACGTGATTTTGAGTGTTGCCGTCCGATGGTAGCAGGCAAAAAAGAATCAGAACAAGCTGCTGACGCTCAGCTGGGTCGTGGCCGCCTAAACCCATGACCTTGGCTGGTCTCCTTCCAATCCAACCAAGGCACCGGGGTAGGTAGGTACCATCATGCTTTACCGGTTTTCCTTCTCCTTTCTTTTGTGCGCATCTTGTGTCGGCAAGGGCAGCTTGAAGTCAGCAAAGAGACGCTGCCGAGGCACTCCGCGCCTGCGCAGCACCATGCTTTATCAAGTAAAGTGTTAACTAACTTATGTACCATCTTGTCTGGGTACTGGGTACTCCGTACGGGCGTTCCGGGGTCGAGAATCAGGGTCGCCGAACTGAGAATGCGTCAATCAATATCCGGATACATGTACCGAGTACTTTCAAGTGGAATCGGCTCGGAGGATTATACCGGCACACTCATGCTCCGTGCAGTACAACGGGATGGATGCAAGTGTGCGTATGCATGCGACTCTCTCCCCCACCGTCTTTTTGCGAAGTGTGTTCGTAAAAAGTGCTCCAAGCCAGTACAATGACGAGACAAGATAAGACAAACTGCCGGCTTGGCGTCGAGGGGCGAGGCTACAAAGCCCTCCAACATACGGTATTCGTACATGAGCTCGCTCGTCCGACGGTCCCGTGCAAACATGGACTCGAAGATCCGCGGCACCCTCCCTGCCCCCTCTGCGTCTTTTCATATCCACCCATCCCTCAAACGCCCGCGAAACAGTGCCCAAGCGCGCGGGGACACTCTTGAGTGGCTTCTCCGAGCATCGTGCCTCGCGAGAGAGCCATGCTGATGCTTGGGTGTAATTGTACCTAAGCATTTCCGCCCTCAGGGTGTATGCGGCACACGGTTGCGTCTCTCCAAGAATGAAAGCATCCGTCAGCCTCGGCAGCTCTTCTGTAGTTACACCGCTATGCCTACAGCTCGCCCAGAGTGCGTTGCTCGAGGGCATCGTCAAACAATATCAAGGGACAGGTCCAGATAGACTTGTAGACACTGTAGCTATGCGTGAGTCGTGCTCGAGACGCAAAGGCTGCGGTTCGTCGAGAACAACTGGCGGCAGTTGCGATGCTGCCCGAGTACTAGTAGGCCTTTGGCTAATAAGGCAGCCACTGTCTTTCAGCCAAGGTAGATAGGCCGATTAGGTACCTACCTAAGCGAGCGAGCAAGCAGCAAGGCGTCAAGTAGCTGTAACTCGCTTCACTTGACAAAAGCGACTCCTTCTGCAGCTTCACTCTCACTCTCTCTCGCCCGGTCTTGTCGAAACCAGCCAGCGCAAACCCAAACTCTTGCTGCTGCTCCTCTCTCCATCTCGCCCTCTTCTCAGCTACTTGACCCTCAAAACGCCCCTGACATGACCCGATACCATCACCACATTCCCAAGGCGTCTCGAGGAGCGGCTCAGGGGCCCAGGCGCGAGGGATGCGGCCGCGACCACGTTCCCCGACCGGCGTCATGCGCTCAGAGTCTGCCACTGACTTTATCCAGTCTTGGCTGAGCCGGATACAAACGGCCAGCCATGCCCACTCGTCGCACCTCGAAGAAGCTGAGAGGACGCCTCCAATGCCCCAGGAACCCTGGCGTCCAAACCACCTTCTGCCAAGTACAGGCCCGCATAGACAAGCAGCGCAGAGCCCGAGTCTGTTCGTTCGAGACAGCCCATTGCCAAGCCTCTCGTCGGGACGGTCAGGCGACTAGAGATCCGTCGTGACCTTTTCTGACTCGCCAGAAGACGCCAATCCTCGACAAAAGAGGCAGCGCCGTACGTCGTCGGGCCAGCTTTCCGCGGCTTCTGTGCCTCCCAGTGACGACTATCGCAAAAGGATCCGGCGGAAGACTCGACATGACCGGTACGACACTAGGAAGCGCCAGGGCACGCGGGAACCGCCTCCTAAGAAGAAGGCCTCCCGTTCAAGGAGACGGAAGACGGTCCACAGAAAGCAGATGCTTCGATCTGAACCAGAGGTGATGAGCAATTTTGCTTCCGACGCCATCTCGAAGGGACGCGTGACGGTTAGTCCTTTCTCCCTCGCAATTCTCTAGAGCCTAATCCTGATGCTTGGCAGATGAAACCCAATCTCAGAGCTGGGTCCTTTCTCAATGGCCGGAGCTCAGCAGCTGCTCAGCGTATGTGACACTCACCTGCGGAAAAGGTCATGTCTAACCCAGAGCAGCTGCAGACCTCAAGTTCTACCATTTCGATTATCTTGTCGATTGTCCCAAGGCCAAGCAGGAGGGGCCGTTGCCCTCAAAGTCACGCAAATCTAACAACCAGCGAAAGGCGGAGAGATCACTGCAAGAGGACTCAGACTTCTTTGCAAACATCAGGACAAGCGACAGGAGTTCCTGGCCGTCTGGTCCAGTCCACCCTCCAGGCACGCAAGTTCCCGCACCCGCCGGAATGAGTTCAGATCGAATCGATACACCGATCCCTCGAGACTCAGGTCATGACAGGCCAGTAAGTCAAACAGCAGCGGATTTGGGCTTTGGTGCGGAGAGATATTGGGAAACGAGCATGCATCAAGTCGGGGCAAAAGAGAGCAGGGCACCCGCTTCTGCCTTGTCGATCAGCCGGCTCTCTAGCTGTGATTCGGGCGGCACTTCTCTTCAGCCTCCTGTACAATACATGATGGGTTTGGATCTCCCGGAATACAGGTCCAACAACTCACATTTAGACGGCCTACTTGCATCTGGCGTGTATGATCATACAGGAATCTCTCGCGATCGCATCTCGGCATCGCATGCTGCTCCATTACGAGAGAAGAAGCCGAGATCCAGAGAAGACCAAGACCCGAAACGTCCTCGAGCATGCGCTAAAGTCAATGCGCGGAGAGACAGCTACCAAGACAAAGCAGTCATGGTGAGCCCCTGGCTGGAAACCGGCAGAAGGGTGCCACCCCTCAAGCCCCAATCTCGCACGTGCGGCTCGGTTAGCATTGGTCACGGCAACCCCGTTGAGGCGACACGAGATATACAGATGATCCCCGCGGAAGGGACAGGTCAATCGCAGCAATATGAATTTCAAGAGCGTACTGGGACGGCCCAGTCCAGGCCCGACGCGGGCTGCCACCCCGAAACAGAACCAACACGGGAGAGCGCAGATATGCCCCTCTTGCGAGTAAGGGGACCGGAAAAATATAGCATAGTCTCAACTGGCCTCGAAAGCGCCTACCGGTATGGGGGCTGCGATGCGAACCAATATTCCCACGAGACCAGCCCAGCGGCTGGGTCTGGAAGCCACGCTTTTTTCAAGTTCCCCGGCAATCTCCCATCTGTCCGGCCATTGCGTTACGGCGTCTCCACGCCGCAGGTAGCTGATCGCTTGTGGACACACCCGGGCATAACGTCACTCTCTATCCCGCATTCTCAGGTGGTGCAGCCGGCGCAACGATTTGCTTTAGACGTGGAAAGGGAAGGTGCTCTCCCGTTTGAGAGGAGACGCTCGGGCGAGCCGATGGATGACGATTCCGATGAGCACATGCCGGACTTTATCGCGAAGCTCGAACGTGAGGCCCTGGAAGAAGCAGAGATGGGCCCGCACTTGGACCGAAATATCGACCAGCTCCAGCATGGAGGCGGTATGCTCGACAAGGAGATGGTGGACTTGCAGCTCCATCAGTTTGACCTGGCGGAGTCGATGGGCACAGGAGGCGAGTTCAGTCGACTCAGTGACCAGCGCAGAGCATCCAGTTCCCGTATGCTCCATGAGCCGCACGCAGCCACTCCGCGGTCGTGGCAGCAAAGGCATGACTTGGACGACATGGACATGACAGGTTTCTGGCGCCCCAACTGCTTCAGATGAGGCGGAAGTATGACTTGCAAAGGCCTGGTCGACAGCGGGCCACGCGGTCCTCGATACATTTCGGTGGAATTCACTCAGGCTCCTGATCTTTCCACTTGTTTCGCAGGTCATGCACGTCGAAGCCGCACTGCTCGGCCTTGGCAGTGATGGCGTGTGCTTTACCCACGACGGGGGCGTCAATCATCTTGCCATCGAGCGTCCAAGCCCCCCGACCAGAAGCAGCCGCCTTTTCATCGGCTGTGGTGATCCTGACTGCCCATTCAACCTCGTCGGGTGCCGGGGCAAAGATGGCCTGAACGACCTCGACCTGACTGGGATGGATACATTGTTTCCCGTTGAAGCCCATTGATTTGCCTTGGGCGCTCTCGTCCCGCAACGTCTGGAGCCCCTCATCACCTTTGTAGGACGTGCATACCAGGTCAATGGCGCTGGGCAAGCCGGCTGCTCGCGCTGCCGTGACGATGGCGGACCGAGCGAATAGAAACTCGGTTAAGGAGGGCGTACGGGTGATGGAAAGATCGAGAGCAAAGTCCTCGGCCGCAAAGATGAGACCGCTGAGGTACGGCGTGGCCTTGCATATGCCACCGAGATCCATGACAGCCCGTGCGGATTCGATGAGGGCGATGATCTTGATTGGGTTACCAGAGCCACTTGCGTGGCGCTCCGGTGCGACGTGACGGAGAACATCAGATACAAAGGTCAGGTCAGCCGCGCACTCAACCTTGGGCACAACAACGGCGTCCACGAGCGGGGCGGACGCGAGAGCAGTCAGGTCCTGGAGGGCGAAGGGCGTGGGTACGGCATTAATGCGAACGGCAAGTTCGGATACGGACGAGGGACGGGTCTTCAAGTTGGTGAAGTGCGCCCTGAGACTGTCGCGGGCCGTGGGCTTGAGCGCCGGAGTGACGGAGTCTTCCAAATCATACGTGATGTTGTCAGATGCCAGGCCCAAGGATTTGGAGAGCATATTTTGGGAGGAGGCGGGAACTCAAGCCAGGCGTCACGTCAGTTTGGAGCCGGGGAGCAGGACGTAGATGCAGTTTACCGTATAGGAGCGAACGACGGAGGATGGATGATGATCTCGCCGCCGTCGCCATGGTGGTGGATGCGGGCAGATGGTGGCCAAGTCAGTGATTACCGGGCGAGGACGATGCAAATGATAGGAGCTAGTAAAACGCTGCAGAATTGAGTGGGAGAATAGACGGTGGCGATGGCTTGCCTTGGTGTATTAACCGAGTCTTGTTGAAGACGTCGTCCATGCACTCATTAGGTAATCCGTTCAAAGTAAGGTACAGTACGGAGTAGGTACATACCCACGGAGTACGGAGCACAGAGTACCGAAGAATGTACCTCGTCCATGATTGCCTTAGCAAGGCAATTGGACACGACGACAGCTTCCTCACCGTTACCCGACCGACGACGAGAAACCGCCTCCGTCTCCGCCTTTGCCCCGAATCCATCTCCCCTTTGGTGCGCGCGAGCGCCGACCACGGACGAGACGAACTCCGCGACCGACCCGGCGGTGGCATGACGAGCGGCCTCATCGGCATCGGGGCCTAAACTGCGCTTCAATCTCGCGTGCAGAAAGCAGACGAAGAAGAAATAAAGCGAGAGGAGGCGACATCTTGAGGGCTCATTCTTCATCAAGCTGCTAAAACGCTGCCTCACGTGGAAAGCTCGAAGAAGAAGGAGAAAGCAGGGCAGATGGACGCTACGCAAAACGCGCCCGGCTCGTTGAGCTGGCGGCTGAGCTCGCATCCCATTACGCTGCTCACCTTTTTGGCGTTTAGGATAAGTCAGTCTTCTTGTCTGCCCCATGTCGCGCGGTTTTCTTTTTCCAAGACGAAGAGTGGGGGAGGCTCGGGGTCATGGCTTGCTGACGCGCGTGTCGCAACAGCCAGCGTCTTGATATATTTCCTCGGCCTCTGGATCATCAAGAGCATGTGGGTGCCGCCCCCCCTCTCTCGCCGTCCCCATCCTCACTGTGGCCCCTCAGCTGACGCGCCTCGCCAGGATCATGATCTTCATCATCACCATCCTCCTCCTGGCCGCCGACTTCTACTACCTCAAGAACATTGCCGGGCGGCGCCTCGTCGGCCTGCGCTGGTGGAACGAGGTGGACGCGCAGACGGGCGACTCGAAATGGGTCTTTGAGAGCAGCGATCCGGCCTCGCGCACAATCAACCCGACCGACTCGCGCTTCTTCTGGCTCGCCCTCTACGTCCAGCCCGTCCTCTGGGTCGTCATGGCCGTCCTGGCCCTGGTGCGCCTGCAGTTTCTGTGGCTGCCCCTCGTCGGTGCGTTGCCCTTCCCCCCCTGTTCTTCCTCTTCGGCCCCTGCCCCCTACCGTCTTCCAGATGGCGTCGAGGCGTCGAGTCATGGCCGAAGCATATGTGGACTTTTCAAATCCCTCGGCCATCTGCTGGCTGCCGGAGCTCGGCCGAGAACCGCGTGACATCAGTGCGCTAACAAGACCAACACAGTCATCGCTCTTGTCCTCACCGTCATGAATACCCTCGCCTTTTCCCGGTGCGACAAGTTCAGCCAGGCCTCCAACCTCGCCGGCAGCGCCCTTGGGACCTCCAACCTCGCCGGCAGCATCGCCAGCAACATGATTGGCCGCTGGTTCTCGCGCAACTAGCCTGTAGCATTGCAGGCCGTTCGCTCATGCGTCAGGAAAGGGTGCGATGTAATCCAGTCGGCCGAGGTGCAGGCTCCTGAGGGAGCTAAGAAGAGACTACTTGAAAGAGGAAGACCACCCGTGCGATGGTGGGAGCTTCTGTATTGCGCGGCCTTTCCCCATGACCAGGGGAGACGAGGCGTCGTCGGGTTTGCAGTGGGAGTGCAGGCGTGTACACTATGAGCAGCCCTTGACGAGTTGATGCAATAAAGTCAACCCGTTTTTTTCGCCAGGCTCCCCTCGCGTCATACGAAGATCGCGGCCAACGCTTCGGCGACGTTCGCCGCCATCACATGGGCCCTCTTTACTCCGTGTGCTCCATGGCAAGACAAGACAGACATTGGCACCTAAGAACTGAAGCGCCTAGATACTGAGCATCAAGGAGACTCAGCCGGAAAAAGATTGGTATTCCTCCTGGAGCACATCAGACTGACAAGTCGCCGAGAAAGTGCATGAAGATAATCGCTCGGCCCCCCGTCGCCCAGAACTCCGACCTAGAAATTGACATGCGCGCCCCGGGTCCCTCCCAGCGTCCCCTACACCTTGACAGCTTGCCCTCCCTTGGGTCCGCATCATATACCCACGCGACAAAAACAGCCACGATCCAAAGCCGGGCAATCGCCAGTCTATCGCCGGGCAGCGCGCTCAATCTCGGCATCCAGCTGCCGCTCCTCGTCCTCGAGCCGGCGAATCTCCTCTGCGGTCATGCCCTCTTCGACCAGGTGGGCAACGGTGTTCGATACGCCCTGCGTGGCCTGCGCAGGGTCGTCGTGGTCGTCAGCGCTCGAGTGCGAGCTGCGCAGAGCTGCGACTTCGGCCTCGTGCGGCGTAAACCCGGCTTGGTCATCGTCTCCCTCGCTATGTGAGGCGCCCGCGAGCGGGGAAACGGGCGAGCTCTGATTTTGCGTTGACGTCCCTCCATCTAAGTAGGGTGAGCGAGGCGAATCAGCGACGTGCGCCGCTTGCATATCCTTGTCCTCCACAGACGTCTTGGAAGTTAGCCGCCGAGCAGCACAGGCGGCCTCGTGCTGTTTCCGATGGCGGCGACGCAGCAGGAACCAGGCCAGGCCGGCCACGAGGAGGATGAGGGCGAGGCTGACTCCCACGGCGATGCCTGCGATGGCACCGGTCGAAAGACCGCCGCCGCCGCCGCCGCGAGAGCCTGATGCTAGCTGGTTGTTTGGGCTCTCCTGAGCTTTGCCGCCATCGTAAGTAACCCCCCCAGTGCCTCCCTCTACTGACGCGTCTCCAGATATGGTGCCCTCGGTGCCATTTTGGCCTTCAGGCTGGTCCATCCACACTCTGACCTCGTCCACAAGCTGTGGGTCGCGGGAGTGAGCAACGGTGAAGAGGCCTGACTGAGAATAGCCAGTCCTTCCAGAGTTTGCGGTCCAGAAGATTCGAACCATCATTTTCTTGCGGAGGCGGGACTCGTCGCCCGTATCGTCTTGACGTCTCGCAAAATTGCTCAGGTCGCCTGACAAGTCCGGTTTCACCCGTAGAGCGCTCAGGTTGAGCTGGACGCTGAACTGGGAGACTAGATGCAAGAGAAGATGGGATCAAGGGCGGCATGTTAGCCATCGTTTCCCTTGCACGTCACTAGAGACGCAATGGCCGGGACAAGGCAGTGATTTGCCTCTGTGTGCAACGTACCATATGTCAAGAAGTATGATGTCGAGGGCAAGCCGGAAGCCCCATCTCCTGGAAGGATGAATGCGGCATCATCAACGAGCTTGTAGTCCTGGGACGAGTCGGGCTTGAAGTACCAGCCGATCCTGTCGGGGACGACGGTTCCGTTCAAGGAGTAGTCGAAAGATGAACGAGCGTCACCAATCAAGAGGATACGACCATCGTGAGGTCTGGTGTTGATGCCAAAGCGGACGGCGGGGGAAGCTTTGGACGCAGCATTGGACATGGCCGTCGGCGTCGATTGCTGAGAGCGAGGGCCATTTGAAGAAGGTGACGTTTGTTCGGGGAAGCCCAGCTGGAACAAGGGTGACCGGGAAGCAGTTGTCGTCGCCGTAGTTTGCGGATGTAATAATGGTTCCATTTTTTGCTTTGGGGTAGCCGTTGAGCGGGAGATGTGAAGGAGAGGCGCGGGTCGCCGCTCAGGCCGTGACGGACAGCACCGTACGACGACAAAGAAGCGAGCAGAGATGGGGGCACGGACCGTCAAGTGGTGACAACGCGGGAAGCAATTGACAGAGGAGCCCCACGAGGAGCAAAGTCGTGCAGCCGCCCAGGTGGAAGACGTATAATCGAGGACCGGAGAGCGGGTATTACAGGGAATGAGTGTAAGACGAGCAGGCGAGCAAATGGCAGCCAACTGCAGCCTGGATGCACGACTGGGCCATGGGCGTGACGCCGGGGGCAGTCAGATTTTCGTCAGGATGGATCAGCGACGATGAGCATCCCATCCGTACAGGGGTCCATGTCCCACGCAGAGGTTGCCCAGTGCCGTGTGTGGTTGCACTAAAACATGACCATGCGCGGAAAGAAGAAGCCTTTGTTCCAGTCAGCGCGTGAGAAGAGGAGAGGCTGGCTCGGGGAGCGAAGCGGACAGTGCACACCGAGGAGCCACTCCAAACCCGTTGTAGCCGGCACCTGTTGGTGTCTCTCGGCGAGTAGCTCGAGTCTTTGCTCTTGGGCTGGCCGGATGCATGGTTGGTGTCCTGTAGACGACAGTGTTTGGGGGCAGAGAAGAGGTGCTTCAAGCCTGGCAGCACGTCCGAAGCGAAGGATGGATGGCACCGCGCATCAGCAGCAGCAGCAGCGGCAGCAGCGGCAGCAGGGGCTTGTCGTGAAGCAAGGCCGCGAGGGGAAGCTGGAGCGAGGCAGCGGCGCCGCGCAAGCACTAACAACCCGATCCATGCATATTGCATACAGCAGAGTCCTTGCACTACGTGCGTATCCAAGAGACTGATAATCGGGCGGAGTCCACATGGGAAGTTGACCCCACCCCACTGCGGCTGACGTTCTCGCGGGAAGGCGCGGCAGGCAGGGGCCAGGCTTAACAGGGTTCCTGCCGCCGGATGCTTGCTTGCTTGCTTGCTTGCTTGCTTGCTTGCTGACGTCGGTTTCGCTTCTCATCCTCCATCCAACGGCGAGACTTGTTTCTATTTCGAGCTATGTTTCAAGACCACACCGTTTGTCAGGCAGGTACGGAGTACGGTGCCTTGACTTGGGTATCTACCTAGGTACCTAGCTAGGTATCATTGTCGATATAGCATCAAAGCAACGACGAGCCATTTGCTCGCCCGCCAGGCTGGTTGATCAATTACGTTGGCCAATAGGGCCTTTTTCATCTTGGGCGAATAGTTTTCATAACACCTCATTAACCTAACCTTTCCTCATTGCCCATCAAACAGCCATTCAAGGTGCTACACGTGGCCCGTAACCTGTCTCCCATTCCCTTCCGCTGTAGAGTCGCCTTCTCATCTTCAACTGTAGATCAAACCAGAGCATTCTCCCTCTCCATCTCTCCACACAAGCGACATCTCCTTTGTACAAGCTTGACTTGTGTGCCCCCAACCCAAGCTGCGGGCTCGTCAGCACGCGTACGCCCCAGTCTTGGAAAAGACGAGCGCACTGCAAAAAGAAACAAACACGCGAAAAACGCCACCGATTCTTGACAGCGGCGGACCTTCTTCATTTGCCCACGGTCCTTCGTCAGGTCGACCGGTTTGATCATGCAAAAGTCATGGATATCTCCTTTTCCTGTCCAAAGTCCTCTTCATCTGGGTCCCCCCAGTGGTCTGTCAATGCCACGTTCGGCACCGTCTGCGACGTCTTCATGGCCGGCCGAGTGGGCCCGTCGCTCCCCGTCCACTCGCTTGGGGGGCAGGGGTCGGTGAATGATGTGTCAAAGGTCATCTCCATCTCTCCCTCTCCTTCCTCCTCCACCTCCGCCGCCATCCCGGCGTAGGCCGGCGCCTGGTAGAGTGCTGTTCTTGGATCGCTGACCCGGCGCAACGGGATCGCCTCGGCGCTTTTCGTCTCCCGCAGCGAGCTCCGTCCGTCTACTGCCCGCGATGGCGAGGTGGGTGATATGTCCAGCTTCATGGGCGGCAGCGTTGACTTAATCTCCCTCACCTGCAGCGCCTCCTCTGTCGCCCCATCCCGCGCCTCCTTGGCCAGCTCTGCTCGAATCGCATCAACGTCGAAGAGGACCCCGGGGCCGTTGCCGCTCTTGTCTTCGGCCTTGCCCCCTTCCTTGCCCGCCGAATCCTCGTACACCTCCCATTCCTGCCTCTCGGTCTTCTTGCGACGGCCAAAGAGGCTAAACCTGCCGCCCTTCTTGGCCTTGCCCTCCTTCTCCAGCTCCTTGCGCGCCTCTTCAATCTCGTTGATGAGCTCCCTCTGCCGCTCCTGGTGGTTTTCTGGGTCTGGATCCTCGATTTCGCTAAACTCCTCGCTCTCTACCGTCCAGCCGCATTTCATGAGAAGTGTCGGCATGGCCTTTCGGTACTCCATATGGCCGGGAACCAGCTCCGACACGTCCATGTTCTCTATCCATGGGCAATCCTCAATGGCTGCCAGTCCAGCCACTCGGCGAATGCCGCCATTCGTCAGCCGGAATAGGTAGCCGAGGATCCAATCGTTCCGGTTGAACCCGTTCACGAACCGGCCACAGACGACGGTCCGGGCTCGGAGGTATTCCTCCTTCTTCACCACAACTGGCGAGCCAAACAGGTAGACGTTCTGGATCAGCCCGTATGCGCCCTTCTTGGCCAACTCCTGCAGGCACGAAAAAATAACTCGCGCCCCGAGCGAGTATCCAACCAGCGTGATGGGGCGCGTGCCTAGGCTGCGTTCCAGTAGCGAGTCGGCCAGGATGAGCCCGGCGGCCGTCGCGCGGTCGAGAGAGACGGCCCAAGGGTTGTCGATGAGGTAAGAGAGTTTGGTCAGGACAATGGGCAGTTGGAGGGCTGCCATGAGGCTGACCAGGATGGTGCTGCCCAGGATTTGCTGCAAACCTTGTGTGAGCGCCTGCGTCCACGGATTAGCCCAAGACCTCGTGCTGTGCGTACAGCGACCGTCGAGTGCCCTACCTCGGTGGCCAGGATGTTGATGGTGTCACCCATGCTGCGCAGCATCTCCGGCTCCCACAGGACCGAGTAAATGTCCCCCATGATGGGATCCACCGTGCTGAACGGCAGCCGAACATCGTCCACCTTGCCCGTCAGCCATCCAGAGACCGTGACGACCAGGTTGACCCGCTTCTTGTTGTGCAGCGGCCGGTACTCAAAGGTCTTGACAGCTCCGGTCCGGCGGTTGGCCGCCCTGCCGCCGATGATGCTGCCCGAGGCCGCGGCTCCAGAAGTGATGATGGCAGCCCCGCCGGCGCCGGCCAGGAAACTGCTCGTGCCCGTCACGCCGATGGTGGTGAAACCTGCCGCCAGCCCGGCGCCGATGACAGGGGCCAGGAGGCCCGCCGAGAGCCCGATGACGAGTCCGCCGCCCACAGTGGCCAGGCCCATCATGACATATCTCCTCTTCAGCGCCATCTTCCTTCGACTATCCATGTGCTCATCCTCGTTCCAGTTCTCCTTCTCCGCCGCCTGCTGCATCTCCAGTGCGTCGGTGATTCTCTTCTCAAACTTGCAGATGTCGATCCACGTGATGTCCAGGCTGGCACCGACGCGCTCCAGGAGCACCCTTGAGCGCGCATCATACACCGAGTCGGCAATTAGCAGTAAGAAGAGGTCGCAGAGGACGGTCCAGCGAAGGTCGATGTCGATCTTCTGCGTCGTGGGCAGCTGTGAGGGGGTTTGGACCTCGGGGACTTCGGAGCTGTCGGTGGCTTCGTACGGCGGTGGCGGCTCCGCGGCGATCTCCTCCTTTACGCTCGTCGCCGGCAACGAAGCTTCTTGCGACGGGCTGCCGACGTCTTTGCTGTCCAACGCCATGGGGTTCTGCACTCTCGAGTTGGCGTGAAGCGCAGGCGTCAAGTCCCCCGGCACCACTCCGTGTTCCGCGAGCTGTTCGATCATGACTTGCTCGGCCGCGCTGATTTCCATATGGGAGTACACGCGGATCATCATCTTCTGGCCCCACATCTTGACGGCCTCGGCAGCCGTCTGAACCTCCTTCTTGGTCTTCCTGGTCACCTCGACGTCGTCTGCCTCCTTGACGAGGTTTGCAATCTCCAGGCGGACAACGCCCACGTATGCTATCCTCTGACCCTCGGTCAGGAGGTCCTTGGTGGCTTGCATCTGAGATACCGCGTCTCGGCCCTCGTCCTCGCCCATCATGCTCGTGCCGTTGGCTTCTTTGAATAGATATTTAGTGTTCTCGTCCATGCTTGTCGCCGACTCGGCGTCCTCGTCCATTATCACTCGAGTATAGCCCTTGCCTGCACCTCCTAGCCCGCCATAGGCGTACTTTTCTTCAACATCTTCAGCTTCGTCATGTTCCCGGGCAATGAGACGGTCGTCGTCGTCGTACATGTCGAATCTCGCAAAGGCCGGCATCGTCTGCCAGCCGCCGTCCTCGTTTCCGCCCTTGTGCTCGGGCTGCATCGATACTTGTTGGTGAGAAAACTCAGAGACGCCAAGGCCATTGTTGGTGCTCGCGGCGACGCTCGTGTCCCGGTTGTGTCCCAAGTTGTGTTCTTCTGTGCTCGCTTTGGGCGGACTGGCAGGGCGCGGTGCTGCCTCGACGCGCGGTGTTTTGGCAGTGTTCTCATCTTTGGGAGACTTTCCCACCGACTCTTTCTTGGCCTTTGTGATGTTTGATGTAGTCGCGCACTCGTCCGAATGGGCAGTTTTTGACGGGGTCGAGGGGCCGTCGTCAGCGCTGGATGTCGCATGAGCCGCGGGGGGTGATGGTGGCGTCGAGCCAGAGGGCGGCGGAGAAGGGGCGGCGGAGTCTCGAGGCAGGGAGGATTGTGCATCATCGAAGGGAGCATCGTCGCTTTCGCTCTCGGAGTGAGAGCCTTGTCCTACTTCTGGAGTCGGTTGCGATGCCGGAGCATGGGATGTGGCCGATTGCTTCTTATCTCCCGCGGAGAGCTCTTTATTCTCGTCTGTCGCAATTATTTCGCTCATGCTGGGCATCTGTGCCACGGCATCTTGTGCTGGAGAGGGATACTGTCGGAGAGGGAGGCCAAACTCGTCGGGCTCTGGCTTTGCAGCTGGTGCCGGCCCCGACGCATCTTGGCTCCGGGAGGTATTGCCGTCCGATGCTGTGTCTTTTTTACTGTCCATGATCGAATATGGAAGCTCGTGGCTCCCACGTCCACATCCGAATCGCTCTCCTCTGACGCTGGATGGGACGTGATGGCATCTACAAGCAGAGGCGCGATTACTGTCGAGATGAGTGGCGGTGTTTGGCATGCAAGACGATGGTAGACGCAGGGGTCGGTTAGTCGGTTAGTCATGGAGGTGTCTGGGGTCCAGGCCAGACAAGGTACTGCCTAGGTACTCATCCCGAGGGAGTTTCTCCCTTTGGGCCGGACCGCGGGCGCCAAATTAAGTAGTGGAGAGGAGAGACACAAAGTGTATACATGAATCTTGGCACAGCGGTGACACGCGAAAAGTGCCCCACGTCAATCAAAAACCTGCCTTGCTGCCATCTGATGATGTAAATTATGTATAATTTGAGCAAGCCAAGGGCATGGGGCGATTTTACGCGACAAGAATTCAAAAATCGGGGCTGTTCAAAAGTCCTTTCCGATATTTTGGACGGCAGTCATCTACTTGTAAGAGGTAAGCTCGTGCAAGAACCCCTTGTGCTCTTTCAGCCCCCTTGCCTAAGGCGGGGGAAATCTCTCGGCAGTACTCCCACTCCGTACGCGTAATGTAAACTTCACGCCTTGCATACACACGGCACGCCCAACGCTTGG
This sequence comes from Hirsutella rhossiliensis, assembly GCF_020360975.1. Taxonomy (NCBI): domain Eukaryota; kingdom Fungi; phylum Ascomycota; class Sordariomycetes; order Hypocreales; family Ophiocordycipitaceae; genus Hirsutella; species Hirsutella rhossiliensis. Next base: position 4,011,718 of record NW_025408671.1, on the reverse strand, counting down.
AATGAGGATGCCCAAGTAGCGCGTGACCTTCCTCCAACCACGGGAGACAACAGCATCGTTCAAGGCGTGTAGGACATTCGTTGCCTGCAGCGTCTCGGCGAAATGCCATCCTCGCTCCGTGGCTTGCCCCTATCCCCTGATGACGGGAGACGCGTTCACTAGTAGTCAGGCAACTGGCTCTTGTGCCTCGCAGACACAATCAACTCGAATCGCCATTCGCATCCGCTGGTTGGGAGCCATCACCTCCGCCATCCGCCGCCTCGACGGCTGCCTTGTTCTTTCTCCGCCGTTTTCTCTTGGACGGCGCATCTGCAGGCGCATCTGCAGGCGCCTCCGCACTCGGCATCGGCTTTGTCAGCGGGGCATCCCCCTGTGTCTTCTTCGTCGCCTTCTTCATTGATAGAGGATTTGGGCCCCTGGGTCCGCGCTTCTTCTTGCTCTTGGGCTTTTCCGCCACGTTGGCGTCACTAGCCGTGTCCTCATGGTCGTCCCAGGCCCCGGCTGGCTGTAAGTCATGGTCAGCCCCTTGGTGAGCGTCTTTCTTCTCTTCACGTTTCCTCTTTCCGAGGGCCGTCTTGATCTCGGCTCTGAACTTGCTCCTTTCCTCTCTCGCACGCGTCTGGGCGCTCTCGTCGGACATGGGTTCCAGGATCATGACGCTTCGGCGGATGTAGATTAACGGTACTCCTCGGACACCACGTAGCATTCGCCTGACTTCTTGGCTCTGGCTTGCCACCACGTATCGGTGCTTATTCTCCCCCTTGTCCTTGGGGTCCACCACAGACAGCAAGCAATCCATTGTGCTTTGCGGTTCTGGATATTCGTCTGGGTGATGACCGCAGCGTCGGCGTTCGCAAGACTTGGCCGCTTCAATGGCTTCGCCGACTCCCGGTTCGTCCTTGCGCGCGTACAATTTTCGAATCTCGCATTGCGTAATCACTGAGTCGGTTAGCTCTTCACTCTGGCTCCCTGCGGACGCAGCGTCGACGTACTGGGTTTCACGGTCCCATGAACAGTCCTGCTCAGCGCGGGCTCAAGGTCCATCTTGAACCGACACGAATCCAGGACCATCTCAGCGTCGACTGCAAATGGCACGCACGGTCAGCCAAAGTGCGGTTTCGACCGTCGGGGAAGACAAACCAAGAACCTGGTACGGTTCGCGGAAGCCGAAGCTCATGGCGAACTGCTCCATGAGCTTGCGATACTGCTTTGAACGCTTTCCCCGCATCTTGTATGAACTGGCCGATGAGGGTTGTACCCGGGGGTTTGGTGCTGCCGGCTTTCGTGGAAGTGATTCAAGTTTTCGAGCGCAGACGGACGAGCTCTCTGGAATAAATTTCTTATCGCCCCACTCGATAAGCAGGAGTGCCGCAGCACGTGCAGCGCTTATGCGAGCGAAGTTCAATGGAACTACGAAAAATGGGCCCAATTTTGCCATTTCGTTGCCAGACCGCCCGCAGGCCGCATTTACCAACGTCTACGATGCTCCCTTGATTCCGTACTCTCCTAACCTGGCCTTGTCAAGAGAGACTGGAGGGAGAGCATCTTGAGCTCGTACATCAATGCTCGCCTACGCTGTCTAGTTCACTGGACATCCTGGGCTCCGAGCAAAGGAAAGCATGGTTTGTTCTCGTGCTCGGGAACCCCTAGAATTTCGTTGATAGGTACAGCTGTCGATGCGGAGCGCAACCTACGTCCTGCATCACTTCTCGTTCTCTACACAAAGCGCGGCAACGACGCTAATGTCGTCGAGCTTACCTGTTTTCAGATGGTCAGTGTGGGATCAAAGAGTCAAGCTGGGGACCAACGAACCTCCTTCGCTCGCGAGACCCTCTTCAATCGCATGCTCCATAAAGGGGCTTTCAGCAAATGGGTCTTTTGCGATTGCCGTGGCTGCGGCGACAAGGTTTTCAGCCGCTGCAGTCATGCCTCCGTTACGACCGCCTGTTCGATCTACCTGGGGATGACGCCCCTTTGCCGACTCCCAATCAGCGATGCTTCGGACGACTGAATCGACGATTTCATGTCCCCAAAGGTTGTCGATGACACCATCGCTCATTGCGAGCACAACGTCTCCCACTTCCAAGTCTACTGCGTCAGTGACCGCATTGGCATTTGGCGTATCGGGGCTATTGGTGCCGAGTTGTCGCGGGCAGTCGAACCAATGCCATTGCTCCTTTGTCTTGTATACGGCGTCCTGCTTACTCGGGCGGACCACCATGATCTGGCAGTCGCCGAGATTCGTCACGTACAGCAGTGGTGTCGGATCGCTTCCAGCAGCGTCGCTTGGCATCTTGTAGTGCAACTGGGCACCGCAGGCCGTCGTGGTGCCTTGCCAATCATGGGGGACGGTGGCATCCAAAGTTTGCTCGTACGCCGTTTGGAGTGTGGCTCGGGGATCTGGACTGTGGAACTCTCCCGGCGTGATATAATCTGCTTGCTCTGCCTCGACGGCGGCAGACCAGAAATGCAATATCAGTCGTGACCAGAGGCTACGTGGTTCGTCAGCCAGGCACGGCAGGGTTGCGGATGGGGAAGCTTACCCGGCGTGACCACGAGGGCGAGCAGCCCACGCACCGACTCCGTCATTGGCACAAACGAAAAAGTCGCTCGCGTACACTGCATCGTCGCCGTTGGTCAGACCTCTCAGCAATTCCCCGTTGACGTACCCTTGGCGATGGCGGCTCTGGTGATGGGTGCTGAGCGGGTCGGAGAAGGACGCCGAGGGCGGCGACAAGAAAGGCGGGGGAAAGGGCCGAGGCGGTCGCTTCGCAAAGAGGCCGATGCCGGTCTCGAACCGGAAGGGCAGCCTCGCAAGTTTGGGTCGACTGGCGGGCGACGGCAAAGGCGACGACGAAGGCGACGACGACGCACAACGCCGGTCACGGCGGCCCCGCCACGGGGGTCCTAGAAGGCGATGCTGTCGCGAAAGAGGTGTCAGGGTGGCCGCCAGCGCTGGGAGACGTGACGGGCGCATTCCGCCCATGGACACCAGCGTCAACCCGTGGGGTCGCTGACCGCAGCCTCTTTGGCGGGCAAGCCGGGTTGTAATCGGCGCGTTGGCTCATCGAGAGAGGCTGAGGTCTACATGGCGGTCGTCGCGCATGCAATTTAGGTACAAGTTGTGGCACGTGACAGCGCGAAGGACACCGCCTTTATCAGCTTATCGCTGAGATTCCACTTTCTATGGAGAGAGGTAAGCCCCCACGTACCGCACACGCTTGACACCTTTTAAAGCGCATAAACAGCTCGGGCGAGTTGGCGGCATGATCAGACCGGACGAGCTTGGATGACCCCATCCCGGTTCGGGCATTGTCCCAATGCGAACTGGGGACGAGTGACAGTCTTTTGATCATGCGTGCCGCTCATCCTTGTCGCGTCCGGGGGAGGCACCGATTGCCCGGCGCTGGCCACGACCATTCCGCAGCTGGTGAATGTGGCTCTCGACGGCATACGCTCATTAGCCTGGAGACGCCGCCCGGGAACCTTTATTGCCGAGCTCCCTATTTCTGCGGCGTCTTCTAAGCCCCCTTTCATCCTCGATTCCGCACCCGACACGGTTCTGCCCATCTCAATGCATGGAATTCCAAGTCAATTCAGCGCCGTAGATTCGGTGCGGGTGGGCGTCTGATTGGCCCACTTCCCGACATGGCCGCCGCGCAACTTCCTCTGGCTGTGACGAGAGCCCCAACTCGCAAGACAGGGGAGAGCGATGATTACAGGCGAGTGCCTCAGGCACAACTGTACGAATGCGTCGGGGGACTACGATGCCTGCATTTAGAAGCTGGCGGAAGACGTCGTCTTGGCTGGCACCTGATGAAAGTCTATATCAGCTTCACGCTGGGTTATGCTTAAATCCTGCACGCCGTGTGTCGTGGCTGACGTGGAAAGTTTGTTGGATGGAGGTTGCGGTGATGCATCGGGATTTGTCGAGCCGCCTGCGTCGGCCTGCCCAACCATCCGATGCCTTTGCCTTTCGAGGTGGCTGGGATGACGTCAACCAAGAAATGCCCCAGCGGGCAGTCGTCATTTGTCTCTGAGCTTTGCCTTGTCCATCACGTTGCTGCGCGAGCCAACAGCTTTTGGGCACCTACGGAGTAGAGTATTTAGAGAAGTAACTTAAATGGCATGCATGAAAATAAGGCACCGGCCAGCAATGTCGCCAAGGCCGTCGTCGACTTGTCCATTCTCTCGGCGCCCCCGTGGAGAGGCCTGCGGTGTCGTCTACACTGACGCACACGCATCCGAGGCACTGCACCCCCCTCCCAGTCACCGACCAGAAACAAGTAGCTCGAGAAACCTTGCTTGCTTTGCTGGTGAGCAAGAGACGGTAATGGCATAGCGTGGTATTCAGCAAAGTATGTACTATTCTTGGGGTGTTGGCGCTTTTGGAGGTTCGGTGGATGGAGCACACTGCGAGCCCAGGAGGGAACAATGGGCGATTGATTGGGAGCATCATCGCCATCCGCAGGAAGCGCTTTGGTCTGGTCTTGTCTGGTCTGGTCTGCAGTGATGATATGATAGGTTGATCTCGCGCCTGCTGCAAGGCGGGTACCGACTTTGGCAGGCAACTGTAACGAAGCGACAGTTATTTGGCTGTACTGTGCTTCGTAGTTAGCGCCGCTTGTGGGCAAGCCTGATCAGATTGCTGTCGTCGAGCGAGACAGAATTATCGCCAAGCGCTTGCATGGCGGCGCGACAGGGCTCGTGGCCGGTCCATGCTCCGGCACGCCCGGGCGAGTGGTCAGGCCGAGAAGGCGCTTACCGAAACGAGGTACTGTTGTAACGGACTCGGACTCGGCCCAGGATTAGCCGGACAGGGCTCGGAACCCGCCGGAACATGTTTCGACACGGAGGCAGAGGGCAGACGTTGAAGTTGGGGAGGGTGCGCGTACCAAGCAAGGCACAGATGCACAGTGCCGGGTGCTGCAGGTTGAATGGCTGCCACGACGGATGGCTGCCTTGCCTTGGAAACCTATATTTGCACCTCTTTGTTCCCACCAGGCGTCATGATTCGAACATCGGCGCATCGGCAAATGCGATGGCTTGCATGGATGAGTTGATGAGTTGATGAGGAGCCCGCCCCCGCCAAGTACTCTGCATGTACATGCACTGGCGCTGATGTGATTGATTGACTTGTTTGGCGGCTGGACTGACGCTCGCTCGCCTGATGACTGAGCCCACTCTGCTGGGTTGCGGTTCTGGGCGGTTGCAGTCCTTCCTCCTTCCTCTGCGGCTGGCTCCTGCCGCACGCCAAGCCTCCATTCCCCTGGGCTGTTTCTTTCGCTCCGGCAGCCCCGTACTCCGTACAAGGTACTCCGTGCATACTCTACGGATTGGCACGGACCATTCTGTACTCGCACTCGCAGCCACGGCGTCAGCATGCAACAAGTACCGTCTGTCATGTCAGGGCGGCTGAGATAACGCGTGTTGGACACGGGGATTGTCCGTGCCTGTTTCTTTCTAGCCGCCACGCGCTTGTCGCGTGGATGGAGAGTGACGACTACCGTCTGAATACGGTAAAAGACTGGTCCGTACCTCATTTCCCCTTTACTTTAGGGATGATTGTCTGCCCCAGGCAGCGAGCGGGCGGCTGGATGCTCGTACATTACCCTAAGTTATGCTTACTTTTGAGAGTGTCGTGCCGTGGCCGATCCCGTCGAATACTTTGTAGGCGCAGTCCAAATCCATTATACCTCTACCCAGCATTGCAAGGTAACATGCGCATTTAATGGCCCCGGCGCCTATACGCACACAGTCGGCTGCGGAGCCACACACTGTCTCGTCCATTGTCTCGTCCATTGGGCCGCCTCGGTGCCATGCTGCGATGCGGGCTGCGAGATGGTGACGTCGCAGACAAAGGCCGTCTAGGTTCTCTTTTTATCAACCGCGTCAGCACCACCCCCCTCTCACGTCGAATTCGCATATGGGCGAGGAAACAAAACGATTGTGGGGTGCAAGCGTGCATGTTGGGAGGCCATCTGACTTGTCTCGCGTGACGCCTTTTTCTGCGACATTTCATCCGATGCCCCGACGGCGAAAAGAGCCCGCGCCAGGTCACCATCAAAAGTATATACGTACTCTGCGAGACAGGGGGAGTCTCTCCCGTCCATAGGTACTTACCTACCTATCGTACCTAAGTATCTACCTATATAGGTACCTATACGAATAGGTAAATAAGTACCCTACCCAAGGTAGTATTCCGTATGAGCGTAGGCACTTCGTACCAGGTGGCAGGCCTGTCCAGACTACCATGTAGCGCGACTGCTTCCTTCCTTGGCCTGCGCCTCGCTTGGCAGCAGCGGCGGCAGCAGCAGCAGCAGCAAACAGGATCAGGGCAGCAGCTCCAGCCGCACAACCCGGGGAGCTGAATCGCCTTGGCCTCGCTGTTGCTGCCCGCTACCTCCCAGTAACTCGGTGCCGGGCTGTTTCCAGCTACCCCCTGCCATTACCCACCACCATTTTTCCTTGGCTCATACCCGCCCGGCCTAGACACGCGAGCGAGCGTTGGTTGCCAGACACGCACGGAGCGAGCGGTACGTGGCTAGCCTATTGCTTGAGAGCTACAGAGACACCATCATCATCATCGAATTCTTTTGTCGCCGACCGACCCGGCAGCCCGCGGCTCCGCCTCGCCGTCCGTCGTTCGCTGCCGCCGTAGCTCCTGCGCCTCCGCCTCACCGCCAACCAACCGGTTTTGGCCAGCAGGTTTTCTTTTCCTCTACTGCCTCGTCATCGCCCTCTCCTTTCTTCTCCACGTCGGGCCTCTCGTCGACTTTTCTTGGTGTCCTCCCCCCACACCACACCACACACCACATCACCCTTTGTCTCAGCTTTTTTCCCTTCTCCTTCTTCCTCCCTACCTCGTCTCTCTTTCCTCTCTTTTCTCTCTTGCAAACGCTTCTTCGCCGTCTCCCTCCAACTCACTCTGCTCGCCCTCGCCCTTGCCGTCGCCGTCGCCGTCGCCCTCTCTCTCTTCTCACTCTCTGCGTGCGCCCCCGTCCCGCCCGCTCTCGTCGCCGAACCAGGCAGGACCCCCGCTAGCGCATACAAGACAGTGTCGTGAGTCGGTCTCCAGCAAGTGTGGCAGCGCAGCAATAGCGAGCCGCAAGTATGGGTCGCAATCGAGGTTGGTGCTCCATATGTTCATTCCAGCGTCGCCGACGAGCCACGACCCCTGCCGCCGGCCCCAGAACCCTCGAGGTACTCGTCCATCGCGGATGGAGACGTCTTATGCTTTATTATTGTTATTAGTCGCTTGTACCTTTGGTTGCCTGCACGCGCGCGCCCTGGATGAGCCGAGCCACTTATGCCCCCTCTTTCCTGCCAATGCTGACTGCTACTAATTTGCGCAACCGCCGCCTTCTAGTCCTCTCGTTTATGTCCCAGTTTTCCACTGGTACCAGGTCGCCGTCGCCCTCGTCGTCGCCCCCCAACGAGCAATCCGGCAAACACACGCCCGAGTCCTTCCTTACCCAGCAGCACCTCGACTCTGTGCGCCGTCCCGTCACGCCCCCCTCGCACCCGGATTATGGCACGCCCGTAAACGGCTCCCCTCGCAACAACAGCCCCAGCCAGCGCCCGCGCAGCACCTCGCGTCCCATGTCCATGGTCCAGACCTACCAGCCGCCCCTCATGGATATCAACGAGGACACGATACCCGAGCTGCAGCCCATCTTCACCTTTCTCAATAGCCACTCCAACAAGCTCTACCAGGAGGGCTACTTTCTCAAGCTCGATGACCAAAACTCCCGTACGTCTTGGCCCCTACCCGCCTTCTCGACGTCTCTCATGTTTCCCTGACTGACATTCATGCAGAGGGCAAGCCCAATCCTGACAGGACGTGGACCGAGTGCTTTGCGCAGCTCGTCGGCACCGTCTTGTCACTATGGGATGCAGCCGAGCTGGACGCCGCCGGCGAGGACGGCGAAGTCCTTCCCAAGTTTATCAACCTCACCGACGCGTCAATCAAAATGGTGGGTGGTCCCCACGCGTCAGACGGCGTCGCCATGCTGACACTCTCGCAGATTGATTCTCTGCCGACGCGCTCCAGCGACGAGCAGCCTCTACAGAATATCCTCAGCATCTCCACGGCCGGTCGGAACCGATACCTGCTCCACTTCAACTCACATCACTCCCTTATCCAGTGGACGGCCGGCATTCGCCTCGCCATGTACGAGCATTCCACCCTCCAGGAGGCCTACACTGGCGCCCTCGTCGCCGGCAAGGGCAAGACTTTGAACAACATCAATGTCATCATGGAACGGTCGCGTTTCAAGACGGAGGAGTGGGTACGAGTCCGCTTCGGCGCCGGCGTCCCGTGGAGGCGATGCTGGTGTGTCATTACTCCTCCGGATGAGAAGGAGTACGCAAAGCTTCAAAAGGAGATGAAGAAGAGGTCGCCCTACGACCGCTCCGCCGTTCCCGCTCTCAAGGGCGACATTAGGTTTTACGACACAAGGAAAGACGGCAAGAAACAAAAGAAGGCTCAACCCATTGCCACCATCACCGACGCCTACTCGGCCTACGCCATCTACCCACAGGCCAAGTCCTTGGTCGACGCCTCGACGCTTCTCAAGGTTGAGGGCCACGTCACCGTCCACTCGGATCCTCCCTCCTCCACCGAGGGCTTCATCTTCATCATGCCCGAGACTCATCCTGCCGTCAGCGGATTCGAGATGCTGCTGCGCTTCCTCTTCCCGACGTGGGACACCTTTTGCCTTTATGGCCGTCCCGGCAGGCTCGTCGCAAGCGTGCTTGACCCCAGATCCCTCATGTTTGCATTGCCCAAACACAAGCGCTATGGCTACTTGGAACCCCTTGACGTCTCGACGCTTATTCTCGATGATGGCAGCGCGGCCTGGACCGAGAAGGAGTGGAGGAAGCGGCTCAAGGACGCCACTGGCACGAGGATGAACGCCATCGAAGATGGCACCAGGTCCCACTCTCGAAGCGCGAGCAGATCCAGTGCGAGACTCAGCGGTGGAGGTGCCGGAGCCAACGGCGTCAAGCCCAGGGTCGGCTTCAACAACAACCAAGTGTCTGTACGGTCCTCGCGATCCTTCTCCTTGAATGGAGGAGGGTCCCGGACAGATACGGCGCTTCCTGATCGCCGCATGCACCCGCCTATGCCGGGAACAGCCCAACCTCACCCCCTGCACAACGCGTCAGATCCTGAGCTGGGCGGCAGCAACTTCTCTCCGAACGTCTACGGTACCCCCCGGGACCGGCAGCCGTCTGGAGAACCAGGAAGCTCAGATGAAGAACTCGGTAACTCTCCCCCGCCGGAAATGCGGGATCTCGAGGGCATGCGTAACATGCAGACCCCGGAGCCCGTCTCGCGCCCGCCGGCCTTTAATCACGGACCACAGGCGCGCCCCACCAGCAAGGCATATCACTCCCCCGAGCTCCGACGTGCCAACAGCCGTCTGTCCAGCACAACGCTAGATCAGATGGCCAAGGCTGGGGGTATCTCCAACGCCGACGACATGCCTCCGACAAGACATGCCGAGGATGGTGTGTCAGCTGGCCCATCGGTATATCTACACGCCGACCCTCGAGGAACGTCTGCTAACCAGTACGGTTCACGCGAAGCTCTGAGCCCGACCAGCCAAGACCGACCGTCTGGCAGACTGCCCCCGCCACCTCACGGCATCCCCAACCAACGGTCCAGGTCGCCCATGGCCTATCCTCCCCACGGCCATCCCAACATGATGAACGATCCCAACTACGCACCACGCCCACACACGGCTGACGGACGCCGCCCACCTCATCCCCCGGGACCACCTCGGTCCCCTAATCCGCACCACCCAAACTTTCGGCCAGACCAACATCGCCCTCCGCCTGGCGGACCTGGAGGCCCGCCTCCTCCACAAGGACGTGGGCGACCCAACCAGCGCCCCCCACCCGGCCACGGCCCGCCCTATCACGAGCACCACGGCAATTATGGGCCTGGTCCTGGCCCTAGACCTTATCCGGGCCCTCAGGGCCGGGGCGGCCCTCCCCCAAACTTTCATCCGTCACGAAAGCCGCTGCCGCCCAAGACGCACCAGAGCATCACGCCCAACGACATCATTGATCATTACGCTTCCGACGCCCACCGTGGCGGTCCTCCCCCCGATAGACGACAGCCCCCGCCGCCGCACCAGCAAGGTCCCGGATATGGCGGCCCGGACAACTACCACAACGGTAGTTATTCCGGCATGGGCCCCGACCATTCGCATGACGGACGCGGGTCCTCCGATCGCCAACGAGCAGGGCCCCTGAGGCCCATGGGTCCCGGTGAGGCACCGGCACGACGCAACCCCGAGTTTGACGTTCCCGAGGTAAATTCTGGCCCTGCTGTTGACAATCGCACCGTCCGGGTGCCTCGGAAGTTGGTCCCGGCCCCTGCCGGTCCCGTTGTCCCTGATCAAGCGCAGAGGTCGAAGCATCCAGAACAAGCAAGCGATCATGCTGGGCGTCAGTCCCCTGGACCGGTGCCACTACTTGCAAGATAGGATCTCGAGGATCAAGCACAATGAACCGTGGCGGAGCACATTCAGGCGCAGAAACTCAACGGCTGACACCTGAATAGTTGATGCAGCAACGCACGGCGCCGGTGACTTCACCACAGTACACGTACGGAGGAAATCTCACGGCGGGATCACCCGGAAATATGGGATCGAGATCTCCCAGCCCGCAGCCCCTTTACTACGCTGGAGGCAGGGCAGATGGGCCGCCACCCCCACAACACGGAGGTCCCACGAATCCGATGGGAGCAGGGGCTGGTAGCTTCTCGCGCCCGCTACGGAACGGGGCACATTCACCATCTGATGGACGATACGGACCTGGCCCAGGGCCTGTGCAGAATGCGCGGAACCTGCAACCTCAGTATCAAGGGCAAGCTTTCTAGAAGACGGAGCTGAGAATGTGTCAAAGGGAGTTGCGTCTGACTGCCTTGTTGGCGGGGAGGGAGATGGCAGCATATGGTGAGCACACTAACGCATAGGAGGAGGCATTGGATTGATTATGTTCGTACGTCTGGGCGTTTTACGAGGGAAAGACGACAGTGTCAAGGGCAAGAATCGTTTCTGGTATATGAAAGATACCTTTTGTTTTGTTATCGCATCTGGTGTTGTCTGGATTAGGCAGGAAAGCCGACGACATCAAAGGCGCTCATACATATTTGGATGCGGAAAACAATGTTTTTAAAAACTGAAGACTACATACACGACTGTGGAATGTCATGGAATACACGGCCGTGACAGGTTTCTGTACCCGGTGGGAAATACCCGGTGGGAAGGCTTGCACAGACGCAGCCGTGGTGGAGTGAAGAGGTGGAGAGATGCTGCACTGTGTTATCTTTGGCCTTGTTTGCGTCGTTGGCGGAGTAGCTGCCTCTTTGGACGACGTGGTAATTAATGATGTATTGACGAGTTTACATACGCCGTAATTACCTACTGTACTTGCATCCCCCAGACCCCTGAAACGGCGCGGGTAGTAGGGCCGGAGCCGGTGGCCCGGGGCGGGCGGGGCTCCCCTGGCTTCCATTTCCCCCCAGCCGGGGCCCCTCGGGGTGTGGCGTGTGTCGTGTTGACCTCATTTCTGTAGAGCAGACACTTCCCGTGGGTCTCGTGCTTCAGCTGTCCATGTGTCACAAGATGCACGTGTGCATACCCGGTGTCATTCAGGCACAGGGCAGCGGAGTTGCCCGTCGTGTAAGTTTCCAGCTGCAGACGGCACTTGGCCGCCAGTGCCCCCCAGCCCTGTAGACAAGTACCTACTTTGCGGCCTGTATTTATCCAAGGCGCCTGCAGTTCGCCTCGCCTCTCGTCCCATGACCATGTACCCGCGCATAGCCGGGACTATGTGGCCGGTACATGCTTGCGAGTGGGTACCTCTGTACCTTGACGACATGCCTTCTCTCTTCTCTTCATCTTCAGTACGGTACTGCGATCCGTCCCTTTCCCTCTCCTTTCCTTTCTTTTTCTCGTCCTTGACCTTGTTGACTTCTCTCCACTTCACCCTCCGCGAGCCGCTGATGAGGCAGACACATTTTTTATTCAGCATCACCTATTTACTGCCCCGCCCAGGCCACGCGACCACGCGCCCTTTCGACCGCGACCTCGCCCACGACCGCCCCCCCAAGCCCGCCCTGACTGATCCCCCACCTGACGACGAGCAACCTTGGTATACTGACGCCTCGTCTGCCTCGTCTGCCTCATCTTGGCAGCCCCCCGCGCGACAGCCTGGATCCTTTCTGGCCGCTGCCTTGTCGGGCCGCTCCCAATGGACGGCGACGAGCCCACCCAAGGTACGCGCGCTCCCTCATTCCACGACCTCCTCCAACCTGACATGCTCTGCCGAAGCAACCCAGAACGTCCTCGACCCGCGCCGAGTGGGCAAGCAGAACTCGGGCTTCTCTGACGATGACGTCTCTGACATCATCTGCGTACTCTACCCCCGTTCCGACCCCACCCGGCAGGAAATCCAAAGACTAGCCCAAGAGGGCTCGCCGCACATCATCGGCAAGGACGAGGCCGATGGTGTCGAGCCCGATTACGAGCTCGAGGACCATGCCAGCCGCTTCGAGTCGAACCCCACGAGCCACGGCGACTATTCCATCAAGCTGCGCTTGTCCGCCCATGTCAAGAACCCTGCCGCCGGCTTTGCCTTTGGCAGGAACGCTGCTCGATGCGACATCGTCTTTGTCAACGACCCCCTCAAGAGGGTCAGCAATGTCCACTTCCGCATCTACGTCAACGAGTACGGCAACGTCATGATCGAGGATCAGTCGACCAATGGCACCTTTGTCGACACAAGGCTCCTGTCCAGCAAGCCAAAGAACGGCGCCAACCCCGTCACCAGATGGGTGCTAAGCTCCGGCTGCATCATCAGAGTACTCCTCCACGACTTGAACCGCGACCTGACCTTCCTCGTCCGAATCCCTCGCCGCGACGATGACTACGACCGGGCCTACATTGCAAAGGTGGAAGAGTACTTCGCGAGGCATGGCCTCAAGACGGCCCCTCGCACCGGCGGCCACGTTGACCTGTTCAAGACGCCTGGCGATCCGGTGGTGCGGAAGGCGGGCCCCGAACCTACCACTGCCCAAGGCTCGCTTCCTTCGCCCTCCAAGCGCAAGGACAAGCAGGCCGTCATGCGCAGAGAATGGACCGGCTCCGGCACCTACAACCGGATAAAGAAAGTGGGCCAGGGCGCTTTCGCCGTCGTGTACAGAGTCACGTCCAAGTACGACGGAAAGCCGTATGCCGCAAAGGAGATTGAGAAGCGTCGGTTCATGAAGAATGGCGTGCTGGATCAAAAAGTGGAAAACGAGATGAAGATCATGCGAAGGGTCCAACATGTGAGCCCGGCCCTGGCCTCCTCCGGCCCCTCATCTCACTGACGCGTGACCAGCCAAATATTGTGCGCTACATGGAAAACATAGACTGGGAGGATCGATTGCTCATCATCATAATGGAGTTTGTCCCGGGTGGCGACTTGGGAAAGCTCGTCTCGGACGACGGGGCCTTCCCAGAAGACATGGCCCAGACCATGGCCCGGCAACTGCTGAGTGCCCTGGGCTACCTTCACGCCAACAACATCACCCACCGCGACGTTAAGCCCGACAACATCCTCATCAACACACTCGACCCCCTCGATGTCAAGCTGACGGACTTCGGTCTGTCCAAGATGGTCGACACCGAGCAGACCTTTCTCAGGACCTTTTGTGGCACTCTGCTGTACTGCGCGCCCGAGGTGTACACCGAGTACGCCGAGTACGACGACAACGGGGTCCGGAGTCGCGGCAAGAAGATGCGCCGCGTGCCTGGTCAACGGTACAGCCACGCAGTGGACATCTGGTCGCTCGGTGGTGTCTTGTTTTTTACTCTGACGGGCTCGCCGCCGTACCCTGTCAAGTCGGGCATCAGTCACTCGGAACTGCTGCATAAAATCATGACAACGATGCTCAACATCTCGCCCCTCGAAAGGTATCAAGTGGCCGAGCAAGGCATTGACTTTTTGCACCGCCTGCTGCAACGACGCCCCGAGAATCGCGCAACCATTCCGGAGCTCGAGAGCCATGCCTGGTTGGGGGGGCCAGGCTCCGTCATTGAGGCATCTCAGTCGTACGACGTCATTACGGACGACGAGGACGTTGAGATTGAGCCGTCCCAGTTTCATCCCGCGGCATACGATGACGACCGCATAAGCGACTCCGAAGGCGACGAGTCCGAGAAGGAAAACGACTTCGTCACACAGCGTCCGCCGCCACCTCGGCTATTCGGAGAGGTTGGTGTCTCGGCAGTAGGCAGCTCGGGAGCCCTTCCAGCCGACCTTCTCAGAATCCCCGCCGAGATGAGCATGGGTGAAACCGAAATCCTAGATTCACATCAGAACCAAGAGTACGATTCCGAAGATTCCACCACCATCGGAGGTAAGAATGGCCAAGCCTACGTCTACAACCAGACGTCCATCTATCCAAACCAGTCTACGGATCAGTTGCAGAGTCTGGTGGAAGATGTTGCATCACAAAGCCTGGGCGGCAAAGAATCCAAGACTGAAAGTCCCGCGATCTCGTTCAACTCCCTGTCGCAGTCGTCCATGGATCCGAATTCAAGCAAGCGCAAACCCTCATCGCACGAGGTCAGCGACGAGTTTGATGAGAATACTCCGCCCGGTAAACCCACCCTCAAGAGACTCAAGTCGGACGGGGACGATGACGTTACCGAGGACGTTGTCCGCGAATTCAAACTGCTGGCCCGCATCCCCCAGATCAAGAGACTCGGCTCCGGCCGACAAATCGACGGCCCCGTGAACAAGATTACGTTTTGGGAGCAAGATCGCACGACGTGGCATCTGCAATATCCCGAAATGACCCAGCTTCAGTACGACGCGTTCTCGCAAGCAGCGCGGGATAGGGGGGAAGAGTTAGGCCCCGACAAATCACCGCTTTGGGATCTGGCGATGAAGTACTTTCCGCCCAGCCTCGGGCCGTCCAACCAGAACGGGGCGACGGCGCTTCCCGGGGCCCCGGGACTGAGACCGGGGGACCGCAACGCCGCCGACGACACACTGGACATCCCCTCAACGGCCGCTCCCGTCGCAGCTAGGTCTGGCCCACAGACACAGCTCCCGGATACGCAGATTGTGGTGCCGGTACAGGTGGACCCCACGTCGAGTCGAGCCATCGCTGTGGTTGAGTCACTTCCCGAATCATGCATTCAAGGCATCTCCTTCCCCATCACTGACTCACTGGCTTCCTTTGGCAGGGGCCCCGAAAACACAGAGGTCTTCAAAGAGCGGCTGGAACCAAGAGTGCCCAAGTGTGCTTTCAAGATTATGCTCTGGAAGGAGGGTTACGACCCGTCCAAGGACCCTTCCAAGATGAAGCATCCTTGGCAAACAACCTCTTCGGCTGACGACGAAACGTATCATTTTTGGATTTCAACAAAGGCTACGCTCGGGATCCGAATCAATGGCTATACCTTGGCCTCGTCGGACGCAAAGCATCCAAACGCACCGTCTCACTACTGGACCAGGATCAACGACGGTGACTCCTTGATGATATGGGGAGGCCAGGACCCCACGAACCAGACCAAGCTGATATTCCGCTGCTTTTGGGGAGGGTCCTCAAAGCCACGCGCAGAGCACCGGCCGCAGCTGGAGCTGGCGAGCCCCGCTATCGCCCAGAAGCTCGATGCCGCGTGCCATAAGACGGAGAAACGCATGCGGGAGGCGGCAGAGAGGCGGCGGCGGCTACGCGAGGCCGAGGCTGAGCATCAGGCGCGGCTCCGGCAGGTGCAGAGGGAACGAGAGCGCAGCTACGCGTTCGAGAAGAGGAGGCTGGAGGCCGTCGAGTATCTCGCCGCGGGGCAACGACCCGGCTCGCGGAGGGCATCGCCCGGCTATCTGCCTCCCATGGCGCAGGCGAGCAGGCTGCAGGGCAACGTGCTGGCTGCGCGGCTGAGTCGATGAAATGCTCGTGAGCACTCGGACTGACGAGGAAAGATGGGCGAGGGAGCTTGGCGAATGAAGGGCGCCCTCGACACAGATTTGGTATGGGAATACGGTTTTCTGAGCTCAAGACAATCTCTAGGACGGGGAACAGGGGGACACAGGGGGTGGAGGACTGGGACTGTAGATGGACAACTAGCGACCCTTCCCGCACGGCCGTAGAGCGGGAGCTGGAGAAGGCGGCGATGCTGTCCCGTCCACGTCTGGTGTGAAGAGAAGGCTTAAAAAAGAAACGAGCGAACGTCGTGTACAGGTGAAGAACCCAGGCAGCGTTGAGGATTCATCCTTTGCTACATGGATGAGAGCCGGGAGAGTTGACCAAGAGCACCCGCTGTCGTCACTGTGGAACTAGACCTGAGCCGTGCCCGTGGGAGCCGTTTACGCGCGCCTTTGCATCCTACCGCTAAAGCTAGTCGTGCAACGAAAGAGCCGAGTCGTGCTTCTGTATTGGGCCGAAAGGGATACATGCCAAAGGCGAGCCCAAGCGTCCCCGTGCTCCCTCTGCAGCGACCTATGTTCCGCCACGCCATGTCCCCCCCCTACCCTCCCCCCTACTCTAGCTCAACTGCAAAAACCATTGTCAATTACTTCGTTCTCCTCTCTCTCTTGCACTCCAGAACCTGTATGTAGTAGGACAGTAGTTTTCTGCATGTAGGGGTTTGGTTCCACGGTCATGAGGAGAAGACGCCTTTCTCCTCGCCGTCGTGTCCGAGGTTCCTTTTGCTCTGTGCCATCTTCAGCCGTCGAGTCGTGAGTTTTCCCTCCCGGATAGTGCATGTCGCTTTATCATCTCTCTGTATTTTCCGAATAGCCGCCCCTCGCCCTTTCAGCAGTGACCAGGCGAGTGTGCTTAATGCCGGTTCACGGCAAAGCTTTCCGCCAGCCCCCCGTTTGGCAACACCCAAGACGAGCTCCGGATGGAGTCTCCTCTTCTCGGGCGGCCACACACGGTCGCTTCCTCGGTGGACAGGCCGCTCATCGGCTGGATATCAAACCCTGCGCGCCGCGAGCTGTAAGCAAATCACTTGTCCCCTGTTGAGGTTTCAGCCATCGAGGTCGCTCTTACCAAGCAGCCTCAGCTGCTGCACGGGCGATGCGGGCGGCGAGTCCGGCTCCTCGACGATCGGCTCAGGGACTCGGCCGTGGTCGGGCGTCTGTTTGTCGGGCGGCGGCTGCTCGCCGCTTGCTCGAGACTGCTTGCTGCGGTTGAAGAGTTCCTGAATGCTTGCGAAATAGCTCGGTTTGTAGTACGGGTTGCTCGACGACGACGACGATTCTTCATCGTGGCCGCCGCCAAAGGGCCCGTTTTCACGCATAGTGTGACTCGCCCCCCTTGAAGTGCCGTGTCGAAACCTCGACGGGCCGTTCTTGCTGCCCTCTGGCTGCTCTGAATAGCTGTGTTTCTGCGGAATGTACTCTTCCTGATAATAGCCAGCCACTTCTGGGTTGCCTGCGTTCGGGGTCGAGGATAGGGGGGATCCAGGCACGTCCTCGTTGCGCCTACCCGCTCCAAAGCTGTCCATGGGGAATCTGAAATCTGCGCTGAAGGCGCCCCGAGACGAGCGGAACGACGACGAGTCCTCATAGCTGCCGGCGCGGCTTGCAAAGTTGTTGAACATGCCACTGAAATCGCGAGGGAAGCCCTCGTCGAATGAAGAGGGCTCGTCATGGGTAGGGGTGTACGGGCCCCATCCTGGTCCGCCATTGTGTACCGCGGAGCTTCCCTGGTTGTGATTTGCAGAGCCAAATCCTCTGCCAAAGGCTCCTCTGGAGAATCTTGTCGACGAGTCTGCAGGCTCCCCAGGGTTCTCTTGGCCGAAGCAAGAATAAGGAGGCACAGGACTGAACTCGTGGCCCTGTTCGTGGCGTGTCTCGTTTGGCTCCTGGAACGTCGACTCAGACCTGGTTCTCTCGGGAAAGGGGGGAGAGTTGCCGAGTCCAACACGGACAGAAGTCGGGGCATCACCCGGGCCGATCTTGGCCTCGCGAAACTCGACCTGGGAGGATGCGTTGCTCGAATGCCGCGTGTGTGAGTGGCGGACTCTGACAAACGATCGAAACTTGACCGTCTTGCTGCCAGAAGACCCGGCGTCGGGGGTGGCCCCCAAGGCTCGACTACCATCCTCAGTAGAGCTGAGGACAGGAGATGAGCAGGGATCAGGTATGGAGACGCCCGAAGCGCCTTTAAGACAGCTTTTATAGCTCGTCTTCTGTCCAGAGCTCGCTGAGGACGACGAGGGGGCTCTCCCCTCACTGCCCACCGGGGAAGCGCGCTTTTTGTCCGAAGCAACGCCGTCTGCCAAGATAGTCGCTCCGGCATCTTCAACAAAGGGCCTCTGGTAAACAGTCTTTTCCGACGCTGCGCTCATGGGACTGATAAAATCCTCGTCCTCTGCCCTCGAGCCCCGCTGGGCGCGACGCTGAGCCGATCCCAGTCGGCGGCTGGGGCAAAAGGAAGATGCTTGCCCTTCGCTCACAGGGCTGACATCGTGCGAAATAGGCGTGATGCGCAGATGCTCCGTGGAAGCAACATCCGAGGGTCGTCTTGCTCTTCGCCGCTGACGCAAGTTTGTCTTTTCACTTCTTACGCCGTTGCGAGGATGATCATTCGAAGCAGGATGTTCGTCGTCTGCTCTTCCAAGGCCCGTGGGATGATTTCCTTCCGGAATAGCCGCCGAGGCGCCGCTTCTATGAGGCAAAATATCCTGATGTGGTCAGTTCATATGCTGCTGCGTTCATCTGCCTAGAAAGACTTACCGAGTTCACGACAGATACATCGACGATGCTTTCTGTATCCCGAACTTCCTTTTGGCACTTTCTACAGTAGTTTGGAAGCAAGGAGCTCTCGATTGTAGCCGCATGCTTGCGTTGAAATCCCTTGGACCTGACCATGCCGCAGCCAAAGCAGAAGTGGTGTCGCTCAATGATGCTTCCGTGCTCGATTCTGTCCTCTTTGCACAGGCCGCAATAGTTCAAGAGAGGCTTTTGACCTGGGATGAGGGGGTGCTTTTGATGGAATTTGCTCGATCGAACGTCACCACAGGCAGAGCAGAGGTGATGCCGAAAGCCTCGCCCCGGACTCTCCTCCCTCAGGCGAAGTGGACGGGTAGGTGTTGCTGCGTTTTCTCTGGCTACTTCAGCTCGTTCACCGTTGAAAACTTTGGCTGAGATGTTGCCCGCGTCATTGCATTTCTCCACGAGAATCTCTGGAGGCTTGATTTCTTTCTCCTTCTCTCGAGGGCTATTACTTAGAGCCGCATTTTCTGATGAGCGAACCGGTTCTGCAAACCCGGCCCGGGCAGTTGCCGTGTTGAGTGTCGAGTTCAGCTGCTTTTGAAGATTTTGCAGCTCATGCTGAAGACCGTCGTCTCCTGGGGTTTGTGACAGTCTCGCATTGACCTGGTCGATATGTCCCTGGATACGCTGCAACTCGAGAGAAAAGTGCCTGGTTGGGCCTTGAGTGTCCGCCCGAGAAGCACCAGCATGTGGGTTGCGATTGTTGTGAGGAATCGACGCTCGACAAGCATGCGATGCACAAGAAAATGGATCGATGAAGCAAGCCGTTGGGCGCTGAGGTACGGGAACAGAACACGACCGTGGCATGAAAGCAAATTCGCGGTGTTGAGACACGTGAGGGAAAGGTGTTGCAGAGTTAGATGCCTGCAAAGTGGGCTCAGAAGACGCCGCGCAAGCTGGAGTAGTAGTTGTGGCAGGTGGACACGCCACAGAGCCAGATGGAGTTGCTGGAAATGTGGTCGAGGCCGAAGCGTTGGACGATTTCAGGAGCTTCTTTTGCAGACGACGACGAGGAGTCTGTTTGCCCGGACTCTGGGGAGAAGCAATGTGAGTAGCGAAATCGGCTTTGGAGCTCTTGACAGCTGGCTTCTGTGACGCGTCATTCCGCTCTGCTTTGGCTCGAGGTCGACTTGGATCCGGGGATTCTGGAAATGGGCTTTGTGCGCAAAACTCGGTTGCTCCCGGACCTTGGCCTTTCTCGTCGAGGCGAGACAGCCCCTCCTCGCTGCTGGTGGATTCATTGTACCAAGTGTCTGTGTTGCTTCCTTTCCCATTAACAGGTTTCGTGTTCGCTTCGTCCCAAGAGGCGGCAGAGCGACTACTTGAGCCAGCGTAGTGGTGACGCCGGCTAGGTGCACGCGGCGTGGCCTCTCTCGAGCGGTTGGCACTCGGGTCATCTCGAGACGCACGACGCCTTGCTTCGCGCTTCAGGTCCTGAGGCGTAGGCATGTTGAAGGCCATAGCCAAGAGACTGATATCGGGCTCTTGGGCGCGGCGCCCCCTTGGTCTTTTCCTGCCGAAGCCCATCACGGGCAGGACGGGCCCGGGCGCCAGACAAGAGAGGCAAAGAGAAGAACGAGGCTTCTGTGCCAAGCATATGAAGGATGAGCGATGTAATGCCAGCCCCGTGGAGGGATGGTTGGGCAGCAGAGATGGGATGAATGCGAGTTGGGATGGGTGAGGTGAGAGGAGAGAAAACGATGGCGTCAATAAATGTTTTCTCCCCTCTGCCCTGGACCCCTGCGCAGCTGCCAGCCAGCTGTTCACCCCAACTGAACGCTTGGTTTTGCCCATGCAACTTGCTCTCGGTCGCACGGCAACCCAATGCTCTTGAACCATTGCCTTTCACATCTCAACTCGTAGAGCAAAACCGATTGTCTTCATGCACATGAAAGCCCTATCTAGACATGGATTCTTTCGCCTCAGGCGCGCAGCTTCAGCTTTTCCTACCGCCTCGCCCCTCGAATTCAGACCCTGTCCTCCGCCACTTCACTGTGCGCCCTCAATTCACTGCATGAATCGGCCTGGTTGCTTGTTCTCCCAGCTCCCCTTGGCCCTCCATACGATTGTTGTACACTGAACCTGCCCTCATCTATATAGAAGCCAGTTCGACGTTGATTTTTTTGGTGGTTTTTGGCAGTTTTCTCGTTGGTGTCAGGCTCCCGCGCCCCGAGTCGACGTTTTCGTCGCCTAGTTGTCACGGAGGACGCGCGGTCCCCTCTTCTTCGTCTTCTTCTTCTTCTGTCCCCGCTCGAACGCGGCGACATCAGCGTGGTCGCGGCCAAAGTTGTCGAGATCCTTGACTTTGTAGATGCGGATGATCCAGTTCTCGCTGGTGAACGCCTCCTCAACCGTGTTGAGAACCGGCCCCTCATCAGGGAGACGAGCACTACGAACACGATCGACAGCCTGCCCAGGGGGGAACAGGGTGTGATAGTTGTAGTAGCACATCTTGTACCTGTTGCCGTGTCAGCTTCCATCCTACTCTCCACCCTCGTTTGGGCATCGACTCACATCAAGCTGTTCTTCATGGCATCCGTCGCCTCAGCGTCCACGCGATACTCGCCGCGGGCAGTGAAGAAGTCGCGTTCCTTGATCTCGTCGGGCCAGATGCCCTCTGCAATGCGGACCATCCAGAGGAACTTGTTGATGTCGTCGCCCGAGTATCCGAGCAGCCCACCAAACACCACCAGCACATAGTCGACCTCGTGCTGCCGCATAATGGGGTAGGCAACCTCTTCGGGAGAGGCCATGGCCTTGCCCACAGTCGCAATATGAGTGTTATTCCAAGTGTTGTTGTCCACCAAGGTCGGCCGGTCAGCCATGCCCCCAATCTGGTAGCCATAGTCCCACCACGACATAATCTTGGCATCCTCCTTGGTGTTCTGCCGGAGCCACTGATACGCCTCGCGGTAGTCATCAATGATGTGCTGACTGCCATCAGGCATTCGACTCGCGAGGACAACCGAAGGCGAAGAGTAGGCGTTGGAGGTGACCCAGGTGCAGTGAGTGACAAACATGAGCAGGTACACAATGACAGACGCGGTCGCGCCAACCTTGGGAATTGTGCTGAAGATTCCAATAATCGGCTTCTCGCTTCCGCGAAGGCCATGGCTCTTGGCAGCCTTCTTGGTGGTCGCCTCGGAAGCACTCTGCACCTTAGCAGGGTCGGGGGACTTGGTGGTGACGTATGTGTCTAGAATGCGGGACACGGCGAGGGCGGCAGCGACGCAAACAATGGGCGTCAGGGTGAGCATGAGTCGGACCATGACGCCGGCGAAGTAGCTGCCGAAGAGGCCGTAGACGATGACGAAGACGTGCTCATCTCGGAGTTCCTGGAAGCACAGGTAGATGCCGGCCGGGAACAGCCAGATGAGCATGTTGAGGTCAAAAAAGAATGCGGGCCAAGCAGGCGGCTGATGCTCCGACACCGAAGCGATGATGGGGATGTGTATCTTCGCATAGCCAGTATCCCAGAGAGAGTAGAAGCGGCCACTCCATGGCGCAATGTACCCCAGAGACGTGAGAGCGACAAGCCCCAGTATGCCAATGCCAAAGGTGGCAATGACGATGGTGTAGAGGAAGGTCTGGAACTGTCGGCTGGGAATGGCAGCTCGCACAAACTGAATGAAGCCGACCAGCTGGAGGAAGCCAAAGATGCCTAGGGACAGCAGGTTAGTCAGGTAAAACCACCCCATCGCGGGTGGTCGCATACCAAGAGCCGGCATGTGCTCGCTCGTCTTGACAGGCAAAAAGCCGACAAAGGGGATTTGCATGCTGGCCAGCGTTCCCAAAGTGTACCAGGTGGAGTAGGCAACATAGAGTCGAGGGCTATACCTCCCCATACAGATGAGGACGAAGGCATGGAGGGGTAAGATGCAGGTGATGAAGGCGTATCCACCCCAGGAGGCCACCATGTAGCCATAGGAAAGGGCGCAGAAAAGACTCCACAGCATGGAGCCCAGCTTGAGGGCCTTGATCCACAGATAAAAGGTGAAGACGAGGAGGAAGATGGCAATGGCCTCGTTGTCGTAGCTTCCCGCCACCGATCTCGAGATGTAGCCCGGGGCGATGCCCA
This sequence comes from Hirsutella rhossiliensis, assembly GCF_020360975.1. Classification (NCBI taxonomy): domain Eukaryota; kingdom Fungi; phylum Ascomycota; class Sordariomycetes; order Hypocreales; family Ophiocordycipitaceae; genus Hirsutella; species Hirsutella rhossiliensis. The sequence continues at coordinate 3,988,842 of NW_025408671.1, read as the reverse complement.
TGAAGATGGCAGCAAGAAGGCCGGCCGAAGGCGACGTGGTCATCTCATTCGTCAGCAGGTAAGCCGCAAAGGCCGTGAGGCCCGAGAAGGCCGGCGCGAGAAGAACGCAGATGTTTCGAATGTCGACGGGGATGGAAATGGCCCGCAGGGCATGGTAGATGATGCCACTGGTGACCATGAGGCCGGGGTACAGGGTGCCGCCCGTGACGCGGCCCAGGGGGTGCCATGTCCGGTCGTCGAACCAGTCCCAGAAGCTGTAGAAACCGTTCTCGACGAGATACTTGGTCGCTCGGAAGTTGAACCACGGGTCAACTGGAGGCTGGTCAGCAACGATGCTTGCATGCGTGGGCGGGAGGGGTTTCCAATTGACTCACATTCGTGAATGATGCTTTCAAAGCCTGTAGTCCGAGTTAGCCGACGAGAAGCAGGAAAGGGGCGCGATGCTCGCAGCGAGAGGGTCGGGACGGGGGAGGGAGGACTTACGGATCACGGAGAAGAGGCGGCTCGCAATAGCAGCGGCGGCAATGAGGCAGAGAATGACGACTCTGAGAAGGGTTCGAGTGCTTTCCGTGTTGAAGCCCGCAGGGCGAGGCTGAGCTGGGTCCGCCATGGTGCCTTGCTGCTGGCCTCGAGAAGGTTGAAGATGCAGGATCACGAAGCCTAGGCCGACGCGAACTAAGGACAGCTTGGAGCTTTAGGCTCGTCGCAAGTTACAGACAGGCTGTGTGGGGCGCGGGCACCTGCAAGCAAGCCTAGCAGCTGCCGCCCTGGAGGACGAGGTTTCGAGTGACCTGCTGTGCTCTGCGGGTTGCCGCGGAAAACGGGTACAGTGTACACGCAGGTCCCTGGCCGATGTTGTGCCGCCAAGTCTCGTTCGCTGAACTTGAAATGTCGTCCAGGCCATCAGTCAAGCCGAGTGATCTAGTATTCATAGTTACGCTCTTTGAAGAATCAATCGAATATAATATACGTGGCGGGTTTGGGTCGAAATTTGTCGGATCAGATGCAACAGTGTAGATGGCTGGACCAGATTGTGGCCGCTTGGTCAGATCACAGATCAAAGAGCGTCGACTTATGAGCTGTCTGCTGCAAATGCGCAAGATGGCCTTTATTAGTATGAGTATTTACATTTGACCAGTAGCGTGTGCATGATCCCATGGAAAGCCAAACACACGACGGGAGCTTCCCCGAGCACACGATTCCGCTAGCACCAGTTCAATGGCCGTGCTTGTGATGCCATCTAATTGCGTGTATTTTACACCTGTACACGGTGAGTAACAGGGATCTAAGGAAACGTCTATGCAGTAGCACTTCTCGCAGTCTCCGTGATACAGTTCGATGTCGTCGTATCTTGAACTCGTCGAGGCCCTGGTAGCCTCTCGGTCGTCCAGGCCTGCAGATGCGCCTCCACGCCCACAACGTCGCGATACGCTCCCCGTCCCTCCCCCAGCCTCGTCACAATCCCATGCTAAGGGTTTTCTTGGGCCACCTTGAGCAGGTACTTCTCGAGGTCGAACCTGGGGTCTTGGGCGTCCGTGACGACTGCAGTGCAACCTGGGTTAGTTCTGCCTCCGCCCGGCGCAGCTCATCGCGGTTGCTTGGCCCAGGAAAGCACGTACCATCGTCCCCGGAAGCCGGCTTGGGGTTCGTCTTCTTGGCAAACTCCGACTTTGCCTGCTCTATCAGCTTCTGCTTGTGTTGGTATTCGTGCTTGTCGTGCTCGGCTCTTTGGGTTGCGCGGATCGTCCGCTGGTGAGAGAATCCATAGAAGATGCCCACGCCGAGGGCGGACCACCGGAGGACCTGCCACACCGCTCAGTCAGCTCCCTATCAACTCTGACGGTCCCGGAGCCGAGCAATTGCAGTGATGCTCCACGATGGCGTGTGTAGAGCCTCCCCGGGGGGGGCTGGTGATGGTAGACGTGGAGGACTAACGTTGACTCCTGTTGACGACATTGGTAGAGAGGGACCGCAAAGGCGCGCAAGGGGGTGCGAACGGCGATCCACGAGCTCGGTGGTTGTCAATGGGCCCTGTCAGGGTGGAGCGAGGGGTTGTTGCGCCGAGAATGAAGATTTGGATGATGCTCGGGAAAAGTCGCGCCCTCGGCACCAGTTTTTCCAGCTAGCACGCATCGGCAGCCAAGCTCCAGGCGAGCTGGCACCTCCTGGCGCAGCCGCCGACATCACGTGCACAGACGCCGAGCGCGCGCGTCTTGGCGGCCTTGCAGTGACCAGCGCGCGCGCACCGCACTGTTGCCGTACTTTATACTGGCATCTCAACTAGAACATTGCCTCGCTACATCCATCCATCCACATACACACAACACGCTCCCTTTACAAACGACGACGACTGCCATTCCCGACTGGCACCTGCTTCTTTCCTTTCTCACCTGTCCTCGATCCTCCCGGGCAGCGTCGCGCTTCATCCTCTACCGCTCGCCAGCTGCCTCCTCCCCCCCGCCGTTACGACCTTCGTCCATATATCGCCTTCGACCAACTCGATCCTGTCGCCTTTTTTAACTAGGTCGTCCCGCAATGGGACTGTGGCTCGGCTACTATGCAGCAACGTCGAGATGAAATCCTTGCAAAAAAGGCAAAGCTTGCAGAACTCAAGAGGCAGAGGGAGCTTCGGGCCACCCAGTCGGCGGCTGGCCGCCAGAGCGTAGGCGCCTCCAGCGACGTTGGTCTTTCCTCTGGCTGCGCTCACTGATGGCATACCATTGCTGATGCGTTTGCAGCTGTTTTCCCCGCCTCCAGGAAGAGCAGACAATCGTCGCGAAATCGAGTCCCTCATCAACAGCCTGGTCGGCGAGAGCAGGCCCGGCTCGACAACAACAGGAGGCGCCGCCTCCCCAGCCGCTCGTGGCAGCAGACCGAATAGCGTACTGAGTGCCGGCGAAATCAGCAACGCGACATCCGAATTACCAGGTCCGCATAATGGACAGGTTGCCCCCCCTCCGCCACAGATATCCCTGAGCACGGTACCCCTGACGACCGTCTACGAGTGCCCCCCTTCTCCGGTCAAGGAAGTCTTTTCCTACAGCAAAGGCGTCCAGACTTCAAGCGACTGGATCTCCCCGGCGAGGCCCAGGACGCAGTCCTTGGTATCCGATGCAGATGACCCCAACGGCGCCAACTTGACGCCCAGCAAGAAGCTGAGCAGGAGGGAGCGCGACCGCGAAGAGGAGCTGCGGCAAAAGATTCGGGATGAAGTCGAGGAGGAACTGAAGGCTACTAAGCAGCTTCTCGCCGACGGACCTACGCCAGCCCAGCCCCTGCCGTCGGGCAACTACCCTTCCAGAGAGCTCACCGGCGAGGAACTCGAGGCCGTCACCAGGTCCGAAGAGTTTGTCGACTTCCTCGAACAGTCAACCAAGGTGATTGAACGGGCTATCGATCAAGAAACCTACGACATCCTCACCGACTATGCCTTGCAAGGAAAGGACCATGACGACGACGACGATGAAAGCGGCAACACGGGAGGCCGAGGGAGCCATAGAATCAAGGAAATCGCCCAGTTCTTTGACGACCGTTGGTCGAAAAAGCGCATGATCAGCTGCATTGATTTCTCGCCCAAGTTCAGCGAACTGCTCCTCGCCTCGTACACCAAGAACCCTACCGCACCGCACGAGCCCGACGGCCTCGTCCAGGTCTGGAACACCCACATGCACGACCGCCCGGAATACGTCTTCACAGCCCAGTCCGACATTCTCACCGCCAAGTTCTCTCCGTACCACCCCAACCTGATTGTTGGCGGCTCCTACAGCGGCCAGGTCTTACTGTGGGATACCAGGGCAAAGGCTGCCCCTGTCCAAAAAACCCCGTTGACAGGATATGGCCATGCGCACCCCATATACTCGGTTGACATTGTCGGAACCCAAAACGCCAACAACATTATATCCAGCTCCACGGACGGCGTGGTGTGCGGCTGGAGCATGGATGTCTTTGCACAGCCGCAAGAGCTGCTCGAGCTCAAGAACCCCACCCAGACCAAGGTAGCCGTCGAGGACGTCAGCCCGACGTGTCTGTCGTTTCCGCAGACGGATCCGACCTTTTTCCTTGTCGGCAGTGAAGAGGGCACAATCTTCCCCTGCCACAGGTACGATCGTGCCGGCGCAAAGGCTGGGGTCGACAAGAAGATAAGTTACAAAGGCCACACGGCCCCGGTCATGTCGGTAGACTTTCATCCTGCCTGGGGTCCAGTGGATCTGGGGGACTTGATCATCTCGTCATCACTCGACTGGAGCGTCAAGCTGTGGAAGGTCCGAGCACCGGCGGCCACGTCGACCATGGGGAGCGGAGACGGACACATTGCGCCGTTGATCGACTTTGTCCGAGAAGACGTCGTCTACGATGCCAAGTGGTCGCCAGTGAAGCCAAGCGTCTTTGCCCTCGTGGACGGAGCCGGCTGGCTCGAGCTCTGGGACATTGCCCTGGAGACGGAGGAGCCCGTGTCGAGAATCTCGCCGAGCGCGCGCCAGGACGGCCGAGCCATGCTTTCAAAGAGCCTGAACAAGGTGGCGTGGGAGCCCAACGACGGGAAGCGCGTCGCCACCGGCGGCATCGACGGCTCGCTGACCGTCTTTGAGGTGGCCAGCGGCCTGGGCGGCAAGGAGGGTCTGAAGAACGAGGAGTGGGCAAACGTCAAGAAGCTGATAGGACGGCTAGAGGCCGTGGGCTTGAATGGAGCAATGGTGGTTTAGCATTTATATATCCACGGCAGGCGTCTGGAAATGTATCAGGGTGACGTGCCTCTCTTCCTTTTCATGATGGCCTTGCTATTTACGGGGCACTGGTTTCCTGGCACTGATCCTGCATTACTCCCACGGTGTGCCTGGTACGTCGAACCAGGCCGATACGAAGTTCCCGTGGCTCCGCAGGCATCGCCGACCTAGGTGCAATAGTGACGGGGAAATTGGAGACGGGACAGCTGCCTCGCGTTTTCTGCCATCGGCGCCTGGCCGTATCGTCTAGGAACTGCCGGATAAGTTTGCTCCGTCTCTACAATGACTTCGACGAGCGGGTTTGCTGATGGCATATCAGATTCAGCGGCCGCCAACAGTTCCGGACGGCGGACATGTTCTTGTCATGGCTTCTGTGCCGACAAGGGAGTTTCCCCCAGATTCCGCAGCTCGCGTGGCCCGTGTCCAATCATCATTCCAGAGCTGGGGTAAGTTGGGAGCAGTTGGGCCTCCCTCTCAGTGACCGGCCGTGAGCTGACGATGCTGTGGTTCAACTGACGGCGGTACGCAGAGATTCGGGAATCGGTGTATCTGCCAGCTCTCAACATGCTTATGGGACTCGTCATGAAGCGGTGAATCCGGGCGACCAAAGCCACAGCAGGTCAGGCGTTCCCCTGCCGACGTCGTTACCAGCAAGGTCCAAGAGGCATGGTTGTTAGGCAGCCTGGATCTGAATGTTTAGATGTTTGTGCTTGCAGGGGGAAGGGAGAAGTCAAAGTTGGAGCCCCTACTTGGCCAGGTACAGGGTAGCCTGTGGGATTTGGTGGATCCCGGCCCGCAATCAGCTCTCCCTCCACTCCAGCCAATCTTTCCTGTCCAAATCTTATCCCGTATAATAATTAACGACAGACACGAATTCTCGATACAACACACAGCCATGGGTGAATGCAATCTACCTCCATTGTCGCATCAACCATGTGTTGGTCGCCCTCGTTTCCGGGGCGGCGACGCCGAGGAAGCCCACTGGCCAACACAGCGGAACCCCGCTGTCTGAACCTCGGCTCGAGACGCCACCTGCTGCAACAGCCAGCGGTTGGACTGACTACCTATCCATCGGCCGTCCCTCGACTTGTGCCACGTCCCCCACGGCTCTCTTCGCAAACGCCTGCCTCGTCACATCGCCGCCATGTCTGGTCCCGGAGTTGGATTCCAGTATCCTCCGCAAGAGGTCTCTTGGCTGAAGCGCGATGTCTTGCTCTTCGCCAACAGCATTGGCTGCAAGGCTGACGAGCTACACTTTCTCTACGTATGAATTGCTTCCCCGTCCCGTGTGACCGGCGAGCTGACCGTCTTCCAGGAGCTTCACCCCGACTTTGCCGTGTTTCCGACCTACCCGCTCGTCTTGAGTAAGGCTGTCCCTGACGAGACAGCGTAAACATCTCAGAGACTTACCCTCCGGTCGCAGCCTTCAAGGGCACCAGCCAGGAAGTCGTCGACTTTTACGCCGCTCAAAGGGCCGTCAAGATCCCCGGCGTCCCCGAATTCGACTCGAGCCGCGCCGTCGACGGCCAGCGCAAGATTGAGTTCCTCAACAAGCTTCCGCCGACGTCGGCCGGCCGCAAGTTCGAGGCCCGCACAAAGGTGCTCGGCGTCTACGACAAGGGCCGCCCCGGCACCGTCCTCGAGACCCAGACGGACCTTGTCGACGCCCGCTCCGGCGACGTCTACGCCCGCATCACCTCGAGCTCCTTCTTCGTCGGCCAGGGCAACTGGCACGGGCCCAAGGGGCCGCCGACGCAAAACTTCCCGCCGCCCGAGGGCAAGGAGCCGGATGCCGTGCTCGAGCACCAGACGACGCCCGAGACGGCGCTGCTGTACCGCCTCAACGGAGACTACAACCCGCTCCACGCGACCCCCGAACCCGGCAAGAAGATGGGCTTCCAGGGCGCCATCACCCACGGGCTCTTCCAGTGGAACAACGCCTGCCACGCCATCCTCGGCAGGTTTGGCGGCGGCGACCCGGCCAACATCAGCGAGTACCAGGCGCGCTTCGCCAGCCCCGTCATGCCCGGAGACAAGCTGGTGACGCGCGTGTGGAGGACGGGCAACAGGGACGGCGAGTGGGAGGAGGTGAGGTTTGTCACTCAAATTGATGGCGGCAAGGTGTGCCTGAGCAACGGCCGCGCCCTGGTCAAGGTTGTTGACGAGGCCAAGACGAAGCTGTAGAATGCATTTGGCCGGGAACAGTTTGACTAGGATTGCCTCTCAGAAGCCACTCGTGAAGCGAAGATGCGAGGGGCCTGTACTTAAACCACTACCATGTATTAAAGAGTATCACTATTTGTCAAAGACCGAATCTCTATCTGGCCAGCAGCCTGTGCATCAATTGGCTTGACAGTCCAATGCACTGGTTTTGTGCCCTCAATGTTTTGTTTCGAGACCTTGGTTAGCAGCAAAAGTGAGGGCGCGACGGGGCATCCAACCAAATCCTGCGGCCCCAATCATTCCAACCTCCGGCATGAATCGTCACCACCGCCTCTCTTACTTCAACTCGACAACCTCAGGCCAGCAACATGGCCGCAAAAGGCATGTGACAGCAGAAAGTTGAAAGCTCCAGCGCACAGACTGGACTGCTTTGACCAATGGCGCAATCCCCCAAAGTTGGGCAGCGCATGTCCTATGGCGGCGCCCTCTGCACCGTCCGCTATGTCGGCGAGGTCGCTGGAACGACGGGCGCCTGGCTGGGAGTCGAATGGGACGATGCGACGCGCGGGAAACACGATGGATCTCACAAACGAGTGCGCTATTTCTCATGTATTCCGCCCTCCCCCCCTCTTGGTTGCTCGCCTCCTGTCTCGGCCCTCTGTGCTCACCGTCCTTGCAGGCCTCTCCGGGTCCTCAACGGCGGCCTCGTTTGTGCGCCCGAGCCGTCCGGCCGACAGACCCCAGAGTTTCATCGCCGCGCTGAGGGAAAAGTACGCGTCCGAGGCTCCGCAGTCGGGCCATGCCACCCCCGATTCCCAGGTTGTCATCTCCGGCAAGGTCGCCGAGGAGATGGGCTTCGACAAGGTCCGCCGCAAGCTGGCCCAGCTCGTCGACCTCCGCATCGTCATTCTCGACGGCATGCGTGTGGTGGCGGCGGCGCAGGACGGCGAGGGCCGTGTCGCGGATACGTGCCCCAGCATCGCGCACTTGGATCTCAGCAGAAACCTGTTTGAGCGCCTGGGTCCGGTGGTGGATGTCTGTGCCGAGCTGCCGGCTCTGCGGCGACTGAGCCTCAAGTAGGTGCGGGATCCTGGCCGGCTTGCTCCATGATGCTGACGTCTGAAAATAGCGGGAACCGGTTTCAGGGTGTCTTGAGCGACGACTCCCTGGACGGGGCCGCAGCGGCGTTCCGAGGTGTAGATGAGCTTGCCCTGGGCGAGACTCTTCTCAACTGGGAGGAGCTCTGTCGCATCGCCACACGATGCCCGTCGCTCGCCACTTTGGCCGTCGGAGCAAACCAGCTCTCCTCGCTGCCTCCAGTCGACTATGCTGGGCTGGCATCCACGCTCACCTCCATCAACCTCGAGTACAACAACTTCGAGGCGATTTCGGATCTCGCGAGCCTCACATCCCTCGTGGCCCTCCGCAACTTGCACCTCAAAGGCAACAACATAGCGGACATGACTGCCCCCGGCACAACCGTCCCAACGTTCCCGCCGTCTCTGCGTTACCTAGATGTTTCCTACAACAAAATCCGGGAGTGGGCCTTTGTGGATGCCCTCTCCGCTCACTTCCCAGGCCTCACCGGCTTACGAATCGCGCACAACCCCGTGTACGACAAGCAAGACGTCGACGCCAAGACGCCGTCGTCTGAAGAGTCGCACATGTTCACCATTGGCCGCCTCGCCAACCTCAAGAGTGTCAACTTTACCCAAGTCAAGCCGGATGACCGCAGAAATGCCGAGATATTCTACCTCTCGAGAATCGCCAGGCAGCTCGCGACGGTGCCCGAGTCGGCAGAGCATACCGTCCTGGCCTTGCACCCTCGTTACGCAGAGCTCTGCACGATTTACGGCGAGCCCGATGTCATTCGCCGCGACGAGGTCAATCCGTCTTTCCTCGAAGCGCGACTGGTCACTGTGGGGTTTCACTACCAAGGCAAGGGGAAGAAGACATCGCGGATCCCGAAGGCTTTCGACATATATTCCGTAAGAGGGATTGCAGGGAAGCTATTCAGCCTGTCTCCTCTAAGAGTGCGCCTTATCTGGGAGACGGGGGAGTGGGATCCAGTGGCCGACTACGACGAACAGGACGGGGACAGCAGCGACGAGGAAGAGTTTCTTGCGGATGCAGCCGATCCTAGCCGAGGCGACTGGCAGGAAGAGCAGGCAAGGGACGGCTCAGGCCGGTGGTCCAAGAGGGAGGTTGAGCTCAAGGATGGCCCGAAGCAGCTCGGATACTGCGTCGACGGTCTGGATGTGAGCATACGTGTAGAATCGGCGTGAGCATCCAGAGCCGTGTCTTTTCTGCAGTGCTGCAAGGCCACAGCCCTCTTTTCATCAGACGGGCGGTGTGAGGATGACGAGGGCAACGCCTGCCGACTATTCGGCCAACACTTGACGTTCATATTTCTCGATAGCGCAGAGTAACTCGACAGCACATGGGGACGTATAGAATCGTCGATATCAAGCTATATACTCGCCTTGCATTATTGCTATGGTCGCCGACTCCCCTGCTGTTGCTGCCGAGCATGGCGTGAGCCGGACATGCGCCAAAGCGTCTCTCGGTCAGATTATCTTCGGCGTCGGGCGAGCAGCTCTAGATGATGACCCGAGTTAGACAGGCAGCCACTCCCAGACGACGGCTAGAAACACGGCATAGCGGCAAAGAGGGCGGGTATCAGACAGTTGTGTTAATTGTCCACAGGTAGGCCGGGGTGGCTTTCAGAATTGCAGAATTCATTGGTAAAAATGAAGAGCATCACACACACGCGCGCGCACGGGTAGTAGACCAGCTACTACGGCGGAGATTGAACGTACCTTGGTAAACAGCTGCTTCAGGGGGTCCTGGCGCACATCCATCCAAGCAAATTGTCCCGATTGTTGGGCAGTTCTCTGTTGGTGGCGGAGGGAAAATACGGTCCGCGTCGGGCCAGTAGTGCCAGTTTGCGTCACGTGATTCCGAGCTCGGTCGTTGCCGCTAGGCAGGGCTTTCACCCGGCGGCTATCGCATCTTGAACAAGTGCCGTGGATATACCGTAGAAACTCCCTCTCTCACAACCCAACCACGGCACCAGGCGGTCATGTCGCCGCCCGCAGACTGCGACGCCCTGTGCGCCAGTCTCATCTCTTTCGGCATGCTCCTCCAGCACCTGTCCGTGGACACCAATCTCTTGAGCCGCAGCCCGACCTCGGTCCGTCGTGCTGGCAGCAACAACAGCGCGACAAGACACGAGAACGATACATCACGTCCACCCAGCCCCTACAGCGGAGTGAACGCCTCAATGATGTCTCCTCGCGAGTGATGGATGACAATGATTTCCTCAACTAACTTGGACAAATAAGAACCAATTGGCGTGTCCGGCTGGTGTGTGGAGGCCGACTGCGATCCATAAGCACAACTGTACAACGAGTGTAGATCCACGGTATTCTCATCCTAGCAGAATCTTCATCCTAGTCTTCCCTGGCCTCGATCGCATTCCTCCAGAAATCTATATATACCTTCGAGACCCTCAAACCCGCTCGAGCTGACCAGCGCCGACACGTCGTCGTAGCCTTCAGTCTCTGATGGCCATGAACTTTCTTCCATGTTTGCGACGAATGCCTCGTGAAGGAACGAATCGTCGTCCCGGAGCGACGAGCTATCCTCGATTCCGTGGCCTGCCAGCGATCGCGCCGAGTCGCTACGCGACAACAGTTCGCCCTCGGAGTCTGGTGCAAACGGGAGCTTGAGTGCGACGGGAGCCCCGACCGCGGCGTCCAAGCCGCAGTCTTGCCCGACAACGCCCCGTTGGACACCGACGTCGTCGCAAAGCCGCTCAACCGTCCAGGCATCGACTCCAGGGAACCGGACCCGAAGAGTGTCCCTTTCCCGCACTATTGGCAAATCGCCGAGGGCAGAAAGCCGCTTGAGATCGGCGTACACTGCGGTCAAATCATGCAAAACTCGGTTGAAGTCGACGGATAGCACGTCGAGGAATCCTTCAGTGTGAAGAGTCGTCGGGAGAACAGGGGCTTCGTCGCCAGAGCCAGATGAACCGGACACACGGGCGACGGCTGCCGCGAGGGGGCTAAGAGCCGTGATGGTTGGGCTCAGGTCAAAGTCGATGAAGGCGCCAGGGGCAGACCGGGAGACCTCGGCCAACCGTCGCGAAGCGTCATCCTCGAGCTTCGACACGGCTCGGTACTGGGATTTCCCGTGCGCTCCAACGCCGTCATATTTAATCTTCTGCCCCGACAGAAAGAATGCTCTCATGGCCTGCGAGACGTTCTGGACAACCTGGGCAGGGGCGGCGGGGGCGTGTGAAAAGTACCGCGCACCGCCACCGAGACCATAACCTCCGGTGGCCCGTGGCAGAGCACCTCCAGTCAGGTTTGGTCGCAAAGTGCTGGCGAAGGGGGCCCGACCGGAAAACTGCGCGATTCGCCGTGCGGTGTCGGACGACGGGAGTCTGGACGAGCCGATGGGCGGGCTTGAGCGGCAATTGAAACTGACGAATCTTCGCAGCACGTTGTGGACGCTCTTGGAAGCTGCGGTCGAGAACCATCGCGCGCTTCGCTTCTGCTGCTTCAGAAGCGCTGCAGGGTGGATCGGTTGCCGTCCTGTGTATCCGCTCTTGATAGTGATGGGGGCATGTTGTGCCTGGCCCTGGAGCGACCTGGTAGCGTCGGCAAGCTTGATGCGAACTGCCTTTGTGGTTCTGACCACGGCAACACGCAGTAGGCGGAGGGTCGAAGGACCCAATATCGCCCCTGCGGATGCCATTGCGAATGTCACTGCTGCTTCTCTCAAGATATGAGGGGCAAGGTTGAATCTGGGAGGTCACCGGATGCCGCTGTGTTTATAATTAGTCGTCAACATTTGCCACGCAATGCCCCCGCCCAAGTGCACCGCCACAGTATCTGGCTACGCCACTTCGGGTAAGTTACGCACCGCTCCGAGCAGTGATTTGGATGTGATTTTGCGCTAGTACCAATTCATACTAGACCCGCTCTGTCTTGTCCCGCTCCGCTCCGCTCCCCTTTATCTTCCTCCACCAAAGAAATTTTCTGCAATTCTTTCTCTTCCTTGCATATCCGCGGCCACCACCAGACTGGACGGGAGCTCGATGGAGAGCAAGTGCACGCAATCAGCTCCTGTCAGCCTCTGCGGTGGTGGCTCCTCCAGCTATAGGTAAGAACTCTCTCTGTTGCACTCCCATCATTCTCTGTGATGAACAACTTCACGAACAATCCAAATCAGACCACACCGTGGTGACTACAACAAACTCTAGAATTAACCTGAGCGAGCCCAATACTGCAGCATTGGCGGAAGCGCATCTTCACAGAGCCTAGCTGACATGCAACAGATTCTTCCATTGGTGATTTGCTCCGATGCCGTTGTTCAGCATGGCCATGACAAAAGGTTGGTCTGCTCCTATCCCCCATCTTCGCCCTCCCCTCTCTGCGTGATGATCAGAACGACACCTTAGGGATTCCTCATTCTTAATACACAATGTGGATATCGTTGTTAAAGTTTCAGCCTTGTCTGACTGGAGACCACAAACACACTATCTTGTCTCAATCTACCATGAATGCCAGCTAACCTGTGCTTCGATAGGTACATGACAAATTCTTCCCTCGGAGATGGAGCGCTGCCATTGTATGATGAAGACTTGAACGAACGGGCGGACATAATCGAGTCCCGCCGTCTTGCACCCTAGACAGCAAGGTCGTACAAAACCTTGTGGTGCAAGATGGACGGGAACTCTGGATGACAATTCGTCACCTGACTTTGGCCTTGTCGCTCGATGCTTGATGATACACTGCTTGGGTATAGCCGGCTGACAGCCTGTGGCAGGTAACAAGAGAATCGAAGTCTTTCCTTGTAAATGTATCTTCTCGTGATGAGGCGAAAAGTATTCACACTGTTTGACCCTCGATCGTTCGATCGGGGGCATGAACACAACTGCAACTTCTGACCCAGTGCGTTCTCGCGTCGCCACCAGTGTCGCATCGGCTTCGTACTAACTTTTCAACAGACTGCTTCGCCCTTGCACTATTCTTTCAATTATGTGCCGGAGAAGACTAACACTGCAGAAAAGACTAGGTATGGCCTGGATGGTATGACCTGAAGCACGCCAAAGTAGGTCAACCTTTTTTTTTGCCCACTTCAACCATCAAGATGACTTGCATTATTAGCTCTAGCTGAGTTCATCATGACGAGCAACCCATGTTTCACCTTGGAGAACTGATTTGGTTCCCAATTGCCTTGCATTGTCTCGATCGCTTACCATGAGCCGTTTGCTAACTGGCGTTGTCACAGACCGGAGAAGGATAGAAATGGGCTTGGGTCAGCAATTAGCATGGTTTGCGGATAATCAACTCCTTTCTCTAAAACCTCCCATTGTCTCATGTCCAAAGATCCTGTATCCAAGCCTGATTTCGTTGATGTACATGATGTCCACAATTATACGCGTATCATACACTTGTCACCCATCGAGTAGTCTCACGTTGTGTGCTGCAGCCTCGCATTCATGCCCACGACGCAGCGGACCAGGTCCCAGTCGTCGTTGGCACCAACCCAATCAGTGACGACGATGCCAGTGCCAGCGCAACCGACCTTGAGCTGGCCAGGACCCTTGCCCTCCTCGCCGTGGTTGACGCAGAGGTATTCCACGACGGCTGGGTTGACCTTGGCGGCGATTCTCTCTGGCCAGCAGGCTGCGTTGAAGAAGTTGCTCGCGGTGAGAAAGTTGACGAACAAGGGCGGGACGGGCGCATCAGGCTGGTGGCCGGGCATGCCGTCGAGCGCAAAGACCTGCTCGGCGGCCCTCTCGAGCTGGCCGCAGCTGTAATTGACCTTCTTGTCGATGTTCTGGCTCTCGGACACCTCGTAAAAGTCCTGGATGCGGAAGCAGCAGCCGTCGCCGCCGGTGCCGTCCTCGCAGTTGTCGGGCCACTGCTGGGCGTCAATGGCCCAGCCGCGGCCATCCCAGCAGCTTTGGCGCATGTCGTCGTCGAGGCCGAAGCGGCGGACGATGACGATCTTGCCGCGGGCCTGACCGAGGGTGGGCATCTTGGGCTCGGTCCACCAAAGGTCGCGTCTCTTGTCGACGTAGCTGTGCTTGAGGTACTTGGCGAGCTGTCCGTCGGTGCCCTTGCCGGTGCCCTCGCGCTTGACGCTCATGACGATGGTCTCGCTAGGGTTCTCGTCGATGAAGCGGTAGAGGTGGTCGAGCATGTCGCCAAAGTACTTGTTGCCGGTGAGGGAGATGGGAAAGGCGCTGTGGACGAGGGCGAGGGCGTCGTCATCTGGGTTGACGGAGACGCGGACGTCGAGGAAGCGGACGCCGTTGCGCAGCTGGTCCGGGACGTCGACGGCCTGGCAGCGGACCGAAGGCAGGGCCTTGTAACAGGTCGGGGAGTTGTGGGTGCCCGGGATGGAGAGGAGGGCAAGCGGCCAGTCGTCGTGGAGCTCGCGCATCCAGGCATGCAGGGCGGCGGAGGAGAAGACGGCGAGCAGGGCGGCGGCGGGGACGTAGACGACGGTCAGGTCATGGGGCCCGTCGTCGAGCTTCTTCATGACGGCCGACCTTCGCGACGGACTGGGCACATCGGTCTCGTAGTGACGGTGCTCGGTCTTGAAGGTCAAGCGGAGGACCTCGCCGTCATGGTCCGGGGCGTCAAAGTCGGTCCGGGTGGTGGTGAAGGGCGGGAGGGCGAGGGCGAGGTCGTCGGACTGGACGGGGTCGCCCTTGGGGTGAGTCTGATGGGTCGAGTGGGCGGTGGCATTGAGCAAGCCGGTGATGGTACCGGTGACATTGCCGAAGAGCGTGCCGGTGGAGATGCGCTCGCTCTCGAAGCGCTCGACCTTGACGAGCTCGAGAGGGTGGGCTGTGAGGTTGCGGACGGCGAGTTGAGACATTGCTTCTCGACTAGGGCGGCGTGGGTGAAGGAGGCGGCTCAGGCGACCTGGCTTGGGGCCCGAGGAGGACAAGGAAGGACTCGGCATGGCTGTGTTGCCGACGGGGGGCTTGGCAGTCAGGCAGGGACTTGTAGTGGAGTTTGGCCGCAACCAGCTTCGTCGGTGCTACACGAGCTAATCAACGGCCGTTGCGCCGGTGGCTGGGCTGGGCCAATGCGATGGGGATCCAGGGCCCATCTACAGATGGATGCATGGCCAAGGGTTGCCATTGGCGAGCGCCCGAGGGTCCTTCCCCTGAGGGTCCTTTGGCATCTTGGCTCGCGTGCTGGGCAGGATGAGTGAGGTTTCGGTTAACTTGTGGGATAGGACAAAAAAAGGAGCGAGGCGTGGACCAATTGAGGAGGTGGATAATATACCGGTATTAGCTGGACTAGGCCGAGGCGTGTTGCTTCGGGTGCCGGTCCTTGGGTGCCGGTCCTTGTCCTTGTTTTGGCCTTTGTCGGGCCGCTCTGTAAAGAGACAAAGTAATTAACACATGGCCGCGATGCCCACGTGCAAACTGAAAAAAAACATGGGCCTCGTTGTTGACGAAGTGCCGACAAGCTTTTTCGGGTACCGGGGAGCTCCAGGGTAGGCATGGCACCACGTCGGTCTCGGGCAAAGTGAGAGAGACGAAACCTTCTCTTGATCTATGTTCCATTCTCTATACCTCATCGCTCGTAATTACAAAGTCCACGTGTCTAGGTGAGAGAAGAGATGGACTATCTCTCTCACAAAAAAACAAGAGGGAGACTATTCAATCGGGGTATCCCGTGAGTCTGACCGCCCGCTCCGGTTCGCCGAGTGTCCCCCCGTCTGTACAAGTTCTAGCCCGAGGTGCTTTTGCCCTTTGCCAACCTCTTTTTGATCGCTTCTTCCTCATAGCCTCATCCAAGGTTCCCCGTCGTCGGCCCTGCCCAGCTCGACACGCCTCGAGGCCTTGTCCCGGACATGGCCGGCGCCCTCATTGGCTGCCCCGTCTGCGCTTGGCAGGGCTGGCCTCGTCGTCGTCGTCGTCGCTCTGCGACCTCCGTCTCCGTAGCAAGTCGCCGCCCCTTTGGCGAGCCGCCTCCTGGACCACCGCCTCGTTGCCGATGACGTTGCCCGCGCCCCCCACCGTCAGGCCGGCGTCGACGTGGATCCGGACGGGGCGTGGCCGGCCCTCCTCGTCAATCATGGGGATGCCGCACTGGCCCGAGCTGCTCTCCTGCAGCGCCTTGACCACGGCGTGGGCGATGGCGTTGGCGTGGTTGGCCGGCGTGTCGGCTAGGCACACCATGTTGTTGTCGCTCGACACGGTCACGGACGTGTTGATGTGTAGGCTAATGGCTGATAGGCCCTCTTCCCACTCGGGGCCCTCGTCCTCGGCCGCCGCGGACCCGCCCAGCAGCGTCGTGAAGGGAGACCGGTCCACCAGCACGGGCCGGGGGTGCGTTGTCCGCGACCGCTCCAGTTGTCTGGCTGTCAGCGTCTGCAGGTTGATGGGCCCGCTGGGTGCGTAGGCTGGTGGCGGTGAGAGCGGCCGGGACGTGTCGTTGTCCTTGAGAACCATCTGGCTCATGCGCCGCATGGATGTCGTGGGGCCCTCCATGGTGGACGTGTGTTGAAGCGAAAGAGCTTTGGAGGGCGGTGAGTGTGAATCAACAGGCCGCCGCCGAGCACGAGCAGCGGGCCGGTGTCTGAGGGTCAAGATACTGGCAAGGACGGACGGGGGAGATGCGTCCGACTCGAGACGGGTATCGTCGTTGCGAGAGAATGGCTCTGGCAAGCGCGACGAACAAGCCTAGAGCGATGGAATTGCCCGAGGGAGAAGTGGGAGGACGGGTCTGGGCGGAGAAGCTGGGTGATGTTGAAAGGGGGTAGCGGCTGATGTCGTGGAGAAGCAGCTGAAGACGACAAGAAGGAAGCGTGAATAATGTGTGATGGAGTTTCGTCCCGAGGCGTGCCAGACGGCGAAGAGGCTATATAAGATGCGCGAGCAGAAGGCCAAGACATGCAGTACAGAGTACAATATCAAAAGGCACGCCTAGGATTGCATGCTTGTCTCAGAACTAAGGGGTTTGGCACGGACGGGCGGAGGAAGCGGTATTCACGCCCGGCTGGCTCGTCTGATTGTCGGACGAGGGCTTGTTGAAGCGACGCCGACACACCCAACCCAGGCCTCCCCCCCTTGTCTCCCGATGATGCGGCCGACAGCTTAACTAGGGCGCCGGGGGGGGTTTGGACATGCGGGTATACGCCCCGAGAGTGCAAAGCCCGCGCAGGCCCCCGAAGGGTGGTGTGTGCTTGTTCTGTAGGCATTGTGTTGCTGTTTGTATTGTACATGCGTGCGTGCCCTTGCCCATGCTGAATACAAGGAGCCGTGAGATGTGGTTGGCACGTTGAATAAGGGAACGAGGCCTTTCGGCCCAACAAGCAGCCCGGGGGGGGGGGAAGTAGAGGAGAGCGAAAGTGACAGGTAACGCCGGGACCTCCTTGCGGCATACGTGCTGTATGCACAAGTACGCCCAAGCCAACGACAGTTTCGATTCTCTTACAGCATCTTCCCCATGGTCGGCTCAGCAAACCGGCATGCCGATCGGGACTGGGGATACGGAGATGGATGCGAAAGGGGAAGGGAAGGGGGTGGTTTCGATACATTCCGCCCTTTTCAACGTTACTGTATTAATTAACTTACAGTGTGTATACATGTACGCCGAGTAGGCGACAGAGCGTATGAATGCAGGAATGAATGACAGGATGGCTTAACCGTGCACTCTGTATTCAGCATTAGTGAAGAAAAGAAAAAGAAACAGGAACGGGGCAGAGGGGTGTAAGAGAAGACGGTGAGTGCTTAAGGAATAGGCTGGCCATTCATTCACATTGTAACTTAGGCATTGATGCCTTGGCGTGGGCCATAGGCAGGCCAGGCAGTAGCGGACGAACATCGTGGGTCTGGTCCGGGGGGGGGAGGCCGGAGGTGCGGGACGAAGGGACGGATGTTAGACTACGGCCTACACACATGTAGGCTGTAGTCTAAAAGTTAAACCCGGGATTGATGACGACGGCTGATGGATGATGCGCATCCACGCCGAGTTTTCTTTTCGCTGATGCCATCTCGAGTCTTTTCCTTGCTTCTCTTTGCGGGGCCCCCTGACGATCGTCTCTGCCTGTCCCTCCCTGTCCCTCGAGCTTTCCAGCCCTCGACGCTGGCTCGGCTCGGCTGCGGGACAGGCTCGCTTGTCGTCTACGGATGCCGAAGCCCCCCTGTCTTGGAGAGAGGCTTGGAGAGAGGCTTGGAGAGAGGCTTGGAGAGAGGCTTGGAGAGAGGCTTGGAGAGAGGGTGAGAGAAGAAAAATGGCCGGCCGCAGTTCGTGGGATGGGCTCTCGTCAGCGCCATGCCGCAGCGGCTTCTTGGCCAAGCGCCTCGGCGTTACAGACCCGGCGGTACAGAAGGAAAGACGGCCGACAGAGGGCGCACAATAGGGGAAGCGAGGCGCGATGGGCGCGTCGTCGAGCCGTGGGCGTTGTCTATTGTCGTTGCTATTGTCGTTGGACTCGTTGGCAAGGGGGGGGGGCGGGGCTGGTGATTGTGGTCCGCAACAGGACTAGCGTGGCGTGGCCGGGACCGTTGAGTGGCCGACCGCCGAGAGGAGCCAGGATTACCAAATCGCCCTCCCCGCTCCGACATCACCCTTGCTCTCCCGAAGTCTCCCTCATTCCCTCATCACCCACGCACTCGCTCGCTCCACGGCAGCGCTCCACGGCAGCGCTCCACGACGGCGCCTCGAGACGAGAAGAATCGGCGGCTACAGACACCCGTCCCGTGCGCCATCCCGCACCGTCCATCATCACCGCCATCTTCATCCGCCGTCGCAGACCAAGGCTACGATGCCCCTGCTCGCCTCCTTTCCGTCAATCGCTGACTACGACTGATTACTAGTCTCGGCGATGCAAAGTTTTCCCCCGCAAACCATGGCCGGTGCTCTTGCAAGCAGAGCCTGCTCCCTTCGCCCGCTCCCCCCCTTTCCCTCTCCCGGTTCCCAGGCCCTCGGGTCCGGCGTCGTGGGACTGAACGCATCTCTCCTGTAGGGCCCTCTTATCACGGAACGCCCAGCCGACCCTGCTTGTCTCGTCCGGCCCTGGTCTTCCGGATAATGCCGTTCACTCCGCCTCTATCCACCTACTCCCCAACATGACCAACTCCTCAGGCGCTGACCAAAACACCTGGTTCCCCGGCTCGGTCAACTTACGAAGTGTGACACACAGCGCTGTCCCTCGGTTGTGCTCAAAAGTTGTGACTACCGTGTCTGTATTTCCTGATGGTTGCCAGCCTAGTGGGCACTCGGTTGGCCGGCACGGGCCAGCTTCTCTTCCATCACAGCACCCTCTGTTGGCTTCGCTCGCGGCAACAATATCAACCGTCAATCAAGCCTCATCCCATAGCCGTCTATACCATCTGACAGGCTTCCGTTCATCATTCTCGTCGGCGCTACTTCTCTCACCGCCGCATCCGCTCTCTCATACTCGTCTTGCCAGAATGGCTCATCCCTTCCCCCCCTTCCCCCATCGAGTCCCTATTGTCTTTTGCTCTCCTATGATCCAACATCCAGAGATATGCCATCAAGTTTCTTCTTCTCCCGTCGACAGCCAGTCGGGTGAAGGGATATTTGGTCGCTGCACGAGCCGTTAGGCCGCCAGGCTTATGGTCCGATGGCAAGCTACGTTGTTTCGGCAACACTCGGCTGTCTCTTCGTGCCTCTCTGGCCATCTTGTTAACGCCGATGGCCTCTTCATGCGGCCCTAATGCCCGCCAGCAGCGATCGGCTAGTGCCTGTCGGCCGCCTCCCGGTGCAGCCACCCACACTGACGCTTTCCTTCATGCCAGGGCCAGCTTAATGGTCACGCTAAAGATGAGCTCCCGCTTTAGTGTCGGCCGCATTGTTCTAGTCAGAGTCTATTCGTGGATACGGAAAGGAAGTTAAAAGAAAAAAAAATTCTATGACATTGTACAAGATTCGAACTATCCAAACTTCAATGTCGGACTTTGGTCAATCGTGTCTTGGTGAATTGTGTCTCGCGCTTGTTCTTTCGAGGAATCAAGTGATTTCCCTCCCCACAGAATGACGGCCCAATCTCAGCACCTCTTGCGCTTGCCTCTCGTCCTAGTAGTGCCGAGGTCTTGACTTCAATTCCATTGGAGGCCATGATTGTAGGACTTTGCAAAACCCACCTCTGGCCCGCTGTCAGAGTTGATATTGTGATTATTTTGAATACGTTAATATCGGTGACGGAGACTTCCCCTTGCCAATTGATGGCTCCCATCTCCAGACAATATGTCGATGAGGAACTTTTGCCATTTGCTACCATCATCATACCCATGTTTCGGCCGGGGGCAGGACCCTCTAAAGTAGGGGAAGCACAGATCCTCTCAAGGAATGTGAATGAGAGAACAAAGGATCAAGTCATGGATGCGGCTCTTATCCCCACCAGACAAGGCTGAAGATCATGGGGCCCCTGGCAAGTAGACGGGGGCCTGCTCGAAAAATCCGAGCCGCACAGGCACGGAATTTCCCATTCACGGCCTCATTCAGACTGCTATTAACCCACTCTCTCCAGGCTGCCATCCAGCCGGTAATGAAATTTCATCTCCGCCCCGGCTACGTGGCTGTGTATTGCGTGTCCCACCGAGAGAGCCAACCATTCATTGCCATATCTGCCAAGAAAAGGCATCACCTCGTCCGCCGGAAGCCGCAAAAAGCTTGACCGCTCGGCATGCTCCGCTATGTCACGACCACGCAGGCTCATATCCGGCCATGAAGGCCCATCTCTTCCTCGGGCACGAAACACGCGTCGTCTCGACTAATACCAACAACCCCCTTTCGCATCACCACCCTTGCAAAGAGCTCTGCCTCACCGCTCGTGAAGCAACGCGCTGCGGGTGAGAATGGCGCGCTCGACTCCGCCGCCTGGCGACGCTGCAAGGCTGGGCCTTGCCTGCCCTTCGAACTAGACGCGGCATTTTTCTCGGAGCTATCCTGTTGCCCGTGGTGTCTAGCCAAGATGCCCGCCAACAGCAATGCCTCGGCGCCGTCTCCGCCTCGTTTGCTTTGCAGGGCTCCATCTTGGGAGCAATGGCTCTGCCTCGACGGCCCTCACACCGGTCGTTGTGGCCAACATGGCCGACGAGGAATACCATCTTGGCTCTCGGACTTGCTGCCCACCCAATTTCTGACGGGAGAGCAAAACCTCTCTCGGGAAGTCGCCGACCCAACACGACATTCGTACTGTACATTACATACACAATCGCGCGCGCCACTCTCAGTCACCCCTCGGAGCGCTTGACCAACAGGCAGACGGCGTTCTCCGTCACATTTCCCAGCTCATCATTGTGTAGCAGTACCTCGTCCAATCGTACTTGGTAAGCAAGCCGCAGCTGTCGCGGCAGACTTGCTTTTCCCCTCTCCCACTCGCTCATTTCCCAATTTTTCTTCTCGTCGCGAGTCCTGCCCGGCTTCCTGTCATCTGTCGCCAACGCGTGAATCTGACAGAACGGCCGGCCCTCATCTCCCTGCGCGTCCATCGAGGGCCCAACGGCATACATGCTCTCTGACGCTCTCTGTCTCTTGTCGCTTCGTGCCAATCGTCGAGGGTGACCAAGGTGCGAGCTTGGGCTCTGATGTGTTCAACTTCCTCACGCCGTACGCATCAGGTCGACCACGGACGGGTGACTGTCCATGGCCTTGTTCTAATGACTTAAATGCCATGATTGACAAGCTTGGCTTACACGCTCATGGACGGGGGATTTTTTTTGGCATCTGTTTCTAAGATCCATCTATCCACGGCCTTGAAGATACATGACCAGCCTGCGCCCCCGCCCAAGAAGAAGAAGCTGAGCACTCGGTCCCCATCCTCAAACATGTTGGCAGCCGCCGTCGGGGCCTTGAAACCTCTCCCCTTCTCTCAGTCACCCTCTCGTAGCCAACGACATGATGACTGAGTCGCTGGTCGCCCGTCCCGACGCACGAGTTTGTCCAGAGAAATATGGGGAAAACAAAAATATGTTGAAATTATTCTCGTCCTCCCCCCCCCTCCCCCGCCCCCTAGCATAGCGCCAGGCTCGCTTCTTGCTTCTCTAAAAAGTTTTCTTCCCTCGGAAGGGGTATCTCGTAATGCAAAGCCTCCTTCGTCCAAAAGGAGCTCTTGCTTCGCCTCACAAACGCAGGTTCCCTCGGGAACTCGTCTTTGTTGAAAGACGCCACCAGTCCGTCTCGCTGTATCGTCAGAAGGAGACAAGTCCTGTCTCGTTGAAATGACAAAAGAAGATGACAAATAAATCACATGTCGAAAACCGCCCCCCATAACTCCGGTCCCGGAGGGGGGGTTCACAGGGTTTCGTTGAGAACCGTACGCCGCCTTGACTTGGCATGAAATGGACCATTAGACACTTTGAATTCGTAGCCGTCGGCTTGCAGGGGGCTTGTTGAATGCCCTCCCCGCCGCCACCACGTTCGCTTAGAACTTGAGGGCCTTGGGCTTCTCCCAGCTAAACTGCTGGTTGGTACCAAAGTGGCCGTTCTTGGCCGTCTGGAGGTAGATGGGCCGGGTGAGGTCGAGGTCGCGGACAATGACACCGGGCCGTAGGTCAAAGTTGTCGCGGATGATGGAGACGAGCTGGTCCGAGGTCTTGTCCGAGGTGCCGTAGGTATCGACGTGGATGGAAAGGGGCTCGGCAACGCCAATGGCGTAGGAAAGCTGGACAAGAGCCCTTCGGCAGAGGCCGGCGGCAACGAGGGACTTAGCGATCCAGCGACCAACGTAGGCGGCGGACCGGTCAACCTTGGAGAAGTCCTTGCCGGAGAAGGCGCCGCCACCGTGGGCGCCCCAGCCACCGTAGGTGTCGACAATGATCTTGCGGCCGGTGAGACCGGCGTCGCCCTGGGGTCCGCCAATGATGAAGAGGCCAGAGGGTTGAATCTGCGGGGATTGGTCAGCTGTGTAGCATACAATGCACGCGGCACGGGGCGGCCACTCACGTGGTAGATGGTGTTGTCATCCAAGTACCTGGCAGGGATGGTCTGCTTGATGATCTTCTCCTTGATCTCCTTGCGCAGCTCCTCGGTGGTGATTTCAGGAGCGTGTTGGGCCGAGATGACGACAGTGTGGACACGGAGGGGGACGACGGCGCCGTTTTCGTGCTTGTACTCAACGGTGACCTGGGTCTTGGTGTCGGGCCGCAGCCAGGGCAGGGAGCCGTCGCGGCGGGCCGCAGCCATGGCGGCATTGAGCTTGTGGGCGAGCATCAGGGTAAGGGGGAAGAGCTCGGGGGTCTCGTCGGTAGCGTAGCCAAACATGATGCCCTGGTCACCGGCACCGAGCTGCTCAAGAGCCTGATCGTAGTGCAGACCTTGTGCGATGTCGGGAGACTGCTGCTCAATGGCGACGAGGAGGTTAAAGGTCTTGTAGTCGAAGCCCTTTTCCGAGTCGTCGTAGCCAATCTGCTTGATAGTATCACGGACAATCTTCTGGTAGTCGAGCTTGGCCTTTGTGGTGATCTCGCCAAAGACCATGATCATGCCCGTCTTGGTGGCCGTCTCGCAGGCCACCTTGGACAAGGGGTCTTCGGCCAAGCAGGCATCGAGGATGGAATCCGAGACCTGGTCGGCAATCTTGTCGGGGTGGCCCTCGCCGACGGACTCGGACTGGAGACGGGGGTTAGAAGGCGGGGCATCGGAAGGAGAAGCAGGATACCCACGGTGAAGAGAAAGGTTCCCTGGGCGGGACCCATGGCGTGGACACCGTTGGTGCCGTTGACTGCAGACATGGCTGTGGAAGGAAGAGGAGGTCTGGCGGAGGAGAGGTGAAGGGATAAAAGCAAGAGGTTCGTTCGATGACGATGCGTCTAGGTCGAAGACGGGAAGGGAGCGGGACCGGACTGAGCTGGAGAGAGGAATTGGTTAGACTGTCGTCACTCTAGAGTTGCAGCAGAATTGAGAAGTGAGAGATCGGGCCACGTACCACTGAGGGAGAAGATGGAGATGGATATAGTGTCGGGGGTGGAGGAGAGGGGAAGAAAAAGAAGAGCAGGAAGCGGTTGGGGTCAATCAGGAGAAAGGCGGAGAGGCGATTAAAACCGACGTAGCAGCCAGCGAGGAAAAAAAAAATAGAGTCGAGGGGTATTCGGAATAAGGTTGTGGTAGTGGAATGCTAAGGGTGAGCAGGGGCACTGGTGGACGTTAAGCCGTACACACATGTACCATCCTAGCAGCATGGTAGCACGAGAGCCCGTACCTGCTGGGGGGATCCGGCGTAAAAAAACAGCACGTTTTGCAGCGAAATTGCGCCATCGGGCAGGAGCAGCATTCCTCCTGTCTGTGTCCCTCGGCGCCGATCCCTCGCCCCTCTCTCGCTCCCTCCCGGACCTCTTCATGCTTCGGCGACTTATGAATGCCTGTGTTGGCGCATATATGGACGTATGTACAGTACATGCATGCATGTATGTACATGTGAGTATATGTATACTGTAGATGCATCAGAGTGCCGACGAGTTCTTGTCCATCTTGTGCGAAAAGTGATGAGCCTTGCTTTTCGTCATCTACCTTCGTTGTTTCGCCGAGGAATTCTGGCTCCGACAACGTGTTTGGCCGAGCTTTGTACCTTGGACTTGCCGTGTACCCACGTGCACATCGCGGGCACCTCACCAGTCTGTACTAACTAGTACAGCCCACTACTAGGATCACCAGAACATGCAGATATAAACCCCCGATGCAATAGCGCAGAGGCATAAATTAACTAGGTTAGTATTTTGGCTGGAGTGGCTTTCTCAAGCGGCCCAAGGAGTGTTGCGCCCTGGTGTTGAGGAAAATACCTTTTTTCTCTACCTAAGTATGACGTAGAATTTCCTGTCGTTATCAAGCGAGCGGTACTTTCTCTACTAATTTACTGGAAAAGTGACAGTCGGCTAGATATAGCCAAGAAAAGATACCAAGGTCGGGCTTGTATCTGCAGGTTCCTTAGTGGGCTGTGCCTTGCATTGGGGGTCTGCGGAGGGGCACAGTGCCTGCTAGGGGCCATCTCATGTGCCGAAGGTAGCCTCGATGCGCAGATCAAAGTGCCTAGCAAGTACCCTGTGCGCGGCGACCGGACAGCCTTGTCCCAACTGCCCGCTGCGGAGCCCCTGGCCAAAACTTCACTCCAGCAAAACCCAATCCTCAGCCTCGCCTGCAGCCAGTGCACGCAGCCCATCCCTGCCTCTTATACGTCGCCCCTTGGAGCTCTTCTCCCATCAAGCTTCTTCCTTGTCACAGAGGAAAGCCTCACTCGCCGCCGCCATCATGAGTAAGTTTGGCGCCATGGTCATGGGCCCGGCCGGCGCCGGAAAGGTACGACAACAACCACAAACATCTGAATTCGAGACCATGACGCCCAGTGCTAACTCGACTCGCGCCAGTCCACCTTTTGCGCCGCCCTCATCACCCACCTCCAGCTCAACCGTCGCTCCGCCTTCTACGTCAACCTCGATCCCGCCGCCGAGTCCTTCGAGCACCAGCCCGACCTCGATATCAAGGAGCTCATCTCCCTCAAGGACGCCATGGAAGAGGCCGGCCTGGGTCCCAACGGGGGCCTCATATACTGCTTCGAGTTTCTCATGGAAAACCTCGACTGGCTCACCGAAGCCCTCGATAGCCTGACCGAGGACTATCTCATCATCTTTGACATGCCCGGCCAGATCGAGCTCTACACCCACATCCCCGTCCTGCCTACTCTCATGAAGTTCCTCTCCCAGCCCGGATCCCTCGACGTCCGCATGGCCGCCGTCTACCTCCTCGAGGCCACCTTTATTGTCGACCGCGCAAAGTTCTTCGCCGGCACCCTGAGCGCCATGAGCGCCATGCTGATGCTCGAGGTCCCCCACATCAACGTCCTGTCCAAGATGGACCTGGTCAAGGGCCAGGTCAAGAAAAAGGACCTCAAGCGATTCCTGACGCCAGACGTCGGCCTGCTCGAGGACGATCCCGCCGAGCGCACACAGCGCATAGCCCAAGGAGCCGATGCCCAAGACGACGAGGCCAAGCGGCCCGACGAGAGGGACCAGGTCATGAAGGGCGCCAGCTTCCGGAGGCTGAACCGGGCCGTGGCCGGCTTGATCGAGAGCTTCAGCATGATCAACTATCTGAAACTGGATGTGACAAACGAGGACAGCGTCGGCGCCATCCTAAGCTACATCGACGACTGTATCCAGTTCCACGAGGCACAGGATCCCAAGGAGCCCAACGACGAGGAGTTTGAAGACGAGGAGTAACATAACGAACGATATGATGCCTTGAGCCGACGGCAGATGGTCATTAGGCCGGGGTCGCGTGTACTCGAGTGTGTTTTGCATAGCGGCGGCGTTGGGCGACCTGTCTTTTTTTCTTTGCAGATGTGTTTGCAGACCCAAGCACATTCGTCCTCGATTTGGAACGAGATAGCAAAAACCATACTTGATCCTGTACATTCGGAGCGGCTCCATCCTGTTGACTGTCGGTTCCTCCCTCGTTGGTTCGTAGGCTCGCTCGCGCATATCAGTTGCAGCACGTGGTGTTTGCGACGGCATCAAATCACTCGCATGGCTTCGGAGCCGCGCACGGTCGCTCAAAGAATGCTCGACGGGGAGCAAGGCCTAGTACCGCGCCGAACTCCTGCCCCGGGCGCCATGGCCACCACCACGCGCCTCATGCCTCTGCTGGCCCTCGTAGCGGTTATACTCGTCGAGC
Organism: Hirsutella rhossiliensis; assembly: GCF_020360975.1. NCBI lineage: Eukaryota > Fungi > Ascomycota > Sordariomycetes > Hypocreales > Ophiocordycipitaceae > Hirsutella > Hirsutella rhossiliensis. The sequence continues at coordinate 3,962,276 of NW_025408671.1, read as the reverse complement.
CAGATATCCTTGAGAACAGCCAGATAGCCAAGCACCCTGCCGACGAGCACGACGGCATCCCTGACGCTGGCAGCAGGCCCGCGATTCCAGACCCAGGCGGCGAGGGCGACGACGACGGCCCACGAGGCAAGACGCAGCGCGACGCGGGTCCACCACATGACCAGGCGGCTGACCCAGTGCGCGACGACGAGGGCCGTGGCCAGCAGCGCGAGCAGCGCCAGCCCGCCCGCGAGGCCCTGGTTGTCGGCGGCCAGGCCGAGGGCGACATCCGCGGCGGCGGCGGCGGCGGCGCGCGCGTGGGCGACGACGTGCCGCCCGCACGTCTGCAGCGGTGACTGCGGGTGTAGCAGGTGCTGGCGTACGGGGCCGGCGAGCTCCGGCGGGAGGAGGCCGGCGAGCAGGCCGAGATGGCCCTCCATGGCGGCGGCGGCGGCGACTGTCTGCTTCTTCTGCCTCTTGTTGGCCCTTTCGGGAGACGGCGAGGCTCGATTGTCCGGGTGGGGGATGCGAGCAGGGGGGGCTTTTCGGTGGGGGAAGCGGCGTTGTGTCGTCGACGTGAGATTTAAGTGAGAGCGAGGGAGAAGCCCGATGGGACCACGTGCTGTGCTGGCTACTGTGCGATTACTCTAATGCACTGTGCCGCAACTGGGGAATTGATGGCGAGTGGAAAAGTAAGTGGTGGTTTGCCTCTGGCGCCCGCTGGGAGCCTTGGATCTGCGACCCCCAAACGCCTCCTGCGAATCGCACCCGTTTGGAGAGAATCCCAGTCACCGTGTGTATCCTGGACGTCGAGCACTTCTTTGATTATTGAAACTCTTCACCCCACCGAGATGCTTCGGCGCCTCGTCAACAGCTCGGCCACCACCAACCAACCATCCTGTTCGGCGCGCTTACTTGGTGCTCAACCGCAGCTTGGTAGACAATGTCTTCAAGATTAATACTCTTTATGTAATCAAAGGTCTAACAAAGGGATGGAAGGAGGGGGAAAATACAAGGAGGGTATCAGAATTATCCACTGTTGACAAACGCTTGGCCGGCCACTCCCGCGTAATCCAGGCGACTCGATTCCGTGCCACCATAAATACCGCCTCCTCTTCCCGGCATGCCTGCTCGTCCTCTTTGCATCTTCATGTAAAGCGAGTCCGCTACGCCGCGTCAAATCTCCCTTCAAACTCGTCCGTCATCGTCATGGTCGTCGTCGTCGTGATACATGATGGCTCAGGACCCCGGGCCCGCCTCAAGAACCTTCCTGGCAGCGTCGATCCTTCGCCTAAACTCCTCCTGTCTCCCTGGGTCGGTTTTCGATGATTCCGTCAGGCCCAGTACGCATCTTCCGAGGCTGGCCACAACCCGTTCCACCATCATCTGGTCCTCCTTGGATAGCATTTGGATTGCGGGCGACTGCGGCTGCGCCTCGTGAATGCTCTCCCTGTCGCAGATGCTGACCGTTTCCGTCATGAGCGACTCGGACACTTGCTTGAGGTCCTGTCCCGGGGACCCCATGGGCGTCAACATCCCCCCACTCATCCTGACCCTGTTCACGAGCGGGAAGCTCCTATTTGTCCCCGTCGACTCGAAAGAAGAAACCGATGGACGGTGCAGCGTTGACGTCGTGCTGTTCGGCCGGTGGATGACAGAATTCTGGCGCGTCCGGCTTCGTTGCCAGTGATTTGCTTCGTCGTCGCCACCGCCGGACGCCCTCGAAAGCGCAAAGCTCTCAACCTCAGCGTCTTCATCCCCAAATTCCCCGCCCGGCATCAACGAGCTACGACTTGCGCGGCCCTCGGTGGCGGTGGTGAAGGAGTCAACTGTCGTAAAAGTGTCCAGGCTGGGGCGTCTGGCATGGCTCAACATTGGGCCTCGAGTTGTCTCGACAGAATCACCAGATTCATCGCTGCCTGAGCTGCCGCGTCGACTGCGCTCCTGTTGACTCAGGGTGCCCATGGCCGAGTGAAGGAAAAAGTGTTCGTAGTCGAACGCGTCCTCTCGATCTTCATGGGACACTGGATGCTGGTACGTGTCGTGGTACAAGGAATCGCCGCTTTCGCTCCAGCCGTCGGTATCAGCTGCCCCGTCTACGTCGACATCGTCGTTTTCCGCGTCCTGGATTGCGCCGTTGAGATATTCAACGTCCGCATTCGACTCTCCAACAGTCTCAACATCCTCGATGCGTTCGGACCCACCCTGGTCTTGAGTCTCCCGAGCCTCATGATAACTGCCGACGATGGACGGCGCATCTTCCCCGGGCAAGTCCTGGGCCTCATCTTCCTTGGGGACCCCGGGGCTCCCGCCGATCTCGCCTTCCGATACCGCGGCGCTCAAGGGACTCTCGGGTGCGCGGCTCCTCTGGTCCGGGTTGCTCACGCTGCGCGACTCGGCGTGATCCCACCTCGCGTGAGTGAAGGGGCTCGGCGTCCGGAGGCCCTGTAAGCTGCGACGCTTCATGCTGTCTGCGCGGGCTTGCTGTCTGAGGCTCGAGATCTTGCCCTTGAGCCCCTCCATCTGGTCCTGAAGGTCTCGCACCTGTACCACCGACGGAGATCGTGGCCCGCCGGCATCCGAGTAGGAGCTCAAAGTCGGGCTGGCGACGCTGCTGGCTCGAACGTCGTCGAATTTATCACTGGCGCAATGACCCTCGTCGTCGCCGTCCTCGCTCAAAGGCGTAAGCACAATGTCGAGGGGATGGTGCGACAGCTTGTTGGTCAGGTGAGCATGTTGACTACCAGGAGCGTCGGCGCTCACAGGCGAGAGGAGCGGTTGGCGGTAACCACCAGCTGCACCGAGAGCGCTGGCCGATCTCTGGAAGCGTTCTATAGGTCTCGAAGTCCCTTGCAAGCCCGTCTCGCTTACGTTTCTTGCATGATTCGACGACGACTTGGAAAGCATGTCTTCGTCAAAGGATTTGACCGGTCGAGCAGCCGGGGAAGGGGTAGGGCCGTCGGACGCGGAGGAGTAGCCAAAGTTTCTCGCCCTGCTCAAATTCCCTTCCATGGTCTGGATAAACGTCAGCGATTCTGCCACTATGATACTCCGAGGGGGGCGAGGGATAGAGTAGCCGGAGCATACATTGAGGCGGCGCTTGGCGTTTGCCAGGATGTGTTCGGCTCGCTTGCTAATGGAACTTGCAGAGGGTCTAGCTTGGTTGATGGACTGAATGGACGGTCGGACGGCGGTGACGGATTGGCGAACTGGCATTTCCTCGACGTAGGAGGAGGCCATGCTCTCCTCGTCGTCGCCCTGGAAACAGCTGTCGGCAACACTGATGGAGTCGTCAAAGTCGCCGAGGGCGGTGGCTCGGCCGTTGTCGTTGATGGTGCTTGTCGACTCGATGGACAGGCGGCGCTCGTGCAATGGCCGCCTGTTGACGAGCACCTTGCCGATGGTCGGGGACGATCGAAGCGGAGTGCCATCGCTGGCAGAGACAAGGGGGCGAGACGTCAGACGCCTGGGCGGACTGCTGGCGATGCTTTCAACCTCGGTCACCTCTCCAATGTCGGACAGCATGGTGCCATTGCCGTAGATTATGGGGGTCGAGGGACCCAGAGGCATTGCGTGGTAGTTGCTCTGGGGCAGGGGAGAAAAGTCGGCGTTTGTGGGGTGAGCCATGGACCAGACCGACGAGGAGGGAGCGCGAGAGAGGCTGTCGTAGGATTCACCATTGTCGTAGTCGGGCAGAATCATGTCTGGGTTCGTCAGGGTCGGCGAAGACGGCTGCTGTATGCCATACGCCACAGACGGCCCAGGGCCATCCCAGGAGCCGTCGCGGCGGGTGCTGAAGGAGCTCTGAGTGGCTGCCATGGCTGGGGTCGGGCGATTGGCTGGGGGCGAGAGGCGTGCGGTTCAGACCGAGGCGGCGTCCGTCTTTGCGGCCCAAACCAAGGTCGAGCTGAGCGAGCAACGACGCGCCAAGAGGGCCGGCAGCTGCAGATTTATTAGGTGCCCGCACAAGATGGGAAGATTGTCTTGCAGGCGCCACCCCCTCATTCAGCCGTCGAGCACCAACATGAGAAGCGAGCGCGAGGTGTTTGGGACGACGACGGTTGACCGCAAGTCGGCGGGGAGAAGTCGGGTTTGGGTTTTTTTCCCTGATCTGCCCCCTGTCCTTCTTTCCCGAGCCTCTTGACGGATTGAATTTTGGCAGGGCAAGGGCGCTACCACACTGACACTGGTACCGGTAGACGGTCGAAGCGCGGAGCGGATGCAGACCCGGTTCGGGGGGCGAGGACCGACGGTTGGGCGGGCGTCGAATGGGCGGCCAAGGCTACGGCGGCCAGCTGAAGGCTGTGGTAGGGAGACAGCTTTCCGTGCTCATGACCGGGAGAGGGAAGAATGGGGGAGAAGAATGAACAAGCAGGAGAAGGAGGAATATGGGGAATGTCGCTAGAGAGAAGGGAACGAGACGAGACGAACTCAAAGGGCCGAGCCGCTCCCGACGTCAAACCAGACCATCTGGGGGCCCGGAAGAAACGGCCACTTGTCCGCGATGCCTATCTTTATTGCAATCCTTGCGATGGCGGCATCGTCTCTTGAAAAGGGAAAGGCTATGGCATGTGCTGCTTCCTTTCTTTTTCCTCCATCTTCCTTTTTTTTTTCGTACTCTCGGCCAAGGATAGCTAGCCTTGATTTGCATGAGTCGGCGGGCGACTGGGGTCCAGCCCGGTCCGTCTCCCTCCCAGACTCCACTGTAGGAGCTCGTACCTGCGCTATAACTTGAAGATACAGGGCACTTGCTGGCCTACTAACCCCAACCTGGAACCCATCGCGGTGGATGCCGCCCGTCAGCGCCGAAAGCAGCCCTGAAGGTGAGTGACGACTCAGCGCCCCGTAGGCCGCCGCAGGGGGCAGGATGGAATGAATCTTGGGCGGCGACGAGCGGCGCTACTCGAGGTACGTGCCATGGAATGCAAAGCACTGCTAGCAGCTGGAAGGAGGTAGACTCAAGACCGAGCGCGCCTCTCTGGTGGTGGTTGGTGGTGGCGGTTGGTGGTGGTGGTGCCGGGGCTCTGTCCTGGCGCGTCACCTGTCCGTCTGGCGGAGGCATCCAGCACCGCTAGCCCGACGGACGGTGCGAACCGTGGCTGGCATCGTCGCCAGCGAAACTCCAAGCAAAGACTCGAGAGCTTCATCAGGGTACATGGGCGATGCACATACCTTGGACGACGCACACACCTGCCCGCTTTCATTTCGCCGCAAACACGGGTCCCCCCGGACGGCGCAGACCCCGAGCCGACTCACCTGAGGCCTCTCCTCGCGTCAATACGAACGAGGCCCATCTGCACGGGGCCGAGGAATGAATAACACAGGCGGTAGCCGCCAGAGATGCATGGAAAAAGAAAACACCAAGAGACACAATTCGAGAAACGAAACAGTCCCGCTCCACCTCGGCACCGGGCCATCCTGGGCCATCCTGGCCACGGCGAGAAGAAGAGCGCACTGGGCGACGGGGGCTACAAGCTGAGACAGCGAAGCACTGCCCTTTCAAGACCCTTTCTCTCATGGCAGCCATCGCCGTCGCCGTCAAACGCCGTCATCGCCTCCGTCGACGATCGAGCGCCGGCCGGGTGAGGGGAAAAATCCAGGCCCCGCAGCCGTCGCTGCCTCTCCACGCAGGGGGCGCGGGGTGCCTGCCATTGGCTCAGCCCCCTCTAAAAAGATGGCGATGTGCGTGCGCCCGCCCCCCCTGCATCTGTGATCTGTGACCGCGGCACAACTGTCAAGCTCGCTCCACTTGTATCGAGTTTCCTCGACTTCATAGGTTACCGAGTCGTCACGAAGAGCGAGAATCTTGATGCCACTTTTCTCGTTTCATCAGGCTACGGGGTAGCCGCAGACGGGGGTAGCCCCCCTCTTAACCGCCATCACGATGCCGAGTCCATGATCCGTCCGTTGCTTACGCGAAGCCTGTTCCGGTTCTCTGCATCCCTGAAACCAAATTCCTTCCAACGCATGCTCCAGCCGCCATGAACACCGTCTCTCCCCTTTCTCCTCGCTGTTCTTACCCTCGACTGAGACGTAAAGCGAAGACTGTTGGCCTCTGCTTGGCGGCACTTCGCGAGCTTTGTCCCTGCCATGTTTACCATGAGATAGAGAAAAAGCCCATCAGCTCAGGGTTAAACGTCACTTGGCGGAGAGTTGGGGCAGTCTCCGCTTGTTCTCCCTGATCTCCACCAAGAAGCCTGGCACGTCACGTTTGTCGTGCCCCTCGTTTGCTTGGTTACATGCTGCTTCTGTGCTCTGACACCCCCGTCGGGGTTCGGCAGACGGGGTCCTGACGTGTCCAAGACAATGCCGGGGCACGCGGACGGCACGGGGCTGCATTGGCCGACGCTCCCGGCGCCGTTACGAGCCGCGGGCCGGCGGATGAGGATAGGGAGATTTAATCGGACGGGGACGGGCATGTGTCCGATCGAAAGCAGAGGGGGCCAGTCTGGGAGGCCCTCGAGACGGTCAAGAGCGAGGCGGTTGCCAGGCTCAGCTTCAAGGACGCCCTGCCCGTTGTCTTAGCCCTGCGAAGTCTCTTTTTCGTCGCCGCTTAATATTCCTGATCCGCCGGGGGGGGACTGGTATAAATTAGTATTTAGCATTTCAAGGCCAATTTTCCTCGCTGAGCTAGACCGAGGATAGCAACCTAGCTGCCATCCAACTTATGACTTCCTCAACTTTGCCGCGCGGCCCCTGAGCGGCGCGTTTGCCGACGTGCTCCACAACCGGCTTGGCCGCGACCTGTGGCTCTTGAAGGCACGGATTATCCTTACAGTGAGCGGCATCACGACGGGCGTTCCTCGAGGCCGGTACGCCCAGGGTCCCGCACGTCCATCCCTCTGCCAACGGCATCGTGTCTGGCCTCAGGGGCGATGCTTGCCGCCATTTTCCACTTCATGAGTAACGGCAGGGTGGACTTCGTACAGCACGGCGTTTTGAGACACCGGCGCCGTCCATATTACGTACCTTGAGCCTGGCCGTGAGCGGGATTTCTCCCCTGCAGCCAAGTCGGGGCGGTGGAGGCCGGTCAGTGGCATCAGGCGGGCAGGTACAGTAAATTAGTGGAGTACTGGCAGTCTGTAGAAGAAACACAGATCCTGGGTGTGTCCCGTGTCGATTATGAGTCTGAAATGGAACCCGCGGCCCGTTTTCGCAGTCGGACAAAGGATTGTTGAAGGGAGGCAGCGACGGGCTATGGTTGGGCCACGCACGTGACCACGTCACACCCGAGTTTGGCTGGCTCTGGCTCAGCTGACAAGAGATGAAGCTACATCCACTCATCCATCCATACATGTGCGTGGGCGGAAGAATGCCTTGTCACAAAGCGTGAGAGGAGGCTGTGTCTCATCGGGAACGGACCGACTACTGTTACATATGTGTGCGTGTTGCCCTGCGCCGCCAAGCCGTTCTTCGACGCCCACAAATGTCTTGCATTCCGCCACGCCCAGAAAACCCGTCAACTGCCGGCCCCGCCATGTTGAACCTAACACTGAAGCACAAAACACTCTGTGACACGGCTGTTGAGCGAAACTCGTCTGACATGACACCGAGTCCCGTAGGCAGCCCACTCGAGGACATGCAAGCACGTACAGCTAAGTCAACGGCTCGAGGTCCTAAGTGCTTGTATGGGACCACGTCAAAGCGAGTCCGATGGATGGGTAATTGTTAGATGAAAAACATCGGCCGCACCCTGCCATTTGCTGCTAACTAGGATATTACCTACAACTCATCGTAAGCCCGGGCGACAGAATGCGGACAGGGCGCCCCCAAGCACGGCCGATACATGAGGCCAAGATGGGGCCTGTGTCCAATCCGTTGCCGAGCCACTCCTATGTGCAGTCCAGTCTTCCAAGTCTCCTTTACCATAGCGCCCGAGTGAAAGTCTCTTTTGTGCAATAGTGATATAGAAAGTTACTCTCAAAACCCACATCTCTCTGCGTTACAGAGCAAGGGCGATGGCAACGACACCACCAAAGACGCTGAGGAAGCCGGCTTGAGCCAGAGGGGCGCTGCCAGCGGTCTGGATAGGTAGACCCGTAGAGTTGTTGGGCCGGCCAGAGACGCCGCCGGCGACACCGCCGTTGGGACCGGTGGCAGCGCCGTTAGGCTTGACGGCGGCGGTTCCGTTCTTGTTATCATAGTCGACGTTGCCTTGGCGGGTGGGGACACCACCAGCAGGGGCTCCAGCGGCGGGAACGCTGGGAGCCTGGGCCTGGGGAACAACAGCCGAGGTGGGAACAACTGGGGCATTGGCAGTGGGGACCGTAGGCGTGGCATATGAGGCGCTCGAGGAGACGACGGTGGTGTTGATGTCCGGGGAGGAGCTGGAGGCAAGGGCAGAGCCACCGACGATCTGGAAGGGCTCGGAGTATTGCAGGTTTTTCTCGTTGCTCACATCGATCATCTTGAAGCCGTAAAAGGGTCTCGGGGGGAGGTCAGGAACGGTCCACATGAACTCTCCGCTGTCGATGGGGACACCGGCTGCGAGAGGGATCAGAAACGATAAGACCTGCTTGCTGGCTGGCGCAAACTTACTAGTGACGACCGCCCGATCTGTCTGGGTCCCCTGTTCCTCGCCGCCAACGAGGATGATCTTCACGATGGGCTTCTCGTTCTGAGACGCGCACGTCCAGCTGATCTTGACAGGATGGCCGACGCGAAGTGGCTCGCCCTTCTTGAGGCTGTTGAAAATGGCACAGCCTTCGATCTGGGCAAAAGCAGAGGCGGCCATGACCAGGGCGGCCGTTGCGGCGGAGAGGCTGAAGTGCATCTTGGACAAGGCGGCGGCGAGCTAGTGCAAGAAGGCAAGTCGCGGAGGAAGCTGAGACTGACCCGGGAGGGAGAGCACGACTGAGTATTATAGTAATTAAAAAGAATGAGCGTATGAGAGCTAAGGTAGCCGCGTTGGTTTCAAAAAAAGAGTGACTGGAGCGCAAGTTGCTGAGGAGAGAAGGCGGGAATGGAAAGTGAGAGGGCGTCCTTTTTAACCAACCCGTCTTGGGGGTACGAGAGTGTGTGTGCGCATGCCACGGGGGGAGTGTTCGCTAAGCCTGGTGTGCGGGGTCCCTTCCCCTGTTGGTCAGGCACCTCTGGCAGGTCCGTCCCTGACCCTTGTTGGCTCACCGCACCGTACTTGGTACCTGCAGAAGATAAGACGGGCTCGCACGCTAAGCGGGGCAGGGTCAAGCCGCAGTTGCCTAAAGGAGTAGAGGAAATTGCTTCTCCATCAATCGGATGCAATGATTGGCGCCTGGCATCGGGGGCCGCTCCTGGCGCGGCCAATGGCAGGCGGGCCCGACCCTCCCGCTTTGGAGAGACGGCCGACATTCGCCTGCTCCTGCTTACGGATACTTTGCCCATGCATGACCGAGGAAGTTAATGGATGCCAGACTGGAAGGAGGTGAGGTCCCCGGTCCTGGCAATCTCACCTCGCAATGGAGCAGAAGCCAGCGAGCGAGCCGCCGCGTGTCGACTGAGCATTGAAGCCCGAGATTGCGTGCCCGGCCCTCCAATCCCGTGGGGCAGAGGATGACAAGGCTGCTTTGTTTCGAGATTCGCAGCACAATGGGGCCTTTTTTGCAGAGCAAGCATTGGCAGCCAAGACAGGGCGTTTGAGCACGCCAACAAGGCTGCTAGCCCACGATGCCCCTTAATGCGAGTAATATTTTGATTTATATGCCAAGATGCTTCGCCCATGAACAAGCCGGGAGCCCTACAGCCGCATTTTGAGAAACTCGGTTCTGGCCGATTGGCTCGACAGGCGCGTTGTCTACTCACTAGGCGACGGAGTGGTGGCGGCCTCGAATTTAAACATGCATTCGTATTGCACACGCCCCCAGACAAGGCGCCCTCGCCGGGCGAGATGAGGCTACCTCGTCAGGGGCTTCACGACATGCGGCTCCAAGCACGACGGCTGAAGCCGAAAGGACAGCAATTACTCCACACCTGCATATCCGATGGCGGGCGGCAACTCACCATCGTAAGAATCTTTCGGTCACTTCCCAATCAGGAGGTTTCGATGGCGGTAGGCAAGACAGATACCACGCCATGGTACGGCACCAGTTAGGCAGGCACGCAGGCTATCCTATACCTCCAGCTACCTGGCTAGTGCTGTATGTCGCAGAGCCCTGACCTTACTAGGAGGCAAAGCATCTCCCATGGGCTTCAATTCGCCAATCTGGAACCGACTATTGCCCTGCGGCTGACAACGCCACGGTCGAGAAAGCTCGAAGCTCGCCGCCCGAGCCCGTCTGGGCCTGGACCTGCTGCGAGACCGAACGAAGAAGGAAAAAAAAACCTGCTTGTCCGACTGAGATAAGACTCGGCCGTCCCCTTAATTACATGTTGGCCACGATGTTTCTTGCACACATCCATCATCCATGGCCGCGTGGTATACTGTACAGATCGCGGCTGTTTGTCGGGAGGCAGACTCAACCTCGTCATTGTGTGCTCCGTGCAAAACAATGGGGCGCGGAACTCCGAGACATCCCTCCAGATCGACACAACACGCGGGAAGCAGATGATGGGGAGAAGCAGCTTGAGGGCGTAAAAAGCAAACTCTGAAGCCGAAAGGACAAAGAGTGAGGGGGAAGCGTTGGCTCTTGTGCAGACCAACGCGGGACTCGGCAGGATTTTTATTCGCGGAGTAATGCCACGGAGATGCCATGCCATGGCAGAAGAGTGTTGCTGGGTTGTGCCAGCCCGCAGTCGTCAATCAGTTGGGCCTAGTTGGAAGCAGGTCGACGCCATGTTCCTCGCGCAATACGGAGTAGAACGGGTAGGTGGATCATTCTTTGGCGACACTCGGCGTCCTTTGCAGCCGCATTGCTGTCGCCCCAAGCGTCGGCATGCGCAAGCCAGTGTCAATTCCCACTGATGATAGCGGCCCACAGGCGACAACGTTGCATGGCCAACGGCTTGATTAACAACGAAGCCAAGCCTCGAGATCCTTGGAGAGAGTGTCGCCGATTTTTCATCCATGTGGCCCCACGTGTTGAGTTGCATGTGTTTCGCCAGCCAATGGCGCCGCGTCATACCGGTCCGCATTTTTTTCCGAGAGCTTTCCTCCGTTCTTCCCATACCTCCGCCGCGCGTCAGCCTCGCGTCCCAACTGGCCCAGCAATGGACTCGCCCGATGAGCTCGCCGGCACAACTCCACCTCCACCCAAGCGACGCCGGACTCATGATGCCTTGCTGCAGCGACCGCGCTCTCGCTCCTGGGGGGCTTCGCAAGGCGGCCATGTCCTAAGCCGGAGCCCAGTCACACAGGCTTCCAACGACGGGTACTCGTCACCGCCTTCGTGCACGCGCCGGCGCTCCAGATCCCGCTCCACCTCCGGCTCAAGCTCGCGCTCCGGGTCGGCCTCACGGTCCCCCAGCAGGTCTCCGTCGAGGGACTCGCAATCCCGTCCCCGCGCCGCCTCCCGTAGCTCCTACGACCGCTCCCGGACCGAGTCCTTCTCCCCGAGACCTCTTCAGCCGTCCCCCCCACTGGAACACGAGCCACTCAAGCCCAGCTACAAGCCGCGGCTCATCCTGCACGGCCATACAAAACCCGTTTCTCAGGTTCGCATATCGCCCAACGGCCGATTCATCGCGTCGGCCTCTGCCGATGCAACGCTCAAGATCTGGGACGCCGCAACCGGCGCCCACATGGATACCCTCGTGGGCCACATGGCCGGCGTGAGCTGCCTCGTCTGGACGCCCGATAGCAACACGCTGGCAAGCGGCTCCGATGACAAGGCCATTCGGCTGTGGGATCGCGTCACGGGGCGCCCAAAGACAACCACCCGCAAGTCGATATCGTCGGGCCAGGGCAGGTCCACGTTGCGAGGGCATCACAACTACATACACTGCCTGGCATTCTCGCCCAAGGGAAACATTCTGGCCAGCGGGTCCTACGACGAGGCCGTCTTTCTGTGGGACGTGAGGGCCCGAAGGATGATGCGAAGCCTGCCCGCCCACAGCGATCCCGTTAGCGGCATCGACTTTTGTCGCGACGGGACGCTGGTCGTGAGCTGTTCCACGGATGGTTTAATGTGAGACGCCTCGGCGTGGTCGGATATCGTGACTGGTTGCTGATGAGACGTTTTAGTCGTGTTTGGGACACGTCGACCGGCCAGTGCCTTCGGACTCTTGTCCACGAAGACAACCCGGCCGTGACCAATGTGTGCTTCTCTCCCAACGGCCGCTTCGTCCTCGCCTTCAGTCTCGACAGCTGCATACGGCTCTGGGATTACGTCGCGGGAACGGTCAAGAAGACGTATCAGGGCCACCAAAACAATAGGTTTGCCGTGGGAGGCTGCTTCGCCGTGCTGGGCGGCGAGCCCCTGCTCGCGTCGGCAAGCGAAGACGGCGACATTGTGCTGTGGGACGTCAAGAGCAAGGCCATCCTTCAGCGGGTGCGCGGCCACGAGGGCGTGTGCTTCTGGGTGGACGTCCACGGCGAGACCATGGCAAGCGCCGGCCAGGACAACACGGTCCGGGTGTACCGCCACGCGACGGACGTCGGGGGCCCGAACGGGGTTAACTCGGAGGTCAAGGAGGGGTTGCGAAGCGAGCTACCCATCCGACAAGAGGATGTCGAGTTGGAGGATGGCTGAAGACGCAAGCGGGGAGACGAGCTCAATACCAAACGTCACAACGAGCCAATTTTGCCTCATTTTCTTTTTCTAGAGTGCAGCCGTCGAGAGCAAAGAGGAGAGATTATTGGCAGTGAAGACACGCATGCCCGCCATCTCTCTCGGTCCAGCTCTGATAGCCTGATGGCCGTGACTTTACTGCAGCTTTACGAATCAGTCGTTGACCGGTATGAGCCATGATGAATAGACGAAGGGTTCTCCTTTGCCAGGAGACTCGAGATTGACGTGCACGTGACGGCAAGCTGGGAACGAGCCCACATGCCTCGAAGCTCAGGAGTCGGCTGGTCTAGGCGCCGTGGGTGAGTCACCTGCATCTATTCATGGCGATGCAACATGTGCAGGCCACACTGTGCGTTCAACGTTAGCACCGACAGCCGACTTCTGCACCTCCCTCTTTGGAGTCAGTTCCCGCTAGCGCGGACAGCGAGCAGTCACCAGGTCATCAGCGGCGGTTAGGGGTTGCGGGAGCGCACGGAAAATCACTGACTGGCACACCTGTAGTACGTACACCTGCCAGCATGTACGCCTGCCAGCATGTCCGATCCGAGGCACTGAAGCGTCGCGCTAGAAACGGCCGGGTGACTAAGCCTTTGACGGTTCTGCCGGGCGCTAGTCCAACTCTGGCCAAAGACGCGGCTGTGCTCACTGTCGTTGGGCCTCGATCCAGAAGGCAGCGCGCGCCTTTGACACGCTCCGTATGTGCATGCCTACTGTACATGGCTTGCCCAGTAACTTAGACGTCCGCATCATGCTGTATGTGCAGTAAGTTACGTAACATATGGGGATACCCCATCGGCACAGAACACCTGCATACCTCTGCTTTACATGCTCATACGAACCGTAGATTGAATTGACAGGACTGAATTAGAAGCATCAAAGCGTAGCGCCAGTCGCCGCCGCCGTCTTCGGCCCACGCGGGGTCTGCCTGGTTCATTCAACTCATTACTTGCGCAGGTACCGCCAAGACAGACAGCGAGTGCTACCTGACCTACCTAGGTAGGCAGGTATTCCGTACTCCGTACAGTAAGTAATTAGTTAGGTTACCTTGGGAAATGGGCCATGGGCAGATACCCGCGTCGCCGGAACCACAGTGCGGGCGCTGACACCTACCAACTGTACAGGGTACCCTGAGTCTCACCAACCTCGGATCCAGAGACTGCCCGGTTAGGTATCTCACCCCGCTGTCTGGGGTGCCTTCGGTACTTGTTGGGCGAGCGCCCCTCGATTGTTGTCGGCGGCCTTTTGTCTGGTTCCCTTTTCCTCAGCTCTGTCTCGCCGCCCGTGTTTCTCCAACAATCCGAGAGGATACAGCAGCAGCGCCGAGAGACAAGAAGCCACAGAGAGACGAGCGACAACGACAGAGAAGAGGGACAGGGGGCAAAGCCCGCAAAAAAAAAACATCCACGCAGCCGCAGACCGACTCGGGGGGGACAAGGCGGGTGCTTATTTTTGCCTCGTCTGTCGCCTGGTCGAGTCTCAGGAATGTCCCTCGTCTCACCGTGAGGCATCCGACAAGCACCCGCCGCCACTTGCCGGCTGGACTCGTCAAACCCTCTCTCTCTAGCCGTCGGTCCGTCGACTCCCGCACACACACAAAACCATCCGTCTCGGCACGCCGAGCCTCCCACCCTCGACGCTTGATGCATCTCGCGACCCATGGAGTCTGTTCCTGAGACGGAGCGCATGGAGGAGTTCAAGCCCTCGCCTGTGCCCTCTGTCCGCCTCGGAGCCGCCAACCACGACGGCGGCAACAACAACAACAACAACAACAACAACAACAACAACAACAACAGCAGCAGCAGCAGCAGCAGCAGCAGCAATAACGCGGCCGTCCCCACGCTCCATCTCGACCTCTCGTCGAAGCCGCCCACCTTGCGCCGCAGTACCGACCCGAGTCCCCCGTCCCCCGTCACGCCCTCGTGGGCGCCCTCCTCGATTCCCTACCGCCCTCGAACCGCTTCGCCCCTCTCTGCCTCCCACTCCCACTCGCGCTCCTGCTCCGCCGCCGGCCTCGCCATGCCCATGTCCCGGACCCAATCCATGCCGGGCCTCAGCGCCTCGGGCCGCATCCTCTACTCTCCTCAGGTGCGGCCCGCCAGCCCCTTGGGCTCTCCCCGCCGCGTACGAACCCCCCGAAAGCCCGTCGACGATGTTTTCCCCACGTCATCTCCCGTCCGGGCCTCTGTCCACGACGCCGAGCCCCAGTCCACATCCTCCACCGCCGAAAGAAGCTGCTCCCCGAGTCGAGCCAGCCCCACTCCAGGCTCTCTGGCCCGCCACCGCCGCCCACCCTCTCCCCTTCGAGGCGTCGCTCCTCCCAGCGCCTCGTCTCTGGCGCTGCTGCCCTCGACCCCGTCCTCGAGTTCCTCCGTCTCCCCCATGAGAGCCTACGACGCACTGTCTGGCTTTCACGGCGGCAGTCTCTCCTCTGTCCCCTCGACCCCGACCTCTACTCGGTCGCGCAGTCCCAGCATCTCGAGCCTCGAGACCATTCCCGACTCTCCAGACGCAGAAGAGGCCGCCCTCGAGGCCGAGAGACTGGCCCGGCTGCAGGCCGCCGCCGAAGCTGCCGACGGCCTCGATTCGTCGGATGCAAGGGCACGCAACGCCAACGACGTGCCCGCCCGCGGCCGCACCATGAACTTTGGCTCGAGAGACAAGCGCAAGCGATGGAGCGTCTGCGGTGCCGAGCGCCGAGGGGACATTGACCTGGAAACCATCTGGGAGGACTGAGGAGGGACCACCCGGTGTCAAGGCTGTTTTGCCATTGTCGCTGCTCGGGTGGCTGCCCTCACCCGTCCCTACCACTCCCGCTATTTGGCCTTTTTTCTTTCTCTTCCCTCTCACAGACTTGCACCATTCCAACACCGGAACGTGGTGCGCCGACACTCTCTTGCTTTTGCGGCGTGTTTATGATCATCATGGCAGCGGGCCGGGCCTTTGATTTGATTTGCAGTATGGGCATATGGTGATGTTTGCTTTCCGCCCCCTCAAGGGACGAGACGGCGTTGGAGTGCATCCCCGAGTTCAGATACCCTCCCCTTGCATTTCTCTCTCTTTGAGGCACCACTGCATGTAGCAATGATGGGAGGGCACGTCGAGCCGAGTAGTGTGCAGCCGGCGCCGGAGATACTCGAGCTTCACTCACAGGTTGAAGGGCTCACGGGCGCTGGGACTAGCCAAAACTAGGACGACGAGTGAATCAACTGCATAAGCACACATTCCCGCACTTTGGACGTGATTGATATACAGGGCGCGATTCCAGGTGGCCTTTGGTGGTGAGGCGGGTGCAAGGAGGCCTTCTCCCTTGCACGGCGGCGAACCCCTTTCCAGGGCAACAGCGCTATTCATCGCTCTATCTGTACCGCCCGTTGACGAACTCGATGAGGAAAAAACAAGGCTCCCTGACGCCCCAAGTATTGACAACTGTTTCAGCTGTTGCTGCCCTGGGACGGGCCGCCAGACGACATATATAACACTGACGATGCGACTGGAGACGGCAATTATCATCAGCAAGCACAAGCACTCGAGCTCTCCTCTCATCCATTCTCGGCCAGCATCAGCCGACACGTGCTTCTTATTCCATCTTTGGTCCCGAGCCGAGCCTATCCCTGAGCCAGCCGAGCTTAGACAAGAACTGAAGATGCGTTCTTGGACGTTAGCGGCCGTTGGCCTGTTGTCGGTGGCCGTCGAGGCGGCACCCAGACAAGTCCTTGGCGATGAGGTAAGATGACGGCCCATCCAACGTGGACATACGCATACGCAGCGACTGACCCGAAGCCACAGCTGGAAGCAAGGGATGCGGGCCTGGAACTCGTGGGCGTTGTTGGCGGCATCGCGCCGCGGTCACAGCACGGCGGCGCGCAAGGCGAGGCGGACGGGGCCATGGCCGTGCCCGAGGGGTGCCCGACCGGGACCGTGTTTGTGTCGACGACGACCATCGACGTCACCGTCTACGTGACGGCTACAAACCCGGCGGTCACGGAGCCTTGCCTTGATGACGAAACGATAACCGTGACTCCGGTCACGACGACGACGACGACGGAGCCCTGCCCCGAGGAAACCGGGGCCGTGACCGTCAAGACCGTCATAACGCGCAACCCGTATGCCAACCTTACGTCGACGACGACGGTGCTCCACACGCCCACGGCAGGCGGCGACGATGAACCTTGCGACCCGGAGACGGTGGTGTCGACAGGCTCCCTGACCATTATCCTCTCGACGACGACGCCGCCGCGCTCGCCCTCTACGACAGCGACGGAGCCATGCGATGACGAGACGGTGACGACAACCCTGACGGCCAGCAAGACGGCGACAGTGTCGACGACGACGACGGAGCCGTGCAGCGATGAGACGACGACGGGGCTGACGACGCACATGACGCTCGTGACGAAGCCGCCGGCCAAGACGGCGCAGACGACGACCATCTGCGTCATCGACACGGCCATGACGCCCGTCACCAAGACGACGCTGACGGTCAAGCCGCCGGCGACGGTGGTGCCGACCAAGACGGTCTACGCCCACGACAAGGCCACGGGGCGGCCGTCGCCCGAGTCGGCGTACTGCGGCGTCAAGGGCGAGCCGGCGGGCACCTACTTCATTGCCGAGTTCATCGAGGACCGGCCTGGCGTGCCCGTCACCGAGGAGGGCTGCTACCAGTTCTGCGATGTAAGCCTCCCTGCCCCCCTCGTTTCTTCCAAGCCTTTCTTTCCTCCTCCTTTTCAGAGCCGTCTAGCTAAACCACGCCTGTGCAGAGCGTCATGGAGGACACCAAGGGCTGCAAGGCCTACCGCTACTACCCCAACGACCTGGGCGCGCCCCGATGCAAGCTCTACGGCATGCCCGTGTCGTACGACGTGCGCGACATCGACAACCACCAGCCCGGCATGTGGTACGACCTGGCGTGCGGACCGCCCAGCGCTCGGTCTCGGTCGTCGCAGCAGAAGGTGCAGAAGATGCAGAGGCCGCAGGTTCAGGACAAGTTTACGAGCGGCAAGACTGAGGGCGCCAGCATCGATACTGTCGCCGCAGTTGACGATGCCAAGGATAAGGCCAAGAATAAAGCCAAGGACAAGGTCCAGGATCACCATGAAGGCACGCACAGCAGGAACAGCACCAGCTCCGGCGTCAGGACAGCCAGCGGCAACGACAACGATGGTCGCAACCCCGGTAGCATCGACGACACGATGAACACGCAGCCCGACATGAAGCCCATTGGCGGCAACGACAGCCCGATGGACGCCGCACAGCCCGAAATGCCCACCGGCGGCAGCGGCAACAGCAGCCCCATCCCCGGCGCTCCCGTCGGCGGCACGCCCAAGAAGGGCAGCCTGCTGGGCCTCGGCCTGGGTGTCAGCCCGCTTCGCAGATGATGGATGGCGGAGGAAGCGCGGAACCCGAGCCCGGCACATGCTTCGGCTGTACAGTGAGGAGCGTGGATAATCTCCCGACCACGTACAAAGTTTCTTCGACATTGAAACCCACCAAACCCATTACATACACGGATAGAAACTATATATACCATCCGACGAAACCTCCGACCAACCAGGGAGGATTGCAAAAAAAGGAAGAGGAGCGGAGATGAGCAGAAACGAGACGGGTTAATATTGACGCTTGCGTTTTGTGAGCGGCGGAAAGGGATGGAGGAGGTCGGAGAGGATACATATATGCCGCCCTGTTGTCTCTCCACACAAGCGGCCGCAAGGGGACGGGAGGACACCATGCCCTGGATACGATTTCTACCCAGCCTGACGCGGGGCTTCTTTTAATTCAGTACTTAGAAACCTACTAATAAATTCAAGGGGCAATTCGCCCATGTTGGGGCTTCATTACTCAAGAGGGCCTGTACAAATTGGCGCTGGCAGCTATCTCGACTCGTGACGGCAGCAGTAATGGCACCCACAAACCCCTTCGACGACTTCACCCAGCTCTGAGAACGACCAATGTCAAGCTTTCCCCGTTCAGCCTTTTGCCGTGAGACCAAGTGATGGGGTGTCAGGAGCAGGCACAACCACAGAACCCCCCGACGCCGCAACACCTTGCACTTGGCTCCTACACCAACGCCCGCGCACCGCCGGACGGGCGCAGATCCTCGGGGCCAAAGGACATTGGCAGCAGCTGTACCTCGGTCAGGCACGACGAGCTGGAGGGCAAGGGGGCCGGGACTGACCTGCTCCAGGGTGAGGACGATGTAGTCGAGGTTCTTGTCGAACATGATGATGGGCACGTCTGGCTTGCAGAACTCGCGAATGCTACAGCCGCGTCAGCCAGTCAGTCCACCCCAGCGCGCCTCTGGCGAGAGAGCGCCACGGGAGAGAGAAGGCGAACGCAACGCACAACTGCCGACACATGCCACACGGGCTCGCGGGCGGGCTGACATCGGTGGCGACGGCGACGGCGCGAAACGCCCTGCCGCCCTCGACGACGGCGCGGGCCACGGCGACGCGCTCGGCACACGTGCCGACCGGGTAGCTGGCGTTCTCGATGTTGGCGCCCGCCGTCACCGCCGCGCCGCCCTCGTCGCTCGCCCCGGGCCCCGTCCCCGTGCTGGCCCACAGCACCGCCGCGCCCACCCGGAACCCGCTGTACGGGCAGTGCGCCGCGCCCTTGGCCGCCACCGCCCGCTCCCGCAGCCGCCCGAACTCGGCCGCCGTCAGCCCGTGCGCCGCACACGTCGCCAGCACGCCCTCGGCCGAGCTGGCGCTCGTCGGCGTCGGCCCCTCGACTGCGGCTGACGTCATGCCCGATCGTCTTTTTCCTGTCGTCTCCTGCCCGGGCTGAACCGTAACTCGGCTATCTCTTTTTCAGAGGGGAGGTAAGGGGAGAGGGGCGGGTGTGAGGAGATGTCGTCGTAGAGCTTGTTCCCGCCAAGAATGACCACGGGTTTTTTTTATTTCAAACCCGGCAGGCAATAAAGCGGGCAACCCCGCCTTTACCCCAGCGCGGGGCACCCCGTTCCGGCTCCCGCCCCGGCCCGGGCCCCAGATAGCTCAACGGCGTCTCCCTCCGCATATCGGCGGATGCCTACGTGCTGTCTTTGTACGTCGCCCGTGCGTACGCGACTCTCGTTTAGAGTCCAAGGAGAAGAAAAGACGTCCATCTGCCGCGGCCGCTTCAGCACAAGTACAACAAGTAATACGTTCGCTGCACCCCTTTTCCATTCAGAGCGTCATGACCCTCCCCTCGCGCCCAGAATTACATGCTGCTGCACAACGCGTCCCTGGTATCGTTTATCTGGCCACCCTCATCACGTTTTCTTGATTCAGATCGCACCACCCACCACCAGTCTTTTACATCCGTCTCTTCCTCTCTGTTTCCTCTCCCCCAGGACAGGCAACTCCCCAACTCCAAGCTCGAACAAGCACGCACCTGGACCCATTAAACCCTTTACCACTCGTTAAGATCATCCGACGAAAGCCAGTGAGGTGTTGGAAAAGGGGGCCAAAGTGGCACAGCCGCAAAGTGCCCCGTTGGCTGGCCCTGCAAGATACAACACACTCGCCGGCCTAGTAGAATCCGTCGGGTCCCACGCTGCTGCCCCGGCCGCTCGAGCCCGTCAGCATAGGCGTCGACTGAATCGACCCGCTGGCGTCGCTCGGCGTCAGCGGGTCCACCACTTGATTCCGTATCGCCATGATCCACTCGTGCTGCAGCAGCTCGACGGCAGACGGCCTCTCCTTGGGGTCCCGAAAGAAGCACTTCTTCAAGAAGTCGATGCCGTCGGCGCTGAGCTGGTCCGACGTCGGCAGCTGAGGCGGGTTGCCCTGCGCAATGTTGTACATGATGGCCCACTCGTTGTCCAGGTTGGCCCACGGTCTCCTCCCCGTCGACATCTCCAAGATGACGCACCCGAGCGACCAAATGTCGACGGACCCCGCCCTTCCCGGGTTCTCCCCCTTGATCACCTCGGGAGACATGTACATGGGCGTCCCCGTCATCGACTTGTTCGGCTTCGTCGCGTGCAGGTCCGCCGCCAGCGTCCGGCCTTGACGGGCGATGACTTTGGCGGCCCCGAAGTCGACGTATTTGATGATGCCGTTGTGGTTGAGGAGAATGTCTGTCTTCAGCATCAGCCTTTCGGTCCTCAACACGCGCGAAGCCCCGCCATGCTCGCAAGACACACAAGTGAACAGGGGGGAGGGGACGAAGAGCTGCCAGAGGAAGAACAGCAGGAACGTGCGAACAGGGAAAAGCGCCGTCAATACCAAGGGGCAAACGCATCCGGGCAACTCACTCTCTGGCTTGATGTCGCGATGGGCGATCCCCCTCTCGTGCAAGTAAACGAGTCCCTCGAGTAGCTGCAGGGCGTAAAAGATGATGACCTGCTCGTCCTCGATCCTGCCGTGCTCGAGCAAGCTTGCCAGCGACCCGCCCGAGCAAAACTCCATGAATATGTAGACCCGGTCGCGGTGCACTTCGATGCCGTGGTACGACACAATGTTGGGATGGTCCAGCACCTCCAAGACACCCATTTCCTCCCGGATCTTCTCCGCTATCTGCGGAATCAGCTTCGGGTCCTGAAGTCGGATCTCCTTGACTGCCATCAGATGCCCGGAGTCGAGATTCATGGCCGCGTAGACGTTTCCAAAGGTGCCGCCGCCGACAAAGTGGCCCTGCTGCCAGCGCATCGTCACATTGGTCGCCGAAGACGAGAGGTATGCCAGGGACCGGTCGGCCTCGTTGTTGGTCTCGAGCACCCGGCCCAGTGCGCGCCGCTCCGCCTCCTTCTCCTGCCGGTACTCGTCGACCTTGTCGAGCTGGCCCACGCGCTGCTCCGTAATGCACCGCGACGCCTCCTCGTCGTCCAGCATCCTGTTCTTGTCGAGCTTCCTAAACTGCCCTACCAATTGCTCAATCTTCTCCTTCTCCGCCTGGGCGGCCAGGTTCGACCTCGCCCCCATAATATCAAAGTGGGAGATGAGCAGAGACATGCACCCGCCCACCTTTGTCCGCAGCTTTGCGTACTCGTCCTCGCCCAGGGCGAGTATGTGTCGGCCCCGCGTCATGCCCATGGCGAATTCGAGGGCGAGCACAGCCCAGCGGAAGGTTTTGCGGTCCGAGGCGATGCAGTCGTCGCAGATGAAGCTTACCCAGTCGAGCGCGAGCTTGGTCAGCTTAAGGTTGTTCATCTGGCGCCGGTTGCTGTCCATGTACAGGAGGGATCGCTGGCCGAACTCGGTGGCAAAGACGAAGCACGTCTGGATGAGCTCCTGGCAATCCTTGCCCTCGGTCTGCTTCCTGATGATTTCGACGCTGTCCATGAATGTATTGGACAGCTTGTAAGCCACTCTGCGGATTTCCAACAGCCTCGTGTTGACTTTGTGAATGTTGGACCTGGACTCCTGCAAGAGGTCGACGTGCATGTCGACGGCGTCGAGAAAGGCTCTCCTCGCTTCCGGCAGAGTCTGCGATCCTATGGCGCAGAGCCGGACCTGTCCGCGCTTCAAGTCGATGTTTTGCTCCCGCAGCGTAACAGGAATCACTTCGCCAAACCAATTGAAGCTGTCCTCGGGGCGCAGAATCAAGAGATACTGCTCCCCGTCGTCTTCGCAGAACCGCTCCTGGGACGTAATGGCCATCATGGCCTGTATGTCCTCGAGCCGCCTGTGAAGCTGAGACGATGCAATGACGTACGTGCCTTGCTTCTCCAAGGGGCCCGTATCCACGCGGAAATGGCCAGAGGCGACCAACTGGTCGTAAAACTTTTGCATCACCTCGGGAGAGAATGAGATGCTAAAGTCCGAGACGTGCTCGTAGTTGTCGCTGAGCATCCTCGAGAACCGCTGGAGCATCCGCTGGCGAACGCGGACTGAGTCGAGGCAGGCCTTGTATCTCTTGCTCATCTCGGCCGCGCTCTCCTTGGGCTTCACCTGCAACTCTTTTTCAAACGTCTGGCTCAGCCGATTCAGAGCCTTAAAGGTGAGCGAGCTGAACTGTTCAGCAACCTCGATGTGGCCTCCCTGGAGGTGTCTGCCAATGTAGTTGGCAAAGTCCCATTCCTGGAACAGCAGCTCGGCCTCCTTGAATGTGTTTTTGTTGCCGCTGAGCTTCCAGTTGAGCATCTTGAAGTAGTACTTGAGCGCTTCCAGGACAACCTGGTCAAAGGACTCGTCGATGCAAGGGGGTAGGTCCCATCCGGGCTCTGGGCTCTCGATGGAGAGATACTCGAGCTTGATCCTGATGGCGAATTTCAGGAGCAGCTGGAATTGGGAGATCATCTGATCCAGCATCAGAGGGTTCTGCTGGGCCGTTTCCTTGACCCTCCTGGCGTACGCAAGACGCGTCTTGGTGATTTCCTCGATGAGACGGGAAGGGAAACTGATGAGAGTCAAGAGCTCCTCGAGATAGGGCGGGAGATGACGCTTCTGGAAGGGGGCAGAGTTCCGGATCAGCGTCTCCTTAATCTTGCTAATGATGGAGGATATGGGCCGCAGCATGCCCTTTTGCGTCGACCGCTCGTCGTCGTTGTAGAGGGACTGCAGGCCGTCCTCCTTCATTAGCCGGTCGAGGAAGGACGTCTCATCGGTGGTGATGCCGTTGACGGCCGGCGACCTCTGCTTGGTGCGGGAAAAGTCCAGCTCTTCATTGCCGACCCACTTCTTGAGAATGGACAGCTCCGTGCTGATCAGCTCGTTTGTGTTGTACCACGAGAAGATGGCGTCGTATGCTTCGTGAAACGAGGGCGAGCCGGCAGCTTTGTGCTCGGCTGCAAGCGATGACCAGGACGGGTATAGGCTTTCGCACTTTTCAATCTTTCTCACCACGTCCTTGACCTGCTCGTACGGCGGTTTTCCCACCTCGCTCTCTCCCTTGACCTCGAAATTGATGATCTCGTCCAGGAGTCGATCAAGCGTGGCGCGCGACTCCTCCACCATCCGTCGCTGCACGGGAAGACGCCTGCCGCATGACTCGGCGCGGACACCCAGCCAGAGCTCAGACTTATGGGCCATCTTGCTGGCTTGCTGGTCCGCGGAGCCGATCAAGCGCTTCTTCTCCTGGCGCACCACGTCGCCAGTCAGAACGGCCGCGAGCATGCCGTGCCACTCGAGGCGTTCGCGGTTCTCCGGGTCCTTGACGTCTTCCTCGGTGGGCTGGAGTTCGTCATTTCCGTAGAACATGATGGTCTCTTGGTCGAGGCGCTCCTCGTAGGGGCCTTCCGAGGACGGCGTCTCGCCTTCCGAGTCGGAGTCGTTGCCGTTGGCGGCCTGGTAAGAGGTGAAGTATTCGCCCGAATAGTCTTGGCGCAGTTTCTGCACGTAGGCCCGCTCCTGCGCGCGGAACCTGCTTTCGCTCTGCCTCGGCCGAGTCTTGGACGACGATCGGATCGACTCGACAAAGGAGGGCGCGGGCTGCTGGAGTGCGGGCTTTCTCGAAGTCGCCGGGTTGTAGGTGCTCGAGGGCGTCCTGGCGGGGCCGAGGGGCCGCTGGGGCCGGCTGCCATTGGCAAAGGATGCCGTCTCGTCGCCGGGGCTGCTCCACTGACCTTTGGGCGGAGCGCCGTTGCTGACGGTGCCCGGGGGCAGCTGCGTCATCGATGTGGCGTGGTGAGTCGGTGTGTCGGCGTACATGCTGAGCTCGCCGAGGTCGTCATGGTCCTCGATGGCGTGAAGGTCGGTCTCGGAGCCGGGGGACGAGTCTTCGTCGGCCTCCAAGTCGACGACACTCTCAAGCCTCTCGGGCTGCTCGTCTTCCTCCCCGTCCGAGAAGCGCACGGCACGGGGCGGCGTCGTGTCCGCCATGGCGGCGTTCTGGAGCCGCTTTGCGGGAGCTGGTGGGCGGGATCTCGGGGGGCCTCGTCGGCGTCACCCAAAGCCACTCCCCCCCCACCACCTCGATATGCGGGGGCGCGGTTCAAGGCTCAGATGGACCGCACGTCGGGCGGCGGCGGGCTCGGGTTTAGCATGTGGTGAGCGAGTCGCTGCGGAAGCGCCCATGCGGTTCGGGCGCCGTGTGCGAGCGCTGGGCGGTTTGTGACGGGACGGCCGCTGGCTGTGTATCGATAAAGGGGACGAGAGCAGACGGCGGAGCTGGCAGAGCTGTGTCTGTTGTCAGAGCAGCTGGCGAATCGTGATGGCTCGCAACAGAGCGTGATGCTAGCTTCTGGTGCAAGGTTGAACCGGAGAGGAGTTGAGCCACAGAGTGGCTGAGAGTCTTGGGTCCGAAAGGGGCAGTGGCGCCGCGACTTGCTGAAGCAAGTTTTCTTTGGCTTACGTTAGTCGTGCTCCCTCTGATCTCGATTCCGTACCGAGTACCAAGTATTTCGTACTCGCACTGTCTGCACAAACTTCAAGCAAGAAACGTGAAGGGCCAGCAGCCATATGGCCAGATGCTTTCTCCCTCTCCCGCACAATCCGAATCTTGAAGTTGCTTGAAGCATCTTTATCCGTCCAAGAGCTAGAAATGCATGCTCTGGCAACAGATTAGCTCGTCAAGAACCATTGTCGCGTCTGTCTTACGCGTGTCTTTTGAGCTCTTACACGCACGTGGTGATATATCATGTCTTGAGAGCTCCCTTACCAAACGAAAGACTGATCATGTTTGCGTGCAAAGGGAGCATCTCATCGAGACCCCACTGTATAGACTAAAGGGCTTCCTTTAATTTAGGGACCGAGGCAGCTGAAGAGCTTAAGGCGACTTCCAACATCGCTCCAGGGCATCAACAAGAAAGGCAGTTGCAGTAATGTTTATCTCGAAAGAGTCATTGTCACTCACAGCCCACAAGATCCAAGGTCAACATGAGAGGTTCGTGGGATATATTTCGGCTCCTGAAGCGCCACGCTGCACTTTGTGAAGTCATCGATTGCGCGGATCCCTTGACGGCGATGGAGAAGCAAATGAATGAGTGTGTAGCCGGTCAGCACGGAGGAGTCATCCTTGAGCTTCCGACTCCAACTTAATGTACGTCGCAGCAAGGGTGAGTCGCCATGTCTGTTACAGGATTTCGCATATTCACTATTAAGGGAAGCCTTTCAAATAGTAGTAAAATCGATATGGTTGTCTCAGAGTCTGCTCTTTATTAGTTTCTCATGCCAGGGAGAGTTCTGGCAGCGGCCCCAGGTTTTGCAGGCACCAACTGGATGAACAGGGTAGTGGTTCGTCAGACAATGACAGGGCATACTGTACTTGTATTTGACGGTATATGGATCTTTTCGCTCACAACGTGGCGGTAGATGTCGTCCTATCATTGCCAGATGATGTCCGCCATCATGGTTCAAGATGCACTGGGATATAACCAGCAATGCGATACTTAAAGAGGGCATACACGGTGTAAGGGTCTTGGCCCCAGAAGTGCGAGAGCAGTGGTCGCGCTACTACCGGTAACGAAATTGACTAAGCGACAGCTTCTTCAATTCACCAAGAGCGTTTGGTCTGCAACCAAACAGCCAACCAAGGGCTCGCCCCGTGACACACGGCAGCCAATGAGCTCCTAGTAAGCGACAAGACTACAAGTGATCCGTTCCGGCTTGGTCCAGAGGCCGCCAGCGCATGCAGGCCGACCTCGGGCAGGGAATCACCAGTAGCTAGACTTCGACGGCGACTATTTTAGACACGTCTGCTACGTCTCTAGGGTTGTGAATGCGAGAAGCTAGGGTGGGTAGGGGGCATGATCGATGAGATTCGGCGACTAAAAGGCCGGGAGCGGCATTTTGGCTTTTCACTCAGCAGCACACCGGTTCCCGATCCCGACCATACCGCAAGCATGACGGGGCGGACTACTGAACGGCGAGATCCATAATGTGACGGCCGGGAAGATGCAGGGCCGCTCGAATATTCGTTGGAGAGCTGTCCCGCCGGCAGGTGAGGAGAGACGGCGTGGGGGGACGGGCCAAGGCTGCTTTAACCCGCATCTGGCTCCCAGTCTTGCTCGAGGAATCCAAGAAAGATGCCTAGGTTGGCCGTCGACGGTACCTACCTGTAGCCAGACACGCTCGGCAGCAAGGGAAGTGTAGGCAATATCAAGGACTCTGCTGAAGCGTAGTCGGAACAAGCAACAAGTTCATAGTTTTTCTTTTTCCACGCCATGACGGCTGTGCTCGGGCCCGTGCAGCGAACTCCTGCAGGGTCTGGTCCAGTGGCGAGGGCGAGAAACGAGCCTGCCTCAATATTGGAGGGGGCTAGATATGCAGGCATGTGCTCAGGCGCAGGGCACCGGTCCCTTGTCTTCGCCGTTTTACCTGGCGTCGCTGTCACACGCACTGCACGGGCAGATGGATACCTTGGCAAGAGATGGCGATGGACCCAAAAGACCACGCTCGAGGCCCGGAACTGCGCGCAGGGCCTTGGGAGCGTCTCTGATAACTCAGGACACGACGCTGTTGCGGGAGGGGAGCGGACTGTGCTCGACATGGGCGTGAGCAGGTCTGTAGTCCCTTGCAGCAGGGCGAGTTGGGGAAACGGATACGCAGAGTCGAGGCTCGAATGTCAACAAGGCTGCGCATCGATACTTTTTGGGTTGGCAAACTTCTCGTTCGGACATATGGTGGTGTCTTCTGAGGCGTCTCTGAGCTTTTCGGAGCAGACCCATTCCGCAGTCCCCCGTGTGCGCGCGGCTACATCCCAAAGATGCCTGGGGAGGGAGGTTTGATCAAACAACGGTTAGCGAGCTCATCTTGCCAACAAGGCGGAGGCAGAAGGAGAGAGCTCGGCACCTGACTAACCTAGAACCAGCCGCTAGGGCCAGACACCGGGGGTGACGTGAAGGTTGCGCGCGAATACCTACCTTGGGGAAATAAGACGTACGAGTCTGTGCTGCACACCAGATAGCATGTCTCTGATTTGAGGCTGTTTTCCCTCGGAACCAAAAGGGGGCCAAAAAGCGTTGCGAGATGCCCCATCTACAGGCCGTTTGTACAGTGGGGGCTGGCCAGGGACGTGCGCTTGGTGTCTAACGGGAAGCCATCGGTTACCTGGCGGCCACCTGGTATCGGCTTTGGGGGCAGCTGGTGCGAGAGCTACTTGCCAGGGACTTGTCAGTTATTAGCACTAGTTAGCCGAAGGATAGGTACCTACATTGGTAGGCACCTAAGTACCTTGGTAGGTAGGTATCTACCTGGGTACTACCTTAGTAGACACTGTACCTGAGAACCCCACGAAAACATTGATCGGGTAACAACAAGTGGCATTCGATCTCGACTCGTCAAGGCCCTCGTCAAGGCCCTCGTCATTCCAATTCCCCGTCCAGCTCACGCTCGACAGTGGCCCGATCCGCCGTCTGCTGTCCGTCGAACATTGATTGCCACGGCATCGACCGGTTGCGATTGCGCGGTATTTCCTCCGTCATCAAGACGAGTGGAACGCGGGGGAGACAGGCTCCTGAGACGGCACTTGGCTTGTCTCGACTTGCCATTGCTTGCCGACGCTTGATAACAGTCGTCCCTTTTTACGCTCGATGTCGTGGAGACCTAGTTGGCACGCGCATACGTCGGCAATGCAAGCACTTTGTCACACACGATGGCTTTCATTACCTGCTGTCGCGAGCTTTGACCTCGGCGAGAGACGCTCATCCAACATGGACGGTACGGTATTACGGCTGATGCGAGAACAGACTTTCCGCCGCAATTGCCGTCATGGCTTTTGGCACTCCGACCGACTGCCGTTCCGCAACGGGGTCGGTGCGTCGTTGGTCCAGCAGGGTTGCCAGCAGGGTTGCCAGCAGGGTTGCCAGCAGGGTTGCCAGCAGGGTTACCTACACCCTCGATGCATTCTCAAGTCGGTACCTACAGTTATTACTTGTGCGATCTGGAACGGAACAAGGCTCCAGTTGCGAGGACCCTTGGGAATGGCGATTGCGGGCGGCGTGCTCGCGGCCCAGACATGGTACCTGGCATGTACCCGTACAGCGCAGCGAGAGCTACCTACCTAGGTACTGCAGGCTCCCCTGGCGTCGCAGAGCACGACCCCTCCTCGGCGCCATCTGACATTGCCTTCCACTAACTGGCTAGGTACAGATACTCCGTAGCCCTCCGAGCATCTCGCGTCGTCGCCTTTCTTTTGCGGCTCTTGAGCCTCGTCTCGCGACCCGTCACACTCGACCACAGCTCAAATGCCGCGCTAGCACGTCGCCGCACGGATTCCCTCTCGGCGACCAATATAACTCGCGCTCGCACCAGCTCTGGCATTCTCCGTCACGTCCCTCTGACGCGCCCGCGGCCCCAGGGGTAGCTTGCCCGTCGTCGAGGGCGAGCCCGAATCCCTTCGGTTGCTGCCGCGCCTTCAGACCTTGTCCCGTGGTTCGAGCTCTTTCTCCCTGGACTAGGAGGCCTGTTCGTCCGTCCCCGGGAGAAACAAGCAAGCATGCTGCATTTCGTGCTAGGTAGAGAGAGGGTCCTGAACATGAGATGCCCTACGAGGCGAAAATGAGTTGTTTTAGAAATGCCAAACAAATCTGGCTCGTCATGGAACTTGGACCCAGTGGCGGCGGGTCGTCTTTCTTTGGCCCTTTTGCCCATGACAGTATTTTACTCCGCACGTACATGCATACATTCATGCACATGGTTTTTTTCCTTTGCCTCGACACGACTGTGGGCTTGAGGCTCGCCCCTTGTTTGACAAGACGCTTCTCAGACATGGCCCCAGAGGGGGCACGGTCTCAGACGGCCGACATGTCAAAGGGCAGTGGCCCATTCCGATCAACCCACACCTCCCGCTGCAAGCTTCCTGTCATGACAGCTTGCCGCGATGGCTCCGGGCTCATGATATAACTACCCGTCCTGCTTCCCGCCAACTCTGTTTCTCGTCCGGTTCCTGACAGCCAGCCAACCCCATATATCGCACGCTATCCACTCCCATACAACAGCCTCTCATATTACAGGGCTCTCTATAATCACGCACCCATTCGTCAATCAAGTCTTGCCTGTTCCCACTGCGGATCCCCAGTCTTTCCGCCCTCGCCCTGCCGCGGACACCGAAGAGCATACTCTCCACCCCAGTTTCTTCGCTTCGCGAGCCATCGCGCACCTTTTGGTTGCTGCCTTTTATCCTTTGACGCGGCAACATTGTGAAGCCCCCAACCAGTCAGTCGCCCTCGCGTCGACGTTGCGCCTGGTGAAGCTCATGCTGACTGAAGCAGATACACAACTGGGTCTTTGCACCCGCCGCCGTCGCCATGTGTGATTTCACCAAGAACTACTACATTTACACGTCTTGCACCGATCCCGGCGCGCACTTCTGCAGCACGTCGACGGACGGGAGCCGCAAGCGATCATGTCCCATGGGGCCTCATGAGCGCTTCATCGTCATCCCCGAAAGCTGCCCGCTCTGCTGGTTTTGACACGAATCGACGAAACGCGCCCTTGTCCACTGGCAAGCTCCCCTCGAGCTTGGCATCCCCTCGCAGCAGCCAGAACGCCTGCGCCAACGCCCTTGACACCATCAGGGACCGGGTCCGATGCTGGATCTACGGGGCCGTTTGCCTATTTATTCGAAAGGCACTTTCGGCTCCCTTGCAGGGCTAGCTCGCAATTATCGCTGCTTACCCGCCTGGGGCAAAGCTACCACTCCAACCACCACGCACGGCACGCCCGAGAGCAG
Organism: Hirsutella rhossiliensis; assembly: GCF_020360975.1. Taxonomy (NCBI): domain Eukaryota; kingdom Fungi; phylum Ascomycota; class Sordariomycetes; order Hypocreales; family Ophiocordycipitaceae; genus Hirsutella; species Hirsutella rhossiliensis. Next base: position 3,932,124 of record NW_025408671.1, on the reverse strand, counting down.
GCCGCTGGCGTGGATTTCACTTCTATGGTGCTTTTGAGCTGATTGGAGCGATGGGCGCAAATCAGCAAGAAGACTTAATTATTGTCTTCTCTAAAAAGGGGGTTTTTATCGATCACGCAGTGCGGTATAATGGCAGTGAAAAAAAAGGGCAACAAAAGGAAAGACAATATTAGCGAACCATTTTGACATATTTCGAGGTTCCAGTCTCATGTGAGACAGTGGGAGGGTCGACCCGGCGTCTTGGAATGGAGTTTGGCTTTCACGGCATAGGCGTCGGGCAGCATATCTTACGAATGGCTCTGCAAGCCTTGGCGTTCGCTGCAAGAATCTCGAGCGTTTACAGTTTCTCATAGCAATCAAACCAGATTCCCTTACTGTGTGCTCCATGACCCTGCGCGTGATCTGGCGAATGCCCCGTGTCTCATGCGCCTTGCCCGATCCACAAGAGAGATGGGCGAGACGCAAGTGGAAAGAAGAATGAGCCCTTGATAAGGCGAGAGATGAGAGGCCGTACGTAGCAAGCAATCAATGGTCAGGGAGTCGGTCGAGGCCCGTCGACGGTCGGTCTTCGGAAGTCGGAACCGGATAGGTAGCAGCTGACTCGCTACGACGTTGTCCCTCAGGGTGCCCACGATGGTGTCGCGGCCCGATTCCACTGCTAGCTTTACTTATTAGAGGATGCGCCGCGTCCCCCGACTGCGGCCGGCGTGCGCAACGTTGTGGATGACGTCGGGACAAGCACAAGCGAGGGGCGCCGGAGATGCACATGTGTGTATGCATGTACATACATACATATGCAGTGCGAGTGATGTAGGTTCGGGTTCAGGCGATGCTTGGCGCGCAAGGTGTCGGGAATGTGACTGCGCGAGAGAGGTCTAAGCTGTTGGGGAGGGGGGGCGCGAGATTGATAATTGCGATGACTTTTAGACATGAGAGACGGAGCTAGAAGGAGATACGGGCAGAAGCTGAGAAGTATTAGATGGTGTTGGATGGTGTTGGGTGGTGCCGGGTGGTGGGCGGACTGTATGCAAGGAAAACAGGCCATCAAGGTGGTCTTTGTGGACTTCCAGATGCAGTGAGCAGTTCTGGTCGCATGTACGGATACTGGGCACGATAGTTCAGCCAGTCTGTCAGTACTTGTGCCGCAAAGATGACAAAGTCTCGACTCGCGTATGCTGTTGCAAAGGTCTCGGTAATGGGGCAATTTTGATGACGTCTCAGCAGCGGATAATTGGTCGATGGGGGAGACGGACGGGAAGGGCAGATGGGGTTGCAAGAGGCGGCAAGACTGCCGAGCACGTCCCGACGCAACTAGACTGGACAGGAAGGCAGCCCCTACTCTAACCGCTGCCAGCGCGGGAAAGGCGACAGAGTTTGATGTTTGGCGTCGCCGGCCGGGAGCGAGGCCGAGGCCGGTCAGCTGGCCCGGGAGACAAGGCAAAACGGGAAAAAAGCAAAGGGCAGCTTGGCAGCAGTCCAAGCGCGCCGGCTCTAGGGAAGGGGGGTTCCGACGAGACGAGCGGGCTAGTGGATGTGACGGATTCGCTTCGACAAAACGAGAGAGAGATCCGAGTCGAGGTGATGTCCGAAGTAGAGAGAGCCTTGTGGAGAAGGGCGGCGGCGACCGTCGGGAGGACGGGAGGCGGATGCCGCAGCTGGGTCAGGGCAGAGGTGCAATGCCGGGACGAGGGCTCATTCATTCTGGAGATTGACGAGCCGAATGGGCGGCGCAGCGTGAGTGGTTCGCGCGAGGGCGTTTCAGAAGAGATCGGTCGATGGCCGGCAGCAAACGATGGGGGAAGAAGCAACGAGGGATGGGTCGAGCGGGAACGGACTAACCCCGCCGTCTAGCAGCCGGGGTTGACGATACACGGAGATGCAGGATTGGCGGGGGCTGGTGGTTTGTACAATCGTCGATGGACAAAAAAGGTTGCTCAGCTCGGAGGCGAGACGTGACGTGACGGAGTGCCGGAAGACGACGAGAAGCCTCGGGGCGCGGATCAACTCGACCGAGCCGGACCCCCTTCGCCCCGTGTGTAGCTTATACGTACCTACTCCGTACAGTACCGAGTAATTACCTTTGGCTTTTACGGAGTCCCGGATTAACGTGGGGCCTCAATGCCGTGCTGGCTGGCTGGCTGGGCCGAGGCTTATTGGCTTCGGCCCAATAAGCCTCGGCCTCCACAGCTTACCAACTGCAGCGGAGCTCATCGTCCTCGGCCGCCAGGTCGTCGGTCCAGCCAGCCATCGTCGGACGAACCACAAGACGGGCAGGAAATCAAGAAGCCGAATCCCGTCCAGGCAATCATCTACATCTCTTCTTATACAACAGGCGGGGCCATCAGCTTACCTTGGACCTTGTCTCGCCCCCCTTCACCACCCACCTGTCGTCTCCTCGTCATCCAAGCCGTCGTCGAGCGCATCCAAGTGGCAAACAAAGGCAAAAGGCGGACCAACGGACATCGCCACCACACACAGCGCGCGTGCGTCCATCCTAGTCCGTCCAACAAGTCGCTCCAATGCCAGTCACGGAGTCCAAATACCTGAGCCCCGTGTGGAGAGATGGCCTATTCAGTTGCGTCGCCTTTCCCTCGCCGTACCGCCGTCCACATCGCTAACCCCCGCCGTGCAGAGGACCGCGTCGTGTTCGTGACGGGCGGCGCCGGCACCATCTGCAGCATGCAGACCCGGGCTCTGGTGCGCCTCGGGGCCAATGCCTGCATCGTCGGCCGGAGCGAGGACAAGACGGTCGAGGCGGCCAAGGACATTGCCACGGCCAGGCCCGGCGCCAGGGTCATTGGAATCGGGGGGTGTGACGTGCGCCAGGTTCGTCGGCCTGTTTTGGACGGCCTTCGCGCAGACTGAGGCCGCCGGCTGACACCAGGCCCTCGCAGATGGAAAGCCTCCAGGCGGCGGCGGACCGCTGTGCGCGCGAGCTGGGAGGCATCGACTTTGTCATGTGAGTGTGCCCGCCGGTCGACAGCATCGGCGCCCTCTGACCCGCCTGGCAGAGCCGGGGCTGCGGGCAACTTTGTCGTGCCCCTCGAAGCCATGAGCTCCAACGCCTTCAAGTCCGTCATGGACATCGACGCGCTTGGCACCTTTCACACGGTCAAGGCCACGTTGCCGCACCTCCTGCTCAGCCCCACACCGCGCATCATCTACATCTCGGCCACCTTCCACTACACGGGCATGCCCATGCAGGCGCACGTGTCGGCGGCCAAGGCGGCCGTCGACTCCATCGCGGCGTCGGTGGCCCTCGAGTACGGGCCCCGCGGCGTGACGAGCAACGTCATTGCCCCCGGCGCTATCGAGGAGACGGAGGGCGCGGCCCGGCTGCTGAGCAGCGAGGTGACCAAGGAATACGCCGCCACCATCCCTTCGGGCCGGCTGGGCACGGTGCGCGACGTGGCCGACGCCACCGTCTTTCTCTTCAGCGAGGCCGGCGCCTACATCAACGGCCAGGTGATTCCCGTCGACGGCGGCGCATGGAGGCGGCAGGCCGGCTCGGCTGTTGGCACGGACCCGTCGATGCAGTACCCCAACTACTTGCTGTCCGGGGAGATTTCCAAGAACATCAAGGATCCGAGGAAGTCGAAGCTGTGAAGAAAGAGCCAGGCATTGGTCGCACCCGGGTAACCAGCAAGGCGTCGCTGGCTGTTTGTCTGTATCGCCGCGGAGGCCAACTGCCCCCCTTGCTCCTGGCGCACCCCCCCGGCCATTGGACTCCGGAATCGGGCAGGTGGTTTTTTCTCCATGGGCCTTGTGAGCGGGGAAACCGGCGTTGAGTGGCCCGGATTGCAACGGCGACGGTGGGGGAGGGGATATAAGCGGGTATTTCCAGCGTGCATTGGATGCACAGTATCGCCGCATCGTATGTACTGACCTCGGCACAACAATGTAGTTTATATCCCGAGTGGACATTGGGATCTGCTGAATTCAAATTGTTCGAAAATCGCCGCAAGGGAAACGAGGCGCTCGTGGCGTTGATGGCTCGGGTCCAGTTGGCAACTCGCTGCTGCTCACGATGTCGAGGCACGATATGAACGGGATGAAGTCAACAAGGTTTGCCGAGGCCAACTTATGCATACACCAGACACACGCACTGTACGATATATATGTAAGTAGGTATGAACAACCACACGGTCGAGGGATTTATCGTCGGCTCGTCACCTCCTGCTGCTGCTGCTGCTGCCGACGACCGGGGTGTTCATCCCAACGTCTTTGCCTTTCCCCTTCCCCTCGTCTCCCTCCCGTCTCGCGCACCCGCCCTTGATCGTGCTAGCTGTGCACGATTGATCCTCGCAGGCTCAAGCGGACAAGTGAAGCCCGAGGTCAGGTACGAGGGAGGTCAGGAAAAGCTTTTCCCACCCTTTTTTCATCACTCTCTTCCCCGCCATGCAGGCCAAGCTGCTCCTCCCCATCCTCCTGGCCGGAGCCATCGCCGGCGCCGACACCGACACCAACAGCAGCAAGGATGAGCGCGTGCTGGGCGTCTACATCTTCCACCGCCACGGCGACCGCACCGCCAAGGCGTGGAAGCCCGTCAACCTGACGGCCCTGGGCGCGGACCAGGCCCACTCGTCGGGCGCCTACTACCGCTCGCGCTACGTGCGGCCGGACCCGGCCCGCGGCCCGGGCCCGGTCGTCGTCGGCGCCCACGCCGGCGCCGCCCGTCCCATCAGCCCGGACACGGCCGTCCCCGCGCAGCTGGCCGTCACCGCGCCCCGTGACCCCGTGCTGTACTCGTCGGCCCTCGCCTTTCTCCAGGGCTTGTACCCGCCCCTCGCCGCCGCCGCCGCCGCCGACGAGAGGCTCGCCAATGGATCCCGCGTCGCCGCGCCCCTCGGCGGCTACCAGTACGTCCCCGTCGACCCCGTCGGCGACGGCGATTCTGCCGACAGGCCCGAGGACAATGCCTGGCTCCAGGGCGGCAGCGGGTGCGTCAATGCCGAGGTCAGCTCCAACGGCTACTTTGCCTCGGCCGAGTACCGCGCCACGTACGACGGCTCCCTCGACTTCTACCGCCGCCTGCTGCCCGTCGTCAACGCCACCTACGACGAGGATGCCGTCAGCTTCAAGAACGCCTACAGCAGTGGGTTGTCCCCGGACCACCTGGGCGCAGCGGCCCGGTTGCTGACCAGGGCCTAGTCTTCGACCTCATCAACGTCGCCACCATCCACAATGCCTCCATCCCTTCCTCCTCCCTGCTAACCCCCGCGGCCCTCGCGCGCCTCTACAGCCTCGCCTCCGCACACGAGTGGAACCTGGCCTACAACGCCAGCGAGCCCGTGCGCGCCATGGCCGGCGCCGTCCTCGCCGGCCAGGTCGTCGACGCCCTGCAGGCCATCGTCGACGCCAAGCCCAAGGCGCCGCGGCTCCACGCCCAGTTCGGCGCCTACGGCACCTTCATGGCCTTCTTCGGCCTCGCCCGGCTGCCGGCCGCCAGCCCCGACTTCTACGGCATCTGCAACTACGCTTCCTCCATGGCCTTTGAGCTCGTCACCGACGCGCCCATCGGTGCCAAGGTCCGCGACGACGACGTTGCCGTGCGCTTCCTCTTTGCCAACGGCACCGCCGCGGAGCACGGCCTCGAGGCCTACCCGCTCTTTGGCCAGGACCGGCTCACGCTCCCGTGGCACGACTTCAAGGCGGCCATGAGCAAGTTTGCCATTGTCGACTCCGAGCACTGGTGCGGCCTCTGCGGCAAGACCGACGGCAAGTGCGCTTCCACGGCCACGGCCGCTCTCGACGGTAATGCGTTCTCCCGGGCCTCGAGCGACAAGGGCGTCTCCAGGCCCGTCGCCGGTGTCATTGGCGCCCTCGTCACCCTCGTCGTCATCCTCGCTGTCCAGGCCGCCGTCATGCTGTTCGGTGGCCTTCGCCTCGTCAAGAAGTCGACGCTTGCCGGGGCCCATCAAAGCGGCGTCGGGGTCGAGGCCGCTGGTGCCAAGTCCGGAGCTGCACTCGCGCGACCTGGATGAGATGGCGTCATGGACGTGCGGCAACTGGAAGTCCGCGTGCGAGAAGAGAAAGCCAGCAAGTCACAGATGCACCAGCTGAGGACTAAATGCCGGCCACACAAGATGTAGCAGGGGCTCTCTGGTAATTAGGTATTATGCGCTCAGATACGACGTAATGACAACGACCTGGTTTGTCTGCCGTGTCAACACGGCTCGTGTCGAAAATTCACGAGCCATAAGACGCGTGACAGTAATATCCCCCTTTCCCGTAAACCAAGACGCCCAACAGCTCCCTTCGCCCGGAACGGAAGGGCATCATTTTTTGATGCCCGCCGTCACAAGCTGCATGATTAGGATCGTGCGCCTCGAACTCGTGACAGCGCACAGCCGAGCGCTCAGACACTTGGCCATCGAGTATCCCTCGGCGCCGTGAAGCGTCACCGCAAGACATGACCAATGCCCTCACCGAAGACCGGTCATGGTCAAGAGGTCGTGACGGTGGAAATAAGCCCTGATGCGCTTTCCCCATATATCTTTTGTCATGTTAGCCATAACTCACATGAGGCGGCAACAGCGCAAGTACTCACACAGTGGGACACTCAGCAAGCAAACGCCCACCTGGACGGACGCGATGATGACGAAGACTACGCGAAAGCCACTCTGGACGAGCCAGTCGTACGCATACCAGGTGAGGATGAAGCTAAAGATGTTCTTAAAGATGATCATCAGGGTGAAGCCCTCGACGGTCAAGCTGCCTACCGAAGCAGAGTCAGTCACGGGGCTAGCGAGGCAAAACTGAGCAGGCATCAGAGCCCAGAACGACTCACGATAAGCATCGACAATGTAGAGAGAGCTGGCAACGGCGCCAATGACCATGCCAGCCACTTCGAAGGCGAAGAAGATCAGAGGGACAATGTACGAATACTTGCCCGAGACGACGTCTTCGGCCGTCAGACCAAAGCCATAGAGCCCAATGCCGCCGGTGATGAGCATGGGGATCACGAGCAAGATGCGAAACTCTGGTTCGTAGATGCCCTTGTTGAGCCTGGTGAGGTACTTGACGCTGCTGTCGGCGAGAAGGCCGGAGATGGCAAAGCCGCCGAGGGCCCCGACAAAGGCGCTCGTGTACGTGTATCCGGCCATGACCTCGCCCCAAAAATAGGGCGGCCCAATGAACATGACGGCGACGAGCACTCCGATGAAGATGGTCCATCCAATTAGGGTCCCCTGGATCAAGCAGCCCCAGATGAAGGCCGGGTTCATGAGCAGAGGAAAGGGACGGAGCAAGAGGACCCAGTAACGCTCGTCCGTTTTTCTGCCATCAAATAGCGAAAGGGACTGGACAAAGGTCTTTTTGGGAGTGCTGGCGTTGCCGATGGACTGCATGGCCGACGAGGTAGGGACCAGGACGAAGCCGGGCGGCCGGGTGGGCGCGCCGTCGACCATGGTAGGGGAACTCGTCGAGGCAGACTTGGAATTCAGGCTAATCTCGTCGACGGTGCTGTCAATGTTGAGTCTGGACTCGCGGCGATAGGCCGTTTCGGGGCAGAAGAGGAAGACGGCTGGCAGGGTGACGGCCATGAAGATGGAGACCAAGTAAAAGGTCCACTCCCAGCCCAGCGATTCGGTGATTTTGCCCACGACAATGGGGGTGAAGAAGGCACCGCCAAAGACGGCGAGGTTGGTACAGGCCATGCGCACGCCTCGCTGGTGGACAAAGTACAGGTCGCCAACGGCCGCGTTCAGCAAGCTCTCAAAGGGCGCCGTCCCCACGCCTTGGATGGCCCTGGCGGCGGCCATGCTGCTGTAGTTTTGACCGACGGCGCCGGCCCAAGCGCTCGAGCCGATGACGATGCAGATGCCGATGAGGAATAGATGGCGCTTCCCCCAGACGCGACCCGAGGGGACGAAGAAGACAGCCGCGGCGCCGGCGCCGAGAAGGAAGTAGCCGGTCAGGACGGCCGTCTTGGAGAGCGAGACCTGGAAATGCTTGTTCATGACGAGGGTGTTTGAGGCGAGGATGGAGCCGAGCGAGGTGGCGAGGATGCCGGCAAAGCAGAGGATGAAGGTGATGAGGTCGCGCTTCCATAGCGGCCAGTTGAGCGGGTCGTTGGGGTCATCCGAGGGCTGGGGAATCTGCGAGCCGGTCAGCCTCTGCCGATGGGAACAGGAGGAGATGGGCGACGGACGAGGATGATGGGGACTTTGCCGCTGTCGTCGCATTTCCACGAGACGTCGTCGCCGGTTGCTTGCAGGGGATGGGCTGCATCGTCGAAGTATCTGGTTGTGCCTGGGAGTCGACGGTCAGCAGTCAGCACGAGGCAGCCGGGCCACACGGTTCAGGGGACTGGAGTGCAATCACACCTGGGACCTTTTCCCCAGACTTGGGCTCGAGGATTCCGAGAGGCATTGCTTGGTGGTCCGACGGGAGGCGGCAGAGCAGGCCTTGGAGTCGGGCGTCAGCGATGGAGGAGGCTGGACATGTCGGTGAGTCGGTGACGGCGCGGGAGGGGGGTTTTGAGGGGCCGAATGGCGCAAGCTGCGGGCGGGTATGGATTGGAGCGGCACAGATTGGAGCGGTATAGATTGTGGCGTCGCAGTCAGAGGGTCGGAGTCGGTGATTGATTGACGGGCGAGGTTGATGAAGCGGCCACGACCTGGAATGACGGACTGTTGCAGCTACCATGTAATTAAGTATAGGTAAGCTGAGCACAGCAAGTTCAGCGACAGTCCGAATACGAACGAGTGACGAGGTGACTACTCTTGAACGAGCGCCCGTCATTCGTGGACAACGTTGCTTTTTCTGCACGGGCGCTCCGTGCTGCTATGCTGTAGATGCTGGACTCTCCCACTCTGGCCCTCTATGCCGCCGCGGTGCTTTTTTCCCCTTTGTTTTGATTTTTCCGCCTCACCTCGAGCGACGCCCTCTTGGCTGGGACACGGGCTCAAACGGCTGACCCTCGTCTTTCGCACAGTCATGCCATGCTGGAAGACGAACAAGTGCCCAAAGGAAAAGTCGGCGAGTCGGAATCCATGAATGCGTCCTTGTTTCGAGTGCACCACGACAATGGCCAACCAGTGAGCCGCCAAGCAAACGCCTCAACGCCAATAGTCACCTTCTAAGCTCATCATGAGGCCCGGCAAACTCTGGCCGTTCGCTAGCCTCGGCCCGGTCTTTTAGTCTAATGTTGTCTGTTCACACGGTAGCATCAGCTTGACTCGTCTCGGGGTCATTCAGGACATGGTCAACGGCCTGCAATTTTGTCACGACCATTTGCCGAGATGAATTTGCGCATTGTCCAGTCAATATCAGACCTACAACGGAGCTTATATTAACGTTTTCAATGCTTTCTTTGGAATGTACAAGAATGGTATGAAGCAGTTTGGATGGGGGGGTTGAGGGGGGGTGTTGTTCCCGAATAAAGAAGAAAGATTGCTTATAGGCCGCCCCTTTTCATAAACTCATCGAACATGCCATAACCATCATAGTCATTTACTATAAGCCGTGAGCAGGTATGAAGCCTGATATTGCTTGAAGAGTAAACACCCGAGGGTCCACCAGCACCAAGGTTCAAATGCACACAGTGACCGAGTGCTCTTCTGCTTTGAGGCTCCGCTCGCCACATCAGCAATAATGATATCGATTCGTGTTTACCTCGACGTCGTCGACTCAACTCTCGCGACGATGCCCAATGAAAATCCGCCCCGGGAGTGTGAAACGTTGCCGAGAAATTCACTGCGTCAGTCAGGGTATATCAACCCGGTTTGCCTTGCCCCCCCCGCCTCCTGCTCTTGTCCTTCTCCATAGCAGCCTTCAGACTCTGTTTGCCCACGACCGCAAATCGCCCAAGCACTATCACGAGATTATTCACAATGGATTACGATACCGATGACGCCGATGACACCTTCTCAGTCAGCGGCCTCACGCTTGGGACGCCGCTGTCAACCGTCCGCGGCAAAAGGGAGGCTTGTTTCAACGCACTCCCCTGGCCAGGCCGCACGTTCATGATTGTCGAGAAGGCCTCCCAGCGAGCCATTACCATGACGGACATGGGCGGTTGCTTGCGCCTACAAGGCGCGAACGAAGATCAGAATACAAGCTGGAACCAGCAATGGCGTTGCGTCCAGAGAAATGGCTGGTTCGGATTCTTCAATTCCCGTTCGGGCAAATACCTGGGCCATGGCCGCCACGCTGTCATACTTGCTGTGGCGGAAAAGCACGACGTGTGTGAATATATAACTCCGAGGAAGCATCTCGATGGTGGTTACGAGCTGCTTACACCGTACAGCGGGAAGGGGCTGCGGGTAGTCGAGGTTGCGAGCGATGGCGAGAGTTTGATCGTGAGGGAGGATGGAACGGCCCTTTGGGAGTTTGTCAGGGTCTAGAGCGGCTGTTGGCGGTCGAGAAGGGGTTTGCATCTTGTCTCAGCAGTTTTGGCGGCCATGAAATTTGCCTTGTACAGAGAAACAAGCGGGCTCGTTGCCTCGAGGCCATGCGCAAGACGCTGTCCCCCCCCATCGTGAAGAAGCCCTACCAGCCACTCGCATACAAGAGACTCTCCCGCCCCTGCTCAGCCCCTTCTTTGGCTCTGCAAGTGTTGCAAGGCCGCACATGCTCGGCGCTGGCCTGGCAAACGGCTGCCAGCACGTGCCTGTTTCGCACCTTCCGTTCACCCGGCGACCTGCCAACCCAGAGATTTCCTCCAGGCACAAGCCCTAACCGTTGTTTCTTAACCCCTAAACTCCCCCCCTTCACGCCACACGGCCAGCCATCTCTTCACCTCCTCGCCCCCGTCTCTCCTTTCCTCTCCCCCTCCATCTCTTCCTCTCCATCTCCCCCTCGCCAGGGCCAGAATGGAGTTCGTCGAGTTCTACATCACCTGCAACCCCCCCTTGCTCCCTAGCGGTGTCGACTGGGTCGTTCGTTCGGCAACGGAAGCATATCCCAAAGACGCAAGCCGTCACTCATCCTCTCAACTGACGTTCCTCGCCGGCTAACCTCGACTGGCAGGACGAGCTGATCGAGCTCCTCTACGAGCCCGAAATCCCCTGGTTCAAGGTCCTGACCCCGCGCGAATGTCAAAAGGCCGTCTCGGATTTCATTCAGGACCTTCTGCTCAAGGTCGTGCAAGAGGACACCGATCTGTGCGACCCAGACCAAGCCAAGAGAGCCGGCGATGCTGCCCATCACGTTCCTTCCGACATCAAAACAATTGGGAAGCGCCCCCGAGTCTTTGCCTGGTCGCAGTTTCAAACCGACTCCGGGCCCGAACATGGCTTGTTCGATGCCCACCGCTTTCCGTTGAACATGCACGACCTCAAGCACAAGGCCGTTTGGAGAGGTCTGGAATCTGGCGACTCTTGGACTATCGACTACTTCCTCCAGCTTCTAGCGTCCCAGTGGAAGGATGTCGGGGCCCCGGCCTCCATCGAGGAAATCCAGGAGTCGTTCGGGTGCCAGATTACCTACAACATGGCAGCCGATCTGGTCTACATCGGCACTGATTTGGATTGTTTGGATACGGACAAAGTCACTCAAGCTTTGGACAACTTTCTTGCAGTCGTGGTCAGTGCCCCTGGGCGAACACAAGTCCCTGGAAGCCCGACGTGGCTGCTAACTTCTGCTTGCAGACCTACGGCAACCGCCAGTGTCGACAGCTGCTCGTTCCAGAAGAGACCGGGACATTCCGTTTTGCATACAAGTGGCTCTCGCACGTCGGTCAGGACCGTGCAACGTACATCTCGTCGAAGAAAGGTCCCCCACCTGATGAATTTCGTCGTCTTCAGACGGCCGTGACTGTCAGAGCGCAGCGCCAAGATGCGAATGGAACCTGGACCCAGGACGAATACAAGTACGCTCCCAAACAAGGTGTCAAGCCAGGAACCACAAAGGTTTTCTCCTTATTCGAAGAGTTTCAGTACCCGAAGAAGTTACCGACGGCCGTGGTGAATCTATTCGAGAAAATCGTGCAAGCATCGCGAACCCTCCGCAATGGAACGAGTCCAAACGTTCCTGGGAACCTGGGCCAGAACGTCCGACCCATAGCACCTGGTGGAGACACGTCTGTTGAAGATATCTTCGGGGAAAGTGTGCCAGTGTTGAGCGCCGAGCCGCTCGAACCCGCGAAGCAAACGTCGTCCCGAAGCCTGGTGGAGACTTGGCGAGATGGCGTGAGGCAGGCACAACAAGAAAAGCAGGTGCAGAGCCAGGAGGAAGAGGCCTTGATCTCGTTCGACGAGCCTCAAGAGATTCTCCCGCGCGAAAGCGATCTCTTGGCCGCAGCCCATCTCGAGATGGTAATGGGCGTCAAAGATCAGCAAACAAGCGACGCACGGGGTCACTTCGACACGTCGGATGACCTTATATGCCTTGAGCCGGCACCTCAACCCCACGCGCTCGATCCGTCGCTGAAGCAAACGCTTCAACAGCCAATTGATTTGTTGTCTCAGCCACCATGCGTCGACTGGAGCCAGGAGCTGAGTCTGAGTATCTTGGACTCAGTTGTCCCGCCTCTCGCCGGCCTGACTATTCAACAAGTCCAGGCGCCCACACTCGTGACAACATGTCCTGCGCCGCCAGAGAAGGCGGTGTTCACGCCGTCCAACGGCCGGCCCTCCCGGAAGAGCCATATCCTGAAATTGGCCGAAGCCCATACAAAAGATTTGGCCAGCATTTTGGAGCTCTCTCCTGGACTCGTCTCGATCGAGCTCAAGTTCGGCCGCTTCTACTTGAAGAATCTGAGTCACTCTCAAGTCGATATCGGCTCTGGCCCGTACTGGACCATGGCCGAGATGCTAGACTCGCTCAACGCCGACGATGTACCAGAAAGCTGCATCGGCTTTTCCACCGCGCTAACGACGTGTGGACCAGACGTAGATGACTTGGTCGAGATGCATCCTCCCGGAGAAGCCCCCTGGGTACACTTCGAAACGCAGGTTTGCTACGAGATCTCCTGTTGCTTGGAGGACCAGGCGCCCTTCATCGTCGAGATCGACGCGGAAACGTTCAAGACCTGTTGCCGCGGAGTTGAAAAGGAGCTCGGAGATCTATACCTCCATTGTGTGCGACGTCCTTGGGATATGCAAGTGCGCGTCTCTCAGAGGACTGCCCTGAACCAGTCGACCCTGCACGTCGCCATCGCAGATGCACTAGTGGCGTCGATGAATGTCACGTAAGTCGAAACGCGACCTCTCTCGAGGCTTAAAAACAAGCATGTGTCTCACCTGCCTTTCTAGACCTACCAGTGCAAAAGGGTTCGCCATTGAGACGACAATCGACGAGCGACTCGGAGCGACAGTCGAGAGCATCAGCATCCGGCATGCCGCTCGATACCGTCAGACGCAGGAGACGGGGAGCATCCTCACGGTCGCAATGACCAAGAGGCTGGTCCCCGGGGAGAAGCACGAGAAGCGGATGAAGTGGCGCCTGGGCCAGAAACTCTACGAGGGCGTCCCGTGTCTCTGGTACGAGGTGTCGGTGTCGTCCGGAAGAGCCCGAGACCTCTTTGCGGAGAACGTCGGCATGGCCTTTGGGGACAGGACGTCGTGGGATTGCGAGCAGCTGGACAGGGAGGGCGTCTTCGAGGACATCTGCCGCCCGGCCCTCGGCATGATCACCCAGATGGACGAAATCGGCTTGCTGAATGACAACGGGCTCCGACAGAAGGGTCATCGCTCCTTCCACGACTCGTTGGCCGAGGCCAAGGAGCGCTGTGGGGGAGAGTCAGTCTTCTGGTAAGCGACGGGCGCGGCCTCGGGGGGACGGGGAAAGGCGGCACTTCCGAGCCCGAGCTCCTGTACTTGGCCCGCAGATGCCAGGTTTCTTGTAGCTCGAGGCAGCCGAGGTAGCCGGAGGAGACGTGCGTCAAAGAAACCGATTGTCTCCATTGAAGATCTATATGAATGACCTAGGGTGCGACAATTATGCGGCGTCGAGGCCCCAGAGTCCCATCGTCAGTCGCCCGAAGCAAGACGCTGCGCCGACGCTCAAAAATGCCACGACCATGATGCCAGCCAGGCTCTCAACGAGATGGGAAAGAAGCATTCATTGGGCAAAATATATTCGTAGCCAGCCAGCCGGGGTATCCCTCAATGTGCCAAACATAGTAGAGAAAGGGAAAGCCGCACAAGCACCACCAACGTTGTCGCTCCAGCCCACCAAGCCCATCCGTCCCCTCCTCGTCCAAGACACGGCGAGGGGGCCATGCCGCCGGCGCAAGCCAGCTTCAGCCGCCGGAGCACGAGCGCGTGAACAAACAAGAACCCAAACAACAGGGGTAGAGGAGAAGAAAGCGCGCGGCAGAGAGCAAAGACGAAAAAGAAAAGAAAACTGGCCAGGGGGTGGTTTCGCGTCTCACACAGTGCGCCGAGATAAGGAGGAGGTGGGCAGCCTCAAGGCCGGGGCCAAAAGGCGAGAGAGGAAAAGGGAGGGGAAAAGGAAAAGAAAAAAAAGACAACTCCCCAGCGCCGCGTTTCGTGAATGTCCGTCGTGCTGCGCGTCGACAACCGAGCCAAAGGGCAAAGTATCCTGGGAGCGGACCAGACAAAACCGATGCCATCCATCTCGTGAGCTGAGAAGCAGAACAAGGCCAAGGAGAGAACCACCGGGAAGAGGGACAAAGTGCATCGTCATGTAGAAGCGCGCTCTATTCGTAACGTCGACGAGCTCCGATTGAGACCGAGAGGAAGCGGGAGGGGCGAGAGGAATATGTACAATCCTCGGAGCAGTCGACGCGTCTAGGGAAAGAATGGGGGCCAGTGAGGCATGGCGCCGTCATCGGCCGAGAGAGGCTATTGGGCGTCCTTGACGTTCTGCTTGACGTTGAGGGCCCATTTGAGCTTGGCGAGGGCCTGCCGTGACTCGTCGAGCACCCTCTCCTGCTCCTGCTCCCTCCTGCTTGCGTTGAGCCTAATGTCGCGGAGGTCGTCTTCCTGCGTCTTCTTGTACTCGTCAAAGAGGCGGGATATGTCGTCCTTTTCGCGACGGAGTTCCTTGATGTTGCCGTCCTGCTGCTCGCACAGTTCCCGCAGGGTCTGGATCTTATCGTCGTCCGACTTGCGCTCCTCGACAATGGATCCGATGTCGCCCTTGATCCTGGAGAGGGCGCGCTTGACGTCGTCGCCCTGGTCTCGCCAGTGGGAGGAGATGGCGTTGTAGCGGCCCTCCATGAGCTGGGCGTAGCTCGTGGCCTCTTCAATCTGTTGGGTGGACTCGGTCTTGACCTTGTCCAGCTCGAGCTGCCAGTTCTTTTCCCGCTCCAAGGCGGCGGCGGCTTTTTTCTTCTCGGCCTCGACGGTGGCGGTCAAGTTGGCGACCTGGCGCTCCTTTCTCGTCAGGAGGGTCTTTGTGACGTTGGCCTCGAGCAGGCGGGCCTCGTAGTCGCTGATGATGCGCTCCATCTTGTCCTCGATGAGCTTGGCGGCCTCCTTGGCCTCGTGAGCGCGCAGGCGCTCGATGCGGATGTCGCGCTTGAGGGCATCGTTGTCGCTGACGAGCTTGTTGATGACGCGGCCCGTCTTTCCGAGGCCGGCCTTGCCAATGGTCGAGTCCCAGTGGCCGGGGTCGGGCTCGGGGCCGTCGGAGAGGATGGAGGAGTCGAGAGTGTGGGGAGAGCCCTTTGGACTCCATTTGACGGGGATGTCGTGTGCCAGTTCGCCTTTTAACCGGACGGCGGGCGAGGGCCTCTCGTACTGGGTGGCGGGCATGGCGGAGGAAGCGCTGGCGGTGCTGTTGACGCTGCTGGCAAAGGCGCTGCGCTTGCTGTCGGGGCTTGACTCGGAGCCCTCGAAGCTGGGGACGCTGCGGATGGTGGCGGAGCGTGCCAGGGCGTGCTTGGTGGCTGCGTTTACGCGGCCGTTCATGCTGTTGAGGGCAGCGGTCGAGGCGGGAGTCAGCGTCTTGACTGGCTGAGCATCTAGGCCGGGGTCATTGGGTGTCGAGTCTGGTCGAGGGGAGCCAAGGTTTCGTTGTTAGCCAGGTGCCATCAACGCTCGACAGAAAGAGAGGAAGGGGAGGGGATGAGAATGTTGATGAGACACGACTTCTTGTTTGTGATGAGCGCGTAACGCATGCAGCAAGCACGAGGGGGGTGAGAGGCTCGGCCGATAGGCCATGGCAGGGGGAGGCAGAGAGAGAGTGAGCAAGGGGAGTCCCTACCGTCGGCGGAGACGTGTTGTTGGCCAGCAAAAGGTCGCTTCAGCAGGCGGCTCCGGGGCATATCGCGCGGCCTGGTTGACGGGAAGCGAGCGAGAGGCGGCGAGGGTTGACGACGGGAAGCAAATCGCGGTCAAGGTGAGGGAGCGTCCGGGGATTTTGTCGGGGAGCTTGTTTGGCGCGTAGATTGGCGACTTGGACGGTGGAGCGAGGGCCAGTGAGTTTGGACTGACGTCGAACAGGGGACCGACCATCACAGGTACGGAGACCTTGGCCTGAGATCAATGCAGGTTTTCAGGCTGTCTGTACCAAGTAGACGGGACCCGGAGGTGCCGCCGTGTTTCCTCGGCAGTTTAGGGTACCGGGTACTTTGATCAAAGGTGCTCCAGCGGCCGTCCTGTTTTGGCACTGGTCGCTGCTACCGCCCGGTCCTGTACCCTATCCACGTCCCTGAGGCTGTGACCAGCAGCTTGGATTACGGGGCATGAACCCTGGCTAATAACGCTGGTTTTAGCGGTGTCTGCCCGCTGCGGAAGAGGGGCCGAGCCAAGGATTTTAGACTTTGCTCCTACGTTTCGCAGCGCCCTGCTCCGCGCGCGTCTAAGCACTGCGCCTCCAACGGACAGCCAGCTCATGCTCTCGCTCAACCTTCATCAAACTTACATGATCTGAAAAGAAGCCTTGATTGCTTTACTGCCCCGCAGCATGGTCGTATTGTTGATGTTGACTTTCTCCACCGGCGGGGGAGGGAAAGAAAGCCATGCGGGAGGGAGGGGGGGAGTCTGCATTGAAAAACAGTACTTGCCTCCGAGGTAGCCGCTACCCGGCTGCCCATCTCCCGTCCACCCACACACACACACACACACACACACACGCTCACGCACACACACGCTGGTGAAACGGCCGCAGCGTCCTGAGAATGCTGGCATCGGACGGCCGGTAACCCAGCAACGGCGATCCGCGCGGCCAGGCCCAATCGAGGTTGATGCTGATTCATCGGGCCTCGGCATCCGTATCTCGCAAGCCTGCACACGTACAGTACGGAGAAGACGCTCGCCACACGTCATCGCTCATCGATTGTGTCGCCGGTATAGTTACACAACTGCTGTATTCGTAGACATATGGCTCCACGACACAGCAGAGCAAGAGATGCAGCTCTCAATCCTTCATCTGCCCTCCCTTTTACCCCTGGCTCCTTATTCCACGGCTCATGCAGCCACCTATGCTCTCTTCGCCTTCCATCATGACTACCCGGCAAAGTAATAGCCCAGCTTTCCCTCCAAACGCCTGCCGCTGTCTCAAGTATTCCCTTTCATCTTTTACAACAGGCCATCATCGAACCTTTCAAGCCTCATGTCGCAATTGCCACCGCCGTCGGTCCATCCCCCTCACCCTCGACCTTGCTCTTGTTCGCCGCCTCCAAAAATGCAGGACGATACTTGGCCAGATATTTGCCAGCCATCGGCCGCGCGTCCTCGACTGTCAGGACAAGGTTAGCTTCGCAGGCAAAAGCAGCCGCATCGCATCTCGACTCACACTCTGTCCAAATGTCCTGCACCGTGTCCAGCGCAACCTCCTTGATCGGCGGCCGCATCATCACCAGGTATAGCAGGCTC
Organism: Hirsutella rhossiliensis; assembly: GCF_020360975.1. Taxonomy (NCBI): domain Eukaryota; kingdom Fungi; phylum Ascomycota; class Sordariomycetes; order Hypocreales; family Ophiocordycipitaceae; genus Hirsutella; species Hirsutella rhossiliensis. The sequence continues at coordinate 3,914,392 of NW_025408671.1, read as the reverse complement.
GTCAGCGCCAGTTGCGTCACGCTGGGGTCGCGGCACATGTGCTTGACCTGCGACAGGATCGTCCGGTTGAGCTCTGGAATCTCGCTCAAGAATCGCGTTAGAATCTTGTCCTGCGGGTGCAGGTATGGCAGGAAGCCGCCCAGCAGCCGCAAGGTACACTTTTCGTAGTACTCAGGGTGGTCGCCCTCGCTCCGTCCTTGGATCTTGTCGTTGTACCACTCCTCGCAGAGCCAGGACACGGCCACGTCGATGTGTCTGCGGAAATCCTCCATCACGTAGTTGTACAACACTTCTCGGATGCTGGCATTGAGGCGCTCGGCGGCGGATGCTTCCTCGGCCTTCTCGCCGTCCTCGCTCTTGACCGACTTCTCCTCGAGGCCTGCCGACGATCGAGTCGCCAGCCGCGTGAGAATCGACATCCACGCGTCCCGGCTTCCGGAGCTGGCCGCCAGACGGCTGAAGCCGGCCTTGGTCCTCTTTATCGCCGGTTCTTCCAGCGATTTCATCATCTCTACTACTCTTGTCACCGTCTCGCTGCCCGCCCTGAGCGCCACCTCTTGCGTTAGCTCCGCCGGCTGAGGGAGGCTGAAGGATGCCAAGGCCAGGCTCCCGTCTAGCCCAGGCAGCTCCGGCGCCGCCGACGTGCCGTCCAGCTTGTTGAGTATCTGCTCCGTGTCCTCGGCCTGGTAAAAGTCCGGCTCGTAGTCGTCGTCGTCGTCATCCACGCCCAGCGGCGCAGTGTTGGGGTTCAACTCCGGCGCTGGCGCATTCGCCAGCTCGATGAGGCGGCCCCGGACGCCATCGACGGCCTTGGTCAGCAGTTCGAGGTCGAGTCCCGCGAGGGCAGTCACCGACACTTTGGCCACCAACCCCAGCGGCAACTGTGAAATGTCAAAGTTCTTGAGCTCATCATTACTCAACAGGGTGAAGACGTCAGCCAGCGAGTGCGGTCCGGGTCCAAGCGGCCGGATGGGAACATGGGATCCCGCAGTACGCTGGCGCTTGGCATCGACGCCGTCCTGCTGCTGAGGCTCCAAGGGCCTTTTCTTGGCCGAGTCGTCAATCACCTCTGCCACCGCCCGCATCGTCCGCTCAACGTGTTGCTGTATCCGCGGGACAATGGGGTTGTGGGGGTCTCTCTTGCTGAGGTGGATGAGCAACAGCCGTGCCGTCTTCTCCATCGACTTGATCATGACACGCAGCTTGGGTGTCATGGGCGAGTTGGCCGCCTGTAAGGGGTTGAAGTTGAGCAGCGCGTTGAGGATCCGACCCGATGTTGCGGGCCGCGTCCGCACCAAGATGGATAGGCAGTTTATCGTAGCGTCGACAACGAGGGCATCGCTATGAGCCGTCAGCTGGGACTCCACCCCGGCAGTATATAGAATGCCCACTCACCTGCTGCCCTCCAAAACTCCCAACATGCGATCCAGCAGGCCCGTAGCTTCTGCCTCAAGGGTACGCGCATCGAGAGACTGATGATTAGGCGGGACCTTGTCCAGAGACACATCGAGAGCGCCACCGTGCTATGTGACAGTCATCAGCAGGATTTTCCAAGGCCATCAGGAAGTAGGCAGACGAACCCTGAATTCAGAGCCCGAGGCCACGCTCTGTGCAAGCACAACGCGCTGGGCAAACTTGACGCAGCAGATCCTCACCGAAGGCGGTGCGTTGTCCCATATCCGCAATATCTTTTGCTTGATGCTCACCATTCTCTCCCAGGTGACGGTATCATATCCGTTGTTGATGCTACAAGCCACTTGTCAGCATATCCGCGCTGGGTGGGAGAGAGGTCAAGAAGGAAAGCAGGTTGCACGTACATCCATCGCAGAGCGAGCGGATATATGCTCGCCGCTGTTTGTATGACGCTACGCAGGACCCTTGCGTCCTCTCTCTCGTTCTCGGCCAGCGACTCGAGCGTGGCGAGCACGTAGGGCTGCATCGTCTCCTTCTCCCCGTTGGGCAAAGCGGGCGTCGAGAAGGCCTCGGCCAGGAACTCGGCACCCCATTGTCGCAGCTCGACGGGGGCCGTAGGGCCGATGATGGGCAAAATCCCCCTCACTACGCTCGGATAGTACTTGACATCGCCGAGGACGAGCTTGCGGGCGTCATTGAGCTGGCGGATCTGGTCCGGGACGGAGAGTGTCGAGGACATGGTCGCGCTCGGGGTGCTGCCGCCAGTGGTGGTGGTGGTGTTGGTGTTGCTGCGCAGCGACGGGGGTATTCAGAGGAAAGTTATGTGTTGGCGTGGGCATGCGACGTCGACCAGGCGGCACCATGGGCGCAAGCGAGCTGTGGCGATAATGCAATTCGCGACTGGGCTCGGCTGCCAGAATCAGCAACTCTCTTCTTGCGCCGAGCGTCAAATGCCGTCTCCAGAGCTCGGCTGCGCACGTGCCGGCGGCAGCCTCGTGGTGATGAACCTGGGGAGCCCGAGGGTGAGGGTGAGGGTGAGGGTGCGGGGGTGTGAGGTTGGCTTCGATTCCTCAACAAGCTGATGCTGCTCGAGCAGCTGGCGAGGCTTTGGCGAACGAGACCTGACGCGCCCCAATCCCCTGTAGGCTCTGGTGGGTACTCTGTACAGCTCTGTGCTCGCTCAGGCGCCAGCCCAAGGTAGGTTAGCGGTCGCGAGGGAGTAAAAAACAGGGCACTGCGCCGCACCCTGGAAGCCGGAGCCTTACGTCAAACCACGGCATTTACCCGACCTTGACCCGCCCAGCTTTAACCTCACCACCACCCTTCACTCTGGACCCTTTGAAATAGCCATCATCTCCACGAGCGATTCCTGCCGTCACCTATCTCTGCGGTCTCTCCGTGAACAGTTCGCACACTCAAAATGCCCGAGTAAGCCTGAACCCCCCCCTCACACGTGCTCGCGGCGAAGCAAATGCTCACCTATCGACCAGTGCGCATTCCACCTACTACGACCGCCGCCTGCGCCAAGGTCCGGCGCTCATCCGTGCCCGACGACCCTACCTCTTTAAAAACTCAATCACGGGTTTAGGACTGCTGACGGTCGTGGGCGGCATTTGTATGCTCCATGCTCCCCCCCTCTGGCTCAGATGGATGCAAGGCTGATGGTACACTGTCATAGACTACTACACCCTCAACGCTGTCGGCCAGGATAACTTTGACAATGTCAAGGTCCCAGATACCCCTCGGCAGCCGGCAAAGAAACAATGAGGAAGAGCACGTCGCAAAAACCGTGACAAAAATCACCACGATTGCAAGGCCAACCCGGGAAAGACCAGTCCTCTGAGCAGTGCCATGTTCACCGCGACTCGGCCTAGGGGCCAGGGCCGAAATTCGAAACTTGACTGGTTGACGAGAAATGGGTTTGCCCAACCTCGCTTCTTGCCGGCCTATAAACGCCGTTCATGACTTCGGGTTCTTCATGTACAATATCACCGGCGCACACCGGCCTCCAACCAACATGTATGATTGAGGCCAGTTGTATCCATTGTCCCAAAGCCAAAGTACACAAGTAGGAGAGACGTAGGAGACAATGGAAAGTGGATCATAAAGAGCGACAAGAGACCTAGCGACTACTAAGTGGCTCGCTCGCCAACCATACCCTCTTTCCCGTGCCCCAGACGCATCTCGCGCCGCCGATGCCGTTCCGGCAGAAACCATGCGCCTGATATGCAGTAGTAGCGCCAGCACGAGAACAAAGTCGTGTACAAAGGAGAGAGAAAGGCAGAAAGCCGACATATCTTCTTGGGGTATCACATTATCCGAAACGCAGTGTAAGTCAAGCATCATGGTCTAGTCGTCGACACAGGGCACCGCCCGCCTGTTCGCGGCAGTTCAGGAGCGGGTCCTCAGGCCGCTGCGGCCCTCGATCCGCGCGCAAGCTTTGGGATGCTGCTTACCCGCTTCATCGGATGCGCAGCCTGGTTCGGGATGCCGCGCGCCATCTCCGGCGACTCGGACACTCGATTGGACAGTGCAGGCGATATGTGAGCCCTGAACTGACCGTCAAAAGTCGCCTTGACGTCCGCTGGAGGGCGACTGGTGGACTGAGTCGCTCGTTTGGCGGGGCCGTCTGTCTGGGCCGGCTCCTTGTGCAGTTTATGAGCCGAGTGGTTGGGGTTAGCCCATGGCGTGTCCTTGATGAACTGCTCTCCCGCGGGGCCAAGGCGGCTGAATGTTGGCGTGTGGTACTCTTCGCGTGGCTGGTGGTGAGCCGTATGCTTCTGGCGGCCATGATGAACGTGCTAGGAGGAGAAGCCAGGTCAGAGACGATTCCACGAGCAAAAGCGGGTTCCGAATAGTACCTCAATGGCAGACAAATCGGCTTCCAGTTCACTCATTGACGCACCCTTGAGCTCGGGGCCAGCTGGGAAACCCTCGTACTTGGCCAAGCCCGCAAGCGTCGAGACCTCTGTGTTGTACGCGATGGCGTTTCGAACCCGCTGCGCAGGGTCTTTGGGGAACAGCAGGCCATAGTCGGGCAGGCTGTGCGCGCTCCGCCTGGCGCTCTGGACCTCGTACCACTGTTGGTTCAGCCTTTCCAAAGCCTGCTCCCTCTTCTCGCGCACGGCCTGGAAGAATTGGCTCCAGATTTGTGCCCGTTCCGCCACCGCACGTCGGTCGTTGGCCGTCATCTGGAGCTCGTATTCTGCGTCGGCTTCTTGCAATCTCTTGTCCAGCCGCTCGTCGATGCATTTCTTCATGCTCAGGTACTCGGGATGTGTGGGCTCGTCAGCCAGGAGAGACTGCTCCTCCTCCTCCAGCCGCTGGAGGCGGTCTTTGTAAAGCCTGCGGGCCGGGGTCAGCCAGCGCTCTGCATGGGCTTGGTGGGTGCTCTTAACGAACCTCTCTCTGAAGACGCTGAACATATCCTCGATGTGTGTCCAGTCTCTGAAGGCGGCGTGCTTCCTCTCCACTGCGTCGGCGTTAGCGATGCACCGCATTTCACCTCGGGGGAGACGACTGACTCTCTTCAATGTTCTTGGCTGCAAGATCCGCCTCCTCTTCCGCGTCTCCGTCCGGCTCCTCTTCAGGGTGCTCAGCTTCGTCCCCGACCGCGACATCCGCCGGGTACTCGCGCGTGTCGCTGTCGGCCCCACCGGCCGCATCGCCAGCGAGTAGCCCTTTGCGCTTGGATGAATTGCGCTTCGACTTCCTTGTTTCTCGTTCTGGTGCCTCGACGGTGGCGTCTCGGTTTGACGTAGAGCTGGCCTCGTCCTCGCCACCGGACTGGTGGCCGCTCTGAGGGTTCGCTGACGTGCTATCATCCTCGTTCATTGGCGTGTCTTGTTCGACCGTCGCCCCTGGTGCTCCCAGCGAGCCATTTCGCTTCCTAAGCGGTTGGTCTGGCTCGGACTGATCAACTATCGGGGACCGTTTGCGCTTGCGGTCCTGCGAGTCGAGCTTGGCATCCTCGTCGATGCTCGTATCATTCGCCGTGGCGGGCTTCGCGGGCGAGTCTTCTCTCCCAGCCAAGCTGGAGGCGACAGACTCTTCGTCACCAGAGACGGACAAGTCGTCGCGATTGTCGTGGTCTGCTTCGGCCCCAGTGGTTCTGTGCAGCTTGCTGGGGGTGTGCTCGAAGACCCGGCCATTGTTGAACTGGTCGACGACTACGTCGCGATGCCTCTGGCTCTTGGGAGTATCGTATAGTCTTTCGGTCTCGGCCTCGGTGTCGTTGACATCCGAGTTGACGTCGGAGGCCGCATCGGAGAGGGCGCTGTCGGAGTCGGAGCCGTCGTGGTTGGCAATGCGATGGTCGTCGCCGCTGACGCTTGACTTGTCGCCGATGTGGCCACGACCGTCGAGCTGCATGTGTTCAATATCTTGGTCGTTGGCGTCGCCGTCTTCAACCTCGCTGAGAGGGCTGGAGACGATACTGCCCTCGAGATCGACTGCACCGGGCCCAGAGGGCGACCGGGCGCCGTGCGCTACAGCGGTCGCCGCCATGGGTGCGTTGAGGTCGAGGAGATTGATCGCGTCGTCTTGGGTATTTGTGAGAAGACAAGGTCGGCTTGAAACCAGCGATGCGGTTCTCGTCGGGGTGCGGCGGCGCGTGTTGAAGGCGACGACTGAGGCGAGGGCTCGCAGTGAAGAAAAGACGGTCGACGAGTGGCCAACAAAAGTGCAGAAAGTGGCTGCAGGGAAAAGCGAGGCGATGGGAGGTCGCGGTCTGGCGGGAGGCGAGAGAGAGACGGGGGGTGGGCGGCAGAGAATAGAGGGAGAGAGTGAGAGAGGGAGAGGGAGAGAGAGCACGGCTTCGCGCGCAGCTCCACTGCTAATGTCTGCTGCTGCTGGTTCCTGCGGCGGCAAAGCTGCGCCTGACTGACTTTCCGCTGCGCCAAAGGCGGGCTTTGATGGATGGGGCAGGGCGGTGGCGGGGGGCAGAAACGCGATCATGGGGGGGGTTCCGCCGCCCAACCGCGGCCGCAAAAGCCAATGACGCATTCTTCCGCTCGCAGGGATCCTGGCTGGCTGCCGAGATTTTGGGACCAACAAAAAAAAGTTCGATTTTTATCCTCCGGTGAACATCGAGTCCCGGGTCTAATATCTACGATACATACTTCGTACCTACCAGAGAAGAAGCCTGGCTGCCGACAAACCTCGTCGCTTCTCGCAAGAGCCCCATCATATCCCGCTGCCCAGGATGCCCAAAAGGTACGTCAAGACCGGCATTAGAAGCTGCGGTGTCGGTTTCTTTATTTTCTCATCCCTTGTCTTGACGTGGCTGACACATGCTTCAAGAAAATCGACGCCGGCGCTGGGCCTTGCCTCCAAAGCAATTGACCCCACCCTCGATGCCCTCTTCGCCTCCAGTGTAAGCTGTCGCGAGTCTTTCTCTCTCTCTCTCTCTTCCCTGGTCTCTCCGTCTCTTTGGATTGTCCCAATTTGCCTTGTGGCTGACACCTCGCCCAGTCTGGACCCGTAAAAGCGCCTCTCAAGACGCGCTATCCGGCGGCGCAGGAGCTCAGTGTGCCTGACACCAAAGACAAAGAGGTCGGCGACCAGGAAGTTGACGACGAGGTCCTCTCTGAAGCAAGCCAAGAGCTAGACTATGGCGACGAAGACGAGCCCACCTCGGATGGCTCCAGGAATGACGCACAAGGCGAAAGAGCTACGAGTGCCGACAACGCCATCTCCGCCGACGAGACGTCGGAGACGGAAAAGCCAAGACGAGAGCGGAAACGCAAAAGAAAGGAAGACAACGAAGACCTCGAAGCCAACTATCTTGCGGAGCTGACCAAGCACGATGTCACCGAGCCCGCCGAGAAGCGCCTGAAAGCTGAACAAGGCGACGTCGATGGCGACCAAGACGTGCCTGTGCATGAAAGCCTGGGTCAAGACTCCGGCGCACCAGATCTGGAAAAGGCAGGCCGAACCGTGTTTCTGGGCAACGTGTCCGCGGAAGCCATCACCTCCAAAAAGGCCAAGAAGATGCTCATTACCCACCTGTCGTCGGTCCTCGATCAGAATGACACGGCAGCCCCTCAGAGGCTAGAGTCGATCCGCTTCCGCTCCGTCGCCTTTTCTACCGGCTCCATGCCCAAGAGAGCTGCCTACATCACAAAGTCGGTCATGAGCGCTACGACCCAGTCTGCCAACGCCTACGCCGTCTTCTCATCGCCCGCAGCCGCAAGAAAGGTTGCTGCCGAACTGAATGGGAGCGAGGTCTTGGGCCGGCACATCAGGGTAGACAGTGTCGCCCACCCAAGTGTCATGGCTCACCGGCGTTGCGTCTTCGTGGGCAACCTGGGCTTCGTGGACGACGAGACGGTCCTCAAGACGGACAGCACAGGCAAGACGGTTGAGAAGAAGCGCAATAAGATTCCGTCGGATGTGGAAGAAGGACTGTGGAGGACATTCTTGAAACAGGGCAAGGTGGAAAACGTCCGCGTTGTGCGAGATCCCAAGACCAGGGTGGGCAAGGGCTTTGCTTACGTGCAGTTTTATGTGAGTCTGGCTGCTTTGGTCCAAGGTCCAACGGCTGCCTCTGGTTTTGTTCACCATAACTAACATCTACCAGGACGGCAATGACGTCGAATCTGCTCTGCTACTCGACGGCAAAAAGTTTCCACCCATGCTCCCCCGACCGCTCCGTGTGACCCGAGCAAAGGATCCCCGCAAGACGGCCTCGGCCCAGGAGCGCATCAAGGCAAAGGCAATCGCATCCAGCGAAGCCGAGCGCAGAACCAAGTACGAGCACAAGTCGACGGCCGAGGAACAGGCCGCCGCGGGGCGTGCCGGCAAGCTCCTCGGCCGCGCTGGTGCCGCCAAACACCGGATCAGGGCTCCCGGCGGCGTCAACAAGTCGCCCGAGCAGATCGTCTTCGAGGGCAGGAGGGCGTCGGCCAAGGACGGCCGCCCCAAGGACCTCAAGCTGGGCAAGAAGTCGTCCGGGAAATCGGGGAGGCCCAAGAACAGGGGTGCGCGCCGGGCGGCGGGGTGGAAGAAGTCGGCGTAGGCGAGTTGAAGGGGGGCATACGGGCCAGAGGTTGACGCTTTGTAAGAATGGCCACGTACCAAGTGAAGCTGCGGTGATCATGGGACTCGAGCCGGTTTCGCTTGTCGCCTCATGCACTTCATATGACTTCTATCCGCGGCTCAGCCCCGGACCGCTCAAGCCGAAGCACGAGCACCACGACGACGGGGACAAGGAAACGGAAATCGAATTTGCCTGCCTGCTTCTATCCAGCTGGGGAATCCTCTCAAGTATCAAACTTGGCAACAAAACGACCAATCTTCTAAAGCATCGTGGACCCGGTTTCTATGCCAAGGGCGACGGAAGTATGTACAGCCCAAACTTTGCACGACCCCAAAGCATTGATTCAAACACAGCTTCCATGATTCAACAACCGTCTTTGTACACCACATCGACGCCCAGCATAAAGAGGGCGCCGCATCAAGTTCGAGCATCCAGTCATGTCGGGCGGGCGAGATGTGTCACCACGGCCCCGTTAATACTCGGGCTCTTCCTCGGGCTCGTAGGAGTCTGCGGCGACTTCCTCGTAATCCTTCTCGAGCGCAGCGAGATCCTCGCGGGCCTCGGTGAACTCGCCCTCCTCCATGCCCTCGCCGACGTACCAGTGCACAAAGGCACGCTTGCTGTGCATGAGGTCGAACTTGTGGTCGAGTCGAGACCACGCCTCGGCAATGGCAGTCGTGTTGGAAAGCATGGAGACGGAGCGCTCGACGGAAGCCAGGCCGCCGTCCTCGGCAGGGACCGGGACTGCCACGGGCTTCTGGTAGTTGATGCCAAGCTTGAACCCAGTCGGACACCACTCGACAAGGTTGAACGATGCCTTGGCCTTCAAGGCGGTGATGGCAGCCGTGCAGTCGCGGGGAACGACGTCGCCACGGTACAGCAGAGCAACAGCCATGTACTTGCCGTTCCGAGGGTCGCAGACAACCATCTGGTTGTTGGGCTCGAAGCCTGGGTCCCGTCAGTACCACGATGCTGCCAGGGACTTGGTTGGTACAAAACTCACACTGGAAGGTGAGGTCGTGGACCTTGAAGCTCTCGTGCGCACTCTTGGCAGCGGACACGACCGGGGCGTAGCTTATCAGGGGATAGTGAATTCGAGGATAGGGGACCAGGTTGGTCTGGAACTCGTTGAGGTCGACGTTGAGGGCACCGTCAAAGCGGAGCGACGAGGTGATGGAGCTGACGACCTGGGCAATCAGGCGATTGAGGTGGTCGTACGAAGGCCGGGGGAGATCGAGGTTTCGGCGGCAAATGTCATAGACGGCCTCGTTGTCGACAAGGAAGGTGCAGTCGGAATTCTCTATGGTGCTGTGAGTGGACAGGACGGCGTTGTAAGGCTCGACGACGGCCGTGTTGACGCGAGGCGCTGGATAGACGGCAAATTCCAACTTAGTCTTCTTGCCGTACTCGGTAGCCAGGCGCTCCAAGAGAAGGGAGCCGAAGCCGGAGCCAGTACCACCTCCAAAGGAGTGGAAGATCAAGAAGCCCTGGAGAGACTGGCAGTTGTCTGCGCACCGGCGTGTCAGTCAGCGTTGGCCCGCGTGCGATGCTGGGAGACAACTCACCGGCCACGCGGCGAACGCGATCAATGACACTGTCGACCATCTCCTTGCCAATGGTGTAGTGGCCGCGGGCGTAGTTGTTGGCGGCATCTTCCTTGCCGCTCATAAGCAACTCGGGGTGGAAAAGCTGGCGGTAGGGGCCGGTGCGGATCTCGTCGATGGGGGACGGGTCTAGGTCCATGAAGATGGAGCGAGGCACATGCTTGCCGCTGCTCGTCTCGGTGAAGAATGTCTCGAAGGAGCCCGGGTCGCCGACATCTGGGCCATTGGGGTCGGGACGGCCGTCGGGGCCTAGGCCGTGCTCTAAGAGGTAACTGTAGCCGCTGCGGTCAGCGGCGGTGATGGCTTGGGGACAAGTTGACGCACAGCTCCCAGGCAGAGTTTCCGAGCTGGGTGCCAGCCTGGCCCAGGTGAATATGAAGGATCTGTCGGGAAAGGGGTTAGCAATGATGAGTGCATGAATCGTGGAGGACGGACGAGAGGTTGTCCGTCCACAGCGCCCGGCTCTCACCGCAGCTGTTGCTCACCTCGCCCTTCATTGTCGAACCAAGACAATTTCAAAGATGTTGTCGTGACAGGTAGAAGCTGGGGATCTTGACGAGGGCGGCAGATGTAAGAGGCGCGGAGCGCGTGAAGTGAATAGGGGCATGGGCTTGGGGATGCTTCAATTACAATTGGCGGGGTCTGGAAATTCGAGTGACCTCAGGTACCGAGCCGGGGGATGTTCAGTGGGGTATCTGCAAGGACGGTGTCACTGTCTCGCTGTCGAGTCAAGTTTCAGCGACTCCCTCACCGCTAATTGGCGCCGTGCATTGTGGATGCCCTGGATCCAGGGGACGTCCTGCCCGCTAATGCCCGGCTACCACTAGGGGCGCTCCACCAAGACCAGCCTCATCCAGGGCCTGGAAACGGAACACGATACTTGGTGGGTAGGTTCATTGGCGAAGGTACCAAAGCCACGGATGGAGGTTGATTTGCGTGGCATTGCTGCACCGCGGGGGAAGAAGGTAATGAGAAGCTACATATCGGTACTTGGCAACCGGCATCAAAAAGTCCTCGCTCGATCTTGCTTGGCAGCCCTGCAGTACCTGATGCCGTCGAGAAGCGGTTGACAGATGCAGACACGGCAGACGTCGACAGCATCAACCCGGAGATGACAGAGCGCTAATTAATGCGTGCCGACTTTATCCCTCGCCTCGTCAATTGACCGGCGGTCCTGTTTTTGATTCGGGTGCTCCCGCTCGGGACCTTGCGTCCGTGTTCTCTAGGGTAGGTAGCAGTCTGCTAACGTCAGTCGTTACAGCTCCTAACGCGAGTCAAACACACACAAACACCTCCGCGTGGGATGGACCGGCATTGCCCAAGACACCACTGAGCGTGTCCAACGACCTCGGGCTCCTTGAAACGAAAGCGCGGGTGGCCATGTGCGTCCGAACTTCACCACGATGCGGCGTCGGTCCCCTGTCTCGCACCAGCTTGGCTGCGTCACTGCTGGGTAACAAGGCCGGCAACTACTCTGTATGCCCGGAAAGCTGCGCCATCGGAGAATCACCGTGATATTGCCTCAGCATCCGTACCTATCCTCTCCAGCTCCTCGATGCGCAGCTGGATGGCTTCCTTTTGTGCCACAAGACTCCTGATTTCATCCTGCCGGGCATTGTCGGCCCCGCGTCCCCGGAAGCCGTTCGTCGGCCCAGAGGCTTCGTATGCTGGTGGTGGTTCAGCCGCATGGCCCTCGCGTACCGCAAGAGAGTCGTGGGTGCGAAGCCGTCTTCCATACACACTGCCGAGCTCGTGCGATCTGAGCCCCTTGGCCTGCCTCCTCCGCGACCGCCGCCACCGCAACAGGCAGAATATGACTGCCCCTATGGATAGCAGGGAAAATATGGCCACCCCAATGGCAGCGCCAATGCGCGCCCCTAGCGGGAGCGGGTTCCCATGAACCTCATCCTCACTAATCTCCTCGTCGTCCGTCAGGCCCAGCAGGCTCATGTCCTGCTCCATGAAGAGCGCGCGGATGGTGTTTACGGCAATGGTGGCACTGTACAAGGTCGTAGTCGAGCTCGACATGACCTCGTATGTACCAGCCGTGTGATTGTAAGTGATTGGAACGGCCAGCACGGTTGGAACCGAGCGTTTACAGTAAGAGCCGTCGAGAGTGTAGTAGCTACGCAACGCGGGTCAGCGGGTGTGCCGGGAAAGCGAACCTTGAATATGCCCACATACGACGAGCAGCACACGGCTGTGGTGGTGACGGGCTCGGCCAAGTCTTTCTCGGTATTGATGCGAAGAGACACGGTCGTCCAGCCACTGGGGCAAGTGGCCGGGCTAAAGACTCCCGTACGTCCCCCGGAGAACATGCCGTCGGGGTAGCATGACAGGGTGCTTGCGCCGGGTATGGGCTGCAGATCCAGCCAGGCAACAGCACCTTGGGAGGCGGGCCGGGACTGGCTGTCGGCTACATAAGTCCACGTACAGCTCTGCGGCTTTGTCCAGTGCGTCGTCACGTGCGGGAAGACCTCGGTCGCGAGAGGCCTCTGGGCCGGAGGAGGCAGCAGTCGTGGTGAGGACGATGCCGTGGTCGAGCTCGGTAGGTGGGCGGATGGGCCTGTGACAGGCTCAGGCGACGACGACGACATTCTAGGTGCCTTCGAGAACCAGAGGCCGGCGAGCCGCTGCCGCACCTTTCGCCCTCGGTGTCGAGCTCAAAGGTGAGTCGCCTAGCGATGCGGACAGAGGGCGATATTTGGCAGTCTGCGACCAGGTCCGAAGCTCGTGTCGCCTCTGCCGGAGTCCGCATGCATTGCCTGGGCAGTCGTTCACCGCGGGAAGGGTCGAGTGAGAGATGGGACCTTGGGTGGCTCGAGAAGTCGGAGGGCGAGGAAGAGGAGAAAGGACTCCAACGTCGGGCCTTGGCGAGGGCCGCTATCGTGCGAGAGGCGTTGGATCTCGAGGGCCTGTGCTGGCATCAGAACCAACCGACGGTACAAGGCGAAAAGCAGACGCCTTGGCGACGACAGCTCTCGCGCCCGCACCGAGATCCCAGGCAGCAGCTGCAACGAGCCCGAGCCGGACCAAGGTTCGGCGACTTGGTGATGAGGGCGGAAAATACATCATTGGCGCGGCGAGTGGGTAAAGGTGCCCTAGGCTTGGCGGCCACGGAGCGACGAAGCGACGTCGAGACCGAGGCCGCCAAGGCCCAATGTGGGCAGCCATCGTCCCATGTCGTTGTTGCCATCTGCAGCCTTTCTTTTCCTTTGCTTGTGATTTCTTGCATGCCGTTGGCGGCGTTCTTGTCGAGGCGCGCAGGCTGTGCTTCCGCGATACACAGCCGGTGCCCACTTGTTTTCTCATTCCTCTTTGCTCGTACTCTATCGCATCCCCGTTACTCGTACTTTATCGACAGCTTGAAAGTTGCAGACTCAGGGAAACCAAAGCTTGGCCAAACCCGCCCGCCGTGTCTTTCGCATTGCCGGCCTGTCAGCCGGGCCACGACCCGACCGAGAGAGGGACCGGCAAGGCACTCTCATGTTACTCTCTCTCGAGCCCGACTCTTATCCAGGGGGAGAATTGAAAGCCGTGGTACCAGCTTATACAACGAGTATAACTTTCATGAAGCTCCGGCCAATGGAGGTGTTGGACCCTCAATGGCAGCCAGCGATTGGGCACGGTGTCTATAACTAGCAACCTGTATCGGCTGAACCTCCGGAAGGCGACGCCCAGAATGAAGATAGACGACCCAACACGGGTGACTTCCGCCGCCTTCCGCCGCCTTTTGCCGTCTTCATCTCAAAGGCGGACCATGATGGTTGGGGCTGACAGGAGGCTGAGGCCGTGTCTGTTAACTCAAGGGTTTCCTCCGAGTCGGCAATGGCTTCAAGTTATAGCTCAAGGGGATGCCGACTGAGGAAGAGTTGGCCCGATGACCCCAGAGGAAAGACTATCGGTTCGACAAAGATTCAAAGGACCGAGACCGCTTAGGGACGGGCATCAGCTGTCAAAAACACCTCTGGCTAGTAGAAAATCCAATACCAGCAGGGCTAAGAGAACTTCAAACACAGCTCTCGGCTCCCGCCAATGGCGACGGATCTCAAGGATGATATAGAGGGACTGGCACGCGAGAAACTGGGATGAGTTGCAGGGGCAAATACATTGGGTGCCCACGTCTTTGTTTGTTTCTTCCTTTTCTTTCCGAGGATCATCGTTATAAAGGCAGCAAATGCTCCTTGCTCTCGTGGGGAGGGACCCCGACCCTCATCAGCCAGATGCTTTACTACGCAGTTTACAGTCTCTCAACCATGAGCCTTTCCCCCTGCTCCCTAAGTCATCCACTTGCTTGGTATTGTAATTGAAGTTGCCGACGGCAGTGTACGAACGGCCAAGCTGTCCCCTCCACCAATGCCAAGCTGACCACACAGGTGTACTTTGGTCGGGTTGTCTGTACTCTTGAACCTATCGTGACCAGGCCCAAAGCAAAGCCGACCAGCTTGCAAGGTCAAAAGTCAAGTCAACCACAATCGCCTCGGTGGTCACCAACTTGCTGGTCTGCATGCTTTGCAATTGCCGGTGCCGACAACTCGCTGCCGAGCGGTAGCATGTGCCGTGCGTAGTAGAAGATGCATAAGGACATACCGTGCATGTTGCTCGAGGCGCGAGCACGCCGAAGTCTCATTCATCAAGACGTACAAGAAGTGCAAGCACGTGTTAGGCGCAGGACTCACCTACCGGCAGTGCATTATATATGATGGTTGACTTGCTGCAGCGTGAAGGGGAGAAATACAAATGGTTTGCACAAGGAAATTAGGGATGATTTGTCGATTTGTCGTAACATCATCTTCCGGTTAAGGCGATTTGTCCTGTTGATTGGACTCTTCAGTCATGGTCGGAGAGCTTCGCTTTTGCCTGGCGCAATGGTTCTCTGTATCTACCTATCAGAGTAGGGGTCTTCGAACATCATGCACGAAGACACTGACGCCTCGCCAACTCGCGCCAGCTGGACAGCTTAGGTGGTAGTGCCTTGAACGTCCTTTGATGTGCCAGGCTGTACCGGTCGGTGGCTCGTCTGGAGTTGACCTCGTCACCGCAACGCCGATGAGTGGTTTGAGACGCGGTGGGATGTCGTTGAAGTCCTTCGTCACCTCGCCTGGAAAGGCGACATGGCTTCTACGAGGTCCCAGTCCTCACTGTGAAATCTCCCCTGGCACGTCTGTTCCAGCTCCACCATTGACCTTCCTCATGCCACAAGCGCGCGCAGCATGTGTGGCGCGGGCGAGCGGGCAGGGGACGGACGGGGCTAACTGTGGCGCGGGTCGTAACAGATAAATGTGTGGGTCAGCACGTGACGCATGGAGGGGCTGAAGGGCATGAAAGCCCTATCGGCAAAATTTGGAGTGTCCGAGCTTGCCTACATGCAAGCGACTCCGAGTGCCTCAGCGACTCCATTCCCCGTCACCACATTCGCTCGTCGATACCCAGCGCATCGATAGGCGAATCCGTCACTCACAACACCGCGACCATGGCTGACGAATATGTATGTGTGTCCTCGACGCCGGCGACGGCAGCAGCTTGCCACGCACAATCGCCCTCGAACCAGGGTCGCTGATGATGGTGCTGTAGAACGCCGAGGAGGCCGCCGAGCTCAAGAAGAGAAGAACGTTCCGCAAGTTTTCCTACCGCGGAATCGATCTTGACAAGTACGTTGCCACGATAGCACGTTTCGTCGGCCCGCGACGGCGAGAGCGGGCACCCGCAAGTGGCATTCGAAAGCCGTGTGATGCAGGGACGACCATCGGTACTGACATGTCTTCTCTGCTCGCAGCCTCCTGGACCTCAGCTCCGACCAGCTGCGCGATGTCGTCCACGCCCGTGCCCGTCGCAGGATCAACCGTGGCCTGAAGCGCCGGCCCATGGGCCTGATCAAGAAGCTCCGCAAAGCCAAGCAGGAGGCCAAGCCCAACGAGAAGCCCGACCTCGTCAAGACTCACCTTCGTGACATGATTGTCGTCCCCGAGATGATTGGCAGCGTCATCGGCATCTACTCTGGCAAGGAGTTCAACCAGGTGGAGATCAAGCCTGAGATGGTTGGCCACTACCTGGCCGAGTTCTCCATCTCATAGTTCGTCCCACTCCTCCCGGCCTGCACCAAGAACAAGGACAGTTGCTGACCCCCCGTGCAGCAAGCCCGTCAAGCACGGCCGTCCCGGTATCGGCGCCACGCACTCTTCGCGTTTCATTCCCCTCAAATAAGGAGGTTGTGGTCTCGGGTGGTTTCTGCATTCACGGACTGTTACGGGCGAAATGGGAAATGAATTTTGGTAGAGTGGCGGCGCCTCTATCGAAGTCGTTGATGGCAATGGGTACCATGAGAGTAAAATAAAGAAGCACCGCCCTCTTTTCGTCTGAATTGCCCCTCATCCCGGGACGTCGGCCTCACGCCTCTGCTGGCCACGCTGCTGTCAGAGTCCGCAATATTCAGCGAACTGTCTTGACTGTCCAGGTTGTTTTCTCGGTGGTACAATTGCTGGCCCTAGGTGACATGCCCATGCTGATCTCGCGGCTGCTGTGGCAAAATGCCAGAGGCACTACAACGAAGCCGCCTGTCACATTAAAGAGTGAGACCTGGCTTTCTTCTGGACCACAAGTCCGATTGAAAACCTTGAATCCTTGACAGTACTGTAGTACTGGTAGTTTGGAGACAATTGATTGCCCTCGCCTGTGTGGAACACTTGAATCCCGAAAGGGAACTACACAAGCTCCGACGGAGTGCCTCGACCTGGCGTCTGTTCCCCTCCATCCTAGATTGTAGGGCTGGGGATGCTGTGCCCAGCAACGACTTGGTGTGTCGCTCTTGCGTGCCCCGATGAACCACATCGACCAACTTGCAGTGTCTCCCTCAACGAGTAAAACGGTTAGGAGCATGATGACTTCACGTATTGTTCTCGGTGGGTAAACGACGCGCACCCAGAGCACGCATGCTTGATGATCCGAAGCCATGGTTTTTAAGCCGCCTCTATCTGTACAGACGCATTCTCATTGCTGCTGCTCCGCCCGCTTTTTGGCTTTCCGCTCCTCGTCCTTGATATGCTGCTGCCGAAAGTGCTTAACAACGTCATCGAGGTTTCTGATGTGGCCGGCCCGAATGTTTCGTGGCGCGTGGGAATGCAGCGCCCTGGATCCATGTCAGCCTCTGGCCTCTTCTCTTGCGCTGTGGTGATGGTGTTCCAGGACGCGCGCAGGGAACAGGGTAGTGCGGCATACTCGGGGTACGAGACGTTGACAAATCTGTGCTTGTTGGATGCGTTTTCGAACAGGTTTCGGTCGAAGCCGGCCTGCTCCATCGCCTTGGTGTGCAGCGCGTTGATCTCCTCCCAGTCCTCGGGCCTCGAGAGGTACTTGCCGATTATATTCGAGACGGCCGACTCCTCGCCCTCCTTGGGGACAAACTGGTAGAATAGGACGCCGCCGAAGAAGACGGCGACAGCGGACACGGCACCTTTCTGTACGATGGGAGAGGGGAGAAGAAGGGGCAGTTAGCCTCGTGTAGGGCATTGCCGCGCAGTGGTGGGTGAAGGGGCCCATACCCCAAACGACTCGTTGACCGGGGCGGCGGCAGCGTGGCGTCCGTGAGCGTCGGAGGCGTAGCTGCGAGCTGGCCGCTGCAGCTGGCGGGCGAGGCAGCCCGCCCGTTGTCGCGCGACAAACATGTTGGCAGGGCTGGCGGCGTCAATGGGGAACAGTTGCACACTTTGGCTGGAGGCTCGTCGATCAGGGAACGAGGTCGTCGCTGGTCGGGGTCGGGGGGAAGGCAATTAGGTAATCTGGCTTGGCCAATCGCATGCCCGCCATTGTTGGAAGCTACAGCACGTACAGTGCTTGGGAACCAAAGCGCACAGTCCTGCCCCATCCAAATGTCTATAATGCCCAGAAGTTGCCTCACGGAGGCTCTTACTGATACTAGGCAGGCAACCAAGGCTCAATTGTGACGACGATGGCACGTGAGAAGAGCATTCCATTACTTGGACACCTCATGAGTCGAAAGTACAACACGACCACGTTTGCATAGTCACGTGCAAGCCCGCAGCACCTAAACGACCATATGCGTGTGGAGGCGGCACGCGCATATGTAGCATATGTACGTATGGACATACAGATATTACAGCGATGGCCGGATACGGATTTGCGTGATGATTATCCGCACAAAATCTGGCTACGGGGCAGCTTCGGCTAGATTCGACCTGGCTGACCGGGATGCCAGGATGCAAATGCCCAGCAGATCCCGAGTCCGGTCGTCCGGTTAGTCCTGTGCAGCCCGTCCTGCGACGCCGCTCATTCGCTCGCTTGGATATGAGGCATCAGACCGGTCAAGAAGACCCTGGACCGATGGAACCCCCAACAATGGCATCCCTCGGGGCCTCCCAGCTCGACCCCTCTCTGTGCGCGGATGGCCTTTGCGAGGCGAATTGTGCCATGTGCGTGTATGCGCCCAGCCGTACGCTACCGTACGAAGCCCTCTGCTAACCAACGTCGAGGCATGAGAGACAGATTCGCGTCGAGAAAGAGAGGCCTCGTGTCTACAGTGCAGTCTGTCCTCGCTCACCCGGCGCCGAGGCTTCGGGTGGCGCCTGCATGATTCACCACAGCCCTCGCCGCCGTCTGGCTGGCGATTACCGACGGCACAAGCCATGTCACAAAAAGCAAATCTCGATGAGGAGACTGTGTGGTCCGCGGCGCAGTGAGAAGCGATGCGTGCAGGGGGGGAGGGGGACGACGGTGGCCGCGGCCAATTGGGGCTGGAAACCCGAGAGAAGAGAGCTCCCGGTGTGCAGTTCAAGGAGAAGGTTGCATGTCACCGATGCACACGGCTGGCGGCACGGTCAAGACGTGTCATTTCGCCCCGGAGGCCGGGGAATGTCCCAGGAAACCGGTACCTGAAGGCGACATCTGGAAACGATGGAGCCGTGGCCCTGGACAAAGTCCCTGGAGCCTGGGCCCCCCTCGACTCTGTACGACTCTCTCTTTTCCCACCGGTCACGCGTTCACGGGCCACGCATCCGACCCATTGCCAGGAATGTACGACGCATCGGCGGATGGTGGTGGCTTGCATATGTTCTCGGGCGACAGAGCGCTAGTAACCCGACCTTCGAATCCATCCCATCCTTGAGCTGTTGGAGACGCGCGGAGCAAGGCCTTCCCCGGACAAACAGGATATGAGCGCTCGCCATCACGGCGCTCTCGGGCGGGCAGAAGGAGCCGCATCACAGCGTGGCCCTTGGGACGCAACCCGCCCCCGAGAGTGCACCGCCGCCCCCGCCGCGAGAGCAAACCGCCCTTTGTTGATGATGAAGCTTGACTCTCTCCTCGTGCCGCCCTCTGAAGCGGACGAGTCGACGTCCATGTCTGCAAACATGACGCCGCTCTTGTTGCCGGCCAACAGCCGTCCCAGGTCGTCGACACGCCTTGGCCTTTCGACAGCCACCTTTCGTCCTTGGAGGTTCAAGCCGGTCGGTCCAACTCACGTGCCGACGATGCCGTCCTTTTACGAAGTCATCCGTCAATGCAACAAGTTCGACAGGGATGTTGGTGGCTTGTGGGAGTTTCGCCTGCTTGACAACGTGGGACCTGTCGGCTACATGCTGCCCGAGTTTGTGGCGAGGATGGTGTGGGAAGGCACCGGCTTCCACGTCTCCAAGTCGGAGCGCAGGGTCCACCTGGCCCTCGACGTGGGCAATGGCGACGATGTGGTCGACATGTGCCGAGAAGAGTTTGTGGGCCTATGCGAGAAGAATGCGGGCGTTGTGGGCGGGCTGGGAAAGTGGCTTGGGAAAAAGGCGGACTTTCACCCTATTCGCGGCCTCGACGGCCACTTGGCGGGCCTCCAGATGCCGTCGCCGTTGAGGGGCGTCTTTGGCATCGTAACAAGTGGGGTTCATATGAACGTCTACACTATGAAGAAGGTGCATGGGCGGCCCAAGATGCACATCTGGGTCTCGAGGCGATCCGAAAACGTCACCTACGCCGGGAAGCTGGACCAAGTCGTTGCCGGGGCCATGGACCCTGTGGACGACATGGACCCGCTGAAGACGCTGCGGCGCGAGGCCATGGAGGAGGCGCGGCTGGCCGTCGACATTGCGTCGGGAAGAGTGACGGCGGATGGCACCATGGTGGGCACGGTTGAGCGCGGGTGTCGCATTTCATTTTATGACCGCAAGGACCCGACGGCCGGCTCCGAGCAAGGCCAGCTGGAGCCGGGGATCCGCTTCACGTTCGACCTCGAGGTCGACGCAAGCTTCACGCCGCAGCCCGGCGAGCCCGAGGCAGTCACCGACTTTGTGCTGAAGGCGGTCGAGGACGTCAAGCGGGACCTGATGTGTGCCGAGTGGAAGCCCAACTGCGGCCTCGTCATGCTCGATTTCCTGCTCCGCAAGGGGCTGATCCGGCCGGAAGACGACGAGCGCTACGGGCTGCTCAAGCAGGGGCTGCAGAGGGAGCTGCCGTTCGAGAAGATATAGCGAGCGGGCCGCATGTGCGACGGGCCGAGGGGATCCAGAGACGAGCTCGTCATTGGCTGTCTCGAGCTGCGCCATGATCTGTACGATAGCGTTTCTGAGGTGGGAATGGAGTAATACCCTGCCTGATGACTGTCAAGCTGAGAAAACAACTGGTTTGCCTCTCTGCTCCAACAAGGACGTGACCCCCTACTTAGGGCTCTTCCCCCGTCATTTATAAGCATTGAGAGGGAAACGGTCAATCCCTAGCTCGACCGGGCACCAGTCAAGACAAGTAAGTCGTGTCTACCTGCAGCCCAACCCGTGTGTGTTTCGCGGTGCTCTGCAAGCCCTTTTGGCGGAAGATGACCTCGAGGGCGTTCCACGATGGAGAGGCCGTGGAGCCACCCCCTTCCAATACGGCTTGGCAGTACTCTCTGCCGGCAAATGCTAGCTCGGCCACTGATAGAAACATATATGCCCGCGAGGCCGACCAATGCCGGGACGAGGGCTGGTCAACGTGCGAAGACTTGCATGCTTCTCGAACCTGTGTTCAATTAAGCTGGTATTCACTCTAATCAAGCATTTGCTGCCAGCAACCGTCTGCCTAAATCACACCAGGATGCATTTCCGTAGGAATCGTCTCTTTCTAGCCAAGGAGCCTCAAATCTCATCACCCGACGACTGTTGCTGCCGATAAAACCTCAAATCGTTACATCATCATCATCATTTTCGCCGGCTCCTTCATGCCGATGAGTCCGAGATTGAACAGGAGCCTGCCCACTGTGGGACCGATGCCGAGGAGAGCCAAGAGCAGGGCGTCGACGGTGACGGTAAGAGGTGACAGAGTTCCGAGGCCAAGCTTGCCCACCAGACTGGTGACGGGGAACATGGTTGCCACCAGGTTGCCGAGTTTGCGGCCGCCGTCCTTGACGCCGCTCTTCTTCAGCGACTCTTGGAGCTTGCCGAGGAGCGCCTTGACGTCTGGCTTGCCTCCCGTGCTCTTCAGCAGATCCTTGAGGTCAAGCTTCCCTCCTGCCACGTTGCTGCCGTTCTTGGTGGCTTCTCCTCCCCCGAGCAAGCCCAGCAGAGGGTTGGCATCACCGGCCTCTGAGCGTTTGCTGATGAGGTCGCCTAGCCCCAGGCGGCTGAGGATGGCGCCGACGTCGCCCAAGCTGTTGATGCCAAGGGCATAGGGCGAGGCCGCCGCCCGCACTTGGCGGACATCCTCGGCCGTCTTGCCGCTGTTCCAGAGGTTGACAATGTCTTGCACAAGGGCGTCTTCGAGCTGCTGGCCAAAGCTGGCAAAGGCACTATAGCGGCTCTCGGTCGGCACGTTGGTCTCCGATTCGGTCTGGGCCGCGCCGGCTGCGTCGTTGCCACCCGAGGGCGCGGCGACGGCAGTGCCGAAGAGGGCGGCGAGAGGAGCGACGAGGAGAAAGGGCCTCATTTTCGACGCGCAAGGAGGATCGGGACTTGACAAGGCGGATCAAACGTGACACGACGGATCAACCTGACAAGACTAATCAAGCCTGACGAGACGCTGTAAAAGATACCGCTCCAATACATATGGCGACCTGGGGGAACTCTAGGTCCCTTATAGGCTTCGTCCCTTGGGCAGTCTGACTCGACGCATTGTCTTGTCGTCTTGACCCTGCTATCATGAAAATTTGTAAGAGATGGGAAGCCCGGAAACTTGTCTACCTGCTGAACTTGGAATGTCCCAACGGAATGCCTAATGGTGCAGCGCTAAAAGTCTTCAGTTGACACCCCCCTTGGTTCGCGGTGAAGCTATCGACGGCGTCTTCAGCATGTCTTACACGACTTGAGCTGGCAAAGTGCGATAAGCTGGAACTCTCTTACCAGCGCTCGCTCGCCGCCACTATAATTTCAGCTGGGCATTCCTCATGCAGTTGCTGAACTCACAATCCAAATCGAAAGATGCCGCAGATCGTCGGCGGTGTTACCGGGCACAGCGGTGGTGCCACAGGTTACCGCTGAAACGGATATCGAAGCATAGATGGGACAAGGGGGAGTAGCCAGCTAGCCTTGTGTGTATGGAACCGGCCCTGATGAGAAGATGCTGGGGCAAGCAAGATATCTGGGGTCCTTGGCAAAGTCCCTTTCATTCGGGTTTCACGGGAGCAAACGCCGATGTTCGTATTGTCAAGACAATAGAAGTGCGCTTTAGACGTCGAGGGTTCGTTCAGTCACGGTAGTTGACGCCATGGAAATCTATATGGCGAGAGTGGTAGCCTTGTTGCTGTCGGCCTGTTTCGGAGATTATTGGAACGGTGCCCGGTAGTGGCTTCAAGTCCAAGTTGGCTCTGCCCTAGTGAACACGGGCTGGAATGGAAATCGAGCAGCAGCGTCGTTGGGCGCGTGAGCGTCAACATCCAACTGCATATAGGACTTCATTCCACTTCAACTTGGGCTAATGATGCGGGAGTGGCGCAAGGAGGCCCCCGACTGGTCAAGGGGCGTGTGTACCACGGAGCGAGCTATTGTACAGTGCAATGCTAATGCATCAACAAGTCCATGTAGGGCTGTAAACAGCCAAGATATCGACTAGGCAGCCAGTGTGGTTTCACCGTATATCTATGGTGCGATGCCTCGCCAACGAATCATTCCCGGCCAGCCTCTAGAGCCACATCAGCGCTTCTCTTCGTTGGAGTCGACTTGTCTCAGAAGTAATGCCATGAAAGGGATGAGATCATGTCGTGAAATAGAGTCGAGGCCTTACAGAGCTTGGGGATGCAAGTGCGCATGGCTTTCTCCTACTCCGAGAAACACGACTTTTACGCTTTGTCTGGGTCATCCGTGTCACTGACGCCGGCAACGTCCATGTTTTGAGCCCAACCTCCTGGGATGGGCACGTGATAGGGCTGGACGAGACAGTGTCTTGCCTCTGGCTAAGCCCTCTGCCATGCAACCTGATGAATCTTGACTGGAACGCGAACCTGGAGCCACGACGCGTAGGCGAACCCCCCGCTCATCAATCCGTTTCGAGCCGGTTCCTGATCTAAACACGTTCCAGGCACGGGATTGCGCATCGTGTTAGAATGGACGCCCGTTGGCTGCACAGGCTGTGAGACTCGGGCCTTGTTTCTTAGTGGCAACACTGTCTCGGGGGGTTCCAAGTTTGCATGCGTTTGGGCTCGGCCGAGTAACGAGCGCTTAACGGACTTAACCAGGCCGTATTGTAGCTGTGTGCATGCTCACTGACGGTGCGTTCCGTGGCTTGCCTAACAGGGCAATATCGTCAGAATTAGTTCATAAGAGTAGAAAAGACGTTCTTGGAGTATATTAATTAACAATGATAAAAGCCTCATACATGTAACTGTTGCAAAATCGCTGTGGCGTGCAGCCGAAAGTGAGGTGTACACTCCAGCAAGTGTACTGCAAGCGGATCCTATAGCACATGGAGGTGCTGGTGACAGCCGACTTCTTCCTGCTCTATTGAAGCCCCAGCACGCGTTTCTTATATTCCCTAGATTTAAGGCAGTTACATTGTACATAACATTAAACCCGGTGTGACGATTCATTTGTGGGCGTATAAGCATTAAAAATTAAGAAGACATACTTGCATAGAGTGTTTTAATATGCAATTCTACCAACTTGAAATAGCCTCTGCTTTTCTCAGGGTCTCCTCGCATAGTTTTAGGAAAACATGACCCAGCTCGAGTCTATGTAAAGGAATAAGACTAAATAGTAGAGATGCCGTGATGCCGAAGAGCGTTTTGCGGGGCGCACAAGCCGAGTAGTTGTTTTTGAGGAAAGCAAAGTAGTATTCCTGGAGGTCCCCTAACAGGTCTACGTCGGCCTCACTTAAGAGCGGCTTGTCCTCGGCCAAGAGTTGAGCGAGTTGTCGAGCATCTTCACTCAGAAAGATGACATGATCATAGCCGCAGAGGGACTGTAGGACCTTGGCGAGATCGTAGTTGACGTCTCCCTCCGACGTGAGCTTGCTCCCCAGCTGACAACGAACGTCGATGAAGCTGACGGTTTGCTCATCATTGGAAAGAATGGCGTTGCTAAAGACGGGGTCTCCATGAATGATTTGGGTATAGACACCTCTTTCCTCTGCCTCGTACACGTCCAAGAAGTCGTTGAGGCGGCTGAAGATGGAGGCAGCCAAGAGCCCTAATGCGTCGTATCGCTCTCGGTAGCGAACATATCGACTGCGAAGCTTAGATCCGTAGTTTGCGTAAATATTCAAGGGCTGAGAAGCACTGACGGCATGTTGGCTCGTGAGCTTTTCCTGCAGTGCTGCAGTGATCGGGAGACTTGGCTGGTCTGTACGCGGTCTTGAGTGAATCGAATGGAGAGCCCGTAAAAACGAGCCAAGGCGGCCTTTAGTGATGGAGCGGCCGACAAGAAGGTGTGAAAAGGTCAGCCCCCTGCGGCTTTCCATGGTTATGGTATAGGTGCCTGTGTCGGGAAGAAAGTCGACATTGTAAATGGATGGGAAATGGTGGACAACCTCTGGGGGCATGTGCGAATAAAAGTACACTTCGCCAATGATGTTGTCCGACTTGCTAGACTTGATGACCTTTTCATCGACGACTTGGATCGTGTTGAAGTCGCGTGCCGCTATCATGGTCTTCTTGAGCCTTTGGTCCTCTGCAGCCTCTGGCTCTACCATGGCAAGAGATTCTGGATCGTCAAGGAGCCAACCGACTTCCCGCATGGTGTCGAGGTTGGAATTGACGGCCAAGTCGTCGACGTAAACGTGCGCAAAAGGCTTCCCGAAATTGATTTCGTGAAAGGGAATGCCGTACTGGGCAAGTTGGGCGAACGTAACCGGCCCGACATCTGCGATGACCGAACCAACGTTTCCGTGATGGGTTCGCATGCGTCTCGCGGTTTGCTTCCCATCGCGGCCGCTTAGCTGAGTCCTGTAGCCGTGGACAATGTCCAGGACCGAAAAGGGGCAGTAAACTCACGATGATGATATGGTGACCAGCTTTAAACAGTTCCTGTACCAGTCGAATGTTTCTCGGAATCGGGGGACATGTAGAATAGTCGCCAGGGACGGTCGGCACGCCGACAAGGGTCATGTCGAGGTCGAAACAGAAACGGCGGGTTTGGCGAGCAATAGGCACACTGCATTTGCCACTCTTGACGGTCCTGAGAAAGTCGTGCAGCTGCTTTGGCGTTCCCACACAGCTGATGTCTTGTCGACTCACAGCTACTGCAGTGAAAGGGACCCCGATCTCGATCATGTGGGAGATGAGTTGAGAGATGTAGTATTCGCCGATGTCTTGGCCTACAGAATGCTTTATATCGAGAACCTCGGCGGCCCGTGACTTGAGCTCCTGGGCACTAGGGAAAATGTACGCGCCAGAGTTGGCTTTGTTCGAGATGGCTTTCTTCTCCTGGATTTCAGTGATGAACTCCAGGCCGTTCCGATGACGAGCAATGTGAGAAGCCGAGGGCGAGACTGGGCATAACGTCAATAGTCGTCGACGTACCTTGGTTCGGTTTTGAGGTAGGAAAAGACGGGCTTGTCGCCGTCGTCAGGAAAGTAGAAGCAGGCGCCATGGCCAGGCCCCGTCTCGCGGACTTTGGCCAGGATGTCGGTCCAGTAGATGGTATCGCAGTCTAACGATACGGTCTTGCGGTGTAGATGCTCTTTGGTCATGGACTGGCTAACAATGTAGAGCTGCGCAAAGGTCGATGATCAGCTGCCATGGTCCATGTTTCACCAACGCAAACCACTCACGTACCGTTTCGCTAGCCCCCTTGGTCTGATGGCGCAGTCTGAGGATTCGATGGTCAACCTTTGTTAGGCTTTTGCTTACAAGCTGGCCAACATGAAACTCATCGTCGATATCTTCATTGATCGCTATCCACACAGTGTCGCCAGTCTTCAGGCTTAAACTGTCCAGAAGCCAGAGCAGCATCGGACGGCCGACAATGTTAATCAGGGGCTTCGGGTAGCGATAACCGTGTTTGGCGAACCGGGAGCCCACGCCACCAATGGGTATGATGACGTTCAGAAGCTGCTCACGATTGGCAGCGGAGCCGTCGCCAACCTCGGACTCACGCTTCATGGTGCAGCGGTGGATTCAAGCAGCTCTGCTGACGGATGAGAGGCGAGCTTGCGCGAGACAAGCTGAGAGTGCGGAGGTTTGAAAGGGGGCGCGGAGCATAGCACACGAGGCAGCCGCCGCCGGCGAGGCAGTGTGGTATTATATTCAATGCGTGTAAATACTCGACGCAGCCGCGCAACTCTCGGTTCACCGCTTGTGGTGGGCCTCTCTAGACTGATATTATGAGCGCTTACGAGTCAGTCCGGATAAAATCCCGGATGGCGCCGCGGGATTCTGGACTTGGTCGCGCGGGCAGACAGGAAGGCGTAAGAGGACCTGCGGCCGATGGCGAGACGGAAATGTAAAGTACGCGACGCTCCTGGGTTGCTCCTTGAATGCTTCATACGCCATGGCAGCCCGACCACAAGACCCTGCGTGTCAGGGTGTCTATTTAAAACGCCAAGGGAACGCTCAAGAATCCCGTCGAGCCGCTTCTCCGTCGTCGACATGACCGCAAATTTCGACCCGGCTCTTGTCCCGAGTTCCCTGTTGCCCAAATGCCGGCGTGGAGAACATGTGCTTTGGTCACAGAGGCCCTTTCCTGGTCGATACTGTCAAGCTGGTAAAATACCGCTACACTATGCAAAATGAGGGCACCCCCAATAGAGGTGTTACTAACGCGTATTATAGGCCCTTTCTTGTCCTGACAGATACGTATATTCAGCAGTTCGGAGACAGCCCCAGGTTGTGTCCCACTCCGTAATTAGCTGCCTTCCAGACACTGATTTGGCTGGCTTTGACCCCTGTCTCGCGAGGAGATGAGCTAGGTGGCAATATGATAATATCAACTGTTTTCTTCTCGAAGACTTCCCCCGCCTTCCTAAATCGGGCAATGTATAAGTCAGTAGCTAGCATAACGTTAGTATAGGGGCCAAGCACGAGATCCGCTGCGTGCCCGTAAATACTTCCTATAGAACGGCTTCCCCCGTCTTTTGGTCGTAATACGAGAGATGTAAGATAAGCCGGTGGAACTGCCGCCGTGGCATTGACCCAATCCTGGTGTTGTCAAAGGGGCAGAAGCGCCTTCTCTTTACATAGCCAGAATCGTTGAGAAAGCCGACATGAAAAACCCGTCGGCTCCACGCACACCTTTACAAGCCCGCCTTCTGAACAGACTAGCTTCCTCGAAACTACTATAGCCCGGAAAACTGACCAACGTGGCATAGAACCAATACACATCTCCACACGGAAACGAACTTCAAATGCTTCTACGGGGGTCGCTCGGCTCCTGACCCGTCGCAATACGGAATGACGCACGTGCGAAACGCGCCTTTCAAAAGTATTCATTCCGCCACCGCAGAAGAAGTCCTCCATGCTAGAGATTATGACGCTATCGGATTCTGCTCTCTCGAGCCTCCATGAAGATGCCGCTATCCCAGCACTACCAAGCACCGGCGGCGGTGGCGGGCTTGATAGCCATTCAAGTCAGCTTCGGAATCATTATGAAAACCGCACAGACAGCCGGTTCGTATTCCTTTTCCACGTCCGGCTCCGTCAGCATCTCCGAGTTCTGCAAACTCATCATAGCTACCCTCCTATTCCGCCGAGAGTGCCTGCAACGAATGGTCAATGGGGTTGGGCCGAAGACGGACCTCGCCCAAGTCTCGCGTTACCTCCCTCTAAAGTCAATTAACGAGCCAGGCGCAGATAGCGATGGTTTACAGAAGGAACAGCAAGAAGAAGATGGCGCAAGAAGCGGTGCTGAACCGGCCAAGCAGCGGTCGCAATCGACTTCTACTCAGACGTTAGACGTTCTCACCTTCTGGCGCTACCTATACGGCGAAGTGGCGAGAGAGAAGCAGATTGGCTATTGTGTTCTTGCCCTTGGCTATACTTTGATAAACAACTCAGTTCGTGGATAGCGACATCCATCCCCCGCCTCCCCCCCTTCCCTTCAAACTACATAAAAGAGCAGACTGGCACGCGACTCTTCCCGATACTCGAACACGGCATTGCAGCTGACGTACTCTATAAGATCTTTCTTTGTTATACTTCGGCCGATCCGGGAACGATACAGCTGACCAAGAGCGGCGGAACCCTCATCACTGCCCTTGTTATGATTTTGTCGACCGATGCCGCCCTTTCGAAGACACAATGGATCGCCATATTTATACAGGTGCGTTGATATGCCCCGGCTGTCTAATCTCTGCCCATGTTCAAACATTCCGCTTACCATCTAATATAGTTATTCGGCCTGATTCTAACGCAATACAAGCCGGAAAATGGTACCGCATACCCTATCAGTATATACGTCCTTCTTCTCTTCCAAGTCTTTGTCAGCGCGTCGTCCGGCGTCTACAATGGGCATCTTTTGAAGACCAACGAGAATAGCCCCCACGCGGATAACATGATACTCTATGCTGCCGGTGCCTTCGTCAATCTACTTTGCCATGTTTCCATCTTTATGATAAGTGCCGACGAGCCGCATTTCTTTCAAGGATATGGCGATATTCGCGCCATTCTGGTCGTCTTAAGCAGCGTCTTCATCGGATTTGCTACAACTTTGGTCTATAAGTGTATGGAGACCATGGCCTACCCCGTCGTGCATAGCCAGACTAACTCAAGAATAGACGCCGACGCCGTCTTAAAGTGCTTCGCGGTAGCTGCTAGCACGGCAATACTCCTCTACGCCTCGCCCATCCTTTTCGAAGACGAGCTGGGCAGTCTCGTCGTCCCGGGCACCATCATTGTCTTTGTCGCGTCCGCGCTATACATTTCTTATCCTGCTCCGCCGTCTAGCGGCTACTCTACCAAGCACGCAGCACGCACCGGGCCGCTCAAGGCTTTCAAGGTTCGTGAGGTTTCGGCCGGCCGCCATCCTCCCATGCCTTATTAGACCCCCCCTATGGCGCGCGGCTTTTTAACGGCGATAGCAGGAATACTCCCGAATGTCTCTCGCCTTATCGACACTTGGTACCATTGTTATCGTTGCTTTCCTGGCCATGTCAAAGGATAAGGTGCCAAGGGCAGCTTACGCCAATGTCAAGCCGACGCATGAGCCCGCTGCCGGAGCGGGCAACTTCTCGTCACCATTCCGCAACGTGTTGGCAATGGTACGGTGGAACACGCCATATCCAGAACGGATTCCCCGTATCATGGAATACCAACCTTTTTTTGATACGGTCCATATCTCTGTGCCCGACATGATGCCCGAGCAGCCTCCCGAACACTACAATTGGACCCACGATCAATTCCCAACGACAAATCTCATTTACCGTCAAGTCGCCAATATGATGAAGCTGGTGCTCGCCGGCAGACCAGACATCAAGGGGTTGATGTATTTCCATTTCGACGCCTGGCTCGACCCTCTTGGGTGGAATGACACCGACTTTGACAACATGTGGTTTACTTATGGACATCCGCTCCATAATTGTATGACCAACACTGACAGCAATTCTTGGTGGGGGTGGAAGCAGGATATGCATCTTCCCGCCAAAGCTGCCGCTCAGTTTGTTCACCAGCTTGGCCTCGACTACCAAGTTAATCCCGATGAGTGGTGCATCGGCTGGAGCGACATCTACTTCATTCCGCGAAGCTTTTTTGGAGACTTCGTGCTCCTCGCTGAGATTTTCGAGCGCTTCGATGTCTTCCACGAGGTCGCCACTCCTACAATTGCCCACATTATAAATAACAGCCGACGTTCAAGCTTGAAGACGACTTCCCTCGACCAGGTGAGGGATTGCTGGGGCTCATGCTGCGACTCGGGCCCAACGGTTGAGGATGTGTTGACGGCTCATTGTGGTCATCGCCTTGACTATCTTAACGAGACCGTGACGGATGCTTTCTACAAGAAGCTAGCATCTCAGGCGCAACGGCTTCGTCCGAACTTGATTTAAACACGCAAAGGCGGTATTGGTGGCGTTGGAGTTGTGCAGCTAATTAAGAGTTTCCGTATCTCAAGATAGATAAATGATTACACAGGTCTAGCCAGGAGCACGATGGTCGGAAGACCAGTCAACCTAAGAAAGTTAAAGGCCGTCGGATCGCTAATTAATGCCACGTGTAGCGTCTGGTTAAGGGCTGAAAGGGCGAAATGCATAGAAGGATGTACTTTGTCCCAAGTCCGGCTACATTTTCCTGGATACCCCCTCTCCTAACCAGTTGTCGCGCTCGCCCTAGCTACTGGCGCTGATATGAAGAAACAAAGAAGTTACTTTTCATATCGCCCGGACGAGGTGCAAGAGGGAGCAGCGGGGTCAGCCCATAAGTAAGTCGTAGACGGCGTGCCGCTAAGGTAGCTCGAAACGTAAGGGGTACCTATAGTCTAGATCTGGTAGGAGTTTCAAGGGGACCCCCGAAAAGCGGGATTTGGTGACTCGATTACCCGTTGATCTTGGTGTGGGGCCACAGCAGCCCAACTAAGTGTCTTCGCCACTTAGTTGGCCCAAAAAATCCGGCACAGCCCAAAAAATCCGGCACAGCAGCCCACCTCCAAAACGTCAACCCTATGCATCTCAACCGCGTTTTCTCGCGCAACTTGACTTTATTTACGTATCTTTTTGCCGGAATACATTATGACAGATAACATGGCTACCCTGGAGGCAGCAAAAGCCGTTCTGGCGTCTCGTCGCGACCCCAGAGCCGATGTTCGTCGCTCAACAACACCAAAAGAACGCCTCTTTCCGTGCGAGATGCGGCCATCCGTTACAATGTGAAGAGCTCATCCGTACAGAGAGCCATTAATTTCATAAGAAACCCTTTTCCCGTGCTCCAGGGCGTCCATTGGCGCTGACGGAGGACGAAGACGACGCCCTGGTTGCGTATGTACAGTGTATGGAACGCACCGGCATGCCCGCCACGAGAGCAACTTGAAGCTGTTGCAAATGCAATAAGAATGCGTCGAGATCCCAATGCCCGCCCGGTCTCGTCAAGTTGGCTTGACAATTGGCGTGGAAGTCATCCTGCGATCGCGAAGACGTATCTCAAAGCAGTTGAACGAGCCCGGAAGTCCTTTGAAGCCCACGGGGTAGAAGAAGTCGAATTTTTCTACTCAAAGCTTCGAGAAATCATCACCAGCTACCGTATTGGCAGTTCAGAGATCTGGAATGAAGACGAGGCCGGAATACGCATTGGGTGCCTGCGAGAACGCATCAAGTTCTCATCACGCGCACCACTAGAGTCAAGAGCACCCGGCCCCGAGTTTTAGACCCAGCAAACCGAGAATCCTGCACGGTAATTGCCTCAGTTAACGCAGTGGGGGACTCTCTTCCACCCTGGCTTGTTTTCCAACATTACCCTACCACCAACTGGGCCGGCATCGACATCATGACAGGCGTACGGTTTGCCCAGTCGCCAACTGGCTTTTCCAACGCAGAGATACACCTTGAGTGGGCAAGGCATTTCAACTGCTGGTCTTGGGCATCGTCAGCGCAAGCAAAACAGTCAGGAAATTCGCTGGAAGAGTGGTTCGGCTGTGACGAGCATCTTCGGCGCCCCAACATGGGGATGAGTCGCGTGGAGGCGCCGCCAAACCAACGGCCTGACGACGAGAAGATCTACCGATTGCTTGTTGTGGATGGCTTTACAGGGCATACCACCCTTGACTTTGCTGAGTATTGTATCAAGTTTGATATCATCATTGCTATTTTCCCTCCACATTCCACCCACCTCATGCAGCCGCTTGATGTTGGGGTATTCCAGCCACTAAAGTCAGCACATCAGAAAGCGCTTCGGAAGTCGCTCGCAGAAGGCAACATATCATTTTCGCGGGTCAACTTCCTCACAGCTTTTCAGGACGTATATGAGGCTGGCTTCACGCGGCATAACATTATGGCGGCATTTGAAAAAACAGGCCTCTTTCCTGTCGACCCAGCGCCGGTGATCACCAAGATCCTCCACGAGCAGCTACGACAACAGCAGCCGATCAATCCTGCATACGCCTCGCTCCTACCCTCGGAGACGCGTTTCCAAGTCGCCGCGGATGCCCTCAATGATATCCGGCAACGGTATGGGCCCCTCATGAGCTCGCCATCACGAGAAAACTTGCGGGTTCTTGCGAAAGTGAACACCGAGTCTATCGCGATGGCGTCACATTCCCAGGGCATAGTCAGCGATAAGAATAGCCGAACCCAGGCGTATGCGAATCGAATGAAGAGAGGCAAGATTGTCAGGCCGCGCGGAGAGTTTATCACGAGCTCCAGCATGGCCGACATCACCCGGGAGTATGAGGAGCTCCAGGCAAAGCAAACCCGGCTTCAAACGCGCCAGGAGATAAGGATGCATCTTAAACGAGTTCGTGGAGAGATGCAGAAGATCCGAGAAGACTATAAAGTCGGGAAGAAGCAGTTAGTCAATGGCAGAGTCAAGACATTGAACTTTAAGCCCTGGCTAGAGTTTACGGACGAGACGTTGAGTTCTACACTCTGGAGCAAAGTTGCGATACCCTCATGCGGGAGCTCAAAGAGCCATCCAAGGAATCCTTTTCTATGATACCACGAAGAGAAATAACTCCGCCAGAGATGTCAGGCGCGCGCAGCGACCCGACCTCGCCCACTTACAGATATGTCGTCGTTGCCCGGCAGTGACGATACCGTCTATTTCACAGGCCTCGATCTTGACAAACATAGTGAGGATGGCGCCGACGATGAAGACGAGGACAATTTACTCGACACGCAAGAGAATATACCCTCATCGCCGCCGTTAGCAGCGGTTGAAGCGGTAGTCGATACACCATGCCCTCGACCGCGCACCCGATCGTCCAACAAGATACAGCAGACGCTCCAGGAACACAGGTATGGATAAAATAGCTCTCAGAGACGCACAACAGGCGAAATTACTACATAATACGTCTATTTGGACTCACAAACGCGGTCTTCCTATCTCTTCGACTGGAAGGCGGCAGCTCCTAAATAGGCCCAAAGACGTGATTTTTTCACTTTTCGTTGTTACTTGCGTCTTTAGGTGATCCGCAGCTATTGATCACATGTATATTTTAGCTATTTGAAGTCGCATTGACGGCACCATGAAGCGAAGCGTAGAATTTCCTTGATTTTGCACCCCAAATTGAGGACCCTGCTGTGCCGGATTTTTTGGGCTGTGCCGGATTTTTTGGGCCAACTAAGTGGCGAAGACACTTAGTTGGGCTGCTGTGGCCCCACACCAAGATCAACGGGTAATTACTAGGAAATGACCGAAAAAGGAAGCCAAGGCGAAGCAAATGCCCCCGCTTCGAACGACAGGGACTGCCTGTAAGAGCTGGGATAGAACAGGAGTCAGGAGCGCTCCGGAACAGATTTCAAATGTGGGAGACCCGGCATATAACGGACACCTCGTGCCTTGTTTTTTCGACTATGATCTCGAATTCTAGCTCATATTGTTGCCTAGAAAGATCCATGTCAGGTGACGATCCTTCGAATATATAGGAATCGAACCTCAAACGTACAGTTACTTCCAACTCGGCTCCTTATCGCCCAAGGTCTGGCGCCTTGAGATGATGCCCTACCTCTCTCGACTGCCTGCCATCCTCTTCTTTCTACTTCCTTCCTTTGTGCAGCGTCATCTTGATCCAACCGGCTTCAAACCACGACGCCTCTACCCCACGTCATGGCTCGACGGCCTGCGCGGCGTCGCTGCGCTCTTTGTGTTTATCTGTCACTACACCGGATCTAACTTTGGGTGGTTAGGGGTGATAGACGAAGGTGAATTTTTTGAAGATTTTGAATGAAGGATGAATCAAATGAATTGAATTTTTTGGATCTTGATTCAAAATCTTCAAGCTCCAATTTTCGCGATTCAAGTTGGGTTTGGGCCAATTCAGGCCATTCATGAATAGTTTGAAGGAATCCCCTAAACGAAGTGAATTTGGTGTGTACCTAAGCGATTGCAAAGATACCTCGAAAACGCCAATAAGTAGTATATGGTTTTATAGCCTTCTGGGAAGTCTCTCGATAATCTCGAATATTACAAAAATTAACTTACATAAATACTGATCCGCCCGTCCTAGGCAAATGGACCGAAAATAAGCACTTTCAAAAGCTCTGCCGAATCCTCAAAATATATCGGTCCAACGCGTTCGAATCCGCGATTGTACACAGTTACACACTTGTAGAGCCTCAATCCTCCGAAGCCTCCATTGTATCTGGACAGGGGGTTGATATCGCAGACTTATCGGCTTGGGAGGCAGGAGGTTTGGGGTAGGAGGTTCGGCGGGAGCCTCGGTAGTAGCCTCGGTGGGAACTTCCGCCGGAGCAGGGGGTTGAGGAGGAGGATTCTCGCCTGAACGCAGATTAGCATATACACAAACAATGAGGGTATATTCACACCATCTACCAGCTTGCCCGGAAATTGGAATGTGGTCTGGTCTTCAAATAATAGAGCGTGCCGTTGTTGGCGGCGTTGTCTCCCGTAATGGCGAGAAGCTTTGGCTTGAGCCTGAGCTCCTCAAGTGTCTTCTCAACTATCTCGTGTTTGCCAGTGTGAGATTTTTGAGCTCGATAAACTCAATAACCTCTCTCTCTCCTCAAACTCCGGCGTAATCCAGTGCGTAATAATGGCGAAAATAGGCACCCGATTCGGTGCTGTCCAGATATCAAGGGTGAGCGAGATGGTAGCACAATTGTACTGAAGCTCGATCTTCAGCTTCTCTCTGCGTTCCACAAAGTCTGTGTAGATGTGATTGCGTAAGGTTATACGGCTCCTGTACACACAGGTTGTATTGTGAGCCAAGAACATCTCTTGGAAAGCAGGAGTCTCAAGTTCTCAACAACAGAGAAGGGTTGTCGGTGTTTTACAAACCACTGGCGGATAGACTCCTTTGCCGTGAGCCTTGCTCTTTGCCTGGGTCGACCGCTCCATGCATCTACCTCTGTATAATCTCCTCCACCAATGGCGCGGCCGTATCCATTGATTCGACCGTGGTGAGACTCCTTCGTAATACTGTGGGATTTTAAATGGTCTCCCATGCCAGAGGTAACCCTCGGCGGTTCGATTCAAGGACCTGGAATATCTTCCGAAGAGTAGAAGGATTTTGAAGGCACTCTATACAAGTCCACCGGAACTCTTGGAATATTTTCGGTCCATCCTTGTACTCGAGTAAAAGCTTCTGTCTATGGCTTCCCTGCATGTACCAATAAACGTGGCTATTCTTGTCTCTCTTCTTGCGAACATGCTTCTGTTTGTTGTCGGCCCACTTCTTGATAAGTCTGGCTTTCTCTGCGAGCGTCATGTGACTACCGGTACTGTTCAATGGCGGCTCTGATGTATCCGCGTCAGGCATGTCATCATCTGACTCACAGTCAGGATGGCCCGGGGGCGCGCAGACAATCGTATCTTTGCCAGTCGGAGGAGGACGAAGGAGCCGGAGTTGTGCTAGGATCAGGGCGCGCGCGCGGGATTCTGAGGTTGAATTGAGGGCGTTCAATGCGGGCATAACTCTGCGTTGGCAATTTACGCCGGGTCCTAGGAGCAAAGAAATTCGCTGCGGCAGCTGTTTTCGATTCAGCAGGGGCCATACTATGTATCATGTTATAATTAGCTATCGGTTGGACAGTAATGAAGTTTTACCT
Source organism: Hirsutella rhossiliensis (assembly GCF_020360975.1). Lineage (NCBI taxonomy): Eukaryota > Fungi > Ascomycota > Sordariomycetes > Hypocreales > Ophiocordycipitaceae > Hirsutella > Hirsutella rhossiliensis. Next base: position 3,878,296 of record NW_025408671.1, on the reverse strand, counting down.
GGTCTAGGCTAAAAGGCTCGAGAATGGACGTGAGACAGGTAGTCGGGACGACACCAAATAACCCACAATAAAGTATAACGGAGTCGAGGTTGAACGGGTGGGATAGGTCGTCGGTCAGGGCGTTGATTCGGGGGCTGATCCGAAGCCGCTGTCGGAAACATCGAAGCAGGAATTAGGCGAGATCGTCGTAAAATAAAGTCGTGGCAGTTGTCGCGAAGACCGTTGCCCAATGCAGGCAAAAATGTGGGATGGGCTGACGACCGTGTCTTTCCGACAGTAGAATTAACAGGTGGTCAATTGAGCGCGAATAACGCGTCTAAACGCGGCTAGTTGGCACAACATATCCTTATCATGCAGATGTTTCGGTACTTTCTGATCGGGCTAGTTTGTGTGGACAAGCAAGTAGCAGTCATATTGGGCTCGATGAGTAGATAAGTCCCTAACAGTCTCCAAATCGCGAGATGACGCAATTCGTGTCACGTCCAATTGTTCGCGCAGTATTGAGACGTTGAGGGATCTGAACGCGTTTTTCTAATCAGTTTGCCGGAGGCTGTTTAACGGTATAAGTCTTGTATTATATTTCAAAAATTTGGGCTGCCGAGCTTAATCTGTGCTTGAGATGTAGTTTTGCAAGTAGCAAATGACCGATCTATTTATTGCCTTCAGGATGATGTGGCATTTCTTGAGCAAATGTTAAGCACAGATATCGAGAGTTATATCACCCGAACCAGAAAATCCAGAACATTCGAGTGATACTACATTTAAATGGTGTGCATTATAAAATGGCACTGTTCATAAGCTTCATGGTTTTTGATACTCCGTATAGGGTGGCAAGACTGCTGAAACGGTGGGCGTATCAGGCACTGTTAGGTCGTTATACCAACATATATGGACGCCTAACTACCCCACTTCCAACCCACTGGGATTTTCCCAGTGGAGTGTGAACGGCGGAATCCAACTGAAACACGCACAACAGACTTTTAAATACGCAGTGCGTCATCGCATGGGCGGCCGATTTCGAAGTTACCATGTCCGCGCGGGCGAACCCTTGCTCCTGTCAGAACGGTGGTTCTGTGGCGTGCCTAATGGGGAAAGTGCATTGTGGAATCTATTGGTATTGTGGGAATCATGCTCGTCAATTGTATCTAGATCACACGGTCAGCATGTGGCCTTAGGGTCACGTGTGCGGCTGAGGCTTGCGTGGCTATATCTTCCACGCTGGCCTCTCCTCCTAGATAGAAGACAATCCTCATAGCATAATACGACACACCGGTTGAACGACGTTCCCAGTTTGTCTCATGCTCGAGCCCTGCCAACAGGTATGATGGGGTCAAAGCAGCTTGTTTCTTGATGTGTACGTGTGTGTCTGCTTGTTGGAACGGCGCAGCAGGAAGGGCGGCATGGGTCACCTGCCAGGTCACGTGGGGCATTCAGCCGAGATTTCTGCGGGCCCAAAGGGCACATTCCTAGCCGGAAGGGGGCAACACACATCGCCTTTACACACACAGCCGTGCATATAGCTCAATTGACCTCTTCTGTGTGCCCACTATCGTTGCCACCTTCCTCATTCGGACGAGCCGCAGAACCGCTGTTTCTGACACTGCTCAGAAAGAAAGGGAGGCCCTTGGTGGGTGGCTTTGGGCATTAGCCCATTCCTCCCTGTATGCCCCTTGGCTGGCAGCTGCGAAGCGGGGTGATCCTTTTTCACCGTATATTTCGACCATATCGCCATTCATTCAAGATTTTGATGAATGAATTGAATAAAGACTCCTGATTTTTGATTCATCGAATTTGAAGACCTTACCCGATTCGGCTTCATTCAATTCAAGGGTCCCGAGGCCGATTCGACTTCAAAATCTTCAAATATCAGCCCTATGGGTGGTTTATGAATGCATACGGCTACAGAGCCGAAGGCGACACTGTGCCTTCGTCACCGATACAGATACCGTTTCTACGCGTAGTCTATAGCGGCCGCCCTATGGTTCATCTCTTCTTCGTCATCTCTGGTTTTGTTCTATCTTATAAGCCCTTGAGGCAAGCCAGGAACCGAGATTACGAAGGACTTTTTAGGACGCTCTCGAGCAGCGTCCTTCGACGCGGCCTTCGTCTATTTCTCCCGTCTATGGCGTCTACCCTTCTTATCATGATACTCGGCTACCTCGGCTTCATCGGCCCGACCTTCCCGACGCTGAGAGAGCAGTTATGGGACTGGTATAATGCTTTATGGACGCTGACGCTTAGCTGGAAATGGGACATCACTCAGTTGATGCCTTACAACCCACACTTGTGGACTATACCCATCGAGTTCGCGAACTCCTTGCTACTCTTCGTCACTATACTAGGCCTCAGCCGCTTGAGAACGCACTTGCGCCTGGCTTCGGTGCTTGGAATCATGATATATAGCCTCAAGAGCGGGCATTGGGCGCCATGCGAGTTCCTCGGAGGCATGGGCATCGCCGAGATTGGCATGATCCAGGACGACGCGCGCCTGAAGGGAAGCATGGATATCTATCAAGAAGGGGACGATTTGGAAGAAAAAGCATTACCCCCTCGGTCGAGAGCGGTTCTAGGATCTGCAAAGCGCCTCGCTGTTTTCGTCTTCTTCGTTGGCAACCTCGTCTTCGGCCTGTTTATTGCTGGGTGGCCCGGAAGCCAAGACGACAAGACGCCGGGAATCTCGACCCTCTGGGCCAACACGATGGAACCTTTCTGGACCTGGGGTGGCGACTGGTTGATTTTCCCCTGGTATGCCCTTGGGGCCATGCAAATCGTGCTTGCGCTGCAGCAGATAAAGGTACTGCAGGATCTTTTCGTTACGCCACCGGCGCAGTACCTCGCCGACATAAGCTACGCCCTATACCTGATGCACGGACCGATGCTCAGTCTCTTGGAACACCGCTGGCTGCCCTACGCCTGGGCCTTGGTCGGCGGATCCGAGCAAGCCGGCATGTGCGGACGTACCATAGCCTGGGCTTGCGGAATTGTTTTGCTGGGCATCCCTACGATCTGGGTAAGCGATCTCTTTTGGCGGTTTGTAGATGTCAAAACTGTCCAGTTTACGCGCTGGCTTGAAGCTCTATGCATTGTCGAATAGATGTGGCACTTCTATTAGGGGGGGCCTGTACTAGCCGCGAAGGTTGCGATAATTTTTCTGGGAAACAAAGCGGAGCGATGCACTTGCTGTTGGGCAATAGGCAAACTGGGTTTAGAGTAACTTAATACTTGATACTAGGGGGGTTTGAAGGAGTCAACCCCTCCACCTAGCTCCACTAGGAGGGGGGTCCGTTGAAAGGGAAAAGGATCGTTGATTGAGGAAACAAAGATACATATATGCCCCGCTAATCCTAGCCTAAATTGATGTATAGACTATTTCCGGATAAACGCACAAACAGCCCCGCCACTGCGATGCAGGCAGCACAAGCAGCAAAGAGGTCTCGCCAATTATCGTGAGATCGATCTACGGTGTTGCAACTATTATTTCCTCCTTTACAAGGCCCCAGCCTTCCTGTGACGGCTCAATGAGGCTATCACCGACTATTTCAATAGAGTTATGGCGTTGACGCCTTTAGCGTCGCGCGATGTGTGTATCGTGATGTTATGATATCGCTATATTGGTGGGAGGCGTTGTTGAAAATTCGAATTAAAGAGGATATGTAAGAAAAGGCGGTACATGGTATTATATATAATGGCTAGCCTACGCTAAATTAGGTATATATTTTATTTCCTCAATCAACGATCCTTTTCCCTTTCAACGGACCCCCCCTCCTAGTGGAGCTAGGTGGAGGGGTTGACTCCTTTAAACCCCCCTAGTACAGTCTTCATGCCAGTGGAATCCAAAGTCTGACGAGAGCCCCAGACGGCGATAGTTTGACATGGCTGGTGAATGCCCAAGGCAAGGGATCATCTTTTGACTACCTGGTGCTCATCGCAAGGGTATAGGTAGTCTTCTTATTGCGGTCTAAATGGCCCTTCTTGCTCCGCTTTCCCGAAAAGTGCCACACCTACGCCATGGACGTGAGAAGCGTGGCAACGAGGCGATTAAACTCGAGAGGCCTGACACGATGGCTTGAACGTGATTTGACCTCCCAAAGACAGGAAATCTATCATTTGCTCTCAGGCCTGCTATGAAGAGAGTGACATGTTCGCTCCCGGTGCGAGAAAAGGTCCATTGTCGCCTTGCTCGCAAACCTGCCGCACGACACGGAAGCCATGATGGATTTGATGGAGAGAGAGCGACTCTTCTCCAGATGAGGTGTCAACAGGCCTCGTGCCCCCTCTTCGAACTCGTCCCCCTCGACATCAGCTCCTCATCGCTGACAATTTTCCGCCAGACAGCCAGCTGGTCCTCTCCTAGGCGTGTAAGGCGTTGCGCGCCCTCTTCTGGCACCGCTTCTACCGAACAGCACCCTCAGCGTGTGGAGTCATCGACCAGCTCCCCAATTCCCGCACCTGCTACGCTCACTGGCGCCAGAAAGAACCCACTGGGGTCGCCCTGTGGCCATTTGCCCACTTTGTTCACTGGCTCAACTTTTGGCGCCGGTGCCATCCCGCCGGTGCCTCTGCATTGTGCGAGAGCCGCGGGCAGCGTCTCGGCTCTCTCCCCTGCCTCGTCCGAGATCGACCTGGGCACTGGGTATACGAGAAGTGTGTCCAGCTCCACCGTGCCGACAACAACGATGCCCCGAATCTTGCAAGGAAGAGGCCGCCGCGATGGTGCCAAGTCGTCTCTTATTGTCATGTCACGCCTTACTCTTGGCGAATGGGTTCCGAATCAGCATACCGCCTTTTTCACCGGCATATCCAGCTCGCGCTGAAATACACGCGTTTGGGCGCCAGCGGACAAGAAGATGCAAATGGCGCATCTTGAGCGGATACTGGCTGCTTTCTATGAATATCAGCACGACGCCGTTTTGAAGCTCGTCGTGCTATATACGGTCCACCCTAGAATCGTCGGGGGTTGGTTTTTGGTCAAGGTCGTGTGGCACTGCCACCGGATGACCCTTGCCCCCCCTGAAGAGCTATACTTCTTTGTCGCATGCTTCCACCAGACCAACTGGCCGAAAGACTGGTCAGATGGCCGACTAGCAGATGGCTCGATTGCATCAGGGAAGCAACTTGCGAGCTCTCGGCGAGTGATGGAGAGCTTTGAGACTTGTGTCGTCGATAATTCTGGGGGAACCATGGGCTGCAAACACGGGGATTGAGGGGAGGGCGCCTTGTCGTGTACTTATCCCCACAATGGCCATATTTTCTATTTTTTACCTTGGCGGCGTTCGGGGCCGTGGGAGACATGAAATTCCAGCAACAAACATGGTGAAGAAACGAAGAGCGCCAAGGGTTCGTCTTGTCGACTGGCACTGTAGTCCAAGGTGATTTTGCCGCAGATTAGCCGACGGCGCGGAGGAGCCACCGGGAACATGCATGAGAGAGGACATTACCTGCATCATTGTTGTTCGTGCTTGAACGAATACCCGCGGGTACATGGTACGTGTCAGCAGCGACCTGCAGCATTGACTGGGCCTCGCCGCTACTACTGCAAGATATTACCCCTGCCACCGCCTGCGAGCCAGGTACGTAACGCTCAGTCAAAGCTCACACGCCTGGGCTCTGGGGGCTGAGATGGCTGACGATGCTCTATTCAGGTACCTTTGGGGAAGCGACATGTACTTTTTCTCTTGGCCGCGATGCTGACTGAGGTACAGATACCTAGAAGCAATTTGCCGACTTTCGGAAAAAATCGTCTTGGGCCCAGCATAACACGTACCAACCGGAGAAATAGACTCGCAAAGTGGAACCTTCACCATCGTCGGGTTTTCTTCTGACCTCGTCTCTCCTTCACTGGGATCTAAGACAGGTACCCATGCTGCGTCTGTCTCATCGACGACCGGACAATGGCGCTGTCATGCCCATCGTGCGTCCATCCCAGGCCGGAGACTCGGCCGGAGACTCAAGGACAAAAAAAAAGACAAGAAAAGAAGCGAGACGAGACACAGTAATCAGCTTCAGCCCCCCCAGATGCGGTGACCCGCCAAGAGCTCCATGTCTCTGCTTCTGTTGCTGACCATTGCGCCTAAAAATGGATTCAGCTCGAGCCCGCCAAACGGCCATCGAATCAAATCGGCTCCTTCGCGGCGCCACCGACCAGGGTCGTCAACCAGGGCATGACCTCTCGGCGCCGGGCTGAGAATCCCAATCCTCCCACGGGCACTTTCGAGTCCTTACTGTACAGTACAGTACATGCAGCACGAGCCCCCTGGACCGTGATAGACCGCCCAGCGGGAGAGATGAGAGACACTCGATGCGCTTCTCGGCCGGCCCCTGGGCCCGGGACCCCGCCACGCGAGCTGTTGGCCTTGTCGTTGCCAGGTGCCAGTTTCCGTCACCTCATAAAATTCTTTGGTCCTCTTCCGCTCCCGTCGCATTCCTTTCCCTCAAAGCCTGTCTTGGACCCGGCCACGACGCGGCGTGGCTGGTCTGGATCCAATCGATCCGGCCTCGTCGACTTACACGATGCGTCAACGAACCGCCATCCTCCTGTCCCTGGGCGCGGGCGCGGGCGCGGCTTCACCGAGTTCGGGCTCGGAACAGTCATGGACGTCGCCGCAAGAGACCGACGTGGCCTTCATGGTCGAGCAGCAGTTGCGGATGGGGTCATCCCCCAAGCCTACGCCCCCGCCACAGCCCCGGGGCCATCATTTCGCCCGGATGGACCTGATGCCGCGCCTTGAAGGGTACACCTTGGATCCGGGGACCTGTGGCTTTGTGCAGTTTAACGGAGGTGAGTCTGGAGCTCCAAAGTCGAAAAGCTCTGGCTAACATGCAGTGACCAAAGACTCAGTCACCTGCGTCTCCAGCACGGCGACGTGTGCTTCTCTTAGCGGCTACCTCGGATGTTGTGAGCGCAACAAGGTGTGTTCGCGCATTCAGACCGTCTGCATCGACTACGTCGCTTCTCAAGCCGGCAAATGTGACCTCCCGTACGATTATCACACCGTTTGCTGGTAAGCTTCTGTTCATATCCATTGCGCCCTGAGCTCCATCTGCCATTGTCACCTCGTTGACATCACTGTCCCCCCATCCCTTCATTCTTTTCGCTCACTTTTTCACAATCATCGCTTACCTTTTCGTGACTGCTTCTGACCATTTGGCAGCTCCTCGGCCGCCCCAGCATGCTACACCTATTTGATGACAAGGCCTGGCTCTGGCACTTTCACGGCCCTTGCATGCTCTACCTCCAGCGGTACTGCCTCCCTGCTTGACTATGACCCCAAATGGTCCAGGACTCATAGCTTTCCCCCGAGCACCGCGTCCTCCAGTACCGAATCTCCGACCACTACCGTCGCCGCACAAACCAGGGCGGCGACTGAGACTGGCAATGGAGCAGGCGGTGGCGGCGGCGGCGGCAGCCAGGCAAATGTTGGAGCCATCGCGGGAGGCGCCGTGGGGGGCGTCGCCGTTCTCGGCCTCCTCGGCGTGGTTGCCTTTCTGCTTCTCCGCCGCCGCCGCAGCCATGCAAGTGGTTCCGATACCCAACAGGCGTCCCCTCAAACGGCCATGGCCCAGAGCCACCCCCAGAACCCTCCACAATACCCGCACACCTACTCTCCGCCCGCACAGAATTACGATCCTCACATGAGCGTTTACAGCCAGCAAGCGTACCCCCCGCAAGGCTGGAACAACCAATATCCCCAACAGCTCCAGGGACAATATCCCCCTCAACAGCCTGGCGGTTACCAACCATACGGTGCCGCATCGGGCTTTGCCGCGCCCTCAACGGCATCGCCCCCACCGCCCTCGGTGCCTAGCCCGAATACGATCAAGGAGGGCGAAGAGGGTCCTCACGGAGTGACGCCACCGCCCGCGGCCCCTCACCACCATCAGCCGAGCGAGCTGGCGGCCGTGGCCCCGCTGGGTTACGAGAACAACCGAGCGGAACTGAATTGAGGGTGAGTATGAGTGATTATTGGACATGTAGAGTACTGCAGATACCCCGAAGGAGGATGTCGTGACGGAAGCGGAGATAGGTAATGAGAGAACTGGAACGTTAGTCATCAGTTGGACGGCTAGGCACAAGGTTTCTTTGGCGCATCATCAACAAGGGTCTCAGTTTGAGGGCGGATCGTGGCATCTGCAGTTTGCCCCTGCCCCCGCTCTCTTGCATTATAATGCAGCGTCTGATGGGAGTGCACAGGAGCGTTTGTCATGAGCAGTCCGAGGCTGTGCTAGCCAGTGTCATGCTCTTTCTTGTTCTGCTTTACTTTAGGAATCCCGGAGAGAAGAAAAGGAAACGAATCAGGTCTCAATGCCGGACGGGGTCATCTACTGTGCGGGGGAGCGAGAGGGAGGTGTCGGCAGGTGGACTTCACGCTGCTGCCGAGTCGGCGACGACGCGTTGGTCCCAAAACTGCTTCCAGTCGACGACCTTGTTGCCCAGTCTGGCCTCCTCGGCGGCAAAGACGAGAGCGTGGCTCCGGATGACGTCGTCGAGGGTGCAGCCAATGAACTCGTCCTGGGCGTCTGGGGCGGGCTGGCCGTGGTTCTTGACGCGGTCGCAGGCCAGGACGAACTGGCGGGTCAGGCCGAGGTCGCCGCCGCCGTGGCCGAGATCCTCGAGGCCGGGCTCAAAGGTCTTTGTCTCGCCCGAGGCAAAGTCTTCGACGACAATCCTTTTGGAGTCGGCGTAGATTTCGCCATGCTCGCCGTAAAAGCGGGAAAAGCGCTCGCACTGGCGCTTGGTCTGGGCGGCCATGTGGAAGGTGACGCGCGTGGCCGGGCGGTTGGACTCGGGCCAGGAGATTGTGACAAACTGGTCGTCGCAGACATTGTTGTCGGCTTCGAAGACGCAGCGGCCGAACCAATTGCGACGGCGGACCACGTCGGGGGGCGTGTCGTCGTCCCAGTCTTCCTCTAGGGCGCGCTCCAGGGCGGCAGAGCGGTCGTCCGGGGTCGGGTAGTCCTCAATGTCCGGGACGACGACATCGACGGGCCACTCTGTGTTGCCGCGGGCGAGGCCGGAGCGGGGGCCGAGGTAGATGTGCTTTGCCGAGTACTTGCAGCCGACGTCGCCGAGGGGGCAGCGCATGCAGTTGGTGGCGGCGCCGGCGTCGGGGGGTTTGCGGGACTTCTTGAAGAACTGGACGGCGCCCGAGGAGGAGACGAAGTCGGGCAGGTGAGGCTGCTGCTCCTTGTCCTCGCCTTGTCGGGCGCCAGCAGCGGAGGGGCCCGGGGGCGAGCAGAGGAGCCAGAGGAGGAGGTCGATGTCGTGGCAGCTCTTTGTGAGGAGCGACGGGGCCGAGGTGCGGTGGTTGCGCCAGCTGCCGCGGACAAATGAGTGGGCAAAGTGCCACCAGCCGACGGGCTCGGTGTGGACGGCGCTGTTGACGTGGCCGATCAGGGCCTGGTCGACGAGCAGGCGGCGCAGCATGAGGTTGTGGGGGCTGTAGCGCAGGACGTGGCCGACGGAGAAGACGGCCGTGGGCCGCAGGGGGGCGAGGGCGCGGCGCATGGCCAGGCAGTCGGCCAGGGTGGTGGCCAGGGGCTTCTCGCACATGACGTGCAGGCCCAGCGGGGCGAGGCCGACGACGACGTCGCGGTGCATGTCGTCGAGGACGCAGACGAAGACGCCGTCGACGCCGGGGGGAGGAGGAGGAGGGTCGTCGACGGCCTCGCCGGCTTTGCCCTCGACGTCGCCCTTGTTCTTCCCGGCGGCAGCAGCTCTCCGTCGACGCTCCAGCTCGTAGGCGAGAAAGTCGCGCCAGTGGGCAAAGGCCTGGCCCTCGCGCGGCTGCGCGGCCTCGCCCCAGATGTGGCGGCGGCCGAGGGCATGGCGCTTAAAGGCGACGGGCTCGGCGACGGCGGCGACGATGCCGTTGGAGACGCCGTCGATGGCGCTGGCGTAGCATCGCCCGCGGGCTCCGGCCCCGACGATGAGGAAGCGCGGCGGGTCGGCCGACATGGGCGGGCGGGGGGATTGCTGGGCGTCGGCCTCGCTGTCGGCGAGCTCCGGGTCTCGGACGCCGACCATGATGGCGTCGGACGAGGTGGTTGACGATGGGAGTTGCGCTTCCCTTGGCGGGGCTTCCTTTGCGGGGAAGAGGGACGAGGGAGGGGCAGCGAGGGTTTGGTTCGGGAGTTGATGCTTGTACCAAAGTGACACGGCTAATAGGTAGTTAGTCTCTGGCCGTTTTACGCCTCCTCCCTGTTTCATAGTACGCACTGTAAGCTCTATTAACCAAGGGCGACGTAACTTAGGTATTAGATGGGGGTAAAAATAGAATGACAGGCATCCCCCGCCAGCTCCATCCAAGCCTGGGGGCTCATGTCCGCACAAATGGCGTCACGGGCATTGGCAATTAATCCACCAATAACAAGAGTATTAACTTATGGCGTACTATTTGCTACGAAGGCTTGGTGGGATGAGGTGGCTCGACGACGAGGTCATTCTCGCCTGCCTACACTTGTCCGACAAACTGGCCTTCGTCCGGGTCGGCTTCTCCATCCCAATCCATCGGCAGACGCCATCTCACAGCACCATTCCGCGTCCGTTCGAGAGGGCGGCGAAGCGGATGGCAGAATGGCACCACCAAGCGGAAGCACGGAGCCTCTTGGTGGGCTTCTTTCCGCTCTTCCAGCACCAGAGCCACTTCAGTCTCCTAGAGATCAACGAGAGGGAAGGGTCTATCTTCCACCACGACCAGATGGGCGAAAGAGAAAAAGCTGACGTCCAGCAACGAATCAATCACTCCGAGCGTGACTCCCAATATCCGAAAACAATAGATTATTCATTCCCGATGAGGAAGCTCGACAGGATCGCGAATGGCTCAAGAAGGCACGGGAATCGCAGGAGAAGTTACATAGGGATAGATAAGTTCTTGGTAGCGTGACCTCAAATGCTTTGTTCGTACTCCTCCAACTCTCGCTTCTCCTTCTCCAACTTATCTACCTCCCGTTCCTTGTCTGTGATGGCCTCCCCCATCTCAGATATCATTTGTTAATACTAAGACTATCTCATCGATATGAATCGTATTCCCTCTTATCCAGTCTCAGAAGCATTCTCCTCACCCTGCGACTGAGCGAATATATTCCTTAGTTTGTTGTCATATTGCTCCTGCTCTCTCACCTTGAAGGAAATAAAAGGTCGGCTATCTAGATCCCATAGTGCCATGAGCATATGACTGAACTCAGCCCATGCGGCAGTACTGAGCTTTACAAACCGTGGCTGGATATGATCGATGTATAAGGCTGGCAAAGTCGTTGGAGAGTCCAAAGCACGGGAGTACCAAAATGAGCCCGTCTTCCAACAGGCACGCATGACTTTAGCACTGAAGTTTGTGTGGTATAGCTCCAAGCCCTCACTTTCTACTGCGTCGACAAACTCGTCGTGCAAGGCAGCATAGTCGTCAAAATAGAGAAAGATTTCTTCCAGGCTCCGGTCGGAAAGCCAGTCCGGTGGACCAACCATCTCAATAGGTCGCGAACATGCCCATTCGAGATCAATTATACTCGTGATATGCCAATCATCGTCCACAAAGATATTGCTCTGGTGAAGGTCGGTTAGTGAGAAGATAAATGGCCCTTCACGAAGTTGCGGGTCCATAAATTTGGGGAGGAGGGCCCGCATTGCTGTTAGAGCCGCCAACTGTTGTTCGCCATCGCTTTGGTGGTGGATCGAGTTAGGTTGATGTCGTACGCGGTTGTCGTGGCAGGTGATGAGATCTAAGAGGTATGGCTCTACAGAGGTGTATGTACGATCCCGGGGTATTTCGGTCGCGATCCCGGCATTTTCTAGCTGGTGAAAGAGAAGAGTAAGGGGACGATTTGCGAGTTTTAGGACACCACCGTCGTCTATTGTCCAAGAGCCGATCCTAGGGAGAGGAAGCTTTGCAAGGTTGAGCATGATCCGAGAGAGATGCCTGAAGAGATTGGCGCGCCGCCCTGAGTCATGGCGAGATTCCTCCCAAGTCTCGGATAGCATCTTGCCATTGTCGATGTATTCTAGGACCAAATACCCAAGATCGGGTAGATGGCGGCGACTGTGCGGAACGCAAGGGGAGAGCGAACGACCGAATATCCATGCTATAGCGCGACGGGCAAACCATAGTGCACGGTTATAGAACGGCTCACGACTGACCGCAGCAAACTAAACGCTCAATCAATAGATGGTGGGCTAGCCAGGCCAGCGTTACATACCGATTACGTGCCAGGAAAACCAAAGCCAAAGAGTCGAGGTATAGGCATATCGGGGCAGTTCTGTTGCAGCCAAATGTATGTGGCAGCCTCTGAGCGCAGCTTTTCGTCGACATTTCCGGGGCGAAAGGCTTCGCCAAGCTTATATGGAAGCGGAAACCGAATAATAGCACGGGGAGGAAGACCGAAAGTATGAGGGCTCCGGACAATATGAATAGGAATACAGGCATTAAAATTGCCATGTATCCACTCCTTAACTTCACCAAGGCTAAAATCAGATTGTGATATGTTCAAGTGTCGCGATACAACCTCGGCGATTTGTTGGCGTTGAGTATAGAGGTGGTACCAGAGCTGATATCGCTTCTCTGGGTAGGACAACTCTCGAATGATATCGATATCCTGTTTCAGAGCATCTTCCAGGGAGATCCGTCCCCTAAGGAGTGGTAGAGTCTCCTCCATGGGTGGCGGAGATAACGATAAAAAGGGCCGAAGGCACCAAAAGGCGGTCCATCACGTCGATAGAAGTTCAAATGGGACTCGGTACAGCTAAATTTCCGTTCCGGACACACCTCCAGCCTCATTTATTAGCCACAACGAGCTCAGCCATCCCACCAGCCACCCATCAGCCATCCATCAGCCATCCAGCAGCCATCCAGCAGCCATCCAGCGGCCTGATTTCTGCTCAGCAGCATGCATTGATGATCCAATCTAACAAATACAGTCAGCTTAACTGGGGCGAGCTTAGGTAGGATGCATTCATCACAAAAATAACGGAGTGCCGCGGTAGAAAGAGTAAAGCCAGGAGATCGTGATGTTTTATGGCACAGAGTAAATGGACGGTAGACTTCTGACCACCTTTCGGAGTTTCAGATAATTAGCTGTAGATGCTGTAGCTGCCTCCCACACAGTCTCATGTATCCAATAAAAGTGGGCTTTTAACTCCCCTGCCCAGTCGCGGCAACAGCTGCCTGAAGTGCACAATCGTGGACCCCGCTGGTGGTGTGTAACTTACAGGGTGTCTTATGCTGGACTTGTAACCGGTGCTGACGACAGAGGGTGAACTGATGTGCTATGGCTGCGTTAAGTCGAGGTTCCAACCATGGTTCTTCGTGCGCATTTCGGCATACAACCTGTTCAGAGCAATTCACCGAGCCACATGATCGATGGACGACGGCATGGACTCGGCTGGACAGTTCCGGCACGAGCCTTCCCGGTGCTTCACGCTGGCAATGGATGCGCAGTTGAAAGTATCGCAACGCTTACTAACTTACGCAGACTGCAGGATGGAGATGCCTCCCTTCTCCGCTTGCATAACTAATCACTGCGCCACCGTCATCCAAGCCATCTCCACCAAAAAAAATTGTCTAAAAACATACAGCAGCCGGTATTCGCTGACCGTCACCGATTCAACTACTAATCTGCCCCTTGCGAGCTTAACTAACCGCGAGCAGACGAGAGCGGGTGCTTCCTCACAGGTATGGCCGTATGTGACAGAGACATAAATAATTGTAGCTTATATCTCTGCTGAAACACGATTTGCGTCGCCTCACCTCACTCAAGAAACCTCACGTCAAGAGGAACAAAGTGTACGGCATCTTTCTTAGCTAGCCGGCATTAATTGTGGCAGCTGGGACTGGCCCTGTCTAGCCGCTTCGACGCTTCAATCCACCCCCATCTCTCCCGGCCACGACATCATCGAAAAGCGCCCGCGACGAGCCTGCTGCCGACTGGGTAGGTAGACGATAGACTTGACAGCTGGCATCGAATTGTCGCAGTGTTACGAAGCCATCATGGAATTTGTATGGGGCATGGGGATGTTCAGTACCGACCGCCGTGCTGCCCAGCAGAAAAGCTTGAGGTGGGTGCTTGATACTGATCATGTCTACACACTGAGCTACGCCATCTGTCTCTTGACTCCATTCTTCTTCTGCATCGGACGCCTGAGTCGACTCGGGATTATGTCGCATCACCTCCTCCTTGCTGTATGTATTCCCAATTAGTGTACGAGGCGTCCTTGAACTACTCCTGGATCTTGTCGAACCGCCGGTTCTTGTGCACTGTCCGCATGCTCGGAAGCATATTCATGACCTTGCTGGCGTCTCGCTTCATGAGAACCGGTGTCGCGTCGCCCGTACATGTGATGGCGAGGCGAAGCGTCGTGATGCTGTGGTCGACATGGTCCGTAGAGTTGTGCGCGACGAAGTGGTGAGGCCTGCTGGGATTGTTTCGTTTGTGTCCTAAGTGCTATACGTGCATGGCCGTATCATGTCCTTAGCTCATGCCGCATCTTATTCAGCCGTCGGTAGTCCGCGGTAAATGTCTTGCTGATCAAAGTCATTCTCCCATATATATTCCTCGTACTCGAGTTATAATAGTGCTAGGGCTGTCAAGTGACTCGTGTTAGTAACACCTGTCTTTTGCCATAGCAGTGCACTCACAATACGTGGATAGCAACTTCTTGCATGTCTGCTCGTTAACAGGGACCCTCGAATCATCACTGCTCTCCATGACACAACGGCTCCCATCAAGACCCCAAGGACGACAAACACCACACTGCGTTCGTCAGATGGTCGCCGTGACCCAGAATGTGCAAATTCCTCTAATGGTCCGTCTTCCATGTCCGCCGACATGAGCGGATCATTTGTTTCCACATCAGCGCCCTCCATTTCCTAGGCGGGAGGTACTGGTACTCGAAGCCCTGATGCTCGTGCTCGGAGCCGTTGATGCACTTGCTTGAACACAGTCGTCAAAGATGAAGACAGTTTCCGGCACGGCGCCAGCCAAACCATCTGGTGCTGTGTTCGTTTCTCACGAGGGGGGAGCCCAGCGAAATACTGCGTGTGATGACCCCAGTTCGGGCCCTTCTGTTTCTGTGTCCCTTGAAGCTTACCATATGCTTTTGCATGCATTCAAAAGGCCTTGCTTCCAACCATGGTGTTTTGCCGGCCTCATCGGGCGACTGAGTATCCCGAATTTACAACAATGCGCGCGTCGAACCGGACTGTCGAACCCGAGTGTTGGCAAAGCGTCGACCAACACCTGCCTGAATCAGGTCGACTCACAAACCCAACGGCTTTCTCTGGCACATGTGCGTCATGTTGGTGGCCAAAGCTGAAAAAAGTCTCCGCTGGCCTGCGTATTGTCAGGCTGATCAGGTCGCGCCGAGTCCGCAACTCGTACCTCGCACCCGTACGAGTTATGCCAACGCACTGTCGAAATCGAAATCGAAATCATGTGCTCATTTGCTTAAAGAACTGACCTATTTTGTGCTCAAAAGGCGCCAAGGGGTGCTCCTCACCTAAACCCAAGTCCTCGAGTTTGTACCGAGGATTTGTGGTGTGCATCGCCATGTAGCCTCTGACACTATCGCTCCAGGACTGTGCATATTTCCCCCTATCCTTGAGAATCGTCTCGACCCGTCTTGCAGACTCTATTGTCTCCTCATTTACCTCTCCTAAAACGGTAAGGAGTGGCTTTCCTGTGCATTTAGCACGGTTATTTATATAATTCCTCGTATCCCCACCAACTTCTTCCTTATAGAAGCTGTTCAGACATTAACTTAGGAAGTTATTCAAAATAGAGGGTGGGCTACCCACGATAGCACGTCGTTGGAGATATCGATGAATTTAGCCATATCTGGGATCGCTTCCAAGAAGGCACCAACGTCGGGATAAAGCGCTTTGGGGTAGCAGAACACTGCATAAGCTACGTTCATACCTGACATGTCTCTGTAGAACCCGGGAAACTGTCTGCCTTCTCTCGTGACAAGCATGTTTTGGAAACCTGCGTGTCGCTCCAGCAAGTTGCTCGTCAGAAACTTGAGGACAGAGATCTGTAGCAAATTCGCCATGACAGGATCAAAATGGTTATGAGCCTCTCGAATCAAGTCTGCAATTCCTTCGAGGAGCTTGTTTGGCTGGGTCTCGCCTCGAAAAAATCGCTGGTGGAAAAGAAGCGCCTCGTCTATCATGTGGTTGTT